>NC_060085.1:50231878-51481878 GCF_922984935.1 Meles meles | reverse complement strand
CCATCATCTGATGGGACCCAGCCATCTCCAGAGCCGGGAGTTTACTCATCATTGGCCACATAGGACAATCCTGTACAAACCCTGCGGTGTCCTTCTAGACACTCAGCTTATCATCTGTCAAGCCCCTGGTCTTTCCAGAGCTTCTCTGGTGGGATCCATCATGCATTTAACCTGCAAGAATTCAGCTAGGCACATTTCTTTAGAACATTGTGGACCATGATATGCAAATGAGCAGTTACATCCTCACCGGCCACGCTCCGCCCCCTCACCCCGGGATTCCGCATATCCCGTTCAGTTCCTGCTGTTCCCCACCCACCCACCGAGTCTGGCCAAACTGCTGGTGGGGTCGTGCTCACAGGAGCAGCAGAATTTAGACAGGTGTCCCGCTCCCTTGGGACTGCATGGAAGACAAGGAGAAATTGAGATGTGAAACGGGACGTGAACCAGGAGGACAACCTTCCAGGCTCGGACTTTACCTCCCATGCCGGCTGACCCTAGCTGATGCCCCACTCTCTGCACGTGCGGGAAGCTGAGGGCAGGATAAGGTCTGTCCTTGCCTGCCCAGTTCCTCTGGCCCCTGGGGACGGTGGTGACGGGGAAACTGAGAGAGAGTACCACGGTACTCCCTTCGTCCTGTTCCTCCTGAAGCTCTCTAAGTCCAGGAAGCCAGCACCTCTGAGCCTGGTGTCCTTACAGCCCACCTCAGTGGGGCTCCAGCAGGATGCTGCTGCGTCCAGTGTCCGGGGCCATTGTACAGATGGCAGGCATGGGTTTGAGTTGTTGCGGTGGTTGGAAGGGACACTCCTGGCGTTTGGTGGACGGAGAGCAGGAAAGCTGGCTGGCTAGCGCTCTGTGCAGCGAAGCCTGTTTCAACGTCTTCCACACCTCGCAGATCCGCCCCTGACAATCACGGAGAGCTTGTTACCCCGAACCTCATCGCCGCCTGCTGACCGCGCTCAGCTCTGGTCTTTGATTTTCCTGTATGGTTAGGAATTGCTCCAGTCCTCTCTCTTCCCTGAAGTCCAAAGTAGTAATTCCCTGCCGACTTCGTTACAGCCCCTCACACGGTCCCGCCTCAGCTGTCACAACTTGAAATCGGTGCATTACAACGTTACTTTCTTCTCATTTCTCTGTTCTCTTTCAGCTGGGGCATTAAATTGCTTTTGTGTTTGTTTGTTTGGTGTTTTTAAAAACATGGTATGTACATGGGTCATTTTGGGTCATTTTGGGATAAAAATAAAGGAGCCTCAAGTGTGTTAAGGTTGTGGCCCGCTGACCTGTGCTTGCTGTTGATGCGTGAACCCTGAGAGAAGATCCAGTGGGAATAAAGTAAAGCCAAAGGGACACTTCCCGTTCAGCACCAGGGGGTCACTGGCCCCAGGGCCCTTACTTAGTCCCTTCGGTTTTGGCAGAAATCCCAGATAAATCCTGGATCCTACAGCCATTGCGTAACTCTTATGTGTTTTTTCCTTGTGGTGTTACCTATTTTTATGGCCTTCGCTGCAGCCAGGATATGACTTAATTTTCTATTTCTGTCTCTTTCTATCATTCCAGGACTGAGTTGGCTGGTAGTGTGTAGCTATAAACCCAGTGGAAGTCACTGGGGGATAGAGAGTAGAACATGAGGACAGCCCTGACCCCAACACTGGCCACGACAGCCTGTGGCTCCAGTCTCAGTTCTGTTTCATTTTGAAAGAACATCGGACCCAAGTGATTTGCTTTGTCTTTATTGCTCTGCCAAAGGAGAACACTAGCCCTACTCCTCACTAGTCACTGATGGTCAGTCTGCCAGGGGGCCAGAGCCATGCTGGGCTTTGTGAGGGTTTCACGGAGATTGGCAGGCTCTGTGCTAAGACTACAGGATAGTAGGAGGGAACGTATGCAGAGGGAAATGAAAGCATGGACGTGAGAGTCAGTTAGCTTTAGAAGATGAGGATACCCGCCCAAATCAGTGCTGGTGATTAGAGGTGATGGAGACTCAAACTGACTCAAGGAGAAACGGTGCCTGATTAGTTCTTATCCCTTAATAAAGTTCATCAGCTTCAGGTACAGCTGGATCCAGGGATTTGAAGGATCTCATTCCAACATGGACTCCCTGGCCCTCCCGCCCTCTGCATTGACAATATGACAGCTACCAGCATCCTGGAATTTCATCATATGAATTCAGTGACCCCTGGAAAGAGGGGGCTGCAAGCTAATTGGCCAAAAAAACTCCTGCAGAGATCCAGGGAAGGTTATCAGTCGCTCATTCTGGGTCACATGCCCATTCTTGAACCAATCCCTGATCAGCAAATGCAATGACTCAGTAGGCCAGCCTAGGTCATATGGTACCCCTCCCCTCATGCTGGGCTCAGCCTGGAGCTGTCAGAAGGGGCCTGGGAAGCTGGGCACCTGTCTACTAGAGGCACAGACAGAAAGTGCTGAGTTTGTTCAGGGATGGTGCTCAGGAGTTTTCTATATCCTTTGCCCCAAATGACATCTTAAGCCAAAGAGGTGGGACTGGGGCTAGGTTCTTTCCCTGCCTCAGCCCTGCACCTCTCTCCCTGTTTTTGCTGGGGCTGTAGGACTGCTCCTCCTCTGCAGTTTGGCTATTAAAGTAAGAATTTGAACTGATCTTGATGTCAGGGGAGGCATACGGTCCTGGAGTAAGAGAGGGTATATGTGTGCGTCTGTTTGTGTGCACATGTGTATGCGTGCGTGTGTACATCTGTGTGCATAGGTATGTGTGTATTGTGTGTGTGCACGGGGGTGTGCACATGTGTGTGTGGATGTGTAGGTGTGTGTGTTTGCCAGATGGGGAGGACACAGCTTAGAAGGCAGGAAGGACATCATCCCCTGGCCTGGTTTTCCTCCCTTCACTCCAGCTCCCTGTCATTTTTCTGGAGTTCCCAATACCTGGCCTTCCTCACGGGGTTAAACCCATGGCCAACTTCAGTTTCTAGGTCCCGTGCAGCCCTTGATGTGGAGACTGAAGAGAGAGCCGTGTCCCTCACAGTCAGGACAGACAGCCCAAGGGGGGGTGGTTCTGTTGCTCAGCAGCGGACAGCCTTCCAGCGGCTGCAGCTGGACTCCGCCGGCTCCCGGCAGAGTTCCCTGTGCCAACTGGGCACCCTGAGGGCTCAGGGATCGTGGACAGGGCATGGGATTGGGGTCCTATACCTCCGATTGAAACTCTGGCCCTGCCTCTTCTCAGCCATGGGACTCGCCACTAAGCTAACATAGCGGAGCCTGCTTCCTTGCCAGGGAGATGGGGATGCCACCGCTTGCTTTGCAGGGTGGTCTGGAAAGGGACGAGGTGTGCCAAGCTCAGTGGCAGTAGCTGCTCAGTGCTGGGTGAGGCTGCGTCCTCCCCAAAGGAAACTCCTTTGGGGGGCAGTACTCTACCGCTTGTCACGGGACCTCTCCAGGTGTCACAGGGACTGTGCGAGCGGTCTTTCCCGCAGCTACCCCTTCCTTCACCCTTCAGCTCAGCTCCTCCACCCCTTCCGCAGAGGTGTTTCTCCTCACCCTCAGCTCAGGCCAGATCCTGCTACCCCTCCTCTCGGAGCTGGGACCTCAGCAGAAATTACAAGTGTGTCTTTTCCAGGCTTTGACTTGTATCCGTCCCCACGCTGGTCCACCCAGCGATCCCCTGGGCAGGACGGGGTTTTGCTCGTCACTGGTTGCCCCAAATGCCCTTAGTAAATACTACCAAGTGTGACTCAGTGACTGAGAGAAGGTTTAGGATATGGATGTAACACAAAGAATATTTAATTCCAGTCACCAGCAGCTGTGTGGTGCTGAGTAAGTCCTTTTCTCTCTTGGGCTTCAGTTCACTTTTCGTACCATGAAGAGTTGGTTAGATCCGTTTTTCCTTTTCTTTTTTATGGCACCCTTTCCTTCTCCCCCAGATAAGATCTTACGTGGGGCCCAGATATTTAAACTCGGCTCACAGATCAAGTGGAGTTGCTGTGACTGAGGTGTGAGTCGGGACCCAGAGCTGCCCCTGGTGCCTGCTCCCTCCTCACCTTGAGTCTCCCAGGCCTTGACACCCACTTGAACATGGCCAGGCCAGAGTCTCTCATGATGTTCTGGGAGATGGTCTGCATCTCTAACAGACCACAGGACACTTCTGGAAACTTTGTCTTTTTTTTCTTTTTAAGAGAATTAAGCCCTTGATGGGAGCTTGTTTTCTGATGATTTCTTGGAGTAAAAAATGTAGATAGACAAAAAAGCACTACGAATATTCTGTCTACTGGTACTCTAGCCAGTTGATAATTCTTCTGTATTTTTTCTGGAGCAGAAGGGTCCTGGGACATCCAGATTTAAGGGGTCTCCTCTTTCTACCTTGGTCCCCAAGCTAGAAGAAAGGGTTGCTACTTGTCCTCATGTCTTCAAGCCTGGAGGATTCTATGCTTCCCCCCCCATTCAGCTAACTGAGATTTTCAGTTAAAAGAAAGGTGTGACTTGGATATAGGGAGCTGATACTTTAGGCCAAATTTAGCCACTATCATTTTAGTAACAATAGTTTTTGTCCCATGGTGGGAGAGTCAGGCATGACTTTCACCGGGCTGGGACACAGGGTGGGGCTCCTGTCAGGGAGATAGCACAACGTTGACAAAGCCACATGGTGTGGCCTCTGTGGTCACAGCCTGGGATTCCCATTCTGGCTCAGCTACAGTTCACCCCTGTGGGCTTGTGGACCTTTGCTTGCCCAGAGGTCCCATCTGTCAGATGGGTGCACTGTGCACTGACCGCTAGGATTGTGGGAGACAAAATGAATTGTGCATATAGTTTGTATGGCATGTGAGTCCTCAGTGGTGTAAGAGGTTAGTATGAGCGTATACAGGAAGAGGCAACTGTTGGGAGGAAGAGATCAGACCCTTTGCTTGGGGGGTAGATCAGAAGGAGGGTGTTATCGACTGAGTGAAGATTTGTATCCCCTCAAAATTCATAAAAGTTCCCTAACCCCTGAATGTGATGCTGTTTGGAGATATGGCCTTTGGGAGGTAATTAGGTCATAAGGGTAGAGCCCTCATCAATGGCAGAGAGTGCTCTTACAGAAGAGACAGGGAGCTCCTTCGCCATGGGTGGGATATAGTGAGAAGACCGCTGTCTACGAGCTAAGAAGCACGCTGGTCTTCCAGCCCCTTGGTCTTGGACTTCCAGGCTCCAGAAATAGGAGACATTACAATTTCTTTTGTTTCTAAGCCTCCCAGTCTGTGGTGCTCTGTGATAGCCTCCCAGACTAAGGCAGTGGGTGTCTAAGTACAGAATCTGAGGCTGTACCCTCTGATTCAGGGCAGCAGTTTCCAAATGCTGGTCTGAGTGTTGGGACCTGACTGTACCAGCGTCCCCCAGAAAGTTTGTCAAAGATCCAGGTTCCCAGTCTCATCCCTAAATATTCAGGATATTGATGGCTGAGGTCCTGTAGCTTTAACCAATGCCCCAGGATGATTCCAGATCACAGTCAGAACAGGAAACTGACCTTTGGAGTCAAAATGATTGGGCTTTGGAACCAAAATTCTCCATCTTAAATTTCATGTTAGCTTACTGTGGACTTACCTTCTCTAAACCTCAGTTTCTTCTGTGAAATGGGGAAAGTCCCTGCCCTACTTACCTTCAGAGTTGTTGGAAGGTTCACATGAGACACGGACTGTGAATGTACTTTGCAAACAAGCACACCACATATATCTCTTTCTTATTACCGGTGGAAAAGACAACTTTGATGCTTTCCAAGGCTTCCTGCTGCTCTCGACCCTGTCCACCAGAGGGCAGCAGGTGCACACGCAGGAACCCTTAGAACAGTTTCTCCAGCCAGTAAGCTCCTTGTCTGGTGAAATCAGAACTCCAGGAAGATTGTTCTCAGCAGTTTCCGGCCATGGAGATGCTCGCAAGGCCCGGGCCTCAGGGAAATCAAGGTATCTCCAGAAAGTTCTTCAGAGATGCATTTAGTATATTTATACTAAATAATGTTCAGAGGCTCCTTCCAGACGGACGTCGTATGACTGACATTTAGGAAGCCAGGCATGAGATGATGCCAAACTGGAAGCTAATGGTCCAGGTCAACACATTAGCTCTTGAATCCAATTCATTCATTCACTCACTGCCTCATCCACTCATTCATTCAACAGACAGGAACTGACACCTGGGCTGTGCTGGGCACTAACTAGGCCAGGCCCAGGGGAGATGAAGGGGAATCAGGCACTGAGCGAGCCTTGAGGACTGTTCTCAAGATAATGGTGAACATTACTGGAGCATCACCCATGTGTCAGGCGCTGTTCTCCGTTCTTACTATGTGTTAACTCATATGAGTCCTGCCAGGGAGGTATTCTTATTACCTCTACTGGAAGGAGGAGGGAACTTAGGTCCGGAGAAATTCAATCAAGGTCCCATGGGGCACCTGGGTGGCTCAGTCAGTTAAACGTCTGCCTTCGGCTCAGGTCATGATCCCAGAGTCTTGGGATGGAGTTGGCGTCGGGCTCTGTGCTCAGCGGGGAGTCTGCTTCTCCCCCCTCTTGTGTTTTCTCTCTCATTCTCTCTCAAATAAGCAAGTAAAATCTTAAAAAGAATAAATCAAGGTCCCACTTTGAGGGGAGGAGCAAGGATTTGAACATGGGCAGTCTGACTCCAGAGCCCATGATCCGGCTGGTTTAGCAGGGGAGGCAGACATGATGATGATTTAACAGTGAGAGCTGTAAGAGACTCGTGGCTTAGTCACTCCCTGTTCCCGGGCGGGCAGATGATGTCTCATTGAGCTAGGCAGTGGCTGGGGAGAGGATGCCCCCGGGGCGGGGGGGGGGGGGCTTGGGGATCGGAGGATAAATACCCCAGCTCCCTAGGGTGGAACAGCTCTGAGGTGTGTCTGTATCGCCCTCTGGTGCTCCCCAGTGGGACTGTGCTCTGAGTGGTCCCAGCCGTAGCTGCTCAACAGTGCGTGCTCCCTGCCTTCCTACCTGCTCTGTCTCATTCCTCCACACTCCTCCTGGTTGCTGGGATCGCCTTCCAACTAAACTATCTCCGTTGCAGGCCTTGGCCCAGGACCTGCTCTGGAGGGAGCCCTGTCCGGGACACCTATCTCCCTGAAGTTTGCTCCTTTAAGGATCAGAGAGCTGGATCCAGTTCACAGCTGTAGCCCCAGCCCAGAACCTGCCAGGGCAGAGTGGAGGGGACCTGGAGGCTGCGGAGACATGGGGGACATCGCTTTGGCCCCATGGGAAGTAGTAAAGGCCCCTGGGAAGAGATGACATTTGACCTGCAGAATCTGGATCCCCTCTCCCTGACTTATCTCATTATTAAAGTGCATTCTCCCTCATTGATTTCCTCCTTACCTTTGGTACCCACAAGCTTCCCTGAGGTCTCCTAGAGCCGTGATCCCCCCCACGCCCCCAAGATTCCAGGGCCTGCTGAGCCCTGCATTATCACCTCAAAGCATTTTCTTCCCATGTATTTATCAGCACAGTGAATCAATCAATAGCTTCTGCTTAGCTTTCTTTAGTCATCTGGGGCCTCAGGTCACTTTTGGGGCCTCAGTTTCCGTATCTGTAAAATAGGGATGGTAATGCTCTCTCAGCAGGTGCTTGCGAGTCTCAGTGGGATAAGGTGAGGACAGGCTGCCGGCTCCAGGGCTTCCCTGGGAACTCCCAGCACAGCACTGTCATCTTGTGCTTATCTACTCCCTGGTCCCCAGGTGCCAGTCTTTCAGTCTGAACTTTGCCCTCGCTCATGATGTGCTGGGTTCCCGGAGGAAATCGGAAGGAGAGATGCTCTACTGCTTGCTTGTTTCTCTTGGATGCCCCCCATACTCAGTCGAAATCCAGGCATCTCCTATTAGGGACACACGGCCAAATTAGCAATCCTCCAGACTCTGTCCAGGAGACCCAGCCCTACATCTGGACCTGATTGTGCTAATAGAACCCTCATCTCCTCCCACTGTAGTATACTACCAAGCTCTGTGGGGTTCCTCTAACCTGGCCTTGAGAAGGCATCCTGATTCCTTCTGATTCCTGTTTCCCCTTTTCACTGAATGAAACAAGTAATAACCATGGAGAACATTTATTAAGCCTTTACTAAGGGCCAGGTGCTGTTCTTACCATTTTAAGTGTGTTTGGCCCTATATCTTCTTAAGGCTCTTGTGAAGGAAGAATGGTTTTTATCCGCATTTTACAGATAAGCAGACTGAGGCTTGGAGAGTTTAAATCGCTTCTGCAAAGTCACAGAGGAGAGAAGGGCAGAGCCCTCCTGCCCGGCTATCCATCTTGGGTGTAAAGGCCGTGTGCTAGGATAGATGGTGAGCTGGTGTGTGTGTGTAAGAGGGGGCGACTGCCAGTCCTCCAGGGGTGAAGTGTGCCGAGCAGCTGACAGCCCAAGGCCGGGTGGGCAGAGCAGTGTGCCGGCCCATGGGTGGCTGGAACAGCTGCGGCTTTTGGGAGGCCCCGGCCTGGCAGCTGCTGAAAGGAAGTGCATTGTTCTTCTTGGATAGAAATTTGGGGCCCAACTTTTTCTGTGGCCAATGCCGACTTGGCCTCTTCTCGAGGTGGGTTGGTCCCAGGTCACCTCTTTAGCCACACCCAAAAGCAGGAATTTTGTTTTGGAATGCAAGTAGCTGTCCTGCCCTTGGCTTCCTGTATGTGTCATGGTCCGGGAGGGTGGGGGGGAAGGGAGTCACCGAGCCCTGTGTGGTCCTTCTTGCTGCCAATAAGGCACGGGGCTAGAGTTACTCATACATCATGCGATATATGATATATGTAGTACACACACATGACATATATATGAAAAACTGTAAAATTACCCCTACGTTTGAATCAATCCCAACTATACTCTTCCTAGCCTGAAGACCTTGGCTCATCAGTTTCTCTGAACTCAGTCTGCCCATCTGCAGAATGGGGTAGTAGTAGTCGCTCCTCCTCCTGGAGCTGTTTGAGCACTAAGGGTATGTAATGCCTGGAAAGCCCCGAGAATGGGTCTAGCAGCCGCTCCATCATGATTACTATTATTAATTCAATGTCCGTGATCAGGATTGTTTTTCCTGTTCCTTCCTTGTGGAGATCATTGTGGGGCTTCAATGACTTAATGCATGGCACACCGTAAGTTCTCACTGAAGGGCAGTTTATTGTTTTGTTATTTTCTTTTACTACGTTGTTTTGCACTCATTTGGTCCTCACTCTGGATCTAGGGGAAAGCTGGAATTCCTTTTCTCATTTGAAAAATATTCAAAGAGACGAGTGAAAAAGCAAAATGTCTCCTTCCAGATTTCTTTTTTTTTTTTTAAAGATTTTATTTATTTATTTGACAGAGAGAGATCACAAGTAGACAGAGAGGCAGGCAGAGAGAGAGAGAGGGAAGCAGGCTCCCTGCTGAGCAGAGAGCCCGATGCGGGACTCGATCCCAGGACCCTGAGATCATGACCTGAGCCGAAGGCAGCAGCTTAACCCACTGAGCCACCCAGGCGCCCTCCTTCCAGATTTCTTAAAGAGTAAGGGTCAAAGTCATGCCTGAAATTCAAAATATTTGGGCTCAATACCTTACGTCCTTTTTAGGCATCAAAGATTCCTTTAAACTATCCTCTGGTTATATTGAAAACCAGTTCAGCTCCTACCTGCTGATTTAGGAAACACCCGCCTGCCTACAGTCTCAGTCTGATGCACTTAGTCCTTTGAGGCCCATTTCTTGGAAGACCCATTTCAAAGATGGGAAGACTGAAGCTCAGAGAGGTTGCACTTCCTGCCCAAAGTCATGCGGCAGGTTGGACCAGAGTCAGGATCTTCTGGCTTCTCCATCTCCAGCGCGGAATTGAAGAGTGTTCCTTTAAAATCAGAAGAGGCTCAAGTGTCCTAGGAAGCTCATATTAACACGGGCCTGGTCCTTCCTTCCTTGCCTGTCTTCCCTGATCACCTTTGCCACTGATTCTGGCTCTGTCCCCTCTTGTAACTAATGACTCCCGTGGAGCTGTGTCCTAGAACCCAAACCTGCCCCACTTCCCATGGTGCAGACCACGTTTGGACATCCCGAGCCTCCTGTCCCACCATCCGATCGCTGCCCATCCTTAGGTTCAGCTTCCAGGCTCTTCTCCCAGGTCTGGGAGGTCTTGCTACCATCTGTCCACCATGTAGCTCAGCTGGGATGCTCACCCCTCACCTACTGCCTCCCCCAGGCCAAAGCAGGACACTCAAAGACAGAAGAGGAAAGGGTGCGGAGGGGAGTTGTTGCTGACACCACCAGCAGAGTGACCCAGGTCCAGCAGAAAGACAGCATGGGTGTATGTGTGGGGACTGGAACACTTAGCTGTGGGCACCAGAAGCCTGGTTCACCCTGGTGGAAACAGTCTGTTGGCCTGCAGAACCGGACAGCCTCAGGGATTTTCTGGTCGGGGGCCTGGGTGTACCCAAAGGTTCAAACAGTGCCATGGGGAACCTGTGTCTCTCCATCTCTTGTCCAGTTGGGTGGCATGCTGCCCACCTTCGTTCTGGGCTTAGGCTGACTCTCTCAGCAATTCTTGCAGCCAAGAACCCATGGCTTTCCTGGTTGCTCCAGAAAGTGTTCCAGTTCTGAGACCAATGTGGCCAGATGGCCCGATTTGGGCCAGCTTAGTGCCGATGGCTGTGGCCCTGGTGATGAAATGAGCTGATGAGCCAAGCTTTGATCTGGGGAGGGCACCAGCCCTATGAAACCCGCCTGGATCCAGGAGAGAAGGAGAGAAGGCTGGTTCCCTTAGGATAATCTGATGCTGTTCCCAGAAGGGGCGGGGACTCTGGGCAGCCAAATAAGAAATGACCGGGGCAACATTTGTACACACTCTCGATGTGGGCCATTCCCCACCCGACCTCTTTCATCCTGACACGGTGAGCTTGGACCTGTTCAGTGCCACACGTGATAGGAACCTGGCTGTGCAGTTTCCTTGGAAGGTGTAGGGACTGGGCTGGAACTGTCTATAGCAGCCTGGGTTCAGTCTGGAGCTGGGTGGCCAAGGGGAGAGCCCCTCGCGCGGTGCACTGCCCATGAAGGACTGCCCCATCTCATAGCTGGGAGCTGGTTCAGGAAGAGAAAAATCCAGTTGCTTCCAAGGGACCTATGCTGTCTTCAGATGGTGCCAAATGCAGCCTCCTCTCTTAGAACAACGGAGCGAATGAGCACAGGCTGGACACCTGGGGCCGGCGCTGGCTGGCTCTGGGCAGCGATGGGCAGACTGGGCAGGTGGCTTTGGGTCTGTGGTGGTTGGTAAGCAGGAGGGAATTTTGTCTCTTGCAGGGGACCAGACCAGATCCCGTGATGCAGACATGAACATCCTCCCGGCATTGACTCCTTTTTCTCATCCCTCCAGCTCAGCTCTGAGAGAATTTTCTCATAGAAAGAGTCCCTCAGAAGCAGCCCATACAGCTGCAGAAAAGCCTCCTTCGCTTTGCGCTGGAACAGAGGGCTGGAGATGCTCTGGGAGAGAGACGCTCCAGCAGAGAGCTGGATCCGTGAAGGGATGAGATCTGCATGCACAGACACTTGTTTATCCAGATGAATTAGGGAGGACGATTTTGTGTGTGTGTGTGTGTGCACGCGCGCGTGCGTGCACAACACTGTTCCAATAAGGTTTTGCAGCTAATAGTGAGCCGGAGGGCACAAGAGGAATGACAAAAATGTGAGCTGAGCTGAGAAACTGATGTGCCAGGCTGGAGGGCCCTGTGTGGCCAGGAAGGAATGCTGTGATGACCTCTTGCAACAACGAGCAGGACAGCTCCCCACCAGCCCTGCGTAATTAAGGAGGGAGAAGTTTGAAGTTGGGGAGGGAGTGGCTAGTTTGGAAAGCTGACCACTGGGACGGAGGATGGTCAACAGACAGGCAGATGGGGAGAACAGCAGCTCTGGGAAGGAACTGAGGAATGCTGGGGTGTTGGGTGGGGGCTTTGCAAGAAAACTCAGGGTGCTGACGGATGGGAGCCTTTCCTGGGAACATACACAGAGCCAGTAGAAATTATTAAGAAGTCTCCAAATGCTTGGTGGGCTGAATCTCTTCTCTTTGCTTCTCTGGCTCTGGGAGGCCATCTGGGATAGGCTCTCTGGCTCTCTGGCTTCATTTGGGTTTGGCCAATAGAGAGCTGTGGGTTTGGCTGATGAGGAGCTATGTCTGGTCAGGGTACCAGAGGGAATGAAGAGAGTGACATGTGGGACTGTTGGTTCTCCTACCTCCCGCTTTCATATGCCTGAGTTGGCTATTGCTACTCAGGGGAACCCATACCCTGCCCACACCTTTGTGGAATTTTTTCTATTAAACACTCTCTAAATTGTCATGATTTGATTGTGCTGGCTGTTCCCCGCCAGGACGCTGACTACCCACCTGGGGGAGCGCGTTTCTCACGGACGCCCGAGAGGGTTGGGTCCAGTGTCCTGGGCGAGAGGCTGAGGCAGCAGTGCGCTCAGGCAAAGGACCCCTGACGTCGGGTTGTCACAAACAGGTGCTTTGGGGGAGCTCCCGGCAGCTCTGGTGGCTCAGAAGTAACAAACGTGAGTTCCAAAAGAATCAGGGTGGCCCTAGGAACTTACCCAGGCTGGTGCACCTGGGGCCATCAGGGTGTGGCCCTCTTTTGACTGAGGGTGGGGACATCCAGGATCTTGAGACACCGGGAGTGGGGAATCTGAGAATGGCTTGGTGTGATCATTTCCTTGGTGTGAAAACCGAGACTGTAAGTGACTCCAGGTTCCAAGTCAAGGTCAAGTAGAGGGCAGTGTTGAAAGAGCTGTACCGGAGCAGAAACAGGGTTTGGTTGAAGATCAGTTCACAACGTCAAGCAGAGGATACAGAGTGGAGTTGGCCAGACGGACCAGGGGCAGGGCTGGAGCATTTCCGCGACGGTGCGGGCAGGGCGACTAGGACGCATCTGTGTGTGGCTGTTGAAAAGATGCTCCCTAGTGTTGTCGCTACACTTTTGTAACCCAAGTTCATTACAGGGCATTTGAAAACTACACCATAAAATAGAAATAACAGATTCTTCTTAGCACTTAGAACTCAGTTGCTACTTAAGCATATTTTCTTCCGGGTTGTTGTCTGCAATATAGTAGTCATTCTGTTCCTCTAACTTTGCATTCTACTTCCTTCTCCTAGCAATACGAGTCAACATTACGGAGAAACATGATTTTAAAAACTTTCTGTTTTTTATATCATACAGATTGTCATAGTTTGTTTTTTGTAACTATTCTTAATGATAGCGAGCATTTAATTTTTTTCTTTTCCAATTTCTTTTGCTATTATAGCAAATATATATATATGTATATATACAAATATACAAATATACATATATACATATATATACACATATATAATATACAAATATACATATATATGTATATATACACAAATATACAAATATATAATATATGTATTATAGATACATATATATGATATATATAATGCGTATATGTAATGATACATATACAATATATAATTATATAAAATGATATAATGTATATAATAATGGTATATATATATACACACACACATATATAATGTGTATTGTTCAATATATTATATTTATATGTATGTTTCTGTCCCTTCAGGCCTTGATCCCACTTTCAAAATTCTGATCGAAGGAATGAATCAGAGATGAACGTAAAAATGTGAGTGCAAAGTTTGTGTGTGACATTATACATACCTACCTTTTTAAAGACTCTGGTTCTATGCAGATGATTGCGGAAGCTGTACTGGTCCCACTTCTCCCACCAGTCACCTAGGAGAGCACAAGCGTCAACATAGCTCTGCCTGTATGGGGTTGGGTAGAGCCTCATTTCAAGGCCCTGTCCCACCCCACGTCCCACTTCCACCCCTGTTAGTCTCAAAGGTGAGCCCCCGATAGGGAGGCTGTGGAGTGGTTCCAAGAGTAATATATATCTACGTTCTACTTTCCAGATGTTTCTTCTCTCTGGGACCACATCCAGAGCTCCCTGGAAGGTGATAGGATGACCTTGGGCTTGAACCCAAAGAGTACAGGCAATTTTTGGCAGGTGGATGGTGGGTTGGTGCCAGCCCACTTAGAAGGAAAACACTGTATTTTGGGCTCATGTGGAAGAAGGCTTCTGCCTCTGCCTCCCATGGAGGTCACTGCGGCTCCTCTAGGAGACTGCCTGAGTAGCTGGACCCCCTGGAGGGAAGCAGGCAGGATGTATTTAGAAAAGGTTTATGTATGGGGAGTTGGTGGAAGACTAGGCGTGCACTCGATGTGGATCCGGAGACATGGGCCTTGAGAGACCGTTGGTACAAAATCAGCGGCGGTACAAGGAGCTGGTATTTAGCCTCTCTGGATCCGTTTCTTCATTGTGTGGTTAGTGTCGGAAAGATTTCTAGGGCCTTCCCGATGAGCTCATGCACACTTGTGCACATACATGCACACGCACACACGCACATGCACGCATGTACACAATATACATTTTATTGTATCCTCTACTTGTTGGATGGTGAATCACAAATCCTTCATCTTTAATATTCAGCTTCCTCCAACTTACCCTAATGCTGGAAATGCATTTAGTAGGGTTGGGGCGCCTGGGTGGCTCAGTCAGTTAAGCGGCTGCCTTCGGCTCAGGTCATAAATCCAAGGTCCTGGGATGGAGCCCCACATCAGGCTCCCTGCTCAGCGGGGAGCCTGCTTCCCCCTCTCCCTCGGCCTGCTGCTCCCCCTGCTTGTGCTCTCTCTTTCCCCCTCACTGTCAAATACATAAATCAATCTTAAAAAAAAAACACCACCAAAACCTGGGTCTGCCTTGCCCCTGACAGGGCCCTCTTCCCATCACTACCACTGTGGTCCCATCATGTCCTGTGGCTGGGTAGAGTTCATTTTGGTATTAGCACGCACACACAGAATGATTAAGAAGCCCGATCTGCAGAGCTTGTGTGTGGTCTTACCCAGCATGTATGCCGTCACGCTGCATCACGTTCTCCCTGAGTGTGGGCAACACAGAGCTGCTGGAGTGATTGTCTTGTAGATACAGAAGCCAAGGCTGAGAGAGCCAGCGTGTGTAGCAAGAATGCCCACCCAGGGAGCCCTGGAGTCAGGATTCGAGCGTCAGTCACCAGGTTCCAGGCTGGTCCTTTATTTCACTTGTCATTTTGTCAAAGTAGAACTCTTCAAGTCTGATGCAAGTCCTCTCAATTCCTAAACAGATTGAAGTAGTGAGGAGGGGTTGTGTGTGGCCCAGAGCCCCATCCACCAGGGGCTTTTGGAGCAATTCCATAGCTCTTGACGGCTCTACTTAGAAACCAAGCAACCTGCCCCGTTCATTTACTTAGTTTCTCATTCATCTATCCATTCCACAAACTTGAGATGAATATTCATCATATCTTCAGCTCCATGCTTAAGTGACTTAGCTCTTGTCTTTTAAATAAATTCTCTGCCCTTGCCTTTTTTATACATTAAGTTATTCAGATTTGTTTCTGTTGCTTTTCATTAATGAGCCCTAATAGGTACAAGAAGTTTCTATTATCTAGGTGGTGGAGATGCTTTGAGAGAGAGGGAGTCTCTTGGACATGTTTGAATGTTATATAGACAAAACTGGAGACTGAACAAGGGATGGCTTGGTTCTTGTTGGGGCTAGGGGAAGATAGAGGCAAGAAGATTGGTTAAGCAGTAATGAAAACCAGGAAGGAAATACTAAAGGCATAAGCTATGTCAGTGTTGGCACCAAAGGCAGAAAAGTTCCTTTGATTAAGAGCTTGGACTTTGGGCACCTGGGTGGCTCAGTGGGTTAAGCTGCTGCCTCCGGCTCAGGTCATGATCTCAGGGTCCTGGGATCGAGTCCCGCATCGGGCTCTCTGCTCAGCAGGGAGCCTGCTTCCCTCTCTCTCTCTCTCTCTCTGCCTGTCTCTCTGCCTGCTTGTGATCTCTCTGTCAAATAAATAAGTAAAATCTTTAAAAAAAAAAAGAGCTTGGACTTTGATGGTAGATCTGGGTATCTTAACTATTCCACTTCCTTGCAAGTGTGAACATGGGCTAGTCGTGTAACCTCTCCAAGGCTGTTTCATGATCCAGATTGGCTGGAAAAGAGTATTAATGCTAGTGGAGTGTTTGGAGGATTCACTGAAATAACTCAAGTGGAGCCTTCACATCGCCTGGCCCATGGGGAGCATTCAGTAAAGCTGCTAACCATTGATGGTGAAGACGGTGGTGATGGTGATGGTGGTGATGACGGTGATGATGATATCACGATGAAGATGGTGGTGATGATAGTGATGATGATCATGAAGGTGATGATAGTGGTGGTGGTGATGATGGAGATAGAGAAGATAATGATGATGGTGATAATTACGGTGACAATTATTTGGGATGGAGGTGACGAGTGGGATTTGAAGAAAAAATCAAGGATGACTCCAGGAGTTCTAAGCCAGGTGACAGAGAGAGCACTTTTTAAAGAAAAAAAATACCACCCAGAGTACACTCATATGGTTATATGCTTTTGTAGACTTTGAAAATTTGGGTATCAGGTATCTTAACCCCACTTGGCTCTGACTGCCTTTTCTGTCCGCTCTGACTTCCCCTCCTGTATGTTATCTCTTGTGTTGGGAGGTTCAGGGGCAGCTTGAGGAAGTCTGTGGAAGCTTCATTAAATCTGTTTGATCATAATTTGCAGAACACACAAATTATATTTACTTAACATTTTTTAACCTTGTCTTCTGGCTGGGCATGGGAAGCGCCATTGCCGTAAATAGAAAGTGGCTACAGAATTCAGTATGACGAAACACAACGTCAGTCAATGTTGCTGGCAAGCACTCCAAACCCGAGGCTTGTGCTCTGTTGAAAAGGGGGTTCAGCTGGTGTTAGGTGTTCAAAGCCCTGGCATCAAAAACAAGCCCTTGTCCTTATAGACACGAGCAAGATTTGAAGAGAATTATGGCAGAACATGGTAAATTTCTTTTTTTTTATTTTTTATTTTTTATTTTTTCAGCGTAACAGTATTCATTGTTTTTGCACAACACCCAGTGCTCCATGCAAAACGTGCCCTCCCTATTACCCACCACCTGTTCCCCCAACCTCCCACCCCTGACCCTTCAAAACCCTCAGGTTGTTTTTCAGAGTCCATAGTCTCTTATGGTTCGCCTCCCCTTACAATTTTTTTTTTTTATAAACATATAATGTATTTTTATCCCCAGGGGTACAGGTCTGTGAATCGCCAGGTTTACACACTTCACAGAACTCACCATAGCACATACCCTCCCCAATGTCCATAGCCCCCTTCCCCTCTCCCAATCCCACCTCCCCCCAGCAACCCCCAGTTTGTTTTGTGAGATTAAGAGTCATTTATGGTTTGTCTCCATCCCAATCCCATCTTGTTTCATTTATTCTTCTCCTATCCCCCTAACCCCCCATGTTGCTTCTCCATGTCCTCATATCAGGGAGATCATATGATAGTTGTCTTTCTCCGATTGACTTATTTCACTAAGCATGATACCCTCTAGTTCCATCCACGTCGTCGCAAATGGCAAGATTTCATTTCTTTGGATGGCTGCATAGTATTCCATTGTGTATATATACCACATCTTCTTTATCCATTCATCTGTTGATGGACATCTAGGTTCTTTCCATAGTCTGGCTATTGTAGACATTGCTGCTATAAACATTCGGGTACACGTGCCCCTTCGGATCACTACGTTTGTATCTTTAGGGTAAATACCCAGTAGTGCAATTGCTGGGTCATAGGGTAGTTCTATTTTCAACATTTTGAGGAATCTCCATGCTGTTTTCCAGAGTGGTTGCACCAGCTTGCATTCCCACCAAAAGTGTAGGAGGGTTCCCCTTTCTCCGCATCCTCGCCAGCATCTGTCATTTCCTGACTTGTTAATTTTAGCCATTCTGACTGGTGTGAGGTGGTATCTCATTGTGGTTTTGATTTGTATTTCCCTGATGCCGAGTGACGTGGAGCACTTTTTCATATGTCTGTTGGCCATCTGGATGTCTTCTTTGCAGAAATATCTGTTCAAAACATGGTAAATTTCTTAATGTGTGCATCAGTGTTATTTAGTCCCTGGGCTGTGAACCCCCCCCACCCCCCGAGCCATTCCTGGGCTGCGGGTGGGACCCACTCTATACACCCTGGACAGTCCTGCCCCAGAGACAGCCTGTCATATCTCCGTGTCACATGGCTGCACTATCCAGGACCTGTAGAAATTGACATCGACAGGTGCACACAGGTAAAAATTAGCTCCGGATTAATCAGCTTGGCCTTCCAGGCTGGCTTCCTCAAGCAGGCAAATGAAAGGCATCATCACACAAGGCTTCTATTTAGAGAAGGCATCCGAGCAACTGGGTTTGGGATGGGCCACGCTCTGCAGAACAGGTTGTTCAAATCTCCAAGGCAAGCTTGCTGATGGCACCTCTGGAACCACAGCACGGCAGTCCAGCCTGGACATGACCATGAATCACCGGGAGGGACCAGAAATCTTCTAGAACTTCCCCAGCAGTACCCTCTTCCCAGGAAGGAGGATGAAGCCAGCAAACTGATCTCCCAGAAAAGAAAAATGAGGATGAGCACCCTCTCTGCCATGTTTTTAATGAGCATGCTTTTCTCAGTCCCTGCCCTGCTCAATAGTAATTTGCTCAAATGACTTCTAGAAAGACTAATAAGCACTAACATAATCACGGCCACCAAAATTGACCTTTTCAAACTATTTGCATCCTTTTAAAATTCTCTTTCTGGGCTGTAACCTAAGCAGTGATGCTCAAAATATTGGCAACATCTCCTTTTCAAATCTTTAATTATAGAAGATTTCAAACATACATGAGAATAGAGAGAATCATATATATAGTGAGCCCCTTGTACGCAGCTCCTGGGGGCAGCAATGTTAACTCACAGTTAGTCTTGTTTCATCGATGACCACCACCCCCCCTCTCCATTACCCTGCTAGGGCATTTGGGAGGAAGTCTTAGAATTATGTTATTTCATCCTCAAGTACTTCAGAGTGCGTTAGGTTGAACCCTACGCCACTGCTAATAGACAAACATATTTTTTTGAAGTTGGTTTTGGAGGGAAGATTCAAACGGAGTCTACCCTATTCAGTTTCTTCGTGGCACTGCTTCTCTTCCCTCCACTAGCCTCCATCCTTTTTCTGTCTCTTAGGTGTATAGTCATCCCTAGGGGGAGTTTGGGGAGGAAGGTACATTTGTTTTTGGAACCCCTAAGCTTTTCTTAGGGTTGTCTGCTCTGTGGGGTTCCCACCCACCTCCTCTAGGCACTCAGAGATTGTCTATTTTCTACCGATTTGGGAATGTTGATTCTCCACAAATTCTGATTCCATGAAAAAAGAAGTCCCAGAGATGAGAGAGCCAGTGGCTTGGATGGAAGAAGGGTCTCCTTGGAGGTCTTCTGGACCTGGTGGAGTAGGCACGTCTGTTTAAGAATTGACAGAAGCCTTACCGTTGCTCTGTGACCCTGGCCTGATCACTCAACCTCTCTGGGCTTCAGTTTCTTCATATACCACAAGAGAGGGTATTTGTTCAGTCATCATTCCTTTCTTTTCCCACCATTAAAATTGAGTCTGCCTTGTTCAGCACTGTAGTAAAATACCTAACACGTCCTGAGCACTCATTCATCTGCTGGTCTAATGAATGGTGTGCTCTCAGGAACCCTTCCCTCTGAAGCCCCAGTGTTCCATGACACCCAGCCTGGCCGGTCCTGCCCACGTGGAGAGGTCTCCCAGCTCATCCCAGTGAGGGTGATCTTCCATCATTGCGGGCAATGGTGAAGGAGAAATGGTCAGGGACATTGGAGGCCACTTCCCTAGTGTCCTTGACTGAATGACCCCCTCCTGGGTGACAGCCTGGGTCCCAGGGCTTAGCTCTATTTTGGTCGCCATTTGGCATGTGTCACCTTACAGAGGCCTGGGCCCTCGGACAAAAGGCCAAAATCTGCTACAAGAACGGTAATTTGAGGAAACTTGGCCCCCTGCCCCTGGGGCTTCGGTGTTCTTTGGGACCAGTTGAGTAATGATGTCACGGACTAATTACTTTCGGGACCATGAAGGGCCTTGTTGCTGGGCTCAGCCGGTGCGAGGCCCCAGGGAACCTAATTTAGGAAGAGGAATCAGTGGGATGGCAGCTGTTGAAAGTACTTGGCTCATGCCTTCAGCCAGAGAATTTAAGAAAAAGGCCATTTGAGGCATCTCGCTCTAGGCTGATCTTCCCCACTGAGGCCTCTCAGTTCTTAGAGATGAAAAGGCCCACAGAGTTCCTCCAGGCCCAAGAACACCTTTTCCAACTCCCCTAAGAGGCAGTCATTCTGGCTGGGCTTGATTACTTCCAATGATGGGGAGCTCAGTCTCTTTGGAGGCCACCCATTTGATCATTGTACAGCTCTAACTGCTGGACAGTGCCAGCCTGACTTCTGCATGGCCCACTCTGCCTTGACACTCCTTCCATTACCCTGGTTTCAGCCTGTGGAGCCACAAAAAACATGTTTAAATGCCTCTTCTTTGTGGCAACCCTTCAGATATTTGAAAGCAGCTCTCATGTCCTCCCCGAGTTTCTTCTCCAGGCTAAACTTAGCTCTTTCAGCCATTGCTCATATGACATGGCTTCAGTCCGTGCTACTGTCCTCATCACTTTCCACTGGATGGGCACCAGCTTCTCACTGTCCTTTAGCGGAGAGGAGTCAGACATTCCCTTTATTCCGACTCTCACACACCTACTTTCACAGCTCTGCTTGGCAGACGCCCACACTCTTTACACGCAACAAAAACCCCCGTGTCGTCCTCACACGTGCCGCCGTTAAGCCGTACCACCCACTCTGGGATTTGGGCAGCTGCGTCTCAGGGCCCAAGCACAGAGCTTCCAACCATCCGTCCCCGTTAAAGTTTCGCCTTGTTGAATTTGTGCTACTGTTCCAGGCTGTCTGGGTATTTTTGGGTCCTAGTTCTCTCCCTCACCGTTGGCAGCCCCTCCCAGCTCTGGACTGCCCACACAGTTGACTGGGGTGCTGCCTGTGCTAGCGGGGTCACTGGGGAACACGACCAGTGGGAGCGTGCACGCGTGTCCCTTCCAGGCTCCTGCAAAGCCATTATTTAGCACCTGCTCAGGACGGGCATCAACGCCTTCCAGGTTGTAGGGTCCAATGGCTCCTTTCTTCACACACTCCCAGGGCTGGTTGGGAGGCCAGGGTGCAATCCCGTGTCCCAAATACTCTGTCTTTGAGCACAGTCCTTGATGACTTGTACTGTTGAAGGCGACAAGGTGGGTCAGCAGTGTCTCCTGCACAGCGACCCCACACTGCTTCTAGTGTTCTCTACTATCTGGAGGACCCTGGAGGAACCCTCCACGCTGTCCTAGAAGCCAGAGAGAAGCAAGCATGGAGGTGGAGGCCACCTATGTGGGGTCCTGGGGGCTGCTCAGTGAAGACTTTAGGCTCCTGGCTGAGGACCACAGGAAGGACTGGGTCCTGGGTGACAGGTGCAAGGAACGGGGAGCCTCCCACCTTGTACTGGCATAGTCACTGGAGAACCTTGTCTAGGGACTAGGCTCAGTGGGTTTATAGCTAGAGGGACTGTAGGTCTTAACATTTCTCTAGTTTATTTTTCTGCCCCTTTCCCTTCCTTTCCTTCTTTCTCACTTTCCCTGCCTTCTCCTTTTCCTTTCTTTCAGCGGTGACTCACCACCCGCTATCAGCGTCTGTCTTGGTATTCACCATTGCCCTGTGCCTCTGTCTGCCAGGTCGCAGGCCAGGGGCAAGACACATGTCAATCACCAGCATCTATCCTCCTGGTGGGAGGCGGGCCCACAGTGCACATGGGGTTCCTGGGTGCCTGGATGAGCCCGATACTCTATGCTCTTCATAAGCCCTTGAACTCCCTGTGGAATCACCACACTTTGGGGTCCACATTGACAAATTCCCAGATCAGTTTTCACACTTGCATGGGGAAACTTGGTATGTTTCTCTGTTCAATGTTGGGCTTATTTTTGGTTTGAAAAGTATATCCCTGTAATAGGTGACTTTAAAGTTATCCCAGGTTATTTTGGGATTCAGGATCCTTCTGAATTTGAGGATGGTGGTGGAAGGGCTGAGAGGGAGCAACTAACCATAGTGTGATCTGCTGGAACCAGGACCACCTGTGGGATGGGAGCATGGGAGAACCGGGAGCTCTTAGGACCTTCTGGAAAATGTAGATTGTCACATCAGTCTTGGCTTTGTATGGTAGCTCTCCCTCTCACTGTGTGTGTGACGTTGAGCCTCTTCACCCCTCTGAGCCTCAGTTTTCTACATCTGGAAAATGGGGATTGTACTTCACAGTGTCATTTGTGAGGATTCACTGAATTAGTAAAACACCTTCTAATAGCAGACTTGTATTTCTGTTACGTCTCTAAAAGCACTATGAGCTCTTTTTAAAAAATCTGTCTCTCTTCTAAAAAGGAAAACAAACTGATGGAGAATATGAATAATGTAGTTTTCATAAGGGGCTTGAATTAGGGTTTTGACATAGGTTCTAATATATGTCTCTTATGCGTGTAACTTGGCGTAAGTTTGCCTTTCTTCGCTGCTAAGTTTTGTTAGGAAGCGTTTTGAGAGGTGAAGTGCAGCTGCATTTCAAAAGAAAGATGCAGGGCTTGCCTTTGTTTGGGACAGCTGGGTCCCACAGAGCAAGGGTCTGTCCTGATGAACAATGACAGGTGGGCGCAGGGCCTGCCCTGATCTATGCGGTGGGGTGGGGTGTCAACTGGGGAGCCCCATGGGGCACTGAACGGGAAGCGCTGGCTCCTGCGTGGCTGTGACAACAGGAGGGGACAGTGGCCTGGAGCATCATTGTGCAAAAAGGATGTCGGGAGCTTGGCCACTCACTTCTCCTGGGCTCCTGGCTAGGGAATGGGGTCCAGGAGCGTCAAAGCAGGGAAGATATCCCCGGCTCTCCTGACCTTCATTTCCTCTTGCCACATTTGCAAGGCCAAGGTCTGAATTCCATGTTCTCCATTCCACCTGCTGTCCTCACTACCTGCTCACTGGGCTCAGCCTAGCCCAGCTGCCAGCTCCCTGCAGGCCAAACTGAATCTTGCCCGATGATCCTTTCTCTACTGGATGTGTCTCCCTTTCCCCTTCCTCCCGTGTCCCAACATGGCAGAGTGTCACTAGGATTTCCCAACTCTGAATTCTGTGACATGGCCAGCCCATGCCATTCCTCACAAAGTCAAGTCAGCAGATTTCATACTATTTATAGGATGACACAGCGGTTCAGACCTGGCGCCTCAGAGGCTGGCCTGGCGGCCACAATAAACTCTATTTTCTTTTCTCTTTTTTCTTTATTCTCTAAGCTTTAAAGATAATTATTCTCGGGGTGCCTGGGTGGCTCAGTCGATTAAATGGCTGCCTTTGATTCAGATCATGATCCCAGGGTTCTGGGATTGAGTCCAGCATCAGTCTCTCTGCTCAGTGGAGAGCCTGCTTCTCGCTCGCTCTCTGCCTGCCTCTCTGCCTACTTGCGTTCTCTCTCTATCTCTCTGTCAAATAAATAAGTAAAATCTTTTAAATAAATAAAGATAATTATTCTCATGGAGAAAGACTTACAAAATAGAGAAATATAGAAAGAGTGTTTAGAGTAAAATATTTGTGTTATACTTCATTCAGTTCTGACAATTAACAGCTTGGTATGTTTCTTTCCAGTCTTCTCTGCATTTAAGTAGGTATCTGTGTAAATATAAATGCAAATGCCTATGTGTCTATGCAGTAGAGAATTTAACCTTGCTCAGAAGGACGTCTGGCCTTAGCCCTCAGCTTGTGGGAGGAGACCTTCATTTGCCAGGTGGCGCTGGGCCAGCCAGATAGTAACAGTGTGCTTTAGGGTGAGGCTGACCATGCCAGAGAGACCAACAGTGTGATGTAGGGTGGGGGCTTTGGGTCATGCTCAGTTGACCTCCAGATGAGACCAGCCAGGTAATCAGTCATGCCTCTGTAATGAGCGCCAGTGAACACTGTGAACACAGACTTGGGTGAGCTTCTCTCATTGGTGATACTCTGTGCATGTTGTCACACATGGATGTAGGAGATTAGCATGTCCGTGACTCGATGCGGGGGGGGAGGGACAATGGGAGCTCCATGTCTGGCCCCTCTCCTGGACTCTGTCCTACATGCCTCTCCTCTTGGCTGATTGTAATCTGTATCCTTTCTCTGTAATAAACCATAACTGGCAGCACAAGAGTTTTCATGAGTTCTGTCAGTTTTCCTAGCAATGTATTGACCTTGAGGGTTTGGAGGGTAGCCCCCCTGAATTTGCATTTGGGGTCAGAAGTGAAGATCATTTTGGGGACAGTGCCCTCTGACTTTATAGTTGGCCTAATTCATCACTGTATGAATTTACATGAATATTTGTGTTTGCATGTGTGTGTGTGTGTGTGTGTGTGTGTGTGTGTGTGTGTGTATTTAAAAATACATAATTGGGAATTCTTGTCATGGTTCTGGAGCTTAAATTATTTCACCTTTCACGTGCTTGGAAACCGTCTTTTAAGGATTCTGAGCATTAGTTTCCTAGAGCATAAAATGGAGTTCGTAGTACTACCTGTATCTATAGGGTTGTTATGAGGAGTAAATGAATGGATATTTTTAAAAAGTTCTTAGTGCCTGGCATAGAGTTAGGGCTACCTAAGTGATGAGGATGATGATGGTGATTTCTACACAGACCACCGAAGTCTTAATAGCTGATTAAAGGTTGTCACTTCTGTAAGTTCCCTTTGGGTATCCCACAGAGAGAACCGTAGGTTGGGGTCTGGAGCACTTTATGGGAAATGACTCTGTGCTGCACTACAAGGTGAAATAAATTATCCAGCTGATCTAGAACAAGTGTTTATTGGGTACCGATTATTTATCGAGGTAAACATTAATTTGCACACACCATGTGCGGAAGCCCTGCCCTGAACACTGTGGCGTTGTCAAGCCAACGGACTTTCAGGAAAAGAGAAAGAAGAGAATGAGCAGCCATTGGGTCACATTGTGAATCTGTACTCTCACCTTACCCGCACTGTATCCCTACAAGGGAAATACTACGACCCCCGTTTCCAGAAGAGAAAACTGAGTCTCAGGTTCAGGAACTTGCCCACCTTGACCCTGAAAGGATGTGCTGGGGCTGACCTGAAGGCCAGATGTGCTGTTTTCCACAGCGTTGCTGCCCGAGGCCTGACCTTGGCCTGGAGCACCTCGTTGGTGGGACCGTAGTGGGAAAGACCAGGCATGGCACAATGAGAGAAAGCTCCAACTCCTAGAAGCGCGTCCCGTTCGTAAAGTTGTTCTGTCAACCACCGTGGCATTGGACTTTTCAGAACGACCCTGACGTAGGCAGGCATCATCATTCCCATTTGTGGATGAGAAAACTGAGGCTCAGAGGGGCTCGGCGCCTTATCCAGTGTGAACATCTAATAAGGGGCAGACTGGGGTGAAGCTGCATGCTTCAGTGAGTGGGCATAATAGCAGAACTGCGAGTGATGGTCTCCGTGACCAGAAGGGATGGGCTCCTGTGGACATGGAGCTTTTGCTCCAACCCCAGGACCTCACCCCCTATCCCCGGAGGGTGAGTCTTCTCGGATTCCTAACTCCTTTCTCTTCTGGGCTAGCTGCTTGAGTCCCCGGGACCCTGAAAGCACATTCCTTCAGGCTCTTGGTAATGGAGCATTTCAAAATTGAACCTAAATTAAAAATAAAAGCCTTAATTAGTTTCCTTTGCAGTTTTATCTGCAAAGAAATAAATGGCTGCCTCTGGAGGGGTTTCTTCATTTTTCCGGGCATGATTCATTGCCAGATACGCTTCCTCCAAGATACAGCAGAAAACTAATGAGAGTTTAATCTGAGCAGAGGAGGAAAAACGCAAGTCGAGTGCAGGGATGGCCACAGGGCAGGCAATGAGTAACTTGGAATGCTCTGGCTGCCCTAGTGGGGCCTTCAAAAGGGTGGCTGAGCTCCGAACCACCAAAATAAGGTCATGAATGAAATTGGCATTTATTTTCTATGTGAGCTTCAGCTTATGAGACACTCCCAGTGCTTGACCCTCCCTGTGGAGAGGGCCAAACCTCCCCCCTTTCCCCACCGGCCTCTGCAAAGATACCAGTTCTTCTTCCCCCTGGTCCAGCCACCCTGGCATAAAGGTGTCCCCACCCCTCCTGAAACCTGTGGGTCCTCTCAGGCTCTGAGGACCACAGGATTGCTAGGGTTTGGGGAATTACTCAGGAACCTTCTGCTCTGAGAAACCTTTGTTTGGTAGAAGCAAAAAGTAATTCATTTGCCCATTCGTCCAGCTACTTCTTCTTTTTTTTTTTTTAAAGATTTTATTTATTTGACAGAGAGATCACAAGTAGGCAGAGAGGCAGGCAGAGAGAGAGGGGGAAGCAGGCTCCCCGACGAGCAGAGAGTCCGATGCGGGTCTCGATCCCAGGACCCTGAGATCATGACCCGAGCTTAAGGCAGAGGCTTAACCCACTGAGCTACCCAGGTGCCCCCATCCAGCTACTTCTGATTGAACCCTACTGTGACCCTTCCAAAGTGCGAGGAACCGAGGGCACAGCCAGGAGCAGAACAAACACAGACCCCCTGGGAAGCTGGAATACTGTGTGGTCCTGACCAAGTGTTTTCACCCCCAGCCTCAGCTCGTACCCACCGCAAGTACGCGGACGAGGCAGGGATTAGTCATTCCCACCTTTCAGGTGACGAAGCCCAGGTTGGAGAAGGGAAAGTGACTGGTGACTGTTGCAAACCAGTGTTGGAACCAGGGCTTCCCCGTCACAGCTTTTTCTACCCGCCCCCTGCACTTCCAAACCAACACACTTAGCAAACTTCGGGCTAGTTACTTCCTGTCTCAGAGCCTCAGTTTCCCCTCCTTTAAGGTGGGGCTAAGGACATCTACTGTGCAGACTTGCTGAGGCAGTTGAGTGAGATGATGTAGATGGGTATTAATAGGTAGACGTCTGTCTGTAGAAATAGATCAAATAGATAATAAGATGCTTAAAGCACTTGGCATTCTACCCAGAGCATGAGACCAATCACCATGACAGCATGAATACCAGCTAATCTTTATTGAGTGCTGACGATGTTTCTGGCAAGTTCTATTACTGTCTCCATTTTGCACTCGAGAATACCTAAGCATGCAGAAGGGAGGTGATTTGTTTGGTGTTACCCAACTTACTGCTGACGGTGATAAGGGAAGTACTCAAAGCTACAGTACAGGCCTATATCCTGTTATGACTCTGGGAACTATATCCCTTTTCCTTTCACTAGTGGAGACAAAAAGCAATTATTTTGGACTCCACAGAGGAGAGGCTGAAAAGTTTCCCCCACATAGCTTATACCTGGACTTTCCAGAGGTTAAATTAGGCATAGACTCCTGAAGGAAGACTGCTGCTTCACTGGTGTTACCTGACCGATGAAGATGGTGGTAATTCTCTCCAGCTTATTGTGAATACTGAATGAAGAGTCTGAAATGCGTTACCCTTGAAGTGCTGCCCTCAGTAAGAATGGACTGTCCTCCTGTGTGGAACTCATAGATCCATGGCATTTTGTATTCTGTGCAATGATGCTATTTGATACAGAGATAAATCATTTTTCTAAGTCTCCAGCCCAGAGGATGGTATATTATTGGGACAAAGGACACCCAGCTGACACTTGGAAATTGCAAGTAAACTGTTTAAATTAAGTGCCTGGATAATTAATGACCTGCTGTTTCAACTGAGAATATGATGTTAATGTCTTCCTTTTTTTTTTTAAGAAAGAGAGAGTGCATGCACAAGGGTAAGTAGAGGCAGAGGGGCAGGGGCAGAGGGAGAGGGAATTGTGTCCTTACAAGAAGGCTCCACACCCAGCATGGAGCCCGATATGGGGCTCAATCTCCACCTGAGATCATGACCTAAATTGAAATCAAGAGTCAGATGTTTAACCAACTCAGCCAACCAGGCACCCCTAATCTCATTTTTTAACAGACTTGTCCAGAAGCTGTTTACTAGTTCTCATTTTCCTTTAATAACCCGCCTCTTGTCTTAAAATAAAGGTTGGTGTCACTGTATTGAGGTGCATAATTCAAAGGGGGAAAAAAGCCCAGAAAATTGAAACTCCTTTTATCAGTAAGCAAGAAACTAGAAATATGCTGTACTACTCCACCAATTTTAGATGTGGCGAAGAAACTTAAGCTAATAACTTCTTTTTGTAGTTTTTTTTTTCTTTTGCAAAAGTATACTTTCTTATTGTGCTAAAATATATATAACAAAATGTACTGTTTTAACCATTTTAAGGGTATAACTTAGTGACATTAAGTATATTCACAGTGTTGTACAGCCATTACCACCATCAATTTCCAGTACTTTTTCCGCACTCCAAACAGAAACTCTATAATGAATCAGCACTAAATCCCCATTTCCTCCTTCCTGGCCTGTAACCTCTATCCCACCTTCTGTCTCTATGAATTTGGCTACTCTGAGTACCTCATCTGAGTGGAATCACATAATATTTGTCTTTCTGTGTCTGACTTTTTCATTTAGCTTAATGTTTTCCAGGTTCATCCATGTTATAGCATATTATGAGCTGAATTCTGTCCCCTGCCCAGCTAGAATTCATATGTTGAAGTTCTAACCCCCCAGGACCTTAAAGTATAACTGTATTTGGAGACAGGGTCTTTACAGAGGTGATTAAGTTGAAATGAGGTTGTTGGAGTGGGCCCTAATCCAATACAACTTGTGTCCTTATAAGAAGAGAACTTTTGCACAGAGACACATACAGAGGGAAGACCATATAAAGACACAGGGAGAATATGACCATCTGAAAGCCAAGGAGAGAGGCTTGAAATGGATCCTTCCCTCATGGCCCTCTGAAAGAACCAACCCAACCAACATCTTGATCTTGGACTTCTAGCCTCCAGAACTGAAGAAAATAAGTTTCTGTTGTGTAAGCCACCCAGTCTGTGGTACTGTGTTATGATAGTCCTAGAAAACAGCATGTACCAGAAATTCCTTCCTTTTTATGGCTGAAAAACATTCCACTGGATGTATAGACTACATTTTTTTATGCATCCATCAATGGACACTTGGGTTATTTCCATCTATTGCTTGTTGTGAATAATGCTGCTTTGAAAAGTGGTGTATAAGTATTTGCTTGAGTGTCTTCTTTCAGTTCTCTTGGGTATATGCCCAGAAGGAGAATTGTTGGATCTTATGGTAATTCTGTTTAATGTTTTGAGGAGTTGCCAAACCATTTTCCAAAGTGGCTGCACCATTTTAATTCCTACCAGCAAAGCACAAGCATTCTAATTTCTCCACATCATTGCCAACACTTGTTATTTTTGGGGGGGTATTTTTTTTTTTTTTAGGATTTGTTCAACCAGAGGCGTCAAAATAAATAACAAGGAGTTACACTTCCAGGATGGCAGAATAGGCTCCTAATAGGCTACTCTCTCTCAGAAAACAACAGTGAATGTTGGATAAAATACAAGAATCAGTACCTGGAGCCTCTGGATAGTGCACTAAAGTGAGCAGATTTTGAAGAGGGTCAAAACCTGAAAGAAGGGACCAGTATTAAGTTGTTTTCAGTTTTTGTGGCTTCAGCTTGAAGGTGCAGTGCAGTCATGGCAAAATGAACAGTAGCTAAAACTCCAGTGGAAATTCTGCCATAGTTCTGGCCTGGGAACTGGAACTTAGTTCTGTGGAGCTATTGTGACCACTGAAGAACAATGGTAGAGTCCTGGACAGGAGAGAGCTGGAGAAGGGGGGCACCCCCCAATTCTTCTTATTCTCTAAAATGCCTCTGGCTGAACATAGAAATCACATGTGCAGGGCAGATGTAAGTAGCTTCCAGCTAAGGTTAAACAAAATCATATGTGTTTTTATGTGTTAGAAGTAACAAATTGGAAAATAAAATTTTTAGACATTACAGTATCATCAACAATTTAGGAATACACTTAATCAAGGATATCTGAGACTTTTCAATGGAGACATTTGCAGTAAGAGAAATGAGATTTACATAAATGAAATGATATACCATATTCATGGATTGGATAACTCCATATTGTTGAGATGACAATTATCCCCAAATTGATGTACAGATTCAACACAATCCTAGTCAAAATCCCAGCAGACACTTTGATAGAAATTGATGAGCTGATTCTAATGTTTATGTGGAAAAGCAAATGAACTAGAGTCAACCAAAACAATTTCAGCAAAGAATAAATTTGGAAGATGTACACTATCTTATATAGTGTAACTACCATTTCAAGACTTACTGTAAAATCATAGCAATCAAGAGAGGGTACTATTGGTGAAGGACAGACATATAGATCAGTGGAACAGAAGACAGTCCAAAATAGACTTATGCATACATGATCAATTGATTTTCTTTTTTCTTTTTTTTAAAGATTTTATTTATTTATTTGACAGACAGAGATCTCAAGTAGGCAGAGAGGCAGGCAGAGAGAGGAGGAAGCAGGCTCCCTGCTGAGCGGAGAGCCCGATGCGGGGCTCATATCCCAGGACCCTGGGATCATGACCTGAGCCAAAGGCAGAGGCTTTAACCCACTGAGCCACCCAGGCACCCCATGATCAATTGATTTTCAACAAAGGTGCTGAAGCTATTGGAAGGGGAAAGAATAGTTTTTGTGTTCTTTGGGCCAAAGCTGTTCCCAAAGCTAGTCCAGAATCAAGGAACAGGGAAATAAGCTCTACTTCTTGATGGAATGGGAGGCAAAGTCACAGGGTAAGGGCTGTGGAGATAGGGAGCCAGGGAGGACTGGGTTCATTTTGGAATCTACCACTCTAAGCAACCTGAATGAGCCTTTAGGACCATTCATCAGACAACTCTGTCTGCCTAGGTTTCAGCTCAAAGGACACCTCCTCTGAGAGGCCTGTGCAGATGACTTGACCTCAAGGTGACCCACCCATGACCATTTATCACACTGTTCTGTGCAGCTTTGTCATAGCTCTTCAACAATCTTGTTTCTTCATATGTTCATTGGTCTGTCTTCCCCATTAGGACATGATTATAGTTTAAGATGGCTTTGAAGTAGGTGGAAAGAATTGAGGCTGGAAGGGTAGCCAGAGACCAGGCTGGGGCTGCAGTGTTCCAGTAGGGAGTTTGGTCATTAAGTTGCATAAAGGGTCAGGAGTTTAGAGCAAAGGTGTAACCTGATCAAATGGATATTTTCTAACAAGACTCCTGTGACCAGGGCACCACAGTAGAATTCCTTGCAAGGTGGGGTGAAGGGAGAATGGGAAGGGGTGAGAACAGGGGCAGAGTGTGATCCATCTGGAGGTGGCTATGTCAGTCCAAGTGAGAGTGAATGGCCTGGGCAAAGGGTCAGTGGGGATGGGGAGGCAGGTCCCTGAAGGTGGATATGGCCAGGCCTTCTGATTTTTCAACAGAGTGCAGGTATTTAGATGTTCTACATGGAATCTCAACATATTTGATTGTTGGCAAAAAATAAAAATGTTTAAGCTATGTTGGATGGTGGGGTGTGGCCTGAGCCCCACTGCTAGCCTCTCTGGCAGGTATCATAATTAGAATTGCATGGGTATAGTTTTAATTTGAATGCCTGGAATCCAGGTCGTTGCTCTGAATGGCCTGCGTGGGTAACCCATGATGCAGCACCTAGGAGACAAGGTCAGAAGGTAGAGGGCACAGAGCAAGGGAACATGATGAGACCCACAGGTGGAAGGAGGCCCAGTTCTCTACCATCACTGGGAAGATTCCAATACCTGATGAGTGCTCATGGACCAACTCTGCCATTTTTCTTTTTAGTTTCTTCCTCTTCAAAGTGGGAACTGCTCTGTACCTCTCAGAGTTGGTTGGTGGAGAAGCGAGATCATGTGATTACTCGTGTGATGATAACCATGCACCACCCCCAGTTCTGCACCCTTTGCCTAAATGGATTCCCTTAACATGAACAGCAACTCTGCGAGGCTTTGGTATATGTATTTGGTACTTTCAATACCTACCATATAGAATGGTACCCACCATTCTATAGAGGGGAGAGGGGCTGGAAGTTGAGTCTATAATGGATCATATTTACATGATGATGCCTCCACACGCATTCCTAATGTACAGGTTTCAGAGAGCTTCCAGGTGGGTGGGCCCATATACACAAGGTGGGAGATGAGTGCACCCCCCACTCCACGAGGATGGAAACTCCAGCACTTGGGACCCTCCCAGAACTTGCCCAGTATGTCTCTTCATCATATCCTTCCTAATGAACCTGTAAACGTCAACGTTTCCCTGAGTTATTTGAGCCATTTTGAAACCCAACCCATTTGTGTTCTGTGAGGCATTTGAAACCCAAGTTGGGGATTGTGATAAACTGATTTATATCCAGTTGGTTGGAAGTACAGGTGACAGGCTTGGATGGGTGATGATGTCTGGTTTGGGGGCAGTCTGGTGGGACTGAGCCCTTACCTTGTGAGGTCTGTACTAACTCTAGTTAGTGTCAGAACTGAGCTAAATTGTAGGACGCCCAGCTGGTGTCAGAGAGTTGGCCAGTGTGGGGTAAAAGCCATCCATCTGGTCCCAGAAGCATTGTGTGAGTAGTGAGCATACCAAGTTGGAGAAAAGGAGTTTTCCTTTAGTTGGTATAGAGGAGTTTTTCCGTTACAGGGCTATAATGCAGAATAACTGGGGATGGGCCTTTCAGATAAGGTGGTGACCACAGGTGGCCTCCATGAAGAGGTGAAAGGTGATTGGGTGCCAGAACCAGCCATGTGACCATCTGGGGAAGGAAGGAGCATCCCTTGGCACAACAAGTGCAGAGTTCCTGAGGCTGGAATAGGCTTTGTGTGTTACATCTCAGACAAATGTGGAAAGGCCTGGATGGTTGGAGCATGGTGAGCGAGGGAGGGAGTGGTAAGAGAGGAAGTCGGAGAGCCGACACATCCCAGATCTTACAGACTGGATTTTATGCTACAAAGAGACATCATAAGGCTGTAAGTAGGGAATGTCGAGCTGATGCATGTTGATGCCTGGGGGGACATGCGTCATGGTGGGGGTAGGAGTAGAGGTCAGTTGGGACAGAACTGAAGTCCACCAGGTGAGCGAGGACAGAGCACCCATCACTATGCTGGGCAAAGAAAGGGTCACAGGCTTCAGGGCCTCACAGTGTAGAGAGCAGACCACCAGGGAATAGACACTTACATATCTGGGACAAAGATGAGCCGCTCAAGTCTCCCCACAATGCCTGTTTTGTGAACCTTGTCTTCCTCACTAAGCCATAGGGTTGTCAAAGTATCCAACTTTCTCTCCCATATTGCTCTCCTGCTGGGTGAACCAGCAGAACCTCTTGTAAAGTAGCCACTCCCTGGAAAAGCGCATAACAGTATGTTCTAGGCCCCTAACTTTCCTCTCTGCTGTGGTCCTCGGCGAGTGCCTTGCATGAGGGTGGGCCTGCTGGGGTCACTGGCTGTTTTTTCTGCCTTTTGTTACATGCTCTTCTTGAAGCATATGACTCAGAAGTACGTCCCCAGGCCAGTCAGTATTTTAGTATGGATTTAGTATGCGTGCTGAGAGTGGAGGCCATGTTTGTCTGTCACGGTTCATTGCACTCACACTGGCTAACACGGAGTCTGTCCACTGGCAGGGACTAGGCTCCGTGTGGATTAAACTAATTGGGGTGGCTTGATCTTTCTTTGCTTTTAAATTGAGAAGGGGGGCCCCAACTATGTTAGTTTAGTGAAGAATGACAACACAGCAAGAAAAACGAGTGATATTTTTTGTTTTAGGGCTAATTTTTCCTTTGCCAACCTACCTCAAATTCTCTGAGCTTTGGTCCAAAGCATCATGAGGGGGCACCTGGGTGGCTCAGGCGGTTGGGCGGGACTCTTGGTCTCTGCTCAGGTGTTGATCTGAGTCGTGAGTTCAAGCTCCGTGCTGGACATGGAGCCTACTCAAAAAATAAAAAAATAAAAAAAAGCGAGGCAAACAATAACAAAAATAGCGACCCCAACATCCTTAATAATTGCTTCTTGTTGCCTAAGTTGCTACCACCATTTTTAAAGAGGGTGGAAAGATCTCAAGAGCAGGAACCAGGAAAATAGGTTCTGGTCCCACTTCTGCTACATTCTAGCCACACGGTTTCGATCAAGTCACATTTCCCTCAGGGGCTCAGCCTTCTCATGTGCAAAGTCCCTGTGATACATTTTCTCATCTATGAATGCGCTGACCCTAACCTGCTTTGCCAGCCATCTGCCAAGTGACCCTGGGCTTGTTCCCTAACCTTCCTGAGCCAGAGTTTCCCCCAGGGGCACAGAAGAATTAGTAACACCTACTCCAGTGTAGGCAAAACCCGAGGCCCATGCTAGGGTCCCTGGACACATGGTTTCTAGGCTCTATGACCAACGTAATGTCTTCCTACTGAACTGTCTGACATTTTCCCTGTTAAAACGTTCCTTGGCTCCACACTTAATAGCCTATGATCTGTAAAGACACAGTCATGGAAAAACGAACACAAACGTTTTGCTTTTCTTAGGTGCCGGAGGGTCTGTCAGTTTTGGAGAAGAACAGGACTGAGCAAGTCCTCACCAGTTACGTGAGGCCGGGAGCTGGGATTGATTCTTTCTTTCATTAATTAATTAAAATTTTTTTTATGTGATTCATTTTAAAAAATTATTATAACGTTCAGTTGTGTTTCATGCGTAGGCTCTGTTGTCTACTGTTCAGGGCTGGAGGTTTGTCACTCCCAGCTTAGCTCTGGGCTATGCCATTTTCAAAGCTGGTTTCCTTATTGACGCTGCCATCTTGGGTGGGATAGTGGCCCCAACCCACTAGCTGAAAGACTCCAAAACTGGTCTGGCAGCCAGCAGCTCCCGGGCCAAAACGTGGCTCCAACAGGTTACTTGGTTAAGAGAAACAAATGTGGAGAAATCTCCTTTAGTTCTGCTATTCATCACCCTGTGGGTTGCTTGGTCAAACTGTCTTCTGTTCCTTCCCCCTCCCTCTAAGTCCCTCTTCAAGAAGCTTCCAGAAGGAGCTTCAACAAGCGGCAACCCAGGACACAGGGGACTTTAGCTCCTGCCTGTTTGTGATGTGGTCACTAGCCAGGGAGGAGCCTGATGGTGAGGCCTAGTTCATAGCTTTCTCCCTGGTTCCTGGGAACCCTGGGGTCTGTGAGGAGACCTCAGATGTGGCCATCGGTCGAGGTCTAAGCTAAAGGGGGAATAGAGGGCGTCTCCATCTCCCCTTCCCCTGCTAATCCTTGCACTCCTGCTTTCAGTTATTTCATATGCAAGGAGGTTGTATAAAATTTCATCAATATTAATAGTTCAAAAATGTTTGAACATGCCCGAGCTAGCCCTTTGGGTGTTTTGGAAAGAGTGTTCATCTCAAACTGCATTAGGAGAAAGCCGATATTTTTTCTGGGACTCTCAACTCTGCAGGCCATACATGAATCAAGCTCTTAATCTTTTTTCACAAGTTCTTTCCTACCTGTTGTCCCATTCGACTCACAGTAATCCCACGAGGTGGGCAGGGCAGATGCCATCTCCTCTATTTTACCGGTGATCCTTGAGGTTTAGATGGATCTCGAGACTTGCCAGGAAAGCCGGAAAGCTCAGACCTGAGCTCAGGCTTTCTGCCTTGTTGGCCAGTACTTCCTTTGTTTCACATCTAGAACCCCCAAAGAAGCACTGGGAGCCCCAGTGCTGAAAGGGAACGCTGGTGAGGAAAAAACCCTTGGCTAGTGGTGTGTTCCAACCGGGGGCGCCACCCAAATGAGCTACCAGCCAGTGGGAACAAGTGGATGCCTGACAAGGTGTTAAAACAGGGCATGAAAGGAGATCCACTTTTATAAAGTAAATTTGTATTTGCAAAGGTATCTTCCTTTCCTGTAATAGGAAGAGAAGGGCTTAATAACTCTTATCAGGGGAGAAAGTGTGGCCTTAATTCTGCATAACAAACCTTGCTAAACAATCCTTATTTACTGTACTTTTTCTGATTTTCCATAACTTGCCTCTCCCTCCCAGAAGCCCCAAACCCCTTTTCCTTTGCTTAGACTAAGATGATCTAGAAGCCGCATTCATCTTGGCCACCTCCTTGAGCCACATTTTTCTTTGAAAACTGCTATTCATAGGTATGTAATTGAAACTGGTTTTATCCCACCCTCTTCTTATTCCTTTTTTTTTTTTTCAGTTTGATTCGTTGGCCCCAGCCAATAAACCTAAGATGTACAGCGGAGAAAGAATTTCCTCCCCTGCACTAGTCTGCCAGCGGGGCAGCATTGGCAGGGGTAGAAGGAGCAGAGTGTCAGAATGGTGTCCTTGGAAAGATCCTCTCTCTAAGTGACGACTGGGGCTGACTCCTTTGAATCTGAATGTCTGCCTTTTTCCTCTTCCTTAACCTTCCCCTGCAACATGGGAGTAGTGTTCACAGAAGGGGAGAACCCAGGTGTCCGACCTCGAGTTAAGGCACACATGGTAACCCCTCTTCATCCTCCATAGAAAGGAAGCCCAATTTGGCATGAGTCTCTAGTGTATTTGTTAGACTAACCATCTGGACTCCTTGCTGTCCACTTGCCTGCAAATCACTTAGCCTTTTGGAAAGAAGCCATCTAATTCTACAGAATTAGAGAAAACAGCTCTGATATGCATTATAAATGGAACAGCTAAGATCCAGATGAGCTGTTTCTTATTATCCCTTTCCTTTCGGAGAGTTTCCTAGCATGGAGGATGCCCCCTTTTTCATAAAACCTTTGCCTGGAACTGGGATTGCCTTTCAACTTTGGGGTGGAAAGAGGTTTCAGAGAGGGAAAAATGTCCTGGCTCCAAAGTGAAATTGGTCCCCAGGCCACTCTTTATATGAAACGGATGGGCAATAAATAGAGCTGAGTGTGCGTTCCCGTGCAGGGGACCCCTTAGCAAGACGACAGAGAGCAGTCATGGCTTGGGCAAAACCTGGAGACTCTCCCTCTGACTGGCAGGTTGACAACCTAACAACAGCCTGACCAAAAGAAGTATGTTTACCCATCAGAAGGCACTTTTGACTTGGAAAACAGAAGAAAAAACCAAAGTCAGAAGCCAGCCGTAGGCTGCCAGACACTTTGTGACTTGGGAATGTGGGTTCTCATTAGCTCGTAAGTATCTCTGGAACCATGTAAACTGCTCTTTAGTTGTTCCAGAATGAGGTGTTTTCCCTTGCAATTGTGGGCATTTCATTTAGAATATTTGGCATTTTCTTCCAGGTCCCTATTTTGATACCCTTTCATTTAAAAAAAAAAAAAATGCTTCCCTTAAAATATGTGAACATTTAGGTGTAGTCTTGGCTCATTCTCTCAGACCATGAGCTAATTTAGAACTCAGGATAATTTTCCAAACGGATTTCTTTTAGTGAAGTTACACTGGTTGTATGTGGTGTGAAAACCACCTGTGGGGGTGTGAGGGAGGAGACGGGGGGGGGGGGGGGGCGGTGAGAATTTAACTTGGGAAAGGAAATGATAGTTTTTAAGCTCTGGCTCCAAGCGAATCGAATCCGTACCATTCAGGGAAGCAAGCCATGAAGTTTTTCCTAGGTGGGAAGGCATGGGTTGCCCTGATTTAGAAATTCAACTTGCATACCGTCTCACATGGTAAAATGAGAAGCCAAGAACACTGTGTCTTCTCCGTCTCTGAGGTGGATTTCTTTGTATGAGTTGTTTCCAGTTGATCTGAGGCCTCCTATTACATGCATATTACGGTCCATACCACCCAGTTAGGTAACGACTCCCTAGGGCTGGAGGTGGAGAGAGGGAGAAACTCTATCAAATTAAACAGACACTCTAAGGTGAATCCTGGTTGTAGGAATGGAGTGCTTTCATTTAATGCGTACTTTGGAAGTAAGGATACAAGACTCTCACCCTCTGTCCTCCATTTCTACAAACTCACAGAGGACAGCACTTGACTGATTTTGAAAGACCCAAGTTGCATTTTACACTGTTAAATAAATCCCGGATTATATAAATAAAGACCAGCCGCCCCCTCCATTGTCTAATCAGCTTTGGGGGGTGGTGGTGGAGAGGCACTAGGCAAATCAGGCCGATCTCCTGATTCTGTAAATAAACTTTCACTGAAAGCCAGGCATGTTAATTTGTTTACACACTGTCTGTGGCTCCTTTCCCACCACAAGAGCAGAACTGAGTAGTTGTAACAGAGGCCATATGGCTTGCAAAGTCTAAACTGTTTGCTATCTGGCTCTTTACAGAAAAAGTTAGCTGACCCTGGGCTAAGGTTATGCAAATTGCCCACCCGCAGAGCAGCCATAGCCCACAGGTACGTTTTGATGGGGTTTTAAAAAGTGAAGCAACAAACAAGCACACCAGTGGCTTGGCCCCTGCTCTTGGCACTGGGCCTCCTTCCTCCGTTATGTTCACTGTCTGACACCCGTAGGCCCTAGAGGCCACCCCTGGATAGCGGACTCAGGAAGGGGCTTGACTTGGAAGTCTGGAGACCGGGTGTGCTGTCTTGCTCCACTTTGAGCTTACCCTGTGATCCTCCTAAAGCTACTTCTACTCGCTAGCCTCAGTTTCCCCATGTCTTACCTGGCTTCTAACCGGCCCTTTCAACTCTAACATGCTCCAGCCTTGCTACTCCAAGTGTGGTCCTCAGACCAGCAGCCGTGACATCACCCAGCGCTTGTTAGAAATGCCCGATCTCAGGCTTAAGCCCAGACCTGCTGAACCGGAACCCACATTTTAACAAGCCCATGGGTGATTCTCATAAACACTAGGCGAGAGGAACTCTTCTCTAGAATGTCACCTTCTTGATGTGATGTAGCGGCAAAGTAAATTAGAGGTGGCAGGGGATTTCCATTCTTGAGTTGCCTGCCATCCTCGGGTCAGTTAGGTGAGACATAAAATGTGCGGTCTTACGGATGCAACATTTCCCTGGGCACTTGCTTAAGACATTGTGGGGCCCATTGTGAGTCTGAGGGTCAACAGAAGTGCTCACCATTCTTTTTTTTTTTTTTTTTAAAGATTTTATTTATTTATTTGACAGACAGATCAGAAGTAGGCAGAGGCAGGCAGAGAGGGGAGGGGGAGAAGCAGGCTCCCTGCTGAGCAGAGAGCCAGATGGGGGACTTGATCCCAGGACCCTGGGATCATGACCTGAGCCAAAGGCAGTGGCTTAACCCACTGAGCCACCCAGGCACCCAGTGCTCACCATTCTTAAAGCACACATGGCACAAATGCAGGACAGATGCCGCCTGGCTTGGAAATGGCAGCTTGACTTCACCAGTGAAGAAATTTACTATGGTCACAACTCTGTGTGTGTATGTGTGTGTGTGTGTGTAGCAAAATGCTGAAACCACCTCTCAGTGGGGAGGTCCTATTTGGGCATTTGCCAGAAGGTCTCAAGAAATCAGGAATGAGGAAATGGATGAGCATGTTTGCTGATGGACTTTAAGAAATATACACTGATTTAAAAAAAAAAAATTCTCTGCTTCCAAGAGTAGAGGAGATTGCATTTGAGTCCTCTTCTTCCGGTCCACTGTCCAGTAACACAAAGGACGACAGTAATGGTAGCAGCCAATCCTTACCCAGCGCTTACTCCGTGCCAGGAGCTGTTCTCAGTCTTTTCACATGCATATACACCTTTTATCCTCAGAGCAGCCCCATGAAGTAAATGCGATTACTATCCCATTTTATAATGGAGAAATTTGGGAATGAAGTAAAATGCTTTATCTAAGGCGACCCAGCAGAGCAGGGATTAGAATGGAGGCATCTCGCTCCATGACCTCAGTGGCAATGTTATGCTGCCAGGTACGTTGAAGTTATTTGCTGGGTGACAGGGAAGGACCCGGCTGCCAGTGACCTATTTGCAAGGAGCCCTGGGGATATTTTGGGAAGGGACATAGGCTGGATTCTGCTTGTCTGAATAGATAATTGTCCTGTTATTTGTTACTCCCCTCTGATAAATTTAACTCCTTCTCAGCGGGACCTATGCCTCCTTTGTCTGCTATTGTATTCTAATACCTTAGGACCAGGCTCCAGCCATAATAAGTGCTGAGTAAATGCCTGGTGAATGAATGAAGGCTGAACTAGTGAGTGAGTGGCCTCTTGCTTGGAGGACAAATCACAGAGTTTGACATAGATGCAGTCTGGTCAAGGGCTGAATCACTCACACAACTGGCTGAGATTCTGAACCTCGGAAGAAATCACCGAGGGCTTCCTGAAGGAAGGAGTGCTTGTGCTGAGCCTGGAAGCAGAGTGGCAGAAGGCTGGTCTTTCAGGTGGGAACAAGTATTGAAAGCACTGCTTTTGCAAGCTCTGGTCCCAGACGTCACAAACACCTCTCCCGCTGAGGTGGATCACACAGACAATGTATTGAACTATTGAACAGACACCTTCCTGCTTGGCTTGGGGCTTTGGCTGGAGCATGTTCTTCTGTCCAGCTTTGGCACCAGACGGTCCCCTTGCATCGGCCAAGGATGCCCGCCTGTCTGCTCCTTCTCCCTCCCCCGCTTATCAGCCGAAGATGAACTCCGGAGAGCTGGCCTGTCAACCGAAGCACAAACCATTCCCTTGTAGGGCAAAGGCTTGTGATTCTTTGCAACAATATTTCATAATTTATACATTTGATTAAAAACTGGAACCTGCGCCAGCAGCCTGCGTAATCTAACATGTTGGGATCATTAGCTGCTTGTGCCACTCTTCTATTTTAAAACTTTCCATATTTGAACTCATGGAAGTACATCCTTCACATTTATTAAACTTTTCCCATAACAACAGTTTAGTAAGACTCCGTCATCTTTCAGAGAGTTAAATAAAAAAAGGCCACAATAAAACCCTTTAGGCATTTCCCTTAGGGAATACCATTTTATTTAGGCCTTTACAAACATTTGTCTTTTCTTGCCAGTAATTTAAAAAAATATCAAGACAAATGAGATTTTTAGTGGCTTGATAATTAGTTCAAGATGAGCTTTGTGACTTGGCTTCTATCCTGGCTCTTCGGGGCAGGTCCTCCTAGGCCTCTCAGGAACCTGCATTCCCCAATCCTGGGACAATCTTAGTCCCTTCGGTTCTTGGGGTTGGTTCTCTTCCAACTTCTCAGATTGTTCCTTTTCTGTGCCTTTCTCCCGTTGTTTCACCCACCCTCCCTCTCTGTAGAGAACCAAGCCAGCTCTACCTTGCCCAGCAGGCTCTTTTTTCCCCCTTCCTCCAGTTCTAACAGGGCTTCTCTCTCACTTATTCCGCAGGAGAAGCCTGTTTGGGTGACTTGCTTATGGCCCCCTTTGTGAATCCCCTTTCTTGGGCCTGCAGTTCTGGTTGGCATTTGACTGAGATACTGTGAATCATAGTACCCCAGTCCTCTGGCACACTGATTGGTTGAGGGCTAGGCACGTGACCCACATTGGGTCAATCAGAGTCATTTCCAGAAAGCCCCAGAAAGAGACTGTCCTTTTCCTTCGGGCTCACTAGCTCCAAGGGCAAAAGCGACCCTCTGGTTGATGGCTGCTACCATCTAGCTGAGCTGACCTGCTGATGAAGCCAGCATGGAGAGAAACAGAGGTGAGATGTGGAGAGAGGAATCAGATTCTTAACTATGTACTTAAAGTTACTAGATCCAGTTGTTCCTGAAGCTGACCCTCCTCTTGAACTTTCTGAGAAGAAAGTGGATTCTAGAATGTGGATTCCCTGTCATTCTCATTATTTGTTTAAATTGGTTTGAATTGGAGTGCCCTCACTTGCTCCAACATCGTCACAGGTGATATTTATTCTGTTCAAATCCTTCCTATTATTCAAGAAACAGTGTTGTCCCAAACTCCAACTAAAGAACCACATTAGGCTAAGTTTCTGTTATAGAACAGAGGGAATCAAATGGAGAGAGCACTTTGCTTCAAATTCGTGGAATCTGACCGAATGTACATAGCACTTGAGAAAAAGAGCCAACGCACTTCTTCCTTCAACACATCACCTCCAGTATTGGCCATTATACAGTCTTGTTTTTTATGTAATTTTCTTGTATTTGATCGCAAACATTTGAAGCCAAACACTGATAACCCAGTGAGTCAAGCACTCATGTCACTATCTCTTGCGTCCCCATGGAACAGACTTGATTAAAAATCCCAATGAACTAAGGAGTGTCACCGCTTCAGAAGTATATAATGCCCCCAAATATTTTGGGTATGAGTCATGTTTTTGTTGGCTAGAATCAGCAAGACCCCACTAATGAGAGACTGTATGATGAGGGAATATGTCTCACAAGGAGGAAATAACTCATCCTGCATAAAGAATAATGAAATGTATTGTCTCACAGAACAAGAAGCCCGGGGGCGCGTTCACTGGCCAGGTGACGTAACCAAGTATCTAGGCGCTCTGACTTGCATGTCCATCATCCTCAGCTTACTGGCTTGGTCAGCTTGTCTCCTCAAGGTTCTAAGACGGCACCGGCAATTCCAACCCAACTGTACTCCGCTCAAGAAGAGGGACCTCCTTGAGAAATGGCTGACTCCAAAGCTGGGATAAAGAAAATACCGGATGAGCTGTGAACTCCTGATTGTGCCAGAACGTTAAAACTCCGTGTAAAGAATAATGGTGACACGTCAAAAGGACATAGCCAGATTGAAAGAGCTTTCTTTGGCCAAATTTGGGACAATTTGAACATCCAAATAAATAACAATAGTATTAGGTTATTAGTGATTGAACATCAAAATCAAGAATGATGGTGTTAGCTTAAATGTGATTTCATAAAATAGAAATCTGTATCTCCAAACTGATATAAGTAAGGGAACAAACAATAGAAGAGAGAGCTTTTCCTTGTAGTGAATACTAACTAATAAACATAGAAGGGATGACTCAATTAGAAAAATCAACATTTGGCAGCTCTCCTGGTAATTAATTCAGTCAGGAAACATCAAAGGGTTCTTAGAAACAGTAGGTGGCACGTTGATGAGCAACAGGATATTAACATCGTATCCAATACAAGCATATTTCGTCTTATTACACTTTGCTTTATTGCGTTTCGCAGATATTACGGATTTTTTGTTTTGTTTTTTATTTTGTTTAATTTTATTAATTTGACAGAGAGAGAGAGATCACAGGTAGGCAGAGAGGCAGGCAGAGAGAGAGGAGGAAGCAGGCTCCCTGCGGAGCAGAGAGCCCAATGTGGGGCTTGATCCCAGGACCCTGAGATCATGACCTGAGCTGAAGGCAGAGGCTCAACCCACTGAGCCACCAAGGCACCCCTTGTTTTTTGTTTTTTTGTCTGTTTTTTTAAAAGTGAAGATCCGTGGCAACTCTACTGAGCAAATCCATTTGTGCCATTTTTTCTGACAACGTTTACTCGTGTCTCAGTGTCGCCTTTTGGTAATTTCTGTAACATTTCAATTTTTTTCATTATTATTATGTTTGTTACCATGATCTGTGATCACTGGTTATGACTTGCTGTAATCTCAGATGCTGGTTCTCATTTTTTAGCAATAAAGTATTTTTTAATGAAGGCATGTACACTGTTTTTAGACATAATGCTCTTCCACACTTAATAGACTTAATAGATTATGGTATAGTGTAAACATAATTTTTATATGCGCTGGGAAACCAAAAAACTCGTTTTCCTCACTTTATTGGCAATATTCACTGTGTTGCAGTGATGTGGAACAGAACCCGCAGTATCTCCAAGACTTCCCACAAATTACTCATTTAATACAAAGGGGAACAGAGTAATTTCACAAGGGAAAAAAACCTAGCTTCATCAAGTTGAAGTTGAATCGCAAACATTTCATCAAGTGTTGAAAATTAATATCAAAACCTAACAGCACAAATTCAAATCTTGTATCATCTGCTGGGACACAATGAAAAGTAAACAAGCTCACTTTCATGATATTCCCCCCCAAAATGCATAACCTGAATCTAACTATGAGAGACTAGCAGACAAACCTGATTTGATGGACATTTTCCTCAATAAGTGGCCTCCTTAGAGTTGAGGTCCTAAATGTCAAGGAAAGAATGAGAAACACTTCCACATTACAGAACACCGAAGGGACAAGATATCTAAATGGAATGCGTCATCCCCAACTGGAACTTTTTGTAGTAAAAGATATTATTGGTACAATTGGTGTGTCTGAGGATTCGATGGTAGCGTGTTAATTTCTGATTTTGATGGTGGTTCTGTGGTTATGCAGGAGAATGCTTTTGTTCATGGGAATTATACACTAAAATACTCAGGAGTGATGGGGCATTGTGTCAGCCACCCCCTCACAAGGTTCAAGAAGAAAAGCTCTCTGTTTTTGTCTTGAAACTCTTTTTTGTAAGTTTGAAATTATGAAAATAATAATAAAAAAAAAAAAGCAGGGCTCTTTATTTCAGAGCCTGTCTTTCCATTAAGGAAGAACAGTTTTCTAAGCAGCTCCCCAGTGGAGAAGCCCATTGGCCAGACCTGAATTACAAACTGTTTCTTTTTGGAGCCCAGGGCCACTGGCAACAGTGAGTCCCCCAAGGGCCCTCAGCTCTTTGTCCTTGCATTTAGTTGCGGGGGGGCTATCCTGAGAGTTGGAGAACCAAAGATAGTGAGACTATCCTCTCGAGAAGTTCACAGGAAGAGCCTTTCCCCATGAGTAATGATAGCTCAGTAGCATCAGTCAATGATCACAGAGCACCTGGGGAACTCTTAGAGCACAGAGGAACCTGGAACTTTCCAGAGGGTAGCGTGAGGCCTGGGAAGTCTTCTAGAGAATGGGAGTTAATGGGAATGGCAGCTCCTGTTTTTGCTGAATGGGGGGGGGGGGGGGTAAAATCAGCTCAAAGTAACACTGTAGGCTTTTATTTATTTATATTTAAAGATTTTATTTATTTGACAGAGACGGCTAGAGAGGGAACAAGAGCAAGGAGAGTAGGAGAGGGAGAAGCAGGGAACCCGATGCAGGGCTCAACCCCAGGACCCTGGGATCATGACCTGAGCCAAAGGCAGAGGCTTAACCCACTGAGCCGCCCAGGTACCTCAGCACTGTAGGGGTCGAAAGCATACCACCTTGCAGTTCTGCTATAGAATGCCACTCAGCCGTGGTGGTTCCACAGGTGAGGCAGTAGTGGAGTGGAGTGGGGGGAACTCCAGGGAGAGGCAACAGCCTGAGCAAGGGTGCAGAGCTAGGGAAATCCTGGAACATGTCTAGGGCCTGACAAGCTGTTCACCTGGCTTCTGAGCAGGGAGCAGGAAGCAAGGTGGTTTGGGGCCAGTAAATTAAGAAGCTTGATTGTAAGGTTAAAAAGTTTTGCCTTTCTTCTGGGTGTACAACAGGGAGCCCCTGACTGTTTTAGAAGAGGCCTGTGTGTCTGAGCATTTCAAATGGGCAGGGTGTGGAGGGGGTAAGTTCATGGTAGGGACACTCACTAGGTGACAATTGTCAGTCTGGGTAGAAAATGTTCAAGGTGAACCATGGCCCTGGGGATAGAGGGAAAGCAATGACGGAGAGAAGGGACTGTGCTGAGTGACACCCCTGACAGGAGGGGAGTGTCAGGATTTAGGTGTTCCACGTGGGAGCATGGGTGTCATTAGTAGACATGGGGATGGCAGGAGCATGCTCTGGGTGGTGTCTGGTGGGGTCTGAAGAGGGACATCACTCTTACCCACAGTGGTGTGGACAAAAAAAACCAGGATAAAATCAGTCGAATATCATGCTGGGGTTTCTTTTTGTTGACTTGTAGGAGTATTTGCCTAAGGCCCATTCCCCCATGGACTATAAAATCCAGGGGGTAGGGAATACTGTTCTTTCTGTAAACACTCTATCTACTGTACTCAGCATGGGTAATGGAACTCTATAATGCCCAGTGGTATTTGCAAAGTGAATTAGTGAGTGAATGAATGAGTGAATATTCCATTGGTGCCTCTGGGAAGGGATTGAGAAGTAGGTTATACTTCAGGACAGATATAATTTCAACAGGTGGTGTTGGTCTTCAAGAAACCAGCACAAAACTAGCAAAAGCATGGAAGAGGGCTTGATCGAAGGCAGTTGGTAAATGTCTAGGTGAAATAAGGAGATGGAAATCAAGAGAAACAAAGAGTTCCAAGGCCAGAAAGACAAGCGAAATTTTGGAAAGATCCAGATGTTGGGAAGGTCTTGATTCTTAACTTGAGTCCTGGGGAGCCATGGACGGTGGGGGAGGAAGGGAACACCCACAAAGCTTCTCTGTGGGGAGATGGACATGAGAGGGAAGCAGGTAGCTGGAGACAGGAACTGGAAACAGAAAACCACCAGGCAATTGTAATACCTTTGGTCAAACGTGCAAAGTTGGGGTGTTGTAGGTAAGAGATGACAGAGTGAGATTCGGATGGGGAAATGAAAGAAACTTGGCAACGGATGGGAAGTTGAAGAACAAACACAAGCCACAGGTGACTGGGCTGTGAGCTTAGAAGACTCATGTCTTTTTTTTTGTCTTTGGATCCCTCCGTAGAAAAAAGATAACTTTTCTTAGAAGTCGTGGAAAGGAAACTAATCTGGGAGCTGCATATGCTCAGAGAGGCCATAAAAAGAGAGGAAATCTGGCCCAAAGACCCATTCTGTTTGGCTTATTCAGTGTCCAGTTGGCAACAATTAAAAGCACAGAGATTTCTCATAAACATCCCGTATTTCTACAAGACTGCCCACACTGGTCACCATGTCCCCCGGGGCACCCATTGGCTGAGCTCCAGTGGCTCCATGTGCCTGCTCCCCAAACTCCACCTGATCTTACTCCCAGAGGAGTTCCCTCATTACCTGTGCGGGCAGCTGACCAGCTCCCAGACGATGCTTTCTGGGATAGCAGAAAACGTGACACGTTCCCTCATGGATCTGGGGCTTCCTAGAATGGGGGGACACCGGGATTCGGCCTGGAAGACCTACACCCTCAAAGAAATCTGATGAAACACAGGTGACAAAGAGACACACCAGCCCTTAGGGCGCTTCCTGCCACCACGAGCACTCAGGGTCACAGGGGTCACTAGACACAATGAAATCACGCCGCGGTGTGAGTAACTATACCGGGACATATGTGGACTTCATAAAACTTTTATTGATATGTTTATCATGCCGAAAAAGGTTTTTATTTAAAATTCCAATTCCATCTGAAAAGGAGGCCATAAATGATTGTTGGGGTCCCAGTCTGTTCCGGGAGGAGCCCCCACGTTCGTGAGAAAGCACGCACATTCTACAGCTACGTGATCTGATCACCCAGAACTGCATTCTGGGAAACTCCTAGAGATCCTTTGCAGGATGCCAGCTGTGTCTTTAGTTGGTAGCTGGGAAACAACAACAAAATAACTCCATTCTAAGACTCCTCAGAACATTGTTGGCTTTGAAACTATTGACCTCAAGGATCTACCATCACCCAACCTAGAATATATGTATGCATATCTATATATATTCCCACTGAAAAAAAATCACTGTTTTTGTTCCTTGCTGTTGGCCCATCAGACCCTTAGGATGGCTTCAGCACACCTGGCCTTTCTTCTTGGTGGGATCCTGTGGGTTCTGGCTATGGATGGGCAGCCCTTCAGGAGCGCTTGGACTTGCTGCAAGTCGGGCACAGAAGCTGCCCCTTGGTGACGATGTACGCCCGGCCACTCAGCTGCTGCTCACAGCCCTCACAGACAAAGTGCTTTCGGTGCCAGGCCAGGTCCTCCACACGCTGGTAGTCCTCCGAGAATATGATCTAGGGGAGGGGAACAGAGGAAATGCACGACTCACTTTCAGTGCCTAGTAGAGACAGTGCGTGGAGGACAAGTTGTAGATGGTGGTTCCTCCTCCCCCATTCTCGTCTTGACCTTTAAATGCGTCAGTGGAGGATTCTGACCTAAATCTCAGGCAGTAAGTACAATATTTGGCACAGATCATGATTGCATTTTAGCTTCTTAGATGGGGAAAAAGAAATTCTCTGCCACAGGCAGGTTTTACTTATCTAGCATCCGTAATACTCCTTGGCCCAAATTCAGAGCCCAGCCGTGTTCAGAGATGTGATTACATACCCCAGTGAACACGGCCCAACTAAGGACCAGTGGTCACGCAGGGTCACACTGGGTCACTTGGGCTTGGAATAAAGTAACACTTTGGAATATGTATATATATGCTGAGGAATCCCTGAGGAGAGCCAAACAGTGTACTTCTTAAATACATTTTATGACTTGGGGGTCAAACAGGAATCGGGGAACCAGCTGCATGACACTGGGCAAATTACTTCATCTTTCTGTGCCTCGGTTTCCACATCTGTGGAATGGGGACATAAAAACTACCCATCCCTCAGGGTTTTATGAGTGCTACATGTGTTATTACATAAGAAGTATTTGGCATAGCGACTGTTTTATGACCTCTCCAAGCTGTTCTCTTCTCAAACATAAAATGTAGACAATGATGGCCTCTCCCAAAGGGACCGCTGTGAGATGTAAATGGCACATCACATATAAAGTATGGAGCAAATGACTGACCCACTGTAAGCCCTTAATAATGGATGGAGTGTTTTGACTCTAAGTATACTATTGCCCTCACAAAAATGAGATTGTGGGTGGGTGCCTGGGTGGCTCAGTCAGTTAAGCGTCTGACTTCAGCTCAGGTCATGATCTCAGGGTCCTGGGATGGAGCCCGTGTCATAGGGCTTCATGCTCGGCAGGGAGCCTGCCTCTCCCTCTCTCTCTGCCCCTCCCCCTGCTCATGCTCTCTTTCTCTCTCTCAAATACAATTAAAAAATCTTAAAAAAGCATGAGGCTGTGGGACAGGCCTGCTGACAATCCTCTTCCCTCTTAACCTCTCTCGATCACAGTTATTAGGTAAGACCCTTGTAGGACTTCAACTTCATATGGAGAGCAATACGTGGAAGGTGGGAGGAGAGAGGAGGAGGATACTGGCTCAAAATGAAGAAGACATTTCTAACCCTCATATGTGCCAATGATGAAGGTAGTGAGTTTCCTGTTGTCATAGGCATGCAGACAGTCATTACCATGATCATAATTATCATTGTCATTGTTACTATACCTTAGAGTTCCTCCAGCTTGAACTCATATTGGAGAGTCAAAGCCCTTTCATGGCATCTCTACTGTGTTAAGTTAATGTTTTAGTATTATACCATATCATACTGTATTATATCATAAGACCACTAGTAACTCCTATTTATTAATTACTTGGTCAGGCCCTGTGCCAAGCATTTTCATGCACTATCTCATTTTACCCTCATAGTAACCCCTTGGGATGGGCCTATCTTCCTCCCATTTTATGAGTGGTAAATTGAGGCACAGGAATTACGTAACCACACCACTAATCGTGTAGAGCCAGGTTTGAATGTGGGCGATCTGCTTTCCAGCACATACCTCCTCCCCTGTACCCCCACAGTGTTCTTCCGAGCACTTACTTGCCAGGCGTTGTGCCAGGGATAAGACCTGACGAGAACAATGTGTCCAACCCATCCTGAACAACCGACCCCGTGAGTGTGAACTGATTTCTGCCCCATTTTGCAAATGAGGACACAGAAGCTGAGCTCAGGATGCAAGCTCTGAACCTCAGTCTTTCTATCTGCGGATCATATCCTCGATGAAGCCACATTCACCTTGGCCTCCGGGTCCTCTCCCATAGTCGTGGGAGGACACTCCCCACTCCCTAGCTCCCTGCCCCCTGCCCCTGGGGCCTCTCACCTCATCGCAGCCAGAGCACCGGGGCCGCAGGCTCTCGCAGTAATGGCGGCCACACCAGGGCGCACCGTCCTTCCAGAAGTAGATGAGGTCCACCAGCGGCTCAGAGCACTTGACACACAGAAAGCAGGTGGGGTGCCACTGCTTACTGTACCCTGCCCTGTCTGCGTAGACCACAGGGCTGTCGGCGGGGGCCACTTCCTTGCAGAACTCACAGACCTAGAAGGGGAGGAGGACACCAGGGATACGAGGTGGTCAGGAGAACACTGTGACACGGGTTCAAGTTTCCACTAGTCTCTCTACTTCCTGAGGGCCTTCCAGCAAGTTACTGTACCTCTCTGTTCCTCAGTTTTCTCATCTTCAGCGTGGGATAACGACATTGCCTATCTAGCAGGTTGTTGTGAGGACTAAATACAGTAGTTGTTAAGCTCAGGGAACCTCAAACTTTTTATCCTCCAGGACCCTTTATGTTCTTACAAATTATTAAGACCCCAGAGTGGTTTTGCTCATATGGGTAATAGCTGTTGAGATTTACCATAAGAAAAATTAAAGCTGAATAAAAAATTAAGTAATTATTAATTCATTTAAAAATAATAAACCAACATTAACAGATATACTTGCCATTAAAAATAACTCTGTTTTCCCAAACAAAAAACTTAGTGAGAAGAGAGACACCGCTTTATATTTTTGCAAATCTCTTCACTGACTAGCTCAGTAGAGGACTGTGCTCATAATTGCTGTAGCATTTCATCTTTTGCATTATGTTGTTTTCTTTGCAATACAGGAAGAAAATCTGACCCCTCATTGGTATGAAGTTGGTTAAAGGAAGGGAGGAGTGTTTTAACAGCCTTTCCAGATAACTATGGAGATTCTTCCTTATTATTTATTATTCTTCCTTATTATTAACTAAAGTCCCAACTTTATTTACATGCTTTTAGATTTTACCTAATATTCTTTTTCTATTTCCAGGATATGTTACCTTTAGTCCTCATATTTCCTTTAGGCCCCTCTTGGGTGACTTCTCAGACTTCCCTTGTTTTTTTCTTTTTGTTTTGTTTTGTTTTTTGTTTTTTGAGAGAGAGAGAGAGAGAGAGAGCACGTGCACTTGCGTGAGGGGGTTGGGGGCAGAGGGAGAGGGAGAGAGAGAAGCCTAAGGAGGCTTGGTGAAGATGCGGGACTTGATCTCATAACCCTGAGATCATGACCTGAGCTGAGAGTCAGACAGTCAACGAACTGAGCTACCCAGGTGCCCCAAGACTTCCCTTGTTTTTGATGATGTTGACAGATGGGAGAAGTACTGGTCAGTTGTTTTGTAGAGTGTCACTTTCATGATTACATCAGGAGGAAAACCACAGAGGTTGATTGCCATTCTCATGACATACTATCCAGAGTACATACTTCATCCATCAGATCTTTTAAGTCATTTTGGAGTTACTTCCTACCCCTCAAAACTCTGGTGATGCTGATGCTAATGGTAGCTCTATCATTTCCTTAAGACAGCTCTCCGTCCAGCACTATGCTCAGGACGGGATGCTCCTTACAGAAATGTACCCCTTACAGAAACCCCAGAGAGTTACTTCCTCTTCTAATTTAGCTCCCTTTTAAGAAAATCATTATTTTCCTCCAGACATGGCAAAACTGAGGTTCAGAGAGATTCAGTGGTTGCTCAGTAATGTACAGCTGATAGGAGGCAAAGCTGGGATTTGAACATGGGCCAAGCCTGACCCGGAAGCCAAAGTTCTTTCTACTACGCGGTGTGTAGACGTTGGCAAACTGCAGCCCACTGCCAAACCCAGCTGCTGCCTGGGTTTTTAACAGCCACCAGCTAAGACTAGATTTTACATTCATACTCCAATTCAGTGAAATGTTTTCTCCCAAAAAAGAATTCCATTTTTCTCATTGGTGGACCTGTATTGTGGACTGAATTATGCTCCCCGCCCCCCCTGCAATTCCTATGTTCTCCTAATGTGACTGCATTTGGCAGTAGGGCCTTTTAGCAGGTTATTAAGGTTAAATGAGGTCATAAGGGTGGGGCCCTACTCAGATAGGACTGGTGTCCTTATAAGAAGAAGAGAGACCAATCACCTTCTCTCCCGTTGTGTGTACACACGGAGGAAATGTTGTGTAAAGACACACTGGGAAGGCAGCTGTGTACACGCCAGGAGGAGAGGCTTCGTCAGAAACCTACTGCACTGGCACTTTGATCTTGGACTCGTAGCCTCCAGAACAATGAGAAAATAGATTTCTGTTATTTAAGCCACCCAGTCTATGGCATTCTGTTATGACAGCCCGAGGTGACCAATATAACCTGTATTACAAAAGACCATACTTAATGATATTATTAGGTTTTGAATTTCAGAAATAGAACACTTGGTTGGTGGAAATTTGTTTTCTCTCTTGTTACATAAAGTAACTACATAAGATCATCAGTTTTGGCTCCTGGCCTACAGCACCTGAAATATTTACCACCTGGCCCTCCACAGAAAATGTTTGCAGAGCCTGGCTTTAGATGAGAACTCGATCTGACTAAGCACCAATTAATTACAGGTCAGCCCCAACAGAGATATTGTTTTGCCATGCAAAGATGAGTAGGCACATTTTAAGAGTCTAAACAACTGGCATTCTTAAGTTATAGACTCGAATTACATACTTAATATATATTCTTATATACAAAGAGGAAATAAAAGTTATGATGATGCAAAGTAGGGAAAGAAAACCAAATGACAAGGAATGCCCCATGTACTGACAGGGCTCCCTAAGCACAGCAGTTGTTGAATAAATGGCTAGATAAAAAAAAAAAAGTGTGTGAGTCACCACAGTGAAAACCCTGTTCCCCTGCACATGACTGAGGCCCAGCTCCCATGGAGCTCATCAGAGGGTCTCAACCAAAGACAAGTGATGAATCATTATTCACTTATTTTCACCATCCCGTTGGCACAGCTGGGAGGTGTAAAGTCTTTGGCAAGCATTGTATGAGTACCAAGTGAAATTTCTGGCTGGCTGGCTTTCTGTATTTCACAGGACAAAATTTCCAGACCTATTCCTCCCTAGCAGAAGGGACTTAGTGTCCATCTACCACCCAGCTGGGTATCACTGTGATATAATAGCGGGGCTCCTGATTCCAGGTTTCCTAGATGTTGCTTAATGTGGAAGCAGGGGCTGGGATAAAAATGCACCTGGGTGTGTCTGGGGAACATCGGAAAGCACCCACAACCCACAGAAGGAAACAAAGGGACGGGAAGTCAGAAAGTTTGGGGGCTGTGAGCCCAGGTTATGGTTGCAACTTCTGGAGGTAATGGGGAGCCATTACTGGTTCTTGAGGCTGGGAGCACCGTGTTTGGTTCATACTGTACCGTAGTGGGATCATTCTAGTGGCGGCAGCAGCATGGAGGGGGAAGGAAGAGAGAAAAATCTGTGACCACAGAACTTTGGCCCCGCCACGTCTGAAAGCTCTGTCTCAAGGTCCTCCCTCAGTGAGGAGTATCCCTTCCCTCACTGTTCCCCCAGCATCCCTGGCTCATGGCCTTGTCACTACCAGTAGCCTGCCCTTTTCAGAGCAAACGGTGCCACTGCCCTTTTATGAAAACAAGATGTCTGGGTAATGAGCCTGTCAGCATGTGTCAGAAACCAATTTCCTGCTCTGGCTTCTCAGTTTATTTTCTGTACGCTTTTCCCCATCATCTCAAAGGATAGAAGATCTGACAGTGTCCCAGTTATGTAAGCCTGGTGGCCCCTCAGAGCCAAGGGGCAGGCTGGCAACCAAGAGTTAGAAGGCTTAGCCTGCTTGGCTTCTATGATCCAGGCCCTGCCTTGCTCTGCACAAACTTATTCTCCTACAACCTTGGTACTGAAGTTGACAATTTCTGAATTACAGTGGATGGTTGAGAGGGGAGCTAGCTGTGTGACCTTAGGCAAGTCACCCAACCTCTCTGTGCCTTAGTTTTTTTCACCCATCAGGTGAGGACACTAATACTATTAACACGATATAGTTGTTCTTGGGATTAAATGAGAGAATAGAATTAATGGACTTTATAAGGGCTCAATAACAGCTGGCTAAAATCTCCTGTTGTTTCTACCCCAGCCTTCTTTAGAGAGGAGGGGCTTGTAGCTCAGAGGGGTTAAATCACTTTCCCAAGTTGACAAGGACATGTTGAAGGCAGGACGTGCTTTTGGTTTGAAGGCCTGGGGTTTCTTTCCGTAACACCAGGATCACGCAGATTGAGAGGAGGTTTTTGCTACCATCGATGAGCTTTGTTTTTTCCCAATCTCCAGTTTTTCCGCCTGTGCACGGCCAGAGGACAGAGTTGTATGAATTGCATTGTCAATAGCTACTCCAGACTCCGCTATGGTCAGTCCCTTCTCCCAATCCAACCCCTGTAAGACAGTGGTTCTCAGGCCTGCGTCTGCCCCCGCTCCCCCTAGAGGGCTCGTTGAGACAGACTGTTGGGTCCCATACCCAGAGTGTCTGATTCAGACAGGTCTGGGATGAAGCATAGGAATCTGCAAGCTCCCGGGGGTGCTGGTGTGGCCAGGGGACTCAGTTTGAGAACCACTATCATAGAGTGTCAAAAAAATGACCTTAAACATGAGCTCGGCAAAAATGATATCACCAATTCAGTTCAGTCACAGCAAAAGCTAATTCGGATTCCTGGGATGCTTAAGTTCTAGACAATTTTTAAGAAAGCCCAGTGTGGTCATTCTCAGGCTACTTTCCCTATAAAGGAGATACTGTGGCCAAGTAAAAGTCCCTTGGGACTATGTTAAAAAGCATAGAGAAGAACACTCATCACTAGCATATCAGTTGGTCCTTCTTCATTCCGTCAACCATCTACAATCAGAGCTTGCCCTCGAGAATCTTTCTAACATCTGCCCTGTAGCTTAGTTTGCAGACTATTTCCCCCGGGGGGGAGGAGGTGTGGCATAAATCCTTCACTGGTGGAACAAAGGTGAAGTTTCTCCTTGTGCCACTGAAGTCTGGCTCTGTCCCTGTTCAACTGGTGAGAGATTCTGAATGAAAAAGGTCTAAATGAAAAGGTTTGAAAATTCTGTACTTTGGGGCTTTGTCATGTGTAAAACCTCCTGCTTGGAGACAACTGAGGAACGCTTCAGATGGCACTGCCCCGGAGCTGAGACACGGGAGGGGTGAGGTTCCCTTGGTCATGGTGTGTGAAATGATGTTGGCCAGTTCTTGGACATGCCTCCCACCAATGGGGTGTCTAAGCCCCTTCCTTTGGTTGTGGCCCCTCCTTCATGACTTGCTCTGTTGAACAGAATGTAGTGGGAGGGATGTTACGGATTCCTGAGGTAGGTCATAAAAGACAGCTCAGTCTCTTCCACTGGAATCTTTCTCTCTACACACACCTTGGGAGTGCTGGGCAGGCAGGAAAGGAACCCTGAGACCTCTTTGCCAGGAAAGCCCTGTGGAGAAACCACACAGAGAGAGGGGAAGAGGCCCAGGGAGCCCCTCTTGGCTGCTCCATCCCAGCTATTTGTGTCCTCCTAGCATTGAAGCCACAGACCTGTGAGACAACAAGCTTCACAAGCCTCTGGCTCCCAGCCTGCCAGCTGCTCCAAACGATGCCACACGGGCAGAGATAAAATAGCCCCACCGAACCCTGCCCAAATTGCCGATTTGTGAGCAGGACACATGTTATCTTTTTAAGTCTCTATACCTTGGGGTGTTTTGATATGCAACAGTAGGTGACAAGAACATCCGATGTGGGCACACAGAATTATTAAGTCTTCTGAAACGGGAGTCACCGAGACACCAAGTGTTTAAGGCAACAGTAGATCAGGGAGAGTGGCCAAGGGTTACGTGGCCAAAGAACTATCTCTCAGGACAGAGCTGTGTTGGCCTTCAGAGAATGATCAACAGATACGGAGAACCCTCCGAACCAGCAATAATCTCTCTCGAGGTTGCCAGAAGTTCTGTCCCAATCATTCTGTTCCTCTCTGGAAGGCTCTTTTCCAAAGGCCTACTCAGTCTAAACCCAGAGTGCCTTGTGAAAATCTTACTATTACAATATAGTAAATATTAACACAAGGGCCTTGAATTCAGGCGCTGGGTTCTTTCCAACACAAATACTCAACAATTTATTTATAAACAGCATCTCCCCATTTCCTCTTATGGTGATTATTCACCATCTTTGCTTTGGAGCCTCGTGTATCCCAGAGTTGGGTTTTTTTTTTTTTTTCCTTAGTTTCTTTCCTTTTTTGGCCCAGTGTCATTTCTGGCATCTTGAAACTCTTGTGTTCTGTTCCCCCACAGTCGTCTTCCTGAGACTCCTCACAGTACAGACTGGGCAGGCTGGATGCCGTGGTTGGGCTGAGGGCTTTGGAATGAGATCCGTGTCATTGCTTCATCACGGGTGAGCACTTAAATAAGTCACCCACCTCTCTGAGCCTCAGTTTCCTCATTAGTAACATATGGCAGGCCCTAGCTCACGGGAGAGGCTTTACATATGGTGGTCACCATTGTTGGCCAGCCATTTCAGCTCACGCTTCTCCTTGGGGCAGATAATTGAATATGGAGCTCTCTGCCGAGCAAGGTAGCATGTTAGGCATTTCTAACTGACTCTCCTTCACTGTTTTTTTCTGATAAAGGGGGATGTGGAGCCAGGGAGATTTCATAAATGCTACCCTCTGAAGAGAGGCCGTCAGCCTGGGGTGTTCTCAAATCCAGCTTTGACAAGTATATAGGCAAGGACTGGCTTCCCACCAAAGGAAAAAGCCTTACATGGGGTCGTCTCTGTGCAGTGGCCATGTGTGGTTCCAGTAGCTGCATGGGAGCTGGGGAAATAGAAGCTTCCACTTGCTGGAATCCTGGTGGGGTTTGGAGTAAGGCAGGCCTTTGTTCTAGTTCTGGCTTAACTACTCACAAGCTAGATGACTAGAAAAAGGGGAAAATTATATTTTGTAGGAGAATTCTTAGAATTCATTAAAACAAACAAACAAACAAACAACTATGTGAAGCCTTTGGCGTGGTCCTGGGCACAATCTAGATAGTTAAGGGATGGCAGCCGACATCACCAGCATCATCATCCTATTAACCTATAACAGCAAAATGAAATTGGATAAAACCAAAGTAATTCATAAAAAGCTAGTAACCATCTTTGACAGTGGTTCTAGTTCTGGGGTTAGCAAAATACATCTGTGGGCCAAATCCAGCCCACCACTTGTTTTTGCAAATAAAGTTTTATTGGTACATGACTATAGTCCTCTGTTTAGATCCTGTCAATGGCTGTGTTAGAGCTACAAGGCCAGAGTAAGTAGTTGTGACAGAGACCGTATGGCTTGCAAAGCCCAAAATATTCACCATCTGCCTTTTACAGGAAAAATTTGCCAGCTCCTGTTTTAGTCAATGGAATATCATGCAGCCCAGTCCAGGAAAAAAAAAAAAAAAACATGCTTGTGAAGCCCATGTGGCAACATGGAAAAGTATTTTCTGTGGGAAAAAAAAAAAAAAATCCCTTTAATGTCATTAAAATATCTCCATTGTAAAGGAGGAGGGAGGCAGATCTGGAGAAGCTTGGTAACCATGGTGATTTTCTGGGCCTTTTGGCCTGGGTCCTCCAGCTCAGACAGGGCTCAGGATGTGGGGGTGGGGTGCTGGTTTCAAATTCCCGGAGAGGGGCTGGCAGGAAAGCCAGCCTGCCTAGCCCACAAGCCAAACATCTGCTGCACAAAGTTTTGGAAGTCCCTTGCCCACAAGTATGTCCCTTGTTGGGGCTGGAGTCAGGCTGAGCTGCCAGCTGCTGTCAGTTTCCATCAGAGAGGCAGAGCTCGGTGGGAGGGGTGCTGCGGGGAAGGGGCTGGGTTGGGGGGCACCCGGCAGGGATGATAAAATACTGAAGGGTGGAGATTACATCGACTGCTATGTTCTGGCTTTCTTTCTCCTTTCTTCAGTTACAAGTTTGGGGTGTAGGGAGAGGCGGAAATTCCACGCCCAGGAAATCCGTATATTTCATTTCTGAGAAAATACCAAGTAAGCATTCTCAAGGCGGGGAAACGGTTTGGTGGGGCTGTTAACAATCAGAGCATTGAGGTTGTTGCCCTGCGGCCCAGGCACTCATCGGTTCCATCCAGGTGGGAGAAGTGGGGAGCAGAGGGCCTGGGAAGTGGATACAGAGCTTTGCCATTCTGGAGTCAATGTTCCGAGTTGCTGGAGTTGCTAGTTCCCTGGTCATGGAGCCCTCTGAAGCCCTCCAAACCCAGGAGAACTCATGGTGGGAGGGACTGGCGTGCGGTGGGCAAGTCCTTCCATTGTTCTTGGCATGCAGAAAAGAGGCCCCCAGATTCTTTACTGGACTGGGCTGTGGGTGACTCCCAACACTGCCAGTCACCCAGCAAACCCAAGTACACACGCCTTTGGTGGTGGTGTCCCCACCTACCCAGGCCCCACCCCAGGGCTACTCAGACTTGTCAGGACTGGTAATGCACGAGGGCGTGGGATAGAGTCCCAGCCTCACCAGTTATCAGCAAGCCTCTTAACCTCTCACTGTGTCAGGTTCCACATCTGTGAAATGGGCGTACCAATCCCAACCTCCTGCTAGTTGTTAGGATGGTTCCAGAAGACATGAATGAGCCTGCTGGGCAGTAACGGACACTCTTCCACCTGTCCCCCTTCCTTGCAGGACATACATGTGGGGCAAGTAGAGGAAAGAGGGAGGTGAAATACTTTGGGGTTTTAATTGGCCTCACTGATTCAAAGAGCACACTTCGGGAGTGACAGCGACCGAGGGAGCCCCTGGGATTTTCTGCTGCCGTGTCTCCTCATGAACAGATGTCAGATACCTCTGACAGCATTTCTCAGGTGTCCTGCCTCTCCTGACCTCAGTGTAATAACGATGCTTTCAGAGGGCTGCTCTGAGGTACCCAAGGGTAGCCACAGCTCTTGGGTTCACTCTTCAGATGTGCCTCAGCTGATGTGAGGTTGCCCTATCCTGTCGCGGAGTGGGGGCCGGGGGGCGGGGGGCTTGTGTGCAGGCCTGGAGCTGGAAAGATGGGATGTCCATCTGTGAACCGTACTCAAATCTGAGTAACCCCGCAGGCCTGGACACATGAGGGAGTTGTGCTCAGAAGGTGCTCTTCCCACAAGCGGGCTGGCCCACCCACTCTTCTAGGGCCTCACCCCAACTCAGCCCATGGGGGCATTTCCACATGGGTGATTTGAAAAAGGCTTCTGTCAATAGTGTTCCTCCGGTCTGGTTAACACTTTCCTCTGAGCACATTTTGGTGGAGGGGCTTGGTGAGGAGGACTCCACGGTCTGACTCAGCTGGCATCTGCTCCCCCCCTCCCCAGGCTCTCTGAGGAAGAACATCATGGTTGACAGGCTGATGGTAGCTTGAGGGAGCCAGGCGAGCTCACTGGAGAAGTGCCCTGCGGTGTGGGCTGACTGCAGCACGGAGGGAAGGGAGCCTGTGGCCTCAGGCCGCTGAGTAGTGCGGTTGCATGGGGCTATATGGCAATGTCTAAAGCCATTCTGTGTTTCCAGAACTCCCCGCAGACCATTCAAGGAATGGGAGAGTGCTGTGCCGTGTCCTCAAAGCTGGACTGCCTAAGCCAGCAGGCCCAAAACATCTAGAAAATGCCAGTGTGGTCATCTCTTCAATCCTCACCATAGGCCTCTTTGGTGATATCATTTTTCCTGAGCTTATATGTAAAATTATTTTTATACTCCTTAGCAGTGGGTCTCAAAGAGTGGCCCCCAGACTAGCATCAGCATCAACCTGGGTGCTCAGTAGAAAAGCTGAGACTCTGGCCTACCTGCCCCTATTCAGCAGGGAGCTCTGGGGTAGGGCCCAGACCTCTGAGTTTTAACCAGCCTTCCCTGTAATTTTACTTTGAGAACCACTGCCATAGCCTACCAGAGGCTTTCAGAAGTCCCACCACAAAGAAACGCATATAGTGTTGGTCACCCTACTGTCTCCTAAATTCACATGGCCGTGTAGCCCATTTACGACCTAATATCCATTAGCTTTCCAAGGAACACTCTTCGGGCAACAGGAAAGATGGGCCTGGGGTCTGACAGAAGTTGGTTCAAATCCCACAGATTTTCTTCAAGTCCTTGGGTGGCTGGGAGTTTTAAATCAGATACTCTAGTGCTTAGCACTACCCTTGGTTCAGGGAAAGCATGCCACATCGTCGCTGCTAACGATAGTAATAATGATCATTCTTTGGATAAGAAACCATACTATGTCACCAATACAGTTCTAGGAAAATAGGTTTCGTGTGCCTTCCTTTTGCCTTCATCCCCCCCTGCCCCCACAAATCGCCATGTGGATTTGGGCTGTCAGTCTGAGTTCTACAATTTCCTCATCAGGGGAGTAAAAATCAGGATTCCTGCCTGATGCTTGGCTCTGGTAAACTGTCTCCACTGCTCATTTCTGGGAGACAGAAGGCCCAGCACATGGATGGCCGGCACCCATGTCCACTTGACTTGGATACTCACTGGGGTAAGGCAGAGCAGTCCGGGGAGCACACATCCACAACCAAGTCTGGGGCTGCTGCGGACACACTCTCTATGGTCTATGTCTATCTAGCTACCTTTGTAGGATTTGTTCCTGGGATTCAAGGAGATAAACAGGGACTTATAAATAAGAGCTCCCAGCCTCCTTTCTTCCTAGAAGACATCCTAAGTAGGGTTTTATAACTCTGCATCATGTAGTAGGAAAAGTATAGGATCCAGGTCCTACTCCTTAGAAAGTATAGGACCTTGGAAAAGTTACCTACCCTCTCTGAATCTCTGATTCCATACCTGTAAAATGGGGTCGGTGAAATTCACCCCACTAGGCAACTGTATGAATTAAACAAAGACCCTGACAGCGTGGGCAGGGGATCTGGCCCAGAGCAGGTGCTTAATAAACGGGAACTTGAATCCCCGGGCAACATGGCCATCTAGATCGTCCCATCATTCGAGGCTCTGTTTAGCTAGAACGCTCACTTATTCATCCATTTGTTCATTCATTCATGGTTCACATATTTATTGAGCACCTACTCTCTATATTGATGGCATCTGCTGAAGATACAGAGATGAAAAAGACAAGCCAGCAGCACCTAGAGGGAACATAAATACATGCAATACAGACCTGAATCCACTAATTACATAACTAGTTATCTAAACAAGACTGGGGTTAGGGTAAGGAAGGAGAAGGCGGTCTTCCCCAGGCAGCCCAGCCCCAATAATATGGACTTCCTTCAAATTCCCTGTTCATTGTCTGATCTTGTTGTTTATATACTTCCAGACTGTCACAACTACTTCCTAAAGTTGAAGGTAGGCAGAGACCCGGGATCTCAGGCCACCTTTGCCCCACTTCCATGCTGTGCAAATATGTGGGGCTGAGTCAGGGGTAAAATATGTTCTCAGATCAGCATATCTCTCCTGGGAATGGCAATTGGGAAATGTCACAATGACTTAAAGAGATCACCTTCCAAGTTGGAATGAGGCAGTATTTACGCTTTAAGGACAGATGACTATTTGGATAGAGGGCTGGATGGAGAGGGGAATAGTTTATGAAACATGGTAACTGGATCTAAATTTTTTTTTTTTAAGTTGCTGGGACATGTATCCTTCCTCAGCCACAGGTTTTTTTTGACACCCTTTCCAAGTTTTTGGTGGGGAAAATAGGTTTTTTCTTTTAAGTTCTCAGATTAGGGGCACCTGGGTGACTCAGTCGGTTAAGCATCTGAGATCGTGATCTCAGGACCCCGGGGTTGAGTCCCACATCGGGCTCCCTGCTCCGTGGAGAGTCTGCTTCTGTCTCTCCCTCTGCCCTGCCCTCCTGATTGTGCTCCTCTCTCAAATAAATAAATAAATAAAATCTTCCACAAAAAGAAAAAAGTTCTCAGATTAACAGGGTGAAGCCACAGTTCACTGGATGGCAATCCCAAATGAATGTGCCAACACGTGGGGGTTGGACAGGCAGGATGCAGGTTTTGGACGACAAGTCTGAGTCACTGCAGGGAAGAAGGAGCCTGGCCCTCTCTGAGTGTAGAAACAGCATCATCGGGCCTGCCATTTCCCTGGGATGTCTGGCTCACACAGGTGACTGCCAGCTGTTACCAGCAGGACAGGTAATTGGCTTGAGGGCTCCCTGTATTGGGACATTGATCTGCAAACCCCAAACAGAGGAGATGACGCCAGTTGGCTGATGGGGGCAAAGGACAAAAGGTAGAAGGGGGTCAGAGACCAGGAAAGAGCAGACATCAGTCCTCGGTGGCACCTGCCTCAAGCTAGTCCTTTCACCTCCTGTGGGACAGATCAGACAAACCAATCCATGAGGCTTTCACCTCCCAGACACTCTGGCTTCTTCATTTTTTCTCAAACAGCCCCCAGGAGCTCACTCCCTTACAGTGTATCTTCCACACACTCCTTAAGGCTACTTTCCAAAGCACAGCTCAGATCCTGTGACGCTTCCCACCGACAGCCTGCCCCATGGCCCTCAGAGGGATATCAGACATCCCTGCTATTCTCCAGCGGGAGGACAGTGTCCTCTGCCTGTTTGATTTCCTGAGGCTTGGGGGACAGGACAGGCTAGTCAATACATGAGTGACAAATGGATGGCTTGCTGCTTCGGGAAGCATGCCCCTGCTGACCGTGCCAGCTTCGTGTCTCCACACCCCCAGCGCACCATGCTTTCAGACACACGGGACTTAGTTCAGCCCTCTGGCTCCGCCACGCTCTCTGGGACTCAGGCCTTTTGTGCACGCTCACCTCTTGAAGGCGGCACAGGCCTTCCCTGCCAGACCTGAAGACTTGGATGCATCCTGGTTATTCCTCCCAAGCCAGGCAGTGCCTCAGCTCCTCCTCCAAGCTGACCCTCACCCCAACTAAGGTTAGATGCCCTTTCTGTGACAGTTTGGTTGTCTGCGACCTTCCCTGGACGCTGAGCCTCCCAAGCTCGGTGATCGTGTCGTTTTCCCCAGGACAGTGCCTGGCTGAGTAAATGAGCACCCCATAAGCTGCCGGCGGGATGAACACATGAATGACGGCATGAACGAGGGGAAAAGCCTGGAGCTGGGGCCACGACTGCGCAAGCCCTGGGGACTGGTAGTTTCAGCCACACCGGGAGGCAGGGGAGAGACTTACGTATTCTTTGGACGGGTCACCGATGCTGCCGTTGGTGGTTGGGGCGGTGGTCTCCGCGCCCTCTGGCTTTTCCTGCTGCTTCCCCTCCTCCTTGGGCAAGCCCCCTTGCCCAGGGAGGGCCACCTCTCCCACGCCCAGTGCCTCGCTCTTGTATTGCTTGACAAACTCCTCCATCACTTTCGCCTCGTTCTCCAGAAGTCCACGGCAGCGAGAGGGGTCCTGGTCGTAGATGGGGAGCTGGTGCATGAGTTGGCGGCGGCGGTAGTAGGCGCCCTCGGTGCCCGTCACCGGCTGCTTCTCCTTCGGGATGAGCTCCATGTACTGCAGGCCCTAGTGGGGAGGAGATAAAGCAACTGTGATTGGCAGGCACCCATGCAGAGATCTGGAACTGGCGAAGTTTCCAGCTTCTTTGGGTTTTCTGCAGAACCGGAGGGCGGTCCAGGCAGAAATGCTGGGAATCTGGCAACACCCAAGAGGGGCCTGCATAAGTTCCACTCTGCCTGCATTGTCACACATTCACATTCTGGGTGAGAATGGTGGACCTGAAGTCAGTATTCATTTTAGATTTTTTTGGCGTGGCGATACAGGTTTGGTTTCCTTCAACACTGAACATTTTTACTTCATTTACCTCATGGCAATGCTCCTAATTAAAAAAAAAAAAGTTGATCTAGTTTAAAATTGCTTTTCTTAGAAAAGTATAATTAAATCATTAGAGGCATAAGGTATTTCATGGTTTGTTAATTTAAAAACAGGCAACGGCACCCTCTAATAGAATGAACTGACAAGGTCTCCAGATGGTAATATTTCCACATCACTATGATGGGTAACCGTCTGAATATGAATATGTTCATAGATAACTGTCCAATTTGGCTTTTTTTTTTAAATGAACAGTAATTTTGTACTTGGGTGGGTGCCAGGGATGGGAAGATATGGGGGAGATAAATATCAAGGCCAGACAGCATGAGAAAGTGTGAAAGGCAAACTGTTTATCCTTGACAACTGTTCTGGGCTTCTGGGCTTGCCCCTGACACACCCCCCAGGTTGCCTGATTCCCGCTGCCCAGGTGGCCATTGCCATATTTACCCTCTTGGAAGCTGCCTGCCCCATATCACATCACTTGGGGGTGGACTCCTTTTGGAACTGAATTGTGTTAATCAACATGGAAAATCATACAGCAGTTCCTAACGACAACCCACGCTGTGGCCCAGTGTAGGGAGTAGGGATGAGGAAGCTGAGGGAGGGGCGTACTAGTCCAGAGCCTGGTTTGCTGAGTTTCATAATCAATGAATTTCAGATGACAGCAGTTTTGGAAAAGGGAGAGGCAGGTGAGCCATGTTCCTGTGGGACTCACGATGTGAGCGGCTGTGGATGCCCCCTAGGGGGCTCCGTCCTAGATCCTGGAACATCTGGCTGAGCCTTCTTCTGGCTCTGTGGGCTCAAGGCACACCCTGATACCATCCCTTCATTTGCATAGTCCCCAGCACTTTCCCAGGTACTTTGCTGGATGTAGGATCTGGCCTGGGTGGGGGACAAAGTCTACCAAAGGCTCTAGCTCCTGGCCTGCTGTTGTTCTCCGTGTAAGACTAAGCAAGCACTCAGCTTCCTGGGCCTCAGTTTCATCATCTGCAAAGTTTGGGGTACACTGCATGATCTTCAGGGTCCTGACCCCCATGAGAAGTCTGTGGTGACCTCACTCCGTCCTTACCTCTACTAGGAGAAAGGATTGGTAGCACCGACCTGAGTCTACAAGTCAGGAAAGTGGCTCAAGGAGCCCATGGATTCTGGTTGGCTCAAGAGGTAATACCCTGAACCCCCACACATGGAAGAACAAGAAGCATCGGGGCCACCCAGCTGACTGCGTGTCTGGGAAGGGCTGACTCCTGGCTCTGGGGAAGATAGGGGGTATGCAGTTTTTCTCGGGGTCAGTATGAAATTGCAGGGGTTTCCAGCATGAACATGCCAGGCAGGTGGGTGTGAAGAATCTAATCTCACACTTTGGGGTGCACACGAATCCCTGGATGACCTTATGACTCTGACTCAGGAGTCTGTGAGTGGCTGAGAAGTGAGCACTTTTTCAGGTCCTCCTGGGTGAGTGTGAAACAGGTCCTCTGAGGATTGGGGGCCTCTCTGGGGACAGTGGGTGACGGGATAGGATGTGATCATCAGAGGACAGGGGGAGCAGCAGATAGCAGGTTACAGGCTGGGGCAGGGCACAGGGCCCTGGGAGACAGGTTAGGGACCGCCGTGGGGGGGGCAGGTACCTATCCCAGTCCTTCTGATCTTGCCTGGGGGCCAGGATCTATGGCAGGATTTTGGAGATGTAGAAACAGGAGCATTGCTCACTGTGCCAGAATGGGCACCCAGACTCGGCCAACATCTTCATTCCAAGTGTTGAAGCAGTTTCAGTGCATGTCTGACGGAGCTTCTCCCACGAAGGCTGCCGACCCCCAGGTTGAGTGGCTAAAGGCATGGTGGGAGTAGCTACCTACTCCTGCCTCCTGTGATCTGGGCACCCTTCCAGGTGCCTGACCCATGCTTACCCATTTAGTTCTCACAGAACCCCTAGGAGGAAGGAACTAATACTACCCCTTGAAACCCTGAGGCCCAGAGAAGGGACCTCCCGACATTCCCACAGCTCCTCTGCGGTAGAGACAGCTTGGCACTCAGCAGCCTTGGTCTCCACCAGCGTCTACAACTTCTCTACAAGAAGAATAATCTGCCAAGAGAAAACCATTTCCCCCAATCTCTAGGGGAGTTTCCTTTGGTCTTCATTGAGGGTGTGGAGGCTGTGTAAGCCCCTCCTAGGGCCATGATCCCCTGTCTCTGGATAGGCTGTGACTCCTTCACAGCAGGTGTCCCTCCCTGCTTAGCCTTACAAGAAGCACGTAGAAATCCTGCAGAGGGGGCCTTCTGCAGGTGCAGGCCACCTGCCTGTCCATCCCCACGTTCTGTGTCCTTTCCTGGCTCTGTCCTGGCTACAGGTGTTTGTGGCCTGCAGAGCTAGAGGATTCCTGGCCAGGACCCTGGAGACCGGGAGTGTTCCTTCCCCAGGAATCCAGGGCTCCCGTCACAGCTCGAAGCCCCAGCTGGGCACCGCAGCATCTGGCTGCCAGCGCCGTGTGTTCCGTGATGGCTGGCCTTGCCTGGCTGGTCCGAGCAGCCGATCACACACCTGCGGTGGACTCTGCTCGCAGACCCTGGGGAGGGTATTAGAGTCCGCCGCTACACGCCATTCAGACAATCACATCGTTTGGCATGGGCTTGGGGAGGAGAGGATGGGGACAGACGACTGGGTCAGAGTCAGCTGCCTGTGCCGCTCAGAGGTTGTAAGAGAATCTGTCTGGAATCTCTCCAGGAAGCTGATTAAGGTCATGTTCCCAAAACCTTTAGCAAGAGGCCTTTCTCGGAGCAGCTGGAAAGGTTGGTTTAGGTTTCAAGTTTTTCACGAGGGCCTTTCTGAGTCATTTGGTGCTTTGCTGTCTCGCTGGGACATCTGGGGAGAAGAGGTTCCCAGAACTGGGCTTTGTCAGGAGAGGAATCAAAGGGCAGAGAGAAAAGTGGGAAAGAAAGGTGCTTTATTCCCAGGGTTGGGCAGTGAAGGCACATGGGCTGTGGACTTGGAAGACTCAATCCTGCCTGTTCTTTCTGCTTCTCCAGCTGTCAGGCAGGGACAGTCAATGGGCTTCATGGTACATTTCAATCCTAGTCAGTAGTAGCTACTGGGAGTGCTGTGTCGAGGAGGATTCTGAGGTCCAATGAGGGCTCGGTGGGAGACAGTGCCCTGACCGACCAGCAACATTTGCCGTTATGGGAGTAGAGGAGGAAGTATGACTGCCACACCTGCAGAACCTCCTCAAAAGCCTCTGTTTGCTCTCCTGTAAAATGGGGTTATTATACACATAGGGAGTGGTGAGGTATTGATGATATATCTGTATGTCTATATCCATATCTGTATCCATCTATCTAGCATGCTCAATGGATGCTGGTTCCCTTCATTTCTTCCTCCTTGCCTCCCCCCAAATCCTAGCTAGCCTTCAAAGATTTGCTCAAGTCTCTCCCCATTCTAAGAAGCCTTCTCTTAAAAGTGCTAGTCCAAAATACCTGCTTCTTTCTGCCTCTCCTACCTGTCTTGTTCTCCTGGCCTGGCTTGGTAGGGAAGAGCCTAAGCTTTGGAATCAGGAAGGTCCAAGTCCAAGGCCTGGTTCTGCCATTTAAGCCGGCTACGGGACAGCTGGCTAGTTGTGTCACTTCTCCAAGCCTCGGCTTCCCCCTCTGTGGATAAGTGTAGTCACAGTACGGCCCTAACAGTGTTGGAAAATTAGGTGAGACCGTGCATGTACAGCTCTTAGCGTAGTGCCTGGCACACGTAAGTACTCAGTAAATATTAGCCATTAGGGTCATTGTGACTAGTCTTTAAAAGCTTAAGAGTTTCTCCATTTTTTTATTCTGGTTGGGAGGAATGACAGCAAGATTTAGTCCCATTTCCAAAATACAATCAGAACCAATCACTTGGTAATTAAAAGAAAAAAACAAAAAGCATCCGGAGGGTGAATGGGAAGGGAAAACTGTCCAATCTCAGAAGGGCAACTTGCTCAGGCAGGCCAGATGCGGGGCAGACAGAGGGCCCTTTATACCATGTGGTTTTATGAGCCAGCATTAATCACAGCCTGACGATGCCTTCCTCTGATTAGTCTGGGGCCGAAGCGTTCGGGGTTTTCACCAGCCAGTTCCTGACGCCCACAGCCAGCTCTTTTACGAGCTGCTTGCTTTAGTTTCCACTGACATCTTGGAGGCCTGCTTGATGGCTTACCCAGGCCTGGGTGCTGGAGGCAGACCCACGATCCGAGCCACCCGGCATGTCCCAGCACTGCTGTTGTTGGACGCCATCCTCCGTGGCCCGGATGTGCCCCTGCCCAGCCCCTCCAACCGGCGAAGGCCAGTTACTCATGCTGTGTTTCCTTACACGTAAAGTAATTCCTACTTCATAGGGGGGCTGAGCTCACAAATGCTGACATACTCTTTTAAAATACATCTTCAGGGGCGCCTGGGTGGCTCAGTGGGTTAAGCCGCTGCCTTCAGCTCAGGTCATGATCCCAGGGTGCTGGGATCGAGTCCCGCATCGGGCTCTCTGCTCAGCAGGGAGCCTGCTTCCTCCTCTCTCTCTGCCTGCCTCTCTGCCTACTTGCGATCTCTCTCTGTCAAATAAATAAAATCTTTAAAAAAAAAAAAATACATCTTCAGGGCGCCTGGGTGGCTCAGTGGATTAAGCCGCTGCCTTCGGCTCAGGTCATGATCTCAGGGTCCTGGGATGGAGCCCTGCATCGGGCTCTCTGCTCAGCAGGGAGCCTGCCTCCCCTACCCTCTCTGCCTGCCTCTCTGCCTACTTGTGATCTCTCTCTGTCAAATAAATAAATAAAATCTTAAAAAAAAATACATCTTCAGAAAGTAGAGCCTTCAGAAAAGCATCTTGCCAGTCTTCAATTGATCTAGAAGGGGTTCTTCCCTCCTTTCCCCCACTTAAACTGCTCAGACTCACTATGGTGAAGGATCAGGTTTTTCTGTTTGATTTTTCCACCTATTGCAGAATGATTTGTGGCCACACCACATGAGATGAGGACATAGCTCATGCCGCATGAGATTTCCACGTGAGTCTGACCACAGTGGAATTCTGTGCAGTGAGAGGAGGTCTCTGATCACATGCTTGGATGTCAACTGCTACTAAATTTCTCCAACATTTCTTCTTAATTTCTGTTCCTCTCACTGTGGGCCACTCACAGGATTTTGTGGCAGTTTCGGTCCATGGAGTGCATGTGGCCAGGAGGGTGACAAAGCACACATACTCATCAGACCTACTATGTGTCCTACATGGTGCATGGTGCTGGATAGCCTGGTACACGGGACGGACATGGTGTCTGCCCTTGGGGGCCTTGCTTCACTCCAGTGAGAGAGATGGTAACAAAGCAAAGACGCACATTAGACAACTACCGCTTATAATCAAAGCTTCTAAAGAAACATTGGAGAACTGGAAGGAACAAAATGTAGCTGGAGGGTAAGTGGCATCTGCTGTAGATTGGGTGGTTAGGGAAGGCCTGTCTGGGACATGACTGTCAGGAAGATCCAGCCATGCAAAGAGCAGGGAAAGGACATTTCAAGTAGAGGGAACAGCAAGTGCAAAGTCCCTGAGGAAGGCAAAAGCCTAGAAAGATCCAGAGCAGGAAAGAGGAAGGTCAAGGCATTGTAAGGTAATGAGTGGGGGGTCATAGCAGGAGCTGTAGGAGGAGCCTGTGGGGTATGACCATGTAGGACTCTGAAGCCTCTCCTTTCTTCCCCAGAAGAGATTGAATTAAAATGCATCTCTAAAACTATAGGACATTTTTAACCCGTGGAAATCACTGAGGCCCCTGCTATTCCAGGTGTGGTCTGGGGCCGGTAGGATAGGCGTCACCTGGGAGTGTGTGAGGAGCGCAGTCTCGGCACCAGCCCCAAGCTTACAAGATGTGTTTCTGCAAGATGTCCAGGTGAGGGGCGCCTGGGTGGCTCAGTGGGTTAAAGCCTCTGCCTTCGGCTCAGGTCATGATCCCAGAGTCCTGGGATCGAGCCCCACGTCCGGCTCTCTGCTCCGCATGGAGCCTGCTTCCTCCTCTCTCTCTCTGCCTCTCTGCCTACTTGTGATCTCTCTCTGTCAAATAAATAAATAAAATCTTAAAAAAAAAATTAAAAAAAAAAAGATGTCCAGGTGAGGTATATGCCTGCTGAAATTTAAGGGGCACTGCTCTGGTCTGCGGGCCCCTGAATGTGGCTGTATCTGGGATTACCTGGGGAGTTAAATGACCATGTCTGGTGATTCTGTGCCAGTGATCTAGAGCTTCTGATTTAATGGTCTTCACTGAGGCCTGTGCATGGGGACTTATTAGGGGTCTTTGTAATGGGCAGCCAGGGTGTGACCTTGTCCTTCTCTGAGTGCCTCTGCCCCAGGGTTGTGTAAAGCTAGCTTGGTTCTCCCTTCCAAGTCCAAGAGGCCTCTGCTGTTGGAAAGGGTAGAGGACTGTTTCTGTGCTCCCCTACAGGCCTGCAATAGATACATCCCAGGCCACTTTGAGGGAAAACGAACATCTCACACATGAAGACAAGAACTCTGAGAGTTTAGAATGATAAACTGTCCTTTGTTCAGAAGTGGGGAGGCCAAAGGGAACCATGAACGACCCTGGACTAGAGCTGGAAGGACCCGTAGAATTCATAGAGACACTTCTATCCATTTCATGGATGAGGAAAACCAAGGCCCAGTTTTCAGCTCAAGATCATGTAACAAGACCGGAACAGGTTTAGAACCAGAGCTATTCCTATCATTTCTATAATCTTGCCGTCTTCTTACCTTATCTGTGACATTCATGCATGACTAACATTTACAAAGATAGAAAAACAACCTCTTGGTTGGAAGAGGCTGCCTTACCAGTTTCTGGGTGACTCCAGGGGGGGCCCACTCATAGGTGATGGTGTCAAAGGTGGGATCTTTCCCAGTGGCAATGGGATTGGTCATGATCATCCGATTCCTCTTGTAAATCCGGATGCCATCTCCGCCTTTCACCCGGGCCGTGAGGGTAGAATACTTGGAGTCCATCAGCAAGCGGCCAATTTTCCGATCGTCTTCCAGCTCAGAGTTGAAGCAGTGGTCCTCGTGGCTGCATTTGCACGATTTGCATATTTTCCTGGGGTGAGAGGTTAATTGGGACAGGTGAGAAGTGTCCTCCAGAGAAGAAGAGCAGAGTCTTCTGCTGATAGCATCTGCCTTTTTGAAAGCAATTTCAAGGTTCGACTTTAGTGACTTGGAAGGGTTGGCAGCAGACAGATGGAAACCTGAGACCAAAAGGCCTCTGGGATTGGGAACTGCATTTGGGAGACTATTAGTCTATCTGTGGGCAATGTGGGATGTGACTTTTGCTGGTTAAAAAGAATAGCACATTTTTACTCACTTTGGGTGTGACAGCAAAGGCTGGTTCATTCATTAGAGATGCTAGAAAGCAGGAGTCTTTATGACTGGTGGGCTGAACCCGGCCCACCACCTGCTTGTGTAAATAAAGTTTTATTGGAACACAGCTATGATCATTCATTTACATATTATCTGTGGCTGCAGTTGGGCTACAATGGCAGACTTGAATAATTGCAACAGAGACTGTGTGGCCCACAGAGCCGAAAATATCCATGATCTGGTCCTTTATAAAAAAATTTGCTGACCTCTGCTCTAAGGAATTATTGAAATTGTCTCCCAAGATTTATGAGTTTGGAGCTTCAGCAATTTTCAGCAATTTAGTATTCATACTGAAGTTAGAATACAACTAGAAATTTTCTTCAAGGAGCAGGTGGATATGACCCAGGGGGAAAGAAATGAGCTCAGAAAACTGCTTGGGCTAAAGAGATTGATGCTCACTGGCCAGGCTTTGTGGTGAGACTGAGAGAAAGAAATGCATCCTGGGGAAGCGTCAAATTCCCCTGAAAGCATCATGCTTCTGTCTGACAATTAAAAACTAAAACATCTGGCGGCTTTGTGCCATGCTGCTAAGGTTTTGAAATCCGGACTGTTTCCGGTATAGTGGAAAACCGCTTCCCTCCCTTTCAGGCCTGACACCCAGGGTGCGCTGTATCTCAGTTGCTGTCACGCATGAGGTTTAAGAACTTGTTAAGCAAAGTGAACAATGTCAGGACCTGCAACAGGGATGAGGCAGGACCAAGAGAGAGGTCACTGCAGTAGCATGAGCCCCTCACAGCCAGGCATGCCTGTAGGAATCCTCCTTTTTTCCCCATCAGTACTTTATTTTACTTTTTTAAAGATTTTTTATTTCTACATTTGACAGAGAATGAGAGAGAGAGCACAAGTAAGGGAAGCAGCAGGCAGAGGCAGAGGGGGAAGCAGGCTCCCCACTTAGCAGGGAGCCCCAGGCAGGTCTCGATCTCAGGACACTGGGATCATGACCTGAGTGGCCGACACTTAACCCACTTAACCTACTGAGCCACCCCGGCGCCTCTTCCACCAGCAGTTCTAAACTAAGGCCACACCCCCATGAGCCATGTAGCAATGTCTGAAGACACTTTTGATTGTCATTGCCACCAGAGGGTGCTACTGGCTTCTATAGGGTAGAGGCCTGGGGTGTGGCTAAACATCCTGTAATACCGAGGACAGCCCCCTCCGCAACAAAGCATTATCCTGTCCAAAATGTCAGTAGCGCTGAGGTTGAGAAAGCCTTGTCTAATATAAAATGAGGGTGGCCCCACTGCAACCTTCCAGGAGCCTATAGCTGGGGTGGGAGAGGGAGAGAAAAGCAGATGGACACTGTAACATGGGCTATGTTTGCCCCCTGTGAGGGGTTTCGGCTTTCGGGTGGTCCTGCTGGTCTGGACCAGTTTCCCTAGCGTGGAAGTATGGGGCACGTGGAAAAAGGCTCAGGGTGATAAGTGCGGGAGACAGTGGGTTACAGAAGGTTAAACACATGTCTTGTTTTTAATGCACTGACGTACAGCATGACTTTAAGGCAGGAAGAATGCAGCCCTTCCAATGTTATTTGAAAAGAAGCTTGAAGTCCAAGTTCACATTCAGTGGGGCTACAATTTGAGAAATGGTAAAATCCATGATCGCAAGGAAAATTTCAGGACTCTAAAACAGAATATGACCCTGAAGATGATGCTGGGCAAAACCAACGTCTTTTGTTTTCATAAGAAGGGGTTGCTCATTTTACAGAATTGGGGCATTTTTATTCATAATAAATATTCTCTTGCCTCTCCCTTTTACGAGCCAGGCATGAAGGAGGCTTTCTCTAAGGTAGGGCATAGCACCACTGGTTTACATGTGGGGAGTGACAGCAGCAGAGGAGGAAGTGGACGGAGGAAGAGGAAAGAAGTAAGGGAAAGGCTGGTGTCCCATGAGATCCTCTGAGCTCCAATGCCTTCTATGCATGGAGCTGAGTGGGGAAGCTACCATTTGCTTTTTTGATTAATGAGACTCTCAGGATGCTATTAGAGATATAGCAAATGCAAAACAGTTTGAAATGGAAAATGCTGATGGATATGAGATCGTCTTCTTTCTCCCTTTATTCATACTATCATGTTGCCAGGCACTGTCGCTGGGATTCTACAGATGAGGAAGATACCTCTTAGCCCCACTCCCCTCTCTCAGGCATCCAGACTGAAGGGGACACAGACACACCCAGAAAGATCCTCAATGGTATTAAAATGGCTATGTCTTGGGCTACCTGCTGTGGCATTAAAGGCAAAGTCTTGGACTCTGATCCCAGCCTGAACAGCAGCCCAACACGGGTCCACCGTTGCGTTTCTTATCTGACAGAGAAAGAGCTGGTCTACATCAGGCATCAGCTAACTACATTCCATTGGCCGAATCTGGCCCCTACCCGACTTTTGTACAGCTTGGGAAGTAAGAACAGTTTTTACACTGTGACATGGTCGAAAAATATTCAAAAGAAGATTACGATCTTCAGACACAGGAAAATGAAATGAAATTTGAAATTCAGCATCCTGAAATAAAGGCTTATGGGAACATAATCACATCCATTCATTTACATATTGCCTATGGATGTTTTCACGCTACGAGGGCCAAGTTGACTAGTTGTGCCAGAGGCCATATGGTCTGCCAAACCAAAAATGTTTCGAACAGGCTCTTGACAGAAAGGTAGTGGACCCTTGGTCTATTTGATGAGTTTTGAAACTTTGCTGCGCATCTCAGTCACCTGGGGGGCTTGGTAAACTTGGAGATGGCCCACCCTGGCCCCGCTAGTCCGATTCCACGGGTCAGGAGTGGGACTGGACAGGGGTACTTGTACTCCTGTTCAGCGGTGATCTGGATGCCCATCAAAGTCCCAGAGTCCCTAGCCCGTGCCTTTTAGGAATTTAAGCAGCTCTGGTCGACTTTCTCTAGATTGTTTCTCGCAAAGTACAGGAAGCCCAGCTCTTTGGGCAGAGTCGTCTGTGAAGATCCACTGCCCTGGGGAGAAGAGCAGAGCTAACACTGTCATTCCCGGGGCAGCCACCCATGCCAGTATACACAGAGGACCTCCTCAGAGAGGGTGCTGCAGTGAGCGCGCGGGAGAATCCAAAGAACGACCCTTGAAGGATGTAAAATTGGGTGATCTGAAGAGCCAGTGAACTGTCTCCCATTTTTCATACCATGTCCCCTGCTTCCCTTAAACTGGGTTTTTTCCTACTCACTTAAGTCAGTGTGCATTTACCAAAAATAATAAAGCAATTAGGATTATTATTCCTTTAAAAAAAAGAACTCTGCTTGCAAGGAAGAGACTTTTATTGGGCTCTCTGTGAAAAGCCTGGAGTCTTGGACATGTGTGTCCCCCTGCCCTGAAGGGCAGGTCAGCCTCTTGAGGATGGCTCGTGTCTGTCAGGGAAGCAGGAGGCTGTAGGCTGTGAGGGGAGCCTTTCCTTCTGTTTTCATAAAAGTCTACTTTTGCCCCTTCACTCTGTACACTTCTCTCCAAGTAATTCTACCATCTGTGCCACTAATACTAATTACCATGCTAATTCTGCTAACCATGTCCATCACTAATTTGATTACAGATAGCTGGCCTGCAACTATAGATTGTAAAGCTAAAAGTGGAGCCTAGAGCACATGAGCTCCACTGTTCCCATTCTTCAGATGGGAAAGGTGAGGCTTACAGAAGGAAAGTGTTCATTCAAGCTGAGTGATTATTAGTTGAGGAACTGGCTCATTGAAGCAGGATGGCTGTCACTTGGGTCATTCAAATATCTTTCAAGCTACTGAAAGTATGAGAACTGGAGCATAAATATGGTTTCACGTGGTTTCCCCCTAAGGTTCTTGGACCTCCTTGCTCCAGAATGGCTTGAATTAGGTCCCCACTAAAGTTATTCCAACCAAAGACAACACTTGTTACTTGGGATCTGAAGCTACAGTCTGCGTTTCTCAAGGATCAATTTACTTGATGTTCAGATCCTCTGTAGAATTCTGGGGGGATGTAGGGATCGAAACAAAGCCGACACTCCCGCTAGAGCCCCGAAGAACAGGGCATCGCCCTCATGCCATCAACAGCTAGAAAACTAACAAAATATGTTTTATGAACCTTTTCAGATGTCAGACAGCAGGCAGTAAAGGACTGATCCTTGAGAGGGGAAAACATTATTGAACTGAGTCAGTGGGTGCATTCAGGGAACATTAGCTCCTAACCCTGAGGATCCTAAAGGAGGTATCCAGGCTGTCTTTGGAGAGCTAACGAGGAGTTAGCATTGTTCTGTGACACCCCGATGGCAGATTCAGGACCAGGGGGTGAAAGGATAGGGAAGCTGACTCTCCTCAAGACCAAAAAGAGCTCGAGTGGCTAAAATAGATATGTGGGGCATTCCCCCAATGGGGAGTGTGTTCGCTGTGGGAGGAATTTGTGTGGGGGATGGAGTGGAGTTTGGATGACTTTGAAGGTCCCTCGCATCCAGAAGACCACATGAGCTCCCGTGAGGTTGAGGAGTCAGGGAACAGCCCTGTGCTTCAAAGGCTTTCACGACCCACAGTACTGCTGAGTGTTTGAGAGCGTGGGGGTGGGGTTCACAAAGACCCAAGCTTGAGTTCTGCCATGTATGGGTGTCTCCCCGCTCCCCACTCTCAGTTTCCTGACCTGAAAATTGGAGAAACTACCACCTGGCTCAGGGTTACTTCAACATTTAAATGTGAAAGACTTGGTTCCGCTCAACAAATGTTTTTGCAATGGCCATCTCATGATGGAAGTCAACGACTCTGAGACAAACAGCTCCCAAATTTTGCTCCCAAATTGAGTGGCCAAGGAAACCCTCTGGCAGAGGAGAAAAAACCTCCCTCTTTGGTCTTGTGCCTTGCAGAGTTTTGCCTCTCTCTCCCAGGGCTGCCGGGACAGTCGCACAGGCTGCGCCCTGCACACCCCCAGTGGGCACCATCCATGCAGATGCTGATGGTAGTAGTGCCCGGGAGCTGAGCAGTGGGGCAGCCTCACCTCTGGTTTTCAGAGTCCTCAATGAAAAACAAGAAAAACTCAGCAGATCCCAGTCCAGCTGGATCTTGTGGCCCTCCCTTGTGGGCATGAATGCACCACGGCCTGGTATTTAAGTCTCATGGACACAGTGGCTTTTATTTCTGGCCCATGGCACTTGCGATCAAAACAGGGGCGATGGCAGAGTCTGGGGAGATCAACCACATGCATCAAGCCCCAGGATAGAGCAATCCAGAGAGGACCAGGCACCGACTAACAACTGCCCACATCTTCCCAGTGTGGTCCTTGGTGGTCTGAGCTTGGTGGCCTCCACCTCAAAATGGTGTGTGAAGCACTAAATTCCTCTCTCATCTTGGCTCCCCAGGGCTTCTCTGTCATTTCTGAATTAGGCGAAGCAGGAGAGCATTCACTCCGGAGCCAGCCCTCCCCGAAACACATGCATCTTAAACAATCCCAGCAGAGAAGAATGACCAGGGGTTCCCAGAAAGGACAGCCAAGAAATGAAGGCAGGCGGAGCCTCTCCTGACAAACTCTGTTACCTCCATGGATGTGGCTCGAAGCCTGAACACGTCCCCTTGCATTTCAAACAAGGCACACCTCTCGCTGACTGCTGCTGGCCCAAGGACATCTGGAAAAGGAGACAGAAAAGAGGGTGTTTTCCTTCCAAAAGTCTTGGGCCGGGGATCGCTTGACCTCTAAAAGACTTGGCATGTCAGCAAAGGAATTGTGTGGGGTTCAAAGGGCTTGAGATGAATAAGTCATCAGTTACTGTTTACCAAGAGTGGAGAAGACCAGACGGGAAAGGGGCCATAGGGCAGGCAAGTGTGGAAGGGTGGGGCCCTTCCCAGTAAAAATGGAACGAGGCGGGGGCTTTGGGTGCTGTTGCCAGCCAGCCACCAGGGCCCTGTTGGAAACTCCCTGCTAGCGAGGGATCATCTCCTCCTTCCTCCATATTCACCAGCTCCCCTGGTCCACTTGTCACTGGAATGGAATCTTCCAGCGAATGCCTCCTCTCCCTCCTGTATTTGTGATTTATTGATAGGGTGTGATTAAACCAAAGCTACACGCACAAACAAATGTTCATGCTGCCAAATGTTTATGCCTCAAAGCGTAACTCAAATATTTTGCTAAAACACAGAAAATCGGGGACATTTGAAGTCTGGTGGTCCTTTGGAAGGAAAATGATGCATAGGACAGGTTTTATTCTTTGTCACCAGTGGCTGCTGCTGCTGCTGCTGCTGTGTTGAGACCCAACTGGCTCTCCAACGGGGTCTTCAGATCAGCAGCTTCACGGGAAGCTCGCCAGAAACGCAGCCCCCCAGGTCCTGCCCCAGCCCTTCTGATTCAGAATCTGCACTTCCAAGAAATTCCAGGAGATTTGTATTACATTAAAGCAGGGGGTTCATGTACGAATCTGCTGGCTGAGAAACTTACCTAACTCTCCACTGGGGTGGGGATGACTTGCTACAGTTACATGAATGTTTTACGCTTTTTTCAAGAAGACCACCTCAGCAACTCGTAAAATAAAGGGAAAAGCTCCTCATTCAAGGGACCATTGATTCATCTAAACATGTAGTTATCATAGGTCAGGCACTGGGATTCATGGCAGGACTCGGGTGTGCCCTAGAGATACTCACAGACCAGAGGGAGATGGAGAAACACATACTTCTCACCTGCTTCCGGAAGGGCTAAGTTTGAGGCAGAGGAAGCTGCCTGTTGTGCAGCAGAAAGGCATGGACTTTGGAGCCTGGGAGACCTGATTCCAAACCTAACTTCGAGACTTAACAGCCATACTGGCCTTGGACCAACGGGGCTTCATCCTCCTTACTTGTCAAATGGCTACAAAGATAATGTTTGTAGAGTGCCTGTTCACACTGGGTTCTAAAAGCTGGTAGCTGGTGTTATTTTGCACAGAGACTTTAGGCGCAAAGAGGAGGGTGTGAGTAAACCTATACAGGAAGTTCAGGGAGGCTTCTTAGAGGAAGTGACTCTGGATGGAGGTTCCACAAAACGAGCAGGCAGAAAGGGAGGAGGGAGAAAACGTGCGAGGGCAAAAGACATGAAAGGGCATGATGCATGGGATGTTGCGATCTGAGCATCACTCCTTTACTCTCTTTGCGCTTAAGTGGGGACAAAACAAGCAGTAGAACTTGGGAGACTGTCCTCATGGCTATGGTTAGGATCCGAAGAAGTACATGAGAAGACACGCTCATTCTTCACAAGGTTTCTCTTCTGTACCTCAGAGCTTCCCACAAGGACACCTAGCTCCCCAGCTCCCACTTGCCAGCTGCTGTCTACAGCATGCCCTCGCGGACTCCGCCGTCCCGACACACACTCACAACCTGTGAGATTCTGACACGACTCTGCGGAGTAAACGCCACGTGGCATGGATTTGGAAGACAGCACGTTCACATCTGTGCCTGGTCAGCGCTGGATTCTTGTTAACAGGGGAAAGCAAGAGGATGCTCACCCTCCACTCATCGTCTGAAGCTGGGGAGCTTTCCTTCACAGGCAGGACTTTGTTCTCAGAAACCCTGGCATTGAACGCCCTGCAAACCTCCACCTCTTACTGCTTCTGCCTCTTGTCACCTTGGATTCTACCAGTTGAAACACAGTGATCCTTTCACACTTCATGTTTGAGTGATTCAGTGGTTATTTTGGACGGTATACAACTTATGAATAAGGCTTCATTGTTGGATCGTTTCAGAAAGACCCAGAGGCAGCAAAGCCTGGAAACAGAAGAGCTATGTGGAAGCATTTCGTAAGTGGCAAAGCAGCCTGCGGGCGAGCATTGCTGTTCTAACGAGTGGCTGATGGAGCAGTCATCCTGTAAGGGGATCTAGTCCTGATGCTTGCCCAGAGCGCTGAAATGCTAGCTCAGGGTTTGCTTAGAAACAGCGATGCGAGGCCGCACGGCAGAGCAGAGCACGGGCCCGCGGGGCACGGGGCTGGCTCCGTGGTACCAGCTCTGACAGTTATTAGCTGTGCAGCTAGACGCAACTCATTTCCTCCCCTGGCCTAAGCTGTTCCTCCGTAAGAGGAGAGAAGTGGCCTGGATCGAGATTGCCGGAATCCTGTTCCCCAGAATCCTCGTTCTGCGAGATGTCGCAAAGGGGTCATTGATGGCTGGGAGCAGGAAGGATTTCATGATCAAGTAAAAATGACGGACACTGGATGCGAAACGGCTTTCCGGCCCCCGAGGTGCCAGCCCGTGTGAAGAGCAGGACGGGGGGCGGAGAATAGGCAGCTCTTGCAAGTGAAGAGTTCCCGGCTTTGCAGTCACAAGGTCTGGATTTTAGTCCTAAATTTGTTCCTTTCTCCTGCTGGACTTGGGCAAGTGACTGGAGTTGGAGAGTCTCCATTTCTCCCTCTGGATCGTGGAGATAGTAAGAACCAACCTGCCTCGTGGAGCTACGTAGGGAGGGTTAAATGGGTTGCAGCAGGGAAAGGGGCTTGACAGGCACCTTTTGTGCCCGGCGTGTTTGTTCTCCTTGTCAGCACGCCTCGTGTAAGTGATCTGACAGACCCTGAATCAGACGTTCTAAAAAAAAAAAAAAAATTCCTTTTCCAGCTTCAGAATTCTAGGGAACTTCAAAGGAACTACTTTCTAACTCCACACCTCATACACTTTCCTACTGTCCCTTTGCTTCGTGTGTAAGCATTGCCTCTCTGACTAAGTGCAGGAAGCAGAAAGTTGGCCTTTGTCTCCATCCTGCTAGTGGGACAGTTTCCATGGTGACAGGAGTCCTGGGAGAGAAAAATAAATGGCCTTGCAGGGAAGAAGCAGATTTGGGCCATCAGGCCACACTTGCAGCCAGTTTCCTGGCCGACTGCTTAACACAATAAATAGCCATTTGTCCCCTGCGTGTCATTCATCCAGGAGCCAGACAGACCCGGCCGTGTGGGACTCAGAAAATGATGGTCCTGTTTATTGAGAAGAGGAAAACACCAACCAGAAACAGTGTTTCAAACAGGAGATTCTGGTTTATAAACAGTAGGTTTCTCTGATGTGGACTTCGTCTCAGATGAAAGATGGCACAGTGGCAGCTCACAGTGGCTCACAGTAGCTGAAAACAGAAGAGCTTGAAAGGAGCCATCACTTAAAAAAAAATGGGTTCCTGGAATGTAGCGTCTATTCTATCATTTTTCCTGAGGGGAGATAACATGTTTTGACAATTTTCTTTGGCTTGCGAGAGTGGGATGTTGTGGAACTGAATGGCGTCAGGGACTTAAAAGGACTTATTGGCTCAGGCCAGGAGTCCTGCGGACACAAGGGCTGGGGGGCAACAGGGCCTCCACCCCACTCTGAGCCTCTCCGTCAGGTGACCCCGCAGGAGAAGTCTTACAGGAGGAAGATATCACCAAGAACAAGGCAGGACAGGAACGAAGAAGGGAAGAGAAGAAATGCAATGTGGAGTTTAGGAATGAATGCGGGACTCGGTGGTCGACAACGGGAGTTCTCCTCCCGTATGTAACTAGGTTTCCTCCTCTGCGAAACGGGTTTTCCCTGCCCCTTTTTGCCTCCACAGGGCTGTTGTGAGCATCGAATCAGATTAAAAGGTTGTTTGTAAAGTAAAATATTTACCGTTGTTAAAAAGTTTATCCAAAATTATCCCAAATTGTCAAAACTTAAGGCAGGAAAGTGGTGGCATGTCCTTTGAGTGTCATATGGCGGCGACAATCCCCTCAAGGATTATCTAGACATATTGATTTTGCTGTGCTCCCAGACTTTGTGAAGCTCATGTTAACTTGGAGATTTTTGTCTGGCAAAGACACAAATACAAGGAGTTTTTGTCTTTTTTGAAGTAGATAACCTGGAAGGTTATGGTTTACTGTCTTAACTAGCTAACTAGATGCTACCTAGTTACGTACCTAACCCATCAATCTTGTCCCAACATTAAATTGCCTATAAATACTCAACCCCCTCAAATGCTTTTTTCAACTGGTCTAAGTATTTTGCTGATTACTTCATTAACTAATGAGCTGAATAAAATCTTTACTAAGTTTTATTTTGTATTTACACAAGAGTCATGATTTTATATTTTTGGAAATTCTATCTTCACCCCATCACATGTCCTCCTGACCATCCTTGGTTTGCTTTCTGAGCTAGGGTGTTCTGAATATTGACAATAAATTCTATTTCCGGGTCAATCACTCTGACTCGCCTTCTGCAGGTAAACTCTATAGGCATACGTGTCATTAAAGATTATTAGCCAACTTGAAAACAAACGCTTTCCTCCCCACCAAGGAGAGAAGGCAGAGTGAAGGCAGTGAAGGGTGGTGTGCAGTGAACTTATGAGAAGGTCAGGAAAAGAACTGCCTTCATGAACAAAAAACAATGGTCCCAGAAACTCCAAAATGTGAACAGCTTAACAACCCATGGAGTGATTTTATTTACTTAAGCATTCCCTTCCTGGACATTTGACAACCCTGTGAAGTATAATCATTATTCCTAATCAACAGAGGATGCATGAGAGTCTGAGAGAGGAGAAGCAACTTGTCCATTCAGAATGGTCTCGACTGGGGCTCCAATAAGGAATGGGGGAGGTCTCCTCACTCTACCTTCATCTGTACTGGGCTTGAAGCAAAAATGTAATAGCTTTCTTTCTTTTTTTTTTTAAAGATTATTTATTTATTTATTTATTTATTTGACAGACAGAGAGCACAAGTAGGCAGAGAGGCAGGCAGAGAGTGAGAGGAAGGGAAGCAGGCTCCACGCTGAGCAGAGAGCCTGATGCGGGACTGGATCCCAGGACCCTGGGATCATGACCTGAGCCGAAGGCAGAGGCTTTAACCCACTGAGCCACCCAGGCCCCTCTGTAATAGCTTTCTTAATGATTCTGACTATAGCTAACATTTACTGAGTACACCTTATGTGCTGGGCATATGCCAGGGATTTCATGATATATATGCTTGATGAAAGGTACCTTTAGTGACTTCATGTTCAGACGAGGAAGCAGGCCCAGAGAGGTTAAGCCTCTTTTCCAGGATCCAATAGCTAGTGAATGGTGAAGCCAGGAAGTGAAACCAGGCGAGTCTTACTTCAGAGCTGTGCTCTCATCTAATCTGCCATGGTATTTTCCACTAAGGGTATAGCACTTGACAGTTTACAAAGTGTATTTACATTCCTTATCTCACTTGGTTTTTCCAACAACCTTAGGATGTAGACACTTTGCATTTGGCTCATGAAAAAAAAAAAAAAAGAAACATGCTCATAGAACTGATGGGATTTGCTACGTCTCAGGACATAATTCACACTCATGTCTTTGGAATCCAGATCCTGTGATTCCTACCACACTGGGAGTCTCCAGACCTCAGACAGCCTCCTACGAGTCTAGCCTTGACTCTGGGCATCAGGCCATTTGGATCCAAACAGATGGGACAGCATGTCTGTAGGAGTGGGAGGTCCCAGGTTAGCGTTGAGGGAAGCAGGACAAGGCCATGATCACCTTGGTCCCAAGATTTCTACCATCCAAACCAGTTCTGCTAAATAAACTATAGTACAGATGTTCAAGGCAATACATAGGCCTCAGGGGCAGCTGGAGAGGCAGTGGCCAGCGGAGAAAGTGAATCAGAACCACAGGCAATGCTTATGGCAGAAAAGCACCAAGGCACTGGCTTCCCTCCAGTGAAGGACAAGCCTAAGTGAAGGACAAAAGGTCATGTGTGTTTCGTACCAGACCAGAGAGCTGGAGCTCATGCTCCAACCCCAGGCCTGCAGATGACTAGATAGACAGTGGCTTGGGATCAGCATGCTGAAAACTGTCTTCTAGAAACGCTACCACTTAAAAAAAAGAAGAAAACCCTAAAAACAAAGAAGCAAGTCATTTCTGGATTTATTCCCAACTCTTAAATGTTTATATTAAGGATACTAGCATCCATCTCATTTTGAAGTTGTATTGAGTTGCCTTTAAAGGGATAAATATTGTTGCGTGTTAGATGTCACAGGGCTCCCATGATGTGATCCACTGCACTGGGCCAAATATATCTATTTCTACTTCCTCATCATCTATTACTTCTACCCAGATTCTTTTTCCAATCACCTGAGCCTCTTAGACTTCTCCTAAATAAACACTGGGGTTTTTGAACGTGCTCCTCTAAGCCTCAGAGAGCATCACCCCCACCCTCTCCTTAAGGACCAGCTCAAGTCCCATCTTTTCCATAATAAAAATAATTAATAGCAGCTGTAATGAGTACCAGGCTTTACAGTTTTCTAATCACTGTACTGTGCCTGAGTTCAGGCAATCTTACACCTCCTCTTTGAGATAGAGGTCTTGTGGTGGTTCTCATGCTGTGGTCCCTGAGCAGCACCTTAACAACTTGTTTGTAGTGCAAAATGCTCAGTTTTCACCCCAGACCCCTGACACACATACTCTGTATAGGAACCAGCCATTGCTGTTCAGGCCCCCCCGGTGATTTGGATGCACACCCAAAGTCTGAGAACCACTGATCTTTGTTGGCAGCCCCAGGCTGTGTAGGAAGTAACCAAAGGGGAACTGATTGTCTCGGTTGGCCTGAGACTGAATCAGACCCTGAATGCAGGACTTTATACTGAACCAGGGAAGCTCTGGACCAACCACGATAAGCTGGTCTCCCTAATTAAGACTATTCAAAGAGGTCAAATTAAGGTGCTGGTGCTTAGATTTGAACCCAGTTCTCTCTGAATCCTGATTGTCCATTTTAATTAAACCAGTGCACTATAGAGGTGATGCCAAGAAGCCTTTCTCAGACATGTCAGTGGAGCTTACACTTCTCAAAGGACTCTTGGAGCTATAGAATTACAAATGCAATTGGCGCCAGGAATTAGAAAAAGAGTGTGCCATGAGTTTGTACTTTAGTAGGGGGATTTGGCCTGGTTGGCGTCTGTTTGGAGGCAGCATTTCTCAAATTAAGCAGACACACTGATTAGCATAAAGACCAGCCAGGCTCTAACTAATATGAAGATTCTGGTCTCGCAAGGCTGGGGTAAGCCTGATATTTGATAGTTCTATCGACCTCCCAGCAAAAGCTGCTGCTGCCAGTCTGGGGACCACACTTGAAGGAACAAGGGGCTACATCAGTGGTTCCCAAACTTGTCTGCATATTAGAATTACCTGGGGAGTTTTACCACTTCTAAAGTCCAGGCTGCATGCTGGAGCAATGTAGCCACACTCTCTGGGGATGGGCCACAGGCTGCAGTCATTTTGGAAGTTCTCTGAAGTTCTCTCAGCTAATGCACAGACAAGTTCGGGGGAAAAAATGGGTCTCCCCGTTGTACCCTCAGCCACTACAATGTGGACCCTGAGGATCTCAGCTCATTGGTTCGACCTCTTCTCCCACATTCTACTTCCAGACCACCATTCCCTACAAGGGGGGTTTTTAACAGCATGCATGACTTGGTTTATTTCATTTTGGTCCCTTCTTCTCTGGCACAAACCCTCTTCACAGGCTTTGATGCCAAATGCAGGAACTCTCTTAACAGCCAGACAGAAGGGAGACCACAGCCTCTGTTACTAAATTTCACTGGCTGGCTGGCTCCCTGAGGGACTCACACTGATGCTGAGACCCTTTGCCAGGCCTGAGGTCAGCGGTGGTCCTCCCCAGCCCAAGTAGGGACTGAGAGGTCCTGTCAGACAGGGGTGCCCAACCTAGGACACCTAAGGCCCAGATGGTCACATACAGCACCATGGGAACTTGTCCCCCCGGTCCACCGCCCCCCCCCCCCACCCCCGTCACCTTAAGAAATGTGATGCATTTGGAGAGTGACCCAGCTGGAAAGTATAATGAGAGTCTTACATTCCCTTCCCCATACAAAACCCCTATGGTCTTGACAGGGTCTGGACTTCTATTTTTTGAAGCTCCCCAATGATTGAAAGAATGAGTTGTCAAATAGCCTTATAAAATCTTAACAGAGTAATGAAATCAGTACACTAACCAGTACAATAACTATCCATCCTTGATGTCAAAATGACATGGGCTGCCCTTCCTGAACACAAACCCTCCATGTAACAAGTCCTGTACGCTACCAGAGGTGGAGACTGGGGCCCAGGAGCCCAGGGATGCTGGCTGAACAACACAGACTCTTTCCAATCTGTCTGCTCTTCCATTTGGGTGACTTTGGGCATCCTTATTCCATAATGAATATTTATTTTCTTTTCATGTAAATTAGGTGTTCCCTATCTTGCTCCCTCCAATCTCAGGCACAACTATTGCTCTGTGTTCATCTTCTGGCTTCTGGTTCACTTCCCTCCCTACTGATGCTTGTACTCTTGCCAGGGAAACCTCAGGCCAGGGCTTCAGTTTGTGGCCAACAAAAACCCTGCTTCCCCAAATAGGAGATGAAAAGTGGGGTTTGTAGCCCCAATCTTGGAGGGTTCTAACTTTTATCCCACCTGGCCTTAAGATGGCTGGCTTAGAATATGGTACGCCAGTCAGAGGAGTGAGCAGATCAGGTCACTGGCGGTCTTACTTGTCTGGATTTCCATTCTGCACTGACTGACCTGTGCTCTCTCTGATGCCATGCAAATTAGCCATGGAAACAACTTACCATAAAGTGCCTCCTAAAACCACAGCAAGTCTCCATGCAAAGGCGGCAACAAAGACAGGGTCTACATCAGACGTTCTGTCTGGGGGCTCAGATATTCTTCAGGGGACTGTGTGCAGACACAGATGTGTGTGCAGATGTAGGTGCAAATAGGTGTGGTACGTGTCCAAATCTACTGTTCCTATCCCAGGGCCGCTCCTTGAGCATTTCTAGTCTTCTGTCTGGGCAAGCACAGATGTAAGGAAATCACTTCAACTTAGATACCCTTTTCCTGAATTGTGTAATAAGGATAAAAATGCACAGACTAAACAAATTGAGGTCAGCCCAACTGATCTCGTACTCAGAATTCTATGGATGGAAAACTTGTTCTTTTCCCTTTTTGTTTTTAAAAAGACCAACCCTATTTAAGGCAACAGAAAATGAAAACATTTGGTGGGTGATGAGCTGATGGCAGAAATGCTTGAGTCGTCAGTATTTCAGGGTACAGATTCGATTATCTTTCCTATTAAATGGTTTGTGTGTATTAAATTGACTCCACGGGCCAGCTGTGGTTGACAGAGTTAGCCTGATGGATTTAGCCCATGATGTGAGGAGTCTCTGGTGTCCCAAACAAAGTCTTGAACAAATGCCCAACAAAAGAGTACTTTTTACTCTCTATAAGAAGTGTTGGGTTTTTGTTTGTTTTGGTTTTTTGTTGTCCCCCCCCCCACGCCCCCCACCCCCCACATCTTCTCTCTGTCAAGATAGTTTGTCATGCTTGACTCTAGGAGAACTTGTGTTTGGGGCAAAATACACTATGTTCTCCTTACTATTCTTCCTCTCTCAACACATCATGTCCCACAGGTAAAATTAAGTTAAAATCAGGGTGGCCAGCAAGGAGTAAAAATTCACAAAATCCCAGCACATGCTGTTCTATAGTGTATGAGAAGTTAGCAGAATGCCTGGTGGTCCCAGCCTCTGTGGGGTGGTGAAAGAGGCCTGTTACTCCTGGACCTCCCCCCAGCTGTCCCCGAAATGGGTCCCCATCCCTCTGTTCAGGCTCCTTGATGAACAATGCCCACGGGGAAGTTCTGGAAACCATTAGTCAGTTCCTCCTACCACTTCTTTGGGAAACTCTCCCTTCTACCCTCCCTTGTAAGCTCCTAACCACCATGTAGGACCTGTTGCACACCCATCCAGATGCATGAAAACACACACGTGCACACATGCACACACATGCATGCAGGACGGGCACACACAGTCCTCTATGGAACAGTTCTATACTTGTCATCACTTGTTGGGTTCTGTCTTTCCCTCCAGGGAAGGAAATCATTGGAGGTTCCCAAGATTCATGAAAAGGGTTAATACAGCTATGGAAACCGAGTAGAAAAGCAAATCCACATGTGGAAAGGGAACTATGAAATGAAAGGTTTCTCTGTTTCAGAGCCTGCTCTACCCTCCCTCCCTACCCCTCCCTCCTCCTCTTCCAGCCCGCCTTCACTGACCTGAGGCTGGTTCCAGAAAAGCAGGAATGCCCAGACCCAGGGCCATGAACAGAGTAGGCACACACAAGTCTGCCTTTGGGTAAGGGCTGGTCCCATCCTTAACCTGCTGCATCCTATCTCCTTCCTGATTAGAACGAGCTATTGCAATCTACTTCCCCTGTTGGCAGGCCTGGCTGGCTGAGACTGTTAGTAATGTCTGCCTCCTACCGCATCAATACTTGGCATAATGGAGCAGACATTGTGAGTGCTCCGCTAGCCGGGATAGGGGATTGTCTACCCCTTTTTCTTTCCTTCTGGCTGCCTTTTTGTAAGTTTACTCTTGTATTTTTAGTACTTTCTTCAAAAATAGGCAAAGAGGCAGTAAGACTCAAATCAGTACATTTCCCAAGGGTTTGAGGCTCTTGGAAAGGCCTGATGTGAGGGACCTTTGGACAGAGGAGCTCATGAGACAATTCACATGGCTGGTCTCCTTTCCCACTTGGCATCGGCCAGAGCCCTTGAAGGTGGGCAGCCTTGAAATATTCACAGAATATCTCTTATCGGGGCGCCTGGGTGGCTCAGTGGGTTAAAGCCTCTGCCTTCGGCTTGGGTCATGATCCCAGGGTCCTGGGATCGAGGCCTACATCGGGATCTCTGCTTGGCGGGGAGCCCGCTTCCCCCTCTCTCTCTGTCTGCCTCTCTGCCTGCTTGTGATCTCTGTCAAATAAAAAAAAATTAATAAAAAATAAAAAATCTAAAAAAAAAAAAGTATCTCTTATCTTTCAAAGGTAAGGAGGCTGGTGTCACTTTGAGAAAGAAGAGTACAGAACAAGGCAGAAAGTTCCAAATCCTAAATCGAGCAATTGATGGCGGCTGGCTGATGGCATCCTTGTGATGGCTGTGCATGGAAAATGCAGGAAATCGCCTGGCCTTGCTCAGGACTCTGACTCCTTTGATTAACACTCCTTTGGCAGAGCAAAAATGATGGTGACGGAAGGAGAGAGGAAACCAGCCTCTGTGCCGCCAGCTTCTTGCTGACAGCTGATGGGTGCGCATGCTTGAATCCGAAGCAGGTCCACAAACTTTACGTATAAGGGACTCTGCTGGACTGAAGTGATAGGATTTTTAGGACTGAACTAATACTCTCCTTTGACACCAGCTCCCTTTGAACTACTCATAGGCGCTTCCCAGGCTACCATGAATAGTGAACTGCACAAAAGCAAAAGATGAAACCGATCTTTCCTGTTCTTGAGAATTACCCGCTTTTAGACAAGTCAGCCCATTGTTTGAAGGGCACCCTGCTTATTTGAAATAGGCAATAGGAGGAGGGTCCTCCTACCTCCTCCCACGTCCAGACTTTTTAGGGATCTTTTGAGACCACTAGGTTCCCAAAGTGTGGGCATTGTTTTCATTGACCGAGCAAGGGATTCCCATAGCACAAGAGTGGGACACAGCATTCTTGCCAAACTGTTTCCAGAGGTTCCCGTGCTATCTCTTTTAAACTTGTCTTTTTTCTTTCATGGATAGGCCCTGTCAGTTCTTGGGAAGATGTGAGTAAAGCCACTAGTCTCGCTATGAGCCAGAAGTTATCCAACCCCCTGGGGACTTTTATCAGAGATTTACCAAGTGGTTTGAGGGAAGTTGAGATAAAAGAAAATAAAGTCCTTGTAGGGTTTCTTGACTCTCCTCTCCCCCCATTTCCTAATGGAGAACAGGCTGTTGGTGTCCCCAGGCCTAATACCTTCAGGCCATACTTGGAAATTAAAATCTAATTGGCTTCTTGGTTCTTAGGTTTCAGTTTTTAGCAGAAACCTCCCCTTGGATAAGACTGTCAGTTTGAGGCAGGCAAAAATGAACTTATAAACCTCCCCAGTTTTATATGACCCTTTATTTTAGTGGCCCAATGTCTTAAGAACGTCTTCCTATAAGGATGTTAATTTGGGGTGTGTGTGTGTGTGTGTGTGTGTGTGTGTGTGTGTGTTTGAATTCCTGCAGCATTACTGATCTAAGGATAACACACTTTTATTGGAGTTAATTTTAGAAATGGAGAGACTTAGCAAATCTTGCTTATCTGAATCTTAATATCATAATGGCATGTGTGCCATGTAAAAATACAGCACTGTTATTAAAAGTCTGGAGCCTTTGCTTATGCAAATGATTCCTGGTGGGAATCTCACACGTAAATTCTTAGATTAGCTTATGACAATGGAAACCTTCAGACACACTCATTTCCTTCAGCCAACTTTGGTGCCTGGATATTAAGAAACCACTTGTGTTTTGCATGCCTCTAGCAAGACCGTTTCTCGGTTTAAAAAAGTACCCTTCTTATTTTTTTTTTTTATTTGTTTATTTACAGCATAACAGTGTTCATTGTTTTGGCATCACACCCAGTGCTCCATGTAGTACGTGCCCTCCCTATTACCCACCACCTGGTTCCTCAACCTCCCCCCCCACCCCGCCCCTTCATAACCCTCTGGTTGTTTTTCAGAGTCCATAGTCTCTCATGGTTCATCTCCCCTTCCAGTTTCCCTCAACTCCCTTCTCCTCTCCATCTCCCCATGTCCTCCATGTTCTTTGTTATGCTCCACAAATAAGTGAGACCATATGATAAAAAAAGTACCCTTCTTATAAATGACTTCCCTCTTCTTTTTCTTCGCGATCATGTTTTTCTTTCTTTCTTTCTTTCTTTTAAGATTTTATTTATTTATTTGTCAGAGAGAGAGAGAGAGGGAGAGACTGGAGAAGCAGGGGGAGGGACAGGCACAGGGATAAGCTATGGGATCCCCACTGAGCCTGATGAAGGACTCGATCCTAGGACCCTGGAATCATGACCTGAGCGGAAGGCAGATGCTTAATGAAATGAGTCACCCAGGTGTCCCTACCGTCATATGTTTTTCAAATATTTCATCTTTTCCTTGATTTCCCCCCTCATGAACTAGTTGTACATAACTTTATATAGTGCAATTCTATGTTTAAGAAAATCTAACACAAGGAAATCATAGATTCTCAGAAGTGAAAATGCCTTAAAGAGTATTTAGGTCACATTTTTCTATGCCTAGTTTTATGAAACAGAAATTAGCAGATGGTCATTCACTTGGCAAATAATTCATTTTCAAGGACTCACCTTTTACAGCTCATCTAACACAATTAAAATGTAAAATCAGAACTCCAGAAGCCAAGTCACTTTCCAGAAAATTATCTCTTGAATAATTTTAGGATATTCATTTAACCACATGGCCCAGGAAAGATGCCATATTCCTCTGGGCCTACCCATAAGCAGTGCTTTCTGCTTCCAACATTTCTCTCTCCCTTCACCTGACTTCGATTTGTCTTCCAGGTATCCCTCTCACGTGGTCTTAGAAAACCCTGTATTTTGTACTACTTTGTAGTACTCATCACGGTTTTAATTATCCAATCCTGAATATAACTCTTTAATGACATCCTTTCCTGCTCTAGGGGGGCAGGGTCCCCGTGTATCGATTTTATTTCTTTACCACCAATGCCTCAGACACTGCCTTGCACATAGTAGCGCCTCAGTGAACATGTACATGTTTGACTAGCTTCTTACATTTTTGCCTTCGATCAATGCTTCTTCGTCCTTGTTACGGGAAAAGCTAACGCAAAATAGGTATCCTTCATCTGAGGCCAATGCCTGCGGGAAGAGTTGGAAAACAAGAATGGCGCTGATTTCCTATAGTTCCCAGGATTTTTAGCCTCCCCTGGTTGCCCAACCCTTCTTGGCCCTCCTCAGCGGCTCCTTCCTCCTCTCAAAGGTTCCAGCACTGGTTCTGACCTCCTCCTGATTCTCAACATGCTTCTCTCTTAACGTCCATCCATTCCAATGGCCTCAGCAGTTCTCTGTGGCTCTCAGTGTTATCCGCAGAAGTGTTTTCAGCTCTTGGAATCTCTTCCTGGGGAGACTGATGGAACTGCCATCTCACCTTCTTTGCCACCAAACCTGCTGGTTCTCCCCTGTTTATGGTATTCCTGCCCATCCAGTCACCCAGACCCATGGTCTGAATTCTGGTCAGTCGTTCAAGGCAAGTAGACATGGAAAGAAATGCTCTCCTCTCTGGGCAGAAGCCAGCTTTTCCTCTTTGAGGGACCCATTTCTAGTTTGTGCCATCCCATCTGTGGTGCACCCCCGAAGGTAGGAGATGCTCTCAGGATGGGAGAGCCATTTTCTGAGCCTTCTGGAAGGCAACTCACCAGAGAGAGAAAATCAGACTTCTCTAGAACAACTCAGAATGTAGCAACCGCAGACTTCTCCATGAAACAGAGTATATATAAGCACAGGGAAACCGAAAACTCAGGCCAGCCTGAGAGTCACTAAGCTCTGTAGACTTTCCATGGCGTTTTTAGTCTTGGCTCATTGCTTTGGAATATCCCTTTATCCACTCTTGCCCTTGAAAGGATTTGTCGGTGGGGCGCTGGGGGAGCACTGCTCATGTTGGAGCTGGAGGAGTTAAACACAAGCCCTGGCCGCTTTATCATTACCCGTGTGACCCTGGTGAGCAGTTTGTCCTCTATGAACCTTGATTTATTTTCACCTTTAAAATGGATCATAATCCCTACCAGCTTCATGGGGGTATTGTGAGAATCAAATAGGACACTGCATATAAGATGCTGAGAAAACTGTAATGTGCTAGAGATCAGGGGTAATTGAATATTAGATGTTTATGTTTATGAAACCCTATGTTGCTCCTTCATGAATTCTGTCCTCAATATACCATCTGTGTGATTATTTTTCTTTAAACAAATTACTTAAAAAACTTATTTCTTGGGAAAAAAAAAAAAAAACCCTTTACCCCTAAAGTGTACTAAAACAGAAGGTAACCATAAAAAATACAACAAATATGAAGCAACATCATTAAATTCTAGCTAATACCATTGTCTTTTAAAAGGTCTGAGCCTGAGGTCTACTCTCTCAAGTGGCCTATCTTTCTGGAACCCTGTAAACATGTTCCATATACAGAAGAAATGGCAGAGAGGGAAGAAGGAGAGCTATGGATTGAACTTCCTCCATTTAATTCATGTTCATCATCTAGCTATGTCACCATGGCAACGTACACAATCTCTCTGAATCTTACTCATCTGTAAAATGAGATTTCTGGAGGTGCCTGGGTGGCTCAGTGGGTTAAAGCCTCTGCCTTCAGCTCAGGTCATGATCTCAGGGTCCTGGGATCGAGCCCCGCATCGGGCTCTCTGCTCAGCGCGGAGCCTGCTTCCTCCTCTCTCTCTCTCTGCCTGCCTCTCTGCCTGCTTGTGATCTCTGTCAAGTAAATAAATTAAAAAAAAAGAGAGAGAGAGATTTCTGTAAACATTAGGAAAACTATGTAGCACGGTGCTTGGCCCATGGCCTGTGCTTGGTAAGTACAGTGAATATGCCTCGTGCAAGAGAGCTTCTATTTTAGTCCCTCATTTTAAGGGCAGAACTTAATGAAATTTTTTGTGTTGTTGCTTCTGAGGAGTATGGAGTGACTAATAAAACTGAAGAGAAAATTTGGGGCCGCTTGTCAGCTAGCAAAGTAAAGAGGTGAGTTAAGGTGATTAACGGGACCACCCAGATTTTAGAAAGGTGGGAAAAATACCAACGAGCAAAGCAATTTCACCCAGCAAAACTTTGAAGAGACCCACTCTTTCAAAAAAGAGTGTTCATGGTGTCCAGGGCTAGGCTGAAATTATAAAGCCTATGAGAGGTGGTGATATTAAGTACTTTTTAAAAAAAAGGAGTACCAAATCTAAGTTTTCAGGATGAGAAGAAATATGATGGGTCCAGGGCCTTCTCAGAATTTCTTGTACTTCAAAGAGCATATACTTGGCAGTGACTCCCCTACTTTCCTGAGTTTGGTCAACGTGGCTGAGGGAAGGCAAAACTCTTAAAATCCACACAGATGGAACTTTTCCACTGGCCCTATTTTGGTATAAATATTCATCAAGGACTAGAAACTTAAAGTCGATATGGGTCTGAGCTATAAGTGGTTTGGACTAAACTTCAGCCAATTTTCAGTCGTTCTGCTGGCTCTTGTCTCTCAGGAGGGCCAACTCTCCTGAGATGCGGCTGCTGTCGTCTAGAGACCTGAGCCAACTACCTCCCCAGGCCATGGAAATCACTGGAGTTTGTTCTCAAGAGACTTCCAGCCAGAAAGAGGGGGGCCTCAAGGGTCAGATGAAGGTTCAAGTCAGTCGTTTGAAGGAAGGGAACAAATCAAGCCTTGGCGCATCCACTATCCTAAGGCCAATCCTTTCACAGGCGAGTCTGCAGGAGGATAATAAAACTTGGGACCAGACATTAAAAATTCAGAGTCTGGTTTGGAATGGTGCCTTCCCCAACCCTCTCACTTTCATTTCCTTTTCATCTCCCCAGGCTTCCTGTATCTGCCAAAGAGTCTCCCTCCCATGCCTCTGGCCCCACTCCTACTATGCCAGTTCTGATCTTGGTCCATAGGTCCAAGGTTTTAGATTAAACCACATGGGTAAGGATACCACTGAGGGGTGCTGGTCTCACTTCCTCTATTCCAGGTCTGTCTTGTGTCCTTTGCCCTCATGTTCTCTCTGCCCCTTTCTACCCACTCTGAGTTGTCTCTACCGGTTTCCCAAAGTGATTGTATCTTTTTAAACATTTTTTAAAAATATTTTTTTTTATTTGAGAGAAACAGAGAGTGCACACACACTCGTGCATCCACATGGGAGAAAGGGCAGAGGGACAGAATCCTCAAGCAGAGTCTCCACTCTGCATAGAGCCCCACACAGGGCTCAGTCTTGCGATGCAGGAGATCGTGCATCAAGCCAAACCACGAATCAGATGCTTAATCAACAGAGCCACCCAGATGCCCCAGCAAAGTGGCTATATCACTTTACATTCTTCCTGGCAATGTACGAGTTCTAACTGCTCCACGTCCTTATCAACACTTGCTATTGTCAGTATTTAATTTTATTACTCTTCTGGGTGCACAATGCTATCTTATCGTGCTTTTGTGTTTTTCTGATGAGTAATAAGGTTGAATATCTTTCCCTACACTTAGTGGCCATTTAGACATTTTCTGTGACATGGCTATTTAAATCTCCAGCTATTTTCGTTTTAAATGGGACTGCTTTATAAAATTTATTTAAAGGAGTTAGTTATATATTCTGGATATAATCCTTTGTCACATATATGTACTGTGACTAATTTTGTGCATTGTCTTTGACTTTCTTAGTGGCGTCTTTTAATGAAAGTAAGTTGGTTTTGGTGACCAGCCTTCATATTTATTTTTTTGAGCATTCCCTCCAGATGGAAAAGTCACCAGGATATAAAGTTTACATTACTCTCTTATTGCTCTCACTTTCCACATAGTAATAAACTATGAGAACTTTGCGAATATTTTTTAAAGCTTTCTAAAGACATATTACCTCTGTTTGTCATGGTTTTCTTCTTTTTCATCTTAGTCTTCTCTGATTTCTTATCACCTCCTCCTGCCTCTTGCCCTTTATAAATTAGGTGCTTTACCTGTGGACAAGTGCTGATTTTTCATGAGTATTTATGATGCGGGTCTGGAGTTCTTAGTGCTTTCGGGTTGCCTATCCCCTTCTCTTCTGCCACGTTTTTGTACTGTAAAAGCTCTCCTCCGAGAAACAGGATAGTTTGGTGGCATAGAAGTGACATCCCCAAATGGGTGAGATTAGGAGAGGTAAATAATGTTGCTCAGATGGAGAAGGTGGCAAACTCAATTTTCCTTGGGCAAGTCCCCAAACTCACATCAAAACAAAAACTGGGAGCTATCTGTTGGCCATCTCACTCAGCTAAAAGCTGACACCAGGTCTCCCAGAAGGCAGGAACTAACCCAGGAAACGATGCGTTGACCTTAATCCTGAACAACATGTAGGTCTTAGTCAGTTACCAGAACTGGGACATTAGAAAAAAGTGGTCATTGCATCCTTGAATTGAGGAGCTAGGGAAACAGAAGCAATGGGAAAAAGTTGCAGAAAGAGAGAGAGATTTTTCGCTCATGATAAGGATGAACTTCTAATATTTAGAGGGGTTCAAAACATAGGTCTCTTCAGGAGGTACGCATGCTGGTCAGTGGTATTCTCAGAGCATCTGGCTGTCCTGTCCAATTCACCTCATGTTTAAGGCTAAGGATGGGATGGCTGAACAGAATCAAGTTTTCAAAGTCTTTCTGAACCTGAAATGCTACGATCCCTCAAATTTTTACCCCAGCTCTTCCACTAACTAGCTCTGTGACCTTGAGCAAGTCACCTGACTTGCTAGACCTGTTTCCTTGTTTGTTAAATAAGGAGAATGAACTAGGGAAACTCTGAGCCTTTTCTATCTCCTAAAAATTAATTGTAATTGCTGCAATATACAGTACAAGCATTATTCAAATAAGCGTATGATGATTTCCCTTGTCATGGCCCAGCCTGGGGTGCGGAGGCTGGTGACAACAACCATTCTAGATAGTGTGACTCTTATGTCTCTCCCCACGGGCCATTGGGGCCTCTCGGCTGTGTAGGAGGACAGACTCAAGGAAACACAGCTTTTCCATCAAAGTTTGCCACTTTTTAGGTCCTTGCAAACACAGGCATGATCCTCATAACTTCATTTTCCAGATAACTGAGAGGGAATCATCTGGGATTTTTTTTTTTTTTTTAGCGTACCATATACATATATGCCACCATATACAGCTAGCAGCTAACAAAAACCAAGAACAATCACCCCAATGGCATTTTGAAATCCAAGCCATGTGTTTTTCGTTTCTATGCCTCACTTGCTCTAACCCATGGCAGTGAGGAGTCCATATTGTCAGGCCAAGTGAGAACTCTGAAGAACTGTACAAGAGGAATTGTTTTGATGTAAGATTCTGGATCTCATTAAACAAGTTCCATATTTCAAAGGGTTGACTTTCTTTCACTTATTTCATCCAAGAGTCTTAGTTGGGATTTTTCCTCTAAGTATCATTTATGGTGTAAGGGATGCACAAACATGCCTGGGAGATTCTGGACCGTTTTCATGTTCTGCTCATACATGAGTATGCTGAATTTCATAGGGTGTGTGTGTGTGTGTGTGTTCCTTTCTTCCCATTGACATTGCATATTCTCAGTTATCTGAACCTAAATATTCTTGCAAAAGTTCAGACTCAAGGGGGCTTGAGTCGGCTGGATCTCCTTTGCTGGAATGGGGAGAGTCTCACGCCACTGTCATAGTTTTCTGTGTGCCACTTTGGCAGGGCCTGCTACCCTAATCACCCTCAAGTGTTCTGGTTGAGAGGCAAGAGGAGCAAGTCCTCAGATGAGAAAATAAAAGACACATATGTGGGGATGGATGGATACACGGAGATGTATTTCTCCACAGTTCAAGATGGAGGATATTCCCCAAGTTAGAAGTCAGGTAGGATGGAGAATATACGTATCCGACTTGGAAAGCATAAAGCGGGACCATGACCTGCTCCTAACAGCTCATTTATCCTTGTCTCTCAACACTCAGCTCAGATGTCGTCTCCTGGATAAGCCTTCTCTGACCTCCCAGGTGGGGTTAAGTACTGCTTCTTCTGATCTCCCTCAGTTCCACACGTACCTCTGATCAAGGTTTGTAGGCACTGTTTGCTCTCTGATGGCCGCGCTGGCTGTTCCTTTTCTGAAACCATCAGCTTCTGAGATTCTTTTCCTTCTACTTTTCCACTGATCAGCTTAGTTCCTTAGTCCCTGGCATGTAATAATTGCATATATGTTTGCACAGACTAACTTCTTAAAGTGTGCCAAATTAGAAGTGGGCAAGTTTCATCAAAGTAATGTTTTTATTTTCTCTACCATTTTGCTCTCATGAGCTCTCATGAGGTAATTCCTGTTTAACAAGCAACAGTATTTCTCAAGAACTGTGCTAAGAACTTAACAGATCATTGTTGAGGACAACAACTCTCAGGCCCATTTTAATGATGAAGAGGCTGAGGCTCAGATGTAATGTGGCAGAACTTAACAGATCATTGTTGAGGACAACTCTCAGGCCCATTTTAATGATGAAGAGACTGAGGCTCAGAGGTAATGTGGCTTGTTCAAGATAACAGGAAATGAGTGGCTGGGCTGGGATTTCTTTCTTTCTTTATTTATTTAAAAGATTTTCTTTATTTACAGACAGAAATCCCAAGTCCACAGAGAGGCAGGCAGAGAGAGAGAAGGGGAAGCAGGCTCCCCGCTGAGCAGAGAGCCCGATATGGGGCTCGATCCCAGGACTCTGAGACCACGACCTGAGCCGAAGGCAGAGGCTTTAACCCACTGAGCCACCCAGGCGCCCCTGGGCTGGGATTTAAACCCAGTTTGTCTGCTCCAAGAGCTTCAGATCTCAGTCCACTACATTTGTACCTATTTATATATATGTATATAGAATACTGTTAAGGCTTTATTTTGACAGAGGTCTTAATATATTTGGGCTCTTTTGGTTGTCGGACACAAAAGCATCCCTTCTCAGAATAATGTTTAAAATGCATGAATATGTAGGATGACAGAAAAAAACCACTATTGCTGAAATAGTACCAATATGTAAAAACAGATCTATGATTTAGTAATATACATGCCTTTATTAATTAACAAGACGGAGCAGTGGATTTATTGTTATTTCAGAACATGGGCAAGTATAAGTGGTACATTAGACATCGATCTCAGCTGGAAAGTATCGATCTCAGGATAGGAAAGTATCAGATTTCCATTGGTATCAAGGGCACAGGGCCTATACCCAGCTAACTTTTTCTAAAGTAAATGTCTTGTACAATAGCTTTTTGGTTTTTTAAAAAAAAGAGGTCAAGGGGTTGCTAAGCTGTCACGGCTTTTGTCTTCATTCATAATTGAAGGAAATGCTGAATCAGAGCTGCGTATATAAGGGTGCAGTTTTTCTTCATTAACATTCCTTGATACCCTTAATTCTGTCCACAGCTCCCTGGTTAAAAATGTCTCCTCTCTCTGCTTACAAGATTTAAAAAAATCCCCTTGACTTCCTCTAAAATAAACCTCCAAATACTGACCCCTTGCCCCCCCCCCCCCCCGTTATGACCAGATCCCGTTAACAAGGACATTGGCTGGCCACAGTGCCAGGGCTGGGCGCAGAGCACAGGAATGCCTCGGCAGGTGGACGGCTCTCCTCCAGGATGAGGGCAGGGCTGGGCTCCACTTTCCCTCCATTTCTTCCAGCCAGTGGATCAGCTAGGCCAGTTATGTTGGTAGTCAGCCTCATGAATCAGTACCTGGACAGGCCACTTAGTCATACAGCCCAAATAGATTCTGTTGTCTTAAGGGAGGGTTATGGGGATGTTAGTCAGCCAAGAGTCCTTTCTCTGTGCTCCTGTCCTTTGGTGCCCCTGCCATCAACACCACTAAGGACAGGGCCTGGGGTGTTAGGCTGCTCTGAGGACATAGGCTGGGCACAGACAGCGTGTCCATCACCATGTCTGCAAGGCAGCTGAAGGGGCTGCTGGTTACCAGAAGCACCCGAGGGCTGCCAGGAGTTCTCCTCTGCCTCAGACTGCTCATCACTAAATACCCTGTTTAAAATGCAATAACTGATGGGGCACCTGGGTGGCTCAGTGGGTTAAGCCTCTGCCTTCGGCTTGGTCATGGTCCCAGCATCCTGGGATCGAGCCCCGCACTGGGCTCTCTGCTCAGTGGGGAACCTGCTTTCTCCTCTCTCTGCCTGCCTCTCTGCCTACTTGTGATCTCTCTCTCTCTCTCTGTCAAATAAATAAATAAAACCTTTAAAAAAATGCAATAACTGGGGTGGGGGGTACCTGGGTGGCTCAGTTGGTTAAATGTCTGCCTTCAGCTAAGCCCACATCGGGCTCTCTGCTCAGCAGGGAGTCGGCTTCTCCCTTCCCCTTTGCCCCTCTCCTTACTTGTTCACTCTTTCTCTCAAATAAATAAATATGTAAATCTTTTAAAAATGCAAATACTGGGAGAATTATCACACTCATTCCTTTGTTATACTGTAGAAATGACTGGGGTTCGGTGTGGCTTAGAGGTGTGCAGTGCTCAGAAATATGAGGGTGGGTAGCAAAGGAGAAGAATTAAGTGTGTAAGAAGAATTGAGTGTGCATGCACACACAATACAGATGGTCAAGGAATACACAGAATCAGAACGCTGACAGGATTTGGCCTTTACCTTACCTTTATGAGAAATGAATTTCATCAGACTCAAGTTTACATGGAAGGGACCAAAATTCTCTTATCCATTGTCTAGCACTCAGCACAATGGTTGACACACGACAGATGCTGAATAAATACTTGCTAAATGAAGAAATGAGTGAGAGACATCTGAGGCTTGGTGAGGGTAAGTGCCTATCTAAGATCACTTGGTTGGGGCCAACGTCTGGTCTCAGGCAAGGGAAGGACTGCTTTTTAGAAGTGTAGCAACAAGCCACCCAAAGCAAATTGTTGCCATTGTCACGATTTTGCATATGATGCAGCTTGAGTATATTTATGGCTAAGTCTAAGTTTAGCTACAAAGAGAAGGTCTTGCAATCTGATATCTTAGAAGCCACATGTGACATGACATAGGTAAGCTGAACTTGGTTTTCCATGCTCCAGCACTTAACTACCTATGGGACTTCCGTGCTGTACTGAAGAGAGAGGATACCAGGAAGCAAGAGGAAATATTTTTTGAGCACGTACTAGGCATCCAGGCACTTGGCATGCCTTATCTCTTCAACTATTGTTTAGATGTAGAACCATTGTTAACTCTCTTTCTCAAACAGGGAACCAAAGGTTCAGAGAGGAAAAGCAACTTGGCAGAGGTTGCAGACCCGGTAAATGGCAGGACCATAAGTCACATCTAGATCTTCATGCTTGCAAAGGCCATGTGTCTAACTCCTTCTCAATTGGCCTCTAAGTCTTGTGGCCAAAGCTAAGTTCAGAGCCAAAATGTTCACTTGACGTTCTGAAGTTTGAAGATACGAAGTTGACATGAAATCAGAGTATCCTGGGCATAGACGTGACAGAATATAGAACATGCCCTTTCTTCCCACATTCATAAAAGATGCTGTGAATCAGTGCATCTCTCAGTTATGTCTCAAGTAAATTCTGGATATGCTATTTCTCTCCCACGTCCCAACTGCAGCACAAAGGGACTGATGAAGCCAATCCCTAGATTCTGCTCAGCTCTTTTAAATAAAGATTCACTTGCATTTTTGTCCAAAGATTAATTTTATAAAGAATCTTATGTTTTAAAACAGAAGGAGGGAAAAAAATCCCATAAACAGATCATGTGGATTTGAAACAGCCGCCATGGGCTGGACCCTGGTACTTCTTTGTCCTTCCAAAGAGTGACTTGCCAAATGGAGCCTTTGCTTTTTTCCCCCTCAGTGATCTTATTTCCTTTTAAAGCATGTCCTGGTGGGGGCTTGGCTGTGTTTTGCTTGGTCCTGATTCACGTGTTATTGGGTAGATCATGAGTCAGGCTGACCAGGCATGTAGAGATACACATTCCAGAGGCCAAGCTTATCCTCAGGCTAAAATTTCCTGGAAGCTCTGGGACTGGGATCTCTAGGATTTTTTTATTTTTATTTTTATTTCTTTTGGTCAAGGGTCATTGCTTCTTCAGTAATTTTAGGATACTGTTGTATGCTTCCTTAGGTTGTCTATCTACCAGCCTCCTCCCTTCAGAATGCAATTAGACTTCTAGAAAACCAGGAACCAGGCAAAATCTAGAAAGCCCTTGTTCTATACCTGGAAATGGCTTTGACTTATTGTGGGTGACAGCAGATACCTACTAGTGACCAAGGGATACCAGAGAGGTACAAATGCCTGGTAACACGTGCTCGGCAATTTCCGAATCAGACTATTAATGTGTAGAGAGACCTTGATTTCTGACTGAAGCGCACAGTGAAAATCAGAGCTCCTCTCTACCAGATGGCTACTTCTGAGGAAAGCCTTCTTATTTTTTCTTAGAGTGGAAAGAGATTAAGGTTTGGGACAGAGAAGGCTGGGTTTGAGTTCCTAACCTGCCATCATATGATGATGTAAACTTAGTCTTAATCTACTCACATGGAGAAAGAACACTCACATTTTTGCATGGTAGTCTTTGAGGTGAAATGGGATGTGAGAAACGTCAAGCACCCTCCATGCACTCAAGAGAGGTCTTTCTTTCCTCTCTTTGGTCTTTCCTTGAATTTGTCTATGCTAGCAGAGAATGGGTGAGTCCTCCTGCAGAGTTGTTAGGGGGACAAGAGTCCAAACAAATGGTGAAAGGAAGACCAAACATGTCCCTCCTGAGAAATAAAGGAAAGGGGTTTGCTTCTCATATAAAGGAGTAAACAATGCGTGAAGAGTTGATCTGGCAGTCTGACAAAGCTTTGTAATTGTTTTAGTCCCGTTTCTGTTCTTGTGAAACCACCATCAAGTTTCCACACCAGATATTTAGGCTTAGGAATCAAGTTCAGGATTTGGCCACTGAAAAGAGTATCGGTGCACATAGGAGACCCAACTTCTTGTTTGATGTTTTCTTTAAAAGCTATATAGAAAACATTTCTAGAGCTTCTGCAGATCCAGACCACTGATATGTACAAAGCTCCAAGAATGGGTTTAGGACATCTTGAATGTCCCATGTGAAGTTATGGAAATAACATAATCTTGAGAGACTTCTGTAGAAGTGGTTGGTGGCCCTGTACCTACCAAGATCATGGCAGCTGCCAGCCAAATCCTCTTTCTGATAGCAACAGAAAGGGTATGTGTGTGTGTGTTTGTATTGCAGGGGGGTACTCCCAAACAAAGGCACTTAAAGAACAACAGTTGTCTCTTCCTTCTGGATGTCCTGAAAAGCTGTTCCACAATTCTACTTTTAGTGGAACAGAGTTTTAGCCTGTTTTTCTGGAATCATTTGTTATTCAGGACATAGCCTGGTGTATAGGAAAGGTCACTGGGCTGGAGGGAAAAGGAAGAATGGTTCTCATCCCAGGTCTGCTACTTCCTAGGAACAGTGACCTGTCCAAAGTCAACTGATAAATAAATGCCTACAGTTATTAGGCTGACTCAACCCCTGCCAGCAAACTTTTCTCATCATCTATGTTTAAATGGTGTTGGATGAACACGGGATATAAGAACTCCCAAGGTCTATACTTGTCATGCCAGATTTCCACTTTATTATTCACATACTATTTTGAATGTGCAAGTTGGAAAAAATTTTAAAAAGATTCTTTCCAAAGTCAAAGTCAAATTGAATAACTCTTCTGGAGTCTTGTTGACTCCAGTGGGCTGCAGGAGGAATTGTCCCCTCACTGCTCTGCTCCTTACCTTCTCCTCACCAGAAGTGGCGGGCACGGGGGTGAGAAAGAATGATGCACCCGTGAGCCTGTGTCAATGTCCCTCCTTCTTGATCCCCAGCTTTTGCTGGACTCAGCCCATTCTTTTTATCCTTTGTTATCTTTGGTTATTTAATATGGAGAGAAGATCAAACTATAGGCCCTTCCGAAGGGAATACCTTTTCTCACTATCCTGATTATGGAATGGTGCATAGGTCCTGGCTAGGAGAAGGTCTTGGAGCCTCGAGGGCTGAGAGTAAGCCTAGAGATGGTCTATGATTAAGTCTTTCCCTGCCTCCCATCACCCCAGGTGGTGGATGCACTGGTGAAAGCCAATCCTCAGCCCCCAACCCCCCATATTCACACACATCTGCACAATATGACAAGCATCTGCAATGTACAAAGTAATGGCTCCAGCATTTGTTTTCAGGGACCCTTTAAGAAGGACTTGGATAATTTCTTTCTTTTGTTTTTTTTTTTAAAACAAGCCTGTCTTTTGGGCCAGGTTGCTTATACACCTATGGGCATGTCTCCAACGCCTTGGCTATTATGGTCTTTAAGTGACAGCTTAATATATTTTTAAGATTGAGGGAGCCCACGACCATTCTCAAAAAGCCACGTTTACATGGATCGGCTCACTCAGGCAACGTGCCAGCAGTGTTACACGCTGCAGGAACTGGAGGTGAAAGCAGGAAGGGCTGAGGACAGAGGGGAGGATGAAGCTGGAGGACAGGAAAGCCAAGAGGGAGGGGATGCAGAGAAGGGTGTGGGGAGACGCCCAGCTGAGCCTGGCAATGCACTTAAAATCATCATTTAATGCTCCTTTGACATTGCGGTGAGGGGTGAAAAGAGAACCCTTTGGAGCGGGTCCACTAGGACATGCATAGGCCACAGTGGACATGCTCTTAGATCCCTTTGTTCTCGTCCTTTTTACATTCCTGCAAGTGGCTTCTTGGCAGCCAACGGGCCCATATTGTTGCAGAGCCTGAATCGGCTTCAGCACGTCTTCTCAGCAATCTCAAATATGGAGCTTGACCCCTCTGGGCTTCAGTGTCCTTGCCTAAAAAGTGAAGAGAGCTCCCTGTCCCCTTCCAAGCCTAAAATTCTATAACTCCACAGTGAAATGATTGGTAATCTCTGTTCCATGTAAGCAGATTTTGTATCTGTTGGGGTAGAATGAAGACGAGATCAATGTTTGGCTTATTGAAACTGAGCAACTTGCTTTGGTTCAGATGAATGAAAGTTAGCTGCTCTTCAGATGGGACATTCATAAAGAAAAGTGTGTTCTTCATTCACCAAAAGACTCCTTTCAGCATTCACACACCCATCAAAATATACCAATAATACCAATAATAACTAACTCTATTTGCCAGCTTCTGGGCTGAGCCCTTGGTATGCATTATCTCATTTAACGATCACAGACCCCTTGGGGGGTAGATGCGGCTACTGCCTCTCCAATTCTCAGATAAGGACACAGACTCAGACGTTAATTATGGAGTACACAAGAGCACACAGCTACTAAGTGGTAGAGCTGGGGTATGAGCCTCGCTCTGGATCCAAGAATAGTAGTAGCAGTATTCTTAAATATGCTTAATAAACAACAGAAGAACAAATCCTCTGTAGTGGTTGATTCCACCAAAAGAAATGGCATTTGGCCTTCCAGACCCTTTATTACCAAGGAATGTTAACTATTCTGAGGGAACTCTCTGTACTAGGAGACCTTCTCTCTCCCAGTAGAAAAACAAATGATGGCTCAAGAGGGGCATTTAACATAGCACAGATGAGAGGAGGCAGGTAGCTGTTTCCAAGTTCTGCCAGTAACTAGGTATGTGATCCATGGTGAGTCTCTCAGTTCGTCTGGGACTGGTCAGACGATCTCTAAAGCAACTCCAGGTTTTGGATTTTTATGTTCTCTTGAAGACCTTTTTATGACTTTCCAGCTGCTAGGGATTCCTCATAACCTACTTCCCCTTGGGGTTGGGGCAGTAGAGACAGTTTGTATGCCATTTTAAACCAGTTCTCATTTTGTAAATAGGTCCCTTGCAGCTCTGAGAGTCTAAGAAATCGTTTCAAAATGCTAAGTGTGATTAAGCATCCTGAAGCCAAATGTTATAACCACCCCCCACTACTGCAGATTTAACGAGTAACTACGCAATAAAAGTTTTTCAGCATGCTGTTGGTATGACACGGTGTTTAATCACTATTATAACATTCAGCAAGGAGAGTTTCTCTTCCTTCTCTTGACTTTTTGAGTTGAAGACATTGGTTGGTTCATCTACCTAGTGGTGACTGTCCTCCTCATTGCCATCGTCCCAAGAAGTTAAAAAAAAACAAACCAAAACACCCTTTCATCTCTACCCACCACATTCTTTCTCTAAGCCTGTAATTGGATCTAAATGGAAAATAAACCCTTTGCAGGCCAAGGAAGTTGGCACTAGAGGGTGACAAGAAGGGGAACATGTTTCACCTCTAATCCGGATAATCACACTCACCGATGTAAAGGAAAAATAAAAACAAGACTTCCTCCAAGGGGTGGCTTTGGCCCTCAGCAAAGAGGAGGGTTTCGATGTACTGGGTCTTCACATATCATCTATCAGTCGGCTTGTAGTAAAACCACCCAAAATCACCTCACTTTCTAGAGGACTGTGAGGCTTGGCCCCTTTAGCTCTAAACTCTTTTACCTCAGCTGAATTTGGGAGGCTGTTCAGACACACAAATATCCTGGTGCTACCACAAGTTAAAAAACATTCACGTACAAAATGTACTGTCCGCAAAAACTATGGTCTTAGCTGGATGGATATTCAGTGGTTCACTGGTCGTTTATTGAGTCCTGCTGTGTATGGTATGCTGTGTTGGAACGGAGATGAACCAGAAAGGTCTGTCTTCAAGGAGTTTAGAAACATGTGTAAAGAAATAAAAGCAGTGCATGCATGACTTGTTAGTAGGTAGAAATTAACAGGTATCTTACCGAGGTCTAAAGTATTAGAATTCCATAGAAGGAAAGACGACCTGATTCTCCAAAGAGTCTGGCAAATGTGATGGGACATGGTACCTTCCAGAGAGATGCCCTGATTAAGTCTGACTTGGTGTACCCATTCAGAAGGGTACGCTGGACTCTGTGTGGGAATCTGGGGAAGGTCAGCTGTGTAATGGTGCAGCTATAAATCAGATGCATGAATTCTGTGCTTCTAAGTTATGTGGCTGCATTTTTATTTTGATTCTGACATATGTTCGGGGTTTTTGTCTTTTCTTCCTCTTTCCTGTCCTTTCCTTTGTTTTTTGTTTGTTTGTTTTTTGTTTTTCATGTCCCTCATTCTATTCCACAGGTAATGGCAGAGGTCTGAGGAGGGCTTTGCCCTGCAAGAATTTAAAATGACTGCTTTGGGACATTAACCCACAGTGTACTGCTGCTGTTGTTGCTGCTGGGAGAGAAGCAGGGTCTACCATCCCCCAAACTGGAGACAAGGAAATGGAGGCACAGAAAAGTGAATTGGTCAAAGCAGTGCCCCTAAAAAGTGGCAGGGCCAGGGTTTCAGTGCCTTAGGCATTCCTTATGCGCCACTGCCTCCTGGAAGCAACGCTCTAAACCGTGGGCTTCAGTTTTCCGTTGGCTTAGACTGTCTGTGTCTCTGCTCCCTTCCAGCTCACTTGTCCTCTAAGCCTCTGGCCTGTGCCCTCTCCCAACTGCATCCAGGTAAGTAGTGGGTGGGTGTTGGAGCTACAGGCACAGCTGCAGGCCCCTCCTGCAGTGAATCACCCGTGACCTTCTGGGCTCCAGGCCAGCTCTTCCTGAAAGGGAAACGTGCAGACCCTGGGGACAGAAATTAGTTCCCATGTGCTGGAACTGCTGCCATCGCCAACATCACCAGCTAAAGAAACTGGTGTGTGTGTATGTGTTTGTGTGTGTGTGTGAGAGAGAGAGAGAGAGAAACAAAACACTAGGATGACACCAAGAGGGGAGATTTCCTTATGAGTAAATATTACCCTCCCCCCAACTTTTACCTCAATCCTAGGAGGGGTAAGGGAGGGGTTATTTTTCTTCCTACAGACAATAGGATTACTATTTTTTTTAAGTTCCATTTTATTTAGATTTTAATTAGCATCATCGAAGAACTAAGATTCTTTGCAAATACTTTACACAATGGCTTTTAAGAGTAAGTTTTGGGGTGTGTGCCTGTTAGCTCAAATATGTACTCCCAGCTGTTCTTTTTTCTGGGAAGTCTTGGAATTTAATAAGCTTCCTTCTTACGTCTAGGTAAGCCTCCGAGAAACCTGGGGGAGGGACACCGGGGAAAGGAAGAATGTAGGTAAGTACAGACAGATCGCAGCTCACCTTTTGAACTCCTTTCTTGAGGTCCTTAGCCACCTTTGCCATCTCCTCTGGTGCGGGAACAGCGCCTGGCTTCTCAGGCAGAGGCGCGAGGGCGCGCAGCGGGGACAGCGCTGGCTGAATGGCCAAGTTCGCGGGCCCGGGGGGAGCTCTGTGCGCGGCCCGGCGCCGCGGGGTCCTTTAATTGGAGAGCGGGACTCCCTCTAAAACCGCGCCAGCCAATCGTCGCGGGCGCTCGCGCTCGGCCGGCCAATGGCAGCGCGCGGCTCCCCCCCTCCCTCCAGGCGGCCTGGGCCGGCCCGGCGGCTGCGGCGGCGCGAGCGCTGCCCTGACGTCAGTGCGGCCGCGGCCCCTGCCTGCCCTGGCGGCTCACATCTGTCCCTCGAGCAGGCGGCAGGAATCCGTCCCCACGCCCTTCTCCTTTAAAGGACAAGGAGCAGAGGGTGGGGAGGGCCGCTGGGCCCCCGCGATCCATTCAGGTCAAAAGGGAGAGTGATCAAACAGGAAGGCTGAGGTATTTTTAGTGAGCTGGGTCCAAAAATAAATGCTGAGCCGTGTTCCCCTTCCCACCCTTTCTGCCTTGTCCTAGCGGGGTGCGGGGCGACAGGGGAGGCAGGTGGTGTGCGGCCGCACTGACTGGGCCTGCTAACTCTCCCAAACCGGGGCAAATCCTCCAATCACCAGGCAGGAGGTGAGAGCCCAGGAGTTAGGTGTTTTTTTAATTTTTTTAATTAATATTTGTAAATTATTAATCTGCCTTTTCTAACTCGCTTTGAGTAAATCCTCCCATTTCAGCGAGGAGGATACGGTCCTGATTTTATAAGCGCTGAGGTGTGCGTCTTCTTTCTAGTTTGGGAATTACATCAGGTGGTGTTACCACCGTGCTGTCGATGGTGGTGATTGTCACTTGCATTTGGTAGATGAGGACACACTCAGGATAACCGGTCCACTGTTGAACTCTTGGTCAAGGCTTTACATCTGAGTTAGTGAGAGTGAGAACTTACCAGGGGAGAAGGGACACACGATGACAAGAAGCCATAGCTAGGAGACTCTAGTTAAACTCCATAAATTGGGCATCGGCTATCTGGACAAGCAAGATTCTATCTGTGGATGTCTCACATCCCTGGGGTGACTTGCCTGGCAACGTCTAACGTAACAAACCTCATAAGACAATATGAGCAAGGTCTTCCCTCACTATGCCATGTTGTGGGCCTGTAAATTCACATCTCTACTGAGCCAATTCCACAGACCTGGGATCCGAGAGGCATTTTCTTCTCTGCCAGGACAAAGGACTAAACCCCAGCCCCTTTCTACCCTGGGGAGAATATCGCTCTGTTGACGATGTTTTCAGTCCTGTAACTCACAGTGGCAGTACCCCCTGCCAGACACCAGGGCTTAAGTGGGTTATGGTAAAACTAGGTTGCAGAGGAGACTGAAGGGGGAGGGGTCTCAAAGTACTTCATGTGACTAATTTGAGGGGGTGGGGGAACTGCAGGTCATATTCTAGGGCTTCCTCTCTTATTGGAGGTACTTTCCCTCTTAAAGCCTCCTCCATCTTGGTTCTTAACACATCATCATCTCCAGCCATCCCAAATCTTGACCGATAATCCCAAATTATGATTCCTTTTTCACATTCCTAGAAAAGCCTTTCTGTTTGTGATCCTTCTTTTGTGGATCTGCTATCATTGATGTTTGTTTTGCTCCCAGCTGTACCCCAACACCTAGCATATGACAGACACTCGAAACATGTGTGTTAAGTAAATACAGGTTGGGTTCTGGTTTTTAATCGGCAGTGAGCTGGCAGGCAGGACTAGGAAGAGACGGTGCAATGCTACACCTTAGTCTAGTATGTCCAAACTTCCAAGGTGGGCTGCACATTAAACCGGTGTGTAAATAAATGGTGGCCACCAGAAGCCTGGCCTGGAGGAGGTTTCCATGCCCATTCAGTAGCAAATCCTAGGAACAATGGTGCTGAACTGGGATGTTATGCCAGAAGCCTTTATATTTCAGAGTTATAGGAACAGAAGCCAGAGGAGTAACAAAGACATGCTTTATCCCTTGCAAACGGGGCAGAAGCCTTCCCAGTGAAGTCATTTCTCACTTGCTTCCCAGCCACCCTTCTTGCCCCATCTTGAGAAATTATTGTTCCATGGAATAATTCTAATTTTACTAACTTTGACACTGTATAGCTCCAAACTCATGACCCCTTTCCCCTCCTTATTTTTGCCCTTGGGCCCTGTGTCAGCTAAGGAGGCAGATATTGTGACTCTTTCTTAGAATGTGAGAATCAGGAGCTACTGCTTGGGGTGGTTCAGTCTCTTTTTTTCTGGAGAATAACCTGTTGTGGGCAGAAAGGTGTCCCCCATTCCCTTCTACTACTTACTCTTTTCCGGGCTAAAGATGCTCACTCTGACTCTTTGAACCCTACTCTTGAGCCAGATGTTTAAGGGGAACTATAGTCAGAGTCTTGGCTGGACAGCTTGTTGGACTATTATAATTTGGGACGTTCTGGACAATGGAGGCAATATGGCCGTTATACCACAGCCTCATTCTACTTTTGCTTCTCTTTGGAAGAAAATGGGCTATCTTTTGTAGGTTGAAACGTGAGAGATCTGATTTTCCCAAGGCTCATTGCTTTGTGGTGGTAGGGCTTATTAGAAGCTTCATTCAACATCAAGTAATTTTGGGGCACCTGCCTTAGCCAAGGAAGCTGGGTGCTGGGGATGCCCCGGGTAAATAAAAGAATCCTTCCCCTTCAAGAATGTTTTGGTTTAATAAATGTCACTGGGGCTCTCCAGTTGGCAAATCTTTTCTCTTACTTAAACTTCAGGATAATCACAGAATAATTCTAATTATTCCATAATAATTCTAATTATTTTTCTGGGAGAGAGTGGAGATTTGGGATGGTCTAGGGCTCTATCCAAGGTCACACAGCCAGTAAGTTAAAGCAGAGTTAAAATTTGAACTTAGGACTTTTAACTCAAAATTGTGTCCTTTCAACTATTCCACACTACCTCCCTATCAGTCTTAAGGATTGACTGCAGGGAAAAATGTAAGCACTTGAAGGAAGATAGTATTGTTGTCATTGTCATTATCAGTGGGTTTTCCTAACTGGAATTTTTGACTCTGTATTCATGCTGTTTTCATTGTTCATTCATTTATTCATTCATTCAACAAACACTGAACTCACTGAACAGTGAGTCAGGAGGCCCTGAGCTGAGGCTATGACAGACCATGAATGAGACAGAGAAGGTTCCTGTCCTCACACAACTTCTATCCTAGTGGAGGGAGGCAGACATTAAATAGGTGAACAGATAATTAGATAAGGTAATCGAGGATGGCAGGGAGTGCTTTGGAGGAAGTAATGGAGGAGAGATTCACTGGTTATGTGGTCCATTCACATCAGGTGGTCCAGTAAAGGCCTGACTTGAAGGGATCATGTGAGCTGAGACCTGAAGGAGAAGAATGAGTCAGCTATGAGTAGAGTCTCCACGGAAAGAAATTTCAGAAGGATGGAGTCATGAGAGCAAAGACATTAAGGTGGGTACCCTTTCTCTGTCTGAGGGTAATGAAGGACAGGGAGAATGCATAAGGTGATCCGAGAAATAGGCAGTGACTAGATCACATTGGACCCTGCTATGGAGGCTAAATTCTTTCCTGAGAGCATTGGGGAATTATAGATGAGTACTTCCCAGCTGAGAGATAACGTGTGCCAAATATGTCATTAAAAAATTTCTAATAGCCACATTAAAAAAAGTAAAAGGAAACAGGTGAACTATTTATAATACATTTTTGTTATCCAGTATATCTCAAATGTGGTCATTTCTACCTGTGATTGATATACACCATTACTGAGATGTTTTGCATTCCTTTTTTTTTGTATGTTATCTCTTTGAAATATGGTGTGTGCATTACACTTGCAGTACACCTCTGTTGAGATCAACCACATTGCAAATGCTTAGTAGTTACTTGTGGCCAGTGGCTACCATATTAGACAGAGCAGTTAGAGAGTTCTAAGCAGTGGGGGATGACAGTGTCTGATTTACTATTTCATTCACAGCCAGGACACCCAAAAGGTCTTAATAGATACTTGCCTGGTAACTAACAACCTCTCATCATTAGGTGGAAAGACTGAGGGTCTGAGAACCAATAACTACATGTCTGGTCTACTGTTCGAGGCACTGCACTGGAAGGATAAGCTGTTTGCCCAAAGTCCCAAGGCTAGAAATAAGCCAAGCAAACCTTGAACCCAGATCTTTTGGCTTCATGTTGGGCACTTTGGGAAATCTCCAATAATCATGGCTCCCGATGATGATGCTTTTGTGTTACATTGTTTTAGTATGCAAATATGAGTGATGGCTTCTATTTGATTATGACTTTTTAGACATATTTTATTCATTAAAATACTCGACACTTAAGAGTAGGTATATGTGAATAACCCATTAATCACCTAATATATTTTGATGTATATTAATTGATACATATAATCCCTGAGCCAAGTAGTATATTTTAATGTATATTAATTGATACAAATATGTCCCAAAGCACTTATATGTTTTAATTTGTATCGACTGGGACCATCATTCATACCATGTATATGTGAATTGTTCACAACTTATATTTTTTGGTTTCTTTCCTGTCGTTCTTACAGTAACTTTAATTTTAGAATAACTATCTAATTTTCTCCAGATTTTTGGATGGCTTCCTAGATCGCAAAAGGCTTTGCCTATAAGGCCAAAACATCTGGATAAAAACAAAATGTGGTTGTTGGACCCAAGGATTCTCCTGCCTTATAGGCTGGCTCTGACAGGCACTATGAAGGACATAAGGAGAATCTACCCATTGTGAAGGAGCATTGGCTCAGGAGTCCAGAGCCCCGTATTTTGATTCTAGTTATGTCAAAATGTTGCGGCTGGCCATCATGTCTAAGGCCACCTACAACACAAATGTATTATTATTTACTAGGAGCAAGTGATCAATTTTTTCTGAGTATCAGATGTATATCCCACTTGATGGTGCAATGGACCCCATTCCCTTCTTTGCCAGGTGAACAAGAGTATAAAGAGCTGCTCCTTAGTTAGGATCCAAACCCAGCTGGGATCACTCATGAGATGCTTTACAGTAAGGACTTAGCTTGCACCAGAAGGGAAGACAGGGTTTCTTACCTTTTGGGATTGTTCTGGATGTTTTCTGTGTTTCCGTCCTGATCCACTCTTTGCTCTCCTCCTCCCGCTCTGTGCCTGGTAGGCGGACACATGGACTCCCTGGTTGTGCCACTTTGCTGTCTTCCTGGGAGCAGGAGATACTGGTAGGAGATGGGGGTGAGTATATTTAATCTTTCCTCTTCTTCCCTGTTGGCCTGGATCTTGGAGGTGGTAGCCATCCTCTTCTACCTCTAGCTTCAGCTCCTTTGATCCTGGGAATAGCTCTCTCCCACGGCCCCTGGAGGCTTAGGGGTGCTCTCTGCTTCTTGCTGTTACTGGTCTTCATTGATAGTGCCTTTATTAAACTTCCCTCGATTATCCCTTCAAGTGTTCCTAGCCAGGACCCTGACCCTTACAGAAGCAAAGTGGGTTTTAGATATGATCTCAGTGTGGCCTTTGCTGGATTGGTGAGATAGAGGGCTCTGTGTGTTTCTCATGTAGTTTTTTCTGCTTTTTGCATGTGAAGTAGTTGAAATGATTTGGGATTTGGCCAATTAATTAGAATAAGAAAACCAGTTAGAGGTACTTGGAGAAACAAGACAGAAATTTAGGGACCTTCCCTACGGTAGGTCTGCTGACGACCATGGATTTCTTCAGACATTGTAAGTGACTTTAGGCATACAATCCCCTTGCCTTGGTCTTATTCTGTGTCAAAGTGGGGATCACTGTGAGGAGTGAATATGGGGTTATGTGCAAAGTTTGGCCTAAGCTTGATGGCCCTTCCAAATGTTCTGTTCCCATGCCAGGATTCCAGCTGTCATGAATCTAGTCTTGCATCTTTGGGGATGAGGCTTGAATGTGAGACACTGGGGAACTTGAAGCAATTTGCTGATTGCAGCCAAGACGTATGAAAATACATATGTTCTACGTGGCCCACTGGGAGTGAGGTGTTGCTATGGCTCACTAAAGAGAAAATATCTTAAATAGGATAAAGGGGTAATATTGCAGCTCTAAGTTCCTACTGTAAGAATGGTCTTGATCTTTGGGGGAGGGGGTGTGGAAGGGGGTGGGGAAGGGGTGGACTAGCTTGGACAGGTTGAGTGGTGGGTTGACAGTGGCCTATCCAAGGGGGGATTGCCAATTTCAAGGGACATGCTCAGGATAATTTGCACCAAGTGCCACTTCTGATCTACTACCACCATTGCCTGGCTCTTTCCAGTGGCAATTGTATTGCATCCTCCCAGCATCTTCCTGAGGCAAGTGGTTTTATTCTGACCCCTAGGGATGTTAAATAATGGTCCCAAGGTCACATAGCTGGTTACGGAGCAGGAATTTGGGCCCATATGTGTCAGACAGCAGAGATGGTAGTGATGAGAAGTACAGGGAACCAACTGAAGCCCCAGCAATCATTTCCTTGGCATCGTGTGCCAGGCCACCCCGGTTAACATTTAATTCTTACAGTATAGACTCTGGATCACTATAATAGAAATAAACCTCTGTCCCCCTCACTACACATACACAGACACTTAACACTTGTGGTCTAATTGTAGGTGTCCCTCAACAACCTAATTATGGGGACCATTTAGAATAAAATTCTACTTTGGAATAAAATGGGGGAAAATCAGGCCTGTTCAACTCATTAGGGTTGACTAGCCAGGGATTGAGGGGAGCATTGTAGCACCCCTGTTTCCCAGGAGACCGAAGATAAAAATTAATACAGTTAAAGGCATCGTCATCATCTTCTTTCATTATCACATTTTCCATTCTTTTTGCCATCTTGGCATTTTAATTTTCCAAAGCCTTATGAACTTGCTTTACCTGGTAACATCTCCCTGTAGGGTATTGAAATCACAGGGAAGTGGCTTCTGTTTATTATGTTTAGGGGCAAAGCTGACATATGTGGGTTTTGTTCAGATTGAAAGTCTGAGGTCCTTTTTATGAACTTGTATCTCTTGTTGTTTGGAACCAGTTCTGTGGCTTGGGTTCAAGTCTAAAAGTAGAATGTGAAGGAAGTGAAGTCTGGCTTGATCCATTTCCTTTCTGTTACCTGCCTTTGCTCAGTGATTAAATTAAGGTCTGAGCAGTACATTCTGATCTACACTCCTGTGTTTTACTTCATGCTGCCCCCTTCTTACTCCTCTTCTACCCATCAAAATCCACCTGTCCTAAGCACCTTCTCTCAGCACCCTGCCCAACCTCCCTCACTGGGTTTGGCAGCAAACTGTTGAGCAAAGAGTGAGGGTTTTGAAGTTAGGCATATCTGAGTTTGAGCCCTGGTTATACTACTTGTTAGCTATGTGGCCATGGGCAAATTAACTTTTCTCTTAGACTGTTTTAGCCATAAGATGCAAATGATCAGCCCTACTTGCAGAGGGTGGCCCCACACTTAAAGAGAGAGCATGTCTGAAGTACATGACCCATTACCTGGCACAAAGTAATACCCGGGTTTCCTTCATCTTAGAATATTTCTCTCCCTTCCAATGCTGCCCTAATTCTTCCTTGTTTGTCACAAAGAGATTCAGAGTAACAGTTCCCGCCATTCTTTCTCTAGCCTTGGGGAAATGAAACTTGCATGAGACTGTTTCTGCAGACATTGTTTCACTTGCATGCTTGTGGCAGGGGGTGATTAGGTGCAGGCAGGGGTAAACTTCTCTGATAATTAGTGGGCATCTACCCAAAGCAGACAGAGGGCCAGGACCTCAAAGGTATACCACCCACGGCTGTGGCATCTACCCCCTGCTTGGACACTTTCTGTGTTCAAGAACTCATTCTCACCAGACCGATCTAGCAGTTTGGGACATTTCTCATTATTAGAAGGTTCTGTGTTACTTTGGCTGATATATGCCTTCCTCAGGCTGTCACCTACCTGTTCTTTCCAGCTTCTGCAATCTATTTAAAGGGCTCTCCCTTTCTCACATGATGACAGTTGATCTAATAGAAAACGGTTGGTCATGTGTTCACAAGGTCTTCTCTCCTCTAGACTTTAGGTACTATTTTATTCTGCCTAATTCATTCCATTATTCCATTCTGCTTGGTCATCAGTCATGCTTTCCCTTATCTCAGGAGCTGTGTTGCAGCTTGTGGAGGGGTAGGGGCATCAGCTTTGAAGGAAGGCACATTTGATTCTAATCCCTCCATGGGCACCTACTGGGAACCTCAACTTACCTATCTATAAAATGGAAGCAGTAATACCAATATCCTAGTACCTGCAGGGAGATTAAACGTGCTCATGTATAGAAAGTATGCAGTTTCTTGCCTGGCATGGAAACGAGGCAGTAGCTGTGTAATTATTATTTACTAATTTCCAGGCAAGTAGCCACCATGCTTGGTTCTCTTAGAAAATCTTCCTAGTGACCTTTAAGGATTTCATCAGCCTGGAAATGGGAGATTCCCCCCCCCCCACCCCGCTTACACAAGGAAAATGGCAATAACTGAGTGTTCCATTTATTTTGTTACAGCCACAGGATTCTTAAGAGGAGGATAGGATAGTCAAAATACCGCTCCATGGTCATTTTAAATATGTTCATTTGAGGCAGGTTTTAATTTAAAAACAGTTTGGATATTCTGTGGCTAAACATGTACATTCTAAGAGGTCCCTTGGGATTGCAGCAGAATGTTCAGACATTCATGGGCAGATTTCCAGAACGCTTGAAAGATGAGTGTGTCCTGTGGCTGATGAACAAGGTATGAAGACACCAAATCCCCCTGACAAAGTCCAGCAATGCCTTGTCACTGATCGGCCTTTCTGGAAAGACTAGATGAGCTCACCAAGAAGACAGGGGTGGATGGGAGATTTCAGGAAAGATTCTTAGTTATCAGAAATTAGGCATTGAAAGATCTGGGGCTTCCTGTTGATTTCCCAAGTCGTTCTCACAGCGCAAAACACATGGTTGGGCCATGATGTCATCTGACATAGATAGACACACTGAGGCCTGAAACTGTCAAGCAGATTCCGGATCTTGATGGAGGGTGGGAGGGATGTGCAATTTGAGGGCCATGTGAGTGTGGAATGAGTAATGTTTTCCAATAGGATATTATCACCCATCCCATCATTGATGGGGATGGGAGAAGAACTGAACTCTAAGATACTAAAAAACAAGTATTATATATCCCCTTGAAGACCCTACTTTTCCAAGTTAAAATCTTGTATTTAGTAGTCTCATCTATTGTCATGCTAGGATAATATTTTTCATATCCAGTTGAACATAGATGACCAATCTGAATCTCTCTTTCATGTGTTCGTTCCTTCATTCTTTGAATCCCTCAGTTGGTCATTCAGTCCTCTGGTCTGTGGTTCTCGCTGTTCAGTCTTTCAGTCATTCAACGAATACCTATTGAACGTCTTTTTTTGTACCAAGGGCTCTGCTGGGTGTGAGACATGCAGCAGTGAAAAAAAAAAAAAGATTCACAGAATCTACTCTCCTGGGAAAAACAGATGTTAAATAAGCAATTACAACAAAAGGCGATGAATGGGGAGCATTATGATAGGAAAAGTACCAGCCCTGAGGCAAAAGAAATTCAGTTTGGCTGGAGAGCACAGTTTTCTATTACCTAAAACATCAGATCCCAGTGGCTTCACTTCCTGGGTGTCTAAATACAGGACCCCAAACACTCATCCGTTAGAAAGAATAAGAGCTAACATCTGGAGCTCTTGCCATGTAGCCAGCCACTGAGCCAAATCCTTTACAGAGACAGTCACACTTAATCTTTCCTGGGTTAGGGACTCTTAAGTATGCCCATTTCACAGACGAGGAAGTTGAGGCTCAAAAAGCATAAACAGCTTGTCTGTAGTCACATAAAGTGAAGTGGCAGAGCCAGGAGTTGAACCCTGGTCTGATTCTATAGCTCGCAGGAATAATCATGAATATTTCCCCCCATGTGTCTAGGAAGTGGAAAACCTGTAACAAAAGACATTGAGAAGTCAGGCCAAAGGGAGCCTTTGGACCTTCCTAGTGTACTCCCAAAGAATCAAGAGCTCTTCAGTGAGCCTCACAGCCCATGGGAAAAAGAGCAAGAACTTGGGGTGATCGGGTCAGAGAGCATCATGGGGCAAACTATGTTCCTGCATCCCAGAAGGCATGAGAAAGCTTTGCGGGAAGTTATTTCTAACTGTAGAATGAGCTTAGGCAATCCAGCAGAGAAACAAATCAATCTTATGCTCGCACGTACGTTTTAAATGCAGTTAGAATCATATAAAACCGAATTAGAAAGCCTAATGTCCACATGATGTCTTTATTTAGTGTAAAGTAATCCATTACACACACTCTCTTTCTTTTTCGGTGATTAAAAAAATAAAGTGAGTCAGTCATTTTTGCAAAAATAGTTCTATATTTCAAAAGAAAATAGTTTTCTTAGAGAACATAGCCTTCTCTCTATTTTTTCTCTCTTTCTGGCTCCTCCTCCAGCTCCGTAATAAATATCTCCTGCCCAGATGTTAGATCATGTTGAGATAATTTGGAAATCTTTGTGCTTAATTTAGACGTGATTCATGTACGCATTGAGTAGTACCTAAGTTTGGCCGGGGATGAGGGTAGTTGCTCGTGGTGATGATTCAGGCTTGCCCGTGAGTGATCCGTCTTCTATCAGTTGAGCTATTACTCAGATGCTGTGATGACTCAGTTTGAGTCTGTGCAAGTGTGAGTGCAGCAGTGAGCTCCCTCAGCAGCTTCCCTTGGTGTCCCCCACATGGCTGGGGATGACTCCGTGCTCACTGGCACTTGCTGAGTTTGTGCCCTGTATTCTCAATGAAGGCACAAGTGAGTCATGTTTCCATGTGTCTCGCTGTCAGTTCTGGTTGGTATTCTGCACGGGTCTAGTCCGTGCATCATCTCCTTATTCAGAGGGATTCTTTTACCTGATGTCTTCATTATCATCAAAGACTCTCCTTTCTAGACTCGAGAACCACGAGCCTCAGAATCCAGCGAGTCTGCCTGTATCCCATATTGGTATACGATGGTATTACTTCTTGACACCAAGTAGTACTACTACCCTGCTAGTGCAGTTCAGCAACTACCATCAGCACCACCATGACCAGCATTTGTCTTCCCACGAAGAATCAGGATTTTGGAATACTTAAAATGTTACAAATACTGGTTGAATTCCTTATATGCTTTATCTCAATTATTCTGCATACCAGTCACATGTAGTATTTATTTCCATATTATTTATTTATTTAAAAAATTTATTTATTTATTTGAGAGCATGAACAAGAGAGAAAGGACAAGCAGGGGTAAGAGCAGACGGTGGGGGGCAGAGGGAGAGGGAGAAGCAGGTTCCCTGCTGAGCAGAGAGCCCGATATGGGGCTGGATCCCAGGATCCTGGGATCGTGACCTGAGCCGAAGGCATATGTTTAACAAACTGTGCCACCCAGGCACCCCCACGTATAATATTTAGATCCCAATTTTACTTAGGAATTAAAGCCGAGGCTTAAATATGTGAATTAACTCACCTATGGTGTCACTGTTAGTAAATCGCAGAGGTATTACCTAAACCCCTGATCTGACATGATGCTTCTAACCAAGATATCCTGATGTTTTTCTCCATCTCATATCATCGTATCACTTCCACGCTGTTCATTAGGTAACACCGGCTGCCGGGTACTCACTACACTCAGGTGACCGAGGCTGCAAGAGGAGATGAGTCTTTTGCAGCCTGCAGTACTTATAAGCTACTGAGACTGGAACCATAATCTGCACCATCTATCGAAGTAAATCCCCTGAAGGAAAGCAGAAATCCTGTATTAGCATGGACTCTGGAGGATGACATTCAAGCTCCCAGTCTCCTCTCTCTGGCAGACCATTTTCTTTCTTTTTTTTTTCTTTTTCCTTTTTTAAAGGATTTTATTTATTTATTTGACACAGAGAGAGGTCACAAGTAGGCAGAGAGGCAGGCAGAGAGAGAGGGGGAAGCAGGATCCCTGCTGAGCAGAGAGCCCAATGCGGGGTTTGATTCCTTGACCCAGAGATCATGACCTGAGCCGAAGGCAGAGCCTTAACCACTGAGCCACCCGGATGCCCCCGGCAGACGATTTTCTTATCAATCTCTAGGTAAGAGAGAGTACTCTTTGCTACATGACTTCTTTACTCTGCTGTACTATAATTTTGTTTTCTCTAGTGAGGACCTCAGTTCTTTCTAGGAACAGTCTCAGGGTATCTTTAACATTTTGTCCAGACTTTTATCTCTCTAGGTTGAACAACTCTAACCTCTGCCCACAAGGACCTGGTGGTGTATTTGGAAATTGGCAATTATCCTATTGTTTCTAATTTCATGGGGATTCTAGAGAGTGGTGACTCCTGGTGCTGCCTTTAGACTCAGGCAAGAGTGGCTCCTACCCTGTGGATTTCACTCTGGTCCTCGTCCCCTGGCCACCCATCCCTTCCAGGCTAGGCTTAGGCTCCATGGACTACAGAATTCTCTTCTTGAAGGACTCCAATCCCATTTCTAGAAAAGAGTGAAACTCTGCCCTAGGGCCATTCTCCTCGAGGAATGGACCTTGTGACAGTTTACCCTTAGGCCCCAGGAGGTGGTTGCTAATGGGGTGTGGATGGAGTTTGAATATCTGCACTTATTTGGGTAAGACCCCTTGGGGTGTGGGGCAGAGCTAAGAGTGGGAAGAGAAGGCGGAGACAGACCAGGAACCAGAGGGGAGTCCAAAAGCTTGGAACTCAAACCAGGCTTCCAGGTTGTTTTGAAGACTTTGGTCATGGTAGGGGAGTAGAATATATTTTTATTAGGCGGTGTGTTAGCTTGATTTTTAATTTCTGTATATTCGGACACGTATCTCATGGGCTTCCACTTTGACCCTTTTGCCCTGGCTCCCTCAAGTGTTAGGAATAGTCCTGCTATCAGCCACTAGGGCAACCAGCATTCCCAGTGTATCTGAGACTAAGGGGTTTCCCGGGATTCAGGATTTAAAGTGCTTGTGGAAAAAGACGTGGGAAAACTGGAAGGAAGTGTGTTGATCACTCTAGACCACCCACTCCCTATAAAGTAATGACCGTTGTCGATTTATATAACTGTATAGAACTCAGGCTCCTTCTCCCTGGGGCAGAGAGAACTTCTATTTACATGTTCATCATAATAGCGCAAGAAATTCCATTTAATGATAGATCTTCTCTCAGAATCAGGAGATAATTAAAGGTCATTTAACCCCTGGCAGGCATACTGTCTCCAGGGCAGGATGCAGCCAATAGCAGGCGCCTTTGTCAACTTGCCACTAAAATCAACAATGAGCATTCACTGACCACTAGAAGAAGAAACGCCATCAAAATTGTTTCTGGAAGTCAAAATTGCTTTGTAAACCTTGGACTGTCCTATTTCTTCAAGAACGAGGAGAGACGGGATGTGTTTCCATGTAGCATTAGTCCTGTCGATAGCCGGTTCCAACTTTCCAACTTGACTACAACCGCCTGAAACAATTCCTTTCTGGGGACCCTCCAGGTGCCTAAGAACTAGGGCTATTTTGAGGTGTTTGGCAACTGGGAAAAGGTGAGGTAGAAGCATATTTAGCCAAATAACTTTCTGGGCCAAATTGAAAGGTAAGTGCAGTTAATTTCTACCCAGGTTTCTGTTTCTACTTTCCCACTATCTTGTTTCTGAAGTTTTTAGGAATAAGACATTCATTCATTTTTTCCATCCATTCATTCATTTTTTCATCCATCCATTCATTCAGCCAGAGAGGCCAAGAGCAGTAGCACTGCATGCAAAAGAAATAGCAGGAGCAAAGGCTCTGTGGCAGGAACATACTTGAAGATCTGAAAGCAGACTGGAGGGGCAGGCTGGAAAAGGAAGAGAGGGGAGTAGAATAGGGTCCAAAAGTGGGGTAGAGGCCAGGTCACATGGGACCTTAGGGGCTACCGTACAGACTTCGGATTTTATCAAGTGCAATGGATTGAAGGTCCCCAGAGAGAGATGCATTTTCATCCAGGAACTGTCCAAACAAATTTTACAGACGGGATTAAATTCAGAATCTTGAGATGGGGAGATTATCCTGGACTATCCAGGTGGGTCCTAGGTACCATCACGTGTATGCCTGTAAAGAGGGAGGCAGTGGAAGAGTGGACAGACAGGCGGACAAGGCAGCATGACCCCATGGAGGCAGAGGATGGAGCGATGTGGCCGGAAACTGAAGCCTTGCAGCCTCGGGGCTGAGCTGGAAGAGGCAAAGAACCGATTGTCCTCTAGAACCTCCAGGGATAGTATGGCCCTGCTGATGTGCTGATTTTAACCCAGTGATCCAGATTCTGGACTTCTGGTCTCCAGAGCTGTGAGATAATAAATGTTTGTTGTGTTAAGCTACCATGTTTGTGGTACTTTGTTACAGAAGCCAAAGGAAACTGATAGAGGCAGTTTTTGGCTTTAGTCTGGGATATGACCTGATGAGATTTCTACCAGACGGTGACTGCTTTGAGAGCTGGGTGGAACAGAGATCAGAGGGGACAGAAGTACGAACAGAGAGACTGGCTGGAAAGTTCTTGGCAGCCACGCAAACGAGACATAATGCAACCCCCCCCAGCCCCCACCCCCGCCAAGGTAGAGAGAAGTAGAACGTTCGAGATTTGCTTTGGAGGTAGAATGCTAGGACTTGCTGACAGATTGCTGTCAGGAAAGCAGGTTTTGAAAAGTCATCAACAATTTAGTCTGAATGTAAGTAGGTCGTCTTTTCTTCCAAAGGAACTTGTAATTTTAAAAGGAAACAGGAGAATAACCCAGCAGTGGGATTTAAGGCTTTGTAATACCCCAAATGTGGGGAAAGGGGCTTAGTGGGTTATGGGTTTGTGGGGTTTCCCTGCAGTTCATTCTGTTATACTGCTTTGCTGACCACCTGTTCTGCTCATAATCTGTCACGAATCCTTTTTTAGAAGTGGATGGACTGCAAATCAACTGATGATATTTTTCATGCTGCCTCAGAGGGGATTTTCTGGGTTGGGGAAGGCACCTCAAAGGTGTGGCTTAAATGTCCCATCGATCCTTATTGACATTGCAAAGGTTTTCTCTATTGGTCCTCAGACTTCAGCCTGTATCCGATTCGCCTGGGGGAGCCTCTGTGTCAGGCAGATTTGAGAAATGTGACTTCAGAGATTCTGATCCTAGGTCGGGGCAGAATCTAAGACAGAACTTCTCAGACTTTAAAGATTCTGAGTTGGCCGACTGGGGTGGAGTCTGAGATTCTGCATTTCTGATGAGCTCCCAGGTGATGCTGTCACTGCCAGTCTCTGGACCACACTTGGAGTAACAAGATCCACAGAAATCATTTTCAGAGCGTTAAGCCCCCATGTGCCAAGGATGAGCCTGACTCTAGTTTGGATGTGATACCACATGTGTCAGAAACAAAGGTAGCTGAGACACGCTGCCAAGCCCTTCTGTGCAATGGCCCAGCTGTCATTGTGGTGCAGCAGATTCTTTTCCTCTCGAAATCAGTGACACTCTGCATTCTCTCCTGCTGAGCTCATAAATGCCTCCTTGCCAAACCCAGCAGGGGCCAGCTTCCCAGACTGGGTTATGAGGTTGGGGTTTGCCAGGTTCGCCCCTTCCGGGAATGCCATGGGCCAGACGGCTTCCTTAACGCAGCACTGTCTTGCTTGGGGCCCATGAGGGTTGGCACACCACAATCATTTTGCTGTTTCCAGCACACAGTCCTGGCCACGTTCTTCCTCCACTTCAAACCCTGCCCTGGCCTTGGTCAAGTTCACTGGCCTGCCTACAAAGTTCCTCCTCCATCTCTAGCTTTTACAATCTACAACCCATCCAGATAGAACCACCATGAATTACTTGTTTCACAGGCTTGATTTCTCTTCTTTCCAGGCCCGAGTCACAGTTTAACTCGGACCATCTCCACATTGGTGGTGTAGGATAATACACGGTAAAGAGAAAGAGGAGCAGAGTAGCGACATCAAGAGAGGCAGTGCAAAACAGTCGTTAAGCACAGGTTTTAGTATAAATCCCAGCTCAGTCACACCTCAGCTGTGTGATCTTGGATAAGTCTCTGCACCTCAGTTTTCTCCTCTTTAAAATGGGACAAATAGGGACACCTGGGTGGCTCAGTCAGTTAAGCGTCCGACTCTTGATTTCAGCTCGGGTCATGATGTCAGGGTCATGAGATCGAGCCCCACATCTGGCTTGCACTCATTGCACTGAGTCTGCTTGAGATTCTCTCTCCCTTTCCCTTTGTCCCTCCCCACCACTCCGCCCTGCACTCACATACCCGGGCACTCGCACTCACTCTCTCTCTCTCTCTCTCTCTCTCTCAAATAAATAAATAAATCCTTAAAAAAATGGAATAAATAAAATCTCACAGGGCTGTCAAAAGGGCTTAATGAGCTAATGTACTTAAAAGGCTGAATTTTCTGACAGGCGGTAATAAGGATGGAGATTGACAACTCAGATTACCACTGCTGTTTGTCACACTCTTCCTTTCTAACCTTATCATTTTTCCCCCTTCTCCTCTTGTTTTTCCCCTCCAGATCTTGGGACCTTCATAGAGGTGCATTTCTTGGCATTTCCTCTAGGTGAAATTCCACAGGGGTGGGAAGTATCAATTGTATTTCAGAAACGGTTTTCGGTAATTGACCAATAGGATTGGTTTAGGACTGTCCACTTATCTACATGATCAGCGGCACTTTAAAAGGAAATGAATGGAAATGCTCATTATTCCAGCCATTAGTCCAAACTTGGAGCAAACAGGAATCTCTAGGTCCAAACATTTCCTCTCTAAAGTTCTGTTTACCTTAGAGACCGAAGTCAACACAATGAGGTCGAGGTATCAGCAACACAGAAAGGCTTGAAGTCAATAGCAGCAGAAGGCTTTTATGAAGCTGGTGTCCAAGGCCGCAGTGAACACCTTTCTCTCTAGGCTAGCAACGGGGTGGGAGAGCATTTCAGGGTTGCCCCATCAGACGGAGTAATCAGGAGCTGACATTAGATTCCAGATGAATTATGGAATTTTGGGGCAGACTCTGTGCAGATAAAGTCCAAGGATAAGCATTTGCTGAGGCCCAGCCATTCCCACTGCCAGCCAGATGAGATCTCATTTGTGCAGGAGTCACTAGGGAAGACAAGTAGAGGCTTTGACTAGGGTTCATTCACACACATTAATCAACAGATGTTTCCCAAGTGTGTACCAGCCACTGCTGTAGATGCTGGCAGTGCAATGCGGCGGTGGAAACACACAGACCTCCTTGCCTGCATGCAAGCCACCTGCTACTTAGGGAACAACTTCAAGTCTTATAGAATATGTGCCCTAGTCTGGATTCAGAGACATAAAGGATCCTAGATCCCTTAAAGATCATCTAATCTATTGGTTCATTATCTTCCTTGGGGTCACATGTTTCTTTGAGAATTCTTATGGAAGCCGTGAACCCATGAACTTCTTACCTCTTTAGTTATGCTGACTTCTGTGTTTGGTTTCAGAGGGTTTCCGTCCTGTCTTCCTTCCCTTCCCAGCTTCAACCTTCTGATCTGGTTCTACCATCTGGAGAATGTTCCTCAGCACTCTTGCTAAGAGAGGCTTAGCATGGATGCTGGGTATGGATTTTTTTTTCTTTTTTTTTTTTTTAAAGATTTATTTATTTGACAGATAGAGATTACAAGTAGGCAGAGAGGCAGGCAGAGAGAGAGAGAGAGAGAGAGGAGAGGAAGCAGGCTCCCAGCTAAGCAGAGAGCCCGATGCGGGGCTCGATCCCAGGACCCTGGGATCATGACCTGAGCTAAAGGCAGAGGCTTTAACCCGCTGAGCCACCCAGGCGCCCCAGATATTTTTTTTTTTTTTAAGAGATGGCCAACTTGTTACTTCTCCAGGCAGCCATTCCACCTAAGTAGTAAACAGAGGCAGCTCTACAGACGACGGACTCTACCAACTTCCATTTCCACCCTGTTCCTTGTCTCTAAACCCAGAGACTGGGATCTGGTGCAAGTATGTGTGGCACCCTATTCACTGGTGGTCTGTTTTTGTCTTGAAAGTGCAGAGAGAAGTGCCTACTTCTCCTACCCTCCTAGGTTTGGGGGCTATTATGGCTTTGGCTACTATCCTTTTCCCTGAAAGGGAAAGACTCCAGTAAGGTTTCCTCTCGCAGTCTCTGTATAAAGATACCAGCCTAAGACAGACCTTCTTAATCTCCTCCACCCTCTGTTTACTTTCTTATCTGAAAATATGACTGGATTTGCAGATTAGCCAAAGGAAACAGAGACTTGTTTTTAAGACTGGTGACTTGCTTTTTGAGCCTGCCAGTATTTATAAGGCTTAAATGACTTCTCTGTTCCTTGTGTTGGGTGGGAGGAAAAAGAAAACTCTTACCTACAGCCAGGGGAGAGAGCAGTGTCAACAAGGTACCCCCACCCCACTCTGCCGAAAGCCAATTTTTCTTTTAAACCAAAGCCCGGGCCACGTGAAATCCTTCAGGAGGACAGGGCCAGAGACCAGAGTCTGAGAGTTCCTTCTGAAGGGAAGGTAGGGCAAGCACGTGCCTGCACTCTGTGGAGGTTGCTCTTCCAAGAACGTTGGCTGAAGATTGGAAAGTGACGGGTTCTCCTTATCCACCGTGATCTGAGATGCCCAGAGGGTGGAGAGATTGCATTGATTCACAAAACCAGCGGAGCGTGAGGCAGAGGGAATCAGAGGGAAAGGAATTTGGTTTTCTTTAGCTCCCTCCAAGCTGTTTTTGTGCCACATGCACCAAGAACCAGCACATCCCAGGAGCTGAACGTTACTATGCCGGTGCCCAGCAGCTGGAATCCTCACAGCAACTCTGCCAAGAAGGAATCCTGTCATCACCCTTGCTCTCAAGGTTCACAGAATTAAATGGACAGACAGTGACTCTGGGTTCCTGACACACGCTCAGAATTACATATTTTAATAATGCCATGAACACTCATGACCCTGAACTGAGCACGAAAGCTCAGACATTGACACAGACTCACATCTAGGCGTATAGCTCCCTCTCCTGTTTCATCCCTGCCACCCCGTCAGAGGCAGCCATCGTCCTGAACCCCATTTCTACCACTCTCTGACTTTCCTCTATATAATTGTATTGTATCTGTGTGTATTATAAAGATATATGTGTCTACTTCATTTTAGTAGTTTTCACTTTATATAAAAGGCTACTTATCATATTTGGCACAGTTTCAGTGTGATACCTTGCTGAGACCCAGTCACATTGCGCACTTCTGTGCAGTTTATCCGTAGTGACGGCTCTGGAAGATCGCACCATGGAAAGATCCCACCGTTTATTCATTCACTCTTCTACTCATGAGTTTTTGGGTGGTTGCCAACATTCTGCTCTTGTTAACAGTGTGGCCTTTGAACAATCTTATGTGTCTCAGTTTTTCCCAACGGTTGCACCAATTTGCACACTTACTGGCAATGTATGAGACAACCTTAGAGTCCGTCCCATGCAGTGTTTGGAATGGCCAGATTTAAGATTTTTTTCCAGGCTAACATACACAAAAAAATTTGTCTCCCATTGTGGCTTTGATTTGTGTTTCCTTGATCACTAACAATATTGAACATCAATTCATGTATCTTTTTTTTTCTTGGCTCTGTTTCCTCTTTTGTGAATTGTTTCTTATGCCTACTTTTTCTATTGCATTGGCTGTATTTTGCTTGTTTAATTTTGGTTTTTTTTCCCCTTATGGTCTTATTACTGATGCAAATAAAAGAATTAATACCTGCATTTTATCAGTGGAGAGACTGAGTCCTAGAGACTCAAGACCACATAACTATTCATGGTGGACTGGTTTGACATGGTATATATTGAGGGTTCCAGGCTCATTTCTTTCAGCAAAACTCTGTGGACTATCTCCATCTTTTTTTTTTTTTTTAAGATTGATTTATTTATTTGAGAGAGGGGTGAGGGAAGGAGTAGAGGGAGAGGGAGAGAGAATCTCAAGCAGACTTCCTGGTGAGTGTGGAACCCGTTACAGGGCTCGATCCCATGACCCCAAAATCATGACCTGAGCTGAAACCAAGAGTTGGATGCTCAAGCGACTGAGCCATCCAGGTACCCCTCCATCTTTTTTGATTCTCACTGGTTTTAAGAAACCATGTGGCCGATGTACTGGGGAGGGACTGTCCCCCACTGCCCTCACTCCACTTTGTACTGTCCACAGTGTGGTGTGAGTGGTCTCAGGAAACTGTGTTGGACTGGCAGGTCCAAGGATTTCACTTGCTTTGGGGTTTGCGGGTCCCCAGAGTGAACAAGGATAGCACTAACATCTTTCTTGCTCTTCCTTGATTATCACTGGTCATCTCTGTCTCCAGAAAGCCATGATTAAACATAGCAGAAGGGAAAATTAAGGATATCATTATGATAGCTTTCTATTATCTTCTCCATCCTACATATAGTTATTAGACACTTACAATGCACCAGACACACTGGGTAGACAGTGTCCTCAGGTGTCAGACAGGCTTGAATTCAATGCCTTTAACTAGTTGTGGGAACTTCAACAAAGTTTTTCCACATTTTGGGTTGCTTCCATGTTTTGGCCCTAGTGAATAATGCTATTTCAAATGCCGATGAGTACTTTTTAAAATAGGAATATTGGGAGGGTAAGATGAGATAAGATATGCCCTGACCCATAATCCAAACTCAGTAAATAGTGGTGGTGATGAGGATGGATCCTAGGAAGGGGAGGAAATGTCAGTGAGAAAGTGCCAGAAGCCTTGCTGAGGAACAATGTGCTGAATGACTAGAGTCTATCTAACTGTGTCCATACTGCAGAGAAACGCATCTTTACTCAGAACTGTTTGTTTAGGGCTGGCACTGGAGATAGAGATCAGCTGTAGAACTGGCTCACATTTACACAGCACTCACCACGTGCCAGGCCCTATTCTAAGCGCTTTAAATTTATTAACTCAATGCTCACAAGAATCCAGTGAGATAGATGACAGCTGTAAGTCCCACTTTACAGATGAGGAAAGCGACATGCAGAGAGTTGAACTAACTTGTCCTAAGTCACAGACTAGTAGATGTTTGAGCCAGGGCTGGAAGCCAGGCCAAACGGCCCCACAGTACCACTAGCAGAACGAGTGAAGCGGAATCCCTATCCTAGGAGAGTTCATGTGTCCTGAGATGGACCTTTTATTGTAGTGCAATCGAAAGTGTCTGAATGGATTCACAAGTGTTCATGAGGTTTACTTCCAGGAGAGACCCTAGGATTTATCGCATTTTTAAAATCTCATTTTTATCTCATTCCTTCATGTAGTATTAGGATTTTTTTAAACATTAGACATCTGTTAATTTGGTAATAAAAAAAATTACCATATGGGCAGATACAAAACAAGGAAGTATGGTAGAGGTGCCCACGGAGATGCTGTGCTCAGGGCTGGTGCTGTGGGAGCCCTGAGGAGACAACTAACTCTGGAGGAGGAGCTGGACTTTGCAAGGTGGGTAGGAGTGCACGCAATAGAAATGAGCAGAGAGATGTATTCCAGGAAGAAGGACCACTTGGATAGAGAGGCAAGTATCATTGCCCTCAAATAAGAAAAGTGTTGGCCCAGAGTACGGGACCTAGGAGGTTCATGGTTAATATTAGACTCCCAGTCCAGTGTCTTAGGATATAGGGAGTGGCCATTTGGGCCTCTCTCCTGGATTCTACTCATTAATATTATATTAGTTAGTATTACGATTTCTTGGTAGCCATTTTCAAAGAACCAGACTGTGTTACAGCACCAATCTGGCCACACGGGGAGAACCGAGGTTATACCTGTTCCTCTTGCAAAAGAGGTCAGGAATCAGTGTCCCCACACCCCACCTAGCTCCCCTCTCCGGCAGGTCCTTGTCACAGCCTCCACCAACCCCTCCTGCAGCTGCAGACCTGGGGGGAGGGGAGGGCTGCCGTTCTTAGTAGTTGCCCCAGAAGCCTCTAACTCTCTTTGAGTGGCCCAGACTGAGCTGTGAGCAGGTCCTGAATAAAACATGCCCACTGGTGAGATCCGGGTTACGTACATCAGATGTCCTTGGGACTGAGACTAGAGTTCTCCTCTCCTGAACCTTGGAACACAAGTGGGAGATGATAGTTCCCCTCTAGGAACATTAGGATGATGTTTCCAGAAGAGAGGACAGATGCTAGCAGGTAAAACCAACCCAAACCAAACAGAAGAAACAGGTTTTATTTTATTTTATTTTTTTATTTTTTTAAAGATTTTATTTATTTATTTGACAGAGAGAGATCGCAAGTAGGCAGAGAGAGAGAGAGAGAGGAGGAAGCAGGCTCCCCGCCGAGCAGAGAGCCCGATGTGGGGCTCGATCCCAGGACCCTGGGATCATGACCTGAGCCGAAGGCAGAGGCCCTAACCCACTGAGCCACCCAGGCACCCCAAGAAACAGGTTTTTAAAAATAAAACATGGTTTCTTAGGATATGAGCTCGGGTAGGGATCCCCTGATACATCCACATGGAAATTCCTCCTGTGTCTCTCCAAGCTCATGAAGAATTAGAATTAATGAGGGGAAACTATCATAGAACATGTTCTTTCTGTTTCTTCCAACTTATCTCTCTAATCTCCATTTTTGGATATTTTCAGGCTGGGGAAATGTGACCCTTTAGAAGACGTTTTTTAATATTGTTTCTCCTCCAAGAAGTGACTTACTTTTATAAATGCTCATTCACATCCGCTGTTGTCATTGTTTTCATTCTTGGTGTTTCCAAAGGTGAGCTCCAAAGGCAGGGTCAGGACAGCTGCGTGTGAGGGGGAAGAGTTGGTGACCAAAGTATTTTTAAAGCTTCAGTGTTGCCATGGATGCAGAGGTTAGCAAGGTCCTATGTCTCAAAGAGGTCTTGGGTGTCTCCTGTGACTTTGAGAAGTCTATGTTCTTCAGAGAGCTCTTTTCCTGACTGGTAACTGCTTCTCAGCTGGCATGATTGGGCTGTAATGTATAGACAGACACGACCTAAGCATTTCGGCCCCTGATGAAGGATTCAGACTTTGCAATCCGACATGTGCTCAAATCTTGGCTCTACCACTTGTTAGTTGTGTGATCTTAGGCAAGTTCCTTAACCTCTCTGAGCTTTACTTTTTCATCTGTAAATGAGGATAACATTAGCTTGAGAAGACTGGATGACACAATGCCAGGAAACTTAGCCCAGGGAGAGAACAGACTGAGTCTTTATCCTCAGGAAGTTAATAATAAAGTGGCAGTTAATAAAAATGAATAAGACCCTATAGTGTGTTACAGCAAGGAAGCAAATGTTGGCTTCTAAGGATGGATTCCAGCCCTGGCTGTCCACTCAATAACTGTGGGGACTTGACTCCCTGAGTTTTATTATTCTTACCTGCAAAATGGGGATGAGGAGACCACCTCTAGGTGAATTAAGGTGATTTATGTAAACCATCTGGCACAACGTCTGGCATCAACCAAGTGCTCAGGTTGGAGCGCTAGCTTCTCCCTCCCTTTCTGTGTGAGAGGCTGGGCCCAGCCCACATCCCTGTGTGAGGGAGGGATGCACGATACAGGGATGGTGCCACCCACCCGAATTCACTGGGGCTGAGAAGAGAGGGCACTTCACAACCGAAGCTGTCATTCAGGCTGAAAACTGGCAGATCCCCACTGCTGGGTACCCAGAAAGTGCTCACTAAATTATTTCCCCCTGTGACAGGATTTGACACGTAGAACAGATGCTTCTGTCATGCCTGTAGAAGTGTCATCCACCACCGAGGGAAGCTGCGTGCCCACGACCAGGGTAACCCTGGCTTTCCCTGCACTGCCGGACCTGCCTATGGTAGCCAGCACCGTACACAGCTGCCTCTCTCACTGTCTCAGTTCCCAGGCAACTCCGAGGGCAAAGCCTGGGTGGCATTTCGCTGCCATGACCCCACCTAGGAGAGCACTCTGGGGATAATTAATTGCAGTGTGAGAGTCTGGGTGGGAGTACTTGGCTTCCAGAGTGAAGAACTTGCTCAATGCAAACAGTCCTCAGCTGCCTCCCACCGAGAGGATGCCACTTCTCCTCCTGGCGCTGCTACCTCTCCAGCTTGCTGAGTGAGAGGCAGACGGCGGGACAGCAGAATCAGAAGCAAGAATGAGTGAGGATAGGTTTGCCTGGAGCTGAAACTTGCAGATTCCCTTTGGAGGCCTCAGGAGTGGGAGACAGTGAGGATACAACATGATACTTCATGCTGGCTACTTCCTTCTCCTCTAATCTGATGTCTCTTGTCCATTCAAACTTGTTCTTGTCGGTCCTTTCTATCTTGTTTCGGGACACACTGTCCTGTGTCTCTCTCATTGTCTGACACAGTAGTGTTATAGCCCTGTTCACAGTCAGCACTGGAGAAGCAGAGAGCTTCCTGCCCCCAAAGTAATACCCCTTAAAATATATAGCAGTCTCCCCTTACCTGTTGGGCGTATGTTCCAAGACCCCCAGTGGATTCCTGAAACTGGAGATAGCAGATGTAGGGTTCAATACTATGTTTTTTCCTATACATACATACTTGTGATAAATTTAATTTATGAATTAGGCACAGTAAGAGATTTACCATAAGAATTCATAATAAAGGAGAACAATTAAAACAACATACTGTAATAAAAGGTATGTGACTGTGGTCTCTCTTTCGTTATCTTTTACTGTACTTACTCTTCTTCTTGTGATGATATGAGATGGTAAGATGCCTACATGATGAAATGAAGTGAATGATATAGACACTGTGATGTCGCATTAGGCTGCTATTGACTTTCTGATGATACATCGGAAGGAGGAGCATCTGCTTCCGTACTGCAGTTTACCATGAGTAGCTCAAACTGTGGACGAGAGGGGATGACTGTATTTCTTGCTGTCTCCTTACAAGACCTATCTCTCTTAAGACACTGGGATTCCAGGAGGCTTGAGTTGCCAGGAAAATAGATCACCCAGGAGACTAGCACCCAAATCCACTGATACCCAATGTACAGGTTAGCTATCACTGGGTAACAGATAAACCCAGAATCTTGTGGTGTACAACAATGGGTATTTATTTTGCTCATAGATCTGTGCATTGGCTCAGGTCATTGGTTTGGCTCTGCTCCTTATGGGTTCCTTATGGGAACAGGCTGAGGGGATGGTGTGTTCCTGAGAAAGCTCATTTCATGGGGATGGCAGAGCTGTGAGAAGGTAAGCTCAACTGCACAAACCCATTTCAAGCCCCTACATGCATCATGTCTGTTAACATCCTGTTGGCCCGAGCAAATCTGTGACCAAGCATAAAGAAAAGGGATAGGGTTATACTGTCGTGTGTGTGTGTGTGTGTGTGTGTGTGTGTGTAGGAACTGCATGGTTTCATGGCAGAGAGTACCCAATACAAGGAAAGGTGAAGAACTATTGGGACCAATAGTTCAATCTATGACAACACTTAACACCTGAGTATGAATTAGGTGGCTTAGTGCTGGGAGAGCAGTAATGGGAAGGCCTAGCAGGTAAGGCTCATACAATTCCATGATGGGAGGTGAGAAGAATATAGACAAAGACCAGTTATTGTCTAGATGAGTGATTTGAAACCTGGAGACAATGTGAGGGCACTGGATGCCCAATAGCAGTGGTTCTCAAGATTTAGCTTATCATAATTACCTGGGAAGCTTGTTAATACAGATTGCTAGGCTCTAGTAGGTCTGGGGCTTTGTACTTTCAACAATTTCCAGACAATGCTGATGCTGTTCCTATAGGAACCATACTTTGTGACCTACTACCCAAAGGAAATCGATTTTACCGAAGGTAAGCCAATATTCATTAGTGACAATCTTACCTAAGCTTGGCCTAGCCTGCTCTCTCTTGATTCAATGCCAGTCCCATTCCATCACCTTTGTTCCGTTATTCCCATTTATTTCCCTCTTGACTCTACACTCCATTTTTCTTCGCAGACAGCTCCTCAATCCTTCTCTTGCTCTGTTGCAACTTCATCCATGTTTCCTGTTTCCTTGCTCCTAGACGAGAAAAGCCAGGGTGTGAGGGGCTGGAGCACGCAAACCAGACACAGCAGTCAGGGCCTAGTTGCTGGGTCATAATCTCCAGGAGAAAAGCACTCTGTGTTTTAGATGGAGATCCCAAGTTAATATGAAAAGATATTCTAGGAAGTATATGGAGCCCTTAACAATATTCGTTGGTGGTTTATTTATTTATTTATTTAACATATGTTCAACACCTTGTACTTACGCTTCATTTTTTAAAACATTTTCTCATTATGTTCTCATTATGTTATAGCCAACATGTAGTACATCATATGTTTTTGTTGCAGTGTTCAGTGATTCATTAGTTGTATATAACACCCAGGGCTCATCCCAACGTGTGTTCTCCTTAATACAAAGATGTGTTTTGTATCTGGTGGCAGCCATCACAAGGCACTGACTTTAACAACTTGTGAGGGACAGATGTTATGAAGGAAATAAAATGTGAACAGAACATGCCAGAATAGTGGTTCCTTTTGGGACCATGACTGATCTGTCATGCAGCTTACCCATGAGTTTGGGAAGTGGTTGGACCTAAAACCCAGCTCACTCTCAACCCAGGGCTAGTGCTGTCCAGCATCATCATAAACTCCTAGTAGGCCCAGCTCAATTAGTGGACTAGAGTGCCAGGAGATCAAGATTATGGGTGTTCCATCATGCCCTTTAGGTCCTGCCTGAGTAAATTAATGGTTCAAAGATGTTTATAACTGGGCCCCAGAGAGAGACAGAGAGAAATGAATGAGAAGGGAACTGCTGCACTGGGGCCATCGGTGGCTCCTTTATTGCTAAACCCTCTTTACATCTGGGGGTCCATGTTGTACAGGTCCCAGGGGCTTAGCCTGTTAATGTTCTCTTCTCAGTCCTATACACTGCATCCCTTGAGAGTTTCTCCCCCAGGCCTGGCTCTGGAGTATTGCATGTCTTCCTGACTCTTTTTTCTCCTGCCTCTCCAGAAGACAAGTCCAAAGGGACATTTCGCTGAACTTAATGCTGACGTCACAACCATATTGACCATTGGTTAACAAACCTTAACTGCCTCTGAAATGGCAAATAAAAACATCAGGTTCCTTATTTTCTTGATTGCAGGGCTCTATAAATTCTGATTGCTTCTGACCTGGCCTTAGTGTAGATATCTTTAGTGAAGGGGTCTTTCTGTAAATGAATGAATGACTTTAATCTCCTATTAGTTTTCTGTTGCTGTGTAATAGTTTACCACAAACTTAGTGACTTAAACAACATAAATGTTAATTATTTCATTGTTTATGTGGTTTGGAGTTTGGGCACAGCTTAGCTGGATCCTCTGCTCAGAGTCTTATCAGCCGGAAATCCAGGTATTAGCTAGGGCTGTGGCCTCATCAGAGGCTCTACTGTGGAAATAACCACTTATGACTTCCTATAGGTTGTTGGCAGAACTCAGCTGCTGTGATTGTAGCTCTGGGGTTCCATTTTTCTCACTGGTTTTCAACTGGGGCCACTGAGCTCCAGAAGCCACCTGAAGTTTCTTGCCAGATGGTCCTCTCCGTAGGCGTTCTCACAACGTGGCAACCAGCGGTAGAGAGAGAACCTTTCCCACTCAGGCATGCTGAGATGGAGTCTTATATAATGCAGTGCAATTAGAGGAGTGAGGCGCCACTGCCTGTGACATATTTAGTTGGTTAGAAGCAAGTTCTGTGTCTCACCACAATTACACAAAGGCCTGAATAGGAGGAATATCTGTCTTTCATAACCTCTTGCCAATCTGAAGATATAGTACAGGCAGAATGATAGTGTCTTGGTCTTCAAAATCACTTTGTTTTCCTGAGGACCTTTGATGGGATGTCATTCAGTTCTGGAAATCTCTTCCTCTATTCATTTCTGTCACCTTAGGACATTTTTCCAACAACCCTCCCATTCAAGAAAGAACTCCAAGACTGTCCGACTCTGAGTGGTTGTCATCATCATTGCATAATTCTTTTTCATCACTTATTATTAGTTTACTCAACAAATACTGTCTCAATACCTGAAAGATACGGGGCACTGTTTCAGGCACTGTTTCACGCACTTGACAGAGTCCCTGTTCTCATCCAATTTACATTTTAGCTAAGAGAAAGAGACAATAACAACTAAATAAGGAAATGCATAGGCTAGGGACAGGTGTTATGAAGGAAATAAAATGTGAACAGAACATGCCAGAATAGTGCTTTAAACAGGGCAATCAAGGGAGGCTTTCTGAGGAAGTGATATTGAGTTGAGCCTGGAGTGATGGCAAAGTGGCAGCCGTATTACCGTGTGGGAAGAAAAAAAATTCAAGGTGGGGGAACAGCATGAGCAAAGGCCAAGAGGTTAAATATAATCTGGCCTATTTGAGCAACCACAGGAAAGCCCATTGGCTGGAGATGGTAGGAAGAGGTTGAGGACGTAGTTTGCGCACTGATCTTTCAGGGTCTTCTTGGTCATGGCAAGTTTGGGTTTGGTTTTTATGTGATGGGAAGCCACTGGGGGGCTTCACTAGGGATGTCACCTAATGTAATTTATACTTTATGAGGTTCACTGTGGTTGCTTTATAGAGGATAAAGTTTAGGACGGCATGGGTGGAAGCAAGGAGACCCATCAGGAGTCTGCCACAGTTTTCCAGGAAGTGATACCATCAGTGTGGGCTAAGGTCACAGCAGTGGGATTGTAGAGAATATTGAAACATATAATGAAACATATATGGACTTGCCTCATTTACGTCCTAAACATGGGAGTCCAACACCCTTTACTTGTTCACTAGGGAAAAAAAAATCAGTCCTTAAATAAAAAATGATCCATTTCTTTTGTTTTGCAAATATTTGAAAATTTCTATAATAAAAAGTTAAAAAGGTAATATAGATCTTTCTGGTGTACCACCTCAGGCTGCCCTCTCAGGGCCTCCAGTCACCAACTCTCAGCAGCACGAGGGATTGCTCCAAACTGGAGCCTCATGAAATAATTATAATTTCGCAGGCTGAAGAATTCCACATACTAGACCTTTGTGCAAAATGACTTCTGCCCCCATGGTGCAATTGTAGGCCATCCATAAATATTTTCTCTGTGATTCAAGGAGTAAAAAAAAAAAAAAAGTTACTAAGTTCCCAGAGCAAAGGCAAAGGAGTGGAGCAGATTTTGTACTGAAGCATGAAATAGAGGCTTCTTGTTAACATAGATGTACAACTTAGCATTGTAGCGAAGAACACAGATAACAGTGTATTGGCATTTGAATCTGCTACATTTGAATCATGCTGCAATTTTGCTGCATGACCCGGAACAAGTTACTCAGCTTACCACTGCCTCAGTTACCTCATCTGTAAAGTGGGGATGACAATAAAAGTTACCTAATAAGCGGTTATTAGGATTTAATGAATTAATATTTGTGAAGTGCTGTGAGAGAATCAAAGTAAATGCCATAAAAGATGTTTGATAATTTAAAAATGATAGGTATTTTGATTTTAAGGCCCTCATGATGTGTAAGGAACCTGTTAAAAACCAGTATTGTTTCCTCTTCCTTTACTTTAAATGTGAGCACATTTATTATGGGGAAAAAAACCCCAAAAACATGGGAATTGGTCTCAGATGGAGCTGATTTAACCCTTAGCTCTGCTATTTAATGGACTGTGTGGTCTTGGGTAAGTCACTTAACCCCTCAAGAAGCATCATGTCCTTCATGAGTAAAATATAAAGAATGATTGGAGTGGCATGCTGATAAATAGATAATAACTAAATCTGAAAATAAGCAGCCATTATTTGTAATGTTTTCTGGTATTATTCGTAGTGTTTTCTGTTTTAAATATGTCCACTATAGCTGATTTCAAGCTATCTATGTGATTGATATCCCTAAGCACAGAGTTGGGAAGAAATGCACATAGTCTGCCCTTGGGAGACAGCATGGTTGTCTCCAGCAGGCTCATGAATGAAAGGAATATCTGTCATTTACTGAACACTTAATATGCATACAGTCCCACGTTATTCAAAGCGAAACAGAGTGTTTTACTTAATCTTCAAAACTACCCTATGATGGAGGTGTTAATATTATCCTTATTCTACAATAAACACAGTAGAGGCATGGCTAGATGATTTCCCCAAGCTCACATGGCTAACAGGGATGCAGATCCCTCACTTCAGTACCTGGCTTCTGAGAGGCACCCAAGAAGAGACAGACTTTGATAGTGCTGCTTCTGCCACAGAAGGAGAGAGATTTCTTAGTATTTATATGTAATGTCATATAATAATATAATAATGTTCCATTGGTTTTCACAGTTTACCCCCAATTGTCATACTTCCAAAGACAGTCAAATATTTTGTCCTTTCCATTAGAGCCAGGATGAAAGTATGAGGTTGAGAATCACTCTTAGGTTATTAAGATAAAAGCTGAGGATTTGACTCTGAACATACTTGAAGGAAGGATCAATGATTGAGAGAACACGTGGATGTTTGTTGAGTCCTTACTATCTGCTAGGTGCTTCATAAGCATTGTATCATTTAATCCTCCAGAGGCAGAAAGAATTATACCCCCTCTGCTCCCCATTTGACAAATGGAGAGCAATGCCGTGACTTGCCCAATTTTACATCACTAGCGAGAGGCTATGTTTGGATTTGAACCCAAGAGAACGAACCAGACTTGGTTTCTTTTCACTGTACCATGATGCTCATACTTGGACTCCCTTGTTCTGTGAATGTAAATGAGGCTGTTTTCTAGAACGCAGGTTAGAACTCTGTGAAATAACAAATAGAGTCTTGCTAGTTACAGAGCATCTCTTGTCAGCTGGCCCAGCCCCTTTCCCTCTGACCACCATCAGTGAGAGCAGTGGTACAGCCAGTGTCATGATCAGGGGCCTAGAAAAACACAGGGGCCTCACTATGGGCCTCTGGTACTGTTTTTATGAAATTTCTCAGACCATTGCCCCTGGGATGCCCAAAGCCCTGGCCAGTTGTTAAGGGAAAATGTCAGCCAGTGCTCCATTCTGCTCACCCTCTGTACACATTCCAAAAAGCAAATGGTCCATTTTAGCTGACAACTTAAATTTGAGAGCCCAGTGTCCAAACCCTATTTGTCAGTACTCACAGTCATCTTACTTGCTTTAGGTCCAGGGCCCGAGTCCAGAGCAATCCTGAATTTAACTTTTTATCTGCATGGCCAGGGTGTCTAAGTGGATGAGATTACATGTGAAATTACCTTTGTAAACACTGACAAAAATATTACTATTCTGTTATCTTGAGTTTTCTGACCCAACAAATTGAATGGAGAGGGTTGTCTTTAATTCTTACTGAAGGAGATAGCAAGCCAATGTATTTTATTATGGAGGAGAAATATGTAGGCCAATGAAACCATTTAATTATGGGGCTTGACTCAACTATGGGGTTCATGGCAGGCTTCTCCAGGGAAGTGGCATTTGAGTAGTGAGATGGAGAAGGATGGTGGTTAGTGAAGAGAGAACTCAAGGTAGAAGGAACAGCGTATGTGCAAGGCCTGGAGGTTGAAAATAACAGGGCTTGTTTAAGAGTGGAAAGAAGATCAGAGTAGTTGGATCACTGAGTTTAAGTGAGGGTAGGATAAGATGATACTGGAGAGCTGAGCAAGAACCAGATCATGGAGGGACTTGATGCCAAGTTAAAGATATTGCTCAGTCTCCTGAGAACAATGGGAAAGCACTGACGATTTTAAGCACCATGGTAATGTGATCAAAGTTGTCACTGTAACAGAGCATCTGCGGAGGAAAGAATGGAGGGAGGAAACGGCACGTTGAGTGTGGGGTTGGGGAATTCAGATCTATCATTTAAGCTGTCAAGGGGAGAGATGATGGTGGCTTGGCCTAAGATGGTGATATTGCAGATGAAGAGAGCACTGGAGGCAACTCCATTCCAGGGAGATTTAGGAAGGTTCATTGGCAGGACTTAGAAATTTTAAAAGATTTAAATTTTATTCTTTTGGAGAGGAGGTGCCAGAGATGAATTCCAGATTCATGCTTGTGTGGATAGATGGATGTTAATCTCATTCACTACCATGCGAACATTGAAAAAAGACCAGGTTTGTGGACTTCATTGATCAGCTTAAGCTAGGTTATTCTGAGGTAATCAAATGACCCTCAAATCTCAGTGGGTTATAAGTACAAGGTTTTATTTATTGATGTGCTGTATGGCTATATAGGCCAGCTGCACTTCTGTTCCATATCATCTTTACTCTAGGACCCAGGGTGATGGAGCAAAAGCTGCTCATAGGGCACAGGGAAAAGAGATGAGGCAAACTATATGCTGGTTCTTAAAGCGTTGGAAATGACACACATCACTTCTTACTTTTCATAGGACAAAGCAAGTCACACGGCCATGCCTGAGCATACAATTCATCTACAGGGAGAACACCTCAGGGTAGAAAACAACTATTTTGAACAATAAAATCCTCTGAAGGGAAATTAAATTTCAATATCTGAAAAATGCAGATGATGATAGTAAATTTACTTCATAGGATTCTCATGATGATTGAATGAGTTAATGCACAGAAAGCTGTTAGAACATACATACAACACAACCTGTGGTTCAGAAAGGAAAAGGAGTTTCCCCGGTGATACCTGGTAATGTGTGTACACCCACTCTACCTAACTCTCAGGTGTGTGGTAAAAATAAAATTCCATCTGGCAAACACTTACTGACTTTTATACTACGTACCAGGCACTATGCTGAGCTGAGACTCAGATAGGAAGATTTCCCCTTTAAGGAATTTATGGTATAATAGGGCAAAGGGATGTGCCAGCAAGTATAGAACCCAGGCATCATGTAACAGTGGTAAGTCAGAGTGGTCAGTTTTGGACTTTCATTTTTCCAAATGAAAGGAAACATGTCCAGAATAAACAAGATTTCTCATTAGTGGGGATTCTTGACTTGGGTCCTTAAAGCCTTAAGGAGTTTATCAGATAGGCAATGTGGGAAGAGCATTCCAGGAAAGGTAGCAACATGTGCACTCAGGGATTCAGAGCTGTGTGGATCATTTGTAAACTCTCTATATAGAGAGTGAATTAGGCATCAGCAAGCACCCAACTCTTCCATTCTGGGACTCATCAAGCCTGCTGGGTTATCAGGGTTTGCCCAAGATCTGGCTTCACTGAACCCTCTCAGCTAGCTGCCTGGCTCTTATTTTGTTCAGTAGATATTTGAGCTGAGTTTGGGGTAAGGAGAAAGAATTAACCTTAATTGGAGAACAGTTTTTGCATAAAGTAGAGATATTGTTGACAGTTATAATGGAGAAAGGATTTATGAGAGGGAGTTATTTTGAAAGGAATTTTAAGGGCCAAATAATGCATAGTAATCCTTTTTTCAGTCTTTCCATACAGACTTTCAGTATAATTCGGCTTTATTGTTTAAATGCTGTAGGGAACAGATTGGAGTGTCTGTGTATTTATGTTTATGTGCGTGTAAGTATGTGTGTTTTGGGAGGGAGTGATATGTTGAACGTGGCTGTGATATAATGGCAGGGTGGCCGTGAAAGTTCAGGTGCATTTGGATTCCAGATTATCACCTTTGTATTGTTAGCATGTAAAATAAAATGTAGGCAGTGTTAGGATATGAAAATGTAGAAGCAGGCAGGGCCAATTGTGAAAATGGCCTTGAACATCAAACTAAGAACTTGGACTTCAGCACTCAAAGTTAAAAACTATTTGTAGGTGTAAAGGATTAATGTCCTGTGGGGGACTAGGGAAAGAACTGCAATCTCTTGGTAAAGATGGCTAAGGTGTCCTCATATGCCCTAAAGAGAGCCTGCTAACACTGCTGTGAGTGTAGAGTGAGAGAAAAAGGAGAATTCTGTTCAGTTTCAAGATAAACAATATTTGCTTAAAAAAAAAAAACCAACCCTACCATATCTCTCTATGTGGTGTTGCCATGGAAAGAACTATTTTCATCAGATGTGAGAGCAGGAAGCCACATAAAACAGAGAAAGGCCAGAATGCAGGCTTGAAATATCCCTGGGCTGCCCTAACTTAGCAGCATTTTTAGAGAGGGCAGTTTCTTCATGTTTATATAACAAGAATGAGAAAAATGAAAGGTCTCAATGACCTATTCCTTCCATTTTCCCATTGAACAAGAAAGCATGCCTAAAATCTATGGAATGGAGGAAATATTCCAAATAAATGACAACTTGCTGAATGAAGAATGGTCCCAGATGGCATATCTGTGACCTCATGCCCATGACTGCCTTCCCCTCCCAATACCAGTACCATCTTTGAATAATATAGCATATTTCATTGCTTTCGTGTTAAATGTATGTGTTAAAACCGTTTAATCTGTTGTGGTCGACTTTTCAAGGGGTATATTATGCTCCAGCAAAGTATGAAAGACGGTAATAGGACATACAGATCTTTCCAAGAAAAATATGTTTTAAAAAAGAAGAACATTCACAATGTTGGAAAAAAGAAAGCACAGTCAGAACTTGGAATGAGGTGCTGGAGCCACCTTATGTGTCTGAGAAAATGATTGGTGCCAGGGTAAGTAGTGAAGTTATGGGTTGGGACAGGAATTTGCAGTCTTGGGACTTTGGGAGCTAAAGGCTCCTGTCGAATGCACCAGAAACCAGGGAAGCAAATAATATTTTGTCGGCATGTCTGGCTCCTCTGTGGCCCTGTGGGCGGGATCTTGAAGTTGGCACCGTCTCTGAGGTTGAATAAGGGAAGTGTTGGCAATTTTAGGCAGCAGAAGTTTAGGATAGTAAGTCTTGTGTTTTCTGAACAACTTTTGGGGGAAACAGACCTCCATTTGAGAACTGAGTGTGAAGAGGTACCCATTTCAGAGACCAGACACTCAGATACCAACCAAATGTTACTTCCTGCTTGTTCCATGCAATTACTCTTAGTAACCTCTTGATTGCTCACACTAATAAACATGGGTTAGAAGGGCAGAGTGCAGACTAGACAGTTGATTGAAAACAATTCTGTTTGGTGTGGGAATGTGGGGAATGACTATTTTCTCGTGGCTGGTGATGTTTTTTCTTAAAGTTTTGCTTAACACATGAGGCACATGGGTTTGCTTTCTCTAGATAGCTACAGGTCAAAGAGAAAGGGGTATAGAAGCCACCTGAAGGCCTGGGTCATGTTGGAATCGTATCCAATTTAATTGGACAAATATTAATTGAGCACCTACTATGTTTAAGGCACCATGCAGGACAAAAGAATACAAAGAATAGCCGTGTGTCATCCCTCCCCTGAAGATTTCACAACCTATGGTATACACAGATCCACAAATTGTTGTGATTATTGCTAGAACTTTAAAACAGTGATGTGAGATGCTGGGGCTGGACATTGTTTATGTATGTGATCTCATTTAGTTTTTCCGGGGATTGTGTTAGTTGATGCTATTAGGATCTCTATTTTTCAGATGAGGAGACTGAGGCTCAGGAAAGCTAAATATTTCCTGAACACCATAGCCAGCTATTATTGGAGCCAGGATTCAAACAGTCTGAGTCTGAGTTGGTACTCTTTTTATAACCTCATCTTCTGCAGAGAGGAGCAGGAACCCTCATGGTGGGGTGGGGTAGGAACAGAAATGACTCTGTCTTGGGCTAAGGTGGGGTTGAGGCAAGCTACAGAAAGAAGGTGACACTAGCTGAGACACTGAAGAATGAATGGGGTTCATTAGGTTATATGCGGGTATAATAATGGGGAAAGGCATGATTCTACTGGAAGAAAACTCTGCAAGGGTTTGGAGACATGCAAGGATAGAGTAGGAGGGAGTCTGTTACGGCCCTTATCTGGGCTAAGTTTTGGGGGAAGGGGCCAGAGATAGCTATTTCATCCTTTTAACAAATATTTGAGTGCCAGGCCACTTGGGTGTCTCAGTTGTTAAGAGTCTGCCTTCAGCTCGGGTCATGATCCCAGAGTCTTGGGTTCGAGTCCCGTGCCAGGCTCCTTGCTCAGTGGAAAGCCTACTTCTCCCTCCCTCACTCCCCCTGCTTGTGTTCCCTCTCTTGCTGTGTCTCTCTCTGTCAAATAAATAAATAAAATCTTCAAAAAAATTTGAGTGCCAGTGTTGTACCAGTGTCTGGTGGAGGCATGGGCCATATACTGACAACCCAAATAGGCAGGGGCCCTGTCTGTATCTATCCTTGAGCCAGAACATAAATGAGTCTGTGAATACCCCAACAAACCACGAGACATATACATATAATCAGATGTTGAGAATTTAAATAGTACCATGAGAAGTAGGTCATGGGTCAGGACCCTCTGATGAGGTGACCTTTACATTGATATCTGAAGACCAAACATGAGCCAAAGGGAAGGGCATTCCAAGTGGGGGAAAAAAGCAAGGGCAAAGGCCTATGGTGGGAAAATTGGACAAAAGATACATCTCAACCAAACCTACATTGCAATGTGTGCTCATGTTTGTCATGTGATCACTTTAGAGGGCTGTGATGTTTGCTTCCAACAGGCTCACGCAGAAGGGCTCCATTTTGGAAATCTAGTTTTTGCACTAATTTTAAAATTAGCATATGTATTGTGGGTTCTAGATTACATAGAAACCACTCACATGCTCAACCCAACTCCTTTCCCAAATGGATAGGCAGCCTAGAATGTTACTTAGGCTGTGCATTGTTAAGATCTGCTTGCCCTGTTTGTTCTGCCCTGGCCCTGGCCCCACCCTTTCCCATCTGAACAATTCTGCCAGTGAGTAAATTGCCAAATTTTAACCAAATGACACCAATTATGCCTCCCCCTTTATTTTCACTGTAGCCATGAAAGATCTCTCTCTGTCAAATAAATAAATAAAATCTTAAAAAATTTTTTTAAACCTATGTTAAATGAGGTTTTACCACTAAGATCATTTGAAGACTGTCCATTTCCATTAATTAAACATGAACTTCTTTTCCCATCTACCCACCCTGCTCTTGGTTTGGAATGTTTCTTGGAAATAATTTTTGTTGCTTAGCAGGAAGAGGAGAGTTTTAAAATGTACAGACTGTTCATTTCCTATTTACCCAAGAGAAAGCAGGTAGAAGCTGTGAGGTAACCATGGAAAGGGATCCAAGTCACAAGCCTCCATTCCTTTCCTTGTCCTGTGCCTTCTCTGCTTCCATGTCTCCTTTTGGTCCTTAATTCTGAGTAAGTGCCCTCTTCTTCCTTCCCCTGCCCATGGAGTGGTCATGTGACTCATGCCTAATGTCCATGTGACCCAGAGCCAACCAATCAGGCCCTTACAACCGCAAGAATTAGGACAGGTACAGACATGTGATCTGAGCCAGGTCACACTGAATGTCAGATCAGGGACGGTGTTGAAAGATGGGGAAAAAGGCCCCTTTTCTCATGAGACTATCGAGCTGGGAGCATTTGGGCTTGCAGCTCTTGTTGTCCGTCTTGCAAAAAGCTTAGCTGAGGGAGAAATTGAGATAAACTCCTGAAAATGTTACTTGAATACTTAGATCCATCCATATCCTGAAGCCAGTACAATCTCAGACTTGTCAATTATGTGAACCAATAAATAGAATTTATTCTTCTCTGAAACTAGGTTGAACTGGATGTCTATTTCTTGCAACTCAAGGAGTTGTGTTGAATATGTATCCATAGCCACTATATTTCTCCACCTCTTGTAACCATCTCAACTTGGTTTTTTCCTTTTCCTCATTCAGAAGACATTTATGGAGCCCCTACTGTATGCCAGACACATTGCCATGGCAGCAATGACCCATATCCATTTCTCACCCACCCCCACTTTTCCTGGCAGGCAGAACCTCTAATAGTTTACATTTGCCCTTTCCATAGAGCTATGGGTCAGGCGTGGTGACACTTTTTCCATTCCCCATGGTGGATTTAGTCCAAGCAATTCTCTTTCTCTTCTCTTTTTTAAATAAAAATTTGGCCTAATTATAAGGGGCATGTCACAAATTTCTATTCAGTGATGTGTAAAGAGAAATCTTCTGGGGGAGGGGGCTCTTTTAGGAATAAAAACAAGGCTAGAAAAGCCCCTTTTCTTTTGATGGATATTATTTCTGTGTGAGACACCAGGAACTGTAGCAACACAATGGCAGAGCAAAAATGTGGGAGAAAAAAATCTGGTACTTGCTGACATCATTGAGCTACTGAATTAACTCAGTCTGTATCCTCTGAACTTCCCCATATGTGAAATAATCAATTCCCTTATTAGTTAAGACTTTGGATTGGGTTTTCTGTTGTTCATAATCAAAAGAATTCTAACAGATGCAGTTGCTCAGTAAATACTGATATATTCTCTCTGCCTATTCTTTCTACAGTTTCCTATTCTTTCTACTGAGCCAACCTCAGTCACCTGACTACTGTTTGTTATTGTTGCTGTTCTTCTTCTTTTAGAGAGAGAGAGTATATATGCATTCAGGGGCAGCCGGGTAGGATGGGGTAGGGGAGGGGTAGAGGGAGAGAGAGAATCTCTAACAGGCTCCAGGCTCAGCATGGAACCTGACATGGGGCTCGATCTTATTACCCTGAGATGACCTGAGTCGAAATCAATAGCCAGATGCTTAACCAACTGAATCAACTGAACCCATGTTGTCCTTCTTTTGTTGTTTTTTTTTAAGATTTTATTTATTTATTTATTTGACAGACAGAGATCACAAGTAGGTAGAGAGGCAGGCAGAGAGAGAGAGGAGGAAGCAGACTCCCTGTTGATCAGAGAGCCTGATGTGGGGCTCGATCCCAGGACCCTGGAACATAACTGAGCCGAAGGGAGAGGCTTTAACCCACTGAGCCATCCAGGTTCTCCAATGTTTGTCTTTCTAATAGCAGTTTAATGTCACCCCCTTCAGAAAATCTTCCTTGACTATACTCTCTCTCCCCCTAGGCTTTATCAGGGTACCCTTGCAGATTACTAGGTTTCCCTTGAGTTAACCTACGTATTTCATTTCATTTCTTCCATTGACTTGCTGCCTGCTCCTCAACTGTGAGCTCCTAGGAGGGCAGGGACTGTGTCCATTTTGATTCCCATGTATCCCCAGTTCCTAGGGCTTTGCTCTGTGTTCCAGATGATCAGTATATATTTGTTGAATAAACAATGAATGAATGAATGAATGAATGACTGTAAAGATATTCACAGAGCCTTTCTGCTCCATCTTACTTACGTGAGTACTGCCAATGGCCTTTCAGGATGGTTTTTATTGTGGGTCACTTGCTGAATAAGTGTTCAGTCCTTCTGCAGTTACTTAAATCCCCTTAGCTGGTTATTTCTTTACTCCTAGTCAGTCTGGGAGTCCTAATTTGGATTCAAACAGATCTGTGTTTCAGATCTCTCCTCTGTCATTTACTTGTGACCTTGGGAGATTTTCTTAATTCTTGGGAGCTTTGGTTTTACCATCTGTAAAATGGGGCTGATGGCAACACCCTATCTCATGAGGTTATGGTGACAATAGAAACAAATGTAGATAAAATGCTTTACTCAGCACCCATAATATAGTAGGTGCTCAATTATATTCTCAATTATGATTGCTTTGAAGCTTTGTACCAGTCCTGAGGGCTGGGGTTAGAGACACGAGGAACTCTAGAATTATAGAAGGCTGACATTTTATGCCCTTCATTATAGAGGAAGAAGGAACTCAGGGCTTCCACCTAGCATTGCCAATGATTGCGTTTTTCCATAAATAGTATAAAAAAATCCCCAAATGTAAGAATGTTTGAATCTAGCCCAAGAATGTATGTTATGTTCTTTAAAAAGGCAATGTCAACAGAATGTTGGGTGACAACCAGTCTCACGCTGATCTTTCAAACAAAGCAAAGAGGGCATTCCAGGAAAATATTTATAAAGAACCTTATCTGAAGGAAATTAGCTGTAAGTTTCCTTCTAATTCAGAGGACAGGGGGTTCAGATCATTAGATGTAACAAGACTTTGGGAATGGGGACTGTAAAAACTGAAAAGCTCTGGAACAGTGCACAGAGGGGAGGGCTATAGAGACAGCCTGGCCAGATGGGGGCACTTACTACTGTCCAGAATCTACCTCCACCTTGCCCTGGTTGACATCTCCAAATCTCAGTTTTCCCATCTGTAAATGAGCATCACGACAGGTAGCCATCTCATAAGAGAGATGTGAGAAGTGAGTGTGCATGGCACACTTGGCCTGTGGGAGATCACCAGTGAAGATCTACCTCTCCTCCTTCACCTTTCCTCTTCTTCCTCAGGGGCTATCCTAATACTACTACCTACTCTTTCTATAACTATTATTACTTCTTTCATTACTATTGCTACTTCTATCATTATGACATCTTCTGTTATATTTCTTTTACTACTAACTCTTACTTCTCTATCACTACTATTCTACACTTGTTTCTATTGCTACACTAGTCTCTATTACTACTATTCTACACACTGGTTTCTTTTAGTAATATTATTTCTTTTATTACTACTACTACTATTTCTTTTTCCCCCTTTTCCTCCTCCTTTTTTCCTCCTCCTTCTGTTACTGCTATGACTTCTATTACTCTTTCTATTACTGCTTTCATTGCCACCAATAATACACAATAATATAATAATATAATACTGCTTCTATTACCACTGCTTCTGTTATTACTTTTTGTTATTACAGCTACTGTTTCTACTACTACTTTAATATTTCTGCTGTTTCTACTACTACTACTACTACTACTACTACTACTACTACTACTACTACTACTACATGAACTCATCATTTATAACAATCATTTCATTTTATAAATGGGAAATGTAGGATGAGAGATAGGAATGATCTGTCCAAGACCAGAATTTTCTAGGAGCAGAGATGAAACCAGAAACCAGGTCATCTAACTTCTAATACAACACTCCTTTCATTCCTCCATGCACTAGCATGGCTGGACTGGATGCTATGATGGTAATTACCAATCACAGAAACTTAAGGTAATTAACTGGTTCACCAGTAAACTCCAGGGAACACTGGCTGATTGTGTGACTGTGGGCAAATCATTTAACCCTTCTGTACCTTGCTTTTCTCACCTGCAAAATGGGGATTAGAAAGTACATATTTCCTAGGACTATTGTGGGCATTAAATGAGTCAAATCAGGTCAAAAGTGCTTCTAGCAGGGACTGGTGTGCTCCTAACTAGCAGGAATCCCAGTCACTATCTCTCTCTCCTATTCTCTGTTCTCCCTGCCACAAGGAGAGACTTAGCCATTTCCTGAGCAGGTGTCAGCTTTGGGAAACCAGACATTGTTCTTCCACTTGTAGGGACCACTGACTGCCAACTCCAGCCATCTCTGTCTGTTTTACCCTCCTTGTCTCTTTCCTTTTCCCCTTTTCCCTCCCCCTCTTTCTCTCCCTCTGTCTTCTCCAGTAACACCCTTAATCTCCTGCTTTGCAGTATGGCTGGGAGTGGGGGTGCTGGTTGGGGTTAGCATGTTTACTTTGACTAAGCTCTGGTGGAGATCCTTGATGCCTCTGAATCCAGAGACAAGAACACAGATATGGGAGCTTACCTGTGTATAAATCCTTACTCTGACACTTACTTGCTTTGTGACCTTGGGAAAGTGACTTCAACTATCTGAGCCTTGCTTTCCACATTTGTTGTGAAGCTTAAACATTGAATAGATGTAAAGCTCTTAGTACATTTTAAGTGCTAAGTCAGAGAAAATCCTACTTTACATTGTGTGTGTGTGTAAGAGAGAGACAGACAGACAGTCAGAGCCTATCACACCCTGTCTCTATATCTTTTTACACCTTTGATGCTGGGAGAAGAGACATGGAAACCTAAGTGGGTTTGGAGGTTGGGGGAGTTTGTGGTGCAGCTATTACAATTGGTATTAATTGCTATCATTATATCATCAAACTTCTATACAATCTATTCATTCTACTTGTCCAGACTGGCCCAACCCCTTGATACACCATGTTGATACCTTTGTTTTCTGGAAGCAAGCCCTGAGATGTTTATTGGTGCACATGATGTTTGTTAGGAGTCAACAGCAAAGGATAGGGAGCAAGTGGGATTGGGCAGAGGGAGAAACTGAACTGCCCTGCAGGTTCCACAAAGTCCCCTCAACCCAGGGTTACTCAGGGGTGAGCACTGCCTATTGGAGTGTCCCACGTAGTATAGAAATGGCCGGGCTTTCCTGTCCCACCTCAATTAGTCACTGGATATGGACTGCCCAGGAGGCCATGACTTTGGATTGGACTGCTCTCTGCAGCTGAGGTGGAGCCCTAAGAGCTGAGAGAGGCAACAAATTCTACTCTGAAGATAGACATGGCTTTCGAATGGTGAGGTATACAAGCTCTATCCATCCCTTAAAAGATGGTTCCTCCTTAGTTCTTCCAAGACAGACTTCAGAAAAGACAGCAGATGAACTATAAGAGATCTCACAAGCCCTGTCAGCTCCTCTTAGTTACCTAAGGAGATTCTGAGGTCGGGGTGTGGGTAGGATGTGACTTAATAAGTCACCGTGAGCTGGGATTAGAATCCAGTGAATGGAGTAGGGGGATGGGGGTGGGGAGGGCCTGGCTGGCTCAGTCTGCAGAGTATAGACTCTTGATCTCCGGGTTGTGAGTTTGAGCCCCTCGTTGTGTGTAGAGATTACTTAAAACTTTAAAAAGAGAAGCCAATAGAACAGAAGAGCTGATTTTTAAATTTTATTTAATTTTGGATCACTTAAATTTAAATAGCCACATGTGGCTAGTGGCTAGGTACCAGGCAGTTCCTCGGCCTCAGAAGAATGTGTCTCCTTAACTTCACTGAGAGGCCCTAATGTCACTTCCAGACAGGCAGCAGAGAAGGCAGAGAAATAAGAGTTGTTTGAGCTCTTCTTCCCAGCCCACCCTGAGACCAGTTTTCTGTCCCCACTCTAGGGTGCTATTAATACCCTTTGTTTGGTTTCAATCCACTGGAAAGACTTTGCTTGCAGATCTGCGAAGATTGCTTACTCTCCTTTGCTCTTCTAGGTTGCTTGCAAACATCTAATTTAGTTATCTGCAGACTAGTAATCTCTTATATTTCATTCATAAGGCATTTGTCTAAACCTTGCACTTTCAGCTGCTTGTAATTTACACAAGAACTAACAATTCAGTTCCCCGGGGTTCCATGTTTTGGTTTCTACTGTGCCTTCCCCCGTCTCATTTTTGTGATGAAGCATCATAATTCTCTCTCTAAATAATCTTCTCTCCCTACCTGGGTGGGTTGGCTGCCTCTCCAGCCATCCATGTGGATTAGGCCAGATGTTCTGCGGCAGTGGTGATTTTGCTGTACAGACGAGTAATGATGACAACACATCAGCCTGTTAATGATTAGAAAGTACATTGGGGCCTTAAATCTCTGCTTTTGCTTGTGAAGGCATAATTCTAATCACAGATGGTCTGAAAACCACCCTAGATGAAACACCACCCAGTTTGGGGTACTTTCTCCGTCTTTCTCTCTCTCTCTCTCTCCCATTAGTATTGATTTGCAAAAGGCTACCATGTGCTTTTAAAATAAAAACAGTGAGCGGAAGGTACTCACTGCTTTACAAGTTTTGTCTTATTCACCTTTCTACAGATCCTCACTTTCTAGATTCACACTGAAAGATGAATTTGTTCTGCTGTAATTAATTGATAGGAATCATTTTCAGTGAATAAAAGATTCTTCAGTTATTAGGGATCATAGAATCTGCATTTCGTGAGTATTCATAAAGGGCTCCATACCAGAATAAACACTTCTTGTTCTTTCCTATTAATCTTCAAGACTACCCTGTGAGGTGGGTCTTAATGTTATGCCCATTTTACAGATGAAAAGAGAGAAAACTGAGGAAATGATTCACCCAAGGTGACAATAGTAGAACCAGAGTTCAAATGCAGGCTTGACTGCAAAGCCCATGCATTTAACCCCTGGGCCACTCAATAATCTGTCCTATAATAAGAGGAGTGCTGGAAGTCCAGGAAAAGTTTGCATCACTGTAGTGAATCTCTCTTGTTTTGGGCTGTCTAGCAATCTCCCCCACCCTCATTTCTTTTGGTAATAGCACCTAACCTTAGGGCAGGTTCCCCTTTTAGCAGACCCTGAGAGGGGATCTGAGGATAAGTGAGTTATTAACAAAGTGCTCCAAGGGGAACCCATCAAGGGAGTGGGAAGTCAGGCCTGGGGCAGGAGGACATGGCAAACAAATGTGCAGTCTCAACAAATCCCACCCTTAGCCTGAGTCTGGGGCAGTTCTGGACTGTAGATGGCATCTGATTGAGGCAAGAGAGCTGGGGTTTCCTTCCCACCAGACCCCTTTAAAAGTCACCCGTGAGAGATATAAATTCCCAGGCACTTCCAGGTGTCTAGCTTACAAGTGGTTCCAGCAGCCCAAGGACTGTTCTTTGACGGAAGATGCAGGTAGGAGCTAGAAGAAGCAAAGCTTGAGGAGTGGGGGAAGAGAATTGGCCAAAGGGATTCAGAGGAATTGGGGTGGAAGCGTCAGTGGTCTTGTCCTCTACACAACTCAACTTTCTGTTAAGAACATATCCCTTTTATATTCCTATTGGGGCCAGCAGTCAAAATCAGGGCTTTTCAACTTTGACACTATTGACTTTTGGGGCAGGAGGATTCTTTATCATAAGGGGCTTTCCTGTGCCTTGTAGGACATTTAACAGCATCCCTAGTTGTGACAACCTATTGATGCCCCAAAATATCTCCAGACTGTACCAACTGTCTACTGAGGGGAAAATCCCCCTTACCATCACCCATAGAGAACCCCGGGTCAAGGTGATCTGCCTTCCCTGGCCAGAGGATGGATGTTTGACCCAGACTCTCCCACCCAGCACTTTCACTCTAGCTGACGGACGATGCAAGGGCATACATCATTGGGTTGAGCACGAATGCTGTGTTCTAAGAAGACGGGGCCTGATTGCTTGCACCTGGATGCTCATAGGTGTCCTGGTTTCTGGCTTCCTGGGGCTTTTTTGTTTCTCCCAGTTTTCCTCTGATTTCTATCCATCAGGAAATTCCTTGTCTGCTTAAGCTAATTGGATCTTTTCTGTTGCCTTGATAAATGCAAAGGCTAATCCCTTAAACTTTATGACCTGCCAACTCTAAGCCAGGAGTTAGAAAGCAGAAAGAATGGAGAACTCTACTTGCCTGCGGTCACTTCTTGCTGCTAAACTTTCACTCTTGCTCTTTCCCACTTCCACATACATTTGTGTGACAACCTTCCAGGGTTGGCTGGATTTATTAACTAAGAGTCAGCAGTTCCCTCTGGAGAAAGCCTCTTCCTTTGCTAGTTCACCAAGCTTTGGCTACGGAAAAGCCTATTGCTTCAGGGGACATCATCTCACTAGGAAACATGTAACTGGATCATTTCCAGGGATTTATTTTTTCTATGTTTCAGCCATAGTTCTTCCTCTCTAAAAAAGGACTTGTTCTTTTTTTCTCTCTCTCTCTCTTTTTCCCTCCCTCCCTCCTTCCTTTCCTTTCTTCCTCTTTTCTTTTCTTCTTTCTTTCTTCCCTTCTTCCCTTCTCCCTTTTTCTTCTTTTTTTGACTTGGAGACTATCCATTTTATTTTCCTTTCCTGGAAAGCTACCTAAGACTCTGGAATTATTTCGCTCCCAGAGTCAAGATGACTGCTCTTGATGTTTGAGGATGGCCCTACTGGGGATGGGTATGTGTGGCTGAACATGTGAGCCCTACAGATCCTCCCTGGAGACTCCCAGCATGTGATCTTTTCTTAGCTGCAACATGCAGTTTTCTGTTGTGTTTGTCTGTTTTGCATTGACTTCACTACTGCAAAAATTGGGGGAAAGCATTGAGGGTAGACTGGCAGTTTTTAGCAGCACTTATCAAATCCTTATGTTTAAACCATTAGGAAACATTTTAACTATTTAAGTATGTTCTTGGGAATTTTCCAGTAGGAAAGACCTTTTCTTTCTTAAAGATTCATGAAGAATCACTAGTCCTGATGCTAAAAATTATGAAGTGTTTCCTTCACCCACCCCCTGCCTGCCAGGAAGCTCACAGCCAAATTCAATGCTACTCATAGATTTTATGTTGTCTGAACTACTGTGTTTCATATTTCCTTTTCCCTCTTTTCCTTTGTCTAGATTTACTATTCCTGTACTTATTTTACTAACTTGGTTATACTCATTGTTGGAGGCTTCCTCACAGCCCTTTTGAGAAAGAAATAGAGAATGAACGAACACATAATTTTAGCAGTTTTTGCTCCTCCGAGGTTGATGATACCGTGCTAAGCATTTTAGCATTGTACTTTCGGATTCTACCCTTTCCCCGCTTCCGTACCTTTGAGATTAGTAAATAGACCAACCCCAGACACCAGTAGACACTCATTCAGTATTTGATCATTTTTCCTTTGTTTTCTTCATCTTTGGGTCTTTGGATTTAAGAAGATCAGGTACCAAGATACTTAGTCTATTTCAAAATGAGGAAAGGAACGTTTTACATAGGAATTATAAACTGGTGGCTTGGGTGAGGGCTGTCATAGTCAATGCAAGTGTTTCATCCTGCTGTTTTATTTGGTATGCCTAGTGTTTTAAGAGGCAATACAACAAGGCAGGAGTTTCCTTTGGCTGTGCAATAAGCAGCTCAGCTCTTTTGCCTTTCACTCCTTTGGGTTCAACATTTTATGCTACATATTTGGCCCTTGTGGTTATTTGCATTTGATATGCTTTATGGGTATTAACCCATTTCCCCAGTAGGTAACAAATTTATAAAAACAAAAATAGTTCTTGATTATAAGAAGTGTTCAATATAAAGTCATCCCAGATTCCCACTGACTGAGCACTTATTTTACCTTTTCTTTACAAGCTCTGACCCCAGAATTTTCATGGAAAATTGTGCAGTGCTGAATGTTTAACACCGAACGCATTAAACACTGTAGATGTATTACATCTTGACTTCTGAGAAGAGGCAATATTTTGTGGGTATATTGTAGTGCCCCTAATATCCCAAACAGAAAATGACTCTATATGTGTGTCTGTGTATTTGTGTATACATGTTGGATGTTGATATCTCAGACATAAAATGGTATTATCATATGTGTGTGCATGTGTTTGCATGTGCATTTTGGGTTTGGGGGAGTGAACTGAATATTCCCTAAGTACCTTCCAATACTGGTAAGTTTACATGAGACCTTGGAACAGCCACTATAGCTCTCTGGTCTTCTATTTCTTTGGAGAGCTTTTGACTGAATACATTCCAAACCCTTGTCTGTTATTAACTTCTATAGTGCTGCTATCACCTTAAAATTTAATTAATCTTCAAAATGGTATGGTCTATCCAGAGAGTAAAAAGTCAGCCAACACAATGGGATAAAATATTTAATTATCATGTATCTGGGGGTACCTGGGTGGCTTATTTGGTTAAGCATCTGACTTTTTTTTTTTTAAAGATTTTATTTATTTGACAGACAGATATCACAAGTAGGCAGAGAGGCAGGAAGAGAGAGAGAGAGGAGGAAGCAGGCTCCCTGCTGAGCAGAGAGCCCGATGCGGGGCTCGATCCCAGGACCCTGGGATCATGACCTGAGCCGAAGGCAGAGGCTTTAACCCACTGAGCCACCCAGGCGCCCCAAGCATCTGACTTTTGATCTCTGCTCAAGTCATGATCTCAGGGTTGTGCGATCCATCCCTGCATCAGGCTCTACATTGGGTGTGGAACCTTGCCCTCCCTCTCAAAAAAAAAATCATGTATCTGGTTAGGGTCTAGTATCAAGAATATATAAATAACTTTTATAACTCAACAGTAAAAGACAGCCCAATTAAAATATGGGCAAAGGACTGAATAGGCATTTTTCCAAAGAAGATACATAAAAGGTTGTAAGCACATGAGAAGATGCTCAATGTCATTAGTTGTTTGGGAAATGCCAAATCAAAACAATAGTGAGATAGCAATTTGTACTCAGTAGGTTGGCCAAAACAAAACAAAACAAAACCAAACCATAAAAGAGAAAAATAAATGTTGGTGAGGATGTGGAGAAATTGGAACTTTTATACTTGCTGGGTGAAATGGAAAATGGTACAGTCTATGGAAAACAATTTGGCAGTTCCTCAGTAAGTTAAACATAGAATTATCATATGATCCAGCAGTTTTACTTATACATATATACTCAAAAGAATTGATAACAGATGTTAAAACAAAAACTTGTACATATGCATTTATAGCAGCACTATTCATAAGAGTCAAAAGATAGAAACAATAGAAATATCCACCCTCCGATGAACGGATAAAAATGTGGTATATCCATACAATGCAATATTACTCAGCCAAAATAAGGAATAAACTACTTATACATGCTATAACATGGATGACCTTGAAAATGTTCTGCTAAATCAAAGAAACCCGCACAAAATGTCACATATTGTGTGATTCCATTTATATGAAATGTCCATAATAGACAAATCCGTAGAGACAACAAGTAGATTAGTCGCCTTCAGGGACTTAAGGGACGTGGGGTTGGGAAGTGATTGTTTGATGAATATGGGGTTTCCTTTTGTAGAGATAAAACAGTTCTTGGGGTGCCCAGGAGGCTCAGTCAGTTAAATATCTGCCTTCGGCTCAGGTTATGATCCCAGGGTCCTGGTATTGAGCCCTGAATCGGGGCTCAATGCTCAGTAGGGAATCTGCTTCTCCCTTTCCCTCTGCCATTCCTTCTGCTTGTGGTCTCTCTGTCTGCGAAATAAATAAATAAAATCTTTAAAAAATAGTTCTGGAACTAGATAGTGGTAACTAGTACACAACACTGTGAATGTACGAAACACCCACTGAATAGTGTACTTTAAAATGATTAAAATGATCAAGTGATGTGTATGATGTATATTTAACACACAACCCCAACCATCCATGGTGGCTGTTTTTCTAGATTAAAAGAGATTTAAAAGGCATTAACAACTGAAAACAAAGGTGTGGCAATTTTGTTTCAATAGAATTTGTATAGTCTCTCTCTCTATATATAACATATATATACACACACACACACACACATATATATCCACACATATATGTATATGTATTTATTTCATTTCATTTATTTATTTGAGACAGAGCATGAGCAGGGGGAGGCATAGAGAGAGAGGAGCAAGCAGACTCCCCACTGAGTGGGGAGACTGATACGGGGCTTGATCTCAGGACCCTGAGAACATGACCTGAGACAAAGTCAGACGCTTAACTGACTGAGCCTCTTGGGTGTCCCTATAGATTTGTATATTTTTAAAGATATCGAATAATACCTGTTTTACACAGTGTTAATCAATGTGTGGTCTGTGTATTGGCAGCATCAGTATCACTTGGAAGATGGTTAGAAATATAAATTCTTGGGTCCCTCTTCAGACCTATTGAATTGGGATTCTCCAGAAGTGGGCTCAGATATCTATCTGGGTTTTAACAAGCTCTCCAGACAGTTCTTATGCGTACTGCTTGATAATTTGTCAGGCCAGTGGTTCTCAACCCTTGGTGTCGGGAAGAATCACCTAGATCTGGTTATATCTGCTGGTTCCTGGGTCCAGAGGTTAAGGTTCCTTACATGTAGGTGATGTTCACAAACCACAGTTTTAACAAGCATCCAGGAGATTCCAAGATAGATGGTCCAAGAACCCCTTTATGAAATGCAAAAAGAATGGAAGGAGAATTGATTTTCAAACTCTATTGGTCATGACTATCACCTGAGAAGTGTGCCAGAATGTGGTTTACTGGGCCCCACTTCCAGATGGTCATAATGGATAAGTCTAGGATGGGGCCTAGGGAACTACATTTTATTTTACTCTTTTCGAAGATACTATCCAATTTTGTTGGTATAGATAAAATTCATTTACCACTTAGAACCTGCATTTTAAACAATCACCTCAGCTAATTCTAATTCAGGGGGTTAAGAGATCACATTTTGGACAATGCGGCTCCAGACAGGAAGGTCTCTGAGGACAGACGACAGCTTTCAAATCATCTTGCTAGACTAGAGCTACAGCCTCAACATGATAACATGGGATTAACTGAGATGGTTGACAAGTCCAGAACTTGAATCCAGTTTGTCAGTACATTGGTAAAAAAGGTAGGAGATGTGGTTTAGCTCTAGTCAATGTAAAAAATAAAAAGGAAGAAAAGTCAGTGTAGTTTTGTTCAGTGATAGGTACTGAGAAAGTCAAAGCAGCTTTAGGCTTACTTGACAAGTATTGTGCCTAAAAAGAGGAAGGTGATAGTCCTATGGTTATATCTGGTGTTCTGATTATGCCTAGAATATTTTTAGTTCTAGAGGCCACACATTACATGGATACACCTTAGTGGGAAGTGAAACTAACTTTTATAAAGCATTTACTGTATGTCAGCTACACAATTATTAACCTATTTGACCTCATCATTGAACGTTCACAATGACCCTGTGACATGTAGATAAGACCCATTTTAAAGGTAAGGATGATTGAGACTGCTAGAAAGGGGGAGGTAACTTGCCCGCTGATTTTCTACTTCTCTCCAGAATAACTTGTTATCTCTCTTGCCCCTGGTGCCTGTAGTCTGGGAAGGCTACATGCTGCACAATACTCATGATGACTATAGCAGAATGTTGAGACGTCCCACTGCCGGCCCTGTGCTTATCGGGAGATGGTCCTTCGTTGCATGGGAACCAAACCACACAGTTTCTAAGTTCAACATTTCCTCGTGGAACGATTCCAACACAGCGTTGGGATGACTTACTGTTTGCTTTGTGTCTCTGGTATGTGCCTGGTGTAATATTTACCAACTGGTCAGCTTTGTGGACACAGCAGGCTGTGAGACTGTCTGTGTTTGCCCCTGCTCTGCTTCCCGGCGAGGCCCGTTTCCATGGCAACAGTCTTCTCTGTCCGCAGCCTTGAAGGGATGCATAAAAGAGCACACTGTTGAGTATTGCTGTCTGGAGCCTAATGAGGTTGGATTTTTCTCTTGGATCCTTAACAAGGAAAGAGGAGTAAGTCTTTCTCTTAAGCATTCCCACTATAGTTTCTTGTGTCCTGAAAGCGATCTTTTCAGCTTTGTGCTCTACATCAGCTAGGGAGTTTGATTTTGTGATTTGGTGAGGCGTTGGTATTTCCTCCCCAAAGGACGGTCTTTTTGCAGCGTAGTAATCTGAATTGGACCTGCCAGGTATTTTTCTTCCTCCTGAATAGCTCTCCCAAGTTTCCTTTCTCTGTTTCATTCAGACCTAAAGATTTCTGATTTAGAAAATTGTAATGGCCCTGAGTGCCTGCACAACACACAGCTTTACCAGGCCCATCTACACCCACCCAGGGTGTTTCTAAACCCTCCTCCATTGTACTGAATTGCTTCTCTGCTGGAAACGTCTGGTGACTGTCTCCTGCTAGAACATGAGCCCCATGCGCCTTGTGATGCCACTCAGTGTTCTCATGCTTGAATGGGCCAGCACTGTCCAACAGACTTATAATGCCAGCCATATATATCATCTTAATTTTCTAGCAGCCACATTAAAATAGTAAAAATGAGCAGGTGACATTAATGTTAATACATTTTATTTAGCTCAATATATCCCAAATATCATTTCCAAAAATAAACAGCATAAAATATTAAATTATTTTACTTTCTTTGTTCTGACCAAATCTTCAAAATCTGCTTTGTTTTTTATACTTGAGACACATCTCAGTTTGGACCAGCCCCACCTCAAGTACTTAGTGACTAGTGTACCAAATCTAGCCTTTGCCTCCTCCTCTACTCTCCTTCTGTTCCAGCTTCCCACTCTCCCAAGTCTGCCAGTCCACTAGGCACACAGAACCTTTGCCATCCTGTGAACCCTTCATGCCCTTGTGCCCCTTTGCCTTTGCACCTGCCCTTCCTATTGATTGGCATTCCCTTCCGTACCTGAATTTCTCTGCATCTTTTAAACCCAGATCCAGTGGTTTGTGAAGTCATTTTGCCTTACGCCTTTTCTCTCCTCTCTGTCCTCTTTTCCCCTCCGCTAGCACTTTGTGTCTCCAGTATAGCCCTGGGTGCGTTGTACCGTGATTATTCACTTAAAGTTCTTCTCTACTGTGGCGACTGGTCGTAAAGGCAAGGGCATGCGCTGGCTAGTTCTGTGGCTCCCAGGAAACGTTCGAGGGAGGAAGTGAGCACACCAAAGGCTCCTTTGATGCTGGCATCTTCCAGTTTCTCTTCTGGTAGAGGCAGGACCACACTCAATGGCAAGTTATTCTTGTCCCTCGACTTTTGAAGGTTGAATGATAGGCTTCTTTTTTTTTTTTTTAAATATTTTATTTATTTATTTGACAGAGAGAGATCACAAGTAGGCAGAGAGACAGGCAGAGAGAGAGAGAGGGAAGCAGGCTCCCTGCTGAGCAGAGAGCCCGATGCGGGACTCGATCCCAGGACCCTGAGATCATGACCTGAGCCGAAGGCAGCGGCTTAAACCACTGAGCCACCCAGGCGCCCGAATGATAGGCTTCTTAACATGCTCTGTCAGTCTACATTTTCATGCATTTCCTGAGTCAGACAAATACCCTCACACGATGCTATCCCATACCGAACAGCAGTGAGACACTAAACAGGCTGCTCAAAAACACACGCCACCTCCCTCATCCTCCCAAACGAAGTACAACATTATATTTGTCAAAAGTTTAATAACAGTTCTATCTGGGGTAAATCAGGCTACCATTCCACTCTCTTAGTTGTTGCAATTAGCTGTTGTAAAATCAAGGAAAGAGAATTGTATTAGAATCGTGGAGTCAGTGAATCAAAGAATTGCTCCCGTGTGCCTTTGGAGACTCAGGTCTGATGACAGCCTGTTCTGCCCAGGCGGTATGTCATGGTGTAGGTGAATAAGCTCAGATGCAAGGTCAGAGAGACTGGGGTTCAATCCTAGTTCAGCCACTTCCTAGCTGTGTGAACTCGAGTAGGTTGGAGCCTGGCAGGCTCTCTGTGGTGTTCTCACCTGTAAATTGGGGTGAATGGTGGTGCTTCCCCTCTGGGCTGTCCTGAGGGTTCACTGAGATGCTGTGTGCCTGAGAGGGAGATGCTAGTACACAGGTTGGGGCTTCTCCTTTGGCCACATTTATGAAAATCAGTCCTCCTTGACCTATAGTGGTCTGGGTGTAGCATTCCTTAGCTTTAAGACTTTCATAGGGCTAGGGGCGCCTGGGTGGTTCCGTGGGTTAAGCATCTACCTTTGGCTCAGGTCATGATCCCAGGGTCCTGAGTTCGAGCCCCACATCGGGCTCTCTGCTCAGGGGGGAGCCTGCTTCCCTTCCTCTCTCTCTGCCTGCCTCTCTGCCTACTTGTGATCTGTCTGTCAAATAAATAAATAAATAATCTTTAAAAAAAAAAAAGGCTTTCTGAGGGCTGAGCTGAGGATTTCTTAAAGATTAAAATTCCTGGCTTTGTTCTCTAGAGTCTCCATCGGGTTTTGCATTTGGTGACATCTAGTGGTTGGATATGGTAGTTGTCAAAGCTGAATGCAAAGCCTCAGATTTGTTCTACCTCCCTGGATCTATTTTCCCCATCCTTCCCTCTCAGGAGAGTTCCCAAAAGCTGTCCTTTACCCCACCCCAGGTCTGCCACTTTGGTGTCTCTGTTACTCCGTCTCTCTAGAGTCAGGCAACAACATCTGTCCTCCAACATGTCCCAGCAGTCAATCCTAACTGGTCCTGTCCCAGCCTCTCATCCTGCTACAATGACAGGAATGAAGGTTTTGGCCGGATGATTGACAGTTCCCCCTGCCTGAAGTCCCACGATCACCTCTGCATTGTAGAGTCATTCTTCCTGGATCACCTGCAGCCATCAGCTTCATGAATCGCTCCTGTTCTGCCCAGGCCAAGCCAGGCACTGCTCCTCTGGGCGTTCAGGACATTTCTTATTTCCCTTTATTCTAACTCATTTTTCATCTACTCACTCAGTCAATACTATTTTCTGAAAACCCACTACGTATCAGAGACTTATTGCGTCAAATTGTTGTAATATTATTCACATGCCTGTGTCCCCCATAAACAGTGAAATCTATCTCCCTACTTTCTCTTCATTCTCTCTTTCTCTTTTATATTCCAGGGGCTAACACACATCTGGCACACAGCATGTTCTAAATAACAATTTATTTTAATATCTTATTCCAGGTTTGTACACAAAAGAACCATAAATGCTGAAAATTTCAGTCCCCCTGGCACTCGGGTTGGGTAATATTTTGGGCCAGTTGAAACTAGTCTAGTACCCTTCAAATTAGACCCCAACACAAATCTGTGGCTAGTTCAGCTTAAGACGTTGTAGCAAAGTAAGTGACTGGGTAGCTGGAGAAAAAGTGCAATGGATTTTTGGGGAGTACAAAGCTCAACAAATAGGAAGTGCTTTTACAAACTTTGGCCATTTAATTTTCCTTGCTTTTAAAAAATATTAAACTCCCCTTAGACAAATGCAATGATTCCCAGGTTGTTTGTTTGTTTGTTTGTTTTTAACTGTGCTTCAGCTTTAAAAGCCCTGAGAACTTCCAGTATTTTTAGGTTACTTACAAATTGTGTGTGTCCTGCTTCATAATGCTATTTTCATTAAAAAGTAGACAAAAAGAAAAAATTTAAATAATGAGAAAAAGTAAACAAGTAGGGGTCTAATACTCTCCTCCTGTGCCTCAGGGAATCATGTCCATCCCCCTGACATCTGCAATCTTCTGCCATTTGGGCCCATTGCTCTGATACAGATTCTCTTTTGTACTCACACCTCCTGAACATGCTCCGGCGGTCTCTTCTTCTTGCCTTGGTTTGTGACATTCTGTCTTTTTTGGAACTCTCTTTTGTCCTTGCCCAGAGCCAGCCACATTTGAAGACTGGCTCCAGATCTTTCCATTTCAGAAAACCTTAGGGAAACTGAGTCCCCAGAGAACAGGTTATAGTGCAGCTGGTAGAGTGCAGGGAGGAAGGAGATGGACCCAGATTTCCTAACTGAGCGTTCATTTGTTCAACAGGCATTTATTGAAGACTTGCAGGGTGTCAGGTGTGGAACCTGACTTTATTCTATTCTAGCAAGTTTTCTCTTAAAGCTTGGCAAGCCAGGATTTAATGTCCCTTGTAGTAGTTGGAAGCTGGGATGATATTTGAAGAAATCATGAAGTCAGTTGGATTTCATATCATTTGGTTAGGTAAGCTTGGTCTCTAGGATCAAACCTGTCTTGATTTAAATCGTGCCAAAATGGCCAGCCTTCCTTATAGCTTTAGGCAAGAGTTTACTTTCCTGAGTCTCAGTTTCTTCATCTGTAAATTGGAACTCCTTATGTCATAGGATGGTTGCGAGGTTTAAATGAGATAAGTAGAATGACCAACTTGCCCCGGTTTCACCTGGGGTTTTCCTGATTTTGGCTCTGAACATCCTGCGTCCTGGGAACCCAATCAGTCGAGTGCAGCTGGAATGGTTGATCACCCTAGAAGTAGGGAAGCTGCCTGGAAAGTCCCTATGGTGTAGCAGGTGCTTCAAAAATGCTTGTTTCTATCTCCTGCTTCTCTGTTTGGACTTCTATTTTCTTATAGACTCGATCCCTCTTTCTTTGTCGATTCTGTTTATTGGGTGCTTGCTGTGTGCAAAGCTCTAGGCCATGCTCCAGGGATATGGAGGGGTACATAGCAAGCCAAGCTCAGCTTCCTTACGGTGACAGACTGTTTCTGACCTGCCTTGTTTGCTTGGAGCCACTTTATGACAAACTCTTAAACAAAAATTCTGGCATCGTTTGTCCTTACATTTTTCCCTATTCCTCACTAGAGTATCTCTGAGGACTGTTACAAATGCCCTTTCCTCAACATACATTTGAGAACTACAAGAACACGGGAAATGGGATGAAGGGGATAGAAGGCATGCCAGAATTTAACAGGGTTGCCAGACCATGACACAAATGGACCCTAAGCCCTCTGGGAGCCTTCAGAAACCTTTTGGGGGACTTTGTGCCCCACTCATTGTGCAGAGGGGGCAAGATGTGGCCTCTGTCGGTGTTCCTGCTGGGTCCCTTGAGGAGCCCTCTGTGCTGATCTGATACATCATGGCTAGAATTCTACCAAGGAATGGCCTGGAAATCTTCACCGTTTGAGGAAGCATGTAAACTGCCAGACACAACTCTGGTCTGAGCAAAGAGCAAAGTGTAAACTGGTTTTGGCCAATGAAGTTAGAAAAGGAGTAGTTAGGGAACAGCCCTCTTGGGAAAATGGCCATCCCTCTTTGGAGGTGTAACTTTGTCAGTAGTTCTATATGGCCTGTGAGTGGAGGGCCCAAGTATAAATCTAGAGAGGTGTGTGTGTGTGTGTGTGTGTGTATCTGTATCTGTGTGTGGTTATGAGGGCCTCTGCTGGGTAGCACAGGACACTGTTAAAAACTCAGCATTGCATTCAGTCCTGGCTCCACCATTATATAGCATGAATCTTGGGTAAGAGATCTAGTACTTCATTTTCTCCATCTGTGAAATGGGGATAGCCTCTAAGTTTGTTGCAAAAACCAAACTACCTTATTTCGTGATTGGACAATTGACATTTTAACAACTTACAATTCAAGAGCATCTTTCCAGCAACAATGTGGTATTAGTTTTAGGGCTGTTGTAAGAAAGTCCAAAAACTTGAGTGGCTGAAACAATGGAAATTTATTCTGTCATGGTTCTGGAGGCTCAAGACCCAAGATCAAGGTACTGGCAAGGCCATACTTCGCCTGAAAGCTGTAGGGAAGGATCTGTTCTGGGAGTCTCTCCTAGCTTCTGGGAGTTCCTAGGCTTGTAGCGTCCTACCTTAGACTGTCACATTGGATTCTCCCTGTGTGTGTCTGTCTGCATTCTTCTTTTTTGGAGACCAGTGATATGGGATCAGAGCCCCATCACACTCCAGTGTGACCTCATGTTAACTTCACTGATTACATCTGTAGTCACCCTATTTCCAAATCATGTCACCTTTTGAGGTTAGAGCTTTGGTACATGAAGTTGGGGAACAGACAATTCATCCATAACAAGTGTCTAACTTTTTAAAAAAATTTTTGGTGAATGTCTCTTATAAGTGATGGCATCTTAGAATCGGTTGAAATAGAGTGAATCAATAAATAACATTTAGCACAACACCTGCTGTGTCGTAAACACTCAACTCATGATAAAAATTGTTGTTATCCCAATAGCGAACACATTCTTTGTACTTCAGTTGTATTACCTATGAGACTGGGACGAGAATACCTACTTGGCAGAATTCTCGTCATACTTAAGTGAGGCATTACATATGCACGCGCCCAGCATGTGCTCTTGCACTTAGCAGAAACCCCGCCCGTGGGCGCCTGGGTGGCTCAGTGGTTTAGGCCGCTGCCTTCGGCTCAGGTCATGATCTCAGGGTCCTGGGATCGAGTCCCACGTCGGGCTCTCTGCACTGAAGGGAGCCTGCTTCCCTCTCACTCTCTCTGCCTGCCTCTCTGCCTACTTGTGATCTCTCTCTGTCAAAATTAATAAATAAAAAAAAAAAATCTTTAAAGAAACCCCGCCCGTGTCCTTTACTTTCTTCTTCCACTGTGTCTCTTCTGGTGTCTGTGCGGTGTCCACACTGTGTGGCTTAATTTTAGCACCCAGTGAACCCGTTGGATGAGTGAAGAAGTGAATGAATGGTGAGCTCCGTGATTGCATTAACTGACTCTCTTTCGTTTGGAAATAACAGGAATGCAACTTATACTAGCTCAAAGAGGGGACTGTGTTGGCTCAAGAAACCAAACTACAAGCGTAGGGATGGGGCTGGCTTCAGCGATGGCTGGGACAGAACACTCACACAGGCTGGCGGGGTTCATCTGGGCCTCTCTCTGCAGATGAAGCCCTCCTTCATCTTCTCTTTCTGAGTGCAGGCTCCTTCTGCACCATGGGGAGATAGCTGCGAGCGGACCCTGGCTCCTGTTCTGAGAACTCTCCAGTCAGAGCAGAAGGCTTGCCCTCTCTAGATTTTGCCGGAAAAATCTCAAGAGAGGACTCTGGTTGGCCTGGGGACTAGATGGATGCTTCTCTCCCCTGCAGCCCCGAACACATGGACTTGGAGGTTAAGACTCACTTCCCCCAAAGACACAGCATGACGTTGGCCACTGGGGAAACGTGTGCTGAACGGTACCCCGGCCAGTGCCACCCACGGCGATGAGGACTGGAAAGATTAACATGGGTGAGAAGACTTCAGAGACGTCACAAGGAAATAGCCATAACATGTTTATTTATTTATTCAACAACTTTTTATTAAGTGGCTGTTCCATCCCAGGCTGTCAACCCAACATGCATATTAGTTTTTGTCACTCCTTACAGTCCTGTGCATGGATGGAGTACCCACACATGACCAGGGAGGAAACCCAGGTGTAGAGAGCCGAAGTCCCTTGTCCCGGGTGACCCGGAGAGTGAGCGGTTGAGCTCAAATCTGATTCAGAGTCTGAATCATGGCTGCATTACCCATTAGTTGTGACCTTGGGAAAGATCCTTGACATGTGGGTGCCTCAGTTTCCTTAGTTTTCCTCACCACTAGTAGGGGGATTTTTATAATTCCTAGGTTCCGAGGGTTGAGAAAATTGACAGACCGTATGTGAACAGGGCTTGTTGTGAAGTGTGGCAAGTGCTTAATATACAGCATATCACCTATTATTGTTGTTAGTAGGAGTAGTATTCGGCTATTATTTCTAAATCCCTGCGCTTCTTTCAGTGCCTGAAAGTGTTTTATGTAAACAGCATAGAAGACACATTGCATGAAACCTCTGGAGGAAATTTACTAAGGAAAGGCATTCTAGGAAGGCTTCCCGGGGGAGGAGAGAATCCAGGTGCTAGGAGGAGGTGGCTAGTCTCCTCTCTGCTGTTTAGCTGTCAGGTGCTCAGTGGCCTAGGCAGGAAGGGCCCTGGTAGGTCTAAGACTTTATTTCGCTCCTAAAGGAGCCAGGGGCCATGGAGGGGACTGAGATTGAGGACTCCCTTGTGCCTTTGCTGGGGGCTCCACCTCCCTCCCTACTCTAGGGCTTGATAAGGACAGACTGTGCACTTTTTACCCCATTAAGCTCCTCTCTATTAACATTGGTCAGTCTTAGCGCTCCTGCCTAGAGTGACTTACCATGGTCTTGAATGTTCCCTCCCGCAGCCAGTAGTGCCTGGGAAACAAAGCTGGGGGCAGCAGCAGGGAGCAGAGGGTACGAAAGCTGCTCAGTAGACATGACACATGCTCCCTTACTGGCCAAGAATTCGGGCCAGTCTGTGGGCATGTCAATACCCCTTTTCAACTTGCTCCTCTCCTGGGTTCCCTCCCATTCCAAACCCAGGCTCATCCTCTGCATCCTCTCCTCGTCCTTCCTTCCCTCCTTCATTCCTCCCCTCTTCTCCTCCCCTGTCTCCTTACTCTCTCTCTCTTCTTTCTCCATCTCCAACTTTACTTCCTTTCTCTTCTCTCTCCCCCTTTCCCTTGCTTTCTCCCTTCCATCCCTACTGATTTGACCATTCAATTTCCTGCTCTTGGTGACTATCTGGAGTATTCAATTCCTGGAGGCAAGAGTAGGCTCTAGGTCTCCCTCTCCCTGCCTCCCTTCCCTGTGGTTTATTATGTCCTGTCTCAGCTCTGCCACACTTGTTATGGAGCCAGAGGCCGTGAAAACAGCCCACCACTGTCCTGGCAGCTCTTAGCAACCTATTGTGTTTCTATGCACTTTGACAAGTCCCCACATGAAAGGAGTACTCAGGAGCTAAATTTTCTAATCAGATCCAGCAACAAACAAGAATGACCAGAAGGGGCGCCTGGGTGGCTCAATGGCTTAAGCCTCTGCCTTTGGCTCAGGTCATGGTCTCAGGGTCCTGGGATCGAGCCCCGCATCGGGCTCTCTGCTCAGCAGGGAGCCTGCTTCCTCTGCTCTCCCTGCCTGCCTCTCTGACTACTTGTGATCTCTGTCTATCAAATAAATAAATAAAATCTTAAAAAAAAAAAAAAAAGAATGACCAGAAGACAAAGGCGGGAGACGGGCAGAACCGATGGGACTGCAGACACAAGACACCATTCAGCTGCCTGGCTCAACAGACGCTTCTCCTTGTGTTCACCAAGGATGGGGGAGCTGCATCATGGTGTTTCTAGCCTCCCACAGACCCTGTGCTCTGCTCATTTAATCAGCGAAGGCGTTTTTCTAACGTCTCATCTGCTAATTAATGATCCTCTAGAGCAGATTTAAATAGAAGTGTTGGAAGTGCTTGAGCTAGCGCTTCTAGAGTTTGGACCTCTGATTGGATTCCATCAGAGGCTGACTGCCCCACCCACCCTGGGGTGTGGATTCCCGATTAGGTAATTTTAAATGTTAATGAACTGCCCCTCCGGTAGAGAAAAACAATTTGCATACTCACATATTTGTGTCTGTAGCTTTCACTCTGTGTTAGCTTATAAGCGGTACTTTAAAGTAAACTAGAATTCATTCTCATTATTGTTTATATAGCTGGTAGAGGTTTGAAACCACAGACTCAGGTTTGATAAAATAACACATTTCCCTCCTCCCTCCCCTCCCCTTCCCTCTATTCATGAAGCCGCATACTTTTTCACAGATGTTGCCAATTTTTCAAGAAGGCCTACTTGTGTTCTAGGATCCAGTCCAGACTACCACACGGCATTCAGCCATGGTGCCTCCTCAATCTCCTCTGCTTGGAGTTTCTCTGCCTTTCCCTGTTTCTCATGACATTGACAGTTTTGAAGAGTACTGCTCAGATACTTCGTTAGGATTTCCCCTAATTTGGTTTTGTTTGCCATTTCTCATGACACGGTGCAAGAATGATCATTTAGTGTGAAGTCAGGCTTGAACATCCCTTGAGGGTAACATTACCAGACCTCTCTTTTTTCCCTTTCGGTAGGGTGTTCTTTGGAAGCCGGTCAGTGAATGGAGCCCTCACTTACCAGAAGAAACTGGTTAAGGCCCACCTCCTGGAGGGAGAATTATTGACTTCCATTATGTGGAATCATTCTGTAAAGGAAGATTTTCCCCCTTCCCATTTATTTATTTATCCATTCAGTTTATATCAGTGTGGATTCCTACAATTCATATATTTATTTTATACTTTGCATTGTCATCTATGATCGTGCCGTATATTTTTTTTTTTGTTCAAATTTTTTCATGTCTGGCCACTGAGAGCTCTTTCAGTTTGGCTCCTCTATCAATTTCCTACGGCTTTTGTAACAAATGACTAATAGCCTTGATGGCTCAAAATGACACAGGACTATCGTCTTACAGTTCTGGAGGTCAGAAGTCCAAAATGGGCCTCCCTGGGCTAAAATCAAGAAGTTGGCTGCCTGGAGTCCTTTTTGGAAGCTGTGGGAGGCAATCTCTAGCCTTGCTTTTTGCGGCATCTAGAGACTGCCACGTCCCTTGGCTCACAGCTTCCTCAAAGCCACCAATCCCATCTCTCTGACGGCTGCTTCCTTCTCCGCTTCTGACCCTCTTACTTCCTCTATCATGTGGAAGGACCCTTGTGTTACACGGGGCCCATCTGGATAACCCAGGACACTCTCCTTGCTTTAGTCTGTTCCAGCTGCTATCACAAAATATCACAGACTGGTGGTATAAGGCATGGATGTTTATGTTCTAACAGTTCTGGAAGCTGGAAATCAGATCAAGGTGCTGGCCCATCAGGTTCCTGATGAGAGTGCTCTTCTTGGCTTGCAGAGGGCCCCGTTAGAGCGTGTCCTCACGAGGCAGAGAGAATGGAAACTCCCTCCCGCTGTTTTCTTTTGTTCAGGCACTAATCCTATCACATCAGGGCCCTGCCCGATTTAACCTTAATTCCTCCTTATAAGTTCTTTCTCTAAATACACACACATTGAGGGTAAAGGGTTCAACCTAAGAACTTTGAGGAGGGGCACCATTAGGTCCCTCCTACTCCCTCTCTCAAGAGCTTCAATTTAATCACATCTGCCAAGTCCCTTGTGCCACTTCACATAGCAAACGCACAGGTTCTGGGCATTACAGCGTGGATGTCTTTGTGGGGGCCTTTATCTTGCCTGCCACAGCTCTATTGTCCTTCTGGCATGCCCCATCAAGTTTCTCTTTTATTTAGTTAACCTAAATTACCCTCCATACTTCCACTGCACTAGCTATAGGTATGTTTTAGCTCGAGATTATTGTGGCTTCTACCCTGGGGTCTTTCCAAGGTCCTGAGTGGCAGAAGGGTCTTGGGTAGCTCCCAAGCACTGGTCCACGCTGGTTACTCTTCAGTAAAGTCCAAAGTCCCAGCTCACTGGTCCAATGGAGTCTAGGGACTCTGCTGCGAAGCTTGGGGCTTGAGGTTAGGTCTTTGGTTGGGTCCAGTAAGTTGGTCTAGAGGTTGGATCCTACTGACGTCCTGTCATCTCTGGGGTGTTGCAACTCTTGGGATCATCTGAGAGCTTCTCTTTCATCTTCCTTGCTACTCTCAAGACAGAATGCCTGTTCCTTCCTCCCCCCCTTAGGGACATCTAGCATAATCATGACCATTAATTAAATTTTTACAAAGTAAGGGAAAAGCTGTTGACTTTAAGCAGGGTGTTTTTTCTTCCAAAATTCTCTAAGTCAAGGAAATACATGTGGGAAGTGGGTGGACAGGAGAAAAATGAATGAAGGGGAAAAAATACCATCTCAGTAAATTAGTCTTTAAGGGAAGGAAAGCTTTTGGAAAATAAGCTTTAAAAAGGAAAAATCCACTTGAGTGTGGGGGTTTTCCTAGCTTGGCTCGGTGTTGTCAGGTACTTGGGCCAGTTCTCAGTTCTAAAGGTTGACCCTGGATGGGGTTGTTCTAAAAATTGTGCTAGGGATCAGGTGTGGTACAGACATGGGCATGGTATCAAGAAGGAGATGTATACTCACAGATGTCTAGAAATAGGCTCAGCAAGCCATGTGGCATCACACGGGAGGGCACTCAGGTCTGTCAGGAGGCAGGAGGAGGGAAAGATTCAGATTACTCGGGTTTTCACTGGAAGAAATAGGGAGACACAAGATGGGTACTCTGAATGAGTTGAGGACTAGATAGTATAGCGGTGGTCCCTCGTTATGGAGCACCTGGCTCTGGGTGATTTGCGGCAGGGGGAATATTGACGTGATGTGTGAGAATTTGATAAAGGAGATGGTTGGGAGTATAGGCTTGGCTTTAGGTTGACGGGCATGTTTAAGGCACTTACACTTATGGAGAGTTGTTTGCTGCCCCAGCAAATAGTGAGGCCTGGGAGATGTATCCTCATCAGGATAAAGGCGTCACATACCGGAGCATCAAGAATATAGAACATAAGAAAATATAATCAATGTAGAAGTGCACCACACAAGGGGTCAGCTGCCCACCACAGTCATAAGGGAGGAAGGAAAGTGGATTTTCTCATAAGTGAGGTGGTGACTTTTTCTCAGGAAGATATTTGAAGGCCCTCTTGTTTAGATGTTGAGTGCTTGGGAAGCTTTTGTGTTTGCAAAGAACAGGATGTTTATCTTAGGAGTGTTAAGTCATCTTTTTTTTTAATTAGAACTTTTTTTTTTTTTTTTGAGTAATCTCTACACCCAACATGGGGCTTGAACTGACAACACAAGATCAAGAGTAGCGTGTTCTTCCCACTGCCAGCCAGGTGCCCTGCTAAGGCATCTCTGACATGAGATGATCCACTAACAAGCTCAATTCTAAGATCCCAGGTCTTGGATGATGCCATTCTGCTCCACAAGTCCCCACACTCTGCTCCCCTCCAGAGCGTAAAGGCACTCTATTTATTATTCTATTATTTATTATTCTATTATCTATTTATTTATTATTTTTGAGGGAGAGAGTGCATGAGCAGAGGGAGGGGCAGAGGGAGAAGCAGACTCCCCACTGAGCAGGGAGCCTGATGTGGTTAATCCCAGGACAGTGAGCGGAAGAGAGACACTTGACTGATTGAGCCACCCAGGTGCCCAGTTTTTTTTTACGACTGAATAGTACTGTGTGTGTGTGAGTGTGTGTGTACCACGTTTCCTTTATCCAGTCACCCATCAATGGACACTTCAGTTGCTTCCCTCTCTTGGCTATTGTAAATAATGCACAATGAACGTGGGAGTACAGGTACCTTTTTGAGTTAGTGTCTTCATTTTCTTTGGATAAATACCCAGAAGTGGAATTGCTGGATCATATGGTGGTTCTATTTTTAATATTTTAAGGAACCTCTGTACTGTTTTCCACAGTGGCTGCACTAATTTACATTCCCACTGATAGTGCATGAGGGTTCTCTTTTCTGCAAATCCTTGCCAACGCTATTATTTCTTGTCTTTTGGATAACAGCCATTTTGACAAGTGTGAGGTGAAAACCTCATTGTGGTTTCGATTGGCATTTCCCCGCTGAATGGTGATATTGAGCGTCTTTTCACGCTCCTGTTGGCCAACTGTGTGCCTTTTGCGGGGGGGGGGGGATATGTATTCAGATCCTCTGCCCATTTTTTAATTGGTTTGGTTTTTGGCTATTGAGTTGTAGGAGTTGTTCATATAGTTTGAATATTAATCCCTTGGGTGCACTGCTAAAACCAGCAGTGGCCATGCATGACTGAAGCTCAGTTGGGAACTAGTGCCAAACACAAACTTCAAACAAACACAAAAACAAACAATGATCCCATCTGAGGGGCAAGAGATTTGGGGCGTTTATACACTAACTCCTGAGGGTTCCTGTAGGAAGGCTGCTCCAGGAGTGTTAGTTCTTCAGCACCCCTGGCCTGCTGAGGACACTGGCAGCTTGACGGTCCACAGTTGTAGAAAAAGAAACTCCTGCAGTGTGGTTAGAGGCCAGCAGGAGCCCATAGGGAGGTCTGAGGATATGGATGGTACCCTGACAGTGTGCGCTTCAGGAGACCTCCAAAAGAAGGGGGTGGTCAAACACAGCTATGAGTTCTCTGAATTCTCATCATTTAGCGATGTGCACCTTGGGAAACCAGAGTCTTTGGGGTGGCCGTGGGTATCACACAGTGCAGGTGCCTTGGTCCCGAGTAGCCACTGCTTTCTGTTCACTTTAACATTTTGTTTTTTATTTGTTTCTTTTTAAAAGATTTTATTTATTTATTTGATGGCAGGGTGGGGGGAACTGCACAAATGGGAAGTGGCAGAGGGAGAGGGCCAAGCAGGCTCCCTGCTGAGCTGGGAGCCTGACACGGGGCTCCAACCCAAGACCCTGGAATCCTGACCTGAGCTGAAGGCAGACGCATAACCGACAGAGCCACCCAGACACCCCCACTTTAACATTCTAAAACTGAAAGCATTCTCCTTCATAACCATCTTTCTTATATGTCCATTTGGCCTTCACTAGCCCCCTCCTCCATTAAAAAAAAACAAACCAAAAAACAAAAAGCAAATATACACACTTATTCCAACTATGTCAGTATAAAGAGATATATATATCTTGTAGTAAAACATTTCAACAACCTAAAAGTTCATTTTTATCTTTTTCTTTTAAAAGGAATTAAAACATGTTCAGGTTCCTCTAAAAGTATCGCTGTGGCCCCTAGGCACTGCCTCGTGTCTAAGCTAAGTTAGCCCTGGAGAAACAGGAGGGAAAGGTGACTGCTCTGTCTTGCCCTTACATCCTGATTTCCTGGTGGGATGACCCGCATGCCTGCCTCAAACGTGTGGGTGGAGAAACTCCAGGGGTGTCTGGTGGGAAACATGAAAAGATGCCCTGTCTCACACAGCAACCCCCCTGACAGAGTTAAGCTGCCTTTATGGAGCGACTGTTTCACTAGATGCTGAGGAATTACAAACCTTCAAAGACCTTGTTTGCAGGCTGGGGTACCACTTCTCCTCAAGGCATCTTTGAAATGCAAACTTGTTCTCTCCGCAGACCCAATGCATCTCAGCCTTTAAGATAAACGCTTTAAACTGGCAGCAAACCCACTTGAGTTGGGTGCGTGGCTTTCCGACAGATTAATCATATCGATTGCTGGCTGTTTGCCTTCGTGGCCATCTCTCCCTTGTTGGTTCCCATTTACTTTCTCCAGCCATCACCATGTGGGAGCTGCCTCCAAGTAAACAATCTCGGATTCCACACCCCGGCCTGACGGGTGATGGCAAACCGTGTACTTTCCCGGGGAGCTGCCTGGCAACACGCTTGTGGGCACGGCTGGAGTTCCAGAGCCCTTCGCTTCCAGTGGGTTTCAGGGTTTCCTGGGGAGGGGCGGAGCCCTGATGTGCCCTTAGAGTGCGCAGATACCCCAGCAGGCAGGGCAGTAAGGGCACGTGGCAAAATGAATGCACCCCTGCTCTAGGAGAATCCCCCTGGGGCAGCCGGCAAGGTGGCTTTGCTTTGGGGGAGCCCTTGGCTTCTCTCGGTGTTCTCATCTGCACAACAGGGCTCATATTTATTGAACTCTTAGAGTGTGCCAAGCACTGCTTTTAAGGCTTTGTGAGTGTTACCCTTTTAATCCTCATGGCAGCAGGCTGAGATTTAGAGAGGTGAAGAGACTCAGGCAAGATGAAGAACACGTGGGACCTACCGGCCAAGTTCAAGGCCAAACCGGACTCTGAGGTCGCGCTGTCTGAGAGTGGCCAGCAGGGGTCACTGAAACTCGATGTTGTGAGATGGTGGATTTCACCATGCGTCCTGGGGGCCTTCACATTTTCCCAAGTGCTGTGGAAAGTTCTAGTACCAATGTAGTGTCATGACTATGCAGATAGACACTAGCCCGTCAGGCTGCCTGCATTTACAACCTGTTCTACCACTGAGTAGCGCTGTGACCTGGGACAAGTAACTCCATTTCTTTGTGCTTTGCTTTCCTCATCTGCAAAATATGGGGAATCATAATATGGGGAATCATAAGGTTATTACAAGGATTACAAGAATTAGTGCTTGTAAAGCATTTAAAGTGTATGGAAAAAACACAATGTAATTGTTAAAATATTTAATTATCCTTCATAAATAAACATGCAATTTCAGGAACTGAATCTAGGGAATGCCAGTGTCTTATATTAGCTTAGTCTGGTGGGTTTTTGTGGTCTCAGAATCTTGAGTGCAGAGGCTGTGGTTTTAATACCAAATGGAATAATTAAGTGTTGCAAGCCTGGGAAGGAAGAGATTCTATATCCTGTGACCCACTGTACTTCTTTTTATTGCGCAATTAACACAAACAGATTCACAACTAAGAGTGAAAATTAAAATGTAGGGTGTGCATTTTGTTAATGAGGATTTTCTCATGTTGAAAAAGAATGTTATGCCTTAATTTAGTTCTTGTGAAAAGCTTCCCCTCCCTTGGCAGAGGGCCCCAGACCTGCTTACCAGCAGAAGGGCCTGTTACTTGAGGGAGGGAAGTCAAGGAGCTGATTGGTCCAGGTGTGGAAGGGAGCATAACTCATACTCAAGCCTGGGAAACAAAAATCAGAGCTAGAGTTAAAGAAAAATGGTGATTTTGGGAGAATCTAATGAAATGCTGTTAGAAGCCAGTAAGCAAAGAGGAACTTAGACATGCCTTCAAGGGCTTGGAAAACTGCCCCAGGCCATAAAGATGCTTTGGGCAAAAAAAAAAAAAAAGAAGTCACATGAGCCTGAGACTTTTCCAAAAATGATTATTTCCAAGTTAGTGCATCTGTTTTCCTTTTCTTGGGTACATACCTTCCCAGGTTGTGGCTCCTGGTCTGGCTCCGGGTGCCTCCCAGGGACACCTGGAATGGGTCCCTAGCTGCTGTCTCCAGAGCTGTCCTGGAGTATCTCAGCACCTCCCATCCTGCTCCATGGTGTGGAGACCAAAAAAAACAAGGCTGTACCCACCTCGAGTCTAGCCCCGACATAAGTGCAGCCATCTGGACGTTCCAGATGATCAAAATATTTCTCGGGTTCTGACCTACTCAGTTTAGCACTTTAAACAGTCCCTCTCTCCTTTAATGATTGATTTTAACCCCTGGATTCAGCTGCCTCTGTCTTTCATAACTCCCCTACACATTCCCCAACTGACCAGTGTTGACCCGAGTAGGGAGGGACAACTCTAAGCCCCTATTCAGCAGGAAGAAGTTACAGAAGACGAGACCTTCCACCTTCAACAACCTTAAAGATTTAAGGGTCAAAATTGTTCAGGGGGAAATGTGGAGGCCGAGAAAATTAAGGCCATCCCACCTCAAGTTTAGCTGATGTGGGAAACAGAGGCAGAAGAAAATCATTACAATTCCTTACCTACTGACAAGCCCTTGAAACTGACAGAGTGGCTCTCCCCTGGGGACTTAACTGCCCTCACCTTAAGGTTTTGCTAAGGGCAATCCTAGCCTGACCGACCCCCTACCCTGACAGGTCCGACCAGAATCCTGTAAGTCTACTTTAACAATTCCTTTAGGAAACTTTATCTCTAAACCTCCAAGATAGTGTCGAGAATCATTCCCAAGCATATGGCCCACTGATATACATCTAAAGGGTCTCACGAGAAGATTTTTATTATTGGTAATAAATAACATTTCTCCCAACAAGAGCTAGCCCCTCAAGGTCCTGGAGACCTTGCTTCCAAAAATCCTTGGAGACTTACGCCATCCTTAACCCCCTTTGTCCTCACCCACCGCCGAGTCCACCCCTACTCGGCCTTTAAAAACTCTGACTGTAATCTGGTTCGGGGTCCAAGTCCCTACTCCGCGTGTCGGGTATACTTGGGCCCAAGCTTAAGCTTGTCAAATAAACCCTCGTGTGACTGCATCGGTGTTGGCTCCTTGGTGGTCTCTCGGATGCGAAAACTCGGGCATAACATATGGCTGGCCTGGATTCTGCCAGGCTTGCGATAGATCAAGTGTGGTGGGGTTTATCTGGCAACCAAGCATGACTTGTTTTTATAATGGGAGGGCAAAAAGAAGCGCAAGAGGGAGTCACAGAAGCATGGCCCACAGAAGAGGGCTTGCTTATGAGTGAATAAGAGGGTCATGGCATGCACTACCTGGTGCAGGAGTCGAAATTACTTTAAAAAGATCATTAAGAAGCCGATGAGGGACATGTTCTAAGTGCTGGGCTAAGCACTCCCATGACGGATGTTTCCAACAATTTATCATCTCTATTTTCTAGGTAAGGACACTGAGGTCCAAGGGGCTGTGGGTCAATCTCACTTGACCTCTGTGTGCCTAGAATGCCTCTAAATGTACTGGACACCAGGACATGAAGTTAATAATGGGGGTGAGGTGCCATATGGGGGGGACGGAGGGACCAATGGATACGAATAATGACATAATATTGATTATATTATATATTAATCATTAATAATTGATAACAGTAGCTCCTATTTATTGGGAAATTCTGATCTACCAAGGACAGTCACGCCAAACTTATCCTGGACGTCATCTCTTTTGACCGTCACAACTACCCTGTGAAGTTGGTGGCAGTGGTCCCCCAACAAAAGTTTTCTATATGGTTGTGGGACACTGAACTTTAAATCCTGGACAGAAAAGTCAGCATTTATTCTTTTTGAATAAATGGGTGAATACACTGGGTGCCCAGTTACTGAGCACCTAGAACAACCAGGCCTGAGAACACGCGTGCTGAAGAACTCAATTGATTAGGAAGATGGGTCCAGAAGACAAGGAGGAAAAGTCACGATGGGGATGACTCTCATTCTCTGTGGGGAGAGGACAGAGGACAGAGATCGCTATCTGCTGAGATCAGCACTAAATCACCACTTCTACTTAGAGAGATCCTATAAACTATTGGCGAGGTTGGTAATATTTATCATAGGTCCGTAGGCACCGAGTTCCCTATATACATGATCTTATTTAGTTCTCATGATGGTCCTGCAAGGTAGATACAGTCTTGACTGAACAGAAGAGGAAACTGAGGCACAGAGAGGAGGCAGATGTGGGCAAGTTATAGAGCTAAGGTTTACACTTACTTATCCCTAAACCTGCATCTTCTAGGGGACCCCTCAGTTGTTCCCTAGCTCCGCTGTCTCCGTGCTGGCCTGAGAAGGCTGCCCCAGAAGCAGGGCTATTGGCTATACAGGCTGTGACTTTCTCTTCTTGTGTTGGACATGGCACAGCCATGGTCACCCAGATGCCTTGGAGCCTCACCACAGGCCTCAGTCCATGCTCTGGCCGGAGGGTTTGTTCGCTGAGCTTGTGCTGTGTGGGATGATGAGTTGAACCCATGGGCCACTATCGTAAAGTAGCAGGGCAAGAAACAATCCACATTTCTCTGTGCTTCTAAGACGAATAAGTCTTGCTTTATCCTTTCCCCTCTTGTTAGGAAGCGCAGGAAATTCAGTCTGGTTTATGTTTTGGGGCAGCCCTTCCCCATCCCTGGGGCTGTGTGAGAAGCCCACGGAATTCACAAGGTCTGGAAGCTGTGGGAAGGCCTCCCTTGGGCATTGCTTCTGGCTGTCATGATCCTCCTGAGCCTCCGGGATACTGGATATCCCCAGGCCCTTTCCTGAGGGTTTGGAAGCCACAGAGCTTAGGGTTGAGGCCCCCTGTTTCCACTTAGATCTTCTTGGGTGTTCCTGCCATCTCTAGGGTTGCTGCAAGGGAGGGAGATGGGATGTTACCTTCTCTTCCCGTCCTCTCCTGCCAGTATATCTGACTGCTCCCCTGGCTGGGCCGCTGACCTCTCCTCTCCTCTCCCTGGGGCTCTTCCATTTGTGGACAATATAGCCACAAGGCTACACACACACACACACACACACACACATACACACACACACACACGTGTATATATATGGTTAACAACAGATATTCCTAAACCTGGACTCACAAAAACCAGAAATCACAAAAGTGAGTGCTGGGGGTGTTGGGACACCTGGGTGGTCCGTTGGATAAGCATCTGACTTTGGCTCAGGCCATGATCTCAGGGTGCTGGAATTGAGCCCCACATTGGGCTCTGTACTCACCAGGGTATTTTTTTCTCCCTTTCCCTCTGCCTTTTCTCCACCCCATCTACTCTCTCTCTCTCTCTCTCTCTCTCCCTCTCAAATAAATAAACAAAATCTTTTTTAAAATGCTGGGAGCATGGAGGGAAATTACTTCTCCTTGATTTGTTATAATCATACTAAGCCAATAGTCACTGACGTTTATTTACCTTTTATATGTGAAGCCTGTGCATTATTTAATGATACTGCTGTGGTCATTGCATTTTGCAAACAGGGAAATTGAGGTCTAGAGGGATTAAGTAATTTGTGTGGGGTTATGTAGCTGGTGCATCTCTCTGAGAGTCAAGCCCAGGCAGGCTGACTCCAGGAACTAGCCGCTTAACTACTGTATGGACTTCATGTTGACCACATAGCTATAGAAGATGACTTGTGTACTGCTTCCCCTGTTGGGTTGGGGACCCTCTCCCTTCTAAATAACCTGTCCTCTGAGTAGTTCCTAATTTGGACATGTGTTTATTCCCAACAAGGTGCACATGAGTGTCCCCACAGATTGGCTGAGAGTCCTGCAGGAGAGAGCATGCTAGATTCTAGGGCCATGCGGGAGGGGTACGTGAGCAATTACAAAAACTGCCACACATTCTTTTTTTTTTATTTTTTTTGGTTAAGATTTTATTTATTTGACAGAGAGAAACAGAGTGTACAGATCCACACAGCAGGGGAAGCATCAAAGGGAGAGGGAGAAATGGGTTCCCTGCTGAGCAGGGAGCCTGACATGGGCCTTGATCCCAGGACCCTGGGATCATGACCTGAGCCAAAGGCAGATGCTTAACCAATTGAACCACCCAGGCACACCAAATGGTCACACTTTCTTTCCAGCCCCATTTCCATGCCTTTGCAGTGTGACTTTAAGCTCCTCCCACTGACCTGGAGTCTGTTCTTTTGCTCCTTAAATGTAGGCTAGCCTTGTGGTCTGCCACACTGATGGGAAGCTGTGGAAGGGGTGGTATGCCAGTTTCAGCCCAGACGTGTGCTTCTTCTCTTTGTCGTAATGTTGCCACTGCCACGTTTACGAGCCCAGCGAGCTTGCCAGAGGATAATAGGCATGTGGTCCAATCCTTCCCATCACTCTAGTTGGAATCCCAGCCAGCTTCAGAAATGGAGCTTCCTCTTAGCCAGCAGCTGACTGCTGATGCCTTCGTGAACTGAGACCAGAAGAACCTCCCAGCAGAATCCAGTCCAAGTTGCCAACTCCTAGAACCATGCGCTAAATTCATGTTTCTTGTTTTAAGCCACTAACTTTTGAGGCAATTGGTTCTGCACCAAAATCTCCATGATACACTCAGCTTCAAGTCCCATGCATTCCTCCCAGAACTGGGTGGTAAGACTAGGGGCTCTAGATAGGGCAGATGAATTAGAGCTATATTTCTCCTTCTCCTGTGTTTCATGGAAGCACACTGCTGTGGGTTTGTGCCACTGATACCCAACACTGAAATTGTATTTGTGAACACCTCAATAGAGGAAATGAACCTTCCCTGAGAGATGTGATCCAGTCCAGCCCTGACACCAAATTGCCACGTGGTTTTCAGTGATTTCCTTAACCAACCTGGCTGGCAGTTCCTTGCATATTAAAAATAGGAGACTGGCACACAGACTTTGTGATATCTGCCAGCTCTAGTATTTGTGACTCTGTGAAGCATCACTAGCGTGATGTTCATACTGTCCACATTTGATTTGGACAGTTTACTCTGGACCACTAGAATGGCAGAAAACGATGAGATTTTTTTTTTTTTAAACCATCCACATAAAAAGAAACAGACCATAAACTGGCTTGTGCCATGGTAAGAAAATTCCTTTACTGACAGTGAAGCAAAAAATATGTCTTAACTATAAAAGTACAGGTTTAGAAAGGAAATGCTCACATTTCCTGACAAATAAGTTTGCATTATTAAAGCCAGTGGGTTTTATGGGCTTTTTGTTGAAATTTACAAAACTACATTGCTTTTGGCATTTCTCCTAAATCAGAAAATGGTTTGGTTGGCTTGACTGCATAGGTTCTATAAAATGTGTTCATTCCTTCATTCCTTCATTTATTCAGCCATTGTCTGCTATGAGCCAGACACTGTCCTCCTTCTAGGAGTAGGGAACTGAACAGGACAGGCAAATCGCAACCCTTAAAGAGCTGACAGTTTACGGTGATAAAATCAAACCCACAGTTAGGCATTAGAGTCATCTAGTGATTAACATTTCTCTCATCCTCTGATTCTCAACCAGTATAACAAGGGTACTACTACTGTTACCTACCTCTCCATGTTGTTGGAAGATCAAATCAGTAACATAAACAAAAGCATTGTGTTAAAGTTATCTCCCAGAGGCACTGCACATTCCCTAAGGACGGGGACCATGTATTATTCATCTTATTTCCACAGAGCTTGGCATACCAAATGCTCAATAAATGATGGTTGAGTGGATGAATGGGTCAGAGGATAAATTAGCCCAAGAATGAAATTGAGTGGGTCTCAACTTTTTCATTTTGCACATTACGTCACCCATGTATAGTTATACAGGTTATGCACTGCACAAGTGAATTTGGCTAAGGTGATAGGAAGACTAAAACCCAGATTTTTCGCCTGCCAAGTCATATGCCTGGTGCAGAGGGTGCCTTTCATAAAGGCCAGCAGTGGGCCTAAGATGAAGGAGTTAGACACTATGGCTTCCCAGAAGTTCTAATTTTATCATTTTGTGATGGGTCCCCTGATGCTATATTCTTCAGAAAAATCCCCAGATGACTCAGATTTTCCTCCTAGTTTGGGTACCATTGGATTTGTAGTCTTTTGAGGCCTCTCCCATTCTAATAGGAGGTGATTTTTAATTATCTTTTAGATTTCTTGAATTTATTATTTTCCAGTATTTCATGTTAAATACTCTTTGTTAATGAGTACCTGACTTGCTGTCTCATGATGTCCTTACCCACTGTTCCCTGTCTTTGGCAGGGTGTAGCAGTTGGAATATGTGAAGTTTATGTTACCTACTCATCAATAAGGAATTCCATGCCAAGCTAAATTTTAAAAATTTCCCCAGATTTCTCTTTCCAGTCTCCAGCATTTGTGTTTTTCCTGACTTCATTGGCAGTATCAAATAATAATAAACAGCAGGGTTCCTTAGACAACATAGAGCTGCTAAGACAAAAGCCCGGTGATGAAAGCTACCAAGGTCTAATTTAATTTTTCTGTCTTCATTTCTTTCTCACCCTCTTTATCAGTCAGGGTACAATGAGAAGAAAGAAACCACACAGGAATTTCAGCAAGGGAAGTTTCCCATGAAGCAGGCTTTCTCGGCTTCAGCCCTTGATATTTTGGGTTAGATAATTCTGAATTTTGAGGGAATGTCCTGTGCACTGTAGGATTTTTTTTTTTTAAGATTTATTTATTTATTTTAGAGAAAGGGAGCATGAATGGGAGGGGCAGAGGGAGAGAAAGCAGACTCCACGCTGAGTGCAGAGCCTGATGCAGGGCGGGATCTTACCACCGGGAGATCACCACCTGAGTAGACCCAAAATTGGAGGCTTAACCGACCGTGCCACCCAGGAGCCCCACTATAGGATTTTTAGCAGCATCCTTGGCCTCTGTGCTTTAGATACTAGTAGCATTCTCTCTTCCTCCAGCTGTGACAACTGAAAATGTATCCAGATGTTGCCAGTGCCCCCTTTGGTGGGCAGAATGGCCCCTGCTTGAGAACCACTCCTGAAATAATTATTACCTCCCTCTGAGATTATCTGGAAAGGAGTAAAGTGAACGCTACAGAATCACTGAGGCTAGGGAAGAGTATGAAGGAAGGGACATGCTGAGAAGGGGGACCCCCTCCCAAGCTGGGATTCAGATTGTGTTGAAGAAGGTGTGGCTGCAGTCCATTCTGCGAGGGCTTCTCTCTGGCTCTGGGCTATGCAAGCAGGAAGCAACTGCAGGGGAAGCAGAGACCAGCCAGCAGGAAACACCCCTTCTGGTTGCAGGTGGAGTGACCACAGGGTTCCTGTGATTCACAGGAAACCCGTCCAGGGGGTGTTGCTGGAGCTGATGAGAATGAGTGCCGCTGGCTACCCCCCTAGCACCCTGCTGACAACAGCTCTTGGTAGGAACCGGAAGCCCTGTAAAAGCTTAGGAACAAAAAGAGAAGCCCCTTCTTCCTGCAGTGTCTCTGCAGCGCCCTCTGCTGACAAAATTGAGCATCATGCCATCTTAATAAGGAATACTTTCATTGAGCTGGCAATGAAAGATGATCTGGATCTGAAAAAGGAAATAAATTGATAGCTGGCGTATCCTTGTATTGTACCCTTCTCTTACCCATCTCTGTATCCTCTACTTGACATAGGTCTGGCGCTTAGTTTGTACAAAATTAATGTTAACTGAGTGATCGGAAGAATGAATGAATGACGAACGTATGGCAGGATTTGCTTTGTTTTTGTTTTTGCTTTTTGGTAGCTGTTTTGGAGAATTTACCAAATTACATTTGGAGAATGTACCAGGGTACAATACAAGGATACGCCAGCTATCAATTTATTTCCTTTTTCAGATCCAGATCATCTTTCATTGCCAGCTCAATGAAAGTATTCCTTATTAAGATGGCATGATGCTCAATTTTGTCAGCAGAGGGCGCTGCAGAGACACTGCAGGAAGAAGGGGCTTCTCTTTTTGTTCCTAAGCTTTTACAGGGCTTCCGGTTCCTACCAAGAGCTGTTTTAATTTTTTCTCCAGAATAGCAAATGGTAGCGTTTACTTCCTCCAATCCCACTTTACTACTAAATTTAAAACTAATTCTATTACTGTGTTACATCTTCTCAACTCATATAGTGGGTCAATTTGATAAGAATCAATTAAAGAATTGAACAATTCAGTGGAAACTAGTTTGAATTGATTCATTGATTAAATTCCCCCAGTTGAGCCAAGAAAACACTAGAAAAGTATCTGTTTTTAAGACAGGATATTAACCAAAGTATTGCTGGCCAGTGAACGAAGTTCAACAAAATTGTTGCCCAGAAGACTAAGAACATTAATAATATGAAAATGAGAATTAATTTTGATTTAGGTGTCAAATGATTCCTTGCTGACCACAATGCGGTAAGTTAGCAGTAAGCATGTTTAAGTTACACTCTCATTTAAAATGAAGAAGCATAATGAAAAGAGAATTGGATTGGAATTGAGTAAAAGTTCTGTGTGGGCTACCTGCTAATGTGGGGCACTAATGTTAGGTGGACAGCTCATTTGAGTTTTGGGGGGCCTCTCTCTCTTCTGGAATGCAAAGCAACCATACATTTCATTTGGGGGAAGAGTAAACGTAATATGAATGTAAATGTATTTTGGAAATTGAAAGTACTTACTACACAAGAGCATCTGGGTGGCTCAGTGGGTTAAGTGTCTGCCTTCAACTGGGGTCATAATCTCAGGGTCCTGGGATCGAGCCCTGCATTGGGCTCCCTGCTCAATGGGAAGTCTGCTTCTCTCTCTCCCTCTGCTCCTCCCCCCACTTATGCTCTCTCTCTCTCTGTCTCTTTCTCAAAAAATAAATAAAATCTTTAGAAAAAAAAAGTACTAAACACATTTGAGGCTTTTATTAGTTCACAGTTGTTTTAATCTTCTTGGGTTTCTAGAAGATTCCAAGTGTATCTGGAGTGCTGAGAATATATTTCTATTTTCTAGTGTAAGGCAGAAGCCCAGTGGAAGGGGTTTTTGAATTTCGAGTATCACACATGGTGTTTCCCTCAAGTATCTCAGGGCCTTTGCACATGCCGTTCCCTCTGCCTGGATTCTTCCCTCTCCTCTGCCTCTATAACTCCTAATTATCCTATTAGCCACATCATTACTTCCTGACTTCGCTGACTTTCTCCTTTATTTGTTCTTACATACCACATCTTTCCACAGAGTACATAGCACCATGGGTATTTTTACATTTTAGTGATTACTTGATTAATGTCTGTCTCCCCAGCTAGGCTATAAACTCCATGATGGGAGGGACCACTTTTGCTTTTGCCCACAGTGACATTTTTGGTAGATGTTTGATTAATAATTGTTGGATAAATGAATGAGTGAATGAGTGAACAAACATATTACCCAGAGCTGAGTGTTGCCTACTGGGTTTTGACATGTCAGTCACATTTTGAAAGAAATGGTGATGCTTAGCTCTCTGGGGCTGTAGAAAGAACACAGGGACGAGACCCACAGTTCACCAGAATGTCCTCAGCACCCAGCCTAAATTCTGGCATACAGTAGGAACTCAATTAATGTTTGTTGAATGGGTTAACTTTGGATCCAGAAGTCTGAGACTTGATCCTTTCCTCTAAAATTTATAGGCTTATCACCCTTGGTGAGGATGTTTATTAACCCCCCTATCCAGTACAGTGAAAACAGGCTCGGAGCCCAGCATTACTGGGTCTAAATCCCATCTACTAGATGCTGGACAAGTCCTTTAACATTACTGTGTGCAAGTCTGCTTATTTACAAAAACGAGGGTAGGATCAATGTCCCAGGATTATTTCAAGTATCAAATGAGAAAAACTATTGAAAAAACCTTGCCTAATACAGCACATATTAGGTATCAGTAAACATTGGTTACAGTCCTTTCCCCTCCTTTATCCTCCTTAACATGAGAATAATGTCACCGGCTTCAGAATCATTGTATCGCCAGTAAGATTATGTACCGCATTTTGTAACCTGAGGTGCAAGATTTCCTTTCTTCCTACTCTGCATCGAAAGAAAAATATGTGCAGAATCAGCACCCGCCACTAGGCGGCACTGTGGTAGTATCTTTGATTTCAGGGTTTCAGTGTAACAAAATAGCACCTTAGTGTACCGTTCAAATTGAAGTCTTGAGGTAAGAAAAATGGGTTACGTTTAAGAGAGAAGCATTGCTCGATAATGGAGTAATGTCTTTTGTAAATGATATTTTAATGTCCAGGGTCTTACTCTGGAGAATCAGGAAGGAAAATTTTAAAAACATTCTTTTACATTCTTAATTTGGGAATATAAGAACCATAAGAACCAGATGAGTGAGAGAAAAAGCTTTTATTTGCTTTATGATAACATAATGTTATCATAACTTACAACTTTTTCTCTTGGAGATCCATTTTGTTTTCTCAAATATTCTGGTAACTTATGCTTATTTTTCCTTCATCTTTTAGAAAGAAAGGTTTAGTTTGGTAGACAAATACTTCTTGGGTATCTAACATAAAATGCACCGCTCTGGGTGATTGAAATAAGACGAGCAGAGAAGGCAAAGCTCCATATCCTGAAGGGGGAAGGAGACCCATTAACGACAAGGAAAAAAATGAACAAAAAGGACAGTTTAGTAGGGCAGTAGGAAAAAGGGTGACTTCGGTGTGCATGTTTGGGACACACACTTCAGATAGGTTGGTTAGGGAAGGACTTTCCAAGGTGGAGCTGTTTGTTCTCCAACCTCAGTAACTGGAAGGATCAGATCAGGCAAGTGTCAGACAGTAGAAAAAGCTGGTCAAAGGCTCTGGTGTGGAAGCAAGCATGCCAAATTCAAGATAAGCATTTTTGGTGAATTAATACTATTCCAGTAATTTAGTGCTGCAAAACAAACTGTCCCCAAACACAGTCGTTTTAAATGACCTCTTTATTTTGCTGACAGTTTTGTAGGTGTTAGGAATTGAGAGCGGTCCAGCTGGCTGATTTATTTTGTTACACCTGGTGTCACTGGCAAGGGCGGTTCAAGTGGGAGGACCACCTTCAAGATGGTTCCTCATGGACACACTGGTGCCCTGATGCCTCCTGGAATCTCTCTTTTCTACACGGGGTTTTATCCTACAGCCTATACCATCATGCTGGGGCTTCTCACAGCAATGATACTCTCAGAGTATTTGTACTTCTTACTTGTCTGCTGTCTTCCAAGAGACCAGGTACAAGCTGCCTGTCTTCTTAAAGATGAGGCCCAGAAATTACTTGTGACATAGCATCATTTCTGCCCAATTCTACTGATCAAAGAGGCCAGTCCTCTTTTTTCAAGGGGGAGAATAAGATATATTCTTTATGTTGTGAAATACCATAAGAACTTTCATCAACATCCATTACCACGCATGGTTACAATTTTTTTCCCCCATGGGTGAGATGAAAACTTTTAAGATCACTCTCTTAGCAACTTGCAAATATATAATACTATGTTATTTACTGTAGTTACCATGTTGTATATTACTGCCAGAGGATTTGTTTGTTTTATAACTGGAAGTTTCTACCTTTGACTGTCTTCCCCCATTTTGTGACTCCCATCTCCCACCTCTAACTATCACAGATTTGTTCTCTGTTTCTATTTGGGTTTTTTGTTTGTTTTTGTTTACTGTTTGTTTGTTTTAGATTCCACTTATAAGTGAGCTAATAGAATATTGTATTTGTCTTCTTCTGTCTGACTGAGCATTGTGCCCTCAAGGTAATGGACTTCACCTCTTGAGAAAAAGAGTATGAAAGGATTTGTGGCCATCTTCAAATGTAACAGATCCTGGAAAAGCGAACAGAAATTCCCTGTGAATGGCTGGGGGCCAGACTTCCATAGCCCAACACCACAGCTCCGGTCTGCCTGTAGCAGGGATATTGGGCAAAGCACTGGAGAGTTTTCTTTGGAATCCAGACCCGTTACTAGGAAAGTCTGCACTGAACAAAATCCACTCTGTCCGTTGCCCACCATGAGCATTGTCGTCAGCATGGACTTAAGTGCATAAGAGGTTTCTTAAGTCCTGATTGTGAATCTGTAGCTTAGGGTTTGGAATGGAAAGCGGAGAAAGATGCCAGCTTCTGTGTGTGCATTTTCCTATGCAGAATAGTTCTGGGATAACCTTAGAGAAATAGGAGCAAAGGGCAACACATAATTATGGTTCAGATACTAATTTGGCATTGAAATAACCCACAAACCAACAATAACTAGACGCTGGTCACCATGATCTAGCCAGGAGAGTGATTAGTTAGGTTTGTCCTCTTAAGAAAGATAATCGAGCCAGTTGGAGTTGGAGTCCTCTTCTGACTAAGTTGTAAGGGGAAAGAAGAGAAAGCAGGGAGTGAGATGCGGCATTTCTGCCATACCAGCCCTTACGGAGAAGGAGAGAGAGCAGTGGGGACTGAGAATTTTCTCTAGTGGACAGGAGATTGGGGGTGGGGAGGTGAGGCTTAAACAGGCCAACTGATGGACCTGGTTGGTCTTTAGTCTGCTCTGTGGCAGTGTGGCAATCAATAGAGCAAATCATTTTTTTTTTTTAAGATTTTTTTTTTTTTTATTTATTTGACAGAGAGAGAGATCACAAGTAGGCAGAGAGGCAGACAGAGAGAGAGGAGGAAGCAGTCTCCCTGCAGATCAGAGAGCCCGATGCGGGGCTCGATCCCAGGACCCTGAGATCATGACCTGAGCCCAAGGCAGCGGCTTAATCCACTGAGCCACCCAGGCGCCCCAGAGCAAATCATTTTTGTATTGACATGTGTCCCAAATCTCACGTTTGCCTAATGATGGCAGCTGGCTTCACTCAAGATGCAGTGGAATCCAAAAATGTTTGTTTAATCATGGTGGCTCTTAAGTCAAGAGAAAATTGAACCTGAGAAAATGTCAACAGAATTTAGTCATAGTCCTCACATATTTTCCCCAGATAACTACTTCTTTCTTTCCGCACTCTTTTGATGTGCTGAGACTCCAAAAATGGCCCAGTTACGTAAACACCTCTTTTTGTTCCTAAGTGATACGTCAGCATGGGCGAAGTTTCCAGTTTCCTCTTTGCTCTTGGATGACAGTGAGGACACTAATAAACCTCTCCTTGTTCTATTGTTTCATCTCAAGCAGGATTTTATTATTCTCGATTATGATTTATCATATTAAAATGGATAGATTTACCTGGATGAAGATTTTCATAGCAGCCCTAACAGTTAACTGGGAAAGTCCACTTGTCATGTCGTGATTAAAATAGGGCTTGGTTGCACAAATCCCACACTCAGGGGTTGTGCAAATCCCACACTCAGATGTTGTCTCTATGGACAGAACTATTGTCTGGGTTTAATGAGACATGTTTTTGGAGGGCTCAACTTGAATGCAAAAAGCAATTGAGTTAATCACATCTCTCTTGGCTCTCAAGTTTTACATAAATAAAGGGAGAATGCATCAGAGATTGCTCTTCCAAAATTGAATTCGGGGTTGGATTTTATCTTAACCCGATATCTATGTACTTATGGGGACAAATGGAGTCGTAACTGTCACTTGCTGTGGCTCTCGTCTCTTCCTGCTCACGCTACTGTCTTAAAAGAAATCCCCAAGCATTTTGTAGGGTCTTGGAAAGGAATTTTCATGTACTCCAGAATGAATCCTGCCACTTGTGTGGTCAGGGTCTTCCTGGAATTTTCCGTTTCTTTTGTCTTCTACTGTGGTTGCTGATAAATCTACAAGGGGTGGTGGTCTTTCGCCAGGCCCAGCTGTGCTGTTTCCGTGGCTGTCTGTCTCCTCTTCAGCCAGGTCGGGGGGCTTCCTCCCTTCCTAGACTGGGTGCCCTGTGCTTCGGTGAAAGCAGGGGAAAGCTGCTTTCCTCTTTATGCATCAAACTTGGTACCTAAGACGGCACTCCTGCCATGCTGCTTGCGCCCCAGAGGGTTCCCAGATTTAGAACCAGCTCTTTCCATTTTAGTTAGAGCTCTCCCTTTTGATAGTGGTAAGCTGTGAGTTCATGCGGCTGAATTCAGGACAAATCAGAGTGAAAGACGGTCTGCTTCATGTGGACACATCTTTGTTCTCTGCTAGACTTTGGGCCTGGGTCAAACCCATGTGTCTGGTGTAGAGGAAAGAATAAAAGGGAGGTGTCTGGATGGCTCAGTCAGATCAGCGTCTGACTCTTGATTTCAGTTTGGGTCATGATCTCGGGGTCATGAGATAGAGCCCTGTGTCAGGCTCCATGCCAGGCGTGGAACCTTCTTAAGATTCTTTCTCTCCTCTGTTCATCTCCAACTTCTCTGCCTCCTTCCTAAAACAAAAACAAAAATAAAAACAACAAAAAGACAGCGGCGGTAAGGTGAGATAGACATTGCATGGGGGGTGGGGGTAGTAGAGGGGCAGTTCCCGGGTTGGTCGCCTACCAGCTGTGACCTGGGGCGAGTAACTCAACCTATCAGCCTCAATAGTTTCGCATCCTGAAAGGGAGTCACTATGGGAAAACACAGCCAAAGCGGTCCCGTTACACACTGGACCCATTCCTGGCACAGACCTCCCGGAACCCTTGGAATTTCCTTAGTGAAAAGAGTGTCTTTTGTATGCTAATGAGGTGACTCCTGGTAAGGTCCCAGATTAAGGATGGGTTCTGGTGGTTAGAAAACCAACTGTGGGATTAAGGTGGGAACTTTTGCCCTACCCCTCCTCCAGGCAGGGTAGAGGGGTTGAAAACGGAGTTCAGCTACTACCGGCCAGTGATTAGCTCGTCATGCCTGTGTAATGAGACCTTGATAAAACAAACAGACAGTTCTGGAATGATAAGGATTGAAGGAACTTCCCAGTTGGTGAAGACGCGCATGCTGGGAGAGTGTGGTACAGGCCAGCTCCAAGGGACAGAGGTTCTTTGCTCAGGACCCTTCCAGACCTTGCCCTGTGTTCCTCTCCATCTGGCTGGTCCTGTGTATTCTTTATGATAAACTGTAAGAGTAAACATAGCTCTGTCTTAACATTCTGTGAGTTATTCTAACAAATTATTGAACCTAAGCAGGTGTCCTGAGAACCCCTGAAGTTGTTGTCAGCTGGATAGAAGTGAGGGTAGTCCGGGGACTTTGAATGAGGTTGGGGAGGAAGGGGGAGGAGGGGACATTCTTATGGGACTGAGTCCTGAGACTGGGAGGTTGGCCCTAACGCCAGGTGGTTAGCATCAGAACCGAATTGAATTAGTTGGACACCTAGTTTGTGTCAGAGAATTGGAGAATCAGTGTTGGCATGATGTATTTTATGTCAAGAAAAAACAGAGCCTAGTGAAGTACTTGCTTCACAGTAAGGACCTAGGAAGAGCTCTCACATTACTGTGATGCTATTTACTAAAATAAAAAGAAAATTAACAAAAACTTATGTAGTGCTAACTAAGTGCCAATGGCTCATTTAACTTGTTTGCTCCTTATAACAAGTCTAAAACTTAAGTATTATTATTCCCATTTAATAGAAGAGGAAACTGAGGCACAGAGAAGTTCAGGTACTTGCCCAGGCTCATCACATAGCTGACACGTGGCAGGATTTGAATCCAGGCAGACGGCCACCCGAGTCCGCGCTCCTCATCTTTATGTATGTTTTTGTAATTAATCTTATTATTATTACTACCGTTTGTTCAGGGAGGCCTAAATAGCCAAAAGAAGATTAATCAGGCATGGGAGTTCATCAGAGAAAACTGATTTCACATTAAGATAGTCAGATATATTTGTTCCCAAAGTAGGTTCTAGACTTAGAGGGTATAATAGATTCTACAGGACTTGGATTATTGATAACCTGGAAATTTCTATGATCCCAGGGTGACATGTGGAAGCATGAATGTCTGTATACCTTGGCATATGCAGATATGTTTGAGTTTACCTGACTTCTCTTGAGAAAATCCAACCAATGTTGTGCCTGTTATAACTCTGCAAACTCCACTGTGTGGTCAGCTCTGTGCACATGGGCAGATGATCAATGGGCCTAGCGCGCCTTCTCCCAGGTGAGACTCGGAAGGAACCTGCCGCTTGGTGATGGGATCCCGCAGAGAGAGGGAAGAAAGGCCACATCTGCTCTGCCAAGTGGTTGCTGGAAAACACGCATCCACTGACCACAGCAGACCCAGCAACATGCCTGACCTGCACAGATCTGTAAATAAAAGTTATGTGAAAGCAAAACTCATTGGAGCAAACAGGCATCCCCAAAATGAATGGCCTTTTTTTTTTTTTAATCTTCGATCACCTTTATAGGGCTCCCATGTAAGCACACTTGATGGGCCCATGATATTACTTAATCCCCACAAAACCGCAGAGGGAGTGGGGTAATTAGGATGACTAAGCCTCTGAGTTTGCTGCTGTCCCCATGCGAAGATTAAACGAGCCCTTTCCACTTTCCAAAGTGCCCCAGGTTGGCCAATAATTTGTATGGTCACCCCAGATTTTGTGTTCATTTTATGGAAGAGGAAACAGGCACAGAGAAAGTAAATGAGTCACTCAAGGCCACGTAGCAGGTGGGGATGGAGCTGGATTGTGACTCAGCTCAGTCTGTCTCCAACCGTAGTGCTTTCTGCCCTAGTCCTCTGCCTGCCCTACAGAGACCTGAGCACATCCGCCTGACCGCGCATTCCTCAGGAGGCTCTAGAAACTCACTGGAGTGATTTAACGACTGTTTGCTACACTGTTGGGATTCCTCTTTAGGAATGACCTTCAGAGTAATTTGTTCTACTTTTTAAGAAGATTTTTGATGTTAGCACATCTTGGTCCTTTCGGGGTAGAGTTCATTTTTGGAAATAACCCTCAACACTTTCTTAGGTGAGTTGTGAATAAGGTGGGAAATTATCGGGGGCCCCTGGGTGGCACAGGGAGTTGAGCATCTAGCTGTTGGTTCAGCTCAGGTCGTGATCTCGGAGCGCTGAGACTGAGCCTCTCTCCAGCAGGGAGTCTGCCTGAGGAATCTTCCCCCTCTCCAGCTTCCCCTCCCGTTGCTCTTTCTCTAAAATAAATGAATAAAATCTTCTTTAAAAAGTGAGAAATTATTCTGGGGAACACCATTTGAGAGCCAAATCAAAGGATTAGTTTGTGACTTATTTGTTTGCTTGTTTGGCTGGTGAAACTGGCTTTGAAAATAATTCTCCAAAAGTCATTCTGCAGATGTTTTGAACAGTTGACAGTGTCATTTGAATGGGTTTAATTTCCCAAATTATTTTTTTAAAGTCTCATTTTGTCATGCCTGATAAATATGACATATTGTATCCAGTCTTTCCTAGTAGCTAAGCGCGTTTAGCTTGGAATGAGTGGACGAGCTTGCCTAGGTTTTTGGAATTCCTGACCTTAGATAAAGGAAGTAAATCAATTCTTTCCCAAGAACTCATGTTTCTCTTTGCCATTCCCAAGACTTAATGTTCCACCAAGTGAATTCCAGTGTGTGTCATTGTCTTACATTTTAAAAATTAAAAGTTTTGATACCTATGTTTGCAGAACTTAATACCTTTCTTCCAACATCTGATAAGGTTTTGGATGGATTCATCTATTAAAAGTAATCATTATACATTTTTAATTGCACTTTGAAATGTATAAAGCAATGCCAAGTCTACTTCTTTTTTCTTATTTAAATTCAAAACAACCAAGGGAATAGAGCGAATCAGGTATAGTCATGCACATTAGAGGTAAAGAAAGGGAGGCTCTAGACCTTGTGTTTTGTCCACAGTCACATTTAAGTCTAAGTGGCAGTGTCTGGAGTTTAGGGTGCGTTTTGCATCCAGTTACTCATTACTTTCCTTTCCACTGGATTATATTCCCTTCCTTGATTTTTCTGTTCTCAGAGATCACTGACGCTTTCAAGTGTGTATTAGTTTTCTGTGGTGGCTATAACAGAGTACAGCAAACTTGGGGGCTTAAAGCAATAGACATTTATTCTTGTACAGTTTTGGAGGCCAGAAATTTGAAGTAAGTATTATCTAAGTGTCTGTAGACCCAAACACTCTCTCAAGGCTGTAGAGAAAAAAATCCATTTTCTTGCCTTCTCTAGTTTCCAGAGCTGCATTCATTGGTTTCTTTTGCTCATGGCCCTTTCCTCCATCTTCAAGGGCGGAAGGATAGCATCTTTAAATTTCTCTTTCTCTGTTCTGTCATCATATTGTATTCTCCTCTGTGGCTAAATCTTCTTCTCATTCCCTTTTATAAGCATACATCCGATTGCATTTAGAGTCCACGCTGTTAATCCAGGACAAGCTCACCATTTCAAGGTCTTAGTCACACCTGCAAAGTCTGTCTGTCTGTCCAACCATTCATCCATTCGTTCATTCATTAATTCATTCGATACAAGGTAAGAGTCACAGGTTCTAAGTATTAGAGTGAGGAGATATTCTTTTGGAGGAGAATATGTTATTATTTAGCCTATCACAGTCCACCTTTTGGCCTTCAAAGATTCATATCTATCCCATGTGGAAAACACATTCACCCCATCTTAGCATTGCCCTAAGTCTCAACACATTAAAATATCAACCCTAGTCCGAAATCTCATGTAACTGCCATCAGCTTAAATCTCAAATCTTATTATCTAAATCATATAAATCAGGTATAGGTGAAACTCTTGGCATGATTCTTCACAAGGAAAACATTCTGTCCATCTGTAGACCTACAGAGCAAGAGAACGTGTTCTCTACTTCCAAAATACAGTAATGAGACAGGCAGAGGATAACAGGCATGCAAATTCCCATTCCAAAAAAGAGGAAGTGAAAGGAAGGGGACATTGATCCTAAGCAATTTTAAAATCCAGCAGGACAAATTCCATTATGTCTCAAGGCCTGAAAATAGTCCTCTGTGGCTCATGGCTCTGACCTCTCAGCCCAAGGTCTCACTCTGGGAATCATCCCCCTCCTTTTTTTTTAAAGTAACGTGTATTTGCAGCTGAATGATTTATGGATCTGTTTCCTGCCTTCTCTTCATTTTGTTTTCTCTCTGTCTCTTCCCATTGAAACTGGCGGTGTTTCTACAAATAAAACACTCACAAAAATCTGATGGTTCTCCAGTGTATGTCATAGGGGTTCATGTCATTGACCAAAGTGTTCTTCACAGATAGTTGGACAGCCTTATCTGTATTCCCAGCTTCTACCGAGATGATTGAGGGGATCCATAAGTCATACATCCAATTTTGTTGGCTCTCCCCAAAGGTTATCCCGCCACAGTCTTGACCTACTCTTCAGAGCATGATTTCCAGACAGTGATTACCTTATCTCCTAATATTGACATCTTTTGCCATCTGGATAGGATGTTAATTCCCCAAGTCATCAAGTTCTGATTCTTTGTTGCTTAATGTTTCTTCCTTCATATTGTGTCTTTCCTTTAATAGTTTACTTTAAATGGCAAAAGGAAATCATGCTGCACCTTCACTACTTTACTTGGAGATCTCTACAGCTAAATGTCCACGTTCATAACTTACAAGTTCTGCTCCCCAGGTAGTTACAGGTACCAGTAACATGTTCCTCACTTCCTCCTGAGACCTCGCCAACAGTGCATTTTATGTTCGCGTTTCTATTAACGTGTTGTCTAAAGCAATCTCTTTTTCTCCCATGGATCTCAAAATCCAGCCTCTACTCATTACCCAGTTCTAAAGCCATTTGTAGGAATCTGTTACAGCAGATACCAAAAGCTTGTCATTGTTTCCAATTGCTACTGTAATAAATTTACCACTCTCTTGGAGGCTTAAAACAGGAGAAATTTATTTTCTCATAGTTCTGGAAGGTACTAGTCTTCCTTGAGTTTCACTGGGCCCAAACCAAGAGCTGTACTGCCTCTGGAGGCTCAAAGGGAGAATTCATTCCTGGCCGTTTCCTGCTTCTAGTAGCTTATCAGCATTTCTTGGCTTGTACCCACTGCTATAATCTCTGTCTCTATCACTGCCTTGCATTTCCCTTTTCTGTGGCTGTGTCAAATTTCTCTCTGCTTCTTTTTTAATTTTTTTTTTAAATAAGGATACATTTGATTGCATGTAATGATCATATTTGATTGATTGTATTTAGGGTCTAGTGGGATGATCCAGGATAACCATCCATCTCAGGATCCCTAACTTAATTACATATGCATGTTAGTTATTTGTTTGTTTGTTTGTTTTTCTGTATAAGGGTAGCATTCCCAGGTTCTAGGGATTGAGGATATGTCTTGAGGACATTATTCAGCTTACTGCATGTTTTCCATGTCTGTGTCTTGCCATGGTTGCATGAGATCTGAGAATACCCATTGCATAGCCATGTAGTGTACACACATTAGGTTGCTACTTGCCTCAGAATGTCTTGTTCCATTCCCCCAACCTCTTGTGAAAGACCCATGCTCTAGTCATGGAGTAAGCCAGACTGCAGCAGTCACAGGTCCTCAGGTGCCCTGACCACTGTGGTGGGTACCTGACCCAATGCAACCAATCAGAATTCCTCCCTGAGATTTTAAAATTGAATGTAGAAAGAGAAATGCTCTAGGGATAGGATACTGGTGCTGCCTTTCTTCACCATGTGCTGAAAACAAAGAAGGACTCACCGTGGCAATTTCTCCTTTTTCACCCCTGAAATACATAAAGTTCTCAGTAAGGAAGTCTATTCCTCAAAGATAAATAGGCCTTTGACTTCCCGCCTAGGTGTAAGGAAGTCGGCAGGTGAGACATGGCAATCTTGATACGTGTGAGCCCACTAAAATTTTTCAGTTCTTCAAGAGGTTATGCTGGTACATTAAATAATCAATAAATCACTTTGGTACTTTAAAAGCTACACAAAAGATACCTCAAAGACTGTTTAAACATAGCACACATTGATTTCTGCTTCCTCCTGTATCCCACTAAGAAAATTAAAAATAGAATTTAAAAGCTATACATCTACACAGATAGAGGGCATAGAAGAGGCACCAATAGCAAATTAAAGATGTTAACAAGTGTGGAAGACGGAAATCAGATGGATGAATAGCAACTGGATGGTGAGTGCAAGAGAGCTGGAACAACGTGCCCAGAGAGTGGGATTCCAAGAAACAAGCCAACTCTTGCCATGGAATTCTAGAGAAACTTGAAAACCAGAGCCCACAGGTACCTCTAAAGACAGATGTGTAGAATCAATGTGGTAGAGGATAGCTCTTGTATTTATGGCTGTTCATCATCTTTTGAGTAGTGTGTCTATAGTTAGGGAAATCTGTAGTCTTGCTTCCCCAGTCTAAACTCTAATATCCAGCTTCCCCTACACTCATGGGACCTGGCTGTGCCAATCAGACACACGTGACATTTTAATTAAGAAATGAGCTGAGGAAAGAGAGTTTGTGTTTTCATTCTTCAGGCAGAGGACTCAAGCCTTTAGTGGAAGCAGTCAACCATTGGTTGTAAGGTTAAGTTTCTTTATAAAACTGGCTTTGTTGGGGTAGTGGTGGGAGCAGTGATCATCTGTTTTGGTGCTCAGTGGGTAGCAGAGTCTGAACATTTTCTCATCAGGCCTGTTCTATTGGGTGATTTTAGGCTTAGTTCTAAAAGATTATCTTGCAGCCTGACTTCTTAGCTTTCTCAAGCATTCAGTGAAGTACCTACCAGTTGATAAACTCCTTTCCCATTTAAATTGCTCAGGTTCATTTCTGGGTATAGCAGGTTTTTGTTTTTCTTTAAAGATTTTATTTATTTATTTGGTAGGGAGAGCGTAGAGGAAGAGCACAGATGGAGAAGCTGACTCCCCACTGAGCAGAGAGCCTGATGCAGGGCTTAATCCAAGGACCCTGAGATCATGACCTGAGCCAAAGGCAGAGGCTTAACTGACTGAACCACCCAGGTGCCCTGGATTGGAGTTTTTTTAAAAAGCAGAAAATACCCACCCCCTCCCCACAACCTGCGTGTGTAATGTTTTGTTTTATCTGAGATGCCATTTCCCACTCCAAAGAACCAGGTAATGGATTTCCCCCATAGCATCTGGAGAAACCCAGAGGGGGTTCAGATTGAGGACATCAGGAACAGTGTCTAGCTGGCCTCAGACATTGAAATTAAATAAGGAGAGAGACTTCTCAGTTCAATCCCCTTCCTCTCCTCCATTCCCAGAAGATAGGCAGTAGGGTATATACTCCAGAGGCAGAGATAGGAAGATTTTTCTTGTGAGTAGTTGGGCCCTCCAAGAAAAAAGGCCTCCAGTGAGTTAGCTAAATATCTACCCAGTCACCCTCCAGTAAAGCCCAGCCTGGTCACCACAAACTGCCAATCAGGACTTTATTGCCTTTCTCGTAAATATCAGTGCATGTGCCGGAATCACCAGATTTTGAGGAAAGCTTCTATTCTCAAATGAAAAAGACCAAAGCAAATACTGGGAGGAAATGAACTTGATGAAAACAGTGATAGTGAAGTGAACAGGAGGCAACTTAATTTAAAAAGCTGTAATTAATATATTCAGAAAGAAAAGAGAAGATATTTCATTGATAAAACAAAATATAATCTATTTTTTAAAAAGACTAGAGAACAAAGAGCTCCTGGAAATGAAAAATGTTATAGCAGAAATGAAAACTAATTTGAGGCAATCTCCTGGAAAGTAGAGCAAAAGAACAAAGGCATGGGTAGCAGGAGAGAAATGAGAAAATCAGGGAATCAACCCCATAGGTCAAAGAACAACCAAGAGAGACACAAAATGAGAAGAATTTTTAAAAACCCTGTATATATTGAGACCCAAAGAACTTGAATCTCCAGATTGAAGACTCACTGTGCTCAGCATATGAATCTACATCAAGGCACATTACCATGGAATTTCAGAGCATGAAGGATAAAAAGAGAAGATGTTAAAAGTTGCCAGAGAAGAGCAGACGGGTTACATATCAAAGGTTTAAGAATCACAATGAGATCCTAATTCTCAGCAGCAAACTTGGAAGTCAAGAAGTCAAGGGAGCAATGTCTTCAAGGCTGAGCAAATGCTTCTCACCTAGATGTCCATATACTGCTAAATTGTTAATCAAATGTGTAGGTAGAAGGCAGATGTTGAAGTCTCAAAACAGTTATATCCAGTATAACTACTGGACGGTTTGCTCCAACAAGCAAAAGAAAACATCAGAAAAGGAAATAAAAATCTGGAGATGGGGGATCCAACTCTGGGAAAGAATAAAGGAATTCCTAGGATGATGAGGAAGGGATTTCCTGGTGTGTCATCCGTTTGGGAGCCTCAGTGAGCAGGAAGGCAAAAGCCTTTTGCCAAACCCCACAAAACCAAAAAAACTCCCCAAACTTCAAAGGGAAAATGCAGTACTGATAGATTTCCTAAGGAATTGAAGTTTTTTGAAAGGGGGTTTGGAATTCGTCAGAGAGTCTGAGAAAAACGGGTGATAACTAGAAAACTGAGTAGATGAAAATTAAAAGCAATTACTAACTTTAGGGAAAACATAATTTTGTATAAGAAATGAAATGCAGATGTAGTACACTATTGGCTTCATATATGAATAATTACATAATACTAATTTAAGTAGTAACTACTGATACAACCAACATTATAATAAAGCTGTATTACGAAGAAGGTAGAGATGGAATGTAGTGGGGAGGGTGGGGGCATAGGGTGTAAAAGTCCTAAAACTTTATTTTTCTATAAAAGGAAATCAATGGATAATCCTCAAAATAATTAAGAAATAAAAATATACATGTATAGAAACACAAAGGTAAATGTTGGAAAAAGGAGCTGAAAGGATCAAAAATGCTTAGCTCTGAGGAGCAGGACTTAAGGGTAGGGTAGGGGACTGTTCTTTTGCATTTCAATACTTATGGGACTATTCATTTTTTTTTTTTTTTTAATTCAAAACCAGCCAAACCCTGGAAAAAATGCTTAGATCAACAGGAACTCTTGTACCCTGTCATTGGGAACGTAAATTAGTGTAATCATCTTGGAAAACTGTTCAGTAGTATTTACCAAAGCTGACTATACACATACTGTACGATCTAGCAGGTCAGTCCCAACAAGATGTGTGTGGTTGTGAGGCTGTGTGCTAAAAGCTCTACAAGCATGTCCATGGCAGTACTATTCATGGGAGCTGGGGCAGGAAAGGACAAAGTGTGAGCCTACCGTGGCTATGGTAGGGTTCTGCGAGGAAGAGAGTAAATGTAAAACTACATTTAGAAAATCTCAGCAAGCTGAATATGGTTACTTCTTGGTTCTTGATTTTTTTCTTTGATTTTAGGATTTTTTTTTTTTCTTTGTCTTCTCTGTGTATATTCTACTTGACGCAACCTCAAGGTTTTTGTGTTTTGTGGTTTTTTGGATTTTGGGGGGGGCATAATTAATGATGACTTTGAAACTCTTTGAGGGGCAGCTGGGTGGCTCAGTCCGTTAGACAACCAGCTCTTGATTTTGGCTCAGGTCATAACCTCAGGGTCTCGAGATGAAGCCCCACATTGGGCTTTGCACTGGGAATAGAGCTGGCTTGAGATTCTGTCTCTCCCTCTACTCCTCCATCTTCATTCACAAATATGCTTGCTCTCTCTCAAAAAGGAAAAAAAAAAGAAAAAGAAAAAAGAAACAAACAGAAGAAATGAAACAAAAGAAATTATTTGAAACACTGAAAGGGGCCTGCTCATGCTTTTAGGCACAGTTCTGATAAAAAGAAAACAAAGGCAGAACACAGGAAAAGTAATAGTCTAGTAAAGAAAAGAGCATGCCTTGACTGGCTTTCCTGGGGGAGGGGGTGGGGCTGGAATTTTCCTCTTATGCCCTTTTACATTGTTGCAGGAATCTTACTCCCTGAAATAATAATAATGCACCGATGACCTTGGTTTCTCTCAGAATTCTTTAAGAAGAGAGGGCATTCATCTTGCCTTTGCCCTTTTATATTATTTGTGTTGGAAATCTTCATTGTGCAAGCCTTGGAAGGAGGGGAGAGGAAGCAAGTTACATTCTCCTGACCTTCACATCACCACACTATAAAAGCCCTTCAATTGCAGGCATTTGCCTTGCTATCTTGTTACAGATCAAGGGATAGCAGAGGGAGACACTCTTGAAAGTTCAGCCACTTACCCTGAATTATAATGGGTGGGATTGAAGGAGACAGGAAACAGCCAAAGCTGGCTGGTAATTGGATTGATTTGCATGGGTTTGTGCCTGCAGTCAGCAGCCTCTAAGGGAAAGCCCTTCTCATGAAACATTCTGGGGGGTTCTGCTTGGGGGGGAAGGTGCCAAAATTCTTCAGAACATAAAACAGACTTTGGATGTTATCAAACTGCATTTGGTCTCTTCCTTTTCTCTCTAAAACCCTTAAGAGGATTATTTGGGGACGGGTGTTCAGTAGGTTGGGGGATTACATAGAACAGTAGCAACTGGTCATTTAAATGCCTGTGATTATCATTGACTTTATAATAGATAAAACATCTTATCTTATTATATCTTATATAACATCTTATTATATGCATATACCTTCATAATTATACAAAATAAGAATATATATAATATATAGTTACAATATTATAATTCTTATAACGAGGAATTCTTATAATGAGGAAGTAATTTGCTATTGAGCCAGGAGAACTGGATTCACACCCCTTGTCTTTCTTTTGATAGGTCTGTGATCAAAGGAGCGAGACTGATACAAAGCGAAGGTCAAGCAAAGCTTTATTTCCCCCTAAGCATAGAGAATCAAACCGACGGGTTGAGGCTGCCTCTTACAGAGAGGGCAACCCCTCCCTGCCTTGCCAACTAACTTTTAATTAAAGGCCATGTGGTTGAGCCTGGCCACACACAGGTGGCCGATGAGATTGTAACACACAGACAAAGCTCCCCAGTCATGCTAGGTCACACACGGGTGGCCAATTGAATTACAATTCATCCCATAGTAGCTATTTGAACTAGCCTATCACTGTAGTCAGAATTGGTACCCAAAAGGCGCCCAAAAGGCAGGGCCCACACTCCTTGGTAACTAGGGAGACAGTATGAGCTCTCCATTGATTGGATGTCTCCACCTGGCCTGACTCATCCCTGCATTCGGGTGGTTATCTCCACCTGACCTGATCCACCCTTGTATTTGGGCTCTGTTACCTGGAACTGGTTGACCATATTTTACTGGTTTCCCGAACTTACTTTTAAGTAAGTTCCCCTGGGGTTGGGGGCAGGGTCAGTTTAAGTTTTACTGCATAAACAACAAAATCACTGTTTAACCGGATGGAATTGCTCTGGCTAAATAGGCCCTTACACTTTAACTATTTGTGTGAATTTAGGCCACTTCCTACTTTCTCTTTGTCCCCATTGGTGTCTCTGCTACATGAGGGTAATCATGCCTATATTGAATGCTTTGTTAGGGCTAGCACACAGTAGGTGTCCAATAGTTGCTAGGCGTTTCCCTTTTCTTACCACATAAAGTTATCTTTTGAACAGTCTTCAAGTGTTGCTATCTGTCCAAAGTCATGTGTTGGGACAGCTCTAGAGATCGATGCCTCTGGGTATTCCTGCTGCTTACCACAGGCTGGCAAAGAGCAAGCCACTGGAGTCATCTCTTAAAAATAAACATAGATCTTGTTGCTTCTTGGCATGCAACCCTTCATTTTTCTTTCCCTACATACGGAATGAAATCCGAGCCCCTTGTCAATGTTCTACGGATCTCTTTCATGGTCTGGCCCATGCCTGCTTCTCTGGTTCCATCTCCTAACCAGCTGGATTGCTGACCGTGTCCCTAACACTTGTGCCTCCTCTCTGGTCCTTAACCGTGCCAACAAGCTCATGCCTCAGTCACTTGGGACTTGATGTTCCCCCGATCTGGATCACTTCCTTTGCCTCTTTGAATGACTGACCCCTGCTCATCCTTTAAGCACCCACTTTTGTCTTTTCCAGGAAGACACCGAGATGGAATTTAGCATGAGTGGTGTTTCTTATTGGGGGAGGGAGGGTCTTAGCAACACTTACTAAGGGAGGGTGGGGAATGAAGCCAGTATGGGCAGAGGGAGACATGGAGCAGTGTAGGCCAGGCACAGCCTCAGGCTGACCGCACAGGGAGCTCTGGATCTAGAATGGTCTTACAGTGCTTCTTCCAGCTTGTAGCCATGGCCAGGCCTTTATACTCTCCCAGGAATCAGCCTGAAGTGGGGTTTCCCTTCCCACAGGGAAAATGTGATATTGAGGAGTCCATTCTCTGCAGCTGCGGCCATCCCTGAGAGGGTTGACAGCTGAAGGCCAAGAGCTGACGTTACTCCCAGACAGGAAGTCCTGCTTTGAAGGAGGATCTGAGCATCATGATCTGCCATACAGACTTCCTTGCACACCCGGCATCTGACCTTGTTGTGTTTTATATCTGAGAGTCTGATTATTCCCTTGTTTCCTCATTGTTTCTTCCACTCGGCTGGAAATTTCATGTAGACAGAGCTCTGGGTGCCTGGGTGGCTCAGTCAGTTAAGCATCTGCCTTGGGCTCAGGTCACAACCCCAGGGTCCTGGGATCGAGTCCCACATTGGGCTCCCTGCTCTGCACGGGGCCTGCTTCTCCCTCTGCCTCTACCTCTCTCTATGCCTCTCATGAATAAATAAAGAAAATCTTAAAAAAAAAAAAAAAAGATGGAGCTCATATTTGCTTTCTTACCTGTAATTTTACCATCTCCTTGTATTGGGCTTAGAACAGTAGGCTGTTAATATGAATTTATTAAGTGAATGAATGAATAATGGATGCTTAATGATAATCATGAGAGTTATCAAAGAGTATCAGTCCCTTAGTGTAACATTGTGCTTGCAAAAGAGGGATCATGTCTTTGCTCAGTCTTTCTGCCATTTTTCATCAGAGAAGACCATGAGCAAAATGATACCAGAACTCTTTGTTCTAATACTTTGATCTTTATGAGCAAGAAAAGAATGAGTAGTGTCTATGGAATGGGGTGGTAACCAGGTCTGGAGGTGTCCTGTCCTTGTCTCCACAGAAGTAGCAAGATATAATGGAGAAAACCCTGGCCAGCTCAGAGGACCCAAGGACACCATGGGTGGTACCAAAGGCAGAGAGCGCCTCCAGCGGGTTGAAGACAATTAGACCTTGTTGCCAAATATTTTTCCTCTTCCCTGCTGCCTCATTCAATATGAACACTTAGAGGCCGAAAAGTTTAAATCCTGTTAAGTGAAAAGAAAAGAAAAAAAATAAATAAAGGGCTACAAGGAGTGAATTAATCGTATCTCCCAAACTGAAGGTTGCAAAAAGGAGTTCAGATATTCTGAGAGCAAGACAGGTTAAGAGCTGATGGCAAGTCTGCCTTATGTTGTGTTGCTATTAATTGTTTATAGGCCAGAAGGTAGCTTAGCAGACAGTTTCATGCTCTCTTTTCCAGGCCAGGGAACATTTACCTGGCATGCATTCATTAATTCAGATTTAATTCTTTTATTTATTCATTTACTCATTCTTGGGCAAAAAGAATTCCCCTCAGTAGTTCTGGTGGTTGATAAGGTTTATTTACTTTTTAAATTTAGTTTAGTTTTTTTTGTTTGTTTGTTTTTTGTTTTTGCTTTTTGTTTTTGTTTGTTTGTTTGTTTTGGTTCAAAGAGATGCTTTTATTATAGCATGGGGACAGGACCTGGGGGCAGAAACAGCTGCACTGGGTTGTGAGGAGTATAAAGATTCTATACTTTTCAGTTTGTGAAGGGAGGTGGGTAGAGATCATGTAAGTTTCCAAGTAATTTCTGTATGCTGAACATGAGGTTTACAGGACCTTAGAGGTCTGGCTATTGTCAAGAGAAGGTTGCTGTCATTTTTGAACAACAAAAGAAAGAAGAAGACACAAAATATGCTTGTAGACTTAAGGAATATTTTGATTTTCTGTTAATACAGCCATATATATATACTAATTACAGAACTTGAAGCCTTGGTTGAGAGAGACTGTAGCTTGGGAGGGGCTCCTGGTGGCTCATTTGGTTAAGTGTCTGCCTTTGGCTTGGGTCATGATCTCGGGGTCCTGGGATGGAGCCCCGTGTTGGGCTCCCCACTCAGCAAGGACTGTGTTTCTCCCCTTCCCTCTTCACCTCTCCACCGCTCATACTTTCTCTGTCTCTCACACAGTCTCTCTCTCCTGCTCTCAAATAAATAAATAAAATCTAAAGAAAAAAAAAAGAGTGACGGTAGCTTAGGAGAAAAGGGGGAGCGTTTTGGACAAAACAATTAACTAGCTATCTTAGGGGCACAGGTTGGGTAGGTTATATGTGAAAGTCATTTGTGTGTTGGTTTACTTTTTGTTTTTCTATTTTCTTAAGTTTTCTGCCTTGTGCATGTATTACAGTTGTGATCAGAAGCCAAGCTATAACTAAAATAAATGTAGTTTTGTTGAACTGCTTTGAAGATAGAGGTCTGTAGAAAAGACTTCAAGCGTGTCAGCTGTTTTATTTTGAAAAAAGAAAGAAGTCCTCCCAGTATTTGTTTAGAGGCTTCAAGAAGCAGTCATTTTTCTTTGAAATCAACATTTTGTATTTGTCCTTGTGGATTACAATTCGTCATCTTTGTCAAGCTGTTTTCTTTTTTGCTCAGCATTAGAATGTGAGCATTTTCCCATGCTCCTGGGTATTCTCTGAAAGCATTTAAAATGGCGACATAGTATTCTGTTCCATGGTTAAACCATTCTTTCATTAACCATTCCCTTGTTGGGCATTTGTGTTGTTTCCTGCTCTTTTGCTCTCAGAAACAACTGTCATCAGTGTCTCTACGTGAACAGTTGTATGCCTCTTTGAGGATTCCCTTGGGATGAATTTCAAGAAATGAAATGCAGAACCAAGAGCTAGCCCCGCTGAAGGCTTTTACGTGTAGGTGCTCTTGCGGGAAGCCCCGTGTCAGGGTCTCCATTTCTCAGGGACTTCTTGGCCTTGCATTTGCCTCAGGCACATTCAGCCATCTCTAGAGAAGCTGCTGGAGAGAAAAAGCCTCACCATTCTTGGGCTCAAGTCATCATCTCCTGCGTGACCTTTGGTGAGAGAATTCACCACTCTGGGTCTCACTTTCCTCATCTGCAAAATTAGAACAATGCCATGGGCCCTCCAGGTTGTAGCAGAGCTCGGTGGTGATCTATCTCCTGTCAGCCAGCAGTCTGGGCTAGCGGTTTTGCACATCGCTCCTTCCCCGTAAATGTGGAGACGAATATGGGATGTGCCCAGGACGTGCTCATGTGGGAAGAGTTTGGTAAACTGGGTTTTCTTGTTTCTAAGAAACTATTGTCATAGCTTTTGGGACCAGCAAATGGTAAATCGTGTCACTTCATGGGAGCGGGTAGATGTGCATTTTGATAGAGTCATTCACTTTAGGGGTTATTGTTTAAAGTAACTAAAGCTTAACTTTCAATCGCTATGTTAAGAAATAATAGATACTTGACCTGTAAGTTTTATTCCTTTTGTCTTATTCCTCTTGTCTTTCTTGATTAGGAAAGGGGACTCTGGAGCACCCCCATTCCCTTCCCTGTTTGAGTTCTCTGATATGATTTAAGAACATTAGGGAATGGTACAGTGTTTTCATCTGAAATTTAAAACCTTGATTTTCTTGCGATTTGAGGCATACCAACGCCTGGTGCTTACTTTCCTTTCCCTTTTTCCCTGCTGTCTCAGCTAACAGGGGATAAGAATCACCCCAAATCCCATGACTCAGAAGTAGTTTGTTGTAGCTAATATTTTGATGTACTTCCTTCCGGGTTGAATTCAGATGTAATCCCAGATATACCTGCAGAATATGTTAAAAGGATTTGGTTTCAAGGCATATGTTTTATAACTTGATTTTTTGTTGTTAATGTTTTATCTTGAACATTTTGTTTTATCATTAAATAATCTCCACCAATATACAGTCCTGGAGTTTTCTATCATAGGAATATACTATAATTTATTTAACCAAGGCCCTATTGTTAGGGCTTTGGTTATATTACTATAATTTATTTAACCAAGGCCCTATTGTTAGACATTTAGTCTTACAGTTTTCATTGTTATAAATAATGCTACAATGAATAGTCTAGAATATCTGTAGACATAGTGTAGAATATCTGTATCGATGGAAATAATGAGTCAAAGGTCAAAGATATTTTAACACTTCTTGCTACTTTTTCCAAACTCCCTTATAGGTACAAGGAACATCTTTACCACAACCAGCTGTAATAAGTATGCCCGTTTCATCAAAGCCAATTACACTTGATAGTATCTTCAAATATTTCTTACAAATTTGAAAAATACTTAAAATTGTTTTTTTCTATTCTGATCCTGCTGAGGCCACACATTCTTCATGTGTTTTAGGGCTTCACTGTAGCTCTCTGAGAGTATCCCTTTGTCCCTGCATGTCCCCTCTCTCCTCTTCTCTCTGCCCATGGGCGGTGATCTCTGGAAAGGTCACCAACAGTCTCCCCTACCTGTCCCTTTTATGGAGTTTGGCCAATGGGGAGCCCCAGCAAGAGATGGCGTAGGAAGGGAGAAGAGCAAAGTCAGGGTGTTTATCCTCTTGACTTCCTCCAGGCCTGTGTAGTCAGCTGTGACACAGATTCAGTCCCCTGTGTGCCCTAGGCTCTGCCTGACTATGTTTGCTTCCATGTTCTGGGACCCAATTTTTCCTTTCGTTCTTTAGTTCATTAGCCCAGATCCCTGCACTGTCCCTTGAGTTTGGGAATGAATCCCTTTGTAATTCCCTCTTTGACCTGTTCTTGAGTGTTGCATCTGTTTCCTGTCGGGACCCTGCCTGATAAACACGATCTTAGTACCTACTGTCAGGTCATCACCCTGTTTTATAAACCATGAAGTGTAGGGCCAGGGAGACAAAGAGTCTGACTTCAGTTGAGTCTTCTGGTTGTGCTTACAGAAGGATGAAGTGTGATGAATTTTCATTAGCAGGGATTTTTTCAGGAAAGGTAATTTCTGGCATTTAACTATGATGCAATATCCAAACAGCACCATCATGCTTTACTCGGTCTTCATTAATAGGATCTTCTGGTGCTGCTTTCATTCATGTAGCTAGAACACACAGGAGAGAGCATGGACTTGTCCAGTGGGCTGGGCTCACATCCCAACTCTGCCAAGTCCAGGTTGAATGACCCTGAGCCAATTAACTACTTTCCATAAGCCTCAGTGTCCTCATCTGAGAGATGGGTGTCATAATAGTGGCTGCCTCAGAGGTTGTCATGAGTTCATTCTTGTTTGTGCTCTCTACTCTTGTTTGAGGGGCTTATCTAAGACTTACAGAGAGAGAGGTTAGGAGGAAGTGCTCAAAAATGGTAGATGCAATAATCATAAATAATGATCACATGATTTTTACTTCTTTTTCAGTTAAATTATTGTATTTGCCAAAAGAGAGAGATCAAAGATGTATTTTTTTCTGTTGCATAGAAGATTCCATGAAGATTCTATGAATTTTAACTCTGCTTGCAGAGTACCACAGGATTGCACCTAAATCACTTGACTTCTTCTGTTTCTTCAGGCTTAAACTGGATAAAGACTCATAGTAGACCACTCCATACAGCCTCCCATACATGTTTGAGAATCACTTATAGTTCAGGCTTCGGGTCTCCTCTGGAATATCCATGATGACATTATAGCTTCTCTCTGGAAAAGTCCTGCAACACAAGCTCATTTCTTATGAAGCACCTGATTCCACGTTTGCATACTTCTCAAGGCATAGTATTCATTTTATTAAGTAGATCTCTGCCTTCTTTGGCTCTGATTTAGGATTTCTCAACCTCAGCACTATTGCCATTTTGGTCTAGATCATTCTTTACTGGGAGGAGGCGTCCGGCGCGTTGGAAACTGGCTTCTGGGTACTAGGATGCCAGTAGCACAGCCGGCGGTGGCCATCAGAATGTCTCCCGACATTGACAGACGTCCTCTGGAGGGCAAAATCATTGCCAGTGGAGAGCCACTACTTGAATTTTTTTTAAAAAGTTGCATTTCCCCCCCACTGTTTCCTATAGAGCATTTGAAGGTTTTGGCCAGCTTCCTCAATCTGGGCACCCTTACCTAGTTAAGTTCTATTTTCCGGTGGTTTGCTAATGGTGTAGAACTTACTACAGTTGGGCATATTCCAGGAATGGTCTGAGGAACAGGGCGAAACAAGCTGTCTTCCTCTATGGTAGCACACCATCATACTGGATTTTATTTTGTTTCAGTTATTTATTTTTGACCACTTCCACACATCTTTGGTTCTTATTTTACTCTTGGTTAATACCAACTTCTGAGGACTGTGTTGAGAAAATGACCCCACACAGTCCTCAAGCATAGAGCCAAGATCATAAGTTCTGAGAGGGCAAGAGTCTTTGCCTCTTTTTGCTTCTTCATAAATCCCAAGTGGTTAGGATGATGTTAGGCCATGGTAGCTGGTTGTATTGGCGGGGGGGGAGGGGGGGGTGTGGTCTCCAGAGAAACAGAACATTAAGAAAACCAGTATTTGTATTAAGTAACTGGCTCATGTGATTGTGAAAGTGGACTAAGCAAGTCGAAAATCTGCAGGGTAGGCTAGCAGGCTGGAAACGCAGCAAACAGTTGTAGTTCAAGCCCAAAGGACATCTGCTGGCAGAATTCCCTTTCTTGGGAGAGGTTAGTCTTTTTTGTAAAGCCTCCAGCTGACTGGACATCGCCCATTCACATTATACAGGGCAATTTACTCACATTTACTGATTTAAAGGTTAATCCCATTTATAAAATTTGGTTTTTGACCAAATAACTGGGTACTGTGGCTCAGCCGAGGTAACACATAAAAATAACCATCACGGTGTTCAATGAACATCGTTGAAAAGCCGTAGACCATTGGGATTGGCACAGATTAAACCAAAATCATTTTACTGATGAAGAAGCTGAGGCCCAGAGTAATAGTTACAATACTATCACTTGGAGATGGAGTCAGGACCACAATCCAGCTTTCTGACTCTATTTACCTTTCTCCCTCCCACTTGTTCCACCTCTTCTTTCCCTGTGGAGACCATTGAACACCAAAGGTTCTGCTTTCCTTTAACCCCAGGGTTGAGGTCACACCAGGGATTACTCAGTACTTCTCTTTTACTCCATCCTCCCTTGCTACTTTCTTCTTAAATCATCTCTGGAAGTTTACCCCATCCTAGCTCAGAGCAATCTCATTCAGACTGTATGATAGATTTTTAGTGAAATGGCACCTTCTTCTTTTCTTAGAAACAAGTTGATAACAGTGCGGTTGTTTTTCTTGTCCCCTCGGAAAAAAAAATAGGCATCAAATAAAAACAGTGATTTTCGCTATAACTAAATCAGACAGTTTATCCCCTCAGGCTATTGACACAGGCGAATCTAAAGGGGAAAAAATAGTAAATATTTTCAGCCAGGGTAGTTCACAGTGAATAAGACAGCAACATATTCCAACTGATAACAGAAATTAATTCAATATTTCATGTAAGGGCAGGAGAGTTCATATCAAATGTGGTCCCCAAGTCCCGAATTGCAACTATAACAATTTCTTCTTCTGTACTGGAGGAAACACTCTATGGTGAGGTGATTGTAATTGCCATGCCTTTTATTTATTTATTTTATAAAGAAATATTTAGCAATTTACATGATGTTGGTTTCTTGTAACCTGAGGTCAAGATTCTTGGGGAGATCCAAACCAATAATACTTTTGCCAGTTAAGAAAAAGTCATAAATTTAAAATGCTTCATTCACTAAAATGATTTCATTTCAGTGTTCAGGAGATGATTTCAAGCAGTGTTCTAACATTATGCTTGCTGTTACAGCTGCTAAAAAACATTCTTTCAGAGGTCAGTCCTCACCAGGGACAGTTCCAGTCAGATCGTGAAGCACTTTGTGGGGAAGGGACGACTTTGGGACTACGAGGCAGCAGTGATTGATCTTGGAACTGTGGTTGGGAAGATCGTGAGTAGGGGACCACACCTCCTGGTTGACTAGGAGCTATCTCAGTTTACGCTTTATCCTGATTTAACTAGCACAGCACATGTAACTTTGTTCCAATTTTTAGCATATGTGCTGCCGAAGGGAGCACAGCACACCTAACTTTGGTTGGCTCCTGGAATATGCCTAGTGAAGTTGTTGTATTTGCTATTCCTTTAGCTGGCAGTACTCTTCTAAATATGAGGCATGGCTGGCTCCTTTATATCTTTCAGGTCTTATGTCAAATTGTTAGCTCTTTAGAGATGCTTCTTAATTACTCTCTATCACAGTAATGTTTGTTGTTCTGTTTGCCATGGTCGGAGTGTTTGGGCGCTGGCCCCCATATGTTGAAGTCCTAACCCCCAAAGGTGATGGTGTTAGTAGGTGGGCCTTTGGGAGATGGTTAGGTCATGTCGGTAGGGTCCTCATCAATGGGAATGGTGCTTTTATCAGGAGACCCTACAGAGCTCCCTTGTTCCTTCCACCATGTAAGGACACAGAGGGAAGGTACTAACTATTAAATAGGAAGGGGACCTTTACCAGAATCCAGCCAGGCTGGTGTCTTGATCTTGGACTTCTGAGCCTCCAGAACTATAAGAAACAAATATCTGTAGTTTATAAGCTACCTAGTTTGTGGTATTTCGCTATGGAAGCTGGAATGGACTAAGACACCTTCATACCATTACTCCAATTTCAATTTTCTTGTGTATTTATCTTTTTGTTTATTTTCTTTCCCTCCCTACCTTTGTTGTTCCACGTGCCTGGCACTATGCTTAACTAATAGTAAGTTCTCACTAGTGTGTTGAATAAATAAAAAATAAATGAATGAACTGAAAGATGCTGGATGTGTATTTAATAGAAATATAGCAGTAGTAATAAACTTTCAATATAGTGGCTTAATAGAGGTTTATTTTTTTCACTAATGTTAAGTCCAATCAGTGATGCTGGGCTGGCTTGAAAACAGAATCTCTGCAGAATTTGAAAGCAGAATCTCTGCTCTATCGAGTCATTTTGGGATCCAGGCTGACATAGCTTGTCCTACCTATACTGTGTGGCTCTCCCAGACATTGACATCCACCTAATAGAGGGCTAACAGAGAGAGAGAGCGCGCATAGAGGATTGTGCAGGAAATTTCTATGGTCTGGCCCTAGAAGTGGTGCATATAATTTTTGCTACTTTTGTTGGTTTGTTTAGGACATAATGAACACCATCTTCAGCTGAGAGCCCAACACAGTCAATATTTGAATGAATAACCGAGATTCTCTTGGTCACCAGCTATATTTGCGCACCAGGCCAGACACAGAATTTAACATAGTGTGAGCACATAGTAAGAACTCCGTAAAGACTTGAAATCAACAAAGAATCTTTTGTCCTTTGAAGACAGACCAACCTCTGACTCCATGAAACACAGAAGGTAGCAGAACAAGTTCTGAAGTGACTTTCTGTGCCCTAGAAGGAGCAGAATACAATAAAAGACTCCGAGAACAAAATACATCAGCTCCAGAGCTGTGCAAGGAAATGGCCTCTAACCCTGCTCTTTAGGTCTCTCATTGTATTTTGCTCCTTGGAGAGCAGTAAAAGTCACTTCAGAACATGATCTTCCATCTTCCCATTTCTTCCCAGAGATACAAAGTGAATTTCTATTCTACTTTTTTCTTGACCTCATGTTCTGCTCCATTGTGTGTTGCGGTGGATTTAAAAAAATAAAAATCAGACTGAGGCACCTAGCACATTTTAACTTTAAGCAGGGAGTCTTTGGATTGAGATCATTGAGTGGAGCCCTAACCACCCTTTTGTGGGAGGATGGACTCTTCCGAGGGCTCCAGACTTGTGTCCTTTCACAGAGGTTTATTTCATAAAGAGGAATGTCATTTTGGCCACCATAAATATGCTGACAGGCTTTCATTGTTTTTCTCCTCATTGCCATGTGAATGGTTTTGCTGAGCTCTTACACAAGGGAGCAGAATCGGGAGCAAAATTTGTCCCATGACAATTACTCTAATTCTGAGATTTACAAAATTTCATTGGCTGGCTCGAAAGGAAATACGCGATACTGTTCTGGAAATGTGACACTCCAATGTGTATCTGGCTCTGTTCTTATGCTGAGATTACAGAGAAGGAAAACCACACTCCCTTGGCCCATCCCCATCGTTCTTCATTCTGCTCTTTCATTTTGGTTCCATGGCCATAGCAAAATGGCACCCTCAGCTCTTATTGTCCTTCTGTTTGTCAACAATAATGCTGTCTGTCATCATGCCTTACACTTTCCTGAGTGCTTTCGCCAAGGTATGTTGGTAGAAATGTTTTGAAAACTGTGAGTGCTTTGCAGATGTGTAAGAATTTCATGTTCTCAAAACTAATCAATTGGCCAAGAAGCAACATGTCTGATGGCATCCTTATTACTTTAAATTTTCATTATTTTCCCATTCTTATCCTCATAAAGACCCCCAAAGGTAGCCCCAAGCAGTCATTATCCCATCATGTGTCTCAGTGTTTGGGCGATAGTTCCCAGGTGAGAAAATGGGGTCCTGGGTGAATTGCCCATGGCATGGAGCACTCATGTGGCAGAGTTTCTTAGTCTTTTTTTTTTTTTTTTTTGACAAACAGAGATGACAATTAGGCAGAGAGGCAGGCAGAGAGAGAGAGGAGGAAGCAGGTTCCCCACCGGGCAGAGAGCCTGATGGGGGCTCGATCCTAGGACCCTGGGATCATGACCTGAGCCGAAGGCAGAGGCTTAACCTACTGAGCCACCCAGGCGCCCCCAAACCCTCTAAGTCTTATGGAAAGTCTGATGATCAGGCTTGGCTTCAAATGTTACATCAAGGGAACTCTTATTTCTATTACAAATTTCTGAGGTATTTAGTTGCAGTGATTGACCCCTTCCCGAAAGAGAGACAGCATGATCTATAGACATTGTATGCACTTCAGGGACACACAGATTGGGGTTCAAATGGAGACCTGCCATGTAACGTTGGACAGTTCACCATATTGCTCTAATGCTCACCCACATCCTCCTGAAAATGCTCGTTAAACATCTATCTTCAATAAGTTCTTACAAAAATTGGAAATAATGGCGTTAAGGTGGTCACTCCAGTAGTTATGGCTGTGTAATAGGCACTGTAAACTTGTGGCATAAATTAATAACCATTTTCTTGTCTCGTGGTTTCTGGGGTCAGGGACTTTAGCAGGGTAGGACTGGTGGCTTGTCTTTGCTCTGGCATGTCTAGGGCCTTAGCTGGGAAGACTCCACTGGCTGGGGGTGGGGATATCCTGGCAGTTTCTTCACTCACATGTGTGGTGCCTGGCTGGGATGACTCCAAAGTTGGGCTTGCTATGGCTCTCAACTGGAGGACACAAACGACCTCTCCACAAGGCTTGAACCTCTCAGAGCATGGCAGCTGTGTTCCCAGAAGACTGGGACGTACTGAGAACCAATATGTCAAGCAAAAGCTGCAGTGCCTTTTATGACCTAGCCTGAGAAGTCATGTAATTTCACTTTGCGTGAAGGGATATGGCATATCCACTAAGACGTAGTAGTAGCAATGTTGAAAAGACAAAGGAGAGTTGCTGAAGGTGATATTTTTATTTAAAAAATCTCTACTGTCACAGATGACAGGCCTTAAATAGTTTAAAGCCTTTTAAAAAAATTGTGAATTAGGGGCACCTGGGTGGCTCAGTTGTCTGCCTTCAGCTCAGGTCATAATCCCGGGGTCCTGGGATCGAGCCCCGCATCGGGCTTCTGCTCAGCGGGAAACCTTCTTCTCCCTCTCCCACTACCCCTGGTTGTGTTCTCTCTCTTGCTGTGTCTCTATCAAATATATAAAAATCTTTTTAAAAACTATGAATTATTACCATATACAGAAAAGCACATATACATAAATATGTAGATTAATAATTTTTTATTAAGCAAATCCTATGTAAATTACATAGGACAAGAAACAATGGCCAGGACTCAGAACCCTTAGGGTGCTCATCTTGATGATAACCTATTTCTGGCCCATGAAGATGACTACAGGACCAACTTCTGTGGTAATCACTGTTTGTGTTTTGCTATTTGGAAACTTTATATAAATGGGGTTATTGTATGTGCTCATTTGGGTCTCTCTCTTTTTTTTTTTCCTTCTCAACATGAGTTTATGAACTTGGTCCATGTTGTATTTGTAGCTTTAGCTTGTTTATATCACTGCTATAGAATAGTCCATGTGTGAACATTTATCCATTCCACTGTTGGTGGACACAGGGATTGTTTCCAGTTATTTCCAGCAAATAATGCATCCAGGCACATTCTTTTTTTTTTTTTTAAGATTTTATTTATTTATTTGACAGAGAGATCACATGTAGGCAGAGGCAGGCAGAGAAAGAGGAGGAAGCAGGCTCCCTGCTGAGCAGAGAACCCCATGCTGGGCTCGATCCCAGGAACCTGAGATCATGACCTGAGCTGAAAGCAGAGGCTTAACCCACTGAGCCACCCAGGCACCAGGCCTCCAGGCATCCAGGCACATTCTTAAACACCTGTTTTCTTACACCTGAACCCACATTTCTCTCAGGCAATCACCTAGGAGTACTCATTCAACATGAATGGGTTGTGGCAGACAGTTTTCCAAAGTGATTGTACCAATTTCCGGAACAGTACAAGCGAGCTCTGTTGTTTGAATTTCACCAACACTTTGTCTTTTCATTAAGGTTTTATTCCTGAGGTTTTATTTTATTCTTTCCTGAGGTTTTATCTTGTTCTTTCATTTGAAACATATTTTTCTGTTTCCTTATTTTGCTCAACCCTTTGTGTTTGTTTCTCTGTGTTAGATGTAACAGCCACTGCTCTCTCAGTCTTGGAGAGACCGTCTTATCATCCAAGATAAGACATCCTGTGGGAGAGGAGTCTTATCATCCAACCCTGCCCTCGCTCTCCGTCTCTCTTAAACCTTTATGATTGTCCACACAGCCTATTTTGTGTTTAATAGCACTTGTTTTTTGAGGGTGTGCCAAGACCTTTCAGTGCTGCAGCCCTGGGGCATTTCAGCGTCTAGATTCAGGCTTATTGGCAGCCAGCCCCTCAGGCATCAGCTTTTCAACTATGAACATATATACAGTCCTATGAGACCACATGCAGAATCCCTGATGGCTCCCAGAGCCAGGTGATCTAGAGGTGTCCCTTTGGCAACAGTCACAAAAATCAGGGCTCCAGGTGAATATATAAGCTCCTTCCTGGCAGTTACTGGTGAACTGGAGCAACGCAGAGGGGACACGCCAAGATGGTGACCCCCCTGCCCCCCCATGCCCCTCTACGTCCCTTAGGGGCCTGTCTGTAGTCACCTGGATGTTACCAAACCTGAAGCCTCCCTCAGATTGCAATTCTCTTTTACTCCTGAATAAACCTATCTTTTGTTGGTAAAATCACTGGCAGTTTTTATTTTTAAGGGTAACAAGCATCAGGGGACCCAGGAACGCAAGACTCCCCACCACCAGAGCCAGGTACACAAGGGGTGTCCCCTGGACAGCAGCCGTAAGCCCTGAGGCACTGGACACGTGTCAGAGCTTTCCTCTAAGAGATGGATAGTGGCGCTCTGGAGAACCGTAGAGGAAGATCTTGAGTAGTGCCTGCCTTCTGACGGTTCTGGAAAGGCTTACAACTGGCCCTTAGATGTGTGTTTAATCAGGAGCCTGCCCCTCAGGCTGCAGCTGTGAAAATCAGCTCATAGACCTCTTTTCCAGAAACTCCTGGCTCCTGGGTCTGTTGCCTGTTGCTGTGCCCTGGGGGTAGCTGTTTAAGAACACTTACTCCATTGATTATGGTCCCGTGGGACCTGCAAGCACCGTGTAAGCCTCACACGCCAGCAGAGCCCTCGGACATAGACGTGTCCAGGCAGCCGCTGCAAAAACCAGGGCCCTTCTCAAGGGCATAAGCTCTTTACTGGGAGATACCTGGGAGCTGGAGCAAGGCAGAGAGAGAGACAAAGATTGTGTCCACCTGCCTCCCTTCCGTGGGAACGCCCCTGTAGGCCTCTACATGTGTGTCCCACCCGAAGCCCACCCCTCAGGCCAAACCCGGTGTGCCAGCAAATAGGCCTTCCCAGAAAGCCTGGGAGAGTATTTCCGTCCCACGTCTGTGCAGTGCGCTGGGGTGGGAGCCTGCCAGGAACTGCCTCTCTAATCGTGTGGTCCCATGGGACCAGGAACACGGGGCCAGACTGTGAAGGGACCTTCCCTGGACCACAGCGGAAAAACCAGGCACCAGGTATGTGTAAAGCTCACCTCCTGGAGATGAGCTCTAGGCTGTAGTTGAGGGAGAGCATGAGGGTGGCACCCGCTGACTGGAGGGTAAAGATGATCCTTGCAAGGAGGAAAAAAAAGGTCCAGAGGTAGGGTGGGGGGAGACCACATGGCCTGCTGGCTTTAGTCAGGTAGAGAGAGGGTGGAAAAATGGCGCCAGCCAGGGCCCTACACTGCCTCTCAGGCTTTGCTTTCAGATGAGCAAATGACTCTCTTCCAACACAGTCTGTGCACTTTTCAAACGAATGCGTCTGTGCTGGGCCCTGGGGGCAGGTGAGTCTGCTCCAGGCCTTTATTTTATTTTTTATTATGTTCAGTTAGCCACTGTATAGTACATCATTAGTTTTTGATGTAGTGTTCAAGGATTCATTAGTTACATATAACACCCAGTGCTCCAGCCCTCCTAAGAGCAGTTTCTCCCTGGCTCCAGCCCTCGGACGTCATTGTGTGGACGCGTACCCTTTTACTTTTCAGTCAGTTGTTTGGAGGCCTTACCTCTCAGGTGCAAGTCCTAAAAGTTGGAGGTGCCCAAAGAAGGGTACGAACTCTCTGCTCCTCTGGAGGAAGTTCCAGGTGTGTGAGCTCCCTCCTGACTGTGGGTGGCTGCAAACTGGGGGTTTGGGGGAGGAGGTAGGGGGGTGCTTTATAGTGAAGCCTTTTTTCCTGCTTCCGTGTGGAACTTCTCCTTTTTTTCCTGACAGGAAGGAGCTGTCTGGCTGGTTTTAGGTGTCCTTTTTAGAGGAAATTGTTCCATATGTAGCTGTAGATTAAGTGTCCGTGGGAGGAGATGAGGTCAGCTACCATTTTGTACTGCTTCCAACCTTTTAAATTTTTGCTGCTGTAGGGGGCATGGAGTGGTAAATCACTATGGTTTTGACTTGTGTTTTCTGGATTTCCTAATGAAGTTGGTTTTATTTTCATGTTTATTGGCCATTTGGACATATTTTTTCCGTGAAATGCTTATTCTTGCCCTCTTCTACTTTTCTGTTTCACTGGTCTTTCCCTTATTGATGTGTAGGGGTTCTTTATGTATCATGGGCTATTTGGTGGAGGACTTAATCTTATGATTTAAAGGCTTGAACTTTTAGTCCACCTCTTGGCGGGGGAGAGGGGCTGAAGGTTGAATCAAATGCCACCTGCCCTGATTCAATCAATCAGCTATGTAATGAAGCCTCTATAAGAACCTGAAAGGACATGTTTCAGAGAGTTTCCAGGCTGGTGGGTGAACAGGTGGAGATTTGAGGAGAGTGGTGCGCCTGGAGAGGGCATGGAAGCTCTCTCTGCACCATTTCTTCTCACTTTGCCCTATGCAGCTCCTTCATCTGGCCCTTTGTAACAAACTGGTGATGTAGGAAGTACTCTGTTCCTCTGAGTTCTCTGAGCTGCTCTAGCAAATTAACTGAACCTGAGGAGGAGGTGGTGGAGATCTCTGCTTTAACCAGTTGGTCAGAAGCACAGCTGATGGCGGCTCAGTCAGTCAAGCGTCTGGCTTCACCTCAGGTCATGATCCTAGGGTTCTGGGATGGAGTCCCACGTCAGGTTCCCTGCTCAGAGGGGAGCCTGCTTCTCTCTCTCCCTTCTCCCTGCCCCCCCCCCCCCACTTGTGCTCTTTCTTCTTATCTCTCTCAAATAAGTAAAATAAAATCTTAAAGAAGAGAAAAAGAAGCATAGCTGATAACCCCGGCTTGCAGCTGTGCCTGATAACAAAAAGTGTGGGGGGGGGGGGAAGGGGCGGGAGCAGTCTTGGAGGACGGAACCCTTAACCTCTGAAGTCTGATACTATCTCTGGGTAGATAGTATCAAAATTGAGTTGAACTGAACCTAGCTGGTGTTGGGGAATTGCTTGCTGCGGTGGGCAGAAAAGGGGAAAAACAAAACAAACACTGGAATTGGTTCCACAACACTGTTAGGGCCTTTGTTAGTTATAAAAGTGACAAATTTCTTGCTCGCCCTGTAATTTACTTTTTTCCTTCATTAATGATATTTTTATGTGAACATTTGTATTCTGTTTCTTTTGTTCATCATCATGTTGGGAAGGATTTCATGTTGTGTTGATAGCAATGGTTTGTTAGGTTTTTTTTTTTTTTAAGGATTTTATTTATTTGACAGACAGAAATCACAAGTAGGTAGAGAGGCAGGCACAGAGAGAGGGGGAGGCAGGCTCCCTGCTGAGCAGAGAGCCCGATGTGGGGCTGGATCCCAGGACCCTGGGATCATGACCTGAGCCGAAGGCAGAGGCTTTAACCCACTGAGCCACCCAGGCGCCCCTGGTTTGTTAGTTTTATGTTTGCATAGTATTCCATTGCTCTGAACTCTAATAGATTGAACCTATAATTTTTGCATAATGGTAGCTGCTTTTTTTTGTTTTTGTATTTTTTAAAAAGACTCCATATTCTGAGGTCTTATAGATACTTTGCTGTATTATATTATAGACGCCATATTGTTTTGCCTTTCTCATCTCTAGAGTCAACAAACTATGGCTGGCAAGAAAATTGGGCCCACCACCTGATTTTACAAATAAAGTTTTGTTGGAACACAGTCACAGTCATTTGTTTAAATACTGTTTCTGGCTGCTTTCATGATATTATAGCAGAATTGAGTCGCTGCAACAGAGACAGTAAAACCTGTAAGCCTAAAATATTACCACTGGTCTTTGCAGAAAAAAAAAATGGTCAACTTCTGATTTAGATCCACAACATATTTGGTGGAAGTTGTGTTTTCATATCACCAAATGGGTTTTTCACCTCCCAGTGAAAATCCTTTTATCTCCCCACAAATATTTCATTTTGTGGCTACCTTGTGTGAGGTCTTTCTTGTTGACGATAGGCATCGATGATATGTAGAACAGAAATATGATTTCTAGGGCACCTGGATGACTCACTGGGTTAAGCCTCTGCCTTCGGCTCAGGTCATGATCTCAGAGTCCTGGGATCAAACCCCACGTTGGGCTCTCTGCTCAGCAGGGAGCCTGCTTCACCCTCTCTCTGCCTGCCTCTCTGCCTACTTGTAATCTGGATATCTCTCTCTCTGTCAAATAAATAAATAATTGTTTTAAAAAAAGAAATATGATTTCTGCCTTTTTACACTTCACAGCTTGGTGGCATTTTTGCCTAACTTGGTTGAGCTTTGTCCTACCAGCAGAGCCATGTGTAAATTAACAAACATTTACTGAAGAGATCTTAAAAGGTACCACATGTTATGTTAGGGATAAGAAACCCATAGATAAATAGGACTTTCTCCCAACCCCCAGTGGGGTTTATAGTCTAGTAGGGTGGCCATGGTAAGCAGCTGATACCATGATGAGCTCACACTTGATGACATGATGATACAGTAGGTGCTCACAGGTGCGACTGTGTGGACCCAGAGGAGTGAGCAACAGATCATTTTTGGCTCACGAAATAGGACCAAGACAGATTTGGACAAAAAAATTGGTTTTAATGTTGTTTGTAAAGAGGCTGTGAAGTCACGCCTTCGTTATTCTGAGCAAGTCCCACCACACACCTGCTATGAGGGGTGCGAACACTGGTCATGGTATTCATTATATTAGTCATTCCAATAATTATAGGAGTTCAAAAATAACTACTAATCAGCCTGAATAGAGAGTTAATCTCAGGATTCATTGACATGCATCTAAGATAGGCTTGTTAATTCTGCATACACGTTTAAAGGAAGTTATATATAAAAAAGAAGTTATATATTCCCTTAGGGCTCTCAGTAACCTTATATGGCATTAGAATGGCAGCTCAACATCCCTCCCCTTGATGTTTTAAAACTACGTGTGAGACTAGGTGGTAAGACATTTGAAATCTCAATACATAGGGTTTTTCCCCCCCTCTCTCAGTAAATTCCATTGTAAAGTGACAGGTATGGGAGAGGCACTTGTCAGGAGACTATAATTACAAAATAAAAGCACTAACAAAATCAGGTTATTAAAAAAAAGATGGGCGGGCATGAAATGGGTTATGACAATCCAATAATTAACCAGCGGCCAAAGCCTGTGTTTTTCATGTTTGAGTGATGGATTAGAATATCCCATATATAGAACTGAAGTCCAAGTTGAAATGTAAATACTATTCACTTTATTAAGAGTTCTCTGATCTGGGTTGCTGGTACCACTAATATTTAATTTGGTTTTGTATCTTCTTGGTGTCTTCCCAGTTTTGCTTTCAAATAACTGGATTATTAATATATTGTTTGTTTTAATTGACTAAATGATCCAGTGTCACTGTTTTTTCTTTGTAGATATTCCCATTTCTCATTCAGTGAGTAGTTTGGGAAGGGGGTCACGTGAGATTCCTATTTCTTTTTCTGAGGGTCCCTGGATTGGGACGGTATTCGGTGAGTAAGGAAGTGACACCATTACTTTATTTATCAGTTTCATGGTCAGAATGATGACTGATTGACATTATTTGAAACTCAGTCTGCCATTAGTCTATTCTCTTTATCCATATATTACATTTTGATTGGCTTCTTACTGGGGAAATGTTCCAACCAGCAACTTCACACCTCTTTTCTTACAGTATAGAATGGGGTGATAGGAAGGATTGATTGTTTGATTATTGACTGTGTGCCAAGTACCAAGCTAAAAGTATTTAGAGTAGAGATTGTCAAACTTTTTCTGTTGAGGAAGAGAGAGTGAATATTTTAGGTTTTGTCACAAGTACTCAACTCTGTCCTTGCAGCATGAAAATACCTATAGACAATACTGAAACAAATGCCATTGCTATGTTCCAATAAAAGGTGTTTTTGTTTTTGTTTTTTAAATCAAAGCAGGGCAGGGAGCTACATTTAGCTTGTGGGCTGTAGTTTGCAGAGCCCCGATTTTGAGTGTTGGGGCTGGAAACGTTGTGGGAAGTCATCCACTATAGCCGAGGTCATTTCAAACCATGACCCTTAGATCTCCAGGGTTTCCCCATGATGGATGGGGCTCTGCCCCACCTCTTCTCTTCAACTGGACTAGTGCAGTCTTTTATCCATCTGTATTGTGGGATCTTACATAAGATTACACTGGAGCAAAGATTTCATAACTAGTTTTAAAAGTTTCAACCCCCACCCCCCAAATCTCATCCCACCTTACAATTGAAGCATGGAGGTTGATGGAAGCTGTGCTCACCCCCTACTAATGCATTTCATTATCAGAGCTGGGACTTCTCTGCACCAGAGGCTCTCAGACTAATCATGCTGCCTTCATGCCATCAATGTTACCTTCCAAGGAATGACTTTGTCTGTTATTTTTTTTTATTTTTATTTTTTGTAGCAGCCACTTCCCAGCATCAGCAACTTGTGAACAGATTTAGTTTCAAGAGGTTATATATAACATTCCTCTAGCGTGCAGGAGAGCCCCAACACTTCTGGGTACAGTGTCTCACAACAGATTTTGAACTCCTACTCTGTGACCTTGTCCATGTGCAGGCCCATCCACACCTCGGATGGTGATAAAAAAGTCTGTAACGTCATCTTCTGGAGGCTGGCGATAGCAATGTTTATTTTACATCCTTTGCCTGCTTCATATAGATCCACCCAGCTATCATGTTTCCATACAGACTCTCTTTGCTTCAAGTTGCAAAATTGAATTTTAAACTGAATTTAAAAAAAAAACCAAAAACCTATGGTGCTTTTGGCCTCAATGGAAGAAACTGTACTGTGTTTCCCAGTCCCATGGAAGGGGAAAACCTATGGGCCAGAGTGCAGGGAGTTGTCCAATTTTTTTTTTTCTTTTCTTTATTTATTTTTTTCAGCATAACAGTATTCATTGTTTTTGCACAACACCCAGTGCTCCATGCAAAACGTGCCCTCCCTATTACCCACCACCTGTTCCCTCAACTTCCCACCCCCGACCCTTCAAAACCCTCAGGTTGTTTTTCAGAGTCCATAGTCTCTTATGGTTCGCCTCCCCTTCTGATTTTTTTTTTTTTTATATAAACATATAATGTATTTTTATCCCCAGGGGTACAGGTCTGTGAATCGCCAGGTTTACACACTTCATAGCACTCACGATAGCACATACCCTCCCCAATGTCCATAACCCCCCCCCAACCCCACCTCCCCCCAGCAACCCCCAGTTTGTTTTGTGAGGTTAAGAGTCATTTATGGTTTGTCTCCCTCCCAATCCCATCTTGTTTCATTTATTCTTCTCCTATCCCCCTAGCCCCCATGTTGCATCTCCATGTCCTCATATCAGGGAGATCATATGATAGTTGCTTTCTCGATTGACTTATTTCACTAAGCATGATACCCTCTAGTTCCATCCACGTCGTCGCAAATGGCAAGATTTCATTTGGGAGTTGTCCAATTTTATATGCCCAGATCTGCCCTGCTTGGGACCTGGATTCTCACACTGGTGGAGGTCTAATGTGGGGGAGGGGTGGGGGGTGGGGAGACAATCAGTTACAGGCTCCATACACTGACTCTCACAGGACTCCAGCCCCGCTGCCACCCTGGAGTGCATTATGGAAATTTTGTCAAAGCTTACAAGAAAGGAAAAAGCCCAAACTAATTCAACTTAATTTTCTTTCTTTCTTTCTTTATCTTTTTGAATGAGTTTTTTACTTTCCTTTTTTAAAATTTTTAAAAAATTAAAAATTATTTATTTTTTAAATTTAAATTCAATTAGCCAACATATAATAAGTACATCGTTAGTTTTTGATGTAGGGTTCAGTGATTCATTAGCTGCATATGACACCCAGGGCTCATCATATCATATGCTCTTCTTAATACCCATCACACAGTTACCCCATGCCTCCCCCCATCTCCCTTTCTGCAGTGCTCAGTTTGTTTCCCAGAGTCAAGAATATCTCATTGTTTGTCTCCCTCTCTGATTTCTTCACATTCAGTTTTCCTTCCCTACAAATTTCCAATTTGTATCCCCTTTTTTGAATACAGTGTAATGGAAACTTAAACAAAGTTCATTTCAGAAAATAGAGGGATTTTATTCAGTTAAAACAAATGTTCCTCCTAAATTTTTAGGTCATTTCTGTCTATATGGTTTATTCTGGAGAGAGGAGAGGAAATAACCGGATAGAAACTTCTATTCCAGATATCCAGTGATAAATCTCCCTCCTATAAAAAGATCATTGATTTATAGATATAAATTTAGAATGTTTTCTACTGCTTTATCTTTGGCACATAGGATGTTGTGTTTTAATCAGCATCATTATTGTATTTTGTTGTTTTTTGGTGGGAAGCATCACTTTGAGGACTATATGTGAGACAACATATAAAAGCCATTTTTTAAAAGATTTATTTATTTATTTATTTATTTGACAGAGATCACAAGTAGGCAGAGAGGCAGGCAGAGAGAGAGAGCTGGGGAAACAGGCTCCCTGCTGAGCAACGATACATGGCTGGATCCCAGGACCCTGGGATCATGACCTGAGCTGAAGGCAAAGGCTTTAACCCACTGAGCCGCCCAGCCGCCCCTACAAGCCACCTTGATGGAATTCCACTGTGTGTGTATGTGTGTGTATTTTCTCAAGGAAGTAACAGTCAGTGAAACAATCAAGGTTTTTATTTTCCTGGGTCATTTTAATAATTTATTTGTTTTATGAAAACAGCATCATTTATGTGGGAGTAATGATGGCACTTGTGAGAGAAATTTTAAATGTTTTCCTGATGGCTTTTTTAAATATATGGCTTATTGTTATTTTTAAATTGACTTTTAGTTCTGGAAGAATTATAACAGCATTATAGAAAGTACTGAAAGCAAAGGGAAAATACTACTTATATGTCTTAGAAAAGATAAATTTGTATATTTTCAGTTTTCTCCTAGTTCTAAATTTTATAGAGAGTCCTCTGTTTCAGAATTCCAGAGAACTTGGTGAGCCTAGTTCTAGGCTATTCCTAGCCTCCTACCTGCCTCAAAGTCTGATGCATCTCAAGACTGGTGGATAAATAAGAATTCAGATAGATGAGAAGAGGAGAAAGGACAATCTAAATCCGGGGGCTAGGGAAGTAAATGGACAAGCCTGGACAGAGGATAGAGCATGACAGATTTGGCAAACAGAAGTTTCATAGAGCTGGAACTTAGGGTCCCTGGAGTGGAGTGGAGTGGAGTGGAAGGAGCGAAGTTCGAAAGAGTTTTGAATCAGGTTATAAGTGGCCTTAAATGTTCTGCTGAGAAGTGGAGGTTTTTCCTTTTAGGCAGGTGTGGAGTGAAGCTGACATCAGAACAGCCTGTTGGAGTCCCTACTTAAACTTCTTAAGTCCAGGGAACAAAGGAACAGATCACTGGTTATGACCAGTCAAGGAGGAGTCTCCCTGCAGCTATGGGGAAGCCATAAGAGACTGTATCTCTTTCCTTCTCCTTCTTCACCACTTGACCACCATTCACAAAGAAAGTGGGAATGTGGAAGAAACTTCCAGTACCGCCTACCTCCTTCCTTTTCAGGATCTTGAGTTGCCGTTTTAGTGTGCAGTGAGGAGGAAAGGGAAAGAAGCTAGCTTGGGAGCAAATAGGAAATTGATACTATGAAACCAACATGACTGTGCCTAAAGGACAACCTGAGATGTTTTAATAGGTGACCAGTAAGTTACATAATCAGACTTCTAGTCATGGAGCAACAAGTAGTCTACAGAGGATAGTTGGTGGCAATTCCTGAAAAAGGTAAAACTAGTTCATGTTTATATACCAATGAATGGAGACCCCTTCCTAAATATGTTGTAGTGCATACTAAGAAATTTAAGAAAAGCAAATGGAAAGGGATTTATAGAAATCGAAAATTATTGAGATTTCGTATTCTCAGGAGAGAACTATTTCATGGGGCTAAGTGGAGACTTTTAAAAATCAATATGGTTACTTATGCAGAAGATTCTTTTGCACTTTGCTCAATTTTATAGTACAAAAATGTGATTTTGGTGTCTTAAGAACTTAATAATTAAAAAAAAAAACCCTTTCCCCATTAGGTTGAAACGAATGTTTTTTTTTTAAATTTATTTATTTTTTCAGCGTAACAGTATTCATTGTTTTTGCACAACACCCAGTGCTCCATGCAAAACGTGCCCTCCCTATTACCCACCACCTGTTCCCCCAACCTCCCACCCCTGACCCTTCAAAACCCTCAGGTTGTTTTTCAGAGTCCATAGTCTCTTATGGTTCGCCTCCCCTTCCATTTTTTTTTTTTTAATAAACATATAATGTATTTTTATCCCCAGGGGTATAGGTCTGTGAATCGCCAGGCTTACACACTTCACAGCACTCACGATAGCACATACCCTCCCCAATGTCCATAACCCCCTCCCCCTCTCCCAACCCCACCTCCCCCCAGCAACCCCCAGTTTGTTTTGTGAGATTAAGAGTCATTTATGGTTTGTCTCCTTCCCAATCCCATCTTGTTTCATTTATTCTTCTCCTATCCCCCTAACCCCCCATGTTGCTTCTCCATGTCCTCATATCAGGGAGATCATATGACAGTTGTCTTTCTCCGATTGACTTATTTCACTAAGCATGATACCCTCTAGTTCCATCCACGTCGTCACAAATGGCAAGATTTCATTTCTTTTGATGGCTGCATAGTATTCCATTGTGTATATATACCACTTCTTCTTTATCCATTCATCTGTTGATGGACATCTAGGTTCTTTCCATAGTCTGGCTATTGTAGATATTGCTGCTATAAACATTCGGGTACACGTGCCCCTTCGGATCACTATGTTTGTATCTTTAGGGTAAATACCCAGTAGTGCAATTTCTGGGTCATAGGGTAGTTCTATTTTCAACATTTTGAGGAACCTCCATGCTGTTTTCCAGAGTGGTTGCACCAGCTTGCATTCCCACCAACAGTGGAGGAGAGTTCCCCTTTCTCCACATCCTCTCCAGCATCTGTCATTTCCTGACTTGTTAAATTTAGCCATTCTGACTGGTGTGAGGTGATATCTCATTGTGGTTTTGATTTGTATTTCCCTGATGCCGAGTGATGTGGAGCACTTTTTCATGTGTCTGTTGGCCATCTGGATGTCTTCTTTGCAGAAATGTCTGTTCATGTCCTCTGCCCATTTCTTGATTGGATTGTTTGTTCTTTGGGTGTTGAGTTTGCCAAGTTCCTTATAGATTTTGGATACTAGCCCTTTATCTGATGTGTCGTTTGCAAATATCTTCTCCCATTCTGTCAGTTGTCTTTTGGTTTTGTTAACTATTTCCTTTGCTGTGCAAAAGCTTTTGATCTTGATGAAATCCCAATAGTTCATTTTTGCCCTTGCTTCCCTTGCCTTTGCCATTGTTCCTAGGAGGATGTTGCTGCAGCTGAGGTCGAAGAGGTTGCTGCCTGTGTTCTCTTCAAGGATTTTGATGGATTCCTTTCTCACATTGAGGTCTTTCATCCATTTTGAGTCTATTTTCGTGTGTGGTGTAAGGAAGTGGTCCAATTTCATTTTTCTGCATGTGGCTGTCCAATTCTCCCAGCACCATTTATTGAAGAGGCTGGCTTTTTTCCATTGGACATTCTTTCCTGCTTTGTCAAAGATTAGTTGACCATAGAGTTGAGGGTCGATTTCTGGGCTCTCTATTCTGTTCCACTGATCTATGTGTCTGTTTTTGTGCCAGTACCATGCTGTCTTGATGATGACAGCTTTGTAATAGAGCTTGAAGTCCAGAATTGTGATGCCACCAACTTTGGCTTTCTTTTTCAATATTCCTTTGGCTATCCGAGGTCTTTTCTGGTTCCATATAAATTTTAGGATTATTTGTTCCATTTCTTTGAAAAAAATGGATGGTATTTTGATAGGGATTACATTAAATGTGTAGATTGCTTTAGGTAGCATAGACATTTACACAATATTTATTCTTCCAATCCAGGAGCATGGAACATTTTTCCATTTCTTTGTGTCTTCCTCAATTTCTTTCATGAGTACTTTATAGTTTTCTGCATATAGATTCTTAGCCTCTTTGGTTAGGTTTATTCCTAGGTATCTTATAGTTTTGGGTACAATCATAAATGGGATTGACTCCTTAATTTCTCTTTCTTCTGTCTTGTTGTTGGTGTACAGAAATGCAACTGATTTCTGTGCATTGATTTTATATCCTGACACTTTACTGAATTCCTGGACAAGTTCTAGCAGTTTTGGAGTGGAGTCTTTTGGGTTTTCCACATATAGTATCATATCATCTGCGAAGAGTGATAGTTTGACTTCTTCTTTGCTGATTTGGATGCCTTTTATTTCTTTTTGTTGTCTGATTGCTGAGGCTAGGACTTCTAGTACTATGTTGAATAGCAGTGGTGATAATGGACATCCCTGCCGTGTTCCTGACCTTAACGGAAAAGCTTTCAGTTTTTCTCCATTGAGAATGATATTTGCGGTGGGTTTTTCATAGATGGCTTTGATAATATTGAGGTATGAGCCCTCTATCCCTACACTTTGAAGAGTTTTGATCAGGAAGGGATGCTGTACTTTGTCAAATGCTTTTTCAGCATCTATTGAGAGTATCCTATGGTTCTTGTTCTTTCTTTTATTAATGTGGTCTATCACATTGATTGATTTGCAGATGTTGAACCAACCCTGCAGCCCTGGAATAAATCCCACTTGATCGTGGTGAATAATCCTTTTAATGTACTGTTGAATTCTATTGGCTAGTATTTTGGAAGAATTTTTGCATCTGTGTTCATCAAGGATATTGGTCTGTAGTTCTCTTTTTTTGGTGGGATCCTTGTCTGGTTTTGGGATCAAGGTGATGCTGGCCTCATAAAATGAGTTTGGAAGTTTTCCTTCCATTTCTATTTTTTGGAACAGTTTCAGGAGAATAGGAATTAGTTCTTCTTTAAATGTTTGGTAGAATTCCCCTGGGAAGCCATCTGGCCCTGGGCTTTTGTTTGTTTGGAGATTTTTGATGACTGTTTCAATCTCCTTACTGGTTATGGACCTGTTCAGGTTTTCTATTTCTTCCTGGTTCAGTTGTGGTATTTTATATGTCTCTAGGAATGCATCCATTTCTTCCAGATTGTCAAATTTGTTGGCGTAGAGTTGCTCATAGTATGTTCTTATAATTGTCTGTATTTCTTTGGTGTTAGTTGTGATCTCTCCTCTTTCATTCATGATTTTATTGATTTGGGTCCTTTCTCTTTTCTTTTTGACGAGTCTGGCCAGGGGTTTATCAATCTTATTGATTCTTTCAAAGAACCAGCTCCTAGTTTCAGTGATGTGTTCTATTGGGGTTTTTTTTTTGTTTCTATTTCATTGATTTCTGCTCTGATCTTTATGATTTCTCTTCTCCTGCTGGGTTTAGGGTTTCTTTCTTGTTCTTTCTCCAACTCCTTTACGTGTAGGGTTAGGTTGTGTACTTGAGACCTTTCTTGTTTTGTGAGAAAGGTTTGTACCGCTATATATTTTCCTCTCAGGACTGCCTTTGCTGTGTCCCACAGATTTTGAACCGTTGTGTTTTCATTATCATTTGTTTCCATGAATTTTTTCAGTTCTTCTTTAATTTCCTGGTTGACCCATTCATTCTTTAGAAGGATGCTGTTTAGTCTCCATGTATTTGGGTTCTTTCCAGCTTTCCTCTTGTGATTGAGTTCTAGCTTCAGAGCATTATGGTCTGAAAATATGCAGGGAATGATCCTAATCTTTTCATACCGTTTGAGACCTGATTTGTGACCCAGGATGTGATCTATTCTGGAAAAGGTTCCATGTGCACTAGAGAAGAATGTGTATTCTGTTGCTTTGGGATGAAATGTTCTGAATATATCTGTGATGTCCATCTGGTCCAGTGTGTCATTTAAGGCCTTTATTTCCTTGTTGATCTTTTGCTTGGATGATCTGTCCATTTCAGTGAGGGGAGTGTTCAAGTCCCCTACTATTATTGTATTATTATTGATGTGTTTCTTTGATTTTGTTATTAATTGGTTGATATCGTTGGCTGCTCCCACGTTAGGGGCATAGATATTTAAAATGGTTAAATCTTCTTGTTGGACAGACCCTTTGAGTAGGATATAGTGTCCTTCCTCATCTCTTATTATAGTCTTTGGCTTAAAATCTAATTGATCTGATATAAGGATTGCCACCCCAGCTTTCTTCTGATGCCCATTAGCATGGTAAATTGTTTTCCACCCCCTCACTTTAAATCTGGAGGTGTCTTTGCATCTAAAATGAATTTCTTGTAGGCAACATACTGATGGGTTTTGTTTTTTTATCCATTCTGATACCCTGTGTCTTTTGAATGGGGCATTTAGCCCATTAACATTCAGGGTAACTATTGAGAGATATGAATTTAGTGCCATTATTAGCCTGTAAGATGACTGTTACTGTATATTGTCTCTGTACCTTTCTGATCTACTACTTTGAGGCTCTCTCTTTGTTTAGAGGACCCCTTTCAATATTTCCTGTAGAGCTGGTTTGGTGTTTGCAAATTCTTTCAGTTTTTGTTTGTCCTGGAAGCTTTTGATCTCTCCTTCTATTTTCAATGATAGCCTAGCTGGATAGAGTATTCTTGGCTGCATGTTTTTCTCGTCTAGTGCTCTGAATATATCATGCCAGCTCTTTCTGGCCTGCCAGGTCTCTGTGGAGAAGTCTGCTGCCAATCTAATATTTTTACCATTGTATGTTATAGACTTCTTTTCCTGGGCTGCTTTCAGGATTTTCTCTTTGTCACTAAGACTTGTAAATTTTACTATTAGGTGACGGGGTGTGGACCTATTCTTGTTGACTTTGAAGGGGGTTCTCTGCCTCTCCTGGATTTTGATGCTTGTTCCCTTTGCCATATTAGGGAAATTCTCTCCAATAATTCTCTCCAATAGACCTTCTGCTCCCCTCTCTGTTTCTTCTTCTTCTGGAATCCCAATTATTCTAATGTTGTTTCGTCTTCTGGTGCCACTTATCTCTCGAATTCTCCCCTCATGGTCCAGTAGCTGTTTGTCTCTCTCTTTTGTTCGGCTTCTTTATTCTCTGTCATTTGGTCTTCTATATCACTAATTCTTTCTTCTGCCTCTTTGATCCTAGCAGTGAGAGCCTCCATTTTTGATTGAACCTCATTAATAGCTTTTTTGATTTCAACTTGGTTAGATTTTAGTTCTTTAATTTCTCCAGAAAGGGCTTTTATATCTCCAGAGAGGGTTTCTCTAATATCTTCCATGCCTTTTTCGAGCCCGGCTAGAACGTTAAGAATCGTCATTCTGAACTCTTGATCTGACATATTACCAATGTCAGTGTTGATTAGGTCCTAGCCTTCGGTACTGTCTCTTGTTCTTTTGTTTGTGGTGATTTTTTCCACCTTGTCATTTTGTCCAGATAAGAGGATATGAAGGATCAAATAAAATACTAAAAGGGTGGCAAAGACCCCAGAAAAATGTGCTGTAACCAAATCAGAAAGACCCCAAATTGTGGGGGGGATAAAGGGGATAAAAAGTGGTTCAGAAAAAAAAAACAGAAAAAAATTTAAAAAATAAAACAAAGAAAAAATATAAAAAAGAAAGAAAAAATATATATATTTAGATTAACTAGTCAAAAAATGTTAAAAAAGAAAAGGGTAAAAGTTTTAAAAAATTTAGCAGAAGAAGAAAAAAGAAAAAAAGAAAAAAATTGAAAAAAGAAAAAAAATTGAAGTAGCCGCAAGACTAAAGAATCATGGGGAGAAAGCCATGAGTTCCGTGCTTTGCTTTCTCCTCCTCTGGAATTGCGCTGCTGTCTTAGGAATTGAACCTGCTTTCCTTGATAGATGAACTTCGTCCTGGCTGGATATTTTGTTGATCTTCTGGGGGAGGGGCCTGTTGTAGTGACTCTCAAGTGTCTTTGCCCGAGGCGGAATTGCACCGCCCTTACCGGGGGCCGGACTAAGTAATCCGCTCAGGTTCGCTTTTGGGAGCTTCTGTTCCCTGAACGCTTTCCGTAGAGTTCCGGAGGACGGGAATGAAAATGGCGGCCTCCTAGTCTCCGGCCCGGAGGAGCCGAGAGCCCGGGGCCCCACTCCTCAGTGCGCCCCCCAGAGGACAGCACCCAATCACTCCCGTATCCGCAGCCTCCAGCCACGCTCCGAGCTCACCCAGCCCGCGACCAGTTCAAGGTAACCCCGAGCTGAGAGTTCAGTGCTCGGCTCTGTCTCTGTAGCCGGCTTCTCCGTTCTAACACCTGCGAGCTCTCCGACACTCTGACACCCCTGATCCTTCTGTGACCCTGCGGGACCTGGGGCCACGCTGACCCCGCGTGGGCGTCACCCTGGTTTAGCCTCTGGAGCAATGTCCCTCAGTGGAACAGACTTTTAAAAGTCCTGATTTTGTGTTCCATTCCTCCGCCGCTTGCCGGGACCGGCCCCTCCCCACGCAGTCTATCTTCCTGTCGTTTTACATTCACTTCTTCTCCAGTTCTACCTTTCAGAAAGTGGTTGATTTTCTGTTTCTAGAATTGCTGTTCTTCTTCTCTTCGATCTCCCGTTTGATTTGTAGGTGTTTGCAATGTTTAGATAAGCTATCGAGCTGATCTCCTGCTACCTGATGTAGTCTCAGCTGCTACTTCTCCGCCATATTGACTCCTCCCCCTCGAAACGAATGTTTTTAATCTTATTAGGTTTTCCTATTATAACTGCTAAAGGACTCCTCCACAGCTCCTTCCCCTGCCTTTACCCTCAACCTGATGAACATTTCAAGTGCATTTCTCTGTGTAGAAAGTCCTTTAATGGTTGTAATCTCTCAAGAGGTTCTTTTGAGATTATTACTAAGAAGCATTGTTGAGTAATCAAAAAATAGAAGAAAATAGGAGGGAACAAAGAAGACACCGTAAATGAAGCAAGTCCCTGGTGGGTTAAGGATTCAGTAGTCAGGGTTGGCCAGTGCTAGGAGAGAGGCTTCAGTGGGGAAAGACCTCATCACTTGTTTGATACTGGTGCCTAGATGGCACACTTGGCTGAGAGAGTTGTCTATGGCTACTCTGCATTTTCTTAACTTTAATTTTAAGGAAGAGGATGCACTGGCGAGGCAGAAGGAGATAGATATGGGGAAAGTGTGACTTAGTAAGTGATCTGGTTTTTGAAGGATCGAGATTTATTTATTCAACATGTGCAGAGGACTATTTTTTTATTTAAATTTTTACAAAAAGGGAGATTTGTATCACCACCTTTCATGAAAAAAAAAAACAACACAAAAAAAAACCCAACCCAGTATCAGTCATTGTAAGTGGAAGATTTACATTAATGCATGTTAAAATATAACAGGTTATCAGAATGAAAATAGTCTAGACTCTGCCTAAAATCATCTCTGGTCCCACCAGTGCAGTACAATCTCTGTGAGAGAACTACTTTTATTAGCTGACATAATGCAGCTTTAAAAAATATGGTATTAACCTCGATTCTGTTGTCATCTAATTTGGAACAAAGGCATTAAGTCCAAAGTTAGATTCATGAATCATAACACAGGAAATGTTACTGACATCCATTATGAACTCCACAGTTGATTAATTCCCTTGATTAAATAGTGATGAAGCTGATGGAAAAACAGGAGAGGAGCCTGAGCTCTTGCAAAGAGAATTCCCAGCTCTGAGTCCCCATGGAGTTAAGCAAAGAGAAGTGGCAAATAGAAGGCAAAAGTAGGGCTGCTTCAGCAGTAACTTGGTACTCTCCAAAACCTCAATCCCCTGAGTGGGCTCCAGAGATAATGCTCATTTCCCTTCTTACACACCCAACTGTGTCTTTCTCTCTCTCTCTTTTTATTGGCAGCTGGAGTATGTATGTGGGGGTAACCTTAGCTGTCTAGCTAGAAAATCTTAGCTAGAAAAGTAAGACCCTAAGTTAAAAAAAATAATCAGAGCATCTGATGTGAATAATACCTGAATTCTGACATTAACCAAATGCCACCTTTTTGGACAGCAGCATAGAAATAATGTCAGAATGTTCTGCTGTGGTGTTTTTTTTTCTTCTTTTTTTTTTAGTAGCAGTTTTCCAAGAGATTGGAAAAACAGGAGGAGGCACATCGATGACATTTTGATTGCAGGCCCTGCTTGGAAAGGCATTGTGGAACTTTCTGCTTAACCAAGTTGAAAAACCCCTGCCACCTCTATCTGCATTCTTTTCTTTTCTTTTTGATTTTTAAGTAAATGGCAAAACTTTCCAGGGGTTGTTTGCAGAAATCATTAAGGGTTTCAGTGGCAGCTAATAAACTTACTTTGGGACAGCTAGCTGTTTGTTAATAATATTGCTTCACAACTCAGCCTCATCTGCAAGACACTGAATAAGATGCTACTGTGCCTTTTTTTCCAACTTCAACCTTCTCCTCAAATGCTTCTTGGTCTCGACTGTGTGATTGCTCCTGTCTTCTTAACTCTCACGACTTTTTTGGTACTCTCCTATGTCCTATCCCTGTCAGCTTTGTTCTAAAATTATTTGTTAATAGTTTACAAAGTTCTTCCAGATTAGCATTTTGCATTTTGTAGGCTAATTGAAAATTTGGTGAAGGAAATGAATGGATGCATGGTTGGAGAGATGGATCAATAATGGATGGATGGATGGATGGATGGATGGATGGGAGGTTGGATGGGAGGATGGATGGATGGATGGGAGGTTGGATGGGAGGATGGATGGTTGGATGGATGGGAGGTTGGATGGGAGAATTTCTTCAGTGGAAGAAATTGAAAAATATTTGTGACTTCTATAATATTTGACAGACTGATAGAGACTTTGCCATTATTCTATAGACCTTGAGAATGGTTTAATGTGTAATTGTATTTAAAAAATAAAACAAATGTAATACTTTGTATTTTATTTATGTAAAATAAATTTAATTTTTATTTTGTTTTTTAATTTATTTTTTTATGGAGGTTTTATTTATTTGAGGGAGAGAGAATGAGCATGAGCAGGGGGAGTGGGAGAGGGAGAGGCAGACTCCGCATTGACTGTAGAACCCAGGGTGTGGAGCTTGATCCTAGGACCTGGAGATCATGACCTGAGCCAAAGTCAGTCATTTAACCAACTAAGCCCCCCAGGTGCCCCTAAACTTAAATTTTTTAAATAAAAATTATGGCTTTTGCTTTATTCTATATCTTTTCCATAGGGAAAAGACCTACATTTGCTTTTCTTTCAGAATTCAGGCATAATATTTGCTACAGCTTCACATATAGACTGATTAGAAGAGAACTAGAGGGACAGTTTTATTTTAAACTTATGACTTCTTTTAAATCACATCTTAAAATGTCACATAAAAATTTTACAGTATTGATAAATTATAATAATATAATAGCCAAAAGCCTTTTTCATTTTTTCCCTCCTCCTTCCTTCTTTGTATTTCTGACTGTCCCTAATACTTATGCTAGAGGGTTGAAAAAAAATTAAATTTTCTCATTTTTTTTCCTGTATCCTTTTTCAATAGAAAAAATGAGAGGGTAGTTAAAATTTACCCCTGAAGCTACCAAAATAAAAATGATCTATCTTCCAAGCACCTCTATAAGTGTTCCTTGAAATTAAATGGACTGTCTTGAAAACAGGATACTAAACTTTATGCCAGTTTCCTATTCATACATAGATGTAATATCAATCGTGTCTCCTATTATTGCTTTTGTAAGTGTTTTGTTGCTCTGAAAAGCATGCTTCAAACATAATGTTTCTAATGCAGCGAGTGTAAGGGAAAACAAACAAGCAGTCGTTGATTTGGATAGATACGGATGCTAAATTTTTTTGTTCTATTTCCATTTGTATCAAAAGTATGGCCTAAAATATATAAATGTCTATTTTTGGTATATACATCCAACCATACAGCACTGTATTAGTATTTGTATATTTTAGGGGCAATAAATTAGAAAATGAAGTGATATGAGAATGTGTCTGGGGACCTTTAAAAAGGTTTATTCAGTGTCACTATCATAAATGTAATGAGCCTGTGAGCATGTAGTTCATGGCCAGAGTGGTATTAGGTGTTGGTCAGAATAATGATAGGCTATGCTGCAATGACAAATAAACCTTGACATCTCAATGATCTAACATTTCAAAGGTCCAAACATTTCATCATTTCTCACTCTGGCAGCCTCTTTCATCTCATTAACTGTGATATCTAGAATATGTGGTTTATAGATCACTGGGGAAGGAAGAGGGAGTTGGAGAAGATACATCATCTCTTAATTGCATTAGTCCAGAAGGGCTATATACTATTTTCATTTATAATTCATTGACGAGAGCTAGTTACATGGTCAGAGCCCTTAGTTCAACAAGTCCGGGAAATGCAAGGAAACTTATGACGTATTTGGTGAGGTTGTCTTTGCCACATATTACATTCAGGGGAGCACAATCCAAGCAAGGATTCTGATTTCAATGTGCACCTTGTGTAGAACATGGAGGGCACCTTACTCCTGTGTCGTTTCATAACTTCTGAGTCCAGCAAGATTTGGGGACTACTAACTTATGCACAGACAGGGTTCTCTTCCTCATTTTAGATATTCTGTCCCCACCATACACCACTGGTATAGAACAGGGGTGGGAAGAGGAGTGTGTAGTGCATCATTAACTCTCAGTCTTTTCTTCACAAGAATCAATGTGTAGGTGGTTTTTTTAAATTTTATTTTTGTTTTGTCCCTTTTTCAAAGATTGAAAGAAGATCTGTGACAAGTATCCTTCATACAGGGTGTAGAAAGGAAAAGAACTAAATCAGTATCTTCTTTTGCTCTCAGGGAGAGGGGAAAGACACTAACTCCAATATGGTAACAGTTATTCCATATCACTGTCAACAAATGTATGCTCCTTCCACCCATCTATCCATCCACCTACCCCATCCATCTGCCCAGTCATCCATCCACCCATCCATCCACCCACTCCTCCATCCATTCATCATCCTTCCATATTTAGTGGTTCCAGTCCCAATATAGGGCCCTTGAAAGTCAAAGAAGAATCTCTTAGACCTGGTTAGGCTTTTCTGATTACCTTTCTCCTTGGTTTTTGGGTCCCCCCCCAATATATATATATATTTTAAACACTTTCAGGGGTGAACAAGTGCTGGATTCAATGTTGTGAGGTACATGAATGGATGATTCTCTCCACCTGACCCTGGGGGGCCAGTTTGGCTTGGACCTGAGTTTGTAGCTAATAAAATCACTTCTTAGCTTTGTGCATAGCTTTCTCTACCCTGAAGTCTTTGCATCTAAGAAGTGAATGATTCCGATGGTGGCCTCTAGATGACCATACCAATGGTCAGTGCCAAGGCTGCTGTGGGGGCTTGCTTTGCTAGGGGAAAAAAAAATGATCCTATTTGATTCACGGTCATCCAAAGCCCTGGATAGGAATTATTATCTCAGAAAACAGTGTGCTCCACTTCTGGTTTCTTCATGTGACTCTCTTACTTCAGGCTGCTTCCTAAATACAGCTTTTCTTTCAAGTAGCTCCTTGACCATCCTTCCTCTAGTCTGAACCAAGCTCCTACTTTCTCAGGACTGGTTCTTTCCCCTCCGTGTCTCCATCCTGTTTCCCCTCACGTTCCAGGCCTGCATTCTCAATTTCTACCTGAAAGTCTCAACAGGATGTCTTACTTCAAGCTCAGCAAGCTCCAAAAAATTTAACCTCTCATAGTCAATGATACTGTATATTTTCACTCAAACTCAAAATCCCAGGGTCAAGATCTACTTTTCCCCTTCCCTCCTCTTCCACTCACAGACCAGTAGGCTATCATTCTCTTCTTCATGATGCTTTTTCCAAATGTCATTTTTTACTTTCATTTTGAGACCTTCACTCTCTCTCCCCCATATGCTTTGATTGTTTAACTCCTCTGTCTATATTTTATTTTGATTCCTCTTGTTATCTTCCCTAGAGTTCAGCCAATGACATTTCTAAAACATAATACTTCTCTGATACAATATTTTTGCAAGTTCTTTTTATCCTCCAAATAACTTGTAGTTGCCAGTGCAGGAGCTAATGTCTAGTCATCTGTTTACAGCCTCATTTTCACTTTTAGAGGCTTCAGCCAAATTGCATTACTTTCCCATCTCTGTCATGGCTCATGTAGTTTCTTCCATATGGTGAGAATTGTTACTCAAATCTCGATGTGGAGACATTCTCGCTACTCCTTTGGTACCAGCAGTCTCTGCAGTAGGAACCAGTCTCTTTTACCCAAGTCAGAAATGGCAAGTATATTTCATCTCAGGAAGAAAATCTCGTTGATTAATAATAGTTGATAGGAAGTTGTGTTGAGAAAGATTCTGAAGCTGTATCTGGGGGAGAAGATTGTCATGATCATTAGGAGTCTCTGTCTAGAGCAAGAGGAAGTAGAATTGAGACAAGAGTTTCTTAGATGCCTTCTCTGATGTACCACTGTTCTCTTACTCACACAACATCACTAATGCTAACTGGTAAGTCCTTTAAGGACATATATAATATCCTGCTGAATTACATATGTGACAATCAGAGCTTACTTTCACAGTGTCCTATGATCATTAGACACTTCAAAGATGTTTGTTAAATAAATCCCCTAATGCTGGAATATGCTGTTTAGATACAGAAGATTGAAGAGCTGTTGGCAGGGCTGTGATTACATTGATTGTGTGGTGTGTTACATTAGGTGTTTCAGTTTAAGAAATCTGACTGTGCCAACATGAAAACTGCTTCTGCACAGTTACCTTTGGTGATGAATGAGAGCACACAATCCTGGATAAATGGACAATGTCCAGTATTCCAGTATTGTCTGTAACAGAATTAACTTTCAACTAGCACTGATGAATTCTACTTTTAGGCTTACTTTCACAGACCTGCAAAGCATGTTGTCAGATTTTTCAGTCCCTCAGCTGAAGTCAAAAGGCAAAGGTTATCTTGAGACACATTCAAAAGGCAGGCATGATTGATTTTTCAATCCTTAAAATGCCCCAGTCATTCAGACAATTAAATAATTGTATCAAAAACTATAAAATTATAACTTCTCCTGTTTTTTCTTCTCTTAGACAAACATCTCAGTTATATCAGTCATTTTTTTTCAAAGATTTTTATTTCTTTATTTGACAGAGAGAGATACAGAGAGAGAGGGAACACAAGCAGGGGGAATGGGAGAGGGACAGGGAGAGGCAGGCTTCCCGCTGAACAGGGAGCCTGATGTGGGACTCAATCCCAGGAACGTGGGATCATGACCTGAGCGGAAGGCAGATGCGTAACTACTGAGCTACCCAGGTGCCCCTATGTCAGTCACTCCCATGACATGATTTTGAGATGCTACCTCATCTTGCTTTCCGTTCTCCAAATATCTTCCATTTATCTGGTGATATATCCAGAGTTTATGAATATTCTAGATGGGGTCTGACCTGCCACGATTAAGAAGCCCATCTCTGTGGTTCTCTACTATGTATCTCTGTCATTACATACAAAGGCACATTTAATCTCTCAGTGGCCACATTACATTGTTGCCTTATGAAACTGATAGACATCTGAAATTCCTCATCAGAAAATATCATCAGGGTTATTTCACTTTGGGTTGGTTAAGCTTCTTTGTGTCTGCTAGAAAATCTGTTTCGAGCTGGTGTAGCCATGAAAGGGACATCATTGGCTACCACCCCCAAAATGTCCAGGCTACAGATAGCATCATCAGGGCTCCATTTCCTTCTCTTCATCTTTCAGCTCCACTTCCTCCATTGTAGCTGCATTTTCAGATAACCTATCCTCTCGTTGGAGCAAAATGACTGCAGGACCTCCAGCCTAAATCAGTTGCAGTTCAAGTTCAACAGAAGAAGGAGAAAGCACCTCTTCCTGGCAAGTCCCACAGAAGCCCTGGAGTTTACTCTGAGAGGACAAACATTATCATGTAGTTACTTCTGAGAAAATCAATATGTCTTAGAGTATTCAGTGAGCTGACTGACTGGCCTGAGTCCCATGACCTGGTACAGGTATAGGGCTATATGGGGACTATATGTACTGCTTTGTCCTGCACTTTGCCACTCCAGTCAGAACCCTGAGATTTGCATCTAAGGCCCTCCACGTGACCCTAGATGGGTACTCTATGTACTGAGATGGGGGCCATCACTAAAAGGGAGGGAAGGATGCTGGGCAGACCCAAAATAGAAAATTTTCTCAGCAATACTGTTATACTTTAAACTCTCTGAAGGCAGAGATTATGGCTTGTTAGTGTTTTAACACTCCTTTAGCCTTTAACAAATTACACAATAAATATTAAAAAAACTAGTTGTTGATTGAATGCGTGGCTGAACCAAGGGCTGCAAAACAAGAGAATCTGATATGGCTTGCTTAATGTTAGGAGTATCTTTGTTCCTCACTTATTGCATTGTAAAATATAGACCAAGCTAACTTGCGTTATTTGTGTGTATATAAAGGAAAATAAAAGTCTTGAAAAACTTGATATGTCATTACAGGGATAGTTTTGCTCAGTAGTTCCAGTGAGGAGAAATAATACAATTTAAGTACAGAGAAAAGGGGACATTTTCTTCTAGGACAAATGAAAACAGAACTTGATTGACAGTCTAGTAACATTAATAATACCTTGAAGGTAGAGAGCTGCTCTTATTTTAAACATCCCAGAGCAATTCTATCAGAAGAATAAACACTCTCTGTTCCAAATTCAGACACTTTCAGTTGCCTTTGGTTAAGGCAATTGTGTCTAACAGCCACATGGCAGTTCTATTTAAGAAGCATGTTTCAATTTCTGCATAAAGTTGCAATCTTCCATAACACCAATCCCATGCCCTCCTTCCACCGGGGGTAATTTATTTGACATAGTGTTGTTTCTAATGCTGTAGATGCCCCTATCCCCTTGCCTCTTTACCATTTCAGTACACTCTGGTCTGACTTCCAGTTGCTATTCCTGCATGCCTGGCAGGCTGGGAGGACCAGATAATTAACACCTCAGGGAGCATCCCTCAACCCGTGACAGATCAGAATCAGTGGACAGAGCCTTGGGAAGGCACTTTCTTGCCCCCTTGAGATGACTCAGAGACATAAGTTCTGAGCTGTATCTCAAGGATACATAGCAGAACTAACTAGTGCCTGTTACCAATATCCTTATAAGTTGTCTGATTAGACACTATTTATTTGTTTTCTTCCTTTCTCTGCCTTACTTCCTCCTCTTCCAATATTTCTAAGATTACTTCCCAAATAAACTACTTACATTGCAGTCTTGTCTTGGGCTCCTTTTTGGGGAACCTAAACTATGATGATTGTTGTCAAGAAAGAAAAGTTATTTTCATTCCTCAAAGGGGAGTAATTAAAAATCCTCATGTCCTTAGGCAGATGTCCAAGTGAAGACTGGGGCCCTTGCTCTGTGTGGGTAGAATGTGGCTGCTCTGAGAACATGCTGCCTTAATGTAGTTTACTGGGAGGTGAGCCCAGGGAAAGAACTGATTTTCTCTAAAGCATGAGAACCTATAGCAACAGTAAATCCATGTCCTTGGATGGATATTCCTAGGGAGGAAGTCCAACCCCAAGAGGATTTTGGTCCCACCCTATCTGAATCTACTGGAAAGTAGAATGGAATAAAGATTTCACAAGTGGTAGGGTGTGGTCATTTGGAGGGCCTTGGATGCAAATCTGAGAGGTCTTATTGGAATGGCCAAGGTGTGGGACAAGACAGTGGATTGAGAAGACAGAGAAAGATTAGGGAGGGAAGATAGGGAAGGGTACGCTAACCCTTTCATTATATTATTTGGGGAGTGCCACCGAGAAGAGGATGTGGGTTGGCATGGTAACAACACCTAACTCTTAAATTCTTACTGCATCACTTGTCAGGTGCTGTTCTATGGGCTATGCATTTTCACAACCCCATGATGTAAGTTCTTTTTATTACCCCAATTCTGTTACAAGGAAATTGAAGTGCAGGTAGGGTACTTAGCATGCCCGAGAGCTCAGAGCTGTAAAGCATAGAGCTGGAATGTGAACCCAGGCAATCTAGCCCTGGAGACCTGGCTCTGACCCACGGGTTAGTATATTTTTCCTATAAAGTGCCAGATAGTAAGTGTTTCAGGCTTTGTGGTCTACACAGTCTCTGTTGCAGGTACTTAACTCCGTCTTTGTAGCATGTAAGCAGCTATAGATAATACCTAAGCAAAGGAGCAAGGCTGTGTTTGTATAAAAGTTAATTTGTGAAAACAGAGGTGGGCCAGAGTTGGCTGTGGTTTGCTGAGTGCTGATGTAACTCCACTGCTTAACATTTTAATATAAAATATTGGTTTTGGCCAGGGGAGTCTGGTCATGTGCTTTGTAGGAACTAGGTTGGAAGGGAAGCGAAGGGGCAGGGATAGGAACTGAACGTCCAAACTCAGTAATCCCTGGGAGATGGAGGTGGGAGAGAGAAGCACTAAATTCTGACCAATATTGTAGGGCAGCTATAAGTAGAAGGAACAAGTTTAAGAAATGCTATAAAACTCAATTTTATAGGATTTGGGCTTTATGGCATATGTTGTAGCAGCCACATTGAATAAATGTATGTTTTTCATTAGATTTTTATTACACATTTAAAGCACATTAAGGCACACACAGCTATCAAAGAAGAAAAAGTAGAGAAACTTGGGCTTCACAAGTAATCACATCCATTTTAAGGACGGCTGTATTTTATGAAGACAGAGAAAGATGCATGGCTGTTGTCCTTCCCAGTTTTATACTAACTCATTCTTCTTCAGGGAACAATATTAATAGATGTTTTGCTACATTTGTCTCCTGTTGAGGGAGCATTTCCCTTTTTTTTTTTTTGTTGTTGTTTTTTAAAGAATATCATATTGTGGATGTTTATTCACTTGCCTTTGAGTTCCAGGTAATTGGTTGGCATGCTCAGTCTGTAAAACAACAGGCTTTGTTGGGGTTTGAAAAAAAATTGAAAACTATTTCAACAAATTGTAATATGAAATTATTTCAGGCTCTGAGAGGCCTGATAATATCCCGTAACTTTTGATTTACTTTAATTCCTAGCCACTGGGGTTGGGCAAAGTTGGATAGTGAGTCCTTAGGAACAGCAGAACCATCTTGTGTTGTAAGGTTGTGTATTACACAAATGTGCCTGGGGATGAAATACCCTGTGCTTTCTCCCCCAAGCGCTGTGCCCTGTGTCTGCCTGGAGGAAGTGGCATCTTTTTCTTCACAACAGTATACCGTCATTAGCTGGGCCATGGCCATTGGGGCCATCTTTGCTCAGAAATGGAGATTTTTCCTAATTTGTGTTCATCAGGGGAGGAAGAGTGTGGGAGATTTGCAAATTCTGTGTCAAAACATTTAGGATGCCATTGTTTGTAAGATGCACCACTTTTTATGTACAACTAAGAAAGATAAGATGCTGCCAATCAAATCTTGATAGGCCATTGATTATAAGACATGTCAACTTTAAGGATGTTAAAAAGTAAAAAAGATGCAATGCAGTAATTTGTTCAATGGGTGCACCTTTCTTGAGCACAAAGGTGCCGGCTGAACTGGCTGTCACCCTATAAGGATGAGTTATGCATGTCCTGGGAAGGTTTCCACTAGGTTTTGTGTATTTCCTGTGATAAACAGCTTCACCAACCTCCGTGCTTTCCTGGAGGATGTCAGTTGGTCAGAGTTCTAATGGAAGTAGAGATGTAGAATGTTAGAGTGAGATTGACCTTGCAGAGCAACTCGATTCTCTCTTGGGGGCATTTTTTGCCCTCCAGGGGACATTTGCTAATATACAGAGATGTTTTCAGTTGCCATTACCAGTGTGGGATGTTACTGATAGCTATTGAGTTGAGGCCAGGGATGCTGCTAAACATCCTAACCCACAAGACAGGTCCCCACAGAAAGGAATTACCTGGTCCCAAATGTCAGAGTGCCAAGACTGAGACTCCCTAATGGAGTGGGGCCATATATAGCATGAGAGTCTGGACATTGGAGTCAGGAAAATCTGGGTTCAAATCCAGTCTTATACATAAGAGACTGTGTGGACTTGGGTAAGTTAATTATTTTTGCTAAGTCTGTGTTTCCTTTTCTATAAAATGTGGATCACAATCTGTACTTTAGAGGGCTACCAGGAGTATGTTTAAAAAAAAATTCATTCATCTATTAGAGAGGAAGAGAGAGAGCATGAATGCAAGATGGGGGAGGGTGAAGGGCAGAGGGACAGAGAAATTCAATCAGACTCTTCACTGAGCACAAAGTGTGATGTGGGGCTCAATCTCATGACCCTGAGATCACAATCTGAAGAGCTGCTGAGTATTAAACGAGATATTTAAGGCATAGGTTGTAAAGACAGCAGCAATACAATCTCAATCCAAGTGCAGCACTAGGTACCTTTGAATCTACACTAACTAAATCCTTAGGGCAACTCTGAAGTAGATATTCTCATTATCCCCATTTTACACTTAAGGAAACTGAGGAAAGTAACTTGCCTGTGGCCACACATCAGTAAGTGGTAGAGCAAGGATTTGAATTGGGTCCACGTTCCCAACTTGCGTAGTCCACCTGGCAGAGTGCCCAGCACTGCATAAGGACTCAGGGAAAGGATCTGTTTTAATTGTATCTAATAGTATTGTTATTAATAGTATCCAGCGCAAAGCCCTTACTTAGAGGTGGCAAGTGACTCAGAACCTGGAGGGAAGAGTTGGAGTTGGCAAGGTTCCCCTTGAGAGGGCAGCTGACTCTAGCTGGTTTCTGGGTACCTGCTCCCCAGAGAATAGTCTCTTTCTCACTGCCATGCCAACACTACCAAGGAGCCAGTATGGGACCTGTGATGATGCAGCAGGAAAGAGCCCAGATTTAGCTTTGGGTCTTATCACCACCACCATTTTCTGTAACATTAAGTTCTTCTGTGACTTCTCATTAATATATCTGAGAGGTAATCAGATCTTTCTCACAGGGTCGTTGGATACTGACATGCAACAAAAAATATCTGATAATCAGCTAATGGTAGATATTTGAGCACATGGCATATGATTGAGAACCAGGGCTCTGGAGTCACCTGGAGCAGCCTGCCCTGATGGACATCTGGAAGTGGAGGGGGCTGGAGAGGGCCTCTCAGGATGGGCTTCAGGGTCTCAAACAAATGCTCTGGAAATTGCAGGGAGGAAATGCCCTGGCTTAGTTCTGCCTTCCCCAGACTTACGATGTTACATAAATATTTGTGGGGGAGAATAAGGGAGAAAGGGAGGGAGAAGAGTAGTGGCAGACAAGCTTCACGGAGGAGGTGGGAACCCCAGGGTGACCAGTTGAGTTTCTGTCAGGTGGCTCTGATGGACTTGACAGCATGTTGAAGACCTTAGGGGCAGAGGGGAGAAGTCCCAACAGACCTGAGGTGCATAGGCTCTGGGTGAATGGACGCCCCCTTCCAGCCCACTACAGGACAGAGCAACAGAGCACAGAGCATGCAGCGATGTGGTAGCTGAGTGTAGCAGAAAGGTTTCTGGAGGTGTTTAGGAAAGTGCTCCAGAACTCACAGTTGGGAGGAGTCTTGGAGGAGGCACCCATCAAGCTCAGGGCCCAGGAGCACCTCCGTGTGAACTGTGGCTCTCACTTCACATTTTCCCAAATGCTGTTCTGTAGGAGGCAATACTGCCCAGTGGTTAAAAGGTCACAAGCTCTGTCCTCATACTGCAGTTTCAAATCCTGCCTTGGCCACTTGCCAGATCTGTGACCTTGAGCAAGTTGCTTCAACTTTCAGGGCCTCTGTTTCCTCATCTGGAAGTTAGGATCTGTCTCATAAGGATGTCAAAGGATTAAATGAGTTACTGTTCTGAGGTCCTGAGTGCAGTATTCCATAGTGTTCAATCCTCCCCTTATTTAATATCATTATCATTATTATTAGTGAATTTATTCCCAGCAGAAATGGTAAAACAAGGAAGCACTCTAGACTCATTCAAATCGGGACTGGAATCCTTCCTATGTTCCTGTTCACTAGCTGTGTGATTGTAGGACAGTGACTTTGTCACCTGAGCCCATTTTCTTACCAGTGTAACAAGAAAAATGATACCTGCCTTACAGAGTTGTTTGAGGATTAAGCCAGTTAATATTCAAAAAGTGCTTGGCTTGTTTGACACTTAGTAAATCCTCATTACCTGTCTGTTTCCTTCCTTTCCTTCCTGCCTCCCCCACTACCTCATTGTGCCCAGAGGTGAGTTCCCAGCTCACCTGATCAAAATCATGCAGTTAGAAAGGAGAGCAGCCAGCCTCAAATTCAGATTTGGTTGGACCCATCTCTCCTGCTCTTCCCATCCAATTACATCTGCCTATTTTATGAAGAAAAGGTGGGTGGAGGAGGACAGATTCCATGGGGCAGATTGGTAATTTGTGGGAGGTTCCGAAAGGAGCACTTGAATTCTGAGATGCCTGTTTATGCCCCCTAGTTCCTCCCCATGAAAGTGATAGAGCAGTAATCCATATATTGCTCATATATTATTTCATTTGCTTTTCCCAATCATCCTGGGAGAGTGGTCCCAGCACACAGTATTGTGCCCATTTCACAGAGGGGGAAAGGGAAGTCATCAAAAGGGCTTGCCCTTTTGACTTGCCCAGAGTGGAATTTGATCTGTGTATGTCTGGTCTAGTGTAGTTTCCACAGCATTTAGGTCACTCTCCTTACTTTCTTGTACTTGTCTTGTGTTAACTCTCACCTCCTGAACTCCTTCTCCCCACACTCTATGCTTCTCCCCCATGCTGGCCCCAGCTGTAGACTTATCACTTGGAGGATGATTGAATCTAGCTAAGCCGTGGCATCACAGCAAATAGGATCAATTTATTACGCTTACTCATTCCAAATTCTACACTGACATAGCTGTAAATTGAATGGTAACAAAGTCCAAATAACCTGACAGTCAAGACAATTCAAGTGCTTGAAGTCAGACGTGCAAGGAGTAGACAATCTAACAGTAAGAAATCTGAAGCTTGATCCTTAGAAAATGTATTTGTTGTCTACTCTCCACTGTGACCTAAAGCCTTGTCAAGGTCCAGGGCCAAACTGGCTATGTGGGAGCTGAGGAATTCTGTGAGTAGGCAGACTTTGAGTTTCTACTGACCAACTAAACCTGACTTACAAAAATAGGAATTTGTTGGATCACATAACTGGAAGGTCTAGGGGTACCACTGCTTTCAGATATGGCTGGATCCAGGAGTTCTAATATGGTCATCAGGAAATGTCTTCTACTCTTTGAGCTTTGTTTTTCCCTGTCTTGTTCTCTTTTCAGTCAAGCCCTCCAAAATGGTGACAGAGGTAATCATCAAAAGCTCTAGGCTTATAAACTACCAGCATAGTAACTCTGTCCGGAAGAGCATCTTATTTGCAAAAAATCTAGTCCAGATTCTCGGTTTTCTCTTCTTGGCATAGGTTGGGTGGTAAACTTATCCAGAAGCAGTGTAGGCTGGGGATGTGTGTTCTCATCCGCTACGTCTGAATTACATGGTTGTCCTTGGAGATGAAGCGATGGGCCTTATGACCAGAAAAAGGGAGGATAAACATCTCTCAAATAGTAGATGGCCACTTTAATATTCCCAGCCTCAGTTTCCTTAACATTACTTTTATAGATGATAGCCTGATATATCCTGTTTGAAAGTGTTTATCTGGTCTCACTTAATTTCCTGAGGAAAAAATTGAGTAAGCTGGATAAAACTCTTTCTGCTTTATTGATGATATGTCCTCAGTTTGCATGATATAACATCACTTGTTCCTTTTTGATCCAGAATTAGAGTCAAAGATACTGTTTCCTGAACATCTGTCATGTGTTGAAAACTGGATTTGATGCTCATAGTGGGGATTTGGTGTTTGCCTTCCGAGAGGCCAAACTCTTTTCTTCTTTGGTCCCAGTGTTTGATTGGAGAAAAACTCCCCCACACGCTCTGGGTGGAATTTCACCTGAGCTGCATGAATGGAGGATGGGATACAGATTTTCAGCCAATCAGAGTATCACATTTCCTTATCCACATAGATTGGGTCAGGATGATCATGTGACCTAAGCCAGGCTAATCAAAAAGAATTAGGTGACTTACTGTGACTCAATGGGACTGTAGTTTCTGTCTTTCCCATTGGATTTAGGAAAGGAGGTTGAGATGGAGGCTGCTGTCCTGGCATTTCTAGGGGAAAATGTGAAGGCTGGTATAGAGCCAGAGTAGCAGAAAGCAGATCCAAGAGGGAGAAAAACAGAGGCCTGATACACCAATTGCAATCTGAACCTAGCTTCTTTTGAGCCAGAGCTATCTGGCCTATCATTCATTTGAGTCAGAACTCATTGAGTTCATTGATTGAGGTGGGTCTTCTTATTTTTAAAGATTTTATTTACTTGTCAGAGAGAGAGAGAGAGAGAGAACACAAGTAAGGGGAGTGTCAGGCTGAGGGAGAAGCAAACTCCCCACTGACTAGGGAGCCTGATGAGGGTCTTGATCCCAGGATCCTGGGATCATGACCTTAGCTGAAGGTAGATACTTAACTGACTGAGCCACTCAGGCATCCGGAGGTGGCTCTTCTGTAATTTTTACTACAATGGAGTTTTGATGTGCCTGATTCCAGCAGCTCTGGCAGGTGTCAACATTTGAATCCAAGCTTGTTGAATGTTACTTTGAAATATCTCAAATTGTTTTGAAATCATTTAAAAAACTTTTAACTCATTTCAAATTGTGAAACTGAGAAAATAGACAGCATTATATTCTCTCCTAAATTCGTGTTTAACCTGACTTTTCTTATCCACATGCCCTATGCTATAACTTGACTTTTTTTTTTTTTTTAACATCACCCAGTCCGTTTTTCTCTTGGATATTTTTTGTTTTTGTTGTTTGCATTTTTTAAAAAAGATCTTATTTATATGAGAGAGAGAGAGAGAGAATGAGAGAGCTAGAGAGTGTGAAGATTGGAAAGGTCAGATTGAGAAGCAAACACCCCACTGAGTAGGGAGCCAGATGTGGGACTTGATTCCAGGACTCCAGGATCATGACCTGAACTGAAGGCAGTTGCTTAACCAACTGAGCCACCCAGGCGCCCCTGTTGTTTTCATTTTTTAGCCATCATAGTGAGGTGTGGTTGATGTGCAGTAAACTGTACACATGTAAAGAATACAATCTTATACACCTAGGAAATTATCACCATCAAGACAACAAACATATTTCACCCCCAAGTTTCTTCATGTTCCTTTCTGATCCAAACAAAGTGGTCTCCTGTCTGTCAGTCTCTAGTTTGCATTTCCCGGAATATTTTATAAACTGAGTCAGTTTTTGTGTACACTTTTTGGTCTGTATACTTTCAGAATACTCATTTTGTCTTACTTAAAAATAATCAATGAAGTTTATCCACTATGTAGTGTATGTCAGTAGCTTGTTATTTTTTATTGCTAAGGGGTATTCCGTTGCATAGATATACCACAATTGGTGTATCCATTCACATGAGTTGTTTCAGTTTGTTTCTTTTAAAGATTTTATTTACTTATTTGAGAGAGAGAGAGAGAGAGTGTGCACCAGCAGGGTGAAGGGCAGAGAGAAAAGCAGATTCTCTGCTGAGCAAGGAGCCCCATGCCATGTGGGGCTTGATCCTGGGATCCTGGGGTCATGACCTGAGCCAAAGGTAGACACTTGACCAACTGAGCCAACCCAGGGGCCCAGGGATTGTTTCTAGTTTTTCATTACAACAAATAAAGTCAAAATAAACATTCATGGACAAATCTGTGTATGAGGATAAACATATAAACTTTCATTAATGCTTAACCTTCAATAAACTCAGTCTGTTTTCCAAACTGGTTGTACCATTTTATATCTTAACCAGCAGTATGAAAGCTTCATTTCTTCCACATTCTTGTCAGCACTTGATATGGCCAGTCTTTTAAATTTTACCTATTATACCAGGTGTGTAGTGGTGTCTCATTATGATTTAAATTTGCATTACCCCAATGACAGATAACGTTGAGCATCTTTTCATGTAGTTATTTTCTATTTGCATATTTCTTTGGTTTGGAAGGGTCAAATTCTTTGTTCATTTTTTTAATTAGCTTTTCATTTTTTAAAAATTTATTTATTTTTCATTGTAACAGTATTCACTGTTTTTGCACAACACCCAGTGCTCCATGCAATACGTGCCCTCCCTATTACCCACCAGCTGGTTCCCCCAACCTCCCACCCCCGCCCCTTCAAAACCCTCAGGTTGTCTTTCAGAGTCCATAGTCTCTTATGGTTCGCGTCCCCTTCCAATTTCCCTCAACTTCCTTCTCCTCTCCATCTCCCAATGTCGTCCATGTCATTTGTTATGCTCCACAAATAAGTGAAACCATATGATACTTGACTCTCTCTGCTTGACTTATTTCACTCAGCATAATCACTTCCAGACCCATCCATGTTGCTACAAAAGGAGGGTATTCATCCTTTCTTTCTTTCTTTCTTTTTTTTTTTTTTATAAACATATAATGTATTTTTATCCCCAGGGGTACAGGTCTATGAATCACCAGGTTTACACACTTCACAGCACTCATGATAGCACATACCCTCCCCAATGTCCATAACCCCCTCCCCCTCTCCCAACCCCACCTCCCCCCAGCAACCCCCAGTTTGTTTTGTGAGATTAAGAGTCATTTATGGTTTGTCTCCCTCCCAATCCCATCTTGTTTCATTTATTCTTCTCCTATCCCACTAACCCCCCATGTTGCATCTCCACGTCCTCATATCAGGGAGATCATATGATAGTTGTCTTTCTCCGATTGACTTATTTCACTAAGCATGATACGCTCTAGTTCCATCCACGTCGTCACAAATGGCAAGATTTCATTTCTTTTGATGGCTGCATAGTATTCCATTGTGTATATATACCACTTCTTCTTTATCCATTCATCTGTTGATGGACATCTAGGTTCTTTCCATAGTTTGGCTATTGTAGACATTGCTGCTATAAACATTCGGGAACACGTGCCCCTTTGGATCACTATGTTTGTATCTATAGGGTAAATACCCAGTAGTGCAATTGCTGGGTCATAGGGTAGTTCTATTTTCAACATTTTGAGGAACCTCCATGCTGTTTTCCAGAGTGGTTGCACCAGCTTGCATTCCCACCAACAGTGTAGGAGTGTTCCCCTTTCTCCGCATCCTCGCCAGCATCTGTCATTTCCTGACTTGTTAATTTTAGCCATTCTGACTGGTGTGAGGTGGTATCTCATTGTGGTTTTGATTTGTATTTCCCTGATGCCGAGTGACGTGGAGCACTTTTTCATGTGTCTGTTGGCCATCTGGATGTCTTCTTTGCAGAAATGTCTGTTCATGTCCTCTGCCCATTTCTTGATTGGATTGTTGGTTCTTTGGGTGTTGAGTTTGCTAAGTTCCTTATAGATTTTGGATACTAGCCCGTTATCTGATATGTCATTTGCAAAAATTCTCCCATTCTGTCAGTTGTCTTTTGGTTTTGTTAACTATTTCCTTTGCTGTGCAAAAGCTTTTGATCTTGATGAAATCCCAATAGTTCATTTTTGCCCTTGCTTCCCTTGCCTTTGCCGATGTTCCTAGGAGGATGTTGCTGCAGCTGAGGTCGAAGAGGTTGCTGCCTGCGTTCTCTTCAAGGATTTTGATGGATTCCTTTCTCACATTGAGGTCCTTCATCCATTTGGAGTCTATTTTCATGTGTGGTGTAAGGAAGTGGTCCAATTTCATTTTTCTGCATGTGGCTGTCCAATTTTCCCAGCACCATTTATTGAAGAGGCTGTCTTTTTTCCATTGGACATTCTTTCCTGCTTTGTCGAAGATGAGTTGACCATAGAGTTGAGGGTCGATTTCTGGGCTCTCTATTCTGTTCCACTGATCTATGTGTCTGTTTTTGTGCCAGTACCATGCTGTCTTGATGATGACAGCTTTGTAATAGAGCTTGAAGTCCGGAATTGTGATGCCACCAACTTTGGCTTTCTTTTTCAATATTCCTTTGGCTATCCGAGGTCTTTTCTGGTTCCATATAAATTTTAGAATTATTTGTTCCATTTCTTTGAAAAAAATGGATGGTATTTTGATAGGGATTGCATTAAATGTGTAGATTGCTTTAGGTAGCATAGACATTTTCACAATATTTATTCTTCCAATCCAGGAGCATGGAACATTTTTCCATTTCTTTGTGTCTTCCTCAATTTTTTTCATGAGTACTTTATAGTTCTCTGCGTATAGATTCTTAGCCTCTTTGGTTAGGTTTATTCCTAGGTATCTTATAGTTTTGGGTACAATTGTGAATGGGATTGACTCCTTAACTTCTCTTTCTTCTGTCTTGTTGTTGGTGTACAGAAATGCAACTGATTTCTGTGCATTGATTTTATATCCTGACACTTTACTGAATTCCTGGACAAGTTCTAGCAGTTTTGGAGTGGAGTCTTTTGGGTTTTCCACATATAGTATCATATCATCTGCGAAGAGTGATAGTTTGACTTCTTCTTTGCCGATTTGGATGCCTTTAATTTCTTTTTGTTGTCTGATTGCTGAGGCTAGGACTTCTAATACTATGTTGAATAGCAGTGGTGATAATGGACATCCCTGCCGTGTTCCTGACCTTAATGGAAAAGCTTTCAGTTTTTCTCCATTGAGAATGATATTTGCGGTGGGTTTTTCCATAGATGGCTTTGATAATATTGAGGTATGTGCCCTCTATCCCTACACTTTGAAGAGTTTTGATCAGGAAGGGATGCTGTACTTTGTCAAATGCTTTTTCAGCATCTATTGAGAGTATCCTATGGTTCTTGTTCTTTCTTTTATTAATGTGGTCTATCACATTGATTGATTTGCGGATGTTGAACCAACCCTGCAGCCCTGGAATAAATCCCACTTGATCGTGGTGAATAATCCTTTTAATGTACTGTTGAATCCTATTGGCTAGTATTTTGGCGAGAATTTTTGCGTCTGTGTTCATCAAGGATATTGGTCTGTAGTTCTCTTTTTTGGTGGGATCCTTGTCTGGTTTTGGGATCAAGGTGATGCTGGCCTCATAGAATGAGTTTGGAAGTTTTCCTTCCATTTCTATTTTTTGGAACAGTTTCAGGAGAATAGGAATGAGTTCTTCTTTAAATGTTTGGTAGAATTCCCCTGGGAAGCCGTCTGGCCCTGGGCTTTTGTTTGTTTGGAGATTTTTGATGACTGTTTCAATCTCCTTACTGGTTATGGGCCTGTTCAGGTTTTCTATTTCTTCCTGGTTCAGTTGTGGTAGTTTATATGTCTCTAGGAATGCATCCATTTCTTCCAGATTGGCCAATTTGTTGGCGTAGAGTTGCTCATAGTATGTTCTTATAATTGTCTGTATTTCTTTGGTGTTAGTTGTGATCTCTCCTCTTTCATTCATGATTTTATTGATTTGGGTCCTTTCTCTTTTCTTTTTGATGAGTCTGGCCAGGGGTTTATCAATCCTATTGATTCTTTCAAAGAACCAGCTCCTAGTTTCATTGATTTTTTCTATTGTTTTTTTGGTTTCTATTTCATTGATTTCTGCTCTGATCTTTATGATTTCTCTTCTCCTGCTGGGTTTAGGGTTTCTTTCTTGTTCTTTCTCCAGCTCCTTTACGCGTAGGGTTAGGTTGTGTACTTGAGACCTTTCTTGTTTCTTGAGAAAGGCTTGTACCGCTATATATTTTCCTCTCAGGACTGCCTTTGCTGTGTCCCACAGATTTTGAACTGTTGTGTTTTCATTATCATTTGTTTCCATGAATTTTTTCAATTCTTCTTTAATTTCCTGGTTGACCCATTCATTCTTTAGAAGGATGCTGTTTAGTCTCCATGTATTTGGGTTCTTTCCAGGTTTTGTCTTGTGATTGAGTTCTAGCTTCAGAGCATTGTGGTCTGAAAATATGCAGGGAATAATCCTAATCTTTTGATACCGGTTGAGACCTGATTTGTGACCCAGGATGTGATCTATTCTGGAGAAGGTTCCATGTGCACTAGAGAAGAATGTGTATTCTGTTGCTTTGGGATGAAATGTTCTGAATATATCTGTGATGTCCATCTGGTCCAGTGTGTCATTTAAGGCCTTTATTTCCTTGTTGATCTTTTGCTTGGATGATCTGTCCGTTTCAGTGAGGGGAGTGTTAAAGTCCCCTACTATTATTGTATTATTATTGATGTGTTTCTTTGATTTTGTTATTAATTGGTTGATATAGTTGGCTGCTCCCATATTAGGGGCATAGATATTTAAAATTGTTAGATCTTCTTGTTGGACAGACCCTTTGAGTATGATATAGTGTCCTTCCTCATCTCTTATTATAGTCTTTGGCTTAAAATCTAATTGATCTGATATAAGGATTGCCACCCCAGCTTTCTTCTGATGCCCATTAGCATGGTAAATTGTTTTCCACCCCCTCACGTTAAATCTGGAGGTGTCTTCGCGTCTAAAATGAGTTTCTTGTAGGCAACATACTGATGGGTTTTGTTTTTTTATCCATTCTGATACCCTGTGTCTTTTGAATGGGGCATTTAGCCCATTAACATTCAGGGTAACTATTGAGAGATATGAATTTAGTGCCATTATTAGCCTGTAAGGTGACTGTTACTGTATATTGTCTCTGTACCTTTCTGATCTACTACTTTTAGGCTCTCTCTTTGCTTAGAGGACCCCTTTCAATATTTCCTGTAGAGCTGGTTTGGTGTTTGCAAATTCTTTCAGTTTTTGTTTGTCCTGGAAGCTTTTGATCTCTCCTTCTATTTTCAATGATAGCCTAGCTGGATAGAGTATTCTTGGCTGCATGTTTTTCTCATTGAGTGCTCTGAATATATCATGCCAGCTCTTTCTGGCCTGCCAGGTCTCTGTGGATAAGTCTGCCGCCAATCTAATATTTTTACCATTGTATGTTACTGATTTCTTTTCTCGGGCTGCTTTCAGGATTTTCTCTTTGTCACTAAGACTTGTAAATTTTACTATTAGGTGACGGGGTGTGGACCTATTCTTGTTGACTTTGAGGGGGGTTCTCTGCATCTCCTGGATTTTAATGCTTGTTCCCTTTGCCATATTAGGGAAATTCTCTCCAATGATTCTCTCCAATAGACCCTCTGCTCCCCTCTCTGTTTCTTCTTCTTCTGGAATCCCAATTATTCTAATGTTGTTTCGTCTTATGGTGTCACTTATCTCTCGAATTCTCCCCTCATGGTCCAGTAGCTGTTTGTCCCTCTTTTGCTCAGCTTCCTTATTCTCTGTCATTTGGTCTTCTATATCACTAATTCTTTCTTCTGCCTCATTGATCCTAGCAGTGAGAGCCTCCATTTTTGATTGCACCTCATTAATAGCTTTTTTGATTTCAACTTGGTTAGACTTTAGTTCTTTAATTTCTCCAGAAAGGGCTTTAATATCTCCAGAGAGGGTTTCTCTAATATCTTCCATGCCTTTTTCGAGCCCGGCTAGAATGTTCAGAATCGTCATTCTGAACTCTTGATCTGACATAGTACCAATGTCTGTGTTGATTAGGTCCCCAGCCTTCAGTACTGTCTCTTGTTCTTTTGTTTGTGGTGATTCTTTCCGCCTTGTCATTTTGTCCAGATAAGAGGATATGAAGGAGCAAATAAACTACTAATAGGGTGGCAAAGACCCCGGAAAAATGTGCTGTAACCAAATCAGAGGAGACCCCAAATTGTGGGGGGGGGGGGAAGGGGATAAAAAACAGGTTCTGAAAAAAAAAAGAAAAAAAAAAAAAAGAAAAAAATTAAAAAAATAAAACAAATAAAAAAATATAAAAAAGAAAGAAAAAATATATATATTTAGATGAACTAGTCAAAAAACCTTAAAAAAGAAAAGGTTAAAAGTTTTTAAAAAAATTTAGCAGAAGAAGAAAAAAGAAAAAAGAAAAAAAAATTGAAAAAAAAAAAAATAAAAAATTGAAAAAAGAAAAAAAAATTGAAGTAGCCGCAAGACTAAAGAATCATGGGGAGAAAGCCATGAGTTCCGTGCTTTGCTTTCTCCTCCTCTGGAATTGCTCTGCTGTCTTAGGAATTGAATCTGCTTTCTCCTTGATAGATGAACTTCGTCCTGGCTGGATATTTTGTTGATCTTCTGGGGGAGGGGCCTGTTGTAGTGACTCTCAAGTGTCTTTGCCCGAGGCGGGATTGCACCGCCCTTACCGGCGGCCGGACTAAGTAATCCGCTCGGGTTCGCTTTTGGGAGCTTCTGAACGCTTTCCGTAGAGTTCCGGAGGACGGGAATGAAAATGGCGGCCTCCCAGTCTCCGGCCCGGAGGAGCCGAGAGCCTGGGGCCCCACTCCTCAGTGCGCCCCCAGAGGACAGCACCCAATCACTCCCGTATCCCCAGCCTCTAGCCGCGCTCCGAGCTCACCCAGCCCGCGACCAGTTCAAGGTAACCCCGAGCTGAGAGTTCAGTCCTCGGCTCTGTCTTTGCAGCCGGTTTCTCCGTTCTAATACCTGCGAGCTCTCCGACACTCTGACACCCCCGATCCTTCTGTGACCTTGCGGGGCCTGGGGCCACGCTGGCCCCGCGTGGGCTTCACCCCGGTTTAGCCCCTGGAGCAATGTCCCTCAGTGGAACAGACTTTTAAAAGTCCTGATTTTGTGCTCCGTTGCTCCGCCGCTTGCCGGGAGCCGGCCCCTCCCCCCGCGGTCTATCTTCCCGTCGTTTTAGATTCACTTCTCCGCCAGTCCTACCTTTCAGAAAGTGGTTGATTTTCTGTTTCTAGAGTTGCTGTTCTTCTTCTCTTCGCTCTCCCGTTGGATTTGTAGGTGTTTGCTATGTTTAGATAAGCTATCGAGCTGATCTCCTGTTACCTGATGTAGTCTCAGGCTGCTACTTCTCCGCCATCTTGACTCCTCCCCCTGAATAATCCTTTTAATGTACTGTTGAATCCTATTGGCTACTATTTTGGTGAGAATTTTTGCATCTGTGTTCATCAAGGATATTGGTCTGTAGTTCACTTTTTTTTGGTGGGATCCTTGTCTGGTTTTGGGATCAAAATGATGCTGGCCTCATAAAATGAGTTTGGAAGTTTTCCTTCCATTTCTATTTTTTGGAACAGTTTCAGGAGAACAGGAATTAATTCTTCTTTAAATGTTTGGTAGAATTCCCCTGGGAAGCCGTCTGGCCCTGGGCTTTTGTTTGTTTGGAGATTGTTGATGACTGTTTCAATCTCCTTACTGGTTATGGGCCTGTTCAGGTTTTCTATTTCTTCCTGGTTCAGTTGTGGTAATTTATATGTCTCTAGGAATGCATCCATTTCTTCCAGATTGTCAAATTTGTTGGCGTAGAGTTGTTCATAGTATGTTCTTATAATTGTCTGTATTTCTTTGGTGTTAGTTGTGATCTCTCCTCTTTCCTTCATGATTTTATTTATTTGGGTCCTTTCTCTTTTCTTTTTGATAAGTCTGGCCAGGGGTTTATCAATCTTATTGCTTCTTTCAAAGAACCAGCTCCTAGTTTCATTGATTTTTTTCTTTTCTTTTCTTTTTTTTTTTTTTTTTGGTTTCTATTTCGTTGATTTCTGCTCTGATCTTTATGATTTCTCTTCTCCTGCTGGGTTTAGGGTTTCTTTCTTGTTCTTTCTCCAGCTCCTTTAGGTGTAGGATTAGGTTGTGTACTTGAGACCTTTATGTTTCTTGAGAGAGGCTTGTACCACTATATATTTTCCTCTCAGGACTGCCTTTGCTGTGTCCCACAGATTTTGAACTGTTGTGTTTTCATTATCATTTGTTTCCATGAATTTTTTCAACTCTTCTTTAATTTCCTGGTTGACCCATTCATTCTTTAGAAGGATGCTGTTTAGTCTCCATGTATTTGGGTTCTTTCCAGCTTTCCTCTTGTGATTGAGTTCTAGTTTCAGAGCGTTGTGGTCTGAAAATATGCAGGGAATGATCCTAATCTTTTGATACCGGTTGAGACCTGATTTGTGACCAGGATGTGATCTATTCTGGAGAATGTTCCATGTGCACTGGAGAAGAATGTGTATTCTGTTGCTTTGGGATGAAATGTTCTGAATATATCTGTGATGTCCATCTGTTCCAGTGTGTCATTTAAGGCCTTTATTTTCCTGTTGATCTTTTGCTTGGATGATCTGTCCATTTCAGTGAGGGGAGTGTTAAAGTGCCCTACTATTATTGTATTATTATTGATGCATTTCTTTGATTTTGTTATTAATTGGTTTATATCGTTGGCTGCTCCCACGTTAGGGGCATAGATATTTAAAATGGTTAGATCTTCTTGTTGGACAGACCCTTTGAGTATGATATAGTGTCCTTCCTCATCTCTTATTATAGTCTTTGGCTTAAAATCTAATTGATCTGATATAAGGATTGCCACTCCAGCTTTCTTCTGATGCCCATTAGCATGGTAAATTGTTTTCCACTCCCTCACGTTAAATCTGGAGGTGTCTTCGCGTCTAAAATGAGTTTCTTGTAGGCAATATATTGATGGGTTTTGTTTTTTTATCCATTCTGATACCCTGTGTCTTTTGATTGGGGCATTTAGCCCATTAACATTCACGGTAACTATTGAGAGATATGAATTTAGTGCCATTATTAGCCTGTAAGGTGACTGTTACTGTATATTGTCTCTGTACCTTTCTGATCTACTACTTTTAGGCTCTCTCTTTGCTTAGAGGATCCCTTTCAATATTTCCTGTAGAGCTGGTTTGGTGTTTGCAAATTCTTTCAGTTTTTGTTTGTCCTGGAAGCTTTTGATCTCTCCTTCTATCTTCAATGATAGCCTAGTTGGATAGAGTATTCTTGGCTGCATGTTTTTCTCATTTAGTGCTCTGAATATATAGCTTTTTATTTTTTATTAAGTTTGGAGAGTTCTTTGTATATTCTGGAGACATGTTTTTAACTAGATATGTAATGTGCAACTATTTTCTCCCAGTCTGTGGTGTGTCTTTCATTCTCTTTTCATTTGAAGAACAGAAATATTTAGTTTTTTTTTTTTTTACTTTTTTTTTTAAGATATATTTATTTATTTGACGGACAGATCACAAGTAGGCAGAGAGGCAGGCAGAGAGAGAGAGGGAGGAAGCAGCCTCCCTACAGAGCAGAGAGCCCAATACGGGGCTCGATCCCAGGACCCTGAGACCATGTCCTGAGCGGAAGGCAGAGGCTTTAACCCACTGAGCCACCCAGGCGCCCCCAGAAATGTTTAATTTTGATAAAGTTTGACTTATCTTTTTATCTTTTTATTCTCTCATGAAACATGGTTTTAGTGTCATATCCAAAAAACCTTTGTTTAATCTAAAGTCACAAAAGTATGTGTGTCATATTCTAGAAATTTTATAGTTTTATAATTCACATTTAGTTCTATGATCTATCTAGAGTTATTATTGCATATCATGCAAGTTGCAAATGCAATTCAGTGGATAAAGGATAGTCTTTTCAACAAATGGTCTTGGAGCAATTAGATATTCATGTGCAAATACCCAACAAAACATTGATCTTTGCCTGGATTAGTTTCTTAGTTTTGCAGTATCAAATTACTATAACTAGGTGGCTTGTAACAATATAAACTTCTCTCACAGTTCTGGAAGCTAGAGTTCTGAAATCAAGGTTTTGTCAGGGTGGTTCCTTCTGGAAGCTCTGAGTGGGAATCGATTTTCGTGATGCTTTAGCATCTAGTGGTTGCCAGTAATACTTGATGTCTTTTAGCTTATGGTTGCATCTGCTTTTATCATCAGATGGCATCCTCTTTTTATGTCTCTGTGTTCTCACATGCTTTCCCTTTAAGGACACTAGTGATTGGATTAAAGTCCACATTAATTCAGGATGACCACATCTTTACTAATGACGTCTGCAAAGAACCCCTCCTCAAATAAAGTAACATCCATGTTATAGGACTTTAGTATATCTTTTTTAGAGATGCAATTCTATATACTATAAGAGATGCTGAGTTGAGTGTTTTGTAACTATAAATGTCAATTATTAGTTGAGAGTGTTGTTCAAATCTTCTGTATTCTGTTATGGATCTTCTCTCAATTGTTCTATTGATTATCAAGAGAGGGATACTGAAATATCTGCCTATGTTTGTGAATTTATCTGTTCTTACAGCTTTATCAATTTCTGCTGTTTACATTTTGAAGCTAATATTTACAATAATTAGATACAGAAACATTCAGAATTGTTGTGTTTTCCTGATGAATGACCCCTTTATCATGATAAAAATGACATGTCATCTCTGATGATTTTGTTTGTTCTGAAACGTACTTTGTCTGATATTAATATAGCCATGCCAGCTTTATTAGTGTTAGCATGGTCTATCTTTTTCCATACTTTTAACCTTTTTTGGTTTTTATATTTAAACTGTGTTGCTTATAGATAACAAATGATTGTATATTGCATTTTTGTCCAATCTGACAATCTCTGCCTTTTAATTGGGATATTTACATTTAATGTGATTAGGTTTAAATTATTACCTTGCCATTTGTGTTCTGTTTACCCTGTTTTGTCTTTGCTCTGCTTTTTTTCTTCTTGGGGATTAAGTATTTTTTTAATATCCATTTTATCTCCTTTGTTGGCTTCTTAGAACTCTTTATTTTTTTCATTATGTGTATTAGAGGTCATAACACACATCTTGAACTTATCATGTTCCTCCTTCAGGTGATATTATTCCAATTCAAGTGTAGTAGAATCTTGTAGTAACGTACTTCCATTTCTTCCTGCCTGAACTTTGTGCTATTATTGTCATGTATTTTTTTACATGTTATAAAAACCTCACATACTATTTTTGTTAAAGTGATTAATTTCTTAAGACATGTAAGTCTTCAGAGAAAATCTTAAACTGATTACCCATGTAGTTATTATTTCTGGGATTCTTCCTTCTTTGTGCAGATTTGTATTTCTACCTGACACTATTTTTCTTCTGCCTGCAGGACTTTCTATAACATTTCTTACAGTGCCTGTCTGCTCGTGATGAATTCTTTCTGTTTTAGTATATCTGAACACATCTTTATTTCATTTTATTTTTGGAAATATATTTTCACTTGGTGTACAATTAATTCTTTGTTTATGGTTTTTCCTTCTGTGCTTTAAAGATGTTCTACTCTTTTCTTGCTTGCGTTTTTTTTTTTTTTTTTTTTTCAAAAGAAAGCCATTATCGTTTCCTTATCTTTGTTTTTCTGTCTGTGAAAGCCTTTTTTTTTTGGACTGATTTTGAGATTCTTTCCTTTTCTGTGATTGTGAGCAGTTTAATTATGATGTGCCTTGAATTTATCCATATATATATATATGTATATATATTTAAAGATTTTATTTATTTATTTGACAATGGGAGAGAGCATGAATAGAGGAAGGAGCAGAAGGAGAGTGAGAGCAAGAAGCAGATTCCCTGCGAAGCAGGGAAGCCCAACACAGGGCTCCATCCCAGGACATTGGGCTTGTGACCTGAGCTAAAGGCAGATGCTTAACCAACTGAGCCACCCAGGCACCCCTACATTTTCTTTCGTTCTGTGCTTCAATGAATTTCTTGAGACTGTAGGTATATAATTTTTTAAAACTCTGGAGAAATTTTGGCCACTATCTTTCAAATCATTGCTTATTGCTATGTTTTCAAGTTCACTGATTTTATTTTGTAAAGTCCAATATTCTGTTAATCTTGGTTGGTGTATTTTGCATTTCCATGTTTTAGTTTTTATGTCTGTAAATTTTTTTTTTTTGTCTTTTTGAAAATATGTTTCTAGGGGCACCTGGGTGGCTCAGTGTGTTAAAGCCTCTGTCTTCAGCTCAGATCATGATCCCAGGGTCCTGGGATCGAGCCCCGCATCAGGCTCTCTGCTCGGCAGGGAGCCTGCTTCCTCCTCTCTCTCTCTCTCTCTGTCTGCCTCTCTGCCTACTTGTGTTCTCTGTGAAATAAGTAAAATCTTAAAAAAGTGTTTAAAAATATGTTTCTAATTAAGATTTGAATACATAGCATAGAGTTATAATAGCTCTTAGCATTTTTATCTGATCATTCTAATATCTGTGTCATTTCTGGGTTGGTTTTGAATGATCAGTTTTTCTCATTTTATATATATACATATATATGTATATATGTCTGTACATATATATATATATATATATATATGTATACATACACACATACTTTTTGTATATCTGGTAATTTTTTATTGAATGCCAAACATTGTGAATTTTGTCTTATTTGTCACTGAATATTATTGTATTCTTATAAGTAATTTTAAGCTTTGTTCTGGTATGTGGTTATGTTACTTAGAGTTAAATCCTTTTATGTCTTATGATTTTTTTCATTCAGGAAACTGTCTCAAAGCAGTCATCTGGGGCAAACCTAGGTTTCACCCCATCTCTCAAGTATCAGTGTCCTTCATTGCCTGTTTCTCAGTGTTTTGAAAGCTGTCATTTCATATTTTCTGTCCATTTTTCCCTTGTTTTAGGTGGGAGGGTAGATCTGACTACTTTTCCTCCAGGGTGGTTGGAAGCAGAATTATAGGCCAGTCTTCCAGATAGTTTTCATTATTGTCACTCAGTGTTATAATTGTTATCCCCATCTTCAGATGGGGAAATAAAAGTTCAGAGACATTAAGTCATATGAAGGCAAAAGTAGTTTTAGATACTGAGTTTTTTCTTGAGGGTGAGTGCAAGTATCAGGAAAGTGAATTTACAAAGAAGAACCCATGGTGGTGGTCTGTTTCTTGTCCTTCTGTCTTCAAAGATAACTAAGTTAATTCCGGATCAGAGCTTGGTGGCTTGAACCTTTCTTACCCTTTTGGAGCACCAGCTTCTCTCCTTTATTGCCTTTTGAACCATTAAGTTCTACATAAAACAGGTTTTACATATTTGACTTCTCTGGGGATTAACCATCAAAAAATTAAGTATTCATTCAATAATGAGGAATAAAAAAGGACTACTGTTCTGGAAGAAATTTAATGAAGAAATACATATCTCTTTTCAGTATCTTCTCTGAGTTGTTGCCAATAGCCAGTGGTATGGAGACTACAAGGGTGAATGATGCCACATACCCTCAGATACTCACTTCTGATTTTAAAGACCCATTATCACTTTATGATGTGATCCAATGGGAGGTTCACTGGACTGGAAGTACCAGAAATGTGAACTTAAGTTCTAGCCAAGTCGCTAATTTGCAGAGTGATAAGTTTCTTGGCCTCCATGACGTTCCCTATAAAATGAAAACAAAAATATCCCAGCTCATCTGTTCTTGTGGGTCACTGGGTAGGTCACACACAATCATGTATGTTGCATTAGGGGGAAGAGTCTAAAAGCTGAATCAGAAAAGGTTATTAGTTAAGAGTCTCTTCCTTTGAAAATGTGGTACATATACACGATGGAGTATTATGCCTCGATCAGAAAGGGTGAATACCCAACTTTTGTAGCAACATGGACGGGACTGGAAGAGATTATGCTGAGCAAGATAAGTCAAGCAGAGAGAGTCAAGTATCATATGGTTTCACTTATTTGTGGAGCATAACAAATAACATGGAGGACATGGGGAGATGGAGAGGAGAAGGGAGTTGTGGGAAATTGGAAGGGGAGATGAACCATGAGAGACTATGGACTCTGAAAAACAACCTGAGGGTTTTGAAGGGGCGGGGGGTGGGAGGTTGGGGAACCAGGTGGAGGGTAATAGAGAGGGCACGTATTGCATGGAGCACTGGGTGTGGTGCAAAAACAATGAGTACTGTTACGCTGAAAATAAATAAATAAATTTTTTAAAAAAGAGTCTCTTCCTTTGATAAGTTAGTTATAAGTGCCCTTTCACCTTTAGAAAGGATGCTTTATATGAGAATGCTGGACTCAGGGGCTTTTTTTTAATCAAAGGAAAACCCTGGGGTTTATGAGAAGACCCACAGGCTTGGGAATTGGACCAAAATGGGGTCTGTGTCTAATGTTTTCACTTATTTACGTCCTCATTTATTCCAAAGCTTATCCTAATTTGGGCTCAGTCTTCCTAGCAGTAACCACGAGGAAATCTTGAGCCCATCTCCTAGTCATGCTAAACTGCCACTTGTTCCCTCCAATATGCCTTTTGCATGCCTTGGCTCTGCTAATCTATTTGCCTGAAATATCTTGACTCAGCTCTATCTGCCCCTCAAGAACTACCCCAATTATCTTCTGGGAAGACTTTCAAACAGATTGAGTTCCTTTATTTGTACATCTCCTAAACTTTGTGCTGTTGCTATAGAGCTTATAATATTATGGAAAAATTATTCCTTAATATTTCTGGCTATTTTATTATATTTTTAAGTCCTTCAAAAGCTGAGAACAGCTTTAATTCATCTCAGTATCTCTAGCCCTCTTATGCTTAAAACATTTGAGACTGTTTCATAGTTTTTATTTTTAAAGGAAAAAACCCTCATGGATAATTCATCACATTGCAGAGAATTTTAAGACAGTACAAAAGGGGATAAAGTAAAAGTTCCCCTATTCCTCCTACCCAGTCTCCCACTCTAGGGGCAACCACCATTAGCATCTGGGGAGAAATCTCTCTCCAGACAGTCATATACATAGGTATGTCTTATGGACAAATACATTAAACTGCCTAGGAAAAATGTAAATGGTATTATGATTTACATGTTATTCTACAATTTACTTTCTTTGCTGAATATGTTTGGTATTTTTAAATATTTCATTTTAAAATGTCTTATTTATTTGCTAGTTTTCCCATTGGCAGACACATTTTCAGGTTTTTATTATTAAGTACAAAGCAGCAAAAAGTGTCTGTGAACATTTTCAATTTGCTTTGCCTCAAATTAGAAATGTTGCTTTGTAAGTGACTTTGAAATGTTTGATTTATTCTTTGTCCTCACCAGGATAACGAAAACGTCATATTTTAAACATGATCAACTTGAAAACAGTTGGCATTCACAACTGTTTCCAAACAACTTTTCCCCCATTTTAAATCCAAACATCTTAAAGCACAATTTAAAAACATTTTAGATATTAAACTAGTTTATTTTGTAAGCTTGCTGATGAGTTGAAATTTTTTGAAAATGATTTAGAAACAATTTGATGTTCCAAAATAACTTCCTGATGTTTTGAAGCATTTGAAAATTCACTGAGCTTTTAAAAATATTTATAAAACATTTAAAATAAAAGTCATTAGAAATCATAGAAAAAGAACAGTTGTTCATTATAGCTTTGCCATTGCGAACATTTTTTTCTTCTAATTTTGCCTTCTAAGTTTAGAATATACATTTAAAATATGTTATTTGTTTTTCATTAAAAGAATATGAACTTTTCATATCATCATACATTCTCTCTGCTTTTCTCCTGTCTGGAATGGAATTCCCTTTCCTTCACTCACTTAACAAATATTTACTGAATGCCTTCTGTGTGTTAGCCAGTGTTCCAGGTGCTCAGGACACAAAAGTAAATAAGAGACAAAAATGTCCTCACTCAACGGAGCTTGCATTCTAATGGAAGACATCCAAAAATACAAAAATTAAGTAAAATATACAAGAGAGTGGTAAGTTCTAAGCGAAAATATAAGGCAAGGAAGAAACATAGCAAGTGTTGAGAGTATGGCTTGCACTTTTAGATAAGGTGGCGAGGAAATGGCTTGCAGAACATAACTTTTGATAGACTAGAAGGCCTGGAGGAAGTGAGGATGTGAGCCATGTGGCTATCTGGGGAGAGATCATCCCAGGCTGAAGAACAGCAAGTGCAAAGGTCCTGAAGTAGCACAATGTTTGAGGCACAGCCAGAAGCTCAGGTGGCTGTGATAGAGTGAATGAGGAGAAGAGTAATGGGAATGAGATCAGAGAGATAATGTGAGTTTAGCAAATCACGTGGGACCTAATACATAAGGACTTAGGCTTGTTCTCTAAGAGAAAGGTGAGGATGTTGGAGGGATTGGACTTGACCTGAACTCTCTGTCTTATATTTTGACAGAATCACAATGGCTGCTATGTTGAGAGGTGCAGGTGACTAAGGGAAACATTGAGGATCAGTTAGGAGGCAGGGTAGTAATTTATATGAAAAATGATGGTGCTAGAGCAGAGGTGGTGGGAAGGGGTTAATCTGGGTAAAATGAGAGGATAGTGGAGAGGATTTACTGGTAGATTTGTTAGATGTTATCAGCAAGAGAGAAGTTAAAGTTTTGGCCAGAGCCACCTAGGGGATGAATTTGCCATGTAGTAAATTGGAATGGAACAGAGGACTGGAAGAAGAGTGGTTTGGACGGGGGTTATCAGAGATTGGTTTGAGATATTCTATGTTTGAGATACCGTTAGGCATCTAAGCAGAGCTGTTAGGTATGCTGTTGGGTGTACAACTCTGGAGTCCAGAGGCAAGGCCATGGCTGGAGACTTAATCAGAGAGACATCAGCATACAGATAACTATTGAAAGCAATGATACTGGATGAGATTACCAGGTGGGCATGTTAATACAAAAGAAAAGAGATATAAGGACTGGATTGTCCAGTATTTTGAGTTCGGGAAGATGAGGAGAAGTCAGAAAGGGAGACTGAGGTCTAATTCCAGAGATGTAGGAGGAAAACCTGGTAAGGACATTGTGCTCTGTCAACCAAGTGAGCCAAGTACTGCAAGGGGCAGAGAAGAGGAAGAACGCAATTACCTCACTAACTTCTCATTCAGTATTTATTTGGATATTGGTTCTTCTAGAAAGACTTTTTTTCTACCTCCATTTCAATCCTTCCCCCCAACCTTACCCCTCAAGGTCATACTGGATACCACTGCTCTGAGTTCCTAGTCTCTTCAGGGTGAGCTCCGTTATGTACACCCCACATTATAATACAAGGGTCAGTTCAGATGTTTGCCTTCTCCCTTAGACTGGGAGCCTTTGGAGGGCAGGCCCTGTGTCTTATTCGACTTCACAGCCTGCTGCAGGGTGTATAGCCCACACATTTTTTAATACAAATATGTGATTTATTTTAATCCAGTTTTAGTTTGCCATTTTTGAAAATGATTTTGGGGCAGTTATATAATAATTTGAATTTTAGAGATTTAGCAATCTGGGAGGGTAGAAAAGTATCCTATTTGCTTCTTCAGGTGACTTTATCCTTATATTCGTAAAGTTTATAATCCTTTCCAGATGTCACGACGCAGACGAAGTCTCTAACTCCATGGTTGAATTCTTATTTGATGCATTTATTCACATGACACTGGTGGTGTTTGACCAACTTAAACTGGACTGTTCTCTTGCTCCACTAATATAAATTCCACACATCTTAGTCACCATTATTATCATTTTAACCATGCTTTTTTCTGTTCAATATTTAATATTTTGCAAGGTATTTCTACATATAGCATTTACTTGAAACTCAAAAAATGTCTCAGGGCAGGTTTGTAGATATCTTTATTGTTCTCACTTGGCAATCACCCTTCAAACTTAGACCTCCTCACCCATCTATGAGCTTTATGGGGGCAGAGACTGTAGGCCTTATCCACTGCTGTACCTATAAGTGTTTAAAACAATCCTGCTGTGGAGCGCCTGGGTGGCTCAGTGGGTTAAAGCCTCTGCCTTCTGCTCAGGACATGATCCCAGAGTCCTGGGATCGAGCCCCGCATCGGGTTCTCTGCTCTGCGGGGAGCCTGCTTCCTCCTCTCTCTCTGCCTGCCTCTCTGCCTGCTTGTGATTTCTCTCTGTCAAAAAAATATTAAAAAAAACAAACAAACCAAAAACCGATCCTGCTGTGAGGGAGGCAAAATGGTGGAAGAGTATAGGGGATCTTGTTTCATCTGGTCCCTTGAATTCAGCTAGATATCAAGTCATTCTGAACACCTAAGAATTCAACCTGAGATGTAAGAAAAGAATTGCTGGAATTTTAAAAATAGAAAAGTGACCACTTTTTGCAAGGTAGGAGTGTGGAAAAGTGAAATGGAGGGGATAGGCAAAGTACAGGGAGAGAGCCTCCATAGCCAGCACTGGAAAGTGACATAGCCCCAGAGTACAAAATCAGAACTTTTAGAAATCTGCTCCAGTGAGAGATACCCTGCCTGAAAGGTGTTCAGTTGCTAAAGTGGGGCAGAATCCTAGGTGGGACAGTGTGGTCTCAGCATCTCCAGGGTCACAGAAAGAACAGGGGTGCCTAAATAAAGCAGAGTTCCCAGACATTGGAGTGGTGAAACCAGCTGCAATCAGTGAGCCCAGGAGTGGGCTCTCAGCTCAGTTGCCATAAAGCATGAACCTTGGTATGATCAGGTGACTATTCTCTGTGTGTGGGGGGTGGGGGGGCTGCAAGTGGGCAAACCTTCCCCTGGGTGGATTGGCATGGGTGCACACTGCAGGAGTCTGCAGAGTTTGGTACAGACAAAAGTGAAGCCTGCTTTTCCTTGAGAATTTACTGGAGAGGAGGAGCCATGATCTTTCAGCTCTGGGGCTGGAAATTGGGGTGCTGCCATTTTTATTTTTATCCCCTAACGTGGCACAGAAAGCCTTCAGGGAACAAAAGCCACATAGAGCAATCTGGAACAGCTTACCATGAGCCCTGCCCCCAGGCAAGGGGTGGAGCAACTCTGTAGGGACAAAGACACCTGAGAATTAGCACAGCAGGCCCCTCTCCCAGGGGACCAGCTGGAACATCAGGCTAATACCAAGTTTATAGAGCACACAGAACTGCAAAACTCTACCATTAGGGCAAATAGTACATAGAATTCAAAGGGTTTTCCCTTATGATTCTTTAATCTTTCAGTTTAAAAATTTCCTTTTCTTTTTTTGTTTTTTCTTTTCAACTAGTTTCTTATTATATCGACTCTTTGTTTTTAGGTCTTTTTTAAATTTTCATTTTCACATTTACATTTCATAGATATATTCATTTTTTATTTCCTTTCATTATATTTAATTTTACTTTTGTATGTATATAAGTTTTTCTTTCTTTACAAGAAAGAAGGGATTAAGTGTCTTCTAACAAACTGACCAAAATATTACCAGGACCAAATGTGTCACCCTGTTCTGTCTATCTGTTTGAGTATATTCTCTCATCCCCCCCCCCCCTTTTTTTTTCTTTTTTAGTTTCTGATCTCTTCTGATTTGTCTAGTGTGTATTTCGCTGGAATTGTGGTTGATATTCTTTTTTTTTTTAAAGATTTTATTTATTTACTTGACAGAAAGAGATCACAAGTAGGCAGAGAGGCAGGCAGAGAGAGAGAGGGAAGCAGGCCCCCTGCTGAGCAGAGAGCCCGATGCGGGACTCGATCCCAGGACCCTGAGATCATGACCCGAGCCGAAGGCGGCTTAACCCACTGAGCCACCCAGGCGCCCAATATTCTTAATTTATTTTTTGTTCTCTCGTTTATCTATTCTTATCTGGGCAAAATTACTAAAAGGAGGACTTCACCACAAAAGAAAGAACCAGAGGTAATACTGTCTGCCATAGATTTAATCAATATGGATATAGGTAAAATGTCAGAACTGTAATTGAGAATAATGATTATAGAGATACCATCTGGGCTTGAAAAAAGCACAAAAGACACTAGAGAATCCCTTAGTGCAGAAATAAAAGACCTAAAATCTAATCAGGCCAAAATTAAAAGTGCTTTAACTAAGATGCAGTCTAAAATGGATGCTCTAACAGTTAGGGTAAACAAAGCAGAAGAGAGAGTCAGTGACCTACAAGACAAAATGTTGGAAAAGTAAGGTAGCTGAGGAAAAAAGAGAAGAATAACTAAGGGATCATGAGGGGAGGCTTTGAGAAATCAGCAGTATCATAAAGTGAAACAGTATTAGTCATTGGGGACCCAAAAGAAGAGGAATGAGAGAGAAGGTATTTTTGAGCAAATTATAGTGGAGAACTTCCCTTATCTGTGGAAGGAAACAGGCATTAAAGTCCAGAAGACAGAGAACCCTGGTCAAAATGAACAAAAATGGATCAAAACACACCAATTTATAATAGTGAAGATTGCAAATTTCAGAGACAAAAAATCCTGAAAACATCTCCAGACAAGAAGTCCTTAACATCCAAGGGTAGAAACGTTAGACTGGAAGCAGACCTATCCACAGAGACCTGGCAGGCCAGAAAGTGCTGGCATGATATATTCAGGGTACTAAATGAGAAAAACTTACAGCCAAGGATACTTTATCCAGCAAGACTGTCATTCAGAATTGAAGGAGAGACAAAGAGCTTCCAGTACAATCAGAAACTTAAGGAATTTGTGATCACTAAACCAGCCCTGCAAGAAATATTAAAGGGGGGTGCCTGAGTTGCTCAGTTGGTTAAGCCTCTGCCTTCATCTCAGGTCATGATCTCAGAGTCCTGGGATCGAGTCCTTCATCAGGCTTTCTGCAAGGCAGGGAGCCTGCTTCCTCCCCCCCCCTCTCTCTGCCTGCCACTCTGCCTACTTGTGATCTCTGTCAAATAAATAAATAAAATCTTTTAAAAAATTAAAAAAAAATATTAAAGGGGATCCTGTAAGTGAAGAGAGACCCCAAAAGTAACATAGATCAGAAAGGAGAGGGTACAATCTACAGAAATGATGACTTTACAGGTAATACAATGTCACTACATTGATATCTCTCTGTAGTTACTCTGAACGTAAATGGGCTAAATGCTCTAATCAAAAGACCCAGGGTATCAGATTGGGTGGGTGGGGGGGAACAAGACCCATCCATATGCTGTCTACAAGAGATTCATTTTAGATCCAAAGATACCTCCAGACTGAAAGTGAGGGGGTGGAGAACAATGTATCATGCTAATGGACATCAAAAGAAAACTGGGGTAGCAATCCTTATAGCAGACAAACTAGAGTTTAAATCAAAGACTGTAGTAAGAGATGAAGGACAATATAGCATACTTAAAGGGTCTATCCAACAAGATCTAACAGTTGTAAATATTTATGCCTCTAAATTGGGAGCAGCAGATTATATAAATAAATTAATAACAATTAAAGGTTACAATGATAATAATACAATAATAGTAGGGACTTCAACACCCACTCACAGCAATGGTGAGATCATCTAAGCAGAAGATGAACAAGAAAACGAGGGCATTAAATGACTCAGTGGACCAGATGGACTTCACAGATATATTCAAAACATTCCATCCTAAAGCAACAGAATATTCTTTCTTCTTGAGTGCACATGAAACATTCTCCAGAAGAGATCACACAGTAGGTCACAAATCAGGTCTCAAGTGGTACCAAAATATTGGGATCATTCCCTGCATAATTTCAGACCACAATACTTTGAAACTGGAACTCAATCACAGGAGAAAATTTGGAAGGAACTCAAATGCTAGGAGGTTGAAGAGCACCCTACTAGAGAATTAATGGGTCAACCAGGAAATTAAAGAAGAATTAAAAGAATTCATGGAAACAAAAATGAAAATACAACTGTTCAAAACCTTTGGGATGCAGAGAAGGTGATCCTAAGAGGGAAGTACATGCCAATACAAGCCTTTCTCAAGAAACCAGAGAAGTGTCAAATACATAAACGAGCCTTACACCTAAAGGAGCTGGAGAAAGAACAGCAAATAGAGCCTAAGCCAAGCAGGAGATGAGAAATAATAATAATTAGAGCAGAAACCAATGAAATAGAAACCAAAAGAACAGTAGAACACATCAATGAAACTAGAAGCTTGTTCTTCAAAAGAAGTAGTAAGATTGATAACCCCCTAGTCAGACTTATCAGAAGGAAGAGAGAAAGGACCCAATTTAATAAAATCATGAATGAAAGAGGAGAAATTATGATTGCCATCAAGAAAATAGAAAAAAATTTTAAGAACATATTATGAGGAACTATATTCCAAAAAATTAAGCAATCTGGAAGAAATGAATGCTTTCCTAGGTAAGTATAAACAACCAAAACTGGAACAGGAAGAAATAGAAAACCTAACAGACCCATAACCAGCAAGGAAATTGAAGCAGTAATCAAAAATCTCCCAAAAAACAATACTCTAGGGATAGATGACTTCTCAGGGGAATTCTACCAAACTTTTAAGGGAGAACTAGTACCTGTTCTTCTGAAGCTGTTTCAAAAAATAGAAATGGAAGGAAAACTTCCAAACCTGTTCTACGAGGCCAGCATTACCTTGATCTCAAAACCAGACAAAAACCCCAACAAAAAGGAGAATTATAGACCAATATCCCTGACGAACATGGATACAAAAATACTCACCAAGATATTAGCCAGTAGGATCCAACAGTACATTAAAAGGATTATTCACCATGACCAAGTGGGATTTATTTCTAGACTGCAGGGGTGGTTCAACATATGCAAATCAATGTGATACACTACATTAATAAAAGAAAGGACGAGATCCACATGATCCTCTCAATTGTTGCAGAAAAAGTATTTGATAAAATACACCATCCTTTCTTAATTGAAACTTTTCACAGTGTAGGGATAGAGGGAATATACCTCAATATCATAGAATCTTCTGATCCATAGTCAGATGCATCATCCATTGCACCACTGGCCCTGTTATACCTCAATATCATAATAGCCATATATGAAAAGCCAACAGTGACTATTATTCTCAATGGGGAAAAACTGAGAGCTTTCCCTCTAAGGTCAGGCAGGATCATGGCAGGGATGTCCACTCTCACCACTGTTGTTCAACATAGTAGGAAGTCCTAGCCTCAGCAATCCGAAAACAAAAAAGAAATAAAAGATATTCAAGTTGGCAAAGAAGGAGTCAAACTTTCTCTCTTCATAGATGACATGACACTTCATGTGAAAAACCTAAAAGAGTCAATTCCAAAGTTTCTAGAACTCATACAGCAATTCAGCAACGTGGAAGGATAGAAAATCAAAGCACAGAAATCAGTTGCATTTCTGTACAATAACAGTGAAACAGAAGAAAGAGAAATTAAGGAATCAACCCATTTACAATTTCACCAAAACCCATAAGATACCTAAGGATAAACCTAGCCAAAGAGGTAAAGGTATTCTAAAGTATTTTAAAGACTACAGAACACTTATGAGAGAAATTGAGGAAGACACAAAGAAATGGAAAAACATTCCATGTTCATGTGTTGGAAGAATAAATAGTGTGAAAGTGTCTGCTACCCAGAGCAATCTACACATTCAATGGAATCCCTATCAAAATACCATTGACATTTTTTACAGAGCTGGAACAAATAATCCTAAAATTTGTATGGAACAAGTAAAGACCCTGAATAGCCAGAGGAATGTTGAAAAAGAAAACTGAAGCTGGGACATCACAATGCTGGACTTTAAGCTCTATATGAAGCTGTCATCATCAGGACAATATGTACTGGCACAAAAACAGACACATAGATCAGTGGAATAGAATAGAGAACCCAGAAATGGACCCTCAATCTATGGTCAACTGATCTTCGACAAAGCAGGAAAGAAGATCCAATGGAAAAAAGATAGTCTCTTCAACAAATGATGTTGGGAAAATTGGACAGACACATGTAGAAGAATGAAACTGGACCATTTTCTTATACCATACAAAAGATAAACTCAAAATGAATGAAAGACCAAAATTTGAGACAGGAATCCTTCAAAATCTTAGAGGAGAACACAGGCAGCAACATCTTTAACCTTGGCCACAGCAATTTCTTGTTAAATACATCTCCAATGGCAAAGGAAACAAAAGAAAACATGGACTACTGGGACTTCATCAAGACAAAAAGCTTTTGCACAGCAAAGGAAACAAAAAATGAAACTAAAAAGCAACCTTGTAATGGGAGAAGATATTTGCAAATGCATATCAGATAAAGGGATGATATCCAAGATCTATAAAGAATTTATCAAACTCAACACCCCAAAACAAATAATCCAGTTAAGAAATGGGCAGAAGAAATGGATAGTCATTTCTCTGTATCCCCAAAGAAGATGTACCATGGCCAACAGACACATGAAAAAATGCTCAACATCCCTTGGCATCAGGAAACTACAACTTAAAACCACAATGAGATACCACTTTACACCAGTCAGAATGGCTAAAATTAATAAGTCAGGAAATGACAGATGTTGGTGAGGATGTGGAGAATGGGGACCCCTCCTCCACTGTTGGTGGGAATACAACATAGTACATCCACTCTGGAAAACAGTATGGAGGTTCCTCAAGATGTTAAAAATAGAGCTACCTTATGATCCAGCAATTACATTACAAGGTATTTACCCCAAAGATACAAAGATGGTGATATGAAGGGGCATGTGCTCCCTAATGTTTATAGCAACAATGTCCACAATAGCTGAAGGAGCCAAGATGTCTATTGACAGAGGAATGAATATAGAAGATATGGCATATATATATAAATATATAAATAAATAAATATATATATATATATATATATATATCCCCACACATATACATATACATACACACACACAATGAAATGTTACTCAGTCATCAGAAAGGATGAATTCTTACTATTTATATTGATGTGAATGGAACTGGAGAGTATTATGCTGAGCAAAATAAGCCTGAGAAACATAATTTTCATGTGGTTTCATATGTGAACTGTAAGAAACAGTGAAGAGGATCATAGGTGAAGGGAAGGAAAACTGAATGGGAAGATATCAGGAGGGAGACAAACCACAAAAGACTCTTAATGATAGGAGACAAACTGAGGCTTGCTGGAGGGGAGGTGGGTGGGGAGAATGAGGTAATTGTGTGATGGGTATTAAGGAGGGCACATGAAGAGATGAGCATTGGGTGTTGTATGCAACTGATGGATTACTGAACTCTACATTGGAAACTAATAATGACCTATATGTTGGCTAATTGAATTTAAATTAAAAAAAAAAAACAATGCCTGCACCATGGAAACTTAGTAAATGTCCACTGAATGATTGAATGAACAACTCTTGGGTAAATTGTTGCTCAGAAAGGTTATAATGGGGACTGGCTTGAATAAGAGTAGGACTTGTAAAATCAAAAGCAAGTTGTATGGGTTCCTGGATAAGAATAAGAAATATTCAGAAATGAGGAGTTATAGGCATATTCTCATTGCCACATGAGGTACTTGCTTTTTGATGGCAATAAACGGAGAGGAAAACTAGAACTAGTACCAGTTGATCACCTACACTATGCCGGGCATTGTGCTGGCTTTTAGGGATGACTTCCTGCCGTGATGTTGGTATATATAAGTGCTCAACAAATAATTGTGAAATGAATTTTGCAATATGTTGAGGAAGTCACTGAGCAGGGGGTCAGAGGAAGAGAAGCATGGTTTCTAGTATTAAACATTACCAGCTTGCTATGAGACCTTTTTCCCCTTGGCCTCCTCATCTGTAAGCTTGGGATGGTAATCCCACCCTTCTTACCCTGCATATGACTGTGTACAAATTTGATATAACTGATGTGATGTAGTTTGATTGGTTAGAAATTCTTTACACATGTATTGCCAAAAGATGCAGCTTGTTTTTACCAATACACCAGGAATTCTGAAAAGTTATGGTTCAAAAGCAGTTTTGATTTATTTAAAAATTGGAACATTTCTCTTTATAGTATATGTTCTTAGGTACAGTTTTACCTCTTAGTTCTCTATGCTCCTCTTTCTCTGTCTCTGTATCTCACTCTGTATGTCTCTCTGTTGTTTCTATACAATAATTGAAGCCAAAGCTCTCCTGCTCAAAAACATTTCCACACTCCATTATCTATTGGAAAGCTCCAGCGTTTCTTGTCTGGTGTTTAGTGTTTTCTACTATCTGCCCCTTAACAACCTTTTTAACTTTCCACTCCAGTTTATCCCATCACATGCCCTCTCCTGCACTTACTTTGGACAGCTACCTCCTGCAACATTCTTTGTTATTCTTTACCTCTATACCTGTGCTAAATCCTGCTCATCCACCTGGAATAGCCCTCCCTCCATAACAGGAATCTACCTTGCTCAAAGGAGCCTTCTCCAAGCAGTGGTCCCACTCATATCTCCCCCAGGCACATGTTCTATTAACACTTTCCTTGCTCTCCTATTAGTATGAATCTGCCTTCTTAAGTTTAAGATCAAATGGCATTTATATCTTTGCTGGAAGCCAACAACGCTGGTTCATTTTTTCCGTGGATTATAGCTAGCAGTACAGCATCTGGGTAAAGCAGGGACCCAGTAACTTTGCAGCATCAGAATTATTTGAAAATAAGCAATTTTCAAAGGCAATGCATATTGAAGGCAGCTGTTGTGTAAGAGTCCTGAATTGATTTAAGGGCCTTCACAAATGGACATCTTCCTAATAGAAATCAGAGCAATGTTCCTGCTCATTGTTCAGCCAATGGACCTTCTAAAAGCAGTTACGCATTGTTATGTGTTCAGAGGATCTTGAGAAAGTAAATAATTTAATGCACATAATTCTTTTTTTTTAAAGATTAATTTATTTATTTGACAGAAATTACAAGTAGGCAGAGAGGCAGGCAGAGAGAGAGGAGGAAGCAGGCTCCCTGCCAAGCAGAGAGCCCGACGCGGGACTCGATCCCAGGACCCTGAGATCATGACCTGGGCCGAAGGCAGAGGCTTTAACCCACTGAGCCACCCAGGTGCCCCTAATGCACATAATTCTTAGCCTCAAGTAGTATCATCTACCTTTTGTTCTGTAAAAGGTCAAAGTAATGAGTCACTATTTTTTTAATGCTCATTAAAGATTTTTTAAAAATAATTAGTTGGTCACTAAGTAAACATTGACAAATGGTCTATGTGTTCACAATAGGGAGATGTGCTGTGGGGAGTCCAAAACATTAATACCTCGTTTCCGTCTTCAAGAAATTGTTATGTAGTGTGGTATTTGCTACAGTGAAGGACATCTGCCCCTACTTTTTCAATGGTGGGCAGTAGTAATTGATTGTAAAACTCTATATTGCTTATCCTGAATGTGATCTAAAATCCTTCTCTTGGAAGCTGCTAACAGTTGGAGGTCACACATGAGATGAGAACTCATTGCCATTCCATATGTTGGGTTTGAGGAAATGGGTACAAGGAGGCAATGAGAGTGAAATGGAGCACAGCCATGGCAAATGGGAACTTTTTCTCCTTTTCATGTGGATTGGGCACTGGAAAAGAAGGTAGGAGGGCTGGGCTCAGTGCCTGTTCTGCTAGTGGAAATGTGATCTGGGGCAAGTCTCTTTAACTTCTGGATACTCTTCTTTTGGATAACCCTTATGTGGACAGAGTATTTTTATAGCAGCAGTTTCTTCATGTGTAGGAGGTTGAACTAGATTCCAGGGTTAATATTCTTCCTACCCACACTTGTGCTACTAAACTTTCTGTGCCAGGCATTCTGTGAAAGGACTTATGGGTTCTGGACCCTGCTCTAGTGTGTTTGTGTGTGTGTAGGGGGGTGTGGTGGGGAGTTCCTCACACTACCAAGTAATTTTCCCACACCACCTAGGTGTGTTTCAGGACACTATCTACCTGGGGATAGCAACAGATTCCATAGGTTAAGGGCTCAGTCCCACAAGACTGCACCTACTTAAGGTGTCAGTTACAAGACTAGATGGTTAGCTGTACTTCTCACTGATGCGGTATAAACCAGAGGCTTGCATGACCTCTTTTTTGGGTTCAGTTAATTTGGTGGAGAAGCTCACAGAACTCTGAGAAACCTGTTTACTCACTAGATTACTTATTACAAAGGATATTAAAGGAGATGAATCAACAGCTTGATGAAGGGATATATAGAGTGAGGTCCTAAAAAAAGAAGCTTCTGTCCTTGCAGAGTTTGGAGCCCAGCATGGTGGTACAAGGAAGTGTTCTCGTTCACTGACATAGAAGCTCTCTGAACCCCTTCCTCGTGGGTTTTTATGGAGGCTTCATTACATAGGCATGATTGATTAAGTCACTGGCCATTGGTAACTGGTTCAACCTTTAGTCTCTCTCCCCTCCAGAAATCAGGGGAGGACTGAAAGTTCCAACCTTCTATTCATGGTTGGTTCCCCTAGCAAGCAGCCCTGTCCTTACATGCTTTTCAAAAGTCCCCTCATTGACACCCGATTGTAGTGGGAAGGTGGTTGTTATGAATAATAAGACACCCATTTCACCCTCATGGCTCTGAGGCAATTTTAGGACCTGAGGACAAGAGGCTAAATATTTTGATAAAAGATATTCCCATTGCTTTTATTGCTCAGGAAATTCCAATGGTTTTGGGAACTGTGAGCCAAGAACAAGGGTTAAGACCAAACTTGTACATCACAAGACTATATTTTCATCAAGAAACTTAATCTTCCCAGTGGCCTGATATAGAAGATAATGTTAATATTCCCACTGGGCAGATGGAGAAACTGAGCATAGAGAGGTGAAGTAATCTGCCCAAAGTCCCACAGCTAGTGAGTATCTGAGTTTGCATTTTAATTCAGTCTCCCTGACCTCCAAATAACTCTGAAGTGGGATCACTAAATCTGTATCTTACTGAGTTCATGGTGGTTTCTCTGGATGGGACCAAGGATGTGAAGTGCAAACCCTGCTTCATGGGCCTCTGGCATATTTCTCTGAGCCCCCACTTTTTCTGACACATCTCTGAAATTGAGGGAATTCACAAAATAGCCTTGGAACCTCTGGGATGGAAGATGGCCCCCCTTCTTGACTTTTCAGCTCCATGTTCTTCACGTTCTCCTAACACAGCAGCATGAAATAACATTAATTTCTCAGCTCTCAAGGGGACCACCTAAATGATAGGTAATGTTAATATCAGGGCAGAAAAATCTTCCTTCTCCCTTTCTAGGTTGTTTGGCTGGCCTAATAATTAAATTGACATAAGACAGATTAATACGAAAAAACAAATTTAATTTCATATGTACAGGAGTCCCATAAAAATATGAGACCCGAAGGCAGTCAGGCAACTTAGGCTTCAAAGGGGAGGAGGGCAATTTATAGGAAGAGAAGAAGGGCAAATGTTTGGCAATCAGATGTTTCCCCTGCCATGCCGGTAAGTCCTTCAGATAAAAAGTTATCTTGGTAATAGCTCTCTTTCTGGGTCAGGACTCGTAACTAAATTGTTTTAGGCAGTTAAGGGAAAGGTGTATATAGATACATATCTCTCCACCTACCACACACTAAGTGGCACATTTTGGGGTGGCATATTCTCCCCTTCAGAAACTTGAATCCTGGCCTTACAAAGCATAGCAGTTGGGAAGTAGTCCTTCAGGGCTGTTCTTAGGGCTGTCAAGGATGTTGTTTGTTACATTATTCTGTGTCTTCACTCTGAGGACCCAGGGGAGGCATCTTTCTCTGGCCTCTGTGTTAAGGGCTTTTCTTCAGCAGGATGCTGTGAATCCTATAACCCACTCTGGCTTCCTTGACCTATTGACTTTGGAAAAACTCAGCCATATTAGTGGCATAGTCCTAGGGAGTTTACTGACTTTATTCACAGCTTTGAATTCCTTTCTTTCCCTTATTTTCTTTTTGTTTCAATTTTTCTTCCTTTCAATTCATTTTTCTGTGGCATGCACGTTTTTGGAAACCATCTTAAATCCTGTTTAGAGTAGGGTGGGGTATAAGTGAAGAAAAATTATTTTCTTAAAAAAAGGAATTCCCTCCTGACGACTGTATCAGTACTGGTGAATAAGTTTCCATTGATTTTGATAGCATTTTAAAGTTCACCATAAAAAGGGGTCCCAATCTTGCTAGAGATGAAAAGGGAATAGGACCATATTCCCTACTTCCAAGTCATCATGTTGTAGACTGGCTCAAGTGGAATTATTCAGGACAAAGGAATGGAGGTGAAGCCGGAGAACAAGGAAAGGGATCTCAAGAATAGAACTCCCATTACTTGAATTCCCATTTTGCATTACCTGTGCTGGGTGCTTCATGTAAAATGTATCCTTTAATCCTCATTACAAATTTGTGGGTTACTATCCCCATTTCACTGATAGGAAACTGAAGTTCAGGTTTAATAAGAGCTAAAAGGGCAACAAGAGTGTAGTGGTTGAATGTTTCAGTGGGATTCTTACATTCATTTCCTATATTTTTCACAGTCAGTGGCTGTGTTCAGACTAGAGTCACCCCTGCCCATCATCTGTCTGATAGGGACTGCAGCTTCCCAACTGGCCTTGTCATCTGCACTGTAGCGCCGCCTACAACTTATTCTTTACATTGCAGCCAGAGTGATAGCAAATTGCAAATTTGCTCATATTACCTGCCTGCTTAAAACTGGTCAGTGGTTTCCTTTTGTCCTTAAGATAAAGACTAAACTCTATAATGTGTCCTTAGGCCTGCATGGTCTAGCCTTTGCTGATTTCTCCAGCCTCATTTCTCACTACACCCTTCTTTCCCTCTCATTTTCTACCACAGTGGTTAGTGTGCATCAGAATTATCTGGAGAGCTTTCAGAACACAGATGGCTGCGTGCCCCAGAGATTCTGAATCCTTAGGTCTGGGATGGGGCCTGAAGAGTGTATTTCTGACACTTTTCCAGGGGATGCAGAAGCCGCTGGTCTGAGACCTACACTTTGAGTAGCACTGCCTACCATATTTTTGTCTAACATTGAGATTTTGTATAGAGGTCAGTAACCTTTTTCTGTAAAGGATGGTAAATGTTTTGGGCTTTGCAGTTCCTTGGGCCTCCCTTGCATTTATTTATCTCTGCTTATACAGCTCTTTGGTGTGAAAGCAGTCCTAGACAATATGGAACGAGCATGGTTGTATTCCACTAAAGCTTTATTTACAAAAAACAGAAGATGAGTTAGATAGTTTGTGTATATCAAACCACAAGCTGTAGTTTGGTACAGACAATGCTCCTTCTAACCATAGAGCATTTGCACAGGCTGTCGTTTTCCTTTGATTAGAATCAACTTCTTTCCTTATTTGCCCAGTTAACTTGTGCTTCGCTTTCACGTCTCACATCACTCGTACCATCCCTTTGCCTTTCTTACCTTCTGTCACGCATTTATGGCATTATTTATCCATCCAACAATACTCACCGTGCACCTTCTAGGTGTTAGGCATTGTTCCAGGTACCAAGATTATGGAGAAAATGCAGATCCCTATTATTAGGGAACCTTTATTTTACTGAGGAAGGTATATAATAAAGAGGTAAACAAATAGGAAAGTAAGGTCTAGTGGAAGAGAATATGAAAATACAGGGTGAAATGAACAATCATTCGGGAAGGGGTCTCTCTCCTTTGGAGTGATTGGCACAGTCCTAGTTTCACATTTGTTTGTGGGACTGTATGGCTTATATTGTGTTACTTGATCAGGTTGAAACTTTTATGACCTAGAGCCTTTCTGGCTCTGCTGAACACTGTTTAGTTACTGTCTAGCACAGAGCCTAGGAGAGACAAGGGTTTGGAAAAAACACACTTGAGCTCTGGATTTAAGGAGTCAAACCTAGAACTATTTGATTTATTCTTTCATAAAATACCCATTCAACTGAGTCAGTATTCTTTCAGAGATACTTGGATGTAAGATTGGTTTGTTCGTTCATTAATCCATTGATTCAGTGTTTATTGAGTACCTATTATGTTCCAGGCTCTATTGTAGGTCAGAGGACAAAACGATTAGGTGAAACAGAGAAAGAATCCTGCCTTCATAGAGTATACCCTCTGGTTGGGGGCAGGGGTAGGGCGGAAATTAAATGCTCAAAACATATTGTATTTGACATAAATCATTGCAAAAGACAAAAATAGAGTAGAAAATGGGAGGTAAAGATGCTGGGTGGGGAGGGAGGCAATTGCACTTTTAAATAGATTGGATAACAAGAATTTTGTCAATAAGGTGACTTTTGAGCAGAGGTCAGAAGGCGGCAGAGGAGTGAGTCACTGAGCCGAGCTAACATCTGAGCATCTCAAACAGAGAACAGGCAAGGTCACAGGCACTGAGCCGTCTGGCACATTCCTGGTCAGGGAGGAACCAGTGTGGCTGCAGTGGAGTAGTGAGTAGATTCCATCTGTTGTGGAAATCAGCTCTATGTCAGATGTTATGTCTAAAATGAGATGCAGATAGTGTGGATTTAGGAAATCCTCTGGGTAATGAACCTCTACACAGCTGGTGACTAGCTTCTCAGAAGCAAGAGTCTCTTCAGTCATGACAATGAAGGAAAAGTTGAGATTTTATAAACTTTTCCAAGGTTAGAAATTCTCTTCTTGTATTAACTACCTCTGAAATAAAGTCACCAAAGTATATTAGTTCAACAGCATGAGGTTAGGGAGTTTTGAGGCCCAGGTTTACAAGGAAATACTATAGAACAATCTCTAATTTGAATGCTTTATCTGGAGGAGTTCCTATGTAGACTTAAAGGAGCTCATGCCTTTTACTTGACATAGTGTAGCATGGACTGCCAGTTAGTTTCCCATATCCATTTTCATTTTTCCTACAATAATTGAACTCCCCCATTTTTAAAAAGATTTTATTTATTTATTTGACAGACAGAGATCCCAAGTAGGCTGAGAGGCAGGCAGAGAGAGAAGGGGAAGCAGTCTCCCCACTGAGCAGAGAGCCTGATGTGGGACTCGATCCCAAGACCCCGAGACCATGACTTGAGCCGAAGGCAGAGGCTTTAACCCACTGAGCCACCCAGGTGTCCTGAACTCCCAAATTTATTTGAAGATATGGCCATGCACGGTAAAGGCATTTGCTAGCCTCTCTTGCAGCTAGATGTGGCCACGTGTAAGGTTTAGCCAATGGATACGATATATGATATACAAAGTGCAAACAAGTGTCTTGAAGGGGAGGATATTTCTTCTTTTGCCTTTTCTCCTACCTCCTGGTAGAATAGGGTTAAAATGACGGGGACTTGAACAGCCATCTTGGACCTTAACAAGGAGGCCACATTCCAGCAACAATGGAAGGGAGGTCTGGAAAGTGACAGAGTCCCTTAGGATTTGTAAGCTGTCAAGTTTATTCTAAATTTCATGAGATATAATAAGCCTTCTCGGTTTTAAGCCTTTCTTAATTTGGGTTTTAGGTCTCATGCAGCAAAACGTGATTATAACTAACACAACTGGACTTCATAGAGCCACAGAGGTATGAGAAAATAGAAAAAATATAGGTGTTTATTTTTTTAGCCCTTAAATTAGATATAGTCAGTATGAGAACTGCGTCTGTGTTTCAAAATGAAATTTCTTTTATTGTTTGTTTTTATTACAAAAGCAATCCATGCTCATTTTAAAAAGAACAGAGAGGCAAACAAAAAAGAAAATTAAGATAAGCCTATCATTCCACCCACCTGGAAACAATCAGTTAATACATGGTGTATTAATTTTCATATATATATTTAAAAGGGGATAATGTCTTACAAATGGTTTTGTGACTTGCTTCTTTTTAGCCTAATGTATTGTGAACATTATTCTGCATCAAAGAATGTCTTTTTACATTCAAATTTTCTGATATAGCATTATGTGGACATGTCATACTTTATTTGACCACATTCCTATAACTGTCTATTTAGGTGGTTAATAATATTGTGACGAATACCCTAGTTGCTAAATCTTGGCACAGGCTTTGAATCATTTCCTGAAGATGTATTCCCTGAGTAAAAAGTGTCATGAGCACATGAGAGCTGGGCCGGTTTCCAGCAAAGAAGGGGAAGGGGTGGATGGGGGGTCCGAGGTCTATGTTGCCTCACACAGACTCATGCTATTGCAGAGCACTTCTAGTGGGATGGGGTTCAAAGGGTTGGGCGATGCTGACTGGTCTGGGTCATGGACCATGGATAGGTGTCAACTTGATAACCCTATATGAGCCTTAGGGACAAAAGTTTGGAGTGTGGGGGACAGTAGTTTCCCAAAAGCTGTGGTTCTCAGACTACCGCCTGGACACCAGCAGCATTAGCATCACCTGGGAACCTATTAGAAATGCAAATTCTTAAGACTCACCCCAGAACTTGTTAGGCCTAGTATACATTTTATCAAGGCTTCCTGGTGATTCACATGTCACTGAAGTTTAAGAACCACTACCCTAAGGAAAATAAACGTGCTTGTACCAAATAGAGAAGGGTTTCCATACATTTAAATAAGAATTTAAAATTTTCCTTCCACTAAAATTCGATAATGCTCCATTTATGGTTTATTTAATTTATACTCCTATATTCTTTCTTCCACAGACCACACAGTTCTTAAGGGCAGAGAGGGCTGCTATTTGGCTGTGCATCCTCCTAGCGCAGGGTGGTAGGTGTGATTGACCTCTTCTAGGTGCTCCTTCCCATCCACTTCCCATCCTTTTCTGCTCTCTCTCCCCAGAGACTGACTTCTGTGCATCATATCAGTGGGCTCTGGTGTCCTCTTTATCTCATTTGGCTTTGGCCAATGGACAGTTCTAGCCATCCCCAAAAATGGAGGGAGAGGGAACAGTGAGATAAGGATTTGTATGCTTTCCCTGTGAGTGTTCTTCAAACCAGGTGTACATCTCCCAGCCCCATATAAGACCTTGTTCCTCTAAAGGCAGCTTCCACTTTCAGACTCTCTTTCCAGGGTTTCAGAACCATTCCCTATTTTGGCCCCTCTGGCCTAGGGGCCATATGGCTTACTACCCCCTTGAAATTATCATATGTCCATGCCTTTTTATTTGCCTCTTTATAAATAAAACATCTAGGGTTCTTTGAGTGTGTACCTATTTTCAGCTGAGACTTGATTGAGAGAATCAACACCTAATAAGTATTTGTTAATGAAATTGGAACATTTTCAAAAATTTTTTTTCTGTCGAAAACAAGGTATACACATACACTCTATCTTTTTAAATCCTTTGGTTAAGTTCTTTTAAGATGGAAAACGTAAACCTTCATTTATCCTTGCTAAGAAAAATAAGTCCTAAAATATTTATAAGGAATTTGGACGAATACTCTAGTATTCATATTATTGCAAAAGAGTTATTGCAAAAGAGTAAGAGGGATCTTCTCTAACTCCCATTTATAGCGATTGCTTGAGCCCTTGGCCTATACAAAATCCCAAGGGATATGTGTATTTGTGAAGATGGGCAATGCCTTAATTTATTTTCAGAGTTAATTTTTCAAAATTATAATGACATAAATCAAAGGCACTTTGAGTTATATTGTAAGCCAAATAAGTTAGTTTTAGTCTTGACATGTGTAAATTATACCTTGGTATTTCGGAAGAGAAATGTTCCCCGTGGCCATTGATGGGCCCTCACCCTGCGGTTTATAAATCAAAGGTACAGTTTGAGAATAAAACACTTTTTATGAAGTAGAATGTCAAGAGCTCCTTGTTAAATTTGCTGTAGCAATTAAGTTCTCAGGTGAGAAAATGCCTCTTTTTCAATGTTTTATTAACTCTGTCATTCAGTACTCCATTTATAGGAGCAACTCTTCATAGTAAGTACACATTAGGATGGCTTTTCACCTCCATTTAAAATGAAAAGTTTGAGAGGAAGAATTGGTTGCTATCCATGTGCTTGAATAGCGATGGGAACTGGATCTTTGCCAGTTTGCAGAGAAGAACGAGGAGGGGAGAAGAATGGTACTTGGTCGGCCTGGCCGAGGCTGGATGGTGTTGAGGTGGAGACATCCCCAGGGGCTACTGCCATCTGGGGCAGCTTATCTCCATGTACCACTGGCATTGTCTCCTATGTCATGGCGCTGGCCCTTGTCTCCGGCCAAGCCTCAGATTCTCATTGATCACAACTTTTAAGTTAAAGGAAAAGTTGTTCACTTTGGTTTTTAAGTCAGGAAGAAGGTTGTACGAAAGAGAGAGAGAAAGAGGAAGAAGGTGACAGAGGCACACGCTATACTTATGATGGTCTTTGGCTTCTGTATTTATTCCAAGGAAAATAGTCGCGCTGAGGAGATTACTTCCTTCTGCAATTAGGAGCACTGGGTTTAGAATCAGTCAGTCCCACACTTAAATTCGCCCTTTGCTGATGACCTGTTGTGGACTCCAGGTAATCTTTTCTAAACCTTAGTTGCTTCACTTACTGACTAGTGAGAACTTCTATTCATAGGGCAAGTATGAGGTTAAGTGAATGAACTTCACGGAAGCAAAATTGCTTTCTACGCTATAAAGCATGTCAGTTCCCTCCAAGAACACACCCGTGGTTGTATAGGTTGGGTCCATTACTCACTGCAGTGAGGGAGAATGATCCCACAGGGAACTATGGGGCGTCTTAGAGGGTGTTAGAAAAGACTTGGATGAGGTTTGGCCTGGGGTCAGGTGCTCTGGGTCAGATGCTATCAGGATGCAGCTGTAATTGTGATTTAGAGAGCTTCGTTCATTTTATCTAGGGAGAGGGAAGATGAAATGGAGGCTGATGCTGTAATTAGTCAAGAACTATTGGGTGATTTTTGTGGTGTCTTGGACAGTGTTCATGTTTGTCTGTATTCAGACAGGATTATGGAATGGTCTTGTTTTTGTCTTGACCCAACCCATAGCATGGTCCTGTCTGATGTTGAGGTTCTGTGATATCGTCTGTGTTCAGTAGGAAAACATCACAGGCTAGCAGGATGTCAGGGGCTGCTTTTATCTTTTTCAAGCATTATTGAAAAGTGGAATGTTTTGCATTTGCAAGTGTACAGATACAGAGTTAATACTTCTTCATGTATGTGTGTGCATGGGTGTGTGCTTTTGTATGATGTCTGTGGGTATATGCATGTTTCTTCAAGCCAAAGCAGTAAGCATGGCCACCATTCTCGGGTAAAAGCATATCTTTTTTTTTTTTTTTTTTGGCAACAGGACTTTTATTCAGTCAAAATGAGTAAAGTGTGACAAAAGTCAGGTCCAGTCAGGCCAGGCGGTTCCAACCCCAGACCACTGTTCCCATGGGAGAGGGGGTTTCCAGGATGCTGGGGGTGCCAAGAGGCCAATGCAGGGACACAGTGGGTACTGTGTGGGAGTTTGGGGGGCCTTTGGCACAGGTCCAGCATTTGGGAGAAGGGGCAGACTGCCCTTTCCGAGTCCACATGGACATGACTCCAGTCTTCTAGGAAAACACCACAGATTCTACCTTCTTCATCTAATTAACTAAACTTCATATCTTTTAATAGAGACATGAACATGTTATTGTAGCCTTACTAGACACGCTGGTGTCCTCAAGGAACATTTCTCCTTCCAGAGGAAACTGCCTCACCCGCAAACCCTGCAGAGGGGTGAGACTATTTTGTTCCATTGGGGTGGTGCTTTCCCCTCACTGATCACAGCTGAATGCATCAGGGCTGAGGCCTGACCATAAATGGCCAGTCCATAGGCTGGACAGTGACCCATGGCCATGGCCTGCCCAGGTGTTTTCTTGAACCTATCAGATAGTTCTTCCAGAAACTGGAAAACTAAGAGACTGATCCACCTAATGGTGGGTACAAAAGTCTATGAAGAAGAAAATGTGCAAACTGACATTATTAGGGTCATGAAAAAAAAAAAGAAAGAAAGAAAGAAACAGACTAGAGGTGGAGATTCCAGATAGAAAGAAAAAAAGAGGACAACACAGTTGAAGCTCAGATTGAAGCAGAGACTCCCTGACAGAATGGGAGCCTCAGAGCTTCCTTAGGGCTAGACCACTTCCCAGTTCAAGCCATGACCATACTATGCAAAAGCTCCTTCCTCATGCACCAGCTCCCGTGCACCTCTGTTTTGTTTTGTTTGTTTGTTTGTTTTTTGCCACAGAATGGTTTAAATAACTGCAATGTTAGAGATTCAAAGATGTGTAGACATCGTGCCTTTGGTTTCCAGTTGAGAGAACTTAGTTTGAGGAAAAGGAAATTACCTGCTTAAGCTGAGAAAATAGGTTGGTGGGATGTAGAGAGAACTACATGTCCATCTTTAGGATGTGCGTACGTGAACACACACTGTGCCTCTTATTAAGAATGATGATCACATTTGGGGGGAATTCTGCTTTCCAAAAAAGTCCTTCATGGAGATGGAGTAGACGAATGCCTGCGTGGTGTTAGAGGAGCATTCTAAAGTTCTCTGACTCCTTCTCTGCTCTCCCCACCCCACCGTGGATGCTGGTACCTCACTTCTCAGATCGTGGCAAAAGTGGAGTTGTGCATGTATGTGTATGTGTGTGTGTGTGTGTGTTTAATCCTTACCCACAGTGCTTGCTGCATTGTAAAAGCTAAATGGATAGTATTTCAAAAAATACATAAAGCTGCTATTCATTTAAGCATGGCTTCAAATCTCATAAGAGTCAAAGATGATGTTCTTAGTAGTAATTTTAACAAGGTTTTTTACATTTAGCTTAAAACAATAACTGGAAGATATGATCAGTAGTGTGTGGTTGATATCACCTGTGCCGATATAAATGGAAAATATCTTAAACTAGTCTAGCACATTCTTGGATTTAGCTACCTATGGTAGCCCCTTTAACAAACACAAAAATTATAACATTGTTATCCCCATATTATAGATGGGGAACCCAAGTCGCAGAGCAGCTGAGGGACATATAGGGATGTTCTCTCTGTAGGGAATAGTGTGAGAATCCAGGACACTTGGAGGTGGGAAGAGAGTGTGCCAAATTGGGGTCAACTTTCCTAACTTCACTGCTTTGTCAGGACCAGCTCTCCATCCAAGGAACTTGCAAATAAAGGGCATTCTCCCCATCTAGCTGTGAGGGTGATTCTTCTCTGTCCAGGCTTAATGTCACCAACATGATTAGCACCTGTATCAGGGAAATCGCCTCCCTGGTGTGCTTCCATCTTTCTCATTCATCTCTGTCTCTGCAGGTGATGAGAATGGCAGCTGGAGGTTAGAGAACATTTGTGGGTATAATGAAAGTTGCCTGTATGGGTCCAGGGGAGCCTCCAGATCAGCTGAAATGGGAAAGAAGTGGCTGTGTGACTTTCTGTGGTGCAATATATGAAGTTTACTTGAAAAGTTCTTTTAAAAACTTGGAAAATGTGGGGCACCTGGGTAGCTCAGTGGGTTAAAGCCTCTGCTTTCGGCTCAGGTCATGATCCCAGGGTCCTGGGATCAAGCCCCACATCGGGCTCTCTGCTCAATGGGGAGCCTGCTTCCCCCTCTCTCTCTGCCTGCCTCTCTGCCTACTTGTGATCTCTGTCTGTCAAATAAATAAAATCTTTAAAAAAAAAAAAAAACCTTGGGAAATGTGAAATTCCATTCCTTTCAAGAAAATGGGTTGAAAAACTATAGATTTAGGTATATGGGGTCCTAATGCTGCTTACAGGCAAGGCAGTGCTGACTTGGAAGGCAAAGTACTTGCTGGATTTTGGTTAGGAGTTTAACCAGGCTGACTGTTATTATCTTTTATCTGTTATTATTTTATCTGTTATTATCTTTTAATGAAGTGGCTCTTGAAGAGACTCTGCAGACTGAATACTTAAATTTCCCAAGCTCTCTGACAGTTTTAAAAAGAATTCTGGGCATATTTTTAAAGCTGTCAGGCTTAAGATATTTATTTTGATTTTAGTATTTTTATTCACATGTTAAATTCACTGAAGAGAAATCATTATTTGAATTTGTACACGTTATCCCTCTTAGAGACCTTAAAAATTTAATTATAAAATAAAATTTTGATTGCTATTTCATGTATTCAATTTCTGTTCTATACTCATTGATATTTTTAAAAACAAAGTTTCATCTAACACAGAATATTATATTTATGGATAGTACTCATTAAAATAGCCTTGGCATTTATAAAGAGTGTATCTACCTAGAATCATATGTCAGTCCGCATATTAAAAGGTTGTATTCTTAAAACATTTCTGAGAATTTTTATACTAGAAAATGTTATTTGAAAACTTACAGGTAGGGGCGCTTGGGTGGCTCAGTTGGTTAAGCATCTGCCTTCAGCTCAGTTCATGATCCCAAGGTCCTGAGATCCAGCCTCTTGTCTGGCTTCCTGCTCAGTGGGGAACCTGCTTCTCTGCCTCTGCTCCTCCCCCTGCTTATGCTGTGCTGCTCTCTCTCTGTCAAATGAGTAAATAAATAAGATATTTGAAAAAAGAAAAGAAAAATTATAACTAATTTTGCCCAATAGAGTTAATTTCCCATTGTTTTTATTGATACAGTTGTCCACAAACAAGCACTTCACTGCTGTGTGTCAGTGTGTGTGTGTGTGTGTGTACACTTTTAAAGATTTATTTATTTATTTTAGAGAGAGGGAAAGCAAGGGGAGGGGCAGAGGGAGAGGGAGAGAATCTGAAGCTGACTCCCCACTGAATGCAGAGCCGGATGTGGAGCTTGATCCCAAGACCCTGTGATCATGACCTGAGATGAAATCAAGAGTTGCACGCTTGACCTACTGAGCCACCCAGGTACCCCTACTTTGAAAAGTGTGTTACATTTTTGATAAAGGTAGACAGACACCAACTTGAACATTTTTGGACTGACTTTATTATAATATCAGAACTTATCTGATAGTACAGATACTGTTTACCTGAATAATTTGACCCTTCTCTTCTGGTTTATAATCATTAATCTTTGTTTCATAAAATTAAGTAGGAGAATTTAATGACATCTCTGTGATATTAATAGTATAGGTCCATTTTAATAGGTTGCTTGAACCTCTCTTTTAAGATAGTCTCTATCTTGCCAACGTGACCTTCTTTTCAGCTTGCAGTTATCTGAAAAATAGCCTTTGTTATTCTTTGGAACTTTTCCACTCTTTGTGGCCTCCGATGTTTTTATCATTGTTCAGACACTTAGCTTTGCTCACATAAAAGTGATTTTTTTTTACAAGTTTTAATGTACTTGCCAAAACACAATAGCGATTGTTAGCTAATCATTATTGTATGTGGGGCAGACAAAAGCTCTTTAAAATGAGCGTAGGTTTGTTCTCCAGCAACATAATACAGAAACCCAGTTTTATCTATCATTCTATGGCAGTGACAGAGGCTGAAGCTTGACTTGAGCCTCTGATAAGGGATGAAAAAAAAGGAAATGAATATCAGCGAGGACTATTTGACTGGGTTGGAATGAGTATGAAATTTAGTAAAACTAGAGGCGTTGTCATGCCTGTGTCATAGATAGTTCCAGTTTCCTTCTCATTATTCCTGTGCCCAGCATGGCTAACTGTGGGACTGGTTGGATAGAACTGTCCGTGTGTGTTGTGCACATTTATTGTTTTGTGGCCACACAGAATCTTCTGACAAGTCTTTTTCAATATGACTCCTTTCTATACCATGTAAGAGCTGAATACTCATTTTCCCACACCCCTTCACTGTGAATGCAGGCACACGACTTAGGCGCAGCCAATAAAAGGCAAACCCAGGGTAGGTTTGAGTCAAGTGACAGGAGGAGGGAGCAGATGAGGTGTGGAGACCTTTTTTTCTGGGGAGCATCGTGGTGGAGGTATATGGCTTTGGGGATAGTTGTAGGTGTGAGAGTCCTAGTGTTCTGTACCCATCAGTGGACGAAGGTTAGCATCTGGCCTAGAGGCAGCGGGGTCTTCACTGGGGCAGTTCCGAGGTGGCGTTCGGGGTCACTTCTTCCTACGTAACCTTGTTTGCTACCTCTTGGATAGAACTTTAAAATCTTATCAATTTTGAATAATTTATCTATTTGTTAACTTTGTTTTTAAGTTGTATAGTGGGATTGCATTTTTAAGCTGTGTGATGTGATGATTTCATATATGGGGACATTATGAAAGATTACCACATCACATAGTTACTTCCCTGGGGTGTGGTAAGAACACTTAACATCTACTTTCTTCGCAAATATCAGGTGTACAGTACACCATTAATCACCATGCTGTACCTTAGATCCCTCGAACTTACTTGTTTTACAGCTGGAAGTTTATACCCTTAAACCAAGGTCTCCCCATTTCCTCTACTCCCAACCCCCTTGCAACCACTTTTCTACTCTCTGGTTATCTGAGTTTAATTTTTTCAGATTCCACATCTAAGTGAGCCCGTGAAGTATTTGTCTTTCTTTGACTGGCTTATTTCACTTAGCATAATGTCTTTCAGGTTCATCCATATCACAAACAGCAGGATTTCCTTTTTTTTTTTTTTTTTAATGTCTCTTTCATGGGAAAAACATATAAAGGAACCAGTATGAGAAGAAGCTAAACAGTCCGCCGCAGAGTTTAACTGAACAGTTAGCTTGTCGTGTGTCTAATTGATCATAACACTGTAACATAACCTCCTTACTTGGGACCCACACAGTGTTCTAGCCAAGGGATGAAAAGAAAGACACAGTATCATCTCTGACTCTAGGATTTTGGGGTCATTCTTTTCTTATGTTCTTCCGGCAGTGTGCCAAGCTTTCACTTGCTGCTGGCCATTCATGTCTAGAAACAGGCTAATTATAGGAAAATAGTCTTGGGGGTTATGTATCTCTGTAGTTTCATTTCATTTTCTGAAGTATAAGGCTTTCTGCCCCGATACCATCAACGTTGCTGCAGCTGTGTTTTTTGGTTTTACCTTTGGGTCTTGCTCCAACTTTGCCATTTTGAGTTCCCTGTTTAAGAAGGACATCTGCTCTGAGGTGTCAGAAAAACCACGGCTCATAACCAATCCTTTGATTTGTACTGCTTGGTTGTGCCGGGTCCTAATAACGTGTTGTTTTCTGTGGTGCGGCATGCTAATCTGAGCTGCTCTTGGAGTCTCATCCTAGGCTTTCTTTCCTTTCCTTTCCTTTCTTTTTGTCTTTGTCTTTCTCTTTGTCTTTCTTTTTCTCCTTTCTCTTTTCTTTTCTTTCCTTTATTTCTTTTTCTTTTCTCCTTTTCTTGTCTTTTCTTTCCTCTCCTCTCCTCTCCTCTTCTTTTTTTTAGTTATCTGCCCTTTCTGGAATGTAAACAACTTGAAGGCAGGAATCCTGCTTTGGTCCCTTCTTAGTTACAAGCTTGAGAGCAGTACTGGATACATACCCGGTAGTACTTAAGAAGGCATCAGAGGCCTTGTGCCCTGAGGGGCCCCCCAAAATATTGGAGCTGCACACATCAGAGATGCTGATATTGCCTCACTGTCTCTCTGGTGTTGTTTGTTCTCTTGGCCTCAATGACCAGTAACCAAACCTATTCATTTGTTCTCTAAGTGAGACTTAGCTTTATCTTCTGGTATTATGTCTGTGATGTCTTATAAGTAGCTTTCATGACTCCTTTTGCTAAGGCTTATTAGGATATTGAGGAAGCTCTTTTGGACTTCTAGGGCACACTCTTGTTTGGACCCCTAAGGAACAACAGATTCTTTTCTTTGTTATTGTTGTCCCTTTTCTTCTTCTTCTTCTTTTTTTGTTTTTATTCCCAAAATATGTCTCATTTCTCCCATAGCTGCTAGACAGTGGACAAAATAGTTGCTCTTAATAAAGTCACAATCTACATTTTAAACTGCCGTCGTCCTAGAAAGCAAAATAAATAAACAGAAGGCTTTGGAGCCCTTTGAAATTTATTCATGCTGAGTGGATTACATCTGTAGAAAATGCAAACAGTTAAGTGAAAAGTAAAATACTTATTGCACCATTCGATTCTGTAATTATAAGTATTTGAATATTCAGGAATACTTCCAAACCATGGCATATCAAAATCGAGAGTCAGAAAGAAACTCAAAACTTGTTTTATACCATATAACAGACAAATGACTTGTATCCACAATATGTAACAAACTTATATAAGTTGATAATAAAAAGCAAAATAACTTCATGAGGCCAAGCTAAATATTTGAATAGATATTTTTAAAATAGACTATAGTGATGGACAATAACAACGTAAAAAGATGGTCAGGATAATCGTTAGAGAAATGCACATTAAAACCACAGAATGGTAACACTACACACCCATTAAAAGGGCTAAGATGAAGAAGACTGACCTTACCAAGTGTTCATGCGGATGTGAGGAATTGGAATTCTCCTACCTTGCTGGTGGAAATACGAAATGGTACAACCATGTCAAGAGATGTTTGACAGTGCTCTTTTAGAGAGTAAAACATATGCTTATGATGTGACCCAGCCATTCCACTCTTAGGTACTTGCCCAAGAAAGACCAACACATATGTCCATATGTAGACCTAACCCCACATTTCTAGGGCAACTTTCTAATACCCTGGTTAGAAATGACTCATGTACAACGGAAAGCTGCTCAGAAATAAAAGGAATCAGCTGCAGATGCTCACAACAACATAGATGAATCTCAAAATCATTCACTGAATGAAAGAGGCCAGAGCAAAAAAAGAATATATAATGTATGATTTCATTTATATAAAATTCTAAAAATCCAAGCAAGCTGATCTATAATGACAGAAGGCAGAGCAGTGGTTGCCTGGGGACAGGAATGGAGAGAGGAGTGAATTACAGAGGGCACAGCAAACTTTTACATATATATGTGTAAATAATACAATAATACATACACAAATATATATATACATAAATTATATATGTATATATAAGAGTAAATATGTATTATATATAATATACATAAAGTAAGTTTTTATATATTATAAATATATAAATACATGGAGTACTTCATGGAGTTATTTTGCCTTTTATTATCAAGTTATACAAGTTTGTAAATATATATAATATATTTTTTATATATTATATAAAAATATGTAATATATATTTTGTCCAAATTACATGTAGCACATTTCCTCCTACACTCTGGATGAGTAGATTATACTTGAAAATGTACTTTGTTTTTCATATTTCTTGTCTATATAATTCCTACAAAAGAAAGTTTCTTGGGTGCTTGTCTTTTTTACATGGTTCGTGAGTTATTTTTGTCATTCATCATAAACTAGTATTTCACAGTTAATGAGAAACTTTTATACTTTTTCCTCACTCAACAGACTGTATGCTCATTCACTCTGGGCATACCTTTTTTTTTTTCTTTTTGAATAACCTAGAAATTCAGTAAAAGTGATGCAGTGAAGAAAACAGCTTTGTCTGCCTGAGAGGAGTCACCCAATAAAATTATAACTTTAATTTTCAGTCTGACCTTTCTTGTAATTTGTTTGAAGCTCTGGGATTTCAAAAGAAATAGACTGTTCACCAAAGAACACATCATCCCCTTTCCCGTGGGAGATTATGAAAACTAAAGCTTTGGGTCTAATAATCTAATAGCAACAGCTACATTGCTGCTTGCTGTCCGTTTCTGTGCCTGTGAAGAATGGAAACTGGTTATATCCAATTTTGGTCATCATCATTTCCAAAATAACCTCTTGATCTCCCCCTGAATTTTAAGGAATCACAGCATGGTTTAGTGTTTCTCAAACTTTAATACACATACAAATCACCTGGTGAATCTTATTAAAAGACAGGTTTTCATGCAGTAGATCTGGGGCAGAGCCCGAGATTCTGCATTTCTAACAAGCCTGTGGGTGATGCCCACACTGCTGGTCCAAGGAACACACTTGGGACAAGGGCACAGGTAACACCAAAATGGTACACAACCTTCCTGTGATTTGTTTGCTTTTAAAACAAATTCCTCTTTGCCTAAAGATAGCCATGTACCTTAGAAAAGATCAAAACTCTGACCATTTTTTTTTAGTCTTTGTCATGAAATAGTCATCATGAACCATGTTGTGTGAAGCTCATGTGAAGATGAGACCAGACAGGAAGCCAAACTGGTTAAAAGACCAAAGAGAATCAAGGGAGAGGGACTACTAGAGTATTTCCAAGCTGTGCTGTGTATGGGCTACTAGGACTGTGTTCAAGTGGATGTCAGGTCAGTGTGGGGGAGTAGATTGCATCCTTAGCCTCGGTTTTTCAATCATTTATATATCCATGCCTTTTTTCCCTGTAGAAAAAGGTTCAGGTCAAGACCTGAGATTTCTAGTTGGTCCTGCTCCTTGATTCTGGGCTTGACTGTGTGACTGGCTTTAGCCAGTGGGGTATTAGCAGATATGACACAAACTTTGGATAGTTCCTAAAGATATTTAGGAAGCAGAATCAATAACTCTTGACATTGATTGGGATGTAGTAGATAAGGAAGTAGGAATATTGAATTTGAAGTTTCTGGTTTGTAACAACTGGTGCTGCTGTTCATGGAGACAGAGGACTTTGGAGAAAAATGATTTAGGGAATGGGATGACACGTTCAGTTTTAGATAAGTAATTTTGAGGTATTTGTGGTGTATAAGGAAATGTTAAATAACAATTGAGGTGTTTTTTTGTTGTTGTTGTTGTTGTTGTTTCGGTTTTTGTTTTGTTTTGTTTTTGCTCAGAGGAAAGGAATGGGCTGGACACATGAATTTTCAAGTCATTAGTATATAGATGGTAATGGAACCAGGAGACAAAGTATGAAGCCAGAAGGAAAGGTAGAGACTTCCTTGGGGGAATATCAATATTTAAAGGGGAATGAGGAGCACCTGGGTGGCTCAGAGAGTTAAGCCTCTGCCTTCAGCGCATGTCACGATCTCAGAGTCCTGGGATCGAGCCCGGCTCTCTCCTCAATAGGGAGCCTACTTCCTCCTCTCTCTCTGCCCGCCTGCTTGTGATCTCTCTCTCTGTGTGTGTCAAATAACTAAATAAAATCTTTAAAAAAAATAAAGGGGAATTAGTGAGCAAAGGATACCAAAAAGGTGAGAGGAGGACTACACAAATGTAGTACCATGGAAAGCAAGGCTAGGGCAGAGTGGCTAGCTCTATTGAATGCCGCTGAAAAGATCAGGAAACAGAGGAATGACACCAGTCTATTTGCATTTAACATTTAAGCACCAGGGAAGTTGTTAATAAATTTGGCAGTAGTCAAATGGCAAGACGGGGGCAGAAGCCAGGTTTTAGTGCGCTAATGCAGGACAAGAAAGCAAGAGCATAAAGATGGGAAAGGCTGATGAGGAAGGGGATATATTCTCCAAGCATCCACAATTTCTGTTTTGTGCAGAAGCAAGCCTGATGTGCATGGCAGCAGGAAAAAAAATATATGAGCTGAAAAAATGTTCATGGATAGTTCAGAAAGTAGATACTACCTTTCTTAGTGCAATGAAGAGTTAAGTTGCATTGGTTCACACGCCAAAAATTCATGATTTAGATAATGGCTTTGCTCAGAATTACCTATAATTTTATTATGAAAGAAGGATAAGTAATATTTGTTCTTGTGTAAATAAGGTTAATGGGGATGGTTGCCATATTCAGAAGGAAACGGTTTTTGGTACATCTTTTCATAAAACCATTGATCTGGGGCGCCTGGGTGGCTCAGTGGATTAACCCGCTGCCTTCGGTTCAGGTCATGATCTCAGGGTCCTGGGATCGAGACCCGCATCGGGCTCTCTGCTCCGCGGGGAGCCTGCTTCCTCCTCTCTCTCTGCCTGCCTCTCTGCCTACTTGTGATCTCTCTCTCTGTCAAATAAATAAATTAAAAAAATCTAAAAAAAAAAATAAAACCATTGATCTGATGATGACCTATTTTTCCCATTTCTCTTGGATATGAAATTCCATGTGGGAAGAATCCCAACTGTTACCTCATAATTGTATCTCTGGCACCTAGAAGAGCATCTGGCACGAGGAAGGGGTTTATTTACTATTTGTTGAATGAATGAATGCTTGTTCTTCCCTTATTATTCTAGGAGTTGCTATGTACTCAGAAGGAATACAACCATACCTTGGCAACAGTACTCAATGCTCCTGACTCTTCTGAAGGTTGAGTAACTCAGTCTTGACATTTTACCAATGAGCCCAATTCAGGGAGGATATAGTGTTCTAGAAAACTCGCCATTGAAATGAGCTCAGCATGACTTAGACTGGGCCAGATGGAATTCTGCTTTCCGGAAACCTTGGGTAAATAGCAAGTGAATGGAGTACTGCAAAATGTAATTGTTTGCATTCGCTAGCAAACCTTTGCTATTACCCAGCCATCAAAGGGAGCGTGCTCAGAATGTGAGTGCACAGAACTGAATGGTACCTGAGGAGCCTGGGGAGTTTACAAACATCTCTCATGATTTCTCCTCAAGGCCAGCAAGGATATGAGAGACATTGGGTTTGGCTGTAACAAGTGCTCTCACTTTTTACTTAATCAGAATTTGCATTGTTTTCTCATTACAGTATTAAAATGTGAATTTTGCCTCCATGTGCTGTGGAAATAACAAAGCCCCATAACAGTTGGTTTTATCCGTAGCACCTTCCGTCTTAGAATCTCCAAGGATCTCATAAGCTGATAATGTTCTTTCCAAATGAGCTATTTTGTAATCACACTCCACATGATTGTTTAAAATGATTATTATTGTTTCACCTTAATATAAAAAGATTTATTTGCCAAATAGAAACTGAGTTTACCCAGGAATGCTTGTGTTAACTGCCTCTTGGCTCATCAGGGTCTGTGGGAATCCGGAGACTGAAATGCAAATGTTAGTTTCTGGTTCTGTACATTTCAAGAAAATTAGGAGCTAAATTTACATATTCAAAGACAGATTTTGCCATTCTACCTCAGTGTTCAGGGTGGGGTATGACCTGGGCAAAAGGAAGGAAAGACAAAGTGGATGGAGGGTGCTCATTTTGGGATGATGTGGGATGGGGGCATAGAGCGAGAACTACAGATGCATTTCTCCCTTTCCCTGTCCTAGGATTTAGGACGAGGGTGAGATTTCCAACCATGTGAAGCTTTCTTTTATCCAGCATGAATTTCCAGCACTCTATTCCATATCTATTGGCTTTTGTTTTGTTTTGATCTGATTAAGCAGGTGTCATCTTGCTCAAGAGATCATACCTATGACTGATTTTCATGCCTATCTTCATCACCTCAGTCACCGCTTACTACTTGTTGATAGTTTTCTGACAGTATCCAGACTGCTTTTAGGTGAAAAAAAAAATTGTTTTTTTTATATTAGTATAGTTTACACACTATGTTACATTAGTTTCAGGTGTACAACATAGTTATTTGACAACTCTGCATGTTTTGCTATGCTCATCAAAAGTGTAACTACCACCTGTCACCATACAATGCAATTACAATACCACTGATTATACTCCCCATGTTGTGCCTTTTGTGAGTGTGACTGATTTATTCAACAACTTGAATTTTGTATCTCTTATCCCCTTTCAGCCATTTTGCATATCCCCCCAACCCTCTCTTCTCAGTTTATTCTTTCTATTTATAGGTCTGAATCTACTTTTTTAAAAAGTAGGTGAAAGAAAAAGTAAGTGAACAATTTTTTTAAAAAGATTTTATTTATTTATATGACAGACAGAGGGAGCACAAGCATTGGGAGAGGGAGAGGGAGGAGGAGAGGGAGGAGAGAGAGAGAGGGAGCAGGCTTCCCACTGAGCAGGGAGCCCGATGTGGGGCTCAGTCCCAGGACCCCGGGATCATGACCTGAGCCAAAGGCAGATGCTTAACCATCTGAACCACCCAGGCGCCCTAGGTGAACAGTTTTATGATGTGATACTTGGAGGTTTCTATTTTCTGATCCTTTTGCTTACTTTATACCAACTCTACATTATGTAGGTCAAAATTTTTTACTAACCATATGTGTTTGTTTTCCTATTCTGAAATCACTTCTCCTTTATCACTGAGATGACTAATTCTCCATGTCAAGGCTGGAAAACTTCTTCTATAAAGGAAAGAGTAAATATTTTAGGTTTTGTGGTCCATGAAGTCTCCCTTTTGAGTACTTAGCTATACCATTGTTTTGCAAATACCACCATATGCAATATGGAAGTGAATGGGTGTGGCTATGTGCCAGTAAAACTTTATTTACAAAAACTAGATTTGGTGGTGGGCTGGATTTGGCCTGTGGGCTATATATATATAGTCTACAAAGAGTCTGTTTTAAATCATAGTTCCCATGGTTTCTCCATTTTTATGGTGTTGGAACAGACACTCAATGGACTCCAGTATCCACTCAGAATTACAATGATTCCCAGCTTTGTTATTCTCTCCCTTTCTACATAGAGGAATCTTGCCTTTTTTTTTTTTTTTTTTTTTTTTTTAGGGTAATAGCATCATCTCAGTAGCTTCATGACCTGGTTCTTTCTTTCTTTTTTTTTTTTTTTTTTTAAAGATTTTATTTATTTATTTGACGGAGAGAGATCACAAGTAGGCAGAGAGGCAGGCAGAGAGAGTGAGAGGGAAGCAGGCTCCCTGCCGAGCAGAGAGCCCGATGCGGGACTCGATCCCAGGACCCTGAGATCATGACCTGAGCCGAAGGCAGTGGCCTAAACCACTGAGCCACCCAGGCGCCCCGACCTGGTTCTTTCTAATCTAATTTTCTGTTCCTCTCTCCCTTCATTACTCTGCTTTATCTCCCCTGACCTGCTTGCTATTCCCTGAAAATACCAGATATGCTCCCCCTTGGGACCTTGGCACTCACTCTTCCCTCTGCCTGGAGTGCTTCTCTCCCAGATAGTCCGAAGTCTCATTCTGTTTTCTTCACATCCCTAACTCAAAGGTCACCTTCTCAGTGAAACCTATTGTCCTGGTCATTGTCTAGTTAGAAACACAGGAACAACTAGGTTTTTCAAACAGAAAATGTAGTAGAGGAGATTAGTTGCAAATCAAAAGCCTGGAGATGTAGAAGGGATCAGTACCTACACAGAGATTCATGACAGCAGAGGGGCTAGAGGAGAAAAGGGGAAATGATGTAACCCAGAGCCTGTTCCTGCTTGGCCACAGCGTTGGATGCTGCTGGCTGTACTACTGCCATTTCCTTGCAGCAAGACCAGAGTCTTCACTTCCATTGGTGCTTGGGAGCTAGAAGAGACCAAGTCCTGGTGTTAACTCCTGCCAGAGCCAGAGCCATTAACTGCTGCAATGCTACTGCTCTTGGTATCACTCTGTCTGATCAGGGACTCAAAAGCCCTCCAACACCCAACTCCACCTTGGCAGCTACAGTTGCTGAAAGCACTACTAGAAGCAGAAAGAACATTGCTTCTTCCTTCCTTCCACCTTCTAGTCTCGCATCAGTGCCTCCCTTTGGCAGAGGGAGCATTGGCAGAACGGAGCTAGTGCCAGTTGCAAGGGGGTCTTGGAGATGTAGTTTGCAAGCTTCCAGCCCCCTGCTTTACAGAGCTGATCCCGGAAGGACTAGAATAGAGCAGAGAGACATTGGGTCAGTAATCAGTATGACCTAGCTACTCTGTTTAAGACGACAGCTCTCAACAATTCATCTGTTTTCCTGATTTTTCTCTATAGCTTGTATCGCTACCTAACATACTCCTTATATATTCACTTCTTTTTCAACTATCTCCCTTCTTAGAATGTAAACTCAATGACAGTAAGGATTTTGTTCATGCTTGTAACCCCAGTTCCTAGTGGAATATACAGAACATCAAATAAATATTTGTAGGATAGTTTAATGAATCCCTTAAAAACACCAAGGACTGTTCCTGAAAAGTATTGTGGTTCAGAGCCAGGTATCATAGAAACAAAGGATTAGGGGACAGTGACTCTCTCTCTCTCATATATTCATATTATATTTACACTTTTTCCCTCTAGAAAGCATATACTTTGAAAAACTGACGATTTTTATTGGCATTGTAAACCTCTTCAGAGAAGGGTCCCTACATCCCTAAATCTGTGCCTTCAGGTGTTCAGCAAATGTTACAGTGTGTTCAGAGAGAGTTTCATGAGTTTGCTAGGGCTGCTGTAACAAAGTACCATAGGTTGGGTGGCTTAAACAATGGAAACTAATTTTCTTACAGTTCTGGAAGCTAGAAATATGAGGTCCAGGTGTCAGCAGGGTCATTCCTTTTGAGAGCCTTGAGAACAGTGTATGTTTCAGGCCTCTGTCTCTTGCGTCTTCACACCATCTTCCTTCCATTTGCAACTGTGTCCAAATTTTCTCTTCATTTAAGATCACCAGTCAGATTGGAGTTTACCCTAATGACCTCATTTTACTTTGATTACCTCCTGAAAGGTATACTTTAAACTTCAAATGGAGTTACATTTTGAGGTTCTGGGGATTAGAACTTCAACATATGACTTTATGTGGAGAAACAATTCAACCCAGAAAGAGAGTCAAGTCAGGCTCTCCAAGTCTGTGTTTTGCAACCTGGGTTTCATCTTTATAGTTTTTGAACAAATGCTTATAGGTTTAAAATTGAAAACCTTTTAACTTGAGATCTTCTGTGTTTTATTTTCCTATTTTTCTCACAAATAATTGGGGGAATATGGTAGCACCTTAGTTTTGTTTTTAAGATTTAATTTACTTGAGAGAGAGAGCACAAGCAGGGGGAGGGGAAGAGGGAGAAGGAAAAGCAGATTCCAGGCAGAGCAGGGAGCCCTATGCAGGGCTCTATCCCAGGACCTTGGGATCATGACCTGAATCAAAGGGAGGTGCTTAACTGATTGAGCCACCCAGGCGCCCAGTAACACCATACTTATGTTGTTTTCCTGAACCAGGAAACTTCTGTGCACGTATTCAAAGGTGGAGGCTGAAGAGATGCTTTCTCTACAAGCATTGAGTAGAGGTGATTGGATGAATATAAGTACCTGTCAAGAGATTAGACTTAGCTATTGCAACAAAAATGCTGGGACTGGTAAGGAAAGGGGCTCTGTGTTGTGTCCTGCATTAATGTCTGGTGATGAATGTCTCATGATAAAGCAGACTGCATAGCAAGGGACACCTCGGATCACAAGATTACACAGCACCTCTTGACTGGTGAGGCTGGCTCTGTGTTTATAAGTCAGTGTTCCATTAAGGGGAACCCTGAGTTAGAAGTTGATGGACTAGCCAGCCACTCTGATAGGCGAGAGTTCAGCAAGAAAACATACCCTCTCTGACCTTGATGTAAATCGAATCTGTCATGGAACACACAGTTGAGCTCTCATCTTGTCTGTTGGCAGCCTTGTTCTATGAACAGCCCAACAGATATCTTTCCATTCTCTCCCTGAATATTGAGTGACCTTGGAAATAGCCTAATCTGTCTTGGCAGATTGAAGATAGAGAAAACAAGCAGGAGAGACAGACCTGCTGGTTCATGCTATTGATCAGTGACTTGAATGAAAGCTCATTATGAGCTGGAGAGATGTGTCAGACACAGGTGTCAAGGATGGAAAAACTCAAAACAGACCCTGGTGGTAGGAAGAAGTGATTAAAAACAAAACACACACACACACACACACACACACACGCATGCACACATACACACCAGAAACCTTTGTTCCTTCCTTGGGTTAGTTTATTCCTGGTGCTCAGCCATTTCTTTCCAATCATGACATTTTGGAAGCTGCACAAAGAGAGATACATTTCCTAGAAATTAATCACCTAGTTAGTCCAACCTTCTCATTTTATAGTTGGGGAAACTAAGGACAAGAGGGATGAAATGTGCAAGATTCCACAGGGAGTTAGCACAGTTGGGATGCAGATCCAATTTCCCTTGCCACATTTTTCAGCTTCTCCCCCATGCCTGGCACTGTGTCTCAGGGACCCACCTTTAAACTGTGTAATATCAAGAGCTTGGCTCTAAGCAGACCAGTACAGCTCCAGAAAGGCCAGAACTGAGGACAAAGAAACACAGGCTTGACAGTAGACATGTGAATTTTGGTATCCCATTTGACCTCCCAAGGCCTACTTTCCTCATTTTTAAAAAGGGATATATGAATGCTTACTCTCATTGCTCATCTGGGAGGATATGAGATGAAAATCAGTGCATGGACACAGTTGCAGGCCCTAGCTACAATGAGTGTTTTCCCGGAGGGGTGATCTCTTACTCTGTTCATATCTAATAATGTTGCAGCCAGGAATAGTTAATCAGATTGTCCCAGCAAGCCCAGGGGGCCAGAACCAGAGTTGTGCATTGTGATTAGAAGGAGGAAGAGTGGTGTATTAGTCAGGGTTCTCCAGAGAAACAGAACCAATAGGATTCATGGGCACGTGCACACACACGTGTGTGTGTGTGTGTGTGTACTGAGAGATAGGGAGGGAGATGTTGAAATTGGGAGAGCTTTATTTTAAGGAATAGGCTTATGTGATTTTGGGGGCTCAGTCCCAAATTGGCAGGCCAGGCCAGCCCGGGAAAGAGTTGATATCAAAGCTGGAGTCCAATGGCAGTCTATAAGGCAGAATTCCTTTATCAATGTGGAATCTGTCTTTTCTCCCTTCAGGCCTTTAGCTGACTGGATGAGACCCACTTAAATTATGGAAGGTATTGTTTTACTTAGAGTCTACTTTAAAAACTTCTTCACAGTAACATCTAGACTAGCACAGTAACATCTGACCTAAAACTGAGTGCTAAAGGACCAGCCAAGGGGACACATGAAATCAACCAACACAAGTGGTAGGGGTTTATAAAATCTGGAGCATTTGGGGGCTGGAGCTTGGGCCTCCCTGAATGGAAGGTAGTGTAGAAGTGCAGGGGGACTCGGGTGCACAATATCAGGCCTGCCCTAAAGCACCCATTTTCTGAGAACCAGACTTGTCTTACAGCGTTGAGAGAAGCCAGAGTTCTCACTTTTCTGCACCTTTGATCAGAGAAAACATAAAGGAGAGAGAAGACAAGAGGAGAGGAGGGAAGGAGAGAGAGATGGCGCCCTCTTGCTGTTCTTCTCCATTAGCTTCCATCCTTTACCAGTTCAGGTTCCCTTTACCCATGGCCCTCACCCTCTACCCCACCAAAACCACCTTCCCAAAGGACTGTACCATTTTCAAAGACTCTCTCTGCTGGAGGAAGGCAGGCTGATAACTTCAGTGTTCCCACGTGGAGAAAATCCAACCACAGCTTAGGTAAAAGGCAGTTATGCAGAGAGAAAATCTGGGATGTATATTTAGAGGTGCAGCACCCAACCTGAAAAGTGTCATGTACTCCATGTGTCACCAATGTATTCTGCAAAATGTCACTTCCTTTAAAGGTCACAAGCTCTATCGATTTCTGATTCTCTTTTTGTGTAGCAGATTCCAAACAATTGCTTACATGATAGATTAGATGAGTGGATGGTTTAAGACGGTCTGACATTCTTGTCAAAATGGAGAGGAAAGGGGAATTTTCCTTAAGCATTAATGCCACACTGCATAAGCTATCCATGATAATTCTGTGTATTATGTATTGCCTACCAGTCATGGTTTTGCATATCCCTGTCTGCCTCCTTCCCTCGCTCTGAACAGCTTCCCTTCCCCTTTCTTGCTTTCGCTTTTGCTACCTTCTTTCTTCTCTTTCTTTCTTCCTCCTTCCTTCCTCTGTAAATGTGCATTGAGTGCCTACTGTGTGCCAGGGTGCTGTGCAATGTAATGGTGTAACAACAGTAAACAGACTAAACATAGACTCATTATCATAGAACTTATATTTTAGGAGAGGAGTGGCAAAGACAGACATGCAACATAAATAGTCATAAATAATAAGTGCTATGAAAGAAGGGTATTAGGGGCAGGAGAGCCTATAGCAGGAAGACTTGATCTAGTTCATGCTGTACAGTGCTGAGAAGGAGAAGTCTTAGAACTGAGAGCATCAGGAGTAGAAAAGTTTATTGGGTGAAAAGAAGGGGTAGAACATTCCAGAAAAGGGAAAAGTATGTGCCAGGACCCTGCTGTGGGAGGGAGTTCCCTCATATTTGGAACAGAGGGAAAACCAGGACTCTTCTGTGGGAGGGAGTTGCCTCACATTTGGAACAGAGTGTATGGTAGGGGGAGATGGAGATGGGTGCAGAGGTGGGCTAAAAGGTTTGAGTTTTGACCTGGGAAGTTAGCATTTATAAGGCCACCAGCTTGGCATGGGAGGAACAGATGGTAGATGTTGGAAGGGATATGGCCCGAGCTGTAAGAAGCCCAGGTGAGACATGATGACTTTAACTCAGGTGATTTCAATGAGGATGGAGGCAAATATTTGGAATCCAGAGACATTCAGGAAATAAAAGAAGCCGAACTATTGTCAAGCTTTATGACCTTCATAAGGAAGTCAACTAACTACCTTGACCTCAGACTCCTGATGAGCAAAGTGGGCTAATATTGCCTGACCTGCTTTCTTTGTTCGCAAAGAGTCTTTTGATATCTACCAGATATTACTCGCCCTACCATGCATTTTGGATGATGTAGGACCTGAAGCATCAGTGACCCCTGTTCCTAGGGACTCACAATCTATGGGGGAACAGGTAATGTCAGGCAACTGTCACAAAGTATGACAGTTGCATAATCCAGGTGAGTGGGAGGATCGAAGAAAGCCAGAGAAGGGTCCCTCCCTCTGGGAGGCCAGGGAAGACTTTCAGGAGGAGGCAATGTATCAGCCAACCATGAAAGGATGAGTAGGAGTTTGCCAGTGAGGCAGATCTGGAGGATGGAGTAAGGGACATTGAGAAGAAATGAGGAAATACCTCACAGTAGCCATTCTTACCAGGGGTAATTTTGCCCCTCCAAATGTCTGGATTTTGATTGCCACAACCAGGCTGGGGCTACTGTTAGATAGTGGTTAGAGGCCAAGGATGCTGCTAAACATCTACAATTCACAGGACAGTCTTCTACCACAATGAAGTACCCAGACCCAAATGTCAGCTGTGCTGAGGCTGAGAAACTCTACTTTTTAATTGATGGAATAATACATGTGAAAAGTTTTAGCAAATTATAACGTTCTGTAGGTGGGTAAAGTCTTCAGATTTTCTAACCCTTGATGACATCATTAGGAGATATGACTAAAGAGTTAAGGTGACTAGTCTTCAGAGTTTCTAACCCTTGATGACATCATTAGGAGACATGACTAAAGAGTTAAGGTGACTCTTCCTAATGTGCACAAACATGCATCCGGACTTGTACCCTCTCATTGTACCCTGCATGTCTGCATGTCTGCTGAGAAGCAGGGAGGGCAGAAACAGGAGAACAAAGTAGGAGTGTGGGCAAACGCAGTTCCTGTACAGAGGATGTGGAATTGGATGCTGGAATGGGCGACCTTCTAAACTGTGTGAATTGACGGATTCGTTTTGATAGATAATCCCATATGTTTACATGTGGAGGAAGTCAGTGATACCCAGGACTCTCCACTCTCATATCTGAGCCTCAAATCCTGAAGGAAAATGAAGTCCAGAATGACCTAAAATGGGGCATTATCAAATTGGATGGTTTTGTTTCTTCCTCCCTCTCCTGAGGAATATCTGAGTCCACTGGCCTTTAGGCAGAGCTCATTTCATCCGGGCTCAGCTTCTTGAAAGGTGGGAAGTGATGATAGGTTAAGAGGGTGCTGTCTCATCAGGAATACTGTTGAGTTGCAGGACTCTTTAGCTTTTGGATATGACCAGAATTTTTTGGGCGGATGGACGGAATGCAATAATAATATCGACACACTTAAAAAAAAAAAAAAAAAGCACAAACCAATTTCCTGAGACCAAGTAGTGGAATGTCACATGTAACCTGAACATTCTCTAGTACTATGAAATCATAGTTCCCAAATCTGGAACTCTCAAGATTAAGAAAGAATGTGGGGCAAAACCTTTGAACAATACTCATTTTCTTATATTAAACATAATATTTTCTCTGGAATTTTAATGAGTTCATGAGATAAAGCAAACCCTAAAGTATCAGTTTCACCATTTAAATGTGTAAATTGCTTGGAAACTTTGCCTACTTAAAATTATAAAATATATTTGTGGTAGGAAGTTGATGTTGTTCACTGAAGCTATAAAATGAACTTACTGGTCTTATTTTAATTTAGCCCACTGATACAGATATCACATGGATATTGTTGCTGATCAGAAAAGAAGGGAAAGAAGATAAATCCTCAAGCCACTAGGTCCAATTTTTGTTGTGTAATGATCAGTAATGATAAATGAATTAAGAAGTGCCTTTAGCATGTCCATATCATAATACAGCATGTGTTAGTCTGCTCTGACTGCCATAACAAGACACCATGGACTGGGTGGCTTAAATAGCAGATGCTAATTTTCTCATAATTCTGGAGGAGAGAGAGAGAGTGAGAGAGCACAAGCAGGAGGAGCAGCAGGCAGAGGGAGAGGTCTCTCTGCTCAGTAAGGAGCCAGATGGGGGACTCTATCCCAGGACCCTGGGATCATGACCTGAGCCAGAGGCAGCGGCTTAACTGACTGAGCCACTCCAGGTGCCCCTAAGATCAGGTTTTCAACAGGGCTTGATTTCTGGGGAGAACCTTCTTCCTGTCTTGCAGACAACACCTTTCTTGCTATGTCCTTATATAGCAGAGAGTGAGAGGGAACATTCAGGTGTTTTTTAAAAGGGAACCAATCTATTGGATTAGGGCCTCACCTGCATAACCTGATTTAACCTTCTTATTTCTTCAGAGGACCCATCTCCAAATACAGCCACATGGGAGATGATGGTTTCAACATATGAATTTGGTGGGGGACACAAGTTCAGTTCATAACAAAGCACAAAATCTCCTTTGTTCACACTAGTAAATGTTTTATGCAGATTGAGTGGCCATGGGCACTGCAGAGCAGTGGACGTTCAAGAGCAAGTCTTCCTGATCCGTAAAGGGCTGGTGGGGGTCCAAGTAATCGGTCCCATTTCTGGATCTTCAGGTTTCCACTGAATGTCACATCCCTGATTGAGTTTGGCTCTTCTAGTCCCTTTCACAGGACTTTGAACCTCACCTCCATTGCACTGATCTCTGTTTAATGTCTCTCATTAATGGTTAATGTCCTTCACTGTTAGACTCTAAGTCTGAGTTCCAGGTGTGGAATACAGACTCAGTCTGGTATCTCTATGATATCTCAGTCTTGGGCACCTGTTTGTGAAATGAATAAATGCTCAAAAATCCAGACGGTAGCCCACTTCAGGGAGCTAACAGGGAGGTTGCTGAATATCAGCATGGGGAGTGTGCCCTGCCAGAGCAGAGGCTTTAATCTTAATAGACTATTTGAGAACTAAACAGGAAAAGCAAAGCTAAAACCAAGAGAACACATTAAGGCAACATGGTTGGTGTACAAATGGATGCTGAGGGCTTAGTGAAGTTTAACTTCAGGTAACACAAGAATGGATGAGGTCGTGGCCAATCCATTTCCCTGATCAGAACGGTAGCTTCGGTGCCAGATGAGCCAGTTGGGTGAGGGAGGACATTGGGGTTTCCAGTTAGGGAGTGCTGAATTGGATTGTGTGCATCTCTTATATCACAAAGCTCCTGTGCTTTGGGTTGCATTTGCTTGCGTCTTTGGGTTGTGTTTGCCTGGTAGTTGAAAACCCACCCTTTTGATCCCTACTGCAAATGCTGAGCACATGGACTTAGCAAATGTTTGCTGAATTAGATGGACTTGATGAGTTGGCTTTGATAAGATGGTTAAAGCTTCCCCAGGATTACAAATCAGCAATCAGTGAATGTCTTCCTAAGATCTCTCCATTGCACCCCTTTCCTCTTTTGCAGTTTTCCCATCTTGGGATATGTCTTCCATTTCCAGAAAGAAGCGTAGAACCCCATATCTAGACCTTAAAATGAAGGAATGTAACACAGTGTTGGTTATCAGATGTCACTGTGCCATCAGGATCTGTAAAAATACAGATTCCTGGTCCACACCCTCAGAGAATCTTATTCCATTAATGTGGAGTGGAGCCCAGGTGAATGCCTTGTTTTCCGTAAGCGCGCAGGTGATAGGAGCCAAGTAGTCCATGGACTGCACCTGGAAGAGTTAGCGCACAGTCTCCCGAGGATCCTGGGAAAGTGTGGGCTTGCTTTCATTAGATTTGGGGAGGGAGGCTGACATTCTGTGTTTGTAACAAGCTTCCAGAGTCAGTTGCTGCTGGTCTATGAACCGCACTCTGAGTATCAAGGGCAGAGAAGTCACTAATGTGATAGCTGAGTTAGGGCTCTGGAGTCAGTCACAGTTTGAATCTAACTCGACTACTTTCATGTGACAGCCTCTCCCAGTCTCCAAATCCTTGTGTCTCAATTGACAATAGGTGCAGGGATTAAATGTGACAATAATATACGTAAAACATTTGTTATATTGCTTGACATGCTATTAGTTCTCCATGAATGTATGCTAACCCATTATGCTGTTATTAATAATAAATCCTGCTAATTCAATGCAAATTAGTCAGAGACATTTGTTTTATAATCTGTCATTTTTTCCCGCTCATTTCGTTTCTATTGAGGATGGAGACCATGTCTCTATTCCTACTGTAAAACACATCTGGAAAATAAGAAAAATGAGCCGGTCGCCTACCAGATACCTAGTACATAACATGTTCTTAATAAGATGTTGTCACTTTAATGAACATCAAAACATCTGGATGAGGAGCTAATTTATCTTATCTTGCTCTAGCTCTTGGCTATTACATTTGCAGAGCAGGTGCACCCAGCGCTGGGTCGATGTGATTCAGAACTGAGAGTCCTGCCAGTGAAAATTTCAGCCCAGATAGGCTGTTTGACATCTTGGGCGATAGCAAACCTACAGACTGGCTAAACTGCCTAGCCTTCAGTTTCTTGCTACAAGCATTCCTAGGGATGTAGTAGCCTGTCGTTCTGTCCTGAGATTGTTTAGAGCATCTTTAAAAGTTTTTCTTGGAAAAAGCAAAGGTCCTGAGGGCATGGTGATGCTTACTCCATAGGCAAATGTTACAGCATAACAGGTAAGAACTCAGGCTTTGCCATCATAACGATATAGGTTCAAACCTTGGCTCGGCCACTTACACCTGTGTGACTCGGGTTTGTTTGCCTAATCTCTCTCAGTCATTTCCCTCCCAGCGTCACTGCTGGGACTTTATACTTACCAACTATCAGTGACCTTAATATCATGTGCGCTGTTCTTCTAGGTGAAGCCAGAATCAGGTACTGGTCACTGCAAGTGAACTGTGATGTTTGGAGCCATGATCCCATGTTTTGGGACATGTTTGGTTCGCAATATAAATTCACATTTAAATTTAATTTTCACCATGGACTGCCAAAGTCAGAGTGAAAAGAATTTCTGGTGATTTTTATTTTCTTTCAAGACTGGAGGGGTACTGTGAGTGCTCTTTGGGAAGAGAGGGTGAAGGGTTTGTACATGAAGAAGCATAACACAGCTCTCAAATGCAAGAAGAACTAAGGCCCCTTTCACGTATGCTGTTACATCTAACCACTGGCATTATTCTGCCTCTGGTTTTTAGATGAGAAGCTGAGGCACGGCAAAGATGTTCTCCAAGGCTATGGGTGGCAGTGTGGGAATTTGAATCCATTTAATCAGATCCCAAAGAACATGTCTTGAAATAACCCTTTTCCAGACCACATAGTTCCTTCTCACAAGATAATAATTTTTTTTTATTTTTTTTATTATTATTATTTTTTAATATTTTATTTATTTGACAGAGAGAAATCACAACTAGGCAGAGAGGCAGGCAGAGAGAGAGGAGGAAGCAGGCTCCCTGCGGAGCAGAGAGCCCGATGTGGGGCTCGATCCCAGGACCCCGGGATCATGACCTGAGCCGAAGGCAGAGGCTTTAACCCACTGCGCCACTCAGGTGCCCCTTACAAGATAATAATTTTTAAACGAATAAAAGAGTCAATGACTCCAGTTAATTCCAGGAGTAGGAATTTATCATTCTGCCTTCAATAACTGGATGAATTATAAGTCACATGTGAAAAATGATATTTGTGTTATAATGTATGTACATAACATTGTCATTACAATCAATGTTTAATTACGATTAATGTCTATTGTCCTGATTATTTTGCAAACACCTTAATCTACATGAAAAGCCTTTGTGATTCTTACAGTAAGAACCAGTTTTCATGATTTATAATCCCCAAATGGTGTATCTGATGAGCCAATCAAAAAGCAAAACTAGAAACTAAGTGTTTCAGCTTGTAAGGTGCAAGGCCAGCAGAAATCCCAGCAGAAACTGCCTTTGAATCCCATACAAAGCACACCTTGATTGATTAATTGATTGATTCATTCATGCACATTCATTTTTTTCTCTCTCTTTTGACAGATCTCATTTTCATTTTTTGCATCTTCCATAAATATCTTTAGCTTGAATGAATGGATGATTAATTACCTCGTTCCAGACTTAGGAAACTTACATTTTTTACAGCTCTGTGGCTGTTTTTTGCTTCTGTATAGCACACAGCTGGTCACACTGACTGCCAGCTTATGGGTGCCGAGGAATGGGATTCAATTTAGTGAATACTCACTGGAGCTTCTACTTTGTGTTTTGGGGCCATACCGACACTGGAAATACAAGGACGAGTAAGATGATGGTGAAAATCATGGTATGGACTGAACTGTGTTCCACCTGCATTCATATGTTGAAGCCCTAAACCCCAGTGTGACTGTATTTGGAGATGGGCCTTTAAGAAGGTAATTAAACTTAAGTGAAGTCATATAGGTGGACCCTAATCCAATAGGACTGGTGTCTGCATAACAAGAGGAAGAGCTAGCTGACAGAGAGTTCTATTTCCATACACACTCCCCCCGCCACACACAGAAGAAAGACCATACGAAGACATAGTGAAAGGTGGTGTCTGCAAACCAGGAAGATCGTTTTCACCAGAAACCAATGGCTGGTACCTTGATCTTGGACTTCTAGTCTCTAGAACTGTGAAAAAAAATAGTCTGTTGTTTAAGCCACCCAGCCTGTGGCTTCTGTCGTGGCATTCAAGCTGACTAGAAAAGAAGGGAAACAGCTAACTTATGCTGAGGGAGCATTCTTGGTGAACCACAGAGCTGGACACTGGGCGTCATAGAGACAAATAAGCGATGGTCCTTGACCCTGACAAATACACCAGACATCCAAGTTGGTGAGTACACGTGTGTGTTCATATCCCAGAGTGCAGAGCAAGAGCAGCGAGCTACAGAGAAGAGTTGGGTAAAATTCACATAGGTGAATCCGGTGGGGGCGGGGGGAGCATATGGTCACAGGGGAAGAGGATTAAGACCTCTCCCCCGTCCATTGTTCAAGGTTCACTCTTAGTCTTGGTCAAAATGTTTGAGTCTTAGAGATTTTCTTGGCTGAGGTGTATGCTAGGGGAATAAAATTCATTCCTTTCCTCCTTGCCTGAGCAGAAGGGTGACTCTTCCATTCTTGGTGTTTAGCATGGTCTATAGGGTGGAGTTATGGTAGGCTGAAAACAGGGTTTCCCTCTGGATAACTTCCTGTATGATCCAAGCCTCCTGAGTCCTCCAGATCTGTGTGTCTGGGTACGCAGGGACACGGTGTAACATGTGTCTGGAAAGTGGGCCTTTGGAGTCAGACTCTGATGAAGAATCTTGCCTCCTCCACTCAGCAGCTTTGTGGCTCCAGGCAAATTGTGGCATCTCTTAGAGACCAGTGCACTCATTCATAAGGGAGAATAGTGGTGTCCAGGACGAAGTCAGCGCTGCACTTCTATGAAACACCGGGCATAAAGCCTGGCACATGGTAGAGGCTCAATATATGTTTTTATTGTTTTGCAATTTGGCGAAGACTGGTAGAAATGTTATTGTTACTATTATGCAGCCATTGTGACCCAGAGCCTTCATGATGTCATTTTACCAATCAATTCAAGTTGACATATCCATTTCACGTGGTTTTTACAAAGACAGAATGCAGTAAGCACAGAGCTGTATCTGAATTATAGTGGGTACTCAATAAATGTCAGTTTTCAATTCCTTCCCAACAAGAGCAGATATTGTTTACACCTTTGCGGCATGGGTTAACATTCACTCTTCTTGACTCCTGCTTACGGCAACAGTTATTTATGATTCCATGCATTAATCTCTCAAGACGGGGAGGAGGAGTCTGCATTATCGAAACTCTTTTAAATGTGAAGCCCGTGAACAGTATTTGGAGATGGAATTTCAAATATTATTAACATTCCAATTACTTCCAAGTCAAAGGTGCCACTGCAGAAAATGCAGTCAACTCAGGTTTCTGTTTAATTCCTTGGTTCAGTGCAGAGACCTGAAATCTCCTGGTATCCTCTATTGAAATAATTGAGGTTAAGGACTAGCAGGTGTACAAGCTAAGGCACCTGCCCTCAAAGCATCTGCAGTCTATTCAGCAGTACGCATTTAAAAAAAAAAAAAAACCTTAAATAAACTGAAAATGGAAAGGTTGGGCTGCGTGGCTTAGCCTTTCAGTTTTTGTAAACAGTGAGCAGAGTTCACTGCTACTCTGCCTGGCGAATTTCTTCTGTTCATCTTTCAGACATCGGTCCAGAACAGTTCTTCCTGGAAGTCTTCATGGGCCAATTTCCCCCATGTCCCCCTACACATGCCTGCACGCACGTGCGCGCACACACACGCACACACACACACGCTTAAAGGATCTTGTAGTTCTTTTTATTGCTGGTCTATGTTTACTACTCACCGTTGCATCCTTAGTGCCGGAGAGCTTGGCTCATAGCAGGTGTTGAGTACAGATCGGTTAAGTGACTGGCTGCATATGATAGAATGGGGTTTGCTTTCTCATAGGTGATGAAACGGAATTCTTGAGAGAAGGACACTGGTAGCAATAAAGACTAGACTTAGGGATTCTGATCAATAGTGTTATTACTGCTTATGGCTCCGTCACTGGCTCAGAGATGGTTCTTCAGAATAGGGTGTGGCATACTGAGTAGCGACTTCCTCAGGATCTAGAAAGATACGGTATGAGAAGACATGCTCCTACCTCCCAGTTTCGAGAACTGACTAAACAGCAAAGCTCATGAATTCCAGTAGGGGGAGCTCCCTCACTCAGAAGTCCTATTGATCCCTGTTTAAAAACCTTGGGTAAGTTTTTCAATGTAAGCCATTCTCTGAGCAAGAATTCCCTCAAGAACCAGGTTTGTTAGCTTGATTCTTTATGTCCCCGTCCTCTCCTCTTTCAGAAGTATTTATCGAGCACCTGTGGGCCAGGTACGGAGGTTACAGAGCTAAGTAAGACAAGCATATGCCTTTTCCTTTTTCTACCACAGCCTTGCTTGATTACCTGTCTAAGCCAGGAAGCTCCTTGCTCCTTGAGGATTCTCCTCTCTCTATGGGCAGCTCTGACTGTGCATATATTTTTGGCCTTGAGTCAGAAACTATTCCCTGATACATTCTTCCCTTGAGTTCCATTTGTGTATTAGCATTGTATCTTGCATGTGATAGGCGTGGAGCCATTTGGGCCTTTTGGCCTCTGATGTCCCCCCAGATGCTAGAAAAAGTAATTGGGCCCCTTGGACTCATTTTTTTATTTCTCATCATTATTTGGACCTGATTTCAGAATATGAGCACTCCTTTTAGTGAATGAAGTGGGCAAGGAATGGGCAGGTATTGTGCCTTGATTCAGACAAATTGTAAAAGCCGAATTAGACATTAGCTCCCCTTGTAACACTCCAGAGTTGTTTCCCCTTTTCTAATATTTCTGCCTTTAGGAGATCAGAGGTTTTGTGTTACCTTGTTGGGGTTGACCAAACCCAAATGCCATCTACTAGAGCTATTAACCAGGGAATTTTAGGGATGAACTGAGGGACATTTCCCTGGAAAAGTTGCAGTTGAAAAAGTAACCATAGAAAATAATCCACTATACCTAGGTATTTTAGTGCTTTCTGTTAGGGAGAATGTCCTTTGCTGGAGAGGACAATTGAACTAAAATAGGGAATCCCCTCCCAAACAGGGGAGCACTTGTCAAGAGTGCATCTGGCTGGGCCTGGATGTGGCAGCAACCCAAAACAAAACAAAACAAAACAAAAACCAAAAACAACATTGTCAAGTGAATTTGAATGAATGAAGAAGCATAATCCAAAATTTCTTACCCACAAACAACATTTGTAGGTTCTCAGACTACATGTATACAAATATTTGATAGTTTCCAAGGAGGGAGAGAGCATGAGAAAGCTGCCAGAGAGAAGGTGAGCACATAAGTAGTGATTAAAAAAAACCAAAACCATTGACCAGTTGTCCTTGATTCCAACACAGTATGGAACAACTTAATTAGTGGAAAAGATGTTGGTATTAGCAAATTTGGGAGGTGGAAAAGAGGCTTAAGCCTGTGTGCCAATTCTGGTCTGTCAAGAATACTTTGGTGAATTTGACATTTAATTTTGGATCATCGGAAAATGACTGATGAGTGACGCCTGCCTTGGGACCGGGGCTGGAGAATGGTGGCATGTGTTTGCTGTCCCCAGCTAGTCCAGTGGTCTCCGCTTTTCTAGGAGGGAAGAGACTTAAAGTCATATAGCGTGTTAGCTGCAAGGAGTAGCCTGATATATGTAAGGGTCTTGACTCAGTTCACATGCTTAGAGCACATAGCACACTTTCTGTGCTTACCAGCAAGTTAAAGATTTCTCTTACTGGGGGAAGCAGAAGGAGTGGGCAGAGAATGCCTTCCAAGACTTGGTGTAATGGTTGTGTGAGATCAGTTTGTCCTGCTTGAATTGTCTGTGTGTCTGCTGTTCTGACTGTCTGGACCCTGGGGACAATCAGGGGTACCAGATCACAGGGTGGGGAGGCAAGTAGATCAATAAACACTGGATGAAACTGCTTATAGATAAGGAGTGACTAAATCAGTCAGGCATTAATTTGGGGGGGGGGGATGTGTCCATAGCAATGTTTAAAGATGTGAGAAGACACCATTTTTGTTTCTTTGTCATCAGAAGCCATGTCTGTGGGAGGGGCTTTGCAGGGACTCTAGTAATTTAGGAAAAAAACCACAAAAAACAAACTTCCTCCCTCTGCACCTCTTCCCCCCTTCAGCTAGCATTCACTGAATATCTTATTTGTGTGAGAACACCAGGTTCCCGGGCACATCTACGTAGGATAGGTGATGGAGGGGTGTCTTCACTGTACTTACATAAGAGCATTAAGAATTTTAGGGATACCAGGTTCAGTTATATTTCGTTTTTTGAGGGAGTGGTTTTCTTTTTATTCCCCCCCAAACTCGTCAAGTGTTTGGGTTAGAACTAATCAGAAGCCTTTTTTGAAATGCCCCTGCCCTTTCTACTTTGACCATCTGTGCCTCAGTTCCCTCATCTGTAAACATAGTGGCCATCTCCTGTTAATAAGGGAAACACTGTACTCTAAGATGACCGACCAAACCAGCAAGGGAATTCCAGTCCCTGTCTCAAGGCCCTTCCGGGTTCTTTTTCCCTACTCCATTTCCCGCCCACCTAAGCGCCAGAAGTACCAAGTCTGTGGAAGCAGATGGCTATAAATTAACCCCCTGCTTGTGTTTGGGGTTCAGACTTTGGAGATCACTCTCTCCTCTCACCCTGCCAGTGTTAAATAAACCTCAGATCCTCCAAGGTCTCCCAGTGCTCTTTGGTTCTTCTGCCAGGATCCAGTCCAGGTTCTGTAACATTTGGTTCCCTAACCAGGAAACCTGACGGTGCTGGCCCTTTGTTGCCACTGATTTGGGGCAATGGCGGGGCGGTGATGGAATGAGGGATCATAATGGAGAAGGCATACTGCCTAATTTCATGCAGTCTCCCACCAGGGGGCCTCAGACCAGGCCTGCCCAGCTTTTCCCTCTGGACTCAAAGGAGACTTGGCAGGTGACCTGGTCCGGACTTTGGATTCTGGGAAGGCCTGGGGCCCCAGGACCCAGTCTGTCTGGGTGGAAGGATAGACTGATCACCTTCCAGAGACTTCTTAGAGGTCTCACAGGTAGGGCTTTCTGGGGCGGGGGGTGTCCCTCAGGTCAGGAACCCCCTGAAGGGGAGACAGGAAGGAATTTCCAAAAGGAAAGGAATTCCACAGGTCAGGGCCCTCCGGAGGGGAGGAACTATAATAACTTCTGGAGTGAATGTGTGAGTGAATGTGCAGTTTGACCTGGCTTGTCAGGGGGACTGATTCTGTGGCTCTATGGGCAGGCACTCTTAGGGTCCCCAGAAGCCTACAGAGTCTAAGCAGGCCCTAACCAGTTTCCATGATGACCTCATAAGGTCTAAGGCGAGCCCCTTTGGAGGTGCCAGTCCGGGGATTATACGGACTCAGGGTGGTCAAGAGGCAGCCAGGTCTCCAGGAGGGCAGACAGGCAGGCAACAGACTGGTCTCTCCTTTGGAGGGGCACCAACCCGTTGTCTGTCTCCATGCCACTGCACACGGGAAACATCACCATGGGATCAGGACAGGAAAATCTACAGTCTTAGATAGTATGTTCAAAAATTTTAAGGGATTCTCAGGGGACTATGGGATCAAGACATCTCTGGAAAATCAGGCACATTATGTGAACTGGAATGCGCCAGCTTTGGGCTCGACTGGCTCTCCGAGGGGCCCTAAGACCTACCTACTGTCCAGGTCATTTACGAAATTATGATCGGGGACTCCCTGACACCCTGACCAATTGCCATATATTGATTCTTGGCTTCAGATAGCACAGACTCTGCCCCTGGGGTCCAATTGTATGCTAATAGGAAGGACCAAAGTAGGTTATTTGTAACCCCAGTAAAGGAACCCAAGGGCTGTAAGGAAGCAAAGCCTATCAGGGAGGCCCTGACTGGGGTCATCAGGGGCAGCAACAGGGATGAGCTCTGGACAAAGACGAACTCGTCAGGAATTGCGGGGACGCAGTCCTCCTCTGACCTGGGCCCTAAAGCTGAGCTGTAGGAAGACAGTGTTCCTGCTTCTTCTAAGTAAGTGGCATGTGTGGGGAGATAACTGATTTAGCAGCTCTGATAGCCCACAGAAAACTTGATCTAGACAGAAACAGGATGTAAAAATAAGAGGAGCTTTCGTCCTTATGTTTAATGTGGGGGGGGGCACCTGGGTGGCTTAGCTGGTTAAGCATCAGCTCTCTGCTCAGGTCATCATCGCAGGCATCCTTCAGGATGGGGACTTTAAGGAATATTCCCCAGCAGCTGCTCAAACTCCCTTTGTTTCCGGGAAATTCCCTGTCTTCTCTGGCAGACACGGTCTGCCTAATCCCTCCCCTCTTGTTGTCAGGAAAACATGGTGTCTGCTTCTCTGTTGGAGCTGATGAGCTTCTGAAGTGGGAACCCTTTCTCTGCCCTCTGGCAGCACTTTTGTCTCTTCTGCCTCCCCCTACTCCCGTTTCTGCACCACTTTGGGTGTGGCCTGCATCACTGGCTTCTAGACCATCCTCTGTGTCTCAGGCACCATGGCTCCTTTTTCTCTTCACTGTCAAGGAGCAAGAAGTGCAACCCCTGGACCTAACCACCCACTCCAGATTTCCCCACGTATCTCAGGTGAAAATTGACCATGGGGAGGATCCAGGTGGAAGACCATTCAGTATTTAAACTAATTTAAGTTTGTTGGTTTAATTAAGATAAACATGTCTTTTAAGTTATCAGCAGTATATGTGAAACTTTCATTCTATCAAGGTTTACTGATGGTGAAATAACCTTGTATTATTATTATGGGCTGGCTGGGAAACCCGGGCTCTAAAATGGCGGATCTTCCCGCCAACCCTCTCCAAGATGGCAGACTTTCCCACCACCTTCACTACAGCCTCCACATCACCGCCAGGAAACTAAAACTCTCCCCCCAGGAACTTCCCAATCGGGAACTTCATTGGGCACATCACGGACTTCTCCCGCCCCACACCCTCCAGTCACCACATACCTTGCCATATATGGACTCGAGCTCATGCCTAACCTTGGTCCGATACACTCTTCCTGCCCCATATCCTCCAATCACTGCATACCTTGCCTTATATGGATGCAAGGCTATGCCCTACCTCAACCCAATAAAAGGACCTTGCCAACTCCCTCCCAGCGTGACTTCCCCGACTCTCTCTTTCTCTCTCTCTCTCTATGAGTCATGGAAACTTGCCTGAGAGCTCCCACCTCCTCCTGGTGCAATTTTCCTGGCTCCCCTTCTCCCGAGCCCTGAAACTTCGCCAGAGAGTGCCTTTAATAAATCTTGCCTTGCGCCTACCTTGCTTGGTGTTGTGTTTACCTCGCCTGTAAAACCTTTCAATTATCTCTGGCAATTTGTCAGCAAAAAGATGACAAAATGATGGTTAATTTTCTGTCTCATCAATTAGCCATGTTTTCATGGCTAATTATTAAGCTAGATTTTAAAGCTTTTGATAACCTGAAACTTTAAAGTTTTGCTTGGATGATAAATGGAATTAAATTTGTTGGACATCTCAGTCTTTTCCAAATAAGATAAAGTGCTAAGTCATTGATAACTGTACATGGTTTGTGCTTTTGTCTTCTTATTGAAGAGAAACTAAGGATCTTTAAATCTGTTGGTAACATGTTTTGTGCTTAACTGACTCATAAACTTGCCATCTAAAGAATTCTGGTGTAACAGTTCACAATTGGTTATTCCTCAGTCTTCACTGGAACCTAAGGTTTCTAAGAGTAAAAAAATCTGCTAACTGTAAGACTGGAAATATGGGAAACAATTCTATGTGGAAAAGTAGGAGACATGTAAGAAATATGAAATGGCTTGGGAAAAAATCTGAAAGCAAAGGAAAGTTGTAGAAGGCTTATGGAAGGAAAACTTTGGAACGGAATTTTAGATGTGGTCAAGAGGGACTAAGATTGAAATGAATGGATTTTAAAGTACTTTGGTAGAAGATTGAAAGTCTGATTTCTCTCTGTTCAAAAAGACAAAGTTTTCTCCAATTGTTGGCCTGCTCTTGAAAAGAAAATGTAAATAGTTGTTTTCTCTTTGTCTGCCCAGAAAAACCAGTTTCTGTGTTTTGCTTTTATCAGGTCTTTAACATCCCTAATCCTATTTAGGCCTGTGCTTTAAAACTTTTAAGGTTTCATCAAACCTCCCAAGATTTAAATTATAAGTGAAGTCTTCTTAACTTGACAGGCCTTTTATCTGGTATGCTAAGTCACTCCAGAAGTACTGTTAAACAAATGGTAAGCCTTGGGTTACATTTAGGTGGGTGCTGTAACTATTCTGGAGGTAATGTGCAGTTCCTGAAGTTTTAAGGTACTAATACAGGATCATCACTCCATGTTCTGACTATTGAAGTGTTATGTTGATGAAGGGACAAAAGGCTGGCTGAGGACAAAGCAAAAGCTGACACCCTCCAACTTTCCCCCACCCCTACTCCTGGGTGGGACATATGTGACCTTCTTTAGGAATCTCCCACCCATCTTAATGTCAATACCTTGCTAGAGGGCCAAATGACCTTGGCAATGGCAAAGCCTCTGGTATCCGGTATCTTTGTAGGCCCTCATTAGCATATGAAAGTTCTATTGAAACCTCCCTTTTCCTTACCTCCCCCCCCACCCAACTCCAGGGTACATAACCTGCCACCCCTCACAACCCCAGGGCAGCAGCTCTTCCTGCCCATGGGTCCTGTCCTCATGCTTTAATAAACCACCATTTTGCACCAAAGATGTTTCAAGAATTCTTTCTTGGTCATCCGTTCCAGACCTCACACCACCGAACCTCACCTATATTCTAGAACTTCATCAGTGTGTCACAGAATAACTAAGCTTCCTCGTCAATCGTATCATGGTGAATGCTTATACTGGATCATTGGCAATGTCTGATTCTGAGTTTTTGTCATTCACGATTGTTATTGTCTTGCAAAATGAATTTCATCTTCAAGGAAGTTCACATATAAAGACTTTTAGGACAAAAACAGATATTCAATACATTTAAGATCAAAACGGAAATGAGTAAGAATTTCCAGAACTAACTAAAAGTTGCAGTCAAACTAAGCAAGGATTAGTAACTGGACTAAATGAACTAAAAGGATGATTAGAGTGTTGTGACTATTGTTTGAAACATTGCTGGTCTCTAATGTTTACTCTTCTAGATTAAGAGAAATTTTATCTTAAGATATCTATGACTTAACAGAAAATGTGATAAAGTATTCATTTGTGAACAAATGTAAGCATTTAACTTTTCTCTCTACCTGAACCCTCTGAAATTCAAAAGGTCTCAATAAGTATTCTTTGTTCCATGGCAAGCATAGTTATTTGCATAAGTTCAAGAAGAATTTGTTCTCCATGTAACAGGACACAATGAAAACATGGGTTATTTTACCAAGGCTTTGACTGGAATGTCTTATTTGAGAGACATGCATAGACTCATATATGACCGAACAGCTTTAAGGAACTACAGTTGACTATGAAACATGAAGCTATTAAGCCCCTTGGAAGTTTTGGCCTGCTACCTCACTTACAGAGTTTTCAGCAGCCTCACCAGGTGAGTAAAGAATGTCACTTCTTGGCAGGTGAAGGAACCTCAGGATATATTGGGGACCTCATGAAAAGGAAGCCACCCAAATCTACAGTTAATGCAGGCATGTCTGATGGCAAGGACTTGGCTTGGCTTCTGGCCTGGAGAGGCAACTAAAAGTTCGACCTAAAGATTCCTTATGCAAGTTCCAATACAGCAGATTCTAAAAGATCAATCTTGCTGAGCTTACGTAAATAACTATGCTGTTTGTTAAAACTGGACTTGTTTTTCAAACAAATTAGTCTTCTTTGGCTATCTCTGGAAAATTTATAAAGAAATTTATAAAGAAAAATTCATAGAGAAAAATTATGTTTCAATAACATACCTTTGTGGATGTTAAATTCTAGTTCTATTTGTCTCTGAATAATGTATTCCTAAGCTAGACAAGAGACCAAAGGCCCCCAATAGATGATGGGAGGCAGACTTATTAAATGCCAGGCAATGCTTAAAATAATACCTAAAACCTGTCAAACTTTAAATGCAGCTACCTTTTTGCCTGCACCTAACATCGTACTTCTATAGAGCTTAATTGTTGGAGGTCATTGATCTTGTTTATTCTAGTCAACCAGATTTAAAAGATTCCTCTATGAAAAATACAGATGACAGTCGGTTTACTGATGATAATAGTTTTATGAAAAAGGACAAAAGTAGTGGGTATGCTATAGTGTTCGCTCATGCTTGGCAATTGCCAAAGTCTTAAAAATTAATATTTATACTGACTCCAAATATGCTTCTCTAGTCCAACATCCTCATGGAACTGTTTGGAAATTATTACTCTTCTTAAGGCTGTATACCTACCTGGCTATAATTCATCTCACAGGCTCTATGGCAGGCCACCCCCCACAATAAGCAGGCTTAGAAGAGACCTCAAACAGATTGGAGACTTAGTAGTGTCCAAACCCCTCCAAGCCCCGGGAAAAACTCTAAGGCACATCTCTGAGAAGCTTTAGAAAGGACCCCCTCAAACCACAGTGGACGGGGCCCCACACTGTTTTTCTAACCACCTTTATTGCCCTCAGGGTCTCAGGTGTCACGGCAGGGGTCCACCACTTTAGAATAAAGAAGGCTCACCAGTCTGATGAATCACACCAGTGGAAAGCCCAACCGCACCCCACCACCCGCTCTGGCTCTACCTTCAGCGAGGCCGCACTGACTTCTGTGCACCATGGTCCCTGACTGTCATCAGTGTGCTATCCCTCACCTCAGGAGTCGGACTTTATGCTACTGCCCTGTCTGCCTGGACTTTCTCCCAGAAACTTGTTACTGTTATTGGGTATTGGGCAGCCTTAGGAAACTTAGGGTGGATTGCTAATCCATAGAAAATGCTGTCACCAGACGAGCCACAACCCAGATATTAGCCTTGTAGGGCTCTCGGCCCCTAGTAGATCACAAGGATGCCCTCTAAACTAGGTGTTTAAAGGGCCATCAAAGGGAGAATGATAAGGGAAAAACTGTACTCTAAGATGACTGACCAAACCAGCAAGGGAATTCCAGTCTCCGTCTCAAAGCCCTTCCAGGTTCTTCTTCCCTACCTCATTTCCCGTGCACGCTGAAAGTACCAAGTGTGTGTGATGAGGGAGCAGGAGGCTGGCTGAGGACAAAGCAAAAGCTGGCACCTTGCACCCCCTCTCCACCCACTCCCCTTGGTAATATGTGTAGCATTCCTCACAAGAAACAAATACCTAACTTGCCTGCAAGACAGGAATCTCCCAACTATCTTGATGTTAATGGCTTGGCAAAAGACCACTGATCAAGCCTGAAGACCTCCAGGATACTCCCATAGGCCCTCTTTAGCATATGAAAACTCCATTGAAACCTCCCTTCCCCGCACCTTCCCCCAACCGTAGGGTACAGAACCTGCCATCCCTCACAACCCAGGGCAGCAGCTCTATCTGCCCACAGGTCCTGTCCCCGTGCTTTAATAAACCGCCATTTTGCACCAGAGACGTCTTAAGAATTCTTTCTTAGCCGTGGGCTCTGACCCTCACCCCACCCAACCTGATTTAGGTTCTGGAACCTCATCATGTGGAAGTAGAAGGGTATAAATCCCCCTCCCTGCGTGTGCTCAGGGCTCAGACCTTTGGAGATCATTCTCATTTGAGCCTGCGGGTGTTAAATAAACCTCCCATCCTCCAAGGTCTCCGAGTGCTGCTTGGTTCTTCCACCAGGATCCGGTCCAGGCTCCATAACACTATGTGGCCGTGAGGATGAAATGAGTGGGTACCTGTATACCGTTTAGATTTTAGTAAGCAACTGACAAGATAATGGTTATTGTCCGGCAAACTTGTGTACAGTATTTAATACTGTGATTTTTGTTTTGTTTTTTTGTTTTGTTTACCTAATAATTTTCTAATTTAAAAAAAAATTGGTGCCATGGTATGCCTCATGGAAAGCCAAATAGCTGGAAATAGAAACAGGCCCTTGGAAAAGAAAAAGACATCCCCTCTTCCTGAAGCTGAAGATTTAATGCCCTTGAGATGAATTTTCTAAATCAGGAATCAAAATATTCAATTTCTTGGCCGCACAGCCGAAGAGTGAAGGAAGTACTTTGCAGAATAGAATCAATCGAAGAACCTTAAAATTCTAAGTGTCTCAAAACTTAGTTTGAATGACTTGGTGTATATTCTGAAGCACCAATTGTGCTGTTAAAGAATTCTCTCCTGGGCAGATAAGGAACTGATAAGAGATCTTTTGGGCTGTCAAGCGTGGGTTATCAGGAAGGTCCAGATTACCCGAGGGGCATATGGCCATATCTGTGCAGGCACCGCCTGGGTCAATAGCTCCCTATTGTATGTAGGAAGGTGGCACATTGCCAGTTGATTCTCAAGGTGTTGAGACCGCCTCAGCTGATTGAATATTGATCTCAGGCCTGTAGGTTTCAATGGAATTCAGGAATGAGTTGCAATAAAACAAGCTTGTATTTGGTTTTCTAGATAGTTGTCATCCTGTTAATTTCTCTTTGTGTGTAACTTTGCCTTCCATTCTCAGGAACACGTGTTGCCCTTCTTGCAAAATGGACCTTTATGGAACTACAGGAAAAAGTGTTAAGGGAAATTATAATTCCTCCAGTGTTCTATCTTCTAGCACTGCAAGAAATAGAAAGGCTCCAGGGCAGTGATGATTTTGAAAGCCACATTGTAACCAAGGCTGCATGTTCGGGAGATGGGTTCATAACTGCAGTGAAATATTTCAAATGTTAGGTAATCAAATCTGGTGCAGGAAGAAGAGTCTAAACTTCCAAATTAAGCATAATACACATTCCCCGTGTCATTGAGACTCCTAGGTGGGACTGAGCTGAGTGAATTAGAAGCTCACTTCACTATGTTTCCTGGTGTACTATCAATTAAGCAATTTCCAGAAGCAACAGCACAGATGGTGTTTTACTTAGTTTTATGGGGTAGTTTTCAACCCTGTGATATGAGGAGAAATGGGAGCAGGTGGCACAAAGGCTTTCCTTATTACCCTCTTTGTACTTTCTTAATGAGCCTACTTGGCTTCCACTCTGTGTCTTTCTGGGTATGAAGGGCAAAACATTTTCTCCTTCCAGGTTCCATACTCAACCCTCCATCTATAATCATTTGTGATAAAAGGTTTGGCATAAAACCATACGAGTGTTCTTTAAGAGAGAGTTCTCTACTCTAGACCCACATTGACAAACTTGCCTGATGGGATCAAATATTTATCGTAAGATGCATCTTAACACATATGCATTTGCTAAGGACTGAATTGTGCCACCCCTAAAATTCACATGTGGAAGCTCTCTCCTGAAATGCAATGGTATTTGGAGGTGGGGCCTTAGGGAATTAGGGCTAGAGGAGGTCATAAGGTCACCCTGATCTGATAAGATGCGTGTCCTTTCAGGAAGAAACACCAGAAAGTCTGGTGTGTCTCTGCTCATCCTGTGAGGACACAGTGAGAAGTGATGGTCAGCAAGCCAGGAAGAGGGCTCTTAACAGGAGCTCCTAATGCTGCCTCTTGGATCTTGCACTTCCATCCTCCAGAACTGCGAGAAAATAAGTCTGGGTGGTCACGTCACTTGGTCTTTGTTATTTTGTCAGGCAATCCAAGCTGAGTAAGATAGCATCTTATGTATAAGTGGACTTAAACATGGCATAATCAAGTCACCTTCCCAGCACTGGGTCAGGCTACTCCCAGCAGACAGAAGGACTACACAGCTTTCACTGAAGGCCTTCCAAGTCCTCAGAGAACTTTCCAACCCTATGCCTCAATGTTGTCAGTTCATCCTTTGTCATTCTTTGCATTGGCATTATGACAATTGTCTTGCTTTGGGTTGGCTTTTTTTTTTTCTTTTTTTTTTTTTCGTTGAGAAGCAGTCATGGACACGGTCAGCAACAGACAGCAACAACAACACATCACAAGTGGGTAGCCAGAAGTCTCCTCTTTCACTGTGGATCCTAAGCTTTTCAGTTTCTTCCCCAGAATCAACTAGCGTTGTCAATGTCTTTGTGTATTTTTTCATATATTACATGCATATATAATCATATATGTATGTATCAACCCTCACTTTTTAAATTTTACACACATGTGTGAATACTAATTACATTCACTTTTTTGTGTCTTGCTGGTAGTGTTAAGTGCAGGAACTCCTGGTCGATGAACACAGGAAGTCTTTAACATTTAATGGAAACTTTACTTCCCTGACAAGAGGGACACCTCAATCTAAAGAAGTGTGAGGGGACAAAAGGAGGCTGAAAGTAAAGGGAAGGGATGTCTAATACAAAATTCAGTCTTTCTAAGTAGTTTGGAAATTCTGTGGTAATGTTGTAGTTAAGTCTCATCACAGTCCCGAAACTGATCCTTTTTCATCTCTGTCACCTTAAGTGTCCTGTCCTCCAAGAAGCCTTCTCTGACTACTCTCCCTAAAGTAGCTCTTCCTGCTGTTCCCAGCCAGATGATTAGCACAGCCATCTGTGTAGCTCATGCTTAATTTCCTTCAGTTTGAGTATAGAAATGAGGGATTTTAGTATCTTACAAATGTAAAGTTATTTAATGATATGGGAATAAACTCTTTCAAGTGATCAGCTTTTCTCACCAGAAGAGTTGTAGCATTTGCTATCTTTTCTTACTTCAGTCTTAGTGAAGACAGTGACTAGATCCTTTTTTGTTTTTGTTTTTCTTTAATATATCTAGGATCTAGCCAGAGTCTCAGTAAATAATTATTGAATAAAGAATAATATAAAGAGGGTTTTTCCCTACATTTTCTTCCAGTAGTTTTATGGTTTCAGATCTCCTTATTAGTCTGTTTTGAGCTGATTTTTGTATATGGTGTGAGGTAAGGGTCCAATCTCATTCAGCATGTGAATATCTAGTTTCTCCAACACCATTTATTAAAGAAATGCTCCTTTTTTCATCGTGTATTCTTGATATGCTGGTTGAAAATTGTTTGACTGTAGATGCATGAATTTATTTCTGGGTTTTCTAGTCCATTCATTGGCCTATGTGTTGAGTTTTATGCTATTTCTATACTGTTTTGATTACAAAAGCACACATGTGTATGTTGAAGTGTAGTTGACAATGTTTTGTTAGTGTCAGATGTACAGCATTGTGATTCAACGTTTATATGCATTATGAAGTGATCACAATAAATCTAGCTACCTTCTTGTCAATATACAAAGTTGTTAAAATATTAACTATATTCCTTATGCTGTGCATTGCCTCCTTGTGTCTTACTTATTTTATAATTAGAGTTTCTGCTTTGTAATCTCCTTCCCCATCTTCCCAATCCCCTCTCCTCTGGAAACCACCAGACTGTTCTCTGTGTCTATGAATCTATTTATGTTTTTTTTTTTTAATATTTTATTTTATTTATTTGACACAGAGAGAGAGAGATCACAAGTAGAGCAGCAGACAGAGAGAGAGGGGGAAGCAGGCTCCCCGCGGAGCAGAGAGCCCGATGCGGGACTCGATCCCAGGACCCCGAGACCATGACCTGAGCCGAAGGCAGCGGCTTAACCCACTGAGCCACCCAGGCGCCCCTCTATTTATGTTTTGTTTGTTTTGCTTTTTAAGTTAAATGAATGAAATTATAGGGTATTTTTCTTTCTGACATCTTACTTAGTGTAATGCCCTTTAGGTCCATCCTAAAGGATGTTGTAAATGGCAAGATATTTCATTCTTCTTTATGGCTGAGTAATACTGCATTGTATGTATATGCCACATCTTCTTTATTTATTCACCTGTTGATAGATACTTAGATTGCTTCCATATCTTAGCTATTTTAAATTATACTGCAACGAATATAGGCATGCTTATATCTTTTCAAATTAGGGTTTTCTGTTTCTTCAACGAAATACCCAGAATAGAATTGCTGGAGGGTATGGTAGTTCTGTTTTTAATTTTTTGAGGACCTCCATACCACTGACTGGTGGATATGCCATTTTGTAGTCACACTAATAATGAACAGGGTTCCTTTTTTTTTCTTTTTTTCATATGCTCACCAACACTTATTTCTTATTTTTCTTTTCTTTTTTTTTAAGATTTATTTATTTATTTATTTATTTGACAGACAGAGATCACAAGTAGGCAGAGAGGCAGGCAGAGAGAGAGGAAGGGAAGCAGGTTCCCTGTTGAGCAGAGAGCCCAATGCAGGGCTCAATCCCAGGACCCTGGGATCATGACCTGAGCTGAAGGCAGAGGCTTTAACCCACTGAGCCACCCAGGTGCCCTCTTATTTTTCTTTTTAAAGATTTATTTATTTGACAGAGCATGCATGAGCACATGAACAGGGGGAGGAGGTAAGGGAGGAGCAGAGGGAAAGGGAAAAGCAGAGTGGAGCTCAATCCTATGTCTTTTTAATAATCACCAATCTTACAGATGTGAGGTGGTAGCTCACGTGATTTTGATTTGCATTTCCCTCTTAGTGGTGTTGAGCATCTTTTCATGTGTCTGTTGGCCATCTGTATTTAGAGAAGTGTCTCTTCTGGTCCTGTGTCCAATTTTTTATTTGGATTTTTTTTTTTTTTTGACATGGAGTTGTGTGAATTCTTTATGTATTTTTGATGTTAATTCCTTATCGGATATATGTATATATCTTGCAGATATCTTCTCACATTCAGTAGGTTACCTTTTGGCTTTGTCAATGGTTTCCTTCATTATGCAAAAGCTTTTTAGTTTGATGAAGTTGCATTTGTTTATTTTTGCTTTTGTTCTGCTTGTCTGAGGAGACAGAGCCAATAAAATTATTGTTCAGATCAGTGTCCAAGAGCTTACTGCCTGTTTTCTTCAAGGACATTTATGGTTTGCAGTAGATTTGAGTCTTTAATTCACGTTTATTTTTGTGTATGGTGGAAGAGAGTGACCCAGTTTTACTCTTCTGCATGTCTTGCCACTTTCCCCACTGTCTTTTCCTTATTCTTGCCTCCTTTGTTCAAGATTGATTGGATAATGTGGGTTTATTTCTGTATCCTCTGTTCTGTTGCACTAATCTATATGTCTGTTTTGGTGCCAATACCATGCTGTTTTGATTGCTGTAGCTTTGTAGTATGGTTTGAAGTCAGGGAATGTGATTAACTGAAGCTCTGCTATTCTTTATCAAGATTGCTTTCAACAGTTGGGGTCTTCTGTGCTTTCCTACAAATTTTAGGATTATTTCTTCTGGTTCAGTGAAAAATGCTATTTGTACATTGATATGGATTTCCTTGAATCTGTACATTGTTTTGGGTGATATGGACAATTTAACAATATAAATTCTTACATGTATAAGCATGGTGCCTCTTTCCACTTTTTGTGTTATCTTCAGTTTCTTTCAGCAATATCTTAGAGTACAGATCTTTGACCTCTGTGGTTAAATTTATTCATAGGTATTTTATTCTTTTTTGATTCAATTGTAAATGAAATTATTTTCTTAATTTCTCTTTCAATAGCTCATTATTGTACAAATCTCCAGCCAACTTATGTGTATTAATTTTGTATTTTGTGACTTTACTGAATTTCATCTATTAGTTTTAGTAGTTTTTTGGTGGAATCTTTAGGGCTTCCTTAGTACTGTTCCATCTGCCAATAGTTCTAATTTTGCTTTGCCAATTTGGATGTCAATAATGCATTTTTTTAAAAGATTTTATTTATTTATTTGACAGGGAGATAGAGAAAGCGCAAGTAAGCAGAGTGGTAGGCAAAGGGAGAGAGAGAAGCAGGCTCTCTGCTAAGCAGGGAGCCTGATTCAGGTCTCCATCCCAGGACCTTTGGAATCATGACCTAAGTCTAAGGCAGCTGCTTAAACAAATGAGCCATCCAGGCACCCCACTCTATAATGCATTTGAAAACCAGAAAATATGATGGTCTTGAGCTTTGACACTCTTTTTTTTTTTTTTTTTTAAGATTTTATTTATTTATTCAACAGAGAGAGATCACAAGTAGGCAGAGAGGAAGGCAGAGAGAGAGGAGGAAGCAGGCTTCCCGCCAAGGAGAGAGCCCGATGTGGGGCTCGATCCCAGGACTCTGGGATCATGACCTGAGCCAAAGGCAGAGGCTTTAACCCTCTGAGCCACCCAGGCGCCCCGAGCTTTGACACTCTTGTTCAAGATTGCTTTTCTTTTATTTACTTATTTAAGGACTTTCCCCCCGCTATTTTTTATAAAGGATGCCATTGGGATTTTCATAGGGATCATATTGAATCTGTAGATTGTTTAGGTTAATTTAGGCATTTTATCAATAATCTTCGAACCCATGAACATGAACTGTCTTTTCATTTATTTGTGTCTTCTTTCATTTCCATCATCAGTGTTTTCTAATTTCCAACATATAAATCTTTTACCTCTTCAGTTAAATTTATTCCTAAGTATTTATTTTTCCTTTTTTTGCCATTATGAAAGCTAACAGGATTGTCTTCTTCATTTCCTTTTCACAAAGTCCACTGCTTGTATATAGAAATGTGACTAATCTTTATATCTTGAACTTTTACTGACTTCATTTATTAGGTCTGAAGGGTTTTTTGTTTTGTTTTGTTTTCTTTTTTTGTTGTTGAGTCTTCAGGTTTCGAACATTTATGATCCTAAGCAGAATAATACAAGAAAATGCAGACTGTGATACTGAACATGCTACATGAAACCTGGCTGGCAACTGGAATATGGTGTTGACCCAACCTTAGGGAGGTTCTGTCTCGCATGTGGCACCTTAAATCTCACATGTGAAACTTTTGAAGAAGCCACTGTTGGTTTATTCTGTGGCTCTGGTCCTCTCTACGGCTTTATCTTAATGGCTTTCAAAATGCCAGATGAGGCCTACTTTTTCCCAGCCTCTTGATTTGAGCATGATCTCAAGGGCTGAAAACATATCAAAACAGCTACTGCTCTTACCGTGATTCAGCTTGTCCCCTTCACTGCATAATTTAGCAAGGTTTGCATTAGGCCTATATGAACTTACTCTGATTTTTGTTCTGTACTTGAAAAGGAAGGTCTTGAGGTTTCTCTGTGGCTTTCACTAGGGTCAAAGTGTCCCCCAATTTCCAAGAACTTTCTATGGGGTTTTCATCTGATTATCTCTAGAAAGAGCTCAGATTCCCACACATACTTGCATTTTATTCACGTGAGAGAGAATTATTTTTCTGTATCTTCCTCCTTCTATAAGCTGAATGTATTAAAGAAAAGTTATTATTTCATCTTTCCCTATCAAAATGTTTTTTCTAACAATGAGATTTACCCCCTCCATCTTTACCTCCAACTTGCCCTTCTGTTGCAAGTTCTTTGACACTTAGAAGCAATTAAAAAGTGTTTTTTGTTTTGTTTTGTTTTTGCATTACATATTTAATATTACTAATTGCCTTAGAGGGCTTAGAATTCAGACTAAAAAAGGGTATATGTTTTTTACCCTGCTGAAACTGTATTTTGACTATGTTTTTAAGAAAGGTTTTTGCAGTAAGTTTTACTTCTTTCCGCTTATTTTTACTGAACCCTACTGTGGCCTTTTCATATCCTTTGGAAGTTTCTTTTATTGACTTTATTGAGGACAATCTCTCCCACCACTGAGAAAAGAACTTGTAATTGGACTATCTCCAAATTTGGCCATCATCCTTGGCATGTGGCCTTTGGGATAGAAAGAGATGTATCACTAAATGTTGAGTTTATTATCTTGCTAAAAGTTCCTGTCTTTAATTTCACGAGAGTAAACATTCAGTGAAATGTATTCCAAATTGCTCTAATATTACATGGTCCCAAATTATTCTAACCCTCACTGTTGGAGAGAGAGGATATATTATTTTCATCCACAAAGATGGCAGTAATTGGGAGCCTCAGTCCTTGCAGGAAATGAAACAATTAAGAAATTACAAAATCAAAGACAAATAAGATGCCTAAATTTATTAAGCAGCAATGACTTCCAGAGTGCTACTGCTTAGCTACTTGTTACTAAGATACTCCGGCAACATACGTGTCAGCTAACTACAAAAGTGTGGGATTCACTCCTGCTAGGGTCTGAAAGTATATGTATATTTTTATTCTTGTACATTTTCACCAGGAATTCCTCAGGCTATTAGGAAAATGCATGCGGCGGCTTTTTCTTTCTAGGCATGCTGGATGGTGTTAAAGGGTTTAGTTTTTAAAATCTTTTTACTTAAAACTAAATCCTTAAGACATTTGGGCCTTGAAATATGAGTAGGGGCTTGCCAAGCAGGCGGTGGGGAGAGGGACGTATGACAGTTCACATACAGGATAAGTTGTACTCAGTGTTAGCTGTAGGTGAAGCTGGTTAAGTCTTGAATGCCACCCAAGCATGACTAATCATTGTGCTATTGACAAGGAGGAGATATAATCTCTCAGGAAGCAAAAGATATGGTCAGGTGATTTAGAAGGGTCATTTGGGCAGCAGGGTGGAGAGAGGATGAACTCAAGAGCAACTGGAGGCAAGAGTAGTGGAAGACAATTGCAGAAGAGACAAACAGGTCTTAATGAAGAGGACTCAGCCCAGAAATGCAAACCATACTTAGGTACAGGTTCCCTGAGGACCATGAGTGGGGGTGAGGGGATGGGGGACAGGGATATGGGGAGTGGGGCAGGGAGGGTAAAAGAGAAGGCTAGAGTATTTGAGATTCCTACCTTGGGTAAATATTTGGCTGAATTATTCCATTAGTCTTGCTTCTCTACTTGTACATGATTAGACACAAAAGCTGTTAGATGCTAAGAGGACACCTTATCATTTGCTCATTTATATATTTTTTTGGTTTAATCTGGTTAAAATGTACAATAACTGCCTGGTTCCTTACCATAACATCTGATCTTTGATTTCTCATCCTTCCATTCACTCCTAATTTTTAAGTCCTGTGATTCATCGTTTATTAAACAAAGGGTTATGGTACGCTTACTTTGCCAGGCACTGTTCTGGAGGCTGGGAATATTACTGTGAACAAAACAAATGTCCTGGTTTCGTGGGGTAGCCTCTCTTTGGACCTTCTGAATCTTAGATCTTAAATTTATTTTTGCATCAAAGTCATGTTTGAGCATCCCTGAAAATTGCTCTATTTTCCTTAGAAGCAATTGAGACCTAAAACATACTGGAGAAGAAATACATCCCTACGTCACTCTTGTTTTGGTTTTCTCTCAAAGAGCCTTATTTAGAATAGTGAGGACTCTGAGCCTCCCTGTGGCCTCTGATGTTCATAATAATTAGGAATTAGCCCTAATTCCTAGAAAAGAGCACAAAGTGAACTTTGTGGCTGATTATTTCTCTAAAAGGAGCTGGGAGTTCTGCAATTGGGATTAGAAGAGGTTTCTCTCATCTCTTCTCAACTAGAGAAGAGATTTGTTTTAATCTATAAAGTGCTGAGTTTTCAAAAGACCCTTGAAAGAGGGGTTCAACTGGCACTGGGAGGCAGTTGTTCCAAATGTTCTAAATGATCAGTGACACTGTCAGAGAGAAGGCAGGAGAAAGGGTGTGTGTGGGGATCTAGAGGTGCAGGTGTATCTATTAATAAACTGCGGAAGTAGGCCTGTGGATGCTTTGTAAATATGAGGGAAGCAAAGTGTGATGAACGGAGATGCCTGCTGAGGTCTCCACATCTGATGAATTTAGAGAACATTTTTCTATTTCCCTTAATGTTTCTCTGCAAGTTCCATCTCATTTCTTGGTTTAATGAGGACATTCTTTATGCCTAAACAAAACCCCTACTGTTAGAACTCAAGCCTGTTACCCCCACTTTCTTCTCTGCCAGGCTGGCAGTAGGACCAAGTGAAAGGGGAGGTTTTATCTGCTGTGGGCTCCAGCGATGGTCACCTAGTTGGAGGGGGCCTCCTCACCCCGACTGACAGCTTTTGGTTTGCCCATGTGATGGGGAACATCACTATCCACTCCCTTTCCCACATCCTCAGGCTCCTAGAGTTTGCTACCATGTCAGGTGCAAGTGACAAGGCAGCTGTGTTTCTTTGGGTTCATTGAAATTCTGTGCACTTTTGCTGGACACTGTGCTAGCCACTGACGTAGGTGAATAAAGTAACATCTAGTCATGGATTAGTCAAAGATGAATAGCTGTGTTACCACATGGTAAGTATTACCACTGGAGGAATGTACAAAGTGCAATGGGGAGACGGAAAGAAGAGCAATTAATTCTGCTGGGAGGTGCACAGCAAGGACTAGCAAAGAGGCAACATTTGAGTTAGGACTTCACAGAAGAGTGAGTTTACCAGGAATACAAGGAGGAGTGATACTCCACATTCAGAGAACATGTACAAATGCTCAAAGCTGCCTGACACATTTAAACTATCGATTAGTTTAGGGGCCAGTGTATCATCTCCATTTGTTTGGGGTTAATAAGAGAGCTTGAAATATGGACTTGAATACCATACTATGGAACAGCATTTAATTTGGTTCTGAATGGGAAATTAGACGTTTTTAAGCAGGTGAAAAATGGAATTGATTCTGGCTTTAGAAATACATGTCTGGTAGAAATGTGGAGGGCAATTGCAGAAGATGAAAATTGGAGGGAGGGAGCCCATTTATGAGATCATTGCAATAATGTAGGTGAGCGATGATGTGGACCTGGGTTCCATCTCCAGTCTAAACCTCCCTCCTGAATTCCTGCCTCTTTTATGCAACTGCCTACTTGGTGTCTCTGCTCAGATGTCTAATAAACATCTCAAACTCTGCATGCCCAAGACTAAACTAGTGATTTTTTTTTCCTTTTCCAAACCTCCTTCATTCCCAGCTTTCCTCCTCTCAGTTGGTGGTAACTCCATCCTTTCTGTTGGCCAGCACAAAACTTTAGAGTTGCTCTTCACTTGGCTCTTTCATTCTGCATTTTGGACCAATCCTAAAATCCCACTGCCTCTATACCACCCTCACTGTCTTTACTGCTACCAGTAGTCTAAGTGCCCATCACATTATTACAATAATGTTTCCCTGCTTCATTAAGTTTTTGCTCCTTCAAATCCTTGCTCAGACTTCATCTTCGCAGAGAGGTCCTGCCCACCATATCTAACACTGTACCCTGCTGTTCCTTTGCACAGCCCATCCACTTGACCATTTACCATCCATTTACTCCACTTTGTTTTCCCTAACACCAACACAGTTACATAGTATGCCACCTAATTTTCTGATTTACTTATTGTTTATTGTCTCGCTTGCCACACTAAAAAGTAACTCTGCAAGGCTAGGGTTCTTTGTCTGCTTGTTCACTACTGTATCTGAAAAACACCTAGAAAAGAGACTGGAACAGAATAGGGACTAGTAAATATTGGGTGAATGAATGAATGGGAAGGTAGCTGGAAAGAATGGCAGATGTAGGTTAGTGGAGTAGAAAATGCAGCTTTTGGCATCCTACTGGCTCAGAGGATAGAAAGAAAAAAAGAATGAAGAATGATTCTGGGTCCCTTAGCTTGGGCTGATGCCTTTACCTAATGATGGAAGGTAGGAGAAGAAATATATCTGGGAGATGTTGATGAGTTCTGCGTGGATCATGTTGAGTGTCAGTTCTTGGTGCTTGTGAAACAACTAACTTTAGGTGTTAGACATAGGGGTTTTGCTCAACATAGAGGTCAGCTGGGAACTAGAGTTTTAATAGGCATCAGCTATAGAGTAGATGAGATTTCCAAGGGAGAAGGAACCAAATGAAAGGGGAGAAGTTGGTGGAAAGATGACAAGAGGTATGTATGCACTTTTATGGGTTGCATCCAGGGTAAACTAGCATGTATTAGTTGGTATTCTTGGGTGTACAGTTTGGTCTCCTTGACATCCCTGGACACCTCTTTGGAAGCTGGAGGAAGAGGCAGATAAGTGGAAGAGGCAAAGAGTGAGATGATCAGAGTACGTTTTTATAGTCTTGGTGAGTTTGTGTAATGCTTGGGTTACTTCCTAGGCTCCTGTGCCCTTCAGCCATCCTCACCTTCCTGAACCCTACCTGCAGCATCTATCACAAGCTTTGGGTGATTCTCTTATCAAGATGGCTGACAGCAGAGCCTTAACTTAGAGCATTAAAAGCACCAGCAACTGTTTTCTTGACTGAATCATCATAAAGGCAATGCTGCCTATATTGCATGCATTTCACATTCCATGATCCGTTTGAGACAATTTGCTACAAGGCTTCAGATTCCAATTTCTCAGAACAGTCAGAGATCACGTAAATGAATTTTGCGTGTTTACCAGAGCCGATGATGCTTGCTTCACCAAATGACTCTTTAAGGAAATTCAAACAAAAAGCCATTTTCTTTTCATTGCTTTTTTTTTTTTTTTTAAAGAAACTTCTCAGGGAAAAGTCAACAAATGTATATGTCAACTTGGTATTAGCCCCAAAACCAATGCTGATTGGAAGGACGAGTGGCCTGGGTTTGCATATAAGAGTCACCTATGCTGGATGTCCAGGACCCATGGGACGCCTGAGTGGCTCAGTTGGTTAAGCGGATGCCTTCGGCTCAGGTCATGATCCCAGAGTCCTGGGATCAAGTCCCATATCAGGCTCCTTGCTCGGCAGGGAGCCTGCTTCTCCCTCTGCCTCTGCCTGCCTTTCTGTCTACTTGTGATCTCTCTCTCTCTCTCTGACAAATAAATAAATAAAATCTTAAAAAAAAAAAAAAAAAAGAAAGTTTTGGATGTCCAGGACCCTGATAAATGACTACATTTGCATCTTAATGCTATCAGCAGTTATTGTTACAATGGTTGTGCCCTCTCAAATCTGTGAGGACCTTTTGAAATGGTTATTTTAAAAGAAGGAAATTAATGGATTTCTTTACTTCGCGGGGAGGATTTTCTGGATGTGATAGCTATTACCGTCAAGGCAGGTCCTCCACACTTTTGTGGGCTAGGCAAGCAATGCCTTTGGGTCTTCTCTTTCTCCAGCATCTCCTTTCGTGTCTTCCACTTATACATTAGGGCTGTTATGGTGTCTTCTCTCTTTGCAGCAGAAGCATAGCTATCATCTGCTTGGGGTCTGTGTCGTGATAGCGGTGATGGAGTAGTGACTGTGCTGTTAATATTACTGGTGGTAGTAGATGTATCTTTATTTAGTACTACTACAATGCTGCATAACAAAATACTGCAAACTCATTGGGTTAAAATAACAGTCATTTATTCTTTAAATTTTTAAAAATTTAATTTCAATTTTTTCCACTTCTTTGAGGAAACAATTGACATCACTGTATGGCAGTCATTCTTTCCTGCTTACCTGTAGGTGGTTTGCCTGGAAGTTGAATGTTCTAGGCTGGCCTGTGTGGCTTTATGTCAACTTACAGATCCAGCTGGGCTTGGCTTCTTACTGCAGTTTGGGCTCAGGTGGTTGCAGCTGTGTTCATTCCAAATTCCAGGCCAAAGGAGTTATGGCTACTTTGGGGAGAGTGGAAATTCTATTTTTCCTTTCTTTCTCTTTCTCTCTCTCTCTCTTTTCTTTCCTTTTTTCTTTCTTTTTTTTTGAGAGAGAGAGAATCTTTTTTTTTTTAATTAATTTATTTATTTTTTCAGCGTAACAGTATTCATTGTTTTTGCACAACACCCAGTGCTCCATGCAATACGTGCCCTCCCTATTACCCACCACCTGGTTCCCCCAACCTCCCACCCCCGCCCCTTCAAAACCCTCAGGTTGTTTTTCAGAGTCCATAGTCTCTTATGGTTGGCCTCCCCTTCCAATTTCCCTCAACTTCCTTCTCCGGAGAGAGAGGCTTAACCAGGCTCCACGCCAAGCATGGAGCGCAATGTGGGGCTCAGTCTCATGACCCTGAGATCATGACCTGAGCTGAAATCAAGAGTTGGACAATTAACTGATTGAGCCAGCCAGGTGCTCCGAGAGTGGGAGTTTTTATGATGATGACAGAAGTATCATAAGGTAAATTACATCGCACAATCTTTGTTTTGTCAAGTCTGCCTACAGCCCCTTGGATGAAGCAAATTATATGACTCAACCCAAATTCAAGGTATGGGGAAGCATAATCTGCCATCATTAGAACACAACACAATACTATGGCCAAGCAAGTAAGACTACTTCTTGTGTGAGAGAGGAATAGGGAATTAATCTCAACAAACAGTATTCTATTACCATCTATCATTTGAGGGGTATGTGTAAGTGCTGAATACATTCATTAATTTGCTTATGCAATGAGTATATTTAATTCCTACTATGTGCCAGATACTGTAATAAGCACTGAGCTTATATTAATGAAGTCCTAGAAAAATTTAGAGCACATGGTTCCTAGAATCCTGCTAGAAAATCCAGTTAGGGCCTGATCTGAAGGGATGGAGATAAAGAGATTTGATCCTGGTTTTAGGAAGGCAGTAGATTTAAGGTTTTGGAGGTCCTATATCCTGGGGTAGTGAATTCAGTTAACATTTCACATTCCTAGCGGTTAAACTCTTTCTTTGAGGTATCAGGTGATATTTTCTTGGTCTAGAGGGAATGGGTATGTTTAGATCCTGAGTTCAGAAAAGACTCAACATCAGTAAGTAACGGAAACTCGCGGCACTGGATAATGATTTCTAGAACCAGAGCCTCATCAAGTCCAGGCATCAGTCACCCCAATTTTGAGGGCCCCAGAGAGATGGCTGCCATCTCAAGAGTTCTAGGACTTGTCAGATTCAGCCCTAAGTAGCCCCAACAGAAACTTCCGGAACTCATGGCAAACCAGTAGACAACATGGCTGGGTGATGGCAGAGCTGAGCCTTGTGTCTGGATTTTTTGTAGTTGTTGCTGGATGATCATGTAAACCTTGTTTTTCTCTGGTCATGACTAGTGCTGAAAGGTGTTTTTGAATTGATTCATACACATGCTGCTGGTGGCCATTTGTGATTGCATTTCACGAGAAAGTCATAAAGCTGCCTAGGTGAATGTTTTGTCCACTTAGGTCAGTGGAGCACAAAGTTCTAACAACTATTTGAAAGAGAGATCTCTTCTAGAGAATAATGGCTGGGAAGTGAAATGACTAATAGGCTAGAAAGGAAGCTTTCATTGTCCCTCAGCAAAAGGATAAGTAACATTTGGTGGGTCTCAGGATGACAACAGTCATCATTAGAAATATAATATACAAATATGGTGGAAGCAGCATTTCTTTTTATTGATGTGGTCAGTATTGCTTTGCTTAGTCAACTAATTCTCAAATTTGCACTGTTTTTAGGCCTAAAACATCCAGTGTTACCAGCTAAGTTTCATGAACTCTGGGTGTTTCCTATATTAGACTTCACAGTTAGAGTGGATGAGAGGAAACATTGTATAATGGTTACAGAATCTGTTAGGTCATCCATACTATTAGTCAGACATTGAATTAAAAAAATAAAACAACAACCCTCCCAACCCCCCCCCCCCTTTTTTTAAAAGATTTTATTTATTTATTTGACAGACAGAGATCACAAGGAGGCAGAGAGGCAGGCGGGGTGGGCGAAGCAGGCTCCCCTGCTGGGCAGAGAGCCTGATGTGGGGCTGGATCCCAGGACCCTGAGATCATGACCTGAGCCGAAGGCAGAGGCTTAACCCACTGAGCCACCCAGGTGCCCCCCAAATCCCTTTTTAACCATGTCAATGACTTTAGAGCCACACCTATAAAATTTCTTCCTTAGAGAATTTTTGAAGCACAAATTCAGTGCCAGTTCTGAAATTTACCATCTAAGGTTTCTGTAGAGCAGGGGCCAGTAAACTGCAACATAAGCAGGAAATCTGAGCTGCCAACTTGTTTTTGTAAATAGAATTTTATTGGAACATAGTTCTGCTCATTTATTTACATACACCCATGGCTATTTCTTTTTTTTTTTTCTTTGTTTTTTTCTTTGTTTATTTACAGCATAACAGTGTTCATTGTTTTGGCATCACACCCAGTGCTCCATGCAGTACGTGCCCTCCCTATTACCCACCACCTGGTTCCTCAACCTCCCACCCCCCCCCCCCCCCCCCCCCCGCCCCTTCAAAACCCTCTGGTTGTTTTTTAGAGTCCATAGTCTCTCATGGTTCATCTCCCCTTCCAGTTTCCCTCAACTCCCTCTCCTCTCCACCCATGGCTATTTCTATACCACAACAACAGAGTTGAGTAGTTGCAACAGAGACCTTCTGGCCCACAAAGCCTAAAATATTAACTACCACATTCTTTTTTTTTTTTTTTTTTTAAAGATTTTATTCATTTGACAGACAGAGATCACAAGTAGATGAGAGGCAGGCAGAGAGAGTGAGAGGGAAGCAGGCTCCCTGCTGAGCAGAGAGCCCGATGTGGGACTCGATCCCAGGACCCCGAGACCATGACCTGAGCCAAAGGCAGCGGCTTAACCCACTGAGCCACCCAGGTGCCCCTAACTACCACATTCTTAACAGAAAGAATTTGCTGACTCCTGCTGTAGAGAGTAGACTGGGTAAATTGGTATGGACATGAACTCAGGATATGAGGAGGCACTCTTCTGATTGTGACAGGACTCCTTCTGGAGTCTGGGTTTACAGACCCCAGGTATGGATGGGACTTCAGTTATGGCTGGATCTATGGGCATAAAGGGTGGCACCAGGACTCTCATTCTTTACTCTTTGTACTTGTTTTTCTTGAACTGGCTTCATTCTTGAACTGGCTTCATTCTCAGGCATGCTGTTTTTACGTGATAGAAAAGATGGCCAACAGCATATTTGAGCTTATATGACCCTTAGTTTTTTGTTTTTTTAATTTTTAATTTTTTATTAACATATAATGTATTATTAGCCCCAGAGGTACACGTCTGTGAATCACCAGGTTTACACACTTCACAGCACTCACCATAGCACACACCTTCCCCAATGTCCATAACCCAACCACCCTCTCCCTACCCCCACCCCCCGGCAACCCTCAGTTTGTTTTGTGAGATTAAGAGTCTCTTATGGTTTGTCTCCCTCCCAAGCCCATCTTGTTTCATTTTTTCCTTCCCTACTCCCCAAACCCCCCACTTTGCCTCTCAACTTCCTCATATCAGGATATGATATGATATATCATATTAGGATATGATAATTGTTTTTCTCTGATTAACTTATTTTGCTAAGCATAATACCCTCTAGTTCTATCCATGTCATTGCAAATGGCAAGATTTCATTTCTTTTGATGGATGCATAGTATTCCATTATATATATATATATATATTATTTGTTGTTTGGGTGTTGAGTTTGAGAAGTTCTTTATAGATTTTGGATACTAGCCCTTTATCTGATATGTCGTCCGCAAATATTTTCTCCCATTCTGTCGGTTGTCTTTTGGTTTTGTTGACTATTTCCTTTGCTGTGCAAAGGCTTTTGATCTTGATGAAGTCCCAGTAGTTCATTTTTGCCCTTGCTTCCCTTGCCTTTGATGATGTTTCTAGGAAGAAGTTGCTGTGGCTGAGGTTGAAGAGGTTGCTGCCTGTGTTCTCTTCAATGATTTTGATGGATTCCTGTCTTCCATTGAGGTCTTTCATCCATTTGGAGTCTATTTTTGTGTGTGTATAGGGAAATGGTCCAGTTTCATTTTTCTGCATGTGGCTGTCCAATTTTCCCAACACCGTTTGTTGAAGAGACTGTCTTTTTTCCATTGGACATTCTTTCCTGCTTTGTCAAAGATCAGTTGACCATAGAGTTAAGGGTCTATTTCTGGGCTCTCTATTCTGTTCCACTGATCTATGTGTCTGTTTTTGTGTATGGTTCTTAGTTTTTACTGAAGTACGTGCTACAGAAAACGGACCCTCTTACTCCCAGTATCTATTGTAACTCCTTCCCTATTCCATAGGACTCTGATTGAACTGGGTGCCCAACCTGCATCTGTTTTGTGTTCAGGAGGGTAGAGGGCTCTTTACTGAGCATTTTGTATTGCAGGCCCCTCCTCCACAGAATGGGAAAAGAAGGGCCATGTGTTCGTAGCCCTACCAGTTGAGAAGAGGAGTTCCCTAGGGGAAAGTAAGAATGACAGAAGTTTGGAGACAGCTCAGAATCTAAGAATTATTTGGGAAGCTTGTGTTTCTACTATTTTACCTCTCACTGTGATTTCTTCCAGATGCTAAATTTTTCACCTCTTCAACCTGACTTGGATCTTACAGTTCCTGTGTTCTATGACTCCTTTGCTCTGTGCTGCCTGGAATATTTATTCTTTCATTTCCTCCAAGGTCAATTATAGAAGGCTGTTGCGTGCTGCAGACTTTACTTGCAGCATACGGTATTTGAAGGGAAAAATAACTGCATAGTACACAGAGGCAACTTAAAAGTTAACATCCATCCTCACTCCCAAGAAGACTTAACCATTATTCATCACAGTGAATTTCTTTTCTAACCATGTACCTCCCTAACATCCCAGTTTAATACCATGTTCTTTGTCTATTCTCCCCCCTTAAGGCTTTCCCTCTCATTACCCACCAGACTCCAACATCCCAGAGTTTGTAATACTTTGCTTAGAATGGTTTTACTTTATCTACCCTGTCTTAAGACCCAGAGCACCTTATGTCCCCCAGACTTAAGGCACTCTGAGAAACAAAATGTCACTGCAAGGTCATCAACCTTAGAATACTAACAAAGGACTTGAAGATGTGTTGTCGTCACAGTGGTTGTAGTAGAAGGGAGAGGGGAGTGGGTTGGGGAAGGCTTTGCTTTCACATGCATATCGTTCTTTTTTTTTAATATTTTATTTATTTATTTGACAGAGAGAGAGGTCACAAGTAGGCAGAGAGGCAGGCAGAGAGAGAGGGAGAAACGGGCTCCCCACCGAGCAGAGAGCCCGATGCGGGGCTGAGCCGAAGGCAGAGGCTTAAACCACTGAGCCACCCAGACGCCCCAACATGCATATCGTTCTTGACGTGTGGAAATTACAGCCTGCATAAATGGTGTCTTTTATAAAGAAAACTTGACTCTATTACGAGTAAAATGTATAAGTCTCCTAAGGCCAAAATCAAAGGTCCTGTGCCTTTATTGTGTAATAAGAACATGTTTCAGCAAGTCACTGGTGCAAGGAGGTGAGAGAGAAGTAGGGAAGACCTAAACCCAATGTGCAGTCTAGAGACAATTCCAGAATTTCAGGAGGAGCACATTCTAGATCAGCAAAAGCCCAGGTGTCCTACAGAATGAGACAAAACGCTGGATGTTGTAAGCTATTGTTAAAAGGATACATTATTGCAGTAGAAGCTGAATGATACATTGAGGGAGAGAGTCAAACCCCTCTCTGTCCACAGCTCTTGCTCTTTGCTATAGTGACCACTCCCCTCTACCATCTAACCACTTAAGGGCACTTATTTTTGTCTTAGCATATTAATGTCCCTGTCTCTTCCTCCTACTTGTCTGTCATTCCCTAGAGACAGAAAATTAATTTCTTCCATGTCCTCCAGTCCCTAGCACAAATCTTTGTGACTCATTGCTGATCAGTGAAAATTTTGGATAAATGGTAAATTTGAACCTTATGTTGGGGATAGCTACAGATTAAAATGGTCTTAATTGCCTCCTCGTAAATAAATGTCACTGGTCCCAGGTGAGACCAAATGAGATTTAGATTTAAACTGGCACAAACTCATCTCTGTAATATTGACTGAGCTTAGGACCGACCACAAAAGTATGAGGTGAACCACAATAATTTGCTTTACCATAGTGTCTCACCATTATTTCATGTTGGCACACAGTGAAAGGCATTTTTGGACTGATGTGAAAGATTTGTGACTACAGTGAGTGAGTGCATCAAATGGAAATAATTTGTAGATAAGATTCTCTGCCTTCCCAAGAAAAACCATTCTAGCTGCCAAGAAAATTGGTGAATGTTCCTGTTTCTGCTATTTACCTCTTCTTTGTTGGTTTTCATCAAATAAAAGTCCTTAAGATGGCCAAAGTGTGATGTATTGGTATGTCATATACCACTATGCCTGTGTTGTTTTATGACTTCTGGTGGCATATAATAATTTTAATAAAAATGTGTATCAAATTATGAAAAACTAGAAAACACAAAAGAATACTGTGATACCTTGTTTATTTTCAGAGTAATATACAAATAAAGTATTCAGCAGATCAAGGTGAAAATATAGAGCAAAGATAGGTTGGGGGAGGTGGAGTGGCTAAAAAAAAAAAAAAAAAAAAATCAACTTACCCAGAGCATTGTGTGATGATTCTTTGTCTTGATCCTGAAATAACTTTGGCTGTTTTTCTTTCTTTCTTCTTTTTTGTCAAATGGTAGTAAAAATAGGGAAGGCTATTTCAGACAAAAAGACTCAAAATAGGGCTGTGATCATCTCATTATGTGATAACAGGGAGAACAAATGTGGAGCTCTCCAGTATGTTCAAACCATTTCTGCTCTGGCAAAACCAAAGGACCTGGCAGGACCTCAGAAAAGAGAGAGGATGGAATATTTTCAGAATCTGGTGAAGGCCTATGACAGGATTGTTTCTCACCTATGCCTAGTTATTGACTTCTTACACAAGGTTCAGGGTGACCTCTATTTGTAGAACAGGATGAAGTCTAAAAAATATCACTGTGACCCTTTATGTGACATAGAGCCCGTGCATGCTCCTCAGTCTTAAAGGATAGAGTTAGGTCCAAGGTATATGAGTTTCTGAGACAGAAATTGCAGGCATCTCAAAGAAGTCTCCTAGAATTGTTAGAACATTCCAGCACAAGTCCCCTGGTCTACCTCCTTGTGGTACCACAAGGTTGTTCATTCACTAGAGTCTAGCTTCTGACCTTCAGCTTTGCAGAACCAAATGTTCACAACTATTGGTGAGTCTTAAGGACATTAATCACAGAGATACTAAGCCATTCAAATTTTACTGCAAATGTATGAATGTATATAGTGAACTGGAGCCATCAGGGAGATTAAATATTCATACTTGTGTAACCTGAACATCTTAAAATCTCTGATCCATTTAATCATTCTTTCAGCAAATAATCACTGAGTGCCTGCTGCATGCCAGGTATGTAAGGGACCATGCTAGAAGCTTCAATGTTGGTAAAGAAAAGCAAGTGATCTATGTCATTGGGAAGCTTATATCCTAGGAGGTCGGCCAAGTCAGTAAGTGAGGTAATTTCAGATAGGGGGAAACAGTAAAAGTAATACAAAACAGGATTAGGAGAGTGAATAGGAGTGGGGTATGGGGTATTACCTGTGATTACTAGTGCTCAGGTCCCTGGTTCCATTTGTCCTTAAGGACCAGCTCTAACCCTTCCAGTAAATGGATTATGAGCAGGGCCTGTAAATCCCTGTTATCTTAAGTTTGTGCCCTTTGGGTTTCTGTGGTTTCTAGTCAGAACCGTGAGTAATGTACTTTGTTACTAAAAAAGTAAAGCTGGGACTCCTGAGTATGGCATTTGTGGCTCCTCTAAGTCTTATCCTAAATGGCTGATGTCCCTAATTCCTACTCTGCCCCATAGTACCGTCTGCTTCACTTGCATCAGGCCTTGACAAAGCTTATTCTCTCCTGCCACATTTTCCTTACACAAGAGAACAGAGGAAGTGGTTGGGAAATGTACACTGGGACCTTTTATTGCTGCCCATTATCTATAATTTCCTTCCTGTCAGGAGCCCCTTGGCCAGTGTCCACCTGTCAAAGTATAAATTGTGCCTCAAGGCCCATTCATATCTTCTTTCCTTCAGGAACATTTCAACCTCTTCAGGTAAAATTAATCTTCCCTTTCTCATTGCACCTTGAGCCTCTCTTAAAGCATTTAATAAAATTTGCCTTGCAATATTATTACTTGCATTACAGATCTAATTACACCCACTAGCAGACGAATCCCTGAAGAATGGAGTCTGTGCATTTTATTTGTTAACTTTTTATTCTCTTCGGTGCTCGGTAACACAAATTGAATTAGTTTGTCCAATATAGGAACTTCCTAGAAGGTATAAAGTGTTGTACAGAGTTAAGGGTAATAAAAAGAGGAGCAACCATATATTTTGTGTGCTTACTCTGTCAAACGTGGGGCTCACTGCTTGAGATATAACATGTAATCTTTGTTTTGGCTAACTTAAGATTAGCTTCTCTAAGAGGCAAAGACTGAAATCTTGGTGGCTTAATATGGTAATTTATTTCTTACATATTCATGAGTCCAGTATGGGAATTTGATAGACAGACCTCCTCCTAAAAATGAGTGGGAGACTGGGTGTCTTTTGTCTGGGAGCTGGTACAGTTTAAAGCCATTTGCTAGATCCTGTACATCAGGAGGCTTGTGTGTATGAGGGTGGAGGACTATAAGGAGGTTCCTGTGGGCCAGAACCTGATCAGATGATCCTATCTAGGTGTAGAGAAGTCTGGGAAACATGGTCCCTGGCTGAGCAGTGCTTACATCATAGCTGCGTATTCTATGCGGGAAGCATGAGCCTTGGTGGACACCTAACAATTTATGTTCTATCATAACTCTGAGTTAGGTACATTTTTATCTTCTTATAGATAAGGAACTCAGAGAGATGAAGTGATCTTAAGGTACCTTTCTCCCCCCACCCCCCAGAAGGTGCAGAACCAGGATCTGAACCCAGGTCTTTCTGACTTTGAAAAACCACCTTGGCATTGACACCTAAAGAAGCATCATTCCCTTAGTTGCTCTTTCTGCTGTGCTTCCCAGATGGCTAGAAATGGTTCTCCTGTCAGCCTTCCCTATTGAGCCTGCTCATTCATCCTTTTCTCTCCAAACTTCTCATTCTCCTATCTCTGTTGTCTCTCAACATGGCAGGACCCATTATCCCTTTTTGTGGCCAGACCTGTATCTTTTCTCTTTAATTCCTCTGGGTCTGCTGCATCCAAGCCCATGTGCATATTCCTGCGGCTTATGCCTGGAGGACCATAACGTCCACCTGCTTCGATCTGCCCCTCAGAACAATGTCAGAGACATTGGAATGGGGGGAGTTGTTGCAAGGGAGTGTATCTCATCTTGGGACAGGATTTGGGGGTAGATACAGAGGAATAGTATGGGAAAAAGAGCCTGTTAATCTTTCTCAGAATGTAAGGTAGCTCAATCAGTACTGAAGAGTAAACTTGGAGGAAAACAATGGACACATTCAGCCCATAGCTTGTATTTGGTATTCTAAAGGAGTGCTAGAACTAGGAATCATTCTTGGCTCTTAACTTTAGTATAATAAATGGTCAGTGAATTTATAATTTTGGGGGGGGGACATCCTCTGTCTCCCCATGTTCTTCCCTGTGAAGATTCAGAAGGTTTATTAGTCATATCCTGACTGACAGATCATTTGGGGGGTGAAGCATCAGTATGAAAATGGCAACAGGTAGATTCTTTTCTTTTTTTTTTTTTTAAAGATTTTATTTATTTATTTGACAGACAGAGATCACAAGTAGGCAGAGAGGCAGGCAGAGAGAGAGAGGAGGAAGCAGGTTTCCCGCTGAGGAGAGAGCCTGATGTGGGGCTTGATCCCAGGACCCTGGGATCATGACCTGAGCTGAAGGCAGAGGCTTAACCCACTGAGCCACCCAGGCTCCCCAGGTAGATTATTTTCACCAGAAGTCATTCCATGACTATGTGTGTGGTTGGTGGTCAGAGAAGGGAGTGGTCTATCAGTATTAAAGCAGTCAGGAAATGCTTCTTGGAAGATAGGGAATTTGCCTTGAAGCTGGAGAGGTGGGGTAGGATCTCAACAAATGGAGAAGGAATTGCAGGCCATTCCTGACCAAGGGAAAAGTCTGAACAGAATCATTGAGGATGAGTGAATAGAGCCGCAGCCAGAGTCCACAGAGGGTGAAGGGAAACCCACCCACCTGTGGTAGAGCCTATGGTTGGGGGAAGCAGTAGCGGGAGGATAGGAAAAAGAAGGGAAGAGGGATCAGAAGACATGGTATCTTTGGAAGGCAAAGATATTTGAAGAAATTTCAACAACTATGTAGAATGACCCACTTGGTATTTACCAATGAGGAGGGCTTGTTCATCCCTGATAGGTGAGCAGTCAGCGCTACAGGCCAGTTACAAAGCTTGATTTGTGCAGGGCTTGGTCCTTGACAGGCTGTAACTTTTAAGAAGAGTTATTCAATCTGTGCCCCAATAACCCTTGCCCTTCTTTCCTTCTTTACCAGAACCATCATCTTGCAGATCATGTATCCCTCCAATTCTCACTCTTCAGGACTTTCATGCTCATGAGGCTAGGAATGCCAGTGGTACTTTTCTGTGCTTTCCCAGATACTTTACACAATGTTAGGAACAGATTCTCACTAAGTGCCTACATTTGAACATAGGTCCCACCACTTGGGTAAGTGCAGAGCTTAATTAAATTTGACTAAGCAAAATGAAGCAATATGCCAGGTCTTGCCTTTTAGCATCTAAAGGTAACATTTTGCTGCTTCCATCATGGCACCAATGTGGCCAAGGCTGGGAGTGCACCCACTCCAATATCCCTTCAGGTCCCTTTGTTGTTTTTGACCACCCTGGCTTTTGGGATGCTTTCTCCTAACCCAAGTTTGCTTTCTCAGCAAACAGACTCTGAGGCAGGGATTACAAACAAGAGGGTCACTGAGGAGAGCTTTGGAACCATACCTGTAAGAGAGTTAGGGAGGCAGGATTGGGCAGAAGAAGACTGACAACCCCCTCTGTTGTTCTCGGGAGCTCTGGAGCAAGAATAGCTCTTCTGTGTGGACCACAGGAGGCCAAGGGCCCAGGCTTTGTGCCCCCAACACTGACCAGTCATTAGATGCAGCTACTTCTAGCAGGGTGTGGAACTTTGGGCAAGGTTACTCTGGTCAAGGGCAATTCCTGGGCAGGATTGCAGCGGGACAATGAGAATTTTGATCCTGAAAGGGGGTTGGGGTTTTGACAGGACAGCACAGCACCCCTATAATAAGCAGGAGCCAGTACTTGCATTTTCTCAGCAGCGGCAAGGAGACCCTCAGGTTGCTGTACCCCATTTGCCTGTTTCTTCAGAAAGCCTGGGAGTGTCAGGGAATTTACATACCCTAGGTGCAGCCCTTAACCAATGACTAATAGGAACACCCCAGCTTCCTTCCCCCTACAGTGACATTTCTGAAGTCTGACCCATGTTACTTCCAGAATGCCCTTCATGGGAAGGATATTTGCCCTGATGTCTCACTTCCCCATTTTCCCTGGAAATGCTTCATAATAAATCACTTTCCCTGAATTGTCAACTCTGCAAAGTGTCCTGAGGAAATCAATCAGACAACTGGCTTTGTCATGCGTGGGTATGTTACTTAACTTCTCTGAGCCTCAGTTTCCTCATCTGCAAAATGAGGTTAACAACAGCAGATTTATGGGGTTGTTACGGAAGCTGTGAGCAACCACCTTGCCCAAAAAAGTACTGAATAAAAAAATTAGTGAAAGAATAACATCTGGTGTTAGAGAGAATGGGATCCTCAGATTCTGGCTAAAAATTACGAGCTTTGAATTCTCTATAATGGGGCCTGAAAATTCCTGTATCTACACACTCGACCTGTTTCAGCTTGGGTCATCAGAACTGGCCAAAAATAGATTGCTGGTAAGGATTTTTAAGGTACTACCCTCTTTTATTTTTATTTATTTATTTATTTTTCAAGGGTGAGAAGAGGTAATCTCTAAAGGAAACGTTCTGAGTGTTCTTTTGAGTTTGTGTATATTGAGTGTCCTGATTAGCTTCTCCTTAGAAAGCACCTCATGAACTAATTAAATTAATTTGAGATGAAATGTTGGCTCCTTTACCCATGCCACTTGAGTAGAAGTGCCTGATATTTAAGAATGTAAATTTCCCCACTCTTTAACTGTTTTGCACTGGTAATCTGGTGATCCAGGGAAGAAGGGCTCTCTTTGTCCCTGAGGTCACCTCCACTCTAGATCCAGCTCGCATGACCCCTCACGGCTGATAGGGTCCCTTGCTCTGCTGCCAAGGTGAGGTCTGATAACAAGGAAAATATGTGTTATCTTGAGGATTCATGGCTTTGCTGGACCACCCTTGGCTACAGTTCTCAGTCGCAGCTCTCTAGATGAAGTCTGCCACATAGACTCGAACTTGCCAAAGTACCTCTGCTTGCATGATTGTCGCTGTCTGAAAAACTGTGTTAAAAAAGATTCTGAGCTCCTTTTTGGCCTCAGTGAAAAAGAGTACAGAGATTGTCTATAATATCTGTTATGAATATTGGATAGGAGTTTATGACATATGTTGAGTTCCATTTTTTTTTCCAGAGATTTCATGTCTTCTATCAGTGAAAACTCCCTGCTACTTTTCTATATTTACTATATTATATATTGGATTTTATTGTGATTTGGAATGTGTTTACATATAATCACATATGTAATTATATGTAAAAATATATAAAATTTAATATAAAATTTATATAACTTAAAGATATGAATATATTCATTATACTGTATATTATATATATCACATGTTATTTTATATAAATATGTATATATAGTTACATATATGAATGTGTGTCAAATTATACAACTTGTATATGAATCCCAAAAGAAGAATAATATGTGTAATATGGTCCATCCCCTTTAACCTACTTCCAAATCCTTATCCTTAAGATGAATTCAGTTATACCTGAGAGGAACTCTACTTATAAACCATATTAACTTTGACAGCTTATTCACATTCCTTGTGACTCCATTTCCTCCATATGTTAAGTGAGGTAATGAGAGGATCTGCCTCAGGTTGCTGTGAGAGTTCTCGGAGGTCTAAATCTGTGTAATATATCTAAATTGAGATGCTTGACCTGCTCTAATATTAAAATTGTGTTATTGTTTACCATGCACCCACTGTTTGGCACCAGCCAGCATTCTGTGGAGGCTGCTCTTTGATCTCCAAAGTTGTCCATGTAGCTCCCTTCTCAATCAGAAGGAGAAAATAATTTTAATTTTATGTCAGCACTGCTGATTTCATGCTGCCATTTCCAGGGCATGGAATCCCCAGGGCAGGGACTTCTCTCTCAAGAAGGCTGAAACCAAGGAAGATCATATGTAACAGAATCTAAGTATTTTGGTGTAAGGCCTGGAAGCTTCAATTTTTTTCTCTCTTTACCGTAATATTGACTGAATTTGGTCATAAAAAAACACTTAAAAATTTTAGCTCATCTAGTTTTCCCACTTTTAGATACCGAGATCATTGTCAGTATGCCTTGCCTTTTGCAAAGCAATGTGGGATTCTGGAAACAGCCCTGGTTTTGGTGCCAGAGTTGGATTTGAATCCTGGCTCTATCTTGTGTCCGTGGAACTAGCAGTTACTTGACCTCACCAAACTTCCTGTTTCCTCAGCAGTAGAATGGAATATTGGCTGGTCACTGGCAATCCTGGGTCTTTTTGAATTGGTGCTTAGGAGCCCACTGTTCAGTAAGGCTTTTCCTTTGCAGTGAGAGTCCCTGAGGTCCAGCAAATTTCTCAAGGGCCTTCCGAACCTTCATTGAAGAAATTAGATTCTATCTAGCTCATTTCATGTCTGATGTGTTGTACTTTAAGGCTTTGAGCATTGGTAAATCTGTGTAGACAGATCTGGTAATTTTGTTCAGATTATAGAATCATTTCTAGCTCAAAATGGATCTCCATAGTCTGTTTCAGGTGGCTGCTGCATGGAATTCTTTCTCCTGTGGAGGCATAGTTAGGCATGAGTTAGCCACCCAGAAGAGCTCACAAATGGCCATTCAACACATAAGCCCCTTGTAATATAGAGTAAAAAACGTAACTGCACTGGACTTAAATAATTTTCAGGAGGTGTGTGTTTAATTCTAGCTCTGACACCTACTGGCGTTGAGACCTTAGCTTCTTAAAGCCTTTCCTCTTCTGTACAATCAAAATGAAAATGTCTTCATGTTGAGCAGATGAAGTGCTATCTGGCCCACAGTTCCTGTTGAGCTTAGTCCTCTTTTATTGTTGTTATTCTTATTTGAACTGAACATTTTTAAAGGTTTTTTTTTTTTTTTTGACAGACAGAGATCACAAATAGGCAGAGAGGCAGGCAGAGAGAGAGGAGGAAGCAGGCTCCCTGCTGAGCAGAGAACCCGATGTGGGGCTCGATCCCAGGACCCTGAGATCATGACCTGAGCTGAAGGCAGAGGCTTTAACACACTGAGCCACCCAGGCACCCCTGAACTGAACATTTTTTAAAAAAGATTTTATTCCTTTATCTGAGAGAGAGAGAGCACAAAGAGGGAGAGAAAGAGGGAGAAGTGGACTCCCTGCCAAGCAGAGAGCCCAATCCTAGGACCCTGACACCATGCAATGAGCCAAAGGCAGATGCTCAACCAACTGAGCCATCCAGGCACCCCTGAACCAAACATTTAAACATTTTTGTAGAAAATGTGTAAGGAGAATTTCAGCCTTGAATTTCAGGAACACAGCTTCCTGCACTGTGTTACTCTGGAACTGGAGTTTCTCCAGGTCTCATTGTTTCATGGTTGCTTATACCCCCTGAAGGAAGTGTCCCAGGGGAGTCAAGCTAGGGGCGGGAGGAACAAAAAGAACAGGGGTCAGAACTTCAAAGTGCAGAAGTTAAAGATGACCCGACCAGTAGTAAATATCACTGGTGGCCTCTCAGCTCCTGGCTTTCTTCTTTACCAGCCCCAAGACTGAGTGCTTTGCTCTCAACCCGTCTGTGGGGATGATTCTACGTGGGGCCCCAAGAAAGGCAATTTCACGCCCCCTCCCCCCACTCCTCATGCAAGCTCCACACTCATTCAAGTTTTCCGGAAATGATTCTATTCCATAGTATAAATTTTTAAGTTCACATGTGGTAAGATTCACTGTTTCTGGTGCATTGTTTTGTGAATTGGCACAAGTGTGTAGTCATGTATCCCTCACCAGAATCAAGGTCAGAACTAGTGGGGTTGAGATTAACAGAGCCAGTGGAATCTAGGAAAAACTCTGAGAATTTTTCTTCGTATGTTCTCTTGTCACACACCAGTCTGCTACCAAAAAATCCTGACTGTAATGGAATGAGATGAAAAGCAACAGCTGGCTGAGGGCAGAAGATATGGGAGTAAATGAGGAAGAGGAAATGAGGGCAGGGAGGAGTGCTAGAAGCTGAACTGGAGAGCAGAGCAAGGTTGTTCTCTGAAAGGGATCCCATCAGGATCCTGCCAGCCTAGGCTAAGTGAGAATATGTAGCTCTCTCCTCTCATGGCTGGCCTATTGAGGCAAGCCTGGCCTGGGGCTCTGCTCCCACTCAGCCCCTCAGCAGGTGATGACCCCCACCATTCTCTTGGTGAGAATATCCATTTAAGTTCTCAATCAAATCAGGAGTGTGTGTTCAATTAATCATTCCCCTATTACCTAGGACGGCAGAGATTTTGCTGAAATAAAAAATTATTTGTGGTAAATGTACCAGCTTCAGCCATCAAATTTTTTGACAGAAATATTAAAAATGCAGGCAAAAATTTTCCATTAGGACACTGGCTGTCCATATTTCTTGATGAGATCTTATTATTGAACCTGAGGTAAATGCTTGCACTTCAGTAGCTGGCAGCAATTCCCTGCCTTTGTGTTTCAAATTTTAGTAAAAAATCTCAAATGCCAAAATGTCACTCCTAAATAAAATTTTACACCAGAGAATGGGAGAAATGTTGCTGTTGAGTCATTTGATGTCATTCCTGACAGGAATACTGATGACTTCAATGAGCAGGCTGATAAAGACTGAGGGGGTAATGGGAATATTTTGGTAGGCATGAGATTGGCGATTTGTGTCTAGAAGTGCTGAATTTTTCTCACGTGCTTTTGTACCACCTGCAGCAAAATCACAGTCTGAATCAGAGTTTCTTTGTACAAATCCTGTTCATCCTGGTTACAGCATCCTATCGACTAGGAATATGGACCAGATCTTATAACCCGGAAGCCTTAAGACGGTTTTATTTTAAAGTTGGTCAGTGTGTGTGTGTGTGTGTGTGTGTGTGTGTGTGTGTGTGTGTGTGATACTCCATGACAGTTAAAACTTTAGGCACAGAACAGTTACTTATTACATAAATATATTATTGATAAATTGAGTAAGCACGGGGATAACTATAACAAGTACTTTTATTTTTGTAAGTGTTCTGCTCTGTTTGTAGATAATGTGGCTCAGTGGAAAGAGACCTGACTGTGGACCTGGTTTCAAATCCAACCCTTTTTTGCTTTTAGTATTTGTGTAACCTTAGGGAAAAATCTTTAAGAAAAGGTTTTGTCTGTTTTCTCTCTTATAAAATATGACTAAGAGCACTTCATAAGAGAATCCAAGAAAACATATGGAAATATACTAATTGTGGTTTCTAAAATAGAGCTACTGCTCAGTAAATTTCATTGTCCTTTTTTTAATCACTTGGTATTTTCAGGGAATAAACTGTTACACATGAATAAATATTAAGTAGATGACTCTTTCTGTAAGGTATTATAAAGTAGAGGGGCTCCTGGGTGGCTCAGTGGGTTAAGCCTCTGCCTTCGGCTCAGGTCATGATCTCAGGGTCCTGGGATCGAGCCCCACATCGGGCTCTCTACTCAGCGGGGAGCCTGCTTCCTCCTCTCTCTCTCTCTGCCTGCCTCTCTGCCTACTTGTGATCTCTGTCTGTCAAATAAATAAATAAAATCTTAAAAAAAAAGATATTATAAAATAGATAATGCCAGGAAAGGTAAAACCAACTGATGGTCATTTGACTGTAATCAAACACTTTAGGGTGTTCTTTTTCCAGGCACAGGGTAGGATTTTATTTTGCCATATCATTTTAAGTTAGATGTAATCCTGTCACTTTATTTGGCCAATTAAATTTGAAAAGTCATGTGAAGGAAGATTGAAGAACCAAGGTGTAATTTGATATTTTCTCTAATTTGACTAGTTTCAGTGCTTGTGGTAGCAAATACCTAGAGGAACAGCAAGGAAAAGAGTCCACTATTGGCCAGCACTGGACATACATCATGGGTGAGGAATAAACTTGTGATAAAGTCACATTTTGGGTTTGTTACCGCAGCATAACTTAGTTTATCCTGACTGATAAACCAACAAAGCATTTGGTAAGGTTCATGGACTTGATTCAGTAACAAGAACCTTATAAAATAGTGTGAGAAGAGTAATTGTGCTAGATTCCACCTCACAAATAATTTAGAAAGTTTGAGGAACTGTTAACTATTTACTACGGAGTAGTTAAGCACTATAGCTATTTGGAAAATGTTTCCATTTCACCAATGACCATGTCAAAGTTGGGACTTGGGGAAGATTTGGCTCCTCATATTTTCTCAGCTTCATTCATGGGTATAGATTTACATAATCCAATAGAGTAGCCACTTGTCTCAAATGACTTTTACGCTTAAGTAAAACTAGGCATTCAGTTTCTTAGTCATACAAGTCACATTATAAGAGCTCAGTCGTCTCATGTAGCTGGCACATGTATAGAACATTTCTATCATTGCAGAAAGTTCTGGTAGGCATCGCTGATACAGATGCCTGAAGTTCTGTCAATCATATGTAAAGTTCTATGTAATTGAAGTATCCCTTCTAATGAGATTGTTGCCCCTGAAGCCCTCCTCCATAGAAATTTACCACTGTGTCTGCATCTGATCTTTCAGTTGAACATTTGAAAATGGAAAGGGAAAATTTCCCTAGGCTTTCCAGAAGAAATGTACTTAACACATCCAAGGCTGCAAAGTATATAAGTGTATAATAGTATAATAGTAATAATATAATAATTATTATGGGTAGTACTTGAGCCAAGGAATTGATATTTATTGTCTTTTTACCAAGCAGAGCTCCCAGGGAAGTAAAGAGGCAATTTGAGCTGTAGTGAATTAAAGGTGAGAGTGGATGATTTTTAGGTAACAAATGACCTTTCATATCAGACAAGTGTTGTGCTCTTTTCATATCAAAGTTTTTAAGGCCTGTGGATTGAATAATCTTTTCCCAAAGACAAAATGAATAGCAGTAACTCTTCTTAGTTAACATTAAACTTCAGGATTAAATATGGGAGTATTAGTCACGGTATCCTAAGTGATGCTGCTATAACACACAACCTAATGTTCTCAGTACCTGGGACAAAACCCCATTTCAAATTTATGTAGTTCCTTGGGGGTCCTGATTACTATTTTGAAGAGTTACTGTCCATTTTCAATAGTCTAGACTGCCTTCCATTTCAACATGAGGTCTCTTCCCTGATCATACAGCAAGAAAAGAATAAAAGAATACTAGAACATCCCACATTCAAGTTCTTTGAACCCCCTGGCATTAGTCATATGGCCCTTCTCCCATGCAGGGTGGGAGTCATGGAAATATAATCCTTCCATGCACCCAGAAAGAGTGGATAACTACATATGAGTGAACATTAGAAGCCTCTACCACCGTGCTGGGAGTGCATTTTTTTTTTTTTAAAGAGATTTTATTTATTCAACAGAGAGAGAGAAAGAGAGGGGGAGAAATATATCACAAGTAGGCAGAGAGGCAGGCAGAGAGAGGAGGAAACAGGCTCCCTGATGAGCAGGGAGCCCAATGTGGGGCTTAATCCCAGGACCCTGAGACCATGACCTGAGTTGAAGGCAGAGGCTTAACCCTCTGAGCCACCCACGTGCCCCCAGGAAGTGCATTTTTAAACAAAATCATTAAATATGTAGGTTTTCAAAGAGCCAATGGCTGATGTTTTTTAGAATAATGTTGGAATGCTGGTAATTGGATCAGATTCCCACAATTCCAGAATATTTTGCCAGCTTATAATAAAGTAAGAGTTGAATTGTATGCTTTTATGAACCTCAGTTTTTACTTCTATATCAAGCTTCCATCAACTGTCATGTTCTTTGGTATAATTAGAAAAAAAGTGTTCTAGTCTTTGACTTCATTCAAGTTACTTTTCTTTTTTTTCCTTGTCATGTAAAATGTGATGGCAAGATTAGATTATTCTTTGTCCCTTTCCAGCACTGTTAGAGTTTTTAGAGGTTTTTATGGCCAATATTAGCAGTCCTGAGTGGTCTCTGAGTATACAGAGGACTCTAGATGTGGGTGTGGACTTCAGCCCTCTGTTTTCTATACCACTCATAAGCACAAAGTCTCTCTTTGTACCTCTCTTCCATTCCATTTTTATTCTAAGGAATTTAGAATTAATTGTCTTGGTAAGAGAGAGCACTTTTTTTTCTTTTTCCCTTAAGTCAGGTCTATTGAGGTATAATTCGCATACAATAAAATTTTCACCTTTGAAGTGTACATTTCTACACACCTTGACAAATACATGCAGATGTATAATTCTCACAAGTAAGTTGTAGAATACCTCCTCCAATTCTTTTACTCCACCGTAATCAATCTCCATCTCCCATTGTATTTTTCTGATATCAATGGTGTGATTTCTGTTCCCACAGTTCTATTTTTTCCAGAATGTCATAAAAGTGGAACCACAGAGGATATAGCCTTTTGGGTCTGGCTCTCTTATTTGGCAAATTATCCTTGAGATTCGTCCATATTATTGCATGTATGAGTAGTTTTTTATTGTTGACTAGTACTCCATTGTACTGCGATCTGTGTATTTAGTCACCATTGATAGACATTTTAGTTGCTTCCAGTTTGGGGCATCAAAGGTTTTTAAGGGGAGCATTGAGATATTTTATTGTTTGGAGAATGGTTGGTTTAGGGAGAGACCAGGTAGGAAAAGGACAACAAGTAGGGCAGTGGCGCTGGATTTGAGGAGATCAATATCGTTAGTTTTCGTGTTGAGTATGTGATGGCTTTTATACAAGGGTACTAGAGGCTTATGTGACAAATGGGAGAAAAGGACAGGGATAAAGTTCTGGGTGGAAACCTGATGATCTCAGCCTACAACTCTGATTCAAGTTGTTCTGAAAGCGATTGTGAATTCTTTAAGCCTCCGGAAATCTCCTCCAGGTATGTCAGTCTATAGAAGTTGTTCTAGACATATCATTTGGGAAATTGTTAGAGATTCATGTTCTCAAGTCCTACCCCAGACTTCCTGTGTCAGAAACCTTGGGGATGGGCCCAGCAATCCATGTTCTAACAAACCTTTCAGAGGATTCTGATGCCGAGTAAGATTGGAGAACCACAGGTGTGTAGTCTAAGTACAGGAAGTCCCCAAGAAGCTTACTCAAGAGCCACTTCAAATCTAGTGCACTAAATAAATAAATAAATAAATATCTAGTGTACACCCGTGTATCTGCATGCAAATGCTTCTGCCTGCCAAATCACACACCACAGCCTCCTACTGTCTAATCAGGAACCATAGGGGTAAGGAGGCTACGGGAAATGAAGTTCTCAGCTCCTCTTCCGAAATTCAGAAGAGGCTTCCAAGAAACTAGCAATGGTTGCAAGTTGATAATGAATAATCTGGCACAATATGGGAAAGGTTATACAGGGGACAGGATTTTTGAGTAATGAATGTTGGTGAATAACAGAGTTCTGCACATGCTTCTAACTTTAAAACCATGTGATCCTCCCACACATTTCTTCCTTCTGCTTAGTTAGGCAGCACCTCATTGGATTGTTATCTAAAGGCTTACTGGATTCATCTGTAGTTGATTTAGTGGCTACTTGTAGAAATGTGCTATTTCCAATTTCTGAGGCAATTATGTCAAGTTATATTCCCAAACATAGATGAGGTTGTTATTTCCAATAAACTAAGGTGGTTCCTTCCTGGAATGTGGCAAATTTAGTAACAATGTATCTATGTTTTTTTCTGCTTGATATTTTAAGCCAAGGAGAAGGGTAAATAATGTTTAAGGAACTTATAAACCAAGTGTGTAACCATTTTGCACAATTCATGGTTTTATTTAATGAGTTTCAGTACCACAGGATGAGAGTTGTTCCCAAAGGGCCTCAATCAACTAGACTATTGAACAGAAATGCAGAATGTAAATTGGGTTTTAACTAAAATCATACTGCTATTACTTTTTATGGAACCCATAATTTCTGGTAGAGAGCAGGCATATAGAAAACTGTCATTATGGAAATGCCTTCCGGGATTTGACCAACTGCATTTGGAGCACGAATAAATACTTTGAGGCTTGATTTGTATGCTACGTCTGGCCATGTAAGACTAAATGTATGCCACATAGTTCTTAATACTGCAGCTTTCATGGCTTTGTGGATTTCGTATACTACCTTTTAGATACATTATGCTCCTATTTATTTATTTATAATTTTAAAGCCAAAGTGGAGTTAGGTCTTCTTTCATTTACAGTCTCAGGGTAGATTTTTTTTCTTTGAGTATGATGGTGAGATATTTGTTTTGAAAACCTTGAGAAAAAGAAGACAAACCATATGATATCTATTTTTTCTGGTAACTGAATATAAACAATTACTTGAGAATAAATTTCTCTCTTCCTTTGTGCTTTCCTGGGTTGCTATGAGCTTCGGAATTCACAGTGAGACTGGTGACTGGATCAATACTTACACAACTGATTTCAAATGTTGCTTGCATGCCAACAATTCCAAAAATTCCAAAGCTCTAGATACATATTTCTCTCTCCTTACTGGACATCTTTATCTGAAGGTCTCTGACTCGGGATTTGGTAGACCAAATTAAATAGATGGTTTCCTATGATACAGATGTTAGTTCTACTTTCACAGCAATAGTAAATAGTTCTGAGGACAGCATTCCTTAGTGGTCCTTCTCTTACAAGAGTTGGAGTATAGTTTATACATAACAATGTTAATTGACTGAAAAATAGTGGTGGTGATAGCAAGTAGTTTATAAGCATGGAAGGGAGGAACTAATGAGGATATTCAGAATCTGCAGTTTTACAATTTCTCCTATAGTTCACCTCTTATTGCCACAATCCCCCTTGAGCCAACAGCATCTTGGCCATCCCAGTGCCTAACTGGAAAAACAGAAGGCAGCATGGTAACTTGGAAAGAAGACATGTTTTATTTTAGCAGCTTTATGTTCACATCCTAACTCTGCCAATTAGAATTAATTTAACAACTAACTTAGCTATGAGATGAAGATCATGACCTCCACCTTGAGAGAGCCTTGATATTGCTAAAGTAGAAATATAAAGTATAAATAATGCCTGGGGGCCCCTGGGTGGCTCAGTGGGTTAAAGCCTCTGCCTTCGGCTCAGGTCATGATCCCAGCGTCCTGGGATCAAGCCCCACATCGGGCTCTCTGCTTGGCAGGGAGCCTGCTTCCTCCTCTCTCTCTGCCTGCCTCTCTGCCTACTTGTGATCTCTGTCTGTCAAATAAATAAATAAAATCTTAAAAAAAAAATGCCTGGAATTAGTAGATGCTAACTAAATGATGGGTACGTTTATGCTACTTCAAATTTGTGTGGCCTCTTGTGGTTAATAAGGGATGCTTCCAACCATTTCAAAGGTTAGAGAGGACTTTGTTTTCTAATTTGTAAATAAGGAAACAGACCCAGAGGCCTTCAGCTAGTAAGTGGGGACCTAGGACTAGGAACTGGATTTTTTTTCTGGCAGCAAATCCTTTTCCCATTATCCTAGTTTAAACTGTCCTTTGCAAAAAGTATCCTAATTCTACTCCGAAGGGAGAATTAATTCCTGTTATCTCCTCTTCGGCTTCTAAATCTCCTTTGAAGCACTCTGTATATAGTGTTTTTCTAATGCTGCATTGCCTTGTGATTATATATGGGTCTGTATTCCTGAAAGAATTTAAGCTCTGTAAGGCAGAGCCATGTCTGATTTATCTGGGTGAGCATATCTGGCACATAGTAGGCACTCAGTACAAATTTGTTGAATTGGTGAGAAGAGTCAGAATGCAGCAGCAGAGTAAAAATGTTCCCTTAATTAAAGAAAAAGGGAACTAGGAGCATTGTTTGGCATATTACTCCAAAGCCAGCATGCTAGCTAACAAGACAGGAAGCATCCATCTGCAAGTAATGTGCGCAACTCACCCCACTGAGAATGTTAATTATGTTTTTAAAGGGAGACAGGGAGCCCTGGTTGCTTTTGGCACAAAGCAGTGGGGAGAGGGATGGCCCAGGGAAGGAATGCTAAATAGTTTCTGCAGTCTGTGTTGCCAGATTTCTGTAGAGCTCTGGGAAGGGAGAGGATTCAGGATGTTTATTTGTCTGAGACAGAGATTTCATTACTTTGTTCTGATGATGACTCCATAGGTATACTCCTTGCGCAAGTAACTTTTTATTTTATTTTGTTTATTTTCTTTTTCTTTCAATTTAAATTAAATTAGCCAACATACAGTACATCATTAGTTTCAGATATAGAGTTCAGTAATTCAACACTTGCATATAACACCCAAGTGCTCATCACATCACATGCCCAGATTTTTATTTAGAACCTCTCCTTATGTCTAGTTCAAATTCTTTCTTGATCCAAAGTCCTCCATATTCCTTGGAACTTGGCTCTGTCCATGGCCCCTCTCCATTCCTGTGTACTCAAATGGATCCAACATAGTTTCAAGGTCAATTTTGGGATGCACTGTCAACATCTTGATGTGCACAGTCTTTGACTCAGTAATTCCACTTTTAGGAATCTCTCTTTTAGAAATTCTCCCACAAGAATATAAAAAATAGAATGTGTGAATAGGCTTATGTATAATAATAGAAATCAGAAATATCTGCAATGCTCATCAGTAAAAGATTGTTTAAATAAATCTTGCCATAGAATTTTATGTAACTGTTCAAATGAATAAGGTAGATCTCCATGCAAGGATATAGTGGTATTTTGTTGAAAAGAAAATTATAGAAAAATGTGTATTGTAAGATCTCCTTATATATAGGGAAAAATCGAGAAGCATATGCAATACTCATTTACTCAAAAAATACTTATCACTTGTATATTATGTGCCAAGTAGTGAACGGGAAATAAATCTGCCTTGTAGAACTTACACTGTCATCCAGGGAAATGAATAATAAACATAATAAATAGAACTACCTTGTATGGTGAAAGATAATAAGCCCTAAGGAAAAATAAAGACTGGATAGAAATACCTTTTTTTTTTTTAAATTTTTTTATTTTCTTTTTTTAATTTATTTATTTTTCCAGCGTAACAGTATTCATTGTTTTTGCACAACACCCAGTGCTCCATGCAAAATGTGCCCTCCCTATTACCCACCACCTGTTCCCCCAACCTCCCACCCCTGACCCTTCAAAATCCTCAGGTTGTTTTTCAGAGTCCATAGTCTCTTATGGTTCGCCTCCCCTTCCAATTTTTTTTTTTTATAAACATATAATATATTTTTATCCCCAGGGGTACAGGTCTGTGAATCGCCAGGTTTACACACTTCACAGCACTCACAATAGCACATACCCTTCCCAATGTCCATAACCCCCTCCCCCCCTCCTAACCCCACCTCCCCCAAGCAACCCCCAGTTTGTTTTGTGAGATTAAGAGTCATTTATGGTTTGTCTCCCTCCCAATCCCACCTTGTTTCATTTATTCTTCTCCTATCCCCCTAACGCCCCATGTTGCTTCTCCATGTCCTCATATCAGGGAGATCATATGATAGTTGTCTTTCTCCGATTGACTTATTTCACTAAGCATGATACCCTCTAGTTCCATCCACGTCGTCGCAAATGGCAAGATTTCATTTCTTTTGATGGCTGCATAGTATTCCATTGTGTATATAGACCACATCTTCTTTATCCATTCATCTGTTGATGGACATCTAGGTTCTTTCCATAGTTTGGCTATTGTAGACATTGCTGCTATAAACATTCGGGTACACGAGCCCCTTCGGATCACTATGTTTGTATCTTTAGGGTAAATACCCAGTAGTGCAATTTCTGGGTCATAGGGTAGTTCTATTTTCAACCTTTTGAGGAACCTCCATGCTGTTTTCCAGAGTGGTTGCACCAGCTTGCATTCCCAACAACAGTGTAGGAGGGTTCCCCTTTCTCTGCATCCTTGCCAGCATCTGTCATTTCCTGACTTGTTAATTTTAGCCATTTTGACTGGTGTGAGGTGATATCTCATTGTGGTTTTGATTTGTATTTCCCTGATGCCGAGTGATGTGGAGCACTTTTTCATGTGTCTGTTGGCCATCTGGATGTCTTCTTTGCAGAAATGTCTGTTCATGTCCTCTGCCCATTTCTTGATTGGATTGTTTGTTCTTTGGGTGTTGAGTTTGCTAAGTTCCTTATAGATTTTGGATACTAGCCCTTTATCTGATATGTCGTTTGCAAATATCTTCTCCCATTCTGTCAGTTGTCTTTTGGTTTTGTTAACTGTTTCCTTTGCTGTGCAGAAACTTTTGATCTTGATGAAATCCCAATAGTTCATTTTTGCCCTTGCTTCCCTTGCCTTTGCTGTTGTTCCTAGGAAGATGTTGCTGCAGCTGAGGTCAAAGAGGTTGCTGCCTGCGTTCTCCTCAAGGATTTTGATGGATTCCTTTCTCACATTGAGGTCCTTCATCCATTTGGAGTCTATTTTCGTGTGTGGTGTAAGGAAGTGGTCCAATTTCATTTTTCTGCATGTGGCTGTCCAATTTTCCCAGCACCATTTATTGAAGAGGCTGTCTTTTTTCCATTGGACATTCTTTCCTGCTTTGTCGAAGATGAGTTGACCATAGAGTTGAGGGTCGATTTCTGGGCTCTCTATTCTGTTCCACTGATCGATGTGCCTGTTTTTGTGCCAGTACCATGCTGTCTTGATGATGACAGCTTTGTAATAGAGCTTGAAGTCTGGAATTGTGATGCCACCAACTTTGGCTTTCTTTTTCAATATTCCTTTGGCTATTCGAGGTCTTCTCTAGTTCCATATAAATTTTAGGATTATTTGTTCCATTTCTTTGAAAAAAATGGATGGTATTTTGATAGGGATTGCATTAAATGTGTAGATTGCTTTAGGTAGCATAGACATTTTCACAATATTTATTCCTCCAATCCAGGAGCATGGAACATTTTTCCATTTCTTTGTGTCTTCCTCAATTTCTTTCATGAGTACTTTATAATTTTCTGCATATATATTCTTAGCCTCTTTGATTAGGTTTATTCCTAGGTATCTTATAGTTTTGGGTGCAATTGTAAATGGGATTGACTCCTTAATTTCTCTTTCTTCTGTCTTGTTGTTGGTGTACAGAAATGCAACTGATTTCTGTGCATTGATTTTATATCCTGACACTTTACTGAATTCCTGTACAAGTTCTAGCAGTTTTGGAGTGGAGTCTTTTGGGTTTTCCACATATAGTATCATATCATCTGCGAAGAGTGATAGTTTGACTTCTTCTTTGCCAATTTGGATGCCTTTAATTTCCTTTTGTTGTCTGATTGCTGAGGCTAGGACTTCTAGTACTATGTTGAATAGCAGTGGTGATAATGGACATCCGTGCTGTGTTCCTGACCTTAGCGGAAAAGCTTTCAGTTTTTCTCCATTGAGAATGATATTTGCGGTGGGTTTTTCATAGATGGCTTTGATAATATTGAGGTATGTGCCCTCTATCCCTACACTTTGAAGAGTTTTGATCCGGAAGGGATGCTGTACTTTGTCAAATGCTTTTTCAGCATCTATTGAGAGTATCCTATGGTTCTTGTTCTTTCTTTTATTAATGTGTTCTATCACATTGATTGATTTGCAGATGTTGAACCAACCCTGCAGCCCTGGAATAAATCCCACTTGACCGTGGTGAATAATCCTTTTAATGTACTGTTGAATCCTATTGGCTAGTATTTTGGCGAGAATTTTTGCATCTGTGTTCATCAAGGATATTGGTCTGTAGTTCTCTTTTTTGGTGGGATCCTTGTCTGGTTTTGGGATCAAGGTGATGCTGGCCTCATAAAATGAGTTTGGAAGTTTTCCTTCCATTTCTATTTTTTGGAACAGTTTCAGGAGAATAGGAATGAGTTCTTCTTTAAATGTTTGGTAGAATTCCCCTGGGAAGCCATCTGGCCCTGGGCTTTTGTTTGTTTGGAGATTGTTGATGACTGTTTCAATCTCCTTACTGGTTATGGGCCTGTTCAGGTTTTCTATTTCTTCTTGGTTCAGTTGTGGTAGTTTATATGTCTCTAGGAATGCATCTATTTCTTCCAGATTGTCAAATTTGTTGGCGTAGAGTTGTTCATAGTATGTTCTTATAATTGTCTGTATTTCTTTGGTGTTAGTTGTGATCTCTCCTTTTTCATTCATGATTTTATTTATTTGGGTCCTTTCTCTTTTCTTTTTGATGAGTCTGGTCAGGGGTTTATCAATCTTATTGATTCTTTCAAAGAACCAGCTCCTAGTTTCATTGATTTTTTCTATTGTTTTTTTTGTTTCTATTTCATTGATTTCTGCACTGATCTTTATGATTTCTCGTCTCCTGCTGGGTTTAGGGTTTCTTTCTTGTTCTTTCTCCAGCTCCTTTACGTGTAGGGTTAGGTTGTATACTTGAGACCTTTCTTGTTTCTTGAGAAAGGCTTGTACCGCTATATATTTTCCTCTCAGGACTGCCTTTGCTGTGTCCCACAGATTTTGAACCGTTGTGTCTTCATTATCATTTGTTTCCATGAATTTTTTCAATTCTTCTTTAATTTCCTGGTTGACCCATTCATTCTTTAGAAGGATGCTGTCTAGTCTCCATGTATTTGGGTTCTTTCCAAATTTCCACTTGTGATTGAGTTCTAGCTTCAGAGCATTGTGGTCTGAAAATATGCAGGGAATAATCCTAATCTTTTGATACCGGTTGAGACCTGATTTGTGACCCAGGATGTGATCTATTCTGGAGAATGTTCCATGTGCACTAGAGAAGAATGTGTATTCTGTTGCTTTGGGATGAAATGTTCTGAATATATCTGTGATGTCCATCTGGTCCAGTGTGTCATTTAAGGCCTTTATTTCCTTGTTGATCTTTTGCTTGGATGATCTTTCCATTTCAGTGAGGGGAGTGTTCAAGTCCCCTAGTATTATTGTATTATTGTTGATGTGTTTCTTTGATTTTGTTATTAATTGGTTTATATAGTTGGCTGCTCCCATGTTAGGGGCATAGATATTTAAAATTGTTAGATCTTCTTGTTGGACAGACCCTTTGAGTATGATATAGTATCCTTCCTCATCTCTTATTATAGTCTTTGGCTTAAAATCTAATTGATCTGATATAAGGATTGCCACCCCAGCTTTCTTCTGATGCCCATTAGCATGGTAAATTGTTTTCCACCCCTTCACTTTAAATCTGGAGGTGTCTTCGCGTCTAAAATGAGTATCTTGTAGGCAACATACTGATGGGTTTTGTTTTTTTATCCATTCTGATACCCTGTGTCTTTTGATTGGGGCTTTTAGCCCATTAACATTCAGGGTAACTATTGAGAGATATGAATTTAGTGCCATTATTAGCCTGTAAGATGACTGTTACTGTATATTGTCTCTGTACCTTTCTGATCTACTACTTTTAGGCTCTCTCTTTGCTTAGAGGACCCCTTTCAATATTTCCTGTAGAGCTGGTTTGGTGTTTGCAAATTCTTTCAGTTTTTGTTTGTCCTCGAAGCTTTTTATCTCTCCTTCTATTTTCAATGATAGCCTAGCTGGATAGAGTATTCTTGGCTGCATGTTTTTCTTGTTTAGTGCTCTGAATATATCATGCCAGCTCTTTCTGGCATGCCAGGTCTCTGTGGATAAGTCTGATGCCAATCTAACATTTTTACCATTGTATGTTACAGACTTCTTTTCCCGGGCTGCTTTCAGGATTTTCTCTTTGTCACTAAGACTTGTAAATTTTACTATTAGGTGACGGAGTGTGGACCTATTCTTGTTGACTTTGAGGGGGGTTCTCTGCCTCTCCTGGATTTTGATGCTTGTTCCCTTTGCCATATTAGGGAAATTCTCTCCAATAATTCTCTCCAATAGACCTTCTGCTCCCCTCTCTGTTTCTTCTTCTTCTGGAATCCCAATTATTCTAATGTTGTTTCATCTTATGGTGTCACTTATCTCTCGAATTCTCCCCTCGTGGTCTAATAGCTGTTTGTCCCTCTTTTGCTCGGCTTCTTTATTCTCTGTCATTTGGTCTTCTATATCACTAATTCCTTCTTCTGCCTCATTGATCCTAGCAGTGAGAGCCTCCGTTTTTGATTGCACCTTATTAATAGCTTTTTTGATTTCTACTTGGTTAGATTTTAGTTCTTTAATTTCTCCAGAAAGGGCCTTTATATCTCCAGAGAGGGTTTCTCTAATATCTTCCATGCCTTTTTCGAGCCCGGCTAGAACGTTCAGAATTGTCACTCTGAAGTCTTGATCTGACATATTGCCAATGTCTGTGTTGATTAGGTCCCTAGCCTTCTGTACTGCCTCTTGTTCTTTTGCTTGTGGTGATTTTTTCCGCCTTGTCATTTTGTCCAGATAAGAGGATATGAAGGATCAAATAAAATACTAAAAGGGTGGCAAAGACCCCAGAAAAATGTGCTGTAACCAAATCAGAAGAGACCCCAAATTGTGGTGGGGGAGAAACGGGATAAAAAGAGGTTCAGAAAAAAAAAGAAAAAAATTTATAAAATAAAACAAATAAAGAAAAAATATAAAAAAGAAAGAAAAAATATATATATTTAGATGAACTAGTCAAAAAACGTTAAAAAAGAAAAGGGTAAAAGTTTTAAAAAATTTAGCAGAAGAAGAAAAAAGAAAAAAAGAAAAAAAATTGAAAAAAGAAAAAAAAATTGAATTAGCCGCAAGACTAAAGAATCATGGGGAGAAAGCCATGAGTTCCGTGCTTTGCTTTCTCCTCCTCTGGAATTGCGCTGCTGTCTTAGAAATTGAACCTGCTTTCCTTGATAGATGAACTTCGTCCTGGCTGGATATTTTGTTGATCTTCTGGGGGAGGGGCCTGTTGTAGTGACTCTCAAGTGTCTTTGCCCGAGGCGGGATTGCACCGCCCTTACCGGCGGCCGGACTAAGTAATCTGCTCGGGTTCGCTTTTGGGAGCTTCTGTTCCCTGAACGCTTTCCGTAGAGTTCCGGAGGACGGGAATGAAAATGGCCGCCTCCTAGTCTCTGGCCCGGAGGAGCCGAGAGCCCGGGGCCCCACTCCTCAGTGCGCCCCCAGAGGACAGCACCCAATCACTCCCGTATCCTCAGCCTCTAGCCGCACTCCGAGCTCACCCAGCCCGCGACCAGTTCAAGGTAACCCCGAGCTGAGAGTTCAGTCCTCGGCTCTGTCTCTGTAGCCGGCTTCTCTGTTCTAATACCTGTGAGCTCTGCAACACTCCGACACCCCTGATCCTTCTGTGACCCTGCGGGACCTGTGACCACGCTCACCCTGCGTGGGCTTCACCCTGGTTTAGCCTCTGGAGCAATGTCCCTCAGTGGAACAGACTTTTAAAAGTCCTGATTTTGTGCTCCGTTCCTCTGCAGCTTGCCGGGAGCTGGCCCCGTCCCCCGCGGTCTATCTTCCCGTCGTTTTAGATTCACTTCTCCGCCAGTCCTGCCTTTCAGAAAGTGGTTGATTTTCTGTTTCTAGAGTTGCTGTTCTTCTTCTCTTCGATCTCCCATTGGATTTGTAGGTGTCTTCAATGTTTAGATAAGCTATCGAGCTGATCTCCTGCTATCTGATGTAGTCTCAGCCTGCTACTTCTTCGCCATCTTGACTCCGGACCTAGAAATACCTTTTGAGGCTTTAGTGTGGTAGGTCCTGAGCTTTCATTTTCTTTCTTTTTTTTTTTTTTTAAAGATTTTATTCATTTATTTGACAGAGAGATCACAAGTAGGCAGAGAGTCAGGCAGAGAGAGGGTGGAAACAGGTTCCCTGCTGAGCAGATCGCCCGATGTGGGACTCGATCCCAGGACCCTGGGATCATGACCTGAGCTGAAGGTAGAGGCTTTAACCCACTGAGCCACCCAGGCACCCCTGAGCTTTCATTTTCTACTTTATTTCCTTCCATATTGCTTATATGAGTATGTGTTATTTATTTAGGGGAAGTTAAAAGTTGTCCCCCCAACCCCACCCCGTTCCCTCTATCTTCAACATCTTTTATTCAATAAGATTTTTTTGCTTCCACTTTTAAACACATCAGTTTCCCATCTGGCTTTTAAAAATTTTTTTTTGAGGTTTATTTCTCTTCAATCTTAAAAAATAAAAATAAGTATAAGGGAGGATATGTTGATTTAAGTCATTTCTGGTTACAGACACATTTTTCTCTTTCCATTTCCTTAGCAAAATTTTTCAGGGTCCTGGACAATCAGAGCCTGATGTTTTGCTTCCCATTCAGTCCTTTCCCTAAATCTATGTGATCTTTTGGCTTTCATGCTACTGAAACTCCTCTCTGACTATGCCAGTAAATTCTGAGGTCACAGCATATCTTCTCAATTCTTTAGGTAGTCATGCTCCAAGGAATCCCCTGGAGTCTCATCTCTTCCTTACGTTTCTTTAGGGTTCTGTCTTCGGACCACTACTTCAGCCCTCTTCCACTCCCCATATTCTCTCTGGGTTACCTCATAAACCTTCATACTTCATTGACCAGGGAATAACTTTTTGGGGGGAAAATAGAAACTTTGTTATCAAACTTTTTCAAAGTTTTGCTGCCATGTATATGGAGAATCTGGAAGGATACATTCTCAGGGCAGGGCATATGATCAGAAAAGACCCGAGAAGACCTTAAATTTTCATCCTTGGCTGGTTTTTGGACTCGGAGTACATGAAGACTAAGATGGAATGTGAGTAGTCTGATTAAACATTGAAAGAGTTCCTCAACACAAAGCCAAAATACAAAGACCTGAGTATATGCTTTTACTTTTTTTCTTTACTAGTTTTTCCTTATTTATTTTCTAGTTTTTTTTCTTTTTGCACATCAAAATATCCAGAATATTCACTTTTCTTTTTATTTACTTGTTTGACAGAAAGAGAGACATCACAAGTAGGCAGAGAGGCAGGCAGAGAGAGACGAGGAAGCAGGCTCCCTGCCGAGCAGAGAGTCTGACTCTGGGCTTGATCCCAGGACCCCGGGACCATGACCCGAGCTGAAGGCAGAGGCTTTCACCCACTGAGCCACCCAGGTGCCCTAGAATATTCACTTTTCAATGGAAATTATGAAGCATGCAAAGAAACAAGAAAGTATGATATTAAAAAAAAAAAAAAGAAAAGGAAAAGGAATTAATAGGAACTGTCTTCGGGGAAGCCCAGGCATTTTACTTCCTATAGCAAGATTATAGATTAACTGTCACAGATATTTTCACAGAGGTAAAGGACACAGTGGACAAAGAAATAAAACAAAGATAATAATTTCTCAAGAAATAGAGAATATCTATGAAGGGCTAGAAATATATTTTTTTTAAGTAGAAATTTTGAAGCTAAAAAGTACAATAACTGAAGTGTAGAATTAACTAGAGGGGTTCAAATTGGAATTTGAACAGACAGAAATGAATCCGTGAACTTGAAAGTATGTCAAATTAAATTATCCAGTGTCAGGAACAAGAAGAAAAATAATGAAAAAATAGAACTTAAGGGACTGTAGGACTGGGGCACCTGGGTGTCTCAGTCAGTTAAGCATATGCCTTTGGCTCAGGTCATGTTCCCAGGGTCCTGGGATAAGCCTCTCATCAGGCTCCCTGGTAAGGGGAGGCTGCTTTTCCCTCTCCCTCTGTCCCTCCCCCTGCTTGCATATTCTCTCCCTCTTTCTCTCTGTCAAATAAACAAATAAAATCTTAAAAAAAAAAAAGAAACTGTAAGACATTGTGAAACTTAACAGCATACACATGGTGGAATCCCAGAAGGAGAAGAACGGGAAAAAAAGAAAATTGGAGAAATAATGGTCTGAAATTTAATAAATATGATTTTAAAATGTGAATTTATACATACGAGAAGCTCAATGAATTCTGGTAGGATAAGTCAAGAGATCCCCACTGAGACACATTATAGTAGCAGTTCCTTAGCAGAAATCATGGAAGACAGAAAGCAGTTGGGCTGACGTATTTAAATTGCTGGAAGATTGTGAGACAGATCTTTTAAGTATGATATAGTGGCCTTCCTCATTTCTTATTATGGTCTTTGCCTTAAAATCTAACTGATCTGATATAAAGATTGCCACCTCAGCTTTCTTTTGATGTCCATTAGTATGGTAAATTATTTCCCACCCCCCCTCACTGTCTTGCAGACAGCATATCAATGGGTCTTGTTTTTTATCCATTCTGATACCCTGTGTCTTTTGATTGGGGCATTTAACCCATTTAAATTCAGGGTTAACTATTGAAAGATGTGGATTTAATGCCATTATATTGCCTGTAAGGTGACTTTTACTGTATATTTTCTCTTTTTCTTTCTGGTCTGTTACTTCTAGACTCTCTCCTTGTTTAGAAGACCCCTTTCAATATTTCCTGTAGAGCTGGTTTGGTGTTTACAAATTCTTTTAGTTTTTGTTTGTCCTGAAAGCTTTTTATCTCTCCTTCTATTTTCAATGACAGCCTAGTTGGATATAGTGTTCTTAGCTACATATTTTTCTCATTTAGTGCTCTGAATATACCATGCCAGTCCTTTTTGGCCTGCCAGGTCTCTGTGGAAAAGTCTGCTGCCAATCTATTCTATCATCATATGTTACAGACCTCTTGTCCCAAGCTTCTTTCAAGATTTTCTCTTTGTCACTGGGACTTGTAAGTTTTACTATTAGATGATGGGGTTTGGACCAATTTTTATTGATTTTGAGGAGCATTCCCTTTGCCAAATTAGGGAAATTCTAAGCTATAATTTGGTCTAATATACCTTCTATCCCTCCCTTTCTTTCTTCTTTTTCTAGTATCCCAATTATTCTAATATTGTTTTGTCTTATGGTATAACTTATCTCTCAAATTCTCCCCTCATGGTCCACTAGTTGTTTCTCTTTTTCTCAGCTGCTTTATTCTCCATCGTTTGGTTTTCTTTCTTTTTTTTTTTTTTTAGATTTTATTTATTTGACAGAGAGAGATCACAAGTAGATAGAGAGGCAGGCAGAGAGAGAGAGAGAGGGAAGCAGGCTCCCTGCTGAGCAGAGAGGCCGATGCGGGACTCGATCCCAGGACCCTGAGATCATGACCTGAGCCGAAGGCAGCGGCTTAACCCACTGAGCCACCCAGGCGCCCCCATTGTTTGGTTTTCTATATCACTAATTCTCTCTTGCCTCATTTATCCTTGCAGTAAGAGCTTCCATTTTTTATTGCACTTCATTAATAACTTTTTTGATTTCAGCCTGGTTAGATCTTAGTTCTTTTATTTCTCCAGAGGGGATTTTATTTCTCCAGGAAAGGATTCTCTAGTATCTTCCATGCTTTTTTCAAGCCCAGCTAGCACCTTGATAATCATCATTCTGAACTCTAGTTCTGACATCTTACTAAAGTCAATATTGATTAGATCCCTAGCTGTTGGTCCTGCCTCTTATTTTTCTGTTTGTTTGTTTGTTTTGGTGAGTTTTCTGCCTTTTCATTTTATCCAGATAAGAGTAGGTGAATGAGAGAACAAAATACTAAGAGAGTAACAATGACCCCAGAAAAATACACACTAACCAGGTGAGAAGAGATCCAAAACCAGGGGAAGAAGAAAGGAGGAAAAAATCTATATCTATATCTATATCTATCTATAATGGATCTATCTATCTATATATATAGCTACATATATCTATCTATATCTATATCTATATCTATATCTATATCTATATCTATATCTATATTAGACTGGTGAATAGAACAGAGCCACACACTTGATTTGGGTGCATTTTTTTTTTTCTGTTAGAAGAATCTGCCTCCCAAAATTTTAAAGAGAGAATATCTTATACATATACAAAAATAAGGGCAAACACGATGAAGGGATGCAATATGACTGTAAAGATGAAAATGAAGAGATTCTAAAAAGGGAATTGATAAGATAAGATGTTGGTTGAAAAAAGAAAAAAAAAGGAAAGAATGTGATCAGTCTGGAAACTAGAATAAAACCATGTACTAGATTTAGGGTATATTTTGATCTGTTAGAAGAAACTGTATCCCAAAATTTTAAAGAAAGAAAAACCTATATGCATATAAAAACTAAAGTTAAATATAATGAGGGGATAGAACATGACTGTAACAATGAAAATTAAAAAATATTTTTAAAAAAGTTATTGATAAGATAAAATAGTTTTTAAAAGGTTAAAATAGGAAAGAAGAAAAATTTTTAAAAATTTAAATTAAAAGATTTAGAAAATAGAATCAGAAAAAAAATAAAATTTAAGAAAATTTAACTTTGAAAGACTAAAGAATAGGGGAAAGAACATGAATTCATTGTGTTTCATTCCCCTAGCTCTGGAGTTCTTCAGTTCTTCTTGATCTTGGCTGGATGTTCTTGCTGATCTTCTGATCAATGAAACACATTGATTCTCAAATGTCTTTGACCTAGGTGGAATTGCACCACCCTTGCCAAGGGCCAGGCTATGCGATCTGCTTGGGTTTGCTCTCAGTAGCTTTTGTTCCTTGAAATCTTTCCTTTCAGCTTTGGAGGATGAGAATGAAAATGGCAGCCTCCCAATCTCCTCTCCACAGGAGGTGAGAGCTCGGGGTCCCACTCCTCAATGTGCCCTCAGAGAAAATCAGTCAACTACTCCTATCTCCCTGGTCTCTGGCTGTGCTCTGTGCTCACCCAGCTTGTGACCGAGCTTTTCTATCCCTGGTGCATGGCCCTGTTCAGAGTCTCCAAACCCAGAAGATTCCTGCAACATGCTCCCATGCCACATTCCTCCTGGAGGAGGAAGAGGGAGTCTCTCCAGATCTGCCACTTGTGGGGTCCTGGCTTGAAGAGCAATGGCCCAATTGTGCCTCAGATCATGATTTAAGGTAACCCCAAGCTGAGTGCCCATTCCTAGCCTCTGTCTTTGTATCTGGTTTCCCTGCTTCAATACCTGGGAGCTCTGCCACACTCAGACACCCCTGACATTCCTGGTCTTTTTGATCCGGTGGGTCCTGAGACCACGCTGTTCCCATGAGGGCTCCATCCCCTGCTTAACCTCTGGAGTGATGTCCCTCAGTGGAGCAGAGTTCTAAAAGTTATGATTTTCCACTTGTCTGCTCTACTGCTTGCAGGGAGCCACCCCCTCCCCCTGAGGTCTATCTTTCTGTATATCACCTCAGATTCACTTTTCTCCATGTCCTACCTTCCAGAAGGTTGTTGCTTTTCTGTTTCCAGAGTTGCTGCGCTTCTCTTTTTGATCTCCTGTTGAGTTTGTAGATGTTCAGAATGGTTTGAGAACTATCTAGCTGAACTCCAGGGACTTGATGATATATAGGTCTCCTGCTCCTCTGCCATCTTGATCCTCCCCCACCCGGCTTTGCAACTCTTGTTCTTACTCTCTATTATGAGAGCAGCATGTTCCAGAATATAGCTTTTCCTTCAGTCTCGAGTCTGGTATGAAAAGATTGGTGGAGCTGAGCCTAGCAGAACCACAACCATTTGCAGCCATTATGTAATTGAGCAAGAAATAAATATGTATTGTTGTAAACCACTGAGACATCAGGAGGTTTGTGATTTGGCAGAAGGTGTCTAATACTTTAAAGAATATCAACAAAATTAAACTTCATTCGTTTTTCCCATTCTCTCCTTAGTAGACACATTGTTCATCAGAAACAGTGTATGAGTAACAGACTATGCCAAAACTGTGAGTTCCTTGGCAGCAGAGCTGTCCTGTTCATTTTTTCACCCCAGTCCTTAGTGTAGGCTAAGACACAATGAATATTTGAAGAATAAAGGTTATCTATAGGTGCACATTCAATCTTTGTATCCCCCACAAGGATCCTTTTAATTGCACAAGCTATCACCTTGAGGTCTCTTCATTTGCATTCTCTAAAATCTCTAATTAATCTCTACAAAAGAGGTATGAGAAAGAAAATGCTACAGGAGAATAATAATACTATTAAATATAATAGTAGCATACATAGACTATGTACTATGTACTAAATGGTGTACTATGTACTATGTACTAAATGGTGGAGGGTTTGATCCATTTTCTTCCTTAAATCCTCAAGTGAAATAAATTTAAGTATTCTTTTTTTTTTTTTCACAAAGGATAAAGTCTTTCAACTTCTATAGCTACTAAGTGGTTAAATTTAGAATCTTGAGTCCCGACACTGATTATAGAATTGAATTCTTATCCCATTTTGTCATCTTAAATATTGTATTTCAAAGATAAATTGAATCTAAAGTTTTCATGATTTGATGTTTGGTATTGCCCTTAGAAAAGCGTTCTACAAATTGACTAGGGAGCATGTTTCAATCATGCCAGATTCCTTTAGGTTGACAGCATCTTGGGTCACTGAAACAGAGAACATCAGAAATCTTTTGCTTTGCCTCTTTTCTTGGGTTCTCCCTGATTAGCAGGTGATCTTTGAGGAAAGCTTTTGTTCTTGGCAGTTTTATTGTTGTTGTTGTTGTTAATATTATTATTATTATTCTGCAAAGTGCACAGGGATTAATAAGACAATTTCTCTGTCTCCTACTCCGATTCTCTCTTCTTTCTTTCTACAAACACATACCTTTTGTATGTGGGCATTAGACTAAATCTTATGTTCTTGGAAAAGGACATCAAATAAAAATAAGTTATTCCCTGTATGAAGCAGGTAAGAAACTCTCAATAGATTATCCACCCATTAACATAAAATGAGTAGAAGATGAGAACAGGAGAGATGAAGAAAGAATGCCATAGGTTTTCAAGGAGAGCAGAGATTAATTCTGGCAAGAGGGACAATAATAGCTACCACAACCAGCATTTAAATTGGGCTTACCAAGAGCTAGGCCATGTTTAAGAGCTTTATATCCATTGATTTATTTAATCCTCAGTACTGTCCCATGTGGTAATTTCTGTCAATGGGTATCTCTCTCTCCACATCTCTTGGATCTATTTTTCTGTGTCTTGGCTTGATTATCAGCATAATCTCCTGTATGGGAGAAGATTTGCAGTGTGGTACACAGCCTGATTGGAGCCTGAAGCAAAAGAAAAAATCAATATAATACTGATCCTCTTTTTATTTAAAAATTTGATAAATTTTATCATTTTTTGCATTACTTAAAATTTTTCTTAATTTTTTATTGAGGTAAACTTGGTACTTAAAATTATGTAAGTTTCAGGTGTACCACATTATAATTTGACATTTGTACACATTACTAATTGATCACCACTAAGGTGTAACCAGTTACAATCCACTACCGTACAGCTGACCCCCTTAACCCATTTTGCTCAGCCCCTACTTCCCTGCCCCATTGGAAAACACCAATCTAGTTTTTGTATCTGAGTTTATTTTTGTTTTGTTAGTTTTTTAAAAATTCTGTATGAATGAAATCATGTGTATCTTTTTTTTCCATCTCACTTATTTCACTTACCATAAAATCTTGAAATTCCATCTATGTTGTCACAAATGGCAAGATTTCATTCTTTTTTAATACTGGGTAGTGCTTCATTGTGTGTGTATGCCACATCTTCATCTATTCATTGAAGGACCTTTAGTGTGTTTCCATTTCCTGGCTATTGTAAACAATGCTGCAGTGGACATAGGAATGCATATATATTTTTGAGTTAGTGTTTTTGTATTCTTTGGACAAATACTGAGAAGTGGAATAATTGCATCATATGGTATTTCTAATTTTAGTTTTTGAAGCAACCTCCATACTGTTTTCCATAGTTGGCTGCACCAAATTATATTCTGAGCAATATATAAGGGTTTTTTTTTCCTTCACATCCTCTCCAACATTTGTTATGTTTTTGCCTTTTTGATAATAGCCATCCTTACTGGTGTGAGGTTGGTAGTTCATTGTGCTTTTGATTTTAATTTTCTAAATAGTTAGTAATGTTGAATATCTTTTCATGTATTTGTTGGCCATATCTAAGTCTTCTTTGGAAAAATATTCAGATCCTCTGCCAATTTTTTAATTGGGCCGCACATTTGTTGTTGAGTTGGTTGAGTCCTTTATATATTTTGGATATTAATTCCTTGTCAGATATATGATTGGAAAAAGATTGATTCTGGCAGGAGAGATGGTAATATGAATATTTTTAACATATCTTCCATTCAATAGATTACTTTTTCATTGCGATGATGGTTTCTTTTGCTGTGCAGAAGCTCTTTAATTTGATGTAGTCCCATTGGTTTATTTTTGCTTTTATTTCCTTTGCCTTTAGAGCCAGATCTAAGGAAATATTGCTCAGATTGATATTTGAGGAGCTTACTGCTTGTCTTTTCTTTTAGGAATCTTATGTATGTAGATCTTACATTTAAGACTTTAACCCATGTTGAGTTAATTTTTGCATATGGTGTAAGACAGTGATCTAGTTTCTTAATTTTGCATGTGGCTGTCATTTTCCCTACACCATTTATTGAAGAGATTGTCCTTTCTCCATTGTATGTTCTTGTATATTTTGCCATAAACTAGTTGTCCATATATGTAAGGGTTTAATTTTGTTAAATTAGTAACCACTAAGCTAGTAACAACTAAATTAACTAAAATTTTGTTAATCAGTTCTGCTGTGTTTTTATGGGTCTGTTTTTATGTCAATACCATACTGTTTTAATAACTCTAGCTTTGGAACATTGTTTGAAGTAAAGGAGTCTGATATCTCCAGCCATGTTTTTCAAAATATTAAGCTATTCAGTATCTCTACAAATTCTGAATTTTTTTGTACTAGTTCTATGAAAATGCCATTGGAATTTTGATAGGAATTACATTCAATATGTAGATTGCTTTGGGTAGTATGGGCATTTTTATGTATGAGCATGGACTATCTTTCCATATATTTGTGTCTTCAATTTCTTTCACCAATATCTTATAGTTTTCAGTGTGTAGGTCTCTGACCTCCTTGGTTAAGTTTATTCCTAGATATTTCTTCATTTTTGATGCAATTGCAAATAGAATTATTTCCTTAATTTCTCTTTCTGATGATTATTAATGTATATAAATGCCACAGATTTCTGTACATTGATTTTATATCTTGTTACTTTCTGAAATTCATTTATTAATTCCAAAAAATTGTGGGGTTTTTTTTTTTTTTTGGTCTTTAAGGTTTTATATTTATAGTATCTTGTCATCTGCAAGTTGTGATAGTTTTACTTCCTTCCTTTGCAATTTAAATGCTTTTTTTCTTTAAATTGCAGAATTGCTGTGACTAGGAGTTACAGTATGATATTGAATAAAAGTGGTGAGAGTGGACATCCCTGTCTTGTTCTTGATGATGCCATTGAGTATGACGTTAGCTGTGGGTTTGTCATATATGGCTTTATTAGGTTTATGTGTAGTCTCTCCATACCATTTTTTGACAGTTTTTATTATAAATGGATATTGAATTTTCCCAATTTTTTCTACATGTATTGAAATGATTATATGATTTTTATTCTTCATTTTGTTAATTTGGTGCATCATATTAATATATTTGTGGATGTTGAACTATCCTTGCATGCCTGGAATAAATCTCACTGGATCATGGTGTATAATCATTTTAATGTACTTAATATTTTTTGTGAGGTTTTACATAAATATTCATCATTGATACTGGCCTGTAATTCCCTTCCCTTCCCTTCCCTGCCCTGCACTTTCCTTCCTTTCCCTTCTTGTATACTGTATTGTATTCTTTTTTTTTTTTTAAAGATTTTATTTATTTATTTGACAGAGAGAGATCACAAGTAGACAGAGAGGCAGGCAGAGAGAGAGGGAAGCAAGCTCCCCGCCGAGCAAAGAGCCCGATGCGGGACTCGATCCCAGGACCCTGAGATCATGACCTGAGCTGAAGGCAGCGGCTTAACCCACTGAGCCACCCAGGCGCCCCTACTGTATTGTATTCTTGTTTGGCTTTGATATTCAGGTAATGTTGACCTCATAAAATGAGTTTGGAAGTGTTCTCTTTTTTTCAGTATTTTGGAAGAAGTTGAGAATGATAGGTATCAAATCTTTGAATATTTAATAGAGTTCACCAGTGAAGACTGAACCTTTGGTTGGGAGTTTTTTGAATACTGATTCAATCTCTTTGCTAATATTTGAACTATTCAGATTTCCTATTTCTTCATCATTCAGTCTTGGCAGATTATATGTTTCTTGGAACATTTATTTCTTCTAGGTTGTCCAATGTGTTGGCTTGAAATTATTAATAGTAGTCTCTTATGATCCTTTTTATTTCTGTTGTGTCAGTTGTAACTCCTGTTCTTTCATTTCTGGTTTTATTAGAACCCTCTCTTTTTTTGCTTAGTCTAGCTAAAGTTTTGTCAATTTTGTTTATCTTTTCAAAGAACCAGTTCTTAATTGCATTGATTTTTTTTTAGTCTTTATTTATTTCCACTTTGATTTTTATTATTTCTTGCCTTCTACTGATTTGGGGCTTCATTTATTTATTTATTTATTTATTTATTTATTTTCTAGCTCCTTTATGTGTAAAGTTAGATTATTTGATATTTTTCTTGTTTCTTGGGGTAGGCCTGTATCACAATGTTATTATCTCTTAGAACCACTTTTTCTGCATCAAAGATTTTGATATGTCACATTTCTGTTCTCATTTGTCTCAAGGCTTCTTTTTTTTTTAAATTTCTCCTTCACTTCTTTGATGATCCATGGTTGTTGAGTAGTATGTTTAATCTCTAGATTTTTGTGGTTTTTCTAGTTTTCCCCTTGTAACTGATTTTTTTGTTTCATACCATTGTGGTTGGAGAAAAAGCTTGATATGATTTCAGTGTTCTTGAATTTTTTGAGAATTGTTTTGTGGCCTAACATCTGATTTATCCTGGAGAATGTTTCAACTATGCTTGAGAAGAATGGAATATCTATTAAGTCCATCTGGTCTAATATGTTGTAGGATATTTATTTACTAATTTTCTGTTAGGATGATCTTTCATTGATTTAATTAGAGTGTTAAATTTTCCCAACTGTTATTGTATTGCTGTTAATTTCTCCTTTTGGGTTTGTTACAATTTGCTTTTATATATCTTGGTACTCCTAGGTTGGGTGAACATATGTTTATAAATATATGTCTTCTTTTTGGTTTGACCTGTTTATCATTATGTAATGCTCCTTTTTGTCTATTATTTCTGTCTCTGTCTGTCTTAGAGTCTATTTTGTCTGCTACGAGTATAGCTATACCAGTTTTCTTTTTGTTTCCATTTGCATAGAACATCTTTCTCCACCTCCTCACTTTCATTCTCACTTCTGAAGTGAGTCTCTTTTAAGCAGCATATAAATGGGTCTTTTTTTTTAAAAGTCCATTCTGGCACTTTGTGTCTTCTGACTGGAAAGCTTAGTCCATATACACTTAAAGTAAATGCTGGTATCTCTGTACTTAATGGCATTTTGTTCATTGTTTTCTGGTTGTTTTTGTAGTTCCTTCTTGTTTTTTCATTCTATTTCTTACTTCCTGTGTAGTTCAATGGATTCCTTTAGTGTTAGATTTCTTCCTCATTTTCTTTTGCAAATTTAGTATAGGTTTTTGCGTTGGGTTATTGTGAAGTTCTTCTGTGACTTCCTATGTATATAGTGGTCTCTTCTCATTTGATGGCAACTTAATTTTTTGAAAATGTTACTGTTTATTTGTCAGAGAGATAGGACAAACAGGGAGAACTCAGCCAGAGGGAGAAGCAGTCTCCCTGTTGAGCAAGGAGCCTGATGTAGGACTCAATCCTGGGACCCCGGGATCATGACCGGAGCTGAAGGCAGATACTTAACTGACTGAACCACCCAGGCATCCCACAACTTAATTGGAACACTTTCCGAAACTTTACTTTTTTTCTCCCCCTGCCACATTTATGTTCTGTTTTTTAAATTTTTTAAAAAAATTTTTATTTATTTATTCCAGAGGGAGAAAGTGTGTGTGAGAGTGAGACAGCATGAGCAGTGGGAGAGGGGCAGAGGTAGAAACAGATTCCCCACTGAGCAGAGAGCCCTCTGTGGGGCTCAATCCCAGGATCCCAGGAATATGACCTGAGCCAAAGGCAGTCACTTAACCAGCTGAGCCACACAGGTGCCCCCACATTTTGTTTTCTTGATGACATTTTACACATTTTTATTCTATGTATCTCTTAAGTAATTATTTCAGTTTCAATTAATTTTACTATTTTTTATCTTTTAACTTTGTACTTGCTTTATAAGTGATTGATCTACTTTTACTATATATTTAACTTTTTTTAATGAGAGTTTTACTTCTATATGTTTTCTTTTTATTAATTAGAGCCTTTTTTTTTTTCTTTAGGGATGTTCCTTTAACATTTCTTATAAGGCCTGTTTAGTGCTGATAAATTTGTTTAGTTTTTGCTTATATGGAAAACCCTTAACCTTTCCTTCAATTCTGTTAATAACTTTAGTGGGTAAAGAATTCTTGGTTGGAGGTTTTTTTCCTTTCAGGACTTCCAGTATAGTGTGATCTCTCTTCTGGCTTGGAAACTTTCTATCGAAAAATCTCCTGATAGCCTCATGGGGTTTCCCTTGTATGAAATAAGTTGTTTTTCTCTTGCTACTTTTAAGAGTCTTTCTTTATCTTTAATTTCTGCCATTTAATTATTTTTTTATTATTTTTTTAAGGATTTTATTTATTTATGTGACACAGAGAGAGAGAGAGATAGATCACAAGTAGGCAGAGAGGCAGACAGAGAGAGGGGGGAGCAGGCTCCCTGCCCAGCAGAAAGCCCAATGTGAGACTCGATCCCAGGACCCTGAGATCACTACCTGAGCCAAAGGCAGAGGCCTCGACCCACTGAGCCACCCAGGTGCCCCTGATTTCAACCATTTTAAATATAATGTATCTCACTATGGTTCTCCTTGGGTTTATCTTTTTTGGAACTCTGGGCTTCATAGATCTGTAGGTCTATGTTTCCTTCCCTAGGTTAGTGAACTATTCAGCTATTATTTCTTCAAATAAGTTTTATGCTTCTTTCTCTTTTTTTTCTTTCTGGGACTTCTATAATATAAATGTTACATGAGTTGATTATGTCCCAAATGTCCTTTAGTTATCTTTACTTTTTAAAATTTATTCTTGTTTTGCTTCTCTGTCTGGGTGAATTCTGGGCTTCATCCTCCAGCTTGCTGATCTTGTTTTCAGGTTCATCCAATCTGATGTTAAATCCCTGCAGTGTATTTTTTGGTTCAGTTATTATATTGTATTTTTCAGCTCTGTAACTTGTGTTTAGAACTTTCTTATATTTTCTGTCTCCTTGTTGAGGATCTCATGATGCTCACTGATTCTTCTTCTGGGCCTCATGAGCATCTTTATGACCATTACTAGTATTCTCTATCAGATAGATTACTTACCTTCATTTCATTAATGTCTTTTCTAGTATTTTGTCTTATTCTTTCATTTGCAACATATTCCTCTGTCTCTTCATTTTCTTGCCTCTGTGTTTGCATGTACTAGGCAAATCAGCTGCATCTTAGTTTTTGTTTGTTTGTTTGTTTTTTGGTTATTGTTGTTTGTCACATCTTAGAGATTTAAAGGATCCACTTGTGTAGGAGATTTCACATGGAGTCCCAAAACTCAATCCTCTCTGACTATCAGAGCTCAAGAGTTGTCCCGTATATGGGATGCACTTGCTTGTCTGCTGTGCAGGGATGTATTTGTGATGTGGGGGTGGGTTCAACTCTCACCTAGCCTAGCTGTGTTATGCAACAGTATTGGGGTGGTGGTTAACCTGAGCTGATGCCTGGCCTGGCTGCAGTGTGTGACTTTGCTGCGTGGTTGGGTAGTGTTATCACCTGGCTCTAGCAAGTTTGAGGAATTGTTCCAAAATGGCATCCACGAACACCAACCTTAGCAAGGTGGGATGAGGTTGCAGATATGGTACCTATCAGTAACTCTGTCCCTGGAGAAAGTCCCAGTGGTTTTGTATCTTCCTGGTAGATACTTTAAGATTAATATGTGGGCCTCCTTAAAATACAGTCTGGTTGTTTTCAAATTGGTGTTTTTGCACTGTGTCCAGGGGCAAGTGTCCAAGACTAGCCCCTTAAGAGTAGGTCCTCCACTTGCTACAATTAGTTTTCCTAGATATATTCCCTGTTAGTTTTCAAAGCCCACTGTTTAGGAGACTCATCTGTCTTGTTCAAGTTCTAAGGACTGAGGTGCTTAATATGGAGCACAAATTCCTAACTTCTCAGGGAAGAGTTCTATATTTTTGACATCACTCCTAACTGTGGATCTCTACACATGGGGTGGGGTTTTTGGGTGAGATAATGTCTATGCTTCACGTATCAATCTTGCTTTTCTTTTTGGTCTTTGTTGTAAAGGCTCTGTTCATGCGGTTTTGTTTTTGTTTTGTTTTGTTTGTTTGTTTTTCCAGAGGTAATTTTTCCATGTGTAGCTGTTTATTTATTGTATCCATGGGATCAGGGGAGTGAGCTCTGCATCATCCTATACCACCATCTTGAACCCAGCTGAATATATTTTTATCTTTAAAAATAATTGTAATATTATTGTGATTTCTGTTTTTTAATTGTTTTTTAAATTAAATTTAATTTTTTTATTGTGTTTTGTTAGTCACCATACAGTACATCATTAGTTTTTTGATGTAGCATTCCATGATTCATTGTTTGTATATAACACCCAGTGCTCCATGCAATCTGTGTCCTCCTTGTTACCCATCATCAGGCTCACCCCACCTGCTTTCTTCTAAAACCATCCAAAAAATTCTCCCTATTTAGTTAATTAACACATCTGTCATCTCATATATTTAATCTTTTGGGGAGGGGAGACCTTAAGTTTTACTCTTTGCAAATTTCACTTATGTAATACAGTTACCAAATATAGTTTCCATGTTTTACATTAGATCTTCAGACCTTGTTCCTGTTATACCTGAAAGATTTTGCCTTTTATTTTACCTTTTGCTTCTCCCTGTTTCCCCCATTGCCCAGAACTTGACAACTACTTTTATACTTTTATACTCTGTTCCTTATGAATTTCACTCTTTTTGGGGGGAGGGGAGTGTTCCACATGTAAGTGATACTGTACAGTATTTGTCTTTTTCTGTCTGACTTTTCTCACTTAGCATACTGACCTCAGGGTCCATCCAGGTTGTTACAGTTGGCAGAATTGCTTCTTTCTCATGGCTGAATACTATTCCATTGTATATATATACCACATCTTCTTTATCTATTTATTGTTTGATGGACACTGAGATTTTTCCCTATCTTGGCAACCGTGAACAATGCTGCAATGAACATGGAGGTGCAAATATCTCTTCAATATTGTTTTCATTTCCTTTGGATGTATGTTCGGAAGTGGGATTGGGTAGTTCTATTGTTAATGTTTTGGTGTTTCATAGTAGCTGCATGAATTTACATTCCAAGTTTATTGAATTTTTTGGTAAGCCTTAGATATGCCTCTCTCACCTCACCTTATTTCTAGCCCTAATGAAACACTCCCACCAGTTCCAAAATAGTTTGTTTAATAATAGTTCCACCAGAGAGGGTTGTCATTGGCCTGGCATGGGTTCCATGCCATCCCTGAACCAATCATTGATGTATAAGAGGAAGGTAGTGCTTTTATTGGGCTCTGAAGGTGGGTGGGATCAGTCCCTTTCCAACTTCTGAGAGTGTGAGAGAAGGCTTCCCAGAAGTAGAGTCTGAAATGGGGGTTCTTACTCAATTGGTTTCATTGGCAGTTACATCAGGAGAAGGGGGTAAGGAAGTGGGAAGTTGATAAAGAAGAATGGTTTCAGGTGAAGAACAGGTTCAGCATGATCCCACTCATTGAGACCAGGAGCCCACATTTTATAGCCCTGTGCTGGTCATTCATTGGCTGAGGCCTAGCAGTGGTGGAGGGAGGCAGCTCTATTGGATTGAGGACAGTTCTTTAGAGAATAAGGCAGCTGTACATTGTTGTCAGTCAACACATAGAGCAGCTAGAGATGGCCACGTGTACCAGTGAAGAGGTCTGGCCAGGGCCCCATCAGTCTCTAGTAAAAGGCGTGGTCTTGAAAGATAAAATTATCATACAGGGAAATGGATGCCACTCGGCATTTAGCAGATGTCCTTTGTAATTAACTCTTTAGCAAAGGAAATGGAATTGATAGTTGGTTAATAACATCTCTTTCAATGAGAAAAAGTTGTAACATGCACTTTCATATATCCGATCTAGAATATTGAAAAGCAGAAGCAGATGATCCAGCTGCCTTATTTCTGCCTGTCTTTTAAGTAAAAGAGTTGAGCAGAGTCAACAAGCAGTGATGCTCACCTGTGCTCACCTCCTTGTCTTCACCCAAATCGCCTGAGTTGAGTCACAAAATGCCAGTGAGTCATGCTGGCAGTCCATGTGAAGGCTTGGGAGTAGCTTGATGAGGTAGAATTATGATGAATAAAATGGACTTCTTCCTTAAAAATTCCATTAGGGGAAGTGTCATGGCATTTAGAGTTCCATATACTGGGGAAACTGCCCTGGTAGAGTGAACTGCAATCAGCAGAGGAAAGAGGAGACAGTTGTCAGCTACAGGCCATGCCAGGGAGCCTGCATAAATGTTCCTCTGTCGGCAAGGGGGAGCCCTGTCACCCTTTCATTAGCAGTAATTGAATGCCTACAGAGGCAGTAATTACAAATACCAGCCAGGCCTCACAAGCTCATCTGTCTTTGTTTATCATCACAGTAAGGGTATTGATCATTACTAGAGCCCTCCTTTCCTTTGGATAGGGACAAGGAAATTGGATTAATAAGGCCTGGCATGTATCGTGTAACACATGCTTGCAAGAAAAGGCAGATCAGAAGTGCTAAGAAATGTTGAGCACCTCATTTCCTGGGGTGTCCAACCTGCTAACATTCTTGAGTGCTTTCTTTGCAGGAGCTTATGCTTAGATTCTCCATAGTCTGAGCATTTTTGCTTTTGCTGGAGCCACAGAATTCCACAGATAGAAAGCAAACTGAGTATCTCCCATATTAATTCACCTTTCTGCAGGTAGCACCTAAATAAATGGAGGAAGGGAAAGAGAGAGAGAGAGAGAGAGAAGATAGCTAGGGAACCATCTCACTATTCTGAGAGCTGTAAATTTGTGTCATGGTAACCACAGAGTTTATGAGGGGAAAGTTTTTATTTAAGCCATCTAGCTAATCAATGAAAAAGAAAAGGGAGAAATAGAGCAGTGGTTCTCAAAAACTAGCATGCATCAAAATGACTTGGAAGGTTCATTAAAACACAGTTGCTGGCCCCCACCCCAGAGGTTCTGAGTCAGCCTGACTCAGATGTCTGCATTAAAAAAAAAAAAAAAAAATATATATATATATATATAATATATATAAATTTATATTATATATATTTTTATATATTATATATATATAATTTATATTATATATATAAATATATAAAATATATATAAATATATATATTTACTTAGAGAGAGTGTGAGTGGGGTAGATGGGGGCAGAGGGAGAGAAATCCTCAAGTAGATTCCCCACTGAGCATGGAGCCTGACTTAAGACTTGATCCCAGAACCCTGAGATCATGACCTGAGCTAAAACCAAGAGTTAACACTTAACCCACTGAGACACCCAGGTACCCCTGGAGAATCTGTATTTTTAACAAATTGCCAAGTGATGCTGTGGCTACTGGTCCAGGACCACACTTGGAGAACCACTTGATTAGAGCATCCCTATTTTGCAAACCTTAATGAAATAACATATGTAGGAAGTGATTATCAGTGATTTTAATGTCACACAAGGAAACAGACAGTTGATTGAACACTATGTGTATCTTGATGGAAGTACAAAAAAACACCAATAAGAAAAGTCAAAATAATCATCCTTAATCAGTCAATCCGGATCTAACTATCAGTTTACAGGAGATACAGGGATAGAGAAACACTAGTTAACACTAGCTTAACACTAGTTAAATAGTGTTGCAACAGGGGTGCAAACAGCAAAGACTCTTCAAGGCAACTCATTTATTGCCTGCAGGAAAAGAAAAGTAGGAGGAGGAATGTATGGATTCTAGAAGACTTAAGAAATGCATGATCCCAGTGATTGGACCTGTGTGGATGCTGTTCTGATCCAGTGAACTGTGGAAAAGGAAACTGTGAGCCAAGCTGGAAAACCTGGAAGCTGAGCAGGTACGTGATGGCATCAGAGAATTCTCCCCGCCACCTTCCCATGCTGGATTCCTTCTTAACTTTTCGTTCTCCGTTTAAATATTGTCTTTGTAAGAAGGTTTTCTTTAACTATCTGATCTAGATAACTCCCCCTTCTCTCTTTTACCCTTCTGTTTGTTTAATGACCTCTCATTGTAATTATGCATTTATTGGTTTTGTTTTTGTGTGTCTCCTGACCAGTCTGAACACTCCACGAGGCCGTGTCTCACAGTGTCATGCCTCCAGTGCGGATTGCTTGTTACACTGGAAATACACAGTATTTATTTCCTGAATGAATGATGAATAAGTGAGGGCATTCTAAGGGTTTTCAAATTCTTGTCCCTTACCTGCTTTTAATAACTTTTATCTGAACTTGTTAGAGGCCTTTAGGTAGGTAATACTTTGCCATTTTTTTGTGAAGTCAAACATGATGAGTGATTTGTCCAAGATCGTGAGTTGTACTAAACCAGCATAGCCAGGAAGATGATGACAACAACAACAATAAAAACAACAAAAACCAGCCTTTCTGTCTTCAGTCATGGTGGTCTAATGTTCTAATATGTTTCCATTCAGAGATGTCTGACCATCTAGAAATAGTCATTTTAACAGTTAATCTTGATGGTTTTGGTGGAAGAGAGGAGGTTCTGTTCATAGAGGTGGGTAATAAGCATCTGAGATGCTACATATTTGGGTGATGAAGTAGTTGTGTATTTGGCAAGTTAGCATTCCTGAAGTGTGTTGATTGCCCTCTCAGGTTGCAGGTAGTCATTTCAGTTTCCTGACCATTCTGGAGTAGAGTCATCAGGACCCCAGTGTGTCTAGGATTTCCCACCTCCTCTCTCTCTCTCTCTCTCTCTCTCTCTCTCAATCTCTATTTCTCTCAATCCCTACCTCTTTCTCCATCTCTGTCTCTACGTTTATAGATCTATTTCTTTATCTCGGTTTGAATCTCTTTCTCTGTGTCTTTAGCTTGGTATCTCTAGCTCAATCTCTATCTTTGCATTTTCTGCCATTTGATATCTTTTTTTTTTTTTTTAAAGATTTTATTTTTATTTATTTGACAGAGAGAGATCACAAGTAGACAGAGAGGCAGGCAGAGAGAGAGAGAGAGAGAGGGAAGCAGGCTCCCTGCTGAGCAGAGAACCCGATGCGGGACTCGATCCCAGGACCCTGAGATCATGACCTGAGCCGAAGGCAGCGGCTTAAACTCTTGCCTTTCCTCAACTTCTGCCATGTTTCTTTCTGCTCCCTTTCACAGGAAAACTTAGTAAAAGAATTGTCCACGAGCACTGTTTCCCATTTTTTTTAACCTCCTTTTTTTTTTTTTTTCCATCCACTCCAATTTGTTTGCTCTTCTCAAACTTTCTTTGACAAAGAAACTGAGATTGTCCATATTTGCAGATCGGGTAGTCTGTTCTCATGTTACTTGACCTCAGAAGGACTGGGCACTGACCACCCCTTCCTCATTGATTCACTACTCTCTTGGTGTGTTTATTAGGCAGGATTGAGTTATTGCTATAAGAAATAATCACAAAATCTCAGTGGCTTAACACAATAAAATTTTATTTTTTGCTCATTATGGTATCCATTGTTATAATAATGGGGAAAGGATTGTGTAGGAGATTTTTATGGGCCAGGCTTGGAGTAACATATATCACTTTCACCCAGATGCCAGTTGGCATTCCTTGGTTATTCCTGGATACAAGGGGTGCTGAGAAGTGTAATCCCAGGCTGGGCATTTATTTCCCAGCAATAACTACACTATGGAAAGTGAGTGTGAGTCTGGTGAACAACTTGGCTATGGGTAAGAGACAGGCAGCAGTCAAGTCATTTGTGTATGTCCCTGAGTCTGCAGAGCATACTTCCTCCTCAAATTCCATCTCTGCTTTGCCCATTGGAGATCACTTATCTCCGTCACCCTGCTTTCTTCCTAGTCAGGGTCTTATCTCCTTGTGAAGACATCCCACAGACAAAGATTTGTTGTGGGTCCCCAGATCACTTTTACACCTAGAACTTCTCTAGAAAATGGACCATTTAATTCAAAATATCCTCTTACAAGCTCCCATTAGAATCTTAATTATCCTAATACAGAGGAGCTGCATTTCTCTGCGGGAGGCACATTTTTAATGATTTTGTATTTAATATGTTCTCTGTGCTTTTTGGGCTCTGTATACTCTGGGAGACTTTGGGTCATACAGGGAATAGCATTACCCAACATTGCACCACAATTCTGAAAATCTCTCTATATTAAATTTAGGGGGAAAAAAACCTATATTATGAGTACAACATGTGTGGACAATTAATGACTTTATTCCACATGGATGCATAAGGCTTTTAATTTTAAAATGCCCATAAAAAATCACAAGAGCTCTCACCGTGCTTCTCTTTTATCTGGAGGCAGATTTATTCTGGGGTAGGTCTCTCGATAGTGTCTCTATTTCCTCACAGGGGGCTGGCTCAGAGCCAAACACGTCCTGGGATTTGCATGGGTAAGTGAGGACTGGACACAACCAGGCAAAGCCCTTTGCAAGAAGAGCCCCCCCCCCCCACCCCTCCGGCAAATGGGTTGCAAAAGGGAGAGTTATCACACTCTGCCTGGCTAGATCCACAGAAGGGAATGTCTCCTTACAGCTGGCCAAATCTCTTCTCCTGTGAACTTGCTTTATTCTAAAAGGTTTAATTGGTAGGGGAGTGCCATCAACATAAAATCTGTGTCTCTTCGTGGTAACTGAAATTCTTGGAGCACTCTGCTGCCTCTCAATTTTTGAAATTGCGTTACCCCAGATCATTCACCACCCTTGCACTGAAGTACGTGAGACAATGTAAGTTGCAAAGAGTAGGTGTGACTGAAGCTGTAGTATACCACGGACTGTCTCTGGCCATGATCTCCATATTCAGAAGAGTTCATTTGAACAAATTTCACTGGAACTTAATATTGTACACCCATTACTAGGTAATTTGGGGTATAAACAGTAAACAAAATATCACAATGGATGCTGTGATTTCCCCCTTCAAGACTGAAGAACTTAACTCCCAGCTGGTGCGAATGCTCCTGGCTGACAGTCTTCAACAGTCCACACTTTTAAAGAATTGACTCAGCTAGAGAGCTGTCTCACCCAAGCTCACATCCCCTTCCTGTGACAGCCCATGCGTAATGACAGAATTGAGGGTCTAACCATGAAGGGCCATCCCAGTGACCGAGTTCCTCATAGGGTTGGCTGAGGTCTTGGTTGAGACTGCATTGTTTTCCTCTTTCTTTGCCCAGCTCTGCTTTCTCTCCATGTCTTCTTCAGGTGCCCTCAAGAGTACTCTTCCATACTCATCCTGTATGCTAATGTCTAGGTCAGGGTCTGTTTCTTTCCTCTGACTGAGGAGCTCACAATCTATGGGACCAAAGTGGGAGAAGCAGCATCCAACTCTTCTGCTCTCTTTCTTCCTTTCTCCAAGATAAGAATGAGCCTTGTCCTGAATGGGAGCAAAGATGGCTAATTTCCACTTTGCGTAGGCAGGATATGAAAGAATGTTGAAAGGCCATTTATTCTTTTCCCATTTCTCATTCACAGCTCCTTTCCCTGTACACTTGTATTATATACCTTGATTTTTTTTTTTTTTTTAAGATTTTGTTTATTTGACAGACAGAGATCACAAGTAGGCAGAGAGGCAGGCAGAGAGAGAGGAAGGGAAGCAGGCTTGCCGCTAAGCAGGGAACCGGATGCAGGGCTTGATCCCAGGACCCTGGGATCATGACCTGAGTCAAAGGCAGAGGCTTTAACCCACTGAGCCACCCAGGCGCCCCGTGTACCTTGATTTTTTTTTTTTAAAGATTTTATTTATTTGATAGAGATCACAAGTAGGCAGAGAGGCAAGCAGAGAGAGAGAGAGAGAGAGAGAGAGAGGAGGAAGCAGGCTCCCTGCAGAGCAGAGAGCCTGATGCGGGGCTCTATCCCAGGACCCTGAGATCATGACCTGAGCCGAAGGCAGAGGCTTAACCCACTGAGCCACCCAGGTGCCCCCATGTACCTTGATTTTAATTTCAAATGGTGGATGAGGCTCTCGGCAACTCTCAGGTAGACATTACATATTCTACCATGGATCTAAAAGGCCAACTCCCAAGTAATGGTTTTGGAAGATCAATAACAAAGTTGTTCCCAGACTTGCTGAAGCAGGTTTTACGTTTATAGTGTAAAAAACAAAAGGCTTAAAGAAAGAAGTGAGTTCATCTAAAGAGAGCTAGATTACATCATTAAACTTTAATTAACTTGATGGTTTTGACTTAAAATCAATGGAGCTTTCTCACTTATAGGAAAGAAAAACCTTACTTTTTTATGTGCCACTATTTTTTTTTTCTAATATAGCATGCGGTATCTTTGATGTGTGTCTCTTGGACTTATTTTCTTTTCAGAGTTTGGAACTGGAAATTTTTTGTTGTTGTTGTTTACTTGAAATGTAACTGTATTTGGAATAAGATTTTAAAAGACTTTAAAACTTAAAACTTGGCAAAAAGTAGGATACTTCATGTTTTGATTTCGAAAGTCTTAGCTGTATAGGGAGGGGGTTAAGGGGGCATAAAGGCATTTTTATGTAGATATAATTAGGTTCAGTTCTGTTCCGCTGGGAGACTTTTGAATTTTTCTGTTGAGTATTATTTTAAGAGGAGTTCACTGGGTAGCAAAGTACTGCACTAGGTACTTTGAAAAGACCCAGCAGAAGTATTCGTCTATGTTTCTAATTTAATTGATTTAAATCTACCTAATATTCAGCTGTGGCTGAACTAGCTGTTCATTGTTCATGAGCACAGACAATTCTATTAGTATATGCAAGTTGCTAGTAAACAACATGAAATAAACCTGCTAGTACAAGGGATGCTTAAAAATTCTCCTTCTAGCCTCCTTTACTGATAGGAATTGGATAGTTCTCTAAAGGGCCTGCCCATGTGCATGTAGATTTTTCTTTTATTTCTTGAGTCTAGCGTTATGATGCTGACATTTAGTATGCATTAAAAAAAATATGTGGTTAGGATGGAGTAAGTTAGCTTTAGTTTTGGGAAATATAAATTATTCTTGATTTATTTGGCAGAAATTCAGGAAATCAGATATTTACAACCTCACTGGAAGGCCCTTCGGATCAGATTTAAGGCTGGGCCTGAAGGGATAGTTTCTGGGACCATATCTGCATAATACGGGAGTAATAAGAAGGGCAGGAGAAGACACCAAACAAATGAGAAAGACCTTACCTTCTTTAATGGAAAAGGGAGAGGAAAAGATAATTGGAGGCACTTATATGGTAATAATTCATTCCCCCCCCCAAAGCATATTAAAGCAGAAAAATGAATAGTCCAATTGAGTATACTTTCCATCATTTTTATGTAACTAAATTGTGGTAACAGGAGTTGGGTGACTCTTTGGCCTGGGGATATGATGACTTGGCCATCATTTTGACAAAGTAGGAAGAAAGCAGAAAAATAATAGTTGGAATGCTTCAGTGGCTCACTTGGTTAAGCATCTGACTCTTGATTTTGGCTCAGGTCATGATCTTAGGGTTGTGAGATTGAGCCTCGCCTCAGGCTCTACACTTAATGAGTAGTCTGCTTGGGGAATTCTCTCTCCCCCTCCCTCTGTCCCACTCTGTGCTGCACCGCTACCCCCCTCCCAACCCTGGCCCCGCTCCAGTGTGCTCTCTCACTCTTAAAAAAAAAAGGAGGGGCGCCTGGGTGGCTCAGTGGTTTAAGCTGCTGCCTTCAGCTCAGGTCATGATCTCGGGGTCCTGGGATCGAGTCCCGCGTCGGGCTCTCTGCTTGGCGGGGAGCCTGCTTCCTCCTCTCTCTCTCTGCCTGCTTCTCTCCCTACTTGTGATCTCTATCTGTCAAATAAATAAATAAAATTAAAAAAAAAAAAAGGAAAAGAAGAGGAATAGTTTATCATTTTAACTGTGAGATGGGATTCTTTTTTTTTTTTTAACAACATTTTGGAGAGAAAAACACGGGGCTGGTAATGGAGTGTGTGCAGGAAAGTAATGAAAAGAAACAGTGCTAAAAAGTATTTCTTATGGTATTTGAGAAATGGAGGTAAAGACCTCGAAGTTATTTTGAAATTATGCTTTGGTTGTTGAACATTTTTGAAATCTTGGTATTACTCTAAGCTGGGCCACATGCATTATGTCTTTGATACAGTTACAAAAATAGGAGCACAAATAGTCATCCTTAAGGATTTTTAGGTCTGTTCAGCACCTCAGTAGACTCCTTACTTTTTTGTAATAGATAACTCACATTCATATGAAATTGCACATCACACAGGGTAACCTGAGCATGTGATTATTGAGTGAAATGAATTGGAGAAAAGCTCTAAAAAACCATCTTCAGGGGGAAGTTATTCCTCCCTGACTTCTCCTTGATGTCATCTCATCGATTTTAAACTCAGCGATATCATTTTCAGCTAATATATTCCAGACGCTGTGACAGATGCTGGAGAGACCAAATAAAAAGGCAACTGTGTATGTTCACAGTAGCTAACAGTTTGATGGAGGAGCTAGTAAATCTTTCATTTCCATGATTGTCTGGATAGTGTTTACTCAGTGCCCATACAGGCCTTGTGGCTGTAATGACAGACAAGGTGGGCCTGGTTTCTGCCCTCATGGAAGTTCGAGTCTGGCCAGATGATTACTACTAAATGTGTATGCTACCAGAGTAAATGTAGGTGTAATGAAAGCATAAAAGAGGGTAATTCACCTGGTTAATAAAATCATTTGTCATAATAGGTTATGGTTAATGGACCAAATTTCATACATTATGATTAACCGAAGTCCATACTTTACGTGGACTTCCTTTACCTAATGTCCATTTTCTGTTCCAGAATCCATCCGGTATACCACCTTACATTTAATTGTCATGTCCCCTGGCTTCTCTTGGCTGTGACAGTTTTCTCAGACTTTCCTTAGTTTTGAAGGCCTTGACAATTTGGAGACATATACTGGTCAAGTGTTTTGAAGAATATCCTTCCACTGGGGTTTTCCTGTTGCTTTTCTCATGATGGGACAGAGCTTTTTGGTTTTGGGGCAGGAAGACCACAGAGGTAAATTGCCACTCCCTTCAGATCCTATCTCTTAACCTGGAAATAGTTGTCACTTGTTACTGACCTTGATCATGGCTGATGTAGTGGTTTGTCAGATTCCAGCCCTATAAAGTGGCTCCTATTTTCCCTGTTTTCGTACTGTACTCTCTTTAATGTCGTCCTAGTGCACCTCACACTTAGGATGTGAGGCATTATGCTCCACTCTTTTGAGAAGAAATGATGCAGAGTTCTATGTGAAGATTTGTTTCTTCTCCCCCATTACTTATTTATGTATTCAGTCATTGATTTCAATCAGTATAGACTCATGGATATTTATTTCCTACCTCAGGTTATAATCCAATGCCACATAATTCTATGAGTCAAATTGCTCTACTCTGAGCTCTGTCATTTGGTTTCTGGATCCCTTTGATTTTCCAGCATCAGTGTGGGTATTTTATTAGGTGCATCTGTACTTTTTTCCCACTAGAAGATGTTGCTCCAAGCTCTAATTATCTTCTACATCAGTCCTAGAATGAACCAGTGAGCTGTGGTTCCTTTCATTGAAGAATGATATGAGAAACAGGACCTGAGTATTAGAAATGCACCTATTATAAGGGGTCTTGCACTTAGCCCTTCTCAGCTCTCAGAGGAAGGACTTATGTGTCTGTATGCCAACCTATGTATACACATATATCCATAAATATTTTTATATGTAACTTCATCTATATTAGACTAAAAAAGAGTTCATATTGATGTCTCTGACTCTAATTCATTACTACATGGATCATTCTGGCCTTCTCCCCACTTTTATCTACAAACTCCCCCTGCAGTAGTGGGAAATGTGCCCCTACTATCTGCTGTTCGATCACTCAATAATTTAATTCTAGTTTACATGTATAGGAGTATCAGAGTTGTTAACCTGTACTCATGGGACAAAATTTGATCAGTGGGAGTACAGAGCTTATGTACAATTTATTCTGCCTTTCATCTTACAGACTCTACTCATTTCTAAAATTCCTAAGGTGAGCAGCTTTCTCTGCTCCCCCTAGGTTGTTTTTACATTTGTAATGCAGTTAGATTATTTGTTATATTCTGGACTCCATCCTGGAATATCCAACCTCTTCAGTGATTTTTAAAAAAATTTATGTACATTAAGGTTCACTATAGTTCTATGCTGTATGATTCGGACTCTCTAATTCTGTGGTCTTGACAAATGAATAGTGTCATAAACCCACCATTATGGTATCATATAGAACAGTTTGACCACCTGAAATCGCCTGTGCTTTACCTAATTTAGCTTACCTCCCATATTCTGGACTTCTGGCAACCAGTGATTTTTTTTTTCATTTTATTTTTATTTATTTTTTATTTTTTTATAAACATATAATGTATTTTTATCCCCAGGGGTACAGGTCTGTGACTAGCCAGGTTTACACACTTCACAGCACTCACCATAGCACATAACCTCCCCAATGTCCATAACCCCAACCCCCTCCCCCCAGCAACCCTCAGTTTGTTTTGTGAGATTAAGAGTCACTTATGGTTTGTCTCCCTCCCAATCCCATCTTGTTTCATTTATTCTTCTCCTACTCCCTTAACCCCCCCATGTTGCCTCTCCACTTCCTCATATCAGGGAGATCATATGATAGTTGTCTTTCTCCGATTGACTTATTTCGCTAAGCATGATACCCTCTAGTTCCATCCACATTGTCGCAAATGGCAAGATTTCATTTCTTTTGATGGCTGCATAGTATTCCATTGTGTATATATACCACTTCTTCTTTATCCATTCATCTGTTGATGGACCTCTAGGTTCTATCCATAGTTTGGCTATTGTAGACATTGCTGCTATAAACATTCGGGTGCACGTACCCCTTCGGATCACTACATTTGTATAGTGCAATTGCTGGGTCATAGGGTAGTTCTATTTTCAACATTTTGAGGAACCTCCATGCTGTTTTCCAGAGTGGTTGCACCAGCTTACATTCCCAACCAACAGTGTAGGAGGGTTCCCCTTTCTCCGCATCCTCGCCAGCATCTGTCATTTCCTGACTTGTTAATTTTAGCCATTCTGACTGGTGTGAGGTGGTATCTCATTGTGGTTTTGATTTGTATTTCCCTGATGCCGAGTGATGTGGAGCACTTTTTCATGTGTCTGCTGGCCATCTGGATGTCTTCTTTGCAGAAATGTCTGTTCATGTCCTCTGCCCATTTCTTGATTGGATTGTTTGTTCTTTGGGTGTTGAGTTTGCTAAGTTTCTTATAGATTTTGGACGCTAGCCCTTTATCTGATATGTTGTTTGCAAATATCTTCTCCCATTCTGTCAGTTGTCTTTTGGTTTTGTTAACTGTTTCCTTTGCTGTGCAAAAGCTTTTGATCTTGATGAAATCCCAATAGTTCATTTTTGCCCTTGTTTCCCTTGCCTTTGCGATGTTCCTAGGAAGACGTTGCTGTGGCTTAGATTGAAGAGGTTGCTGCCTGTGTTCTCTTCAAGGATTTTGATGGATTACTTTCTCACATTGAGGTCTTTCATCCATTTTGAGTCTATTTTCGTGTGTGGTATAAGAAAAATTTCATTTTTCTGCATGTGACTGTCCAATTTTCCCAGCACTATTTATTGAAGAGGCTGTCTTTTTTCCATTGGACATTCTTTCCTGCTTTGTCAAAGATTAGTTGACCATAGAGTTGAGGGTCTATTTCTGAGCTCTCTATTCTGTTCCATTGATCTGTGTGTCTGTTTTTGTGCCAGTACCATGCTGTCTTGATGATGACAGCTTTGTAATAGAGCTTGAAGTCTGGAATTGTGATACCACCCACTTTGGCTTTCTTTTTCAATATTCCTTTGGCTATTCAAGGTCTTTTCTGGTTCCATATAAATTTTAGGATTATGTGTTCCATTTCTTTGAAAAAAAAATGGATGGTATTTTGATAGGGATTGCATTAAATGTGTAGATTGCTTTACGTAGCATAGACATTTTCACAATATTTGTTCTTCCAATCCAGGAGCATGGAACATTTTCCCATTTCTTTGTGTCTTCCTCCATTTCTTTCATGAGTACTTTATAGTTCTCTGCGTATAGATTCTTAGCCTCTTTGGTTAGGTTTATTCCTAGGTATCTTATAGTTTTGGGTGCAATTGTAAATGGGATTGACTCCTTAATTTCTCTTTCTTCTGTTTTGTTGTTGATGTAGAGAAATGCAACCAATTTCTGTGCATTGATTTTATATCCTGACACTTTACTGAATTCCTGTACAAGTTCTAGCAGTTTTGGAGTGGAGTCTTTTGGGTTTCCACATATAGTATCATATCATCTGCAAAGAGTGATAGTTTGACTTCTTCTTTGCCGATTTGGATGCCTTTAATTTCTTTTTGTTGTCTGATTGCTGAGGCTAGGACTTCTAGTACTATGTTGAATAGCAGTGGTGATAATGGACATCCCTGCTCTGTTCCTGACCTTAACGGAAAAGCTTTCAGTTTTTCTCCATTGAGAATGATATTTTCGGTGGGTTTTTCATAGATGCCTTTGATAATATAACCAGTGATCTTTTTTATTGTTGCTAGGTTTTGCCCTCTCCAAAATTTCATATAATTGTAATCATATACTACATAGCATTTTTATTTTTTATTTTTAAAAAATATTTAATTTATTTATTTGACAGACAGAGGTCACAAGAAGGCAGAGAGGCAGGCAGAGAGCAAGGGGGAAGCAGGCTCCCCGCTGAGCTGAGAGCCCGATGTGGGGCTCAATCCCAGGACCCTGAGATCATGATCTGAGCTAAAGGCAGAGGCTTAACCCACTGAGCCACCCAGGCACCCCTTCATAGCATTTTTTTTTTAAAGATTTTATTTATTTATTTGACAGAGAGATCTCACAAGTAGACAGAGAGGCAGGCAGAGAGAGAGAGGACGGAAGCAGGCTCCCCGCTGAGCAGAAAGCCCGATGCGGGGCTCGATCCCAGGACCCTGGGATCATGACCTGAGCCGAAAGCAGAGGCTTTAACCCACTGAGCCACCCAGGCGCCCCCTTCATAGCATTTTTAACTGGATTTTATTTTATTTTATTTTTTTTAAATATTTTATTTATTTGACAGAGAGAAATCACAACTAGGCAGAGAAGCAGGCAGAGAGAGAGGAGGAAGCAGGCTCCCCGCAGAGCAGAGAACCCGATGCGGGGCTTGATCCCAGGACCCTGGGATCATGACCTGAGCTGAAGGCAGAGGCTTTAACCCACTGAGCCACCCAGGCGCCCCCCCCCCCCCTTCATAGCATTTTTAAAGTAGCTTCTTTCACTTTTCAAATTGCCTTAAGATTCATATATCTTTCTATGCTTCAATGGCTCCTTTATTTTTATTGTTGACTCATTCTCTGTTACATAGATATACCATAGTTTGTTTACTCATTCACCTATTAAAAGACATTTTGGTTGCTTTCAGTTGTTAACAATTATGGATATTGATACTATGAAGATTAATAGGCAACTTTTTATGTAGAGGTAAGTTTTCAAATCGTTGGGTAAATAACCTAGGAGCATGATCTCCAGATTGTATGGTAAAAGTATGTTTAGCTTCATAAGAAACTGAAAACTGTCTTCCAAAGTGGCTGTACTATTCTGCATTCCTACTGGCAATGCAAATGAATGAGAGTTCCTGTTGCTCTATATCCTTGTCAGTAATGGTTTTGTCCATTTAAAAAAATTAGATATTTTAATAGGTGTGTAGTGGTAACTCCTCATTGTTCAACTCACAGTTTCCTAATGACAGATGATACTGAGTTTATTTTCATATGCTCACTTGCCATTGCAGATCTTCTTTGGTGAGGTGTGTATTAAGATCTCTCAATTACCTGATCAGTTTTTCAGACTCTGTAAATCAATTTTGCCTGTTACTATGCCTATGGGTAATTTTATTGCTGGCAAAACCAAAATTCTTGGAGATGTTCAAGAGTGTCAATCACTTAATTGGAATGAATGAGTAGAAAGAATATCTTTGAAATCTGATGATCTGAAAGGAAGAATATGTGCTGAAATTTAGATTGTGGATCCAAAGGTTAAAAGATTATGGATCTAAGGTAGGTAAGATTTAGAACAATCTTTTGGGATCCCAACACCTTCATTCCCCAGGCTTCACTACTTTCATGTTCCATGGCATTTGTGTTCTTAGTTTCTTTTGGGGGTCACTTGACTGTATGTTATGATGGTCAGGAGATATAATCTGGGAGCATATAATCCTGACTCTAAACTCAAGCAGTACCAGGATTTGAACCATCTCCCATGAGATGTCCAGTATTAAGATAATTATTTCACATAACTTAAGTATCATCCTTCCTTTCATATTTGGAGAGATTCCAGTGTTCAGCACATTTTCATTTAGTTCTGGTTTGATGGATTGACTTGCTTAAAATATGTCAGGACTGTTCAGACTCCCTGGCAGTTGAGAATGTGGCTCTTCATCTAGAATATAGGCTGGGTGGCAAAGGAAACTCTTGGCATACTGCTTCACTGAGACTTGTAAATAATCATTAAACGGACTTATGCATCCAAATTCTGCTGTTTCATTTACTTTTTTCAAAACACATGAAGGAGTTTTAGTTCTGGATAATAAACAATAAGAATCACAGCACTCTTCATTTAAACCAAATGAGCTCAATGAGGGTATACAATTTTTGCAATTACAATTTCACTGTTTTGCATATATTCACAATAGAAGAAGAAAACAAAAAGGCATAACTTCTTGGTATGCTGAGAGATGGGAACTCATAAAAAGCTTTGTGGACCTCTGGTGGTCACATTTGGAATCCAGTTCCATCCTGGTCTATGATGGGTTTTACAATCTTGGGCAAAGTTCTTGTGACTTTTGGCATTAGTCCTCTTATCTAGAATGAATAAGTGGAGGCAGATGTTATCTGATTTATCTTCAGTAGCAGTGTGTGATAATAGATCCTAATACAGGCTGCAGTTTTGGTGCAAAGGAGAAAGCGGAAGAGCTGGTGGTACATGTATTCAACTACCTTATAAAACTTGCATTGACTTTAGGTGGCCACCAGGGGACATCCAAGAGCACTACAAGAGCACTACAAGAGTTCAAGAGTTGTTTGTAAATCTGTAAATCGAACTTTTCTTTCCTATTGACAAAATTTCAGAGATATGTTCCCACAGGAAAACAGTGGCTCCTAGAGCAATAAAAATTATGTTCAGGGGTATAAACAGTTTTAACAGCAGTATTTAAAGGGAACATATGGAGTAATATATCTTTGATATTATTGTGTCTTGCATTACATTGGATTTGTGGTAAGGCAGCAATTTTATAAGTTTGTGGAAAGAATTCACTTCTTTTGGTTATGAATATTTTAATATTTGCCTTGTTTTTTAATGTAACTGTAGAATTGTTACCTCTTAATAATAAATGTAAGGCCATTATATCTTGTTTACCTACCCCATCTCTTTCTTGTGTAGTGCTCATGATGGGCAAAGAGGGACCATTGTACAACCACAGAATGACAGGACTGGAAAAACTTCCAGATCATGTTTAGTCCTCTTGCTGTACTGATAAGGAAACCAAAGTGAGACAGATTAAATTATTTGTACGAAGTCACACAAATAATTAGTTTAAGTCAAAAATACTATACGGAGCTATATGTTAGCAGTCTGTTTTCAGCACCTTCTAGTGGCAAAAATCCACTCTTAAACTGCAGCTCAGGTCCATGAGTTCTTATTATGGCCTTAATGAAATTGCCCTAAAAATGTCCTGCCTTTTGTTCCCCAATTTCTCCATCTGTGGCTCTGTTGCTGAGGACTCTGGACCAACATTAGTTCCCATTTTTCCATTTATGGTGGTGCCAACAGCAAATGTGACTATACCAAACTCTTAAACAAGAAGACATGAACTATTGAACCAAAGTGATCCTTATCTTTTCAGGAATACTCTCTCAGTCAGCAGAAATGGGGCCTAGATTTTAGTTGTTTCAGAGGACAGGGTCCAGCCTAATATTGGCTTTATTTTGTATATTTTTGTCATTTGATTCATTATATAATCTCCAGAAGGGTAGGTTGTAGGTTCGTGCTCTGATGATGAAGGGACATGAGAATTTATCATCTTTGACCTTCATGAGGTCAACAGATGCTTTGTTTAATCCAGAATTATAGTTTCTGGAAGTCTTTTAAAACGACCAGGTATTTACTAGTTGCCCAGTCCTTTTATGTAAATAGAGTACCTCGCCAATTGCTCATGAATGAGTGGGTGGGATGGTGATGAAATCAGCCCTGATAATGTCTTTAGGCAGCAGAAAAACTCAGATGTTTTGAGCACTACTAAACTTCTCAGATCCTGTAGAAGGTAAGAAATTAAGGTGAATGAAGGAAAATAAAATTTATGTGTATTTTAAAGGGTAACAACACATTACCATTTTCTTTTTTTTATCAGTAACTTTTTTTAATAAAAAAATCATCTTCTCAATTAAAATACATCCTCCTATGACAATATTCTACAGTTTTTTTTTCCATTTTATTTATTTTTTCAGCGTAACAGTATTCATTCTTTTTTTTTTTTTTTTTTGGGAATAGTTTATTTATTTATAGTATATTTATTTTTAGTACCTTATTTGGGAATATACTTTTTCTTTTTTTTTTTTCCATTTTATTTATTTTTTCAGCGTAACAGTATTCATTCTTTTTGCACAACACCCAGTGCTCCATGCAAAACGTGCCCTCCCCATTACCCACCACCTGTTCCCCCAACCTCCCACCCCTGACCTTTCAAAACCCTCAGGTTGCCCCAACCTCCCACCCCTGACCCTTCAAAACCCTCAGGTTGTTTTTCAGAGTCCATACTCTCTTATGGTTCGCCTCGCCTACCCAATGTCCATAGCCCGCTCCCCCTCTCCCAATCCCACCTCCCCCCAGCAACCCCCAGTTTGTTTTGTGAGATTAAGAGTCATTTATGGTTTGTCTCCCTCCCAATCCCATCTTGTTTCATTTATTCTTCTCCTATCCCCCTACCCCCCCATGTTGCTTCTCCATGTCCTCATATCAGGGAGATCATATGATAGTTGTCTTTCTCCGATTGACTTATTTCACTAAGCATGATACGCTCTAGCTCCATCCACGTCGTCGCAAATGGCAAGATTTCATTTCTTTTGATGGCTGCATAGTATTCCATTGTGTATATAGACCACATCTTCTTTATCCATTCATCTGTTGATGGACATCTAGGTTCTTTCCATAGTCTGGCTATTGTAGACATTGCTGCTATAAACATTCGGGTACACGTGCCCCTTCGGATCACTACGTTTGTATCTTTAGGGTAAATACCCAGTAGTGCAATTTCTGGGTCATAGGGTAGTTCTATTTTCAACATTTTGAGGAACCTCCATGCTGTTTTCCAGAGTGGTTGCACCAGCTTGCATTCCCACCAACAGTGGAGGAGGGTTCCCCTTTCTCCACATCCTCTCCAGCATCTGTCATTTCCTGACTTGTTAATTTTAGCCATTCTGACTGGTGTGAGGTGATATCTCATTGTGGTTTTGATTTGTATTTCCCTGATGCCGAGTGACGTGGAGCACTTTTTCATGTGTCTGTTGGCCATCTGGATGTCTTCTTTGCAGAAATGTCTGTTCATGTCCTCTGCCCATTTCTTGATTGGATTGTTTGTTCTTTGGGTGTTGAGTTTGCTAAGTTCCTTATAGATTTTGGATACTAGCCCTTTATCTGATATGTCGTTTGCAAATATCTTCTCCCATTCTGTCAGTTGTCTTTTGGTTTTGTTAACTGTTTCCTTTGCTGTGCAAAAGCTTTTGATCTTGATGAAATCCCAATAGTTCATTTTTGCCCTTGCTTCCCTTGCCTTTGCCGTTGTTCCTAGGAAGATGTTGCTACGGCTGAGGTCGAAGAGGTTGCTGCCTGCATTCTCCTCAAGGATTTTGATGGATTCCTTTCTCACATTGAGGTCCTTCATCCATTTGGAGTCTATTTTCGTGTGTGGTGTAAGGAAGTGGTCCAATTTCATTTTTCTGCATGTGGCTGTCCAATTTTCCCAGCACCATTTATTGAAGAGGCTGTCTTTTTTCCATTGGACATTCTTTCCTGCTTTGTCGAAGATGAGTTGACCATAGAGTTGAGGGTCTATTTCTGGGCTCTCTATTCTGTTCCACTGATCTATGTGTCTGTTTTTGTGCCAGTACCATGCTGTCTTGATGATGACAGCTTTGTAATAGAGCTTGAAGTCCGGAATTGTGATGCCACCAACTTTGGCTTTGTTCTTCAATATTCCTTTGGCTATTCGAGGTCTTTTCTGGTTCCATATAAATTTTAGGATTATTTGTTCCATTTCTTTGAAAAAAATGGATGGTATTTTGATAGGGATTGCATTAAATGTGTAGATTGCTTTAGGTAGCATAGACATTTTCACAATATTTATTCCTCCAATCCAGGAGCATGGAACATTTTTCCATTTTTTTGTGTCTTCCTCAATTTCTTTCATGAGTACTTTATAATTTTCCGTGTATAGATTCTTAGTCTCTTTGGTTAGGTTTATTCCTAGGTATCTTATAGTTTTGGGTACAATTGTAAATGGGATTGACTCCTTAATTTCTCTTTCTTCAGTCGTGTTGTTGGTGTACAGAAATGCAACTGATTTCTGTGCATTGATTTTATATCCTGACACTTTACTGAATTCCTGTACAAGTTCTAGCAGTTTTGGAGTGGAGTCTTTTGGGTTTTCCACATATAGTATCATATCATCTGCGAAGAGTGATAGTTTGACTTCTTCTTTACCAATTTGGATGCCTTTAATTTCTTTTTGTTGTCTGATTGCTGAGACTAGGACTTCTAGTACTATGTTGAATAGCAGTGGTGATAATGGACATCTCTGCCATGTTCCTGACCTTAACGGAAAAGCTTTCAGTTTTTCTCCATTGAGAATGATATTTGCAGTGGGTTTTTCATAGATGGCTTTGATAATATTGAGGTATGTCCCCTCTATCCCTACACTTTGAAGAGTTTTGATCAGGAAGGGATGCTGTACTTTGTCAAATGCTTTTTCAGCATCTATTGAGAGTATCCTATGGTTCTTGTTCTTTCTTTTATTAATGTGTTCTATCACATTGATTGATTTGCGGATGTTGAACCAACCCTGCAGCCCTGGAATAAATCCCACTTGATCGTGGTGAATAATCCTTTTAATGTACTGTTGAATCCTATTGGCTAGTATTTTGGTGAGAATTTTTGCGTCTGTGTTCATCAAGGATATTGGTCTGTAGTTCTCTTTTTTGGTGGGATCCTTGTCTGGTTTTGGGATCAAGGTGATGCTGGCCTCATAAAATGAGTTTGGAAGTTTTCCTTCTGTTTCTATTTTTTGGAACAGTTTCAGGAGAATAGGAATTAGTTCTTCTTTAAATGTTTGGTAGAATTCCCCTGGGAAGCCGTCTGGCCCAGGGCTTTTGTTTGTTTGGAGATTTTTGATGACTGTTTCAATCTCCTTACTGGTTATGGGCCTGTTCAGCTTTTCTATTTCTTCCTGGTTCAGTTGTGGTAGTTTATATGTCTCTAGGAATGCATCCATTTCTTCCAGATTGTCAAATTTGTTGGCGTAGAGTTGCTCATAGTATGTTCTTATAATTGTCTGTATTTCTTTGGTGTTAGTTGTGATCTCTCCTCTTTCATTCATGATTTTATTGATTTGGGTCCTTTCTCTTTTCTTTTTGATGAGTCTGGCCAGGGGTTTATCAATCTTATTGATTCTTTCAAAGAACCAGCTCCTAGTTTCATTGATTTTTTCTATTGTTTTTTTGGTTTCTATTTCATTGATTTCTGCTCTGATCTTTATGATTTCTCTTCTCCTGCTGGGTTTAGGGTTTCCTTCTTGTTCTTTCTCCAGCTCCTTTACGCGTAGGGTTAGGTTGTGTACTTGAGACCTTTCTTATTTCTTGAGAAAGGCTTGTACTGCTATATATTTTCCTCTCAGGACTGCCTTTGCTGTGTCCCACAGATTTTGAACTGTTGTGTTTTCATTATCATTTGTTTCCATCAATTTTTTCAATTCTTCTTTAATTTCCTGGTTAATCCATTCATTCTTTAGAAGGATGCTGTTTAGTCTCCATGTATTTGGGTTCTTTCCAGGTTTCCTCTTGTGATTGAGTTCTAGCTTCAGAGCATTGTGGTCTGAAAATATGCAGGGAATAATCCTAATCTTTTGATACCGGTTGAGACCTGATTTGTGACCCAGGATGTGATCTATTCTGGAAAAGGTTCCATGTGCACTAGAGAAGAATGTGTATTCTGTTGCTTTGGGATGAAATGTTCTGAATATATCTGTGATGTCCATCTGGTCCAGTGTGTCATGTGAGGCCTTTATTTCCTTGTTGATCTTTTGCTTGGATGATCTGTCCATTTCAGTGAGGGGAGTGTTCAAGTCCCCTACTATTATTGTATTATTATTGATGTGTTTCTTTGATTTTGTTATTAATTGGTTGATATAGTTGGCTGCTCCCACGTTAGGGGCATAGATATTTAAAATTGTTAGATCTTCTTGTTGGACAGACCCTTTGAGTAGGATATAGTGTCCTTCCTCATCTCTTATTATAGTCTTTGGCTTAAAATCTAATTGATCTGATATAAAGATTGCCACCCCAGCTTTCTTCTGATGCCCATTAGCATGGTAAATTGTTTTCCACCCCTTCACTTTAAATCTGGAGGTGTCTTCGCGTCTAAAATGAGTTTCTTGTAGGCAACATACTGATGGGTTTTGTTTTTTTATCCATTCTGATACCCTGTGTCTTTTGATTGGGGCATTTAGCCCATTAACATTCAGGGTAACTATTGAGAGATATGAATTTAGTGCCATTATTAGCCTGTAAGGTGACTGTTACTGTATATTGTCTCTGTACCTTTCTGATCTACTACTTTTAGGCTCTCTCTTTGCTTAGAGGACCCCTTTCAATATTTCCTGTAGAGCTGGTTTGGTGTTTGCAAATTCTTTCAGTTTTTGTTTGTCCTGGAAGCTTTTGATCTCTCCTTCTATTTTCAATGATAGCCTAGCTGGATAGAGTATTCTTGGCTGCATGTTTTTCTCATTGAGTGCTCTGAATATATCATGCCAGCTCTTTCTGGCATGCCAGGTCTCTGTGGATAAGTCTGCCGCCAATCTAATATTTTTACCATTGTATGTTACAGACTTCTTTTCTCGGGCTGCTTTCAGGATTTTCTCTTTGTCACTAAGACTTGTAAATTTTACTATTAGGTGACGGGGTGTGGACCTATTCTTGTTGACTTTGAGGGGGGTTCTCTGCCTCTCCTGGATTTTGATGCTTGTTCCCTTTGCCATATTAGGGAAATTCTCTCCAATGATTCTCTCCAATAGACCTTCTGCTCCCCTCTCTGTTTCTTCTTCTTCTGGAATCCCAATTATTCTAATGTTGTTTCGTCTTATGGTGTCACTTATCTCTCGAATTCTCCCCTCATGGTCCAGTAGCTGTTTGTCCCTCTTTTGCTCGGCTTCCTTATTCTCTGTCATTTGGTCTTCTATATCACTAATTCTTTCTTCTGCCTCATTTATCCTAGCAGTGAGAGCCTCCATTTTTGATTGCACCTCATTAATAGCTTTTTTGATTTCAACTTGGTTAGATTTTAGTTCTTTAATTTCTCCAGAAAGGGCTTTAATATTTCCAGAGAGGGTTTCTCTAATATCTTCCATGCCTTTTTCGAGCCCGGCTAGAATGTTCAGAATCGTCATTCTGAACTCTTGATCTGACATATTACCCATGTCTTTGTTGATTAGGTCCCTAGCCTTCGGTACTGTCTCTTGTTCTTTTGTTTGTGGTGATTTTTTCCGCCTTGTCATTTTGTCCAGATAAGAGGATATGAAGGAGCAAATAAACTACTAAAAGGGTGGCAAAGACCCCGGGAAAATGCGCTGTAACCAAATCAGAAGAGACCCCAAATTGTGGGGGGGAGAAAGGGATAAAAACAGGTTCTGAAAAAAAAAGAAAAAAAAAAAAGAAAAAGATTTAAAAAATAAAACAAAAAAATATAAAAAAGAAAGAAAAAAAAATATATTTAGATGAACTAGTCAAAAAACGTTAAAAAAGAAAAGGGTAAAAGTTTTAAAAAATTTAGCAGAAGAAGAAAAAAGAAAAAAGAAAAAAAATTGAAAAAAGAAAAAAAAATTGAAAAAAGAAAAGAAAATTGAAGTAGCCGCAAGACTAAAGAATCATGGGGAGAAAGCCATAAGTTCCGTGCTTTGCTTTCTCCTCCTCTGGAATTGCTCTGCTGTCTTAGGAATTGAATTTGCTTTCTCCTTGATAGATGAACTTCGTCCTGGCTGGATATTTTGTTGATCTTCTGGGGAAGGGGCCTGTTGTAGTGACTCTCAAGTGTCTTTGCCCGAGGCGGGGTTGCACCGCCCTTACCGGCGGCCGGACTAAGTAATCCGCTCGGGTTCGCTTTTGGGAGCTTCTGTTCCCTGAACGCTTCCCGTAGAGTTCCGGAGGACGGGAATGAAAATGGCGGCCTCCCAGTCTCCGGCCCGGAGGAGCCGAGAGCCTGGGGCCCCACTCCTCAGTGCGCCCCCAGAGGACAGCACCCAATCACTCCCGTATCCCCAGCCTCTAGCCGCGCTCCGAGCTCACCCAGCCCGCGACCAGTTCAAGGTAACCCCGAGCTGAGAGTTCAGTCCTCAGCTCTGTCTCTGCAGCCGGCTTCTCCGTTCTAATACCTGCTAGCTCTCCGACACTCCGACACCCCTGATCCTTCTGTGACCCTGCGGGGCCTGGGGCCACGCTGGCCCCGCATGGGCTTCACCCTGGTTTAGCCCCTGGAGCAATGTCCCTCAGTGGAACAGACTTTTAAAAGTCCTGATTTTGTGCTCCGTTCCTCAGCCGCTTGCCGGGAGCCGGCCCCTCCCCCCGCGGTCTATCTTCCCGTCGTTTTAGATTCACTTCTCCGCCAGTCCTACCTTTCAGAAAGTGGTTGATTTTCTGTTTCTAGAGTTGCTGTTCTTCTTCTCTTCACTCTCCCGTTGGATTTGTAGGTGTTTGCAATGTTTAGATAAGCTATCGAGCTGATCTCCTGCTACCTGATGTAGTCTCAGGCTGCTACTTCTCTGCCATCTTGACTCCTCCCCCATATTACCATTTTCCTATTTTTACCTCCTCTCCAGTGTCTCCTTGGATTGGGCCACAGTGATTTTCATGATTGCTGGGCAGGTTAGGCATGCCATACCAGGCATTTAGAATTACCACGTTTTCTAGGCACTTAGCATTGGAAATAAAACTTTCAGTCTGTAACATAGCAACCTTTTGATGTCTCAGGCTTCTGAATTGAGAAGGAAGGAGACCTAGATGGGGGACTAAGATTTCTAGGAATTAGAACAAGATACTCCCCCTGGAAACTAGAAAACTGACTTGGGATCCATGTGCTTCAGGCTCTTACATTTGATTGGCGTGCGTCAACTTTTCCACGTCCAGCAACTCTGGGCTTTGGCCAGGCTGAGACCTAGGCTCTTGGATTATGGTCCATCCATTCAGGGAAGCCTTAGGAAAGAGCTTTCTGTGTATTTTCAGAAAATCCCTCTCTACTCCTTGTTGACTTTTCCTCCACCTGGATCTCCGGGCATGTCTTTTTGCGAGCCATGCTGCCAACTCTCTTCTACGTGTAAATTTATTTCAATATCTAACTCTGATGGCAAGCATTCTATTTGTTTACCTAATCGGTCTACCTACCAGAAATTTGCCTTAGATTTCATAAATATATTTGTATGTTTAATCTTGTAGTTTGGAACTTCGTATCTTGTGGATCTTTAGTGATTATTAATCAGACAAAATGAATTAAAATCAAGCAAAGAAAAAATCAGACAAAAATTAGACTAAATAGTTGGTGGTTATAAACCTACCATATAAGTCAAAATGTTAATGTCTGAGTAGGTTAAAAAAAAGGAGGAAAAAAGGGAAAAAGGAAGAGAAAGAAGAGGGGGGAGAGGAGAGCAAGAAGATGAAGGAGGAGAAACTTTAAGAGAAGACTAGTAGTAAAATTTAGAAAAAGGCTCACATGATACCCTTGGCTTCCACTTAGAAGAGAAATAAAAAATATTTGCACATTGTGATATGAAAACGCAGTTCATATCAACCAACCAATAAAACCAACCAAAAAGTTGGTATTTATTGCCAAACACTTAAAATTGAACCATTTTTGGGGGATAGGTTTTTTAATGGTGTTTGCTTTGCTTATCACAGAAACAAAAAGCAAGAATTCTGTTGGAAGTAATTATGACTGGATGATCAGGCTGACAGTAAAAATCAAAATAACTTGTATTTCAAGTGGAGCTGATAATCATCTGGTCTGACCTGCCAAAGTCTGGTGAAGTTTTTCAGGGTAGCACCCATTCTGATTGGTTGTGAGATCTGTTGGATTGGGTGATATCTACCACGTGTTTTCAGTCTCATCCCTGGTTTTGGATAAATTATACTTCATTGGCATATTTCTGTTAGAGAGGACAGCTAACGTTTATTGATAACCTACTGTGTGCCTTAATTTCTTCCTTAAAGCTTTCCTGTAAAGTAGGGAATGTTAGACTCAGAATTTGCAGGAGCAGTTGAGGGTTCTGTAAAGTCAAATGTTGCCCAAGGTCACACCTTGAAGAGGCTAAGTTGGGAGCTGAAACCATCCTGCTCAGTTTGTGCTCTCTTTACTCCCCTCTGTAAATAATCACCTCCTGTATCTTTCCCTCCTCTCAGGAGAGCCCGGAGTTATGAATTCCTGTGAAAGTATGCACCTCTGCTTAAAACCTTTAATTCATTGCTGCTCCAGGCAAGGCATATACCAAAAAGGTGTTAAGTAAATTTACAGGCCAAAAGCTTTATGGGTAAAATCATTATATTGTTTATCTTTGGGGGGTTTTTGATTCTAAATGTTATCATCTCTCTAGTCAGAAGAGAAAAACTATTGGGGGAAAAAAAAACACAAAAAACCCAAACCCTCCAAAATCAAGTAATGTAAATACTGCTTTGTTTATTTCCTTTCTTTGGGTTTTCCCTCATGTACTTTTCTGAATTATTTTAGGTCTGAATCCTTGAATCATGAGTTAATATTGTGGCACCAACTGTAATTTTGCAGTTTACATAGTCTTTTATGTTATTGCTATTTTAAACTTCTCACAGTCAGCCTTCAGGTGATTTTTGTGGCGCCACACACCAGGCAAGGATCTTAACAGCTTGCCAGCCCCTTCCAACCAGCCTTCGTGCTGTTGTCGTGATACACTTATTTCCACATGTGTTATAAATGCCACGAAACAATGTAATGAAGTTTGCTTTAGGCAGTGAATTTAAGAACCATTTAAAGTAAAAAAAAAAAAAAAAAGAAATATGTTTACCTTTATTTGGAGCATTTCAAGATCTTTTCATTTCTTTATATAAATGCAGGTTTCGGTCTGGGATCTTACTCCTTCTGCCCAAAGAACATCCTCTGCAATTTCTTAGCTTATATTTGCTGACAGTAAAAAATATCTGTTCGTTTGTTATTCTGAGAAGTCCTTTATTTTGAAAGGTCTTTTAATAAAATTTTAATTTAGGGATAATTTTAGATAGACAAAATGTGAATATAGTATCTATAACTACTTCCCTTTATTAGTAAAATTTAATATTAGTATGGTATATTTGGGTACAATATTGATAACTTATTATCATTATTTGCATATGTTACATATAAAATATGAAATGTGAAAGTATAAAAATTGCATTTCCATATCTCCATGATACATTTATTAAAATTAATGGGCTAATATTAATTACATCATTATTATGGACTAATTTTCTTAGTTTTTACTTAATGTCCCTTTTCTAGAATCCTGGGGAGAATCCTTGTATTTGGTTGACATGTCTCCTTAGGTTCATCTCCTCTTGTTTGTGACAGAAGTCACAAGTGATAAGAAGTCTCTTATAATTTTAATTATAATTATATATAAATTATAATTATAATTATAATTATAAGAAGACTTCTTTTAATTTTCAAGACCTGGATTGGGAAGTACTGGCCAGTTACTTTGTAGAATGTCCCACAATTGAGGTTTCTCTGATTTTTTTTTTCCTTATGGATAGAATGGGATTGTGGATTTTTTTGGAGGAACAGCACAGAGGTCAGTTGCCATTCTCGTCATAATCACTCCAAGAATACATGCTACTAGTACCACTTGTCACTGTTGATACTGATCTTGTCATGGCTGTTTTTTTTTCTTTTTTTCAGATTTCAATGCTAAAAAGTTTCTCCTATTTTCCCCATTTCCATACTGCACTCTTTTTAAAGAAGTCATCATGTGTACCCCACACTTAAGGTGTGGAGAGTTATGTTTCACGCTTTTGAGGGTAAGATATCTATACTGACTTAGAGTTCTGCACAGAGATTTGTCTCTTCTCGCCCATTTATTACTTGTGTATTCAACCATTGATTTCTATGAGTGGGAACTCATGGGTTAATATTTTGCATACCCACCCTCAGCTTGCAGCAGTTCCTACACACTGTGGCTTAGATGGCATCTTCAGGTCCTTGCCCCTCTAGCATAGGGCTGCTGTTGCTCCCTCCTTAGTTTTAGCATAAAAACTAAGGGGTAAGAAGGGTGTTCTATTTTTCTGGACCAGCCTCAGATTTATAGGACCCTTCACATCTGATGCTTTCTTGGCTTTCCTTCCTTCCTCCTCCTGAGAACCCAACTCTGACTTGGATCTGTAGTTAGTCTTTGCTGGTAGTTTCCTACCTCATCTTCAATCATAGCAACCTCTGCTTGGTATAGGATTTTTGACCCAGTATAGTTTCCGGTTCTTACCTAGGGGCAAAGGGTTTGTCTATCCATTCCCCATTTGCAATGGTTCTTTGCTGTGCCTTGGCTATGACAAAATTTGTTTTCCTACTCCCAGCAGCTTAAGGCTTTTGTTTTTGTAGGAAAGAGAGGTCTGGGGAAGTGGGAATAGCTTTGTTCCTATCTGCCAGCAGCTACGGATCACACTTGCACTGAAATTCTGTCCCAAGGAAGATTTTCTCCAGGATGTTTCTGTCCCCAATATTTCTGATGAGTCCTCAACTAAGAGCTATGGGAAATGTAAATTCTCCTTGTGTCTGGAGGTATCACAGAATGACATTATAGGACATAATGGTCTAAATTAGCCTTTAATGAGTGAATTAAAATTTTAGCTGACTTATTACCTACTTGAATGGTGGCTGCCTCTTCTACCCAATGTGTTCTATTTCTTCTGGGAGAGGCCTAGTTCTCTTTGTTTACTTATTGGCCTGGATTTTACCCCTAAGATGGAGACAAAAGTGTGAAGGCATACAATGTCTTTTTTTTTTTTTTTTCTGAAGAGTGAGTGCCTGTCTATGCAGAGTTGGGGGAGGGGCAGGAGAAGAGGGAGAGAGAATCTTAAGCAGACTCCACGCCCAGTTCCCAACTTGGGGCTTGATCCCAAGATGCCAAGATCTTGACCTGAGCTGAAACCAAGAAGAGTTGGATGCTTAATCGACTGAGCCACCCAGCTGCCCCCATGTCTTGCTTTTTATTTTCATGCTCATTTCTTTGTATTGAATCTAATGGTTTATCAAAATGTGTTATGTATAATATTATTACCTGAAGTGTCTTCCAGACTCTCACTTTTTTGGGCCAGTTCTTTGGGGGGATTTCTTAACTATTGATAGATTAGGCTTCATGAGGACAAGTCCTGAACTTGTACAGACTCTCATGTACAGACTCACACACCACCAACAAAGAAGGAGGGGCCCACGGGCCATGCAGGGCATGGTGTGGCACCTCCCCCTGAGAAAGAGAAATGGCACAGAGTAGAGTGAGCAAGGTGTCAGAAATCTAGAATCAAGGTATCTGTGTCTTCTAATGACTGAAAAAAAAAAATCACCTGCTAAGCACTGAAGAGGTATCAACTCTTCTATAAAATTTTATTTTCATGCAAAATCAGTTCTTGAATGCCCATGAATGAGATGAGGACTTGCATATGTGACTTTGGCAGCTTTATATAGAGACCATATTGGTAGGAAGAATGCATTTTCGTCTAACAATTGATCTGAGGGACAGAATGTAGGTAGGACAGGGAATAGTTAAGGATTGGATCCTGATTCTCCTAGTTACACAGGTGCATGGTGATAGTTAATGTGTTAACACTTCAAACTCCTTTTCCCCGTCATTATCCATCTTGACCTCTGAAATTCACCCTGGGGAAGACATTACATGCTCTCTCAAGATTAAAGCTCAAGGTGTCCGTAAGTGTGATGTAAATATCATGAAATGTAGGGTCAGTGGACTTGGATCTTAGATCTTGGACCAATTTCTAGCTTATAACTTAGCTTTTTAATTCCTTAATATTTTTGAGCCTCTGTTTCCTCATCTGAAAAATCCCAACCCTTCAAGAGGAATAAATCAAATTGTGGTTATTAAAAAATAGCACTTTTCAACTCTCAAGTTGTGTAAAATTTTCATTTTTATTATGGCATCACATTTTGTTCCCCTGGACTTGGTGGGCCAGAGCAAAAGACATATTCAGTTTTGAGAACAGATTTTTTCTCTCCATGTTCAAATGTGTTCATTACTACATTAACAAATACATAAATAAGTATATAAATTTGATCAGTAGCTTAGTTTGTTAATCTGTGTCTTACTTGAGATATTTACCTAATAAGATTTTCTTTTCTTGCAAACTGAGAAATGATAAATTAGAAAGCTGTGGGATTACAGACTTAAAACAGTAGTCAGTAGAGGAAATATGAAATTAACAGGGGTACCATAGAGGTGTAGCAAAAGCTACAATACTGGAAAGCAAAGGAATGATAATTTGAGAAGAAAACATATTTGTATGTTTTCAGAGGACTTGCTAGTCAGAAATTTACCTTCTGACTGAATGGATTTGTAGTATGGAAATTAATTTTCTCTGCTATTTTTAAGTAACTCTCTGATTTTAATCTTCAACCCAGCTTCTTTCTGGTCAAAACTAAAATTTCTAGCATGCAAACAGTACATGAGAATGGTGGCCATAAGTCAAAGACTACATTTGAGGAGACAATGATAGGATGAAACTTCTTTACAGCTTGAGATGACTATTTCTCTTTCTCTCTTTAGCATGAATTCATGCTACTATTTGTGTATTTCTGTCTGCTCTTCCTCTTGATCAGGAGAGTATTAAATTTAAGAGGGGTGTGTGTGTGTGTGTGTGTGTGTGTGTGTGTGTGATGCACAAGATGCATGAATATTTACATTGGGAGACAAAACTAGCATCAGTCATGTATTGAAATTCCTTTTGTAAATCCTTCAATCTGGCTCCAAAGAACTCTGTTTATGCCTCAGTATGTTATCTTTGAAGCTTACCTGTTTTCCTTCTAGAAAGTTACATGTAAAGTTAGAGAAGACTTCATTTTCTCAGTATACTGTCAGACCTACAAAATTGTTTGTAGTAGTAAGTGCTAATTAAATAGTGAGGCCATTCAATTATAAATTATAGAAAAACAGAATTAAACAAACCCTAGGGCAAGCCAGGGTATATTATTACCCATTGATAAAAATTTGTTGATTTTGAACTAGATTAAGTAATTCATGGTTTCATGATTATAAGAGAAAAGTTTTCTTTGGGTGAGTGTAAGTAGTCATCCTGAATATCTATATTAGTCACACTTCTTTCAGATGATAGAAACTCATCTTTACTTAGCCTAAGCATAGAAGGGAATGTATTAGTTCAAGTACCAGGGAGTCAAAGGACATAACTAGTTGCAGGCGTAGCTGGAAACAGAGGTTCATTTAATGTCAATAATTTTCTCTTTGTCTTTCTCATTCTCTGTGTCCCTTTCTCACTCTCATCTCCTTACTTGTCTCTGTTTATCTCTGGATGTGTTCTACTTCTCCACTATCACAGACGGGATGTTTTCGTGTGGTGGGAAAGATAACTGTAACGTGATATCAAACCTAAGTTATAACAGCTTTTGAGACTCCAAAAAGAAATATAGCCTTTCCTGGATAACTTTTATTTCCTCCCTCTGGAGGACTTAATGGAACACAAATCTGTATTTATTGGAGTAATAATGTGAACCAGTTCTTCTGGAGCCCTTATGTGCTAGGTTTGTCTCATGTAATCATGACTCAAGACTCTGAAATAGGTGTATCCATTTTCTTCCACCTCATAGATGAGGAAAACTGAAGTTCAGGGATTTTGAGTAACTTTCCTAAGATTAGAGAGCTAAGGTTCAAAGTGCTGACTCCGGGTTCAAACTATCCAAGTTTGAGTCTTAAATGCAAAATGAGCACAAAGACATTCAAAAAATAAGAACATCACTGAGACATGTGTTTGAAAATTTTTGCAAATGGTGAATTACTTTATAGATGCGAATTGTGTATCAGTATGTGGTCCATTGCCAGGTGCAGTGCTCGAGCAGTGGTCACTGGGTGTGATTTTTTTCCACCAGAAAAATTTGACTAAGTCTGCAAACCTTTTCAATTGCCACAGTTGGAAGGGGTGTTCCTATTGGCATTTAGTGAGTTGGAGCTGGGGATGCTGCTATGCATCCTGCAATGCACAGAAAAGCTACCCAGAAAAAAGAATTATCCAGTCCATAATGTTGAGGTTGTAAAAGCCCGTGCTAGATGAATAGAGGTAATAAGTGCAACTTGGCTCTTAGAAGCTCACAGTTTAGTTGGGGAGGCAGACATGTAGACAGATACTAAAAATAAAATGCAGTGGTTCAGTAGAGTTGGAGACTTTCAGACTAAGGAGAGAGCAGGGGGGCACCTAGGTGGCCCAGTGGGTTAAACCTGTGCTTTTGGCTCAGGTCATGATCTCAGGGTCCTAGGATCCAGCCCTGCATCTGGCTCACTGCTCAGCAGGAGCCAGCTTCCTTCTCCCCCTCTGCCTGCCTCTGTGCCTACATGTGATCTCTCTCTCTCTGTGTCAAATAAGTAAATAAAATCTTAAAAAATAATAAAAATATTAATAATAATATTATTATTAAAAATAATAAAAAATAATAAAGGGACAACATTACCCTCATGAACTATTTAAGGGCTGAAATAGTGTAACCCTAAGTAGCAGACAGATTTCAGTTCTAGAGAAGGTGAGCAGGTGTGCTCTCCGGGGATATGGAACGTGTGCGTCTCCTCACAGTTACATCTTTATGTCTAGAGCTGTGCCTCACAATGAAGTATGTCTTAATTTGTTGAATGGATAAATAGATAAATTGACGAACTTAAATGCAGAAGGGAGGTTAAAGCAGTATCCTGTCTCTTTTAGAGATTCTTTGATTTTATGACAGTCATTCTTGAGGAGTTGGAGACAAAACTCTTCTTGGTGGGTAAGGCTTTGAGGAAGTGGAAAAGACGAAGCATCTCTTCTACATCAGAGAACATCATGAGCAAAGGTGTGAGTGTTAATATTCTAGAGGTGCTGTATTCTATCAAGGTGGGTTCTAAAGAGAATTCTTGGAAAAACAGAAAGAGAGTAAGATTTTCATGATCCACTTGGAAGGAGTATGATAAGAGCAGCTGTTTCTCTCCTATCAATTTGTTTTCTTTGGAAACAAGTATAGCTAGAATGAGAATGAGGAGTAAAAAAATTATATATGTATGTGTTAAAGGAATTACTTTTTGTTATTATCTTATGAATTAGTCATTGTCACCAGATGTGGTAAATGGAAACGGTAGAACAGTTTCAGCACTCACCTTTTATCTTTTCTGAAGTAATTATTATCAAACACAAAAATAGAATGGTAGATTTAATGAGTATTTCATGGAAAAAAGTCACAGGACCATAGTTATAAAATCCACTTACTGAAATTATAATATCTATATTTTTAGCAGGTGACTTTGGAAATGGTGTAATGTCTTCGTTCTATGCAATAGTCTGAGCTGTTTCCCATTGTGCAACATGGCACTATGATACCTGTTGCTTATCCACTCAACATTCCCAAAGCCCCTGGGTTTCCATTAACTTGTATCTTTAATTTTGTTGTGTATGTGTAGGGTTATACTGTAATACATTCACAATGTGCAAAGATGATTTGTTGATTGCCACACTGAACAGTGGCTGAGGGGTGTGCCAGACTTGGATATGAGCTGGTGTTTTCCGTATTGTCCAAATTTCTGTAGCATCTAAATGATCACAGGCTGTTCTTGTCTTGCTCAATGTGCAGTAGAAGAATTTACTTTGTTTAAAGATTGGAGATGAGGGGCGCCTGGGTGGCTCAGTGGGTTAAAGCCTCTGCCTTCGGCTCAGGTCATGATCCCAGGGTCCTGGGATCTGAGCCCTGAACTGGGCTCTCCGCTCAGCAGGGAGCCTGCTTCCTCCTCTCTCTCTGCCTGCCTCTCTGCCTAGTTGTGATCTCTGTCTGTCAAATAAATAAATAAAATCTTTGAAAAAAAAAAAAAGGTTGGAGATGAATGAAGATTAAGGTGCTCCAATGTTGACATGTTCAAGGAGCAGTGTGATGTGTGATCAGCAATTTCAATATTGGAGAAGGTATCACTACCTGCATTTTACTATTTATTCACAAATTACTAAAATAGTAATGCTAATACTAGTATTTTATTTTACATGGTTCAGAATTCACAAATTTAATAAATGAAACTGGATATTGAATGTATTTCAAACTAGGAATTTATAAACACTTTGAAACACATGTAAAATATAAATTTTTGAAAATACAAATGTTGCACAAGCATACATATTTGTAATATTAAATTTTAGCCATACTGGTGCTCAGCATCCTCATCTTCAGTCCTCAGCAGTTTTGATTTCTCCTTCTTGGTTGACCTTATGGGTCATCTCTGCCCTTAGTCCATCTCTTCCCCTATCCATGGTGACTGTATCTGCATGCTTTTCTAGATACCTCCCACCAGCTTCATTTTTAATCTTGATGATGATGATGATGATGATGATTGGTATAGTTATTATTAGGTAGGAGGTGAAGAGAGGATGGAAGGGGACAGGAGAGTTGCATGAGTTAATGAAATAAAAGGGCTAGGAAAGTTGTGGTGAGGGTATTGGGGATGGGAGGGAGAGGGCAGGAGTTATGGATTGAAGAAAGGAATGAGAAATGGAAGGACATGACTGAATCATATCTGAAATAATGATATTATACTAACAAAAATCCTGGGATTGATATGTTAAAATAACATGGGTTGACTTTTGGTTGAAGCAAGATGTCATAGATCAATTATTTCTGTTCTTCTCTGCTAAGCACAACCACAAACCCTAAAATGGTATAAGAGATAGCCAGAGGATGACTCTGCTAGGTGATGAGAAGAAGATGAGCTAGTTTGGGATCCTAGGTTTGGAAGAACAACATAGTGGCAGGAGGTTTTGTATTTCACCCAACAGAGAAAGGTCACAGACCAGTAATTTTATGACTCCTGATGTAATAACAAAAGACAACCCAGGATGCTTTCCTTCCCCTAAACAGAAGTCCCATTCACAATATCAGGTAAGTCTGATACCCCTGGGAAGAAGAATTCACTGGGAGCTCTGCCAGAAACAAGGGGCTACTTCTTCTGCATCAAGATTGGAACTCCCCGCCTTTTTTTTTTTACCAGGAGATACAGAGGAAAGGTAGCATAACTTGCAAGATAAACCCAGGTACAGCAAGTTTCCCTGTCCAGTAAACCTATTTGTAACTGCAGGTTCTTTCTTCCCTGACACCCCAAATTCCAGATGGACCAGCAGAACCAGAAAAAGAGACCTGGTTACAGCATGTGGCTTAGGCTAGGCAACCATTTTGTCCCTAAAGACCTAGGACTCACCCTTTTTCTTAGAGACACTGGGAGACTTGGGGACATTGGTAAGGGAGTCACACTATACCACACTCTCTCCCACCAAGAAACACTTGGTGACCGAGGTGGAGAACTTCTTTTTTCCCCATTCAGACAGAACCACAAAGGACCAAAGGAAGCCCCATGGTCACCACATGATCATGGTGGAGAAACCAGGATAATGAGGTGGGTGCAAGATGGTGGCAGAGGTGGAGATCAGAATGGTAGAAGAAGGACTGATTGCAAAGATGCTTGTATGCTCTGTGAAGAATGTTGAATTTTATCTGGTAGACCATAAATAGTCACTAGAGGTCTCAGTGGAGAGGATGAGGTAAAGGGATTTAGGAAGACTTACTTGTGTAGGTCAATATCTTGACAGTGTAGGAGCGACACCAAATGTGGGTTTCAAAGCCACTTTGAGCTTCCAGCTACATGGTATTAGGCAAATAATTTAATCTATTTTGTGGTTTCCCCCCTCATTTGTAAATTGGGCAAGAACATATCTTCATACTATTTTATAGGCATTGTGTGATGATCAAAGGCTATCACGTGTACAGAAGTGTTTTGTGAACCATAGTTTGCATTTCCCAAAAAATGGTTGAATGTTGTCTTATTTGTACATGTTTCCATGGTAAATAAAGATTCTATTATATATGTCATACTGGGCACCATATATATTATTGTCATGAATAAATGATGATTATCTAATACATTAAGTGGATTCATTTAATTTCTGAAGAAGTGTACACCACCAATACACAGCCAGTTTTGTTCTTCTCTTGTGATACTGGCATAAGTAAGGGAACATTTGAGTTTAAAGAAAATTAAAAGAATTCATCACATATCTCCCTTTTGGCTGGCAAAGTTTCTCTGCTCAGATTTTTCACTTTGCTGCAATGAAGTTTCATAAGGGTTGCCCCATCACAGCAAATGTATGTTGCTTATTTCCACACATAACAGATTATGCTTTCATTAACACTCCAGCTGCTACATTTCTCTTGTAGCTTTTTAACATCCATAAATTCACATCTTTACGTGTTCTTATTATACAGATAATGTTCTACAAAGGCACAGAAATGTTTGAAAATTCCAAAGTGATTTTAATATGGACAAAGACATATCTAAGATAATTACATTGAGAAGTTTGCTTCTTATGTATTATTGTATATGGAGTTATTGCTTTTAATGCAGAGTGTCACTGTCCTTGTCTTACCCTCTTTGTTTACCATCCTTACCACCATATCTCCTTTCTGTAAATTTTAGTCCTTTCTATTTATGCCCACTTCCTTGGTAATCTCAGCTACTCCTTCACATGGGTGAACCTTAATTCTGCATATTCAGTTGTGGCCTTTGTCCCAGATGTTAATGGGAACTTTCCAACTTCTAGACATTTCTTGGCTACCCCAGCTTGGCTATACCATATTTACATACAGTGTACCATAGGATTCCATTATATACAACTCTGTTCTTTTCTCATCCTCCAAATCAACTCCACTTCTTTAAGTGACTCACAGAACTTCTGCTCATCCAAATCTGAGACATTAGAATCATGTTGGACTTGTCTTCTAACTTTTTCTGGCTGTCATCATTTCTGCCTGTCATCATCACTTTCCAGTCATTAAAGTCCTCTCAGTCCACCCTTCAAGCAGTTTCCTCAGGTCTTCATTCTTCTTTATCTTATCACCATTGTTACATTATAGTTACACTCTTATTACTGTACACCTGAACTGTGGCACTAACTTCCCCAGTCTTCCAAAATCTAATCTATGCCTGCCACTCTGATGCTCAAAAACTTCAATAGGTCTCTATTGCCTGGACCATAAATTTAAACCTTTCTGACTGACTGTTATAAACTAGACTACTGTTTCCAATTTTTCACAATAGGATTGTAAATTCCAGTCTTTTCCACATAATTTTGCAGTACCTCTTCCTGTAGATAGAGTGTACTTTGCCACTCCATTAATGTTGAAGTTGACTGCGTGACTTGCTTTGGCTGAGGGAAGGTGGGTAAGTATGATGCAAACAGAATTTTGCTTGCATGGATTTCCCTCTCTGTGAGCTACCATGAGAAAAACATGTCCCAGGTATCTCCTATCCCTGTAAGCTAGGCCCCAGAATACAGATATATGAATGAACTGGGGCCCAACCCATAATCTGAGGTACAGCTGCCCTGTCTGTCCCAAAGACTCAAGAGTGAGAAAAAGATGGATTTGTCACAAAGCTCCTATGACTGGGGTTGGGGGGGTGTTACACAGAACTATTGTAGTAATAGTAAACTAATACACTCACTTTCTCAAATGCTCTTTCACATCTTTTAAATAACCTCTTATGGAAAGACTTAAGGCTGGTAAAATAGTCTCCTTCACCATAACATGTCTCCTTCACTTTTTTGACTATTTTCCTTACTGTTTTCCTCTACTTGTCCTTCAAGGGCCAGTATTTTTTTTCCTTTCCAGCCAATTTTTCGGTGATAACCACAATCCACTGGGAAGTCTCCCTTCTTCAGCCTCCTTAGTGTCCACATCTCTTATCTCATACCTCAAACTTCGGTATTGTTAATTATCTAGAAGCATGTATCTTGTTATGTTACCACCCTTTTCTATGCTTTTATGAACATCCAATGCTTATCCCTTACTGCATGTAGTATTAAGGCATCTTGTTATCCTGTCTGTTTCCATATGAACTTCAAGATCCTGAGGGGAGAAGCTATATCTGACTTCATGTCATCTGTCCAGAGGCCAATGTGGGATCTGACACATAGTAACTGGTTTAGAGGATCTATTGAATAGGTGATGACTCTTTGCATCTCTTTTTCTAAGAAAACTCCATGCTCTTTGATGGCAAGAACCACCTTCCACTTCCCAAGATATCTAGTCAACATCTTCCAGAGAAGAGACAACTATGATACAATTGTGGCACATTTTGTCATGGTTTAGTATACATTTCTATAGCATACATTTAAATACTTTTCCTACCATTCTATATTGTGCACATGAAGATGTTTAACCAGGTTTTCTTTTCACATAACAGGGGGAAAAATTCTCTTTGTTAGCTTTGTGGGAACCTCTCCAGTTTTTTTCCAGGTAAGTAATCTAGGAAGTCTCATTCCTTCCAGATTGAGTCTTGGCACCATACTTCAGGAATCAGCAAAGACTCAAGAATCATCCAGCTTTCCTTTACTCTTCAACACTGTTCTTCTCTGAACATTGATGTATCTCTCTGTCTTATTTGCTGTGTTACAAATTATCCTTTAAGAGAGAATGCATTGCTTTACACAGTTTCTGAGATCACGAATCTAGGAGGGACTTGCATGGGTGGTTTTGGCTTGCGTTCTGTCAGGAGGTTGTAGTCAAGGTATCAACTTGACTGAGGCTGGAGGATTCACTACAATCTCATTCCTGTGACTATTCTTAGGAAATCTCAGCTCGTGGCCATGTAGGCCTTTACATAGGATACTTAGAACAAGAAAACTGGCTTCCCCCAGTGTAAGTGATTCAAGGGAAAGAGTCACTAAGTGGAAGCCATAGTATCGTTTTTATGACCTCATCTCTAAAGTCACACGTTGTGACTTCTGCTTTATTCTGCTTCCCATTAGAGGTGAGTCACTAAGCTTCGCCCACCCTCAAAGAGAGGGACTGTAGGCTCCACCTCTTCGGGGGAGGAGTATCAATTTGTGGACATATTTTTTAAATCACTGCACCTCCACATCCCCAGATGGGCTGTGGAGGTGAATGCCAATTTTTATGGTCCTACTTCCTGGCCACTCAGACAAATAATCTCCTGTGCTTTTGTTTTTCCCCCTTCCCTGGCTTCAGAGTGTTGTTATCTAAGCCTTAAAATGCTAAAGATTTGGGCGATTCTAACTAGTGTAAGGTGGTATCTCAATGTGGTTTTAATTTGAATCTCCCTGATTTCTAGTGATGATGAACATTTTTTCATGTGTCTGATAGCCATTTGTATGTCTTCATTGGAGAAGTGTCTGTTCATGTCTTCTGCCCATTTTTTTTTTGACATGATTACCTGTTTTGTGTGTACTGAGTTTGAGAAGTTCTTTATAGATCCTGGATATCAGCCTTTTGTCTGTACTGTCATTTGAAAATATCTTCTCCCATTCCGTGGGTTGCCTTCTTGTTTTTTGCACTGTTTCCTTTGCTGTGCAGAAGCTTTTGATCTTGATGAAGTCCCAAAAGTTCATTTTCACTTTTGTTTCCTTTGCCTTTGGAGACATATCCTGAAAGAAGTTGCTGTGGCTGATATCGAAGAGGTTACTGCCTATGTTCTCCTCTAGGATTCTGATGGATTCCTGTCTCCCGTTGAGGTCTTTTATCCATTTCGAGTTTACCTTTGTGTACGGTGTAAGAGAATGGTCGAGTTTCATTCTTCTACATATAGCTGTCCAATTTTCCCAGCACCATTTATTGAAGAGACTGTCTTTTATTCCCAATATATATTTTTTTCTTGCTTTGTCGAAAATTATTTGACCATAGAGTTGAGGGTCCATATCTGGGCTCTCCACTCTATTCCACTGGTCTATGTGTCTGTTTTTATGCCAGTACCATGCTGTCTTGGTGATCACAGCTTTGTAGTAAAGTTTGAAATCAGGCAACATGAAGCCACCAGTTTTGTTTTTCTTTTTCAGCATTTCCTTAGCAATTCGGGGTCTCTTCTGATTCCATACAAATTTTAGGATTATTTGCTCCAGCTCTTTGAAAATTACCAGTGGAATTTTGATCGGAATGGCATTAAAAGTATAGACTGCTCTAGGCAGTATAGACATTTTAACAATGTTTATTCTTCCGAACCAAGAGCATGGAATGGTCTTCTATCTCTTTGTGACAGGAAACAACGTGTGTTGGAGAGGATGTGGAGAAAGGGGAACGCTCTTACACTGTTGGTAGGAATGCAAGTTGGTGCAGCCACTTTGGAGAACAGTGTGGAGATTCTTTAAGAAATAAAAAATAGAGCTTCCCTATGACCCTGCAATTGCACTACTGGGTATTTACCCCAAAGAACAGATGTAGTGAAAAGAAGGGTCATCTGTACCCCAATGTTCATAGCAGCAATGGCCACAGTCGCCAAACTGTGGAAAGAACCAAGATGCCCTTCAATGGAGGGGAGCCAGGTGGTGGGTATTATGGAGGGCCTAAAGCCATTTCACTGACTAATGTCTGCAATCTATGACTTTCTTAAATGAATATCTCCTCAACTTTCGACTCTGATTTCATTCCTGAGGGTAAGCCCGGGGAGTGGGGAGTTTTGGTGTTCCCTTTGGATCCACCCTTGCCTGGGCCATGATGTTGCTTCCTGAAGGAAGAGTCCTCTCTTCTTCCCGAGGTCCTAGATGCAGAGAGTGCTGAATGCAGGGTGGCTGGAGGCCCTGGAATAGTCCCTTCATCTTAGTTGAGTCTTCTTCACATAGGGCCCTGACATCCAGGTAACATCATCTTCATGAGTCCTTAATACCACAGTTTGCCGGGAACTTTTTCTTAGGTGCCTTTCACTGGAGGGCAGCATGGTGTACTGAAAATACAGGAGCTTTGGAAGCTTTGGAATCAGGCAGATGCTGGTTCAAACCCAGCTGGTCTGGATTTCTCAATTTTGATCAGTTATTTAACCTCTCTGAGCCCCCAATTTTTTTAGCACAAAAATGAAAATAAAGTGAGGATCGAATGAAACAATATGTGGATGTAAATAGCACAGTGTCTGGCATATAATAAGCACTAACCAATGTTCATTCGGTAAGGGCTAGAATGTCCTTCACAGCTACTTGCAGTACTTAAGGGAGACTGTGATTCGGAACATCCTTCTCTTGCTTGGAGAAACTGACAAAGCACTGGGTTGTGTATTTCTGGGGCAGTATCTTACTTGTCTATTTATATTACACGATTTGCTGAATTTCTTAGATACATTCTCTTGGAAGATTTCCTATCTGCTTTGCTTCTTGTGACACAAAAGAATCCTAATTCATTTTGTATTTGAAAGCTGACAGCACAATGTGGGGACGGCCAGAAAGAGCATTTTAAAAAATTCATATTTGAAGTAAGCTTCTAAGAAATCAGAGCTTGGTTTCTATGAAGAAGTATATTTTTCTAATGATTCCACTATCTTTGCTGTTTTGTGTCAAGGTTTTCTTAGGCAAGAGCGAAGCAGGGGTGTTGAAAGAGGTGAGACTGAACAGAGAGATCAAGATCCTTGATCTTCCTGCTTAGGGACATTTCCCTATGTATGTAGTTTCCTCTCCTGCACTCTCAATGCAGAGAATTACCCCTGCCTGGTGGATGACACAATACAATTTGCCTCTCTTACTTTCTCTCCCTCCAGAGATGCATGGTTTTGCCTTTAATATATTTAAGGGCAGCCTTTGCTGTGTCTGGATTGGCATTGGTAATTATACACTGTGAAAATATAACATGGAGAGAGAGTTTAACTCTTCTCCCAGATTTTAAAAAAGTTTAATGTGTTAATGTGTTCGAATACCCCCACCTGTGGAGCAAGAGATCCAGTACCATTTGACTTCTTTCTTCTGCATGATAATCACATTCCGTTTAAAAATCACTTCTCTGGCACTGAGGAGTTTTTGTTAGTGTCATTGTTTAGAATTACTGACACATGATTATAATAAAATACACACCATCTAAACATTAAAAAGAATCACTCTCTTTAATAAATGAGTGTGTGTTGCTTTGTCAGGTGCGGTGCAGAACCTCTGCAAAGCTTAGCCACCTTTCCTCCTTAGTTATTTTCCAAGACATTTGATGTTCTCAACAGCATTAATTGCACTGAGGTCTAATAGGTTGTAATTAATATGTTCAGACCTTGCTTTGTAAAGCTGGAGCCAGTGGATGGTGGACATCTCACAGCACAGAGGCGCAGGTGATCACCAGAGCAACTCAAATAAAGGATCAAAAGCTCTTTACGTAATAAGCAATATGATAATTTGTGTGGATGGACGATTTTACCCTCCTAAATATATATTCCACTATTGTCTTCCTTAAGTTGTTTGAAAAAAATATGAGAATAGCTCAAATACAATAACCAGAATTACTCCAATTTGGCAGGCCACCCATGTGAAGTGTCAAAAGACTTTTCTGCATTGCAGAAATGAGGATTTTTGCTTATTGATGTGTACTTGGTACCACCGTTGATCCAAGTGGACTGAATTCAAACTTTAGCATAAGAAGCTTAAGTGATACAAATGATGACACTCTCAGAGCTAAAGGTTGTTAACTGTAGTGAATGTTTATTATTTTTGCATTTCTTGTCCCATTCTGTGAAAAATTTCCCCTACTTTTTGTTGGCGAAACCACCACTCACTCACCTTCAACTCCTATGATTTAATTTCCGCCAGTCCACTCCAGGCTGGGCTTGGATTGGTTTAAGCCAATTATCATATCCCTATTCCCTGAGCATAGTGATTGACTTGGGATGTGCAGAAGGCCCACGTCTGGTCAGAGAGCATCATATCCCACATTTATGAGTGACCATTGTGGGGAGAGCAGTTCTCCTCCCACCGGCTGGAAAACTGAGAAGGGGTAAGGTCTAGAGTTTGGCAGCTGCCTTGAGACCAGGAGGAGAGATCCTGAGTAAGAAAGAAATTACAGGAGTAAGAGAACAGAGGTGATCCAGAGACAAAAATAATGGAGTTCTTGGGAAAGTATTTGAGCATCTGTCTTAAGCTGACTTTAAAATAGTGCTAGCCCTAGAACTTCCTGGATCAGAAGTCAAGAATTTTTTCTTTTCCTCCCAGAGTGTTTGATTTTCTGTTACTGGCAAATCAGAAGACTTCTAATTGAGTCAGACACAGAGAGGATTAATGCTCACTCTCAGAGTTGATGGGATCTATATTTGAATGGGCAGGCATTATCTGGCATGTCTTGTTTGGTTCAGAATACCTGGCATTTCAAAGTCTCAGTGTGTTTTCTAGTTGATCTTTTTCTATTTTTGTAAAAGTCACTGAATTCTGGTCACTGAATACCAATATTCTGCATCCTGCCTATTTCCACTTTTTAAATCTTATCCAAGCCTCAAGTAAGAGGGGAAATTTCATTTTGACAGTTTTCTACCATTTTGTCCTTTTATCTTCTCCTTTCCATATCCAAGTTGCCCTGCCAAATTTAATAATTGGCTTTGTGACTAAATTATAAATCTCCTTTAATGTTCTTCTTTATTGTAATAAATTTTAATCTCTTAGCTTCAGGATTCTTTCCTCTCCTGGGCTATTGAGATTTCCCAGGTATTTAAAATGATTCACCTGCTTGAGTAGTTTATTATATACCACTCTGTATCTCGCCAACCCCTCCAAAGAATCATGGCTTTTTATAGAAATTACCACATTCACATTCATATTCGGGCTCCTTTTATGGTTGTCATGGTTTAAATTCTCTGCAGGTTGTTTTCAGAATTTGAACAATGTTGTAACATTGGCTTATAAATGTAAGCGATTCAAGGCTACCCCCAACATACGTGTATGTGCATGTGACGCACACATGTACACGTGCCTCCACCAGTCCAGTTTTCCAACTGAGAAGAGAGTTCCTGAGACATCTGATCACTGCCCTAACCTCTCTCCTGTGTGGGATCCCAAATGGTTCTTTCATTATTTATCGTAGAACTTCCAATCTGTGACTGGATCAAGTAGGACCCAGTAATGTCATTTTTTCCCATTCCTTTGCCTTCTTGCAAATAAGGACTTGAATAATCCAAGAAGCCTGTGCTTACCTGCGTTAGAGAGCCTTCAAAAAAGGAAATTCAAGATCTTTTTTGAGTATCTATTTCATTATTTTCATTGTTCTGTTGTCTCCACTAACTCCCTCCATTATTAAGAGCAATTTCCTCTCTTGATGTCTACATCCTGTACCTGTCTGTTTCTCAGTTCCATTGGTTCCACTTCTTTGATCTGGTTTTGAAATGCAGGAACATTCCCAGGACATGCACTACATCTTGGTTGTAGAGGAACATACCCAAATTTCCAGCTTTCAGTTGAATATACCCACGAGGGTATTTCATGGGTACCTCAAACTCAGTATGTGCAATGAAGACCTTGTGGAGTTTCTACTCTTCTTTTCCCTTCAGAGATAAGTTTTTGCTTGTTTGTTTGTCCTCCTATGTTCCTTCTTCTACTTCGTGGCCCCATCTTCAACCTAATCACTAGCTAGACAACTGGGTGATATCTTTGACCTCTCCACTTTTTACGCTGCCCCCTGTGTGTCTGATCCATACCAGATTGGTGTCTGATACGTACAAGATTGCATTCTTTTTCTCAAATGTCTTTCCTATCTGTTCTTTTATCTTCTCCTGGGATAGGTTCCCCAATGGCTGCTAACTGGTCCCATTGCCTCTTTTTGCTCCTCCAGCTTCCATAATTTTGCCATGCTGATCTCTCTACAATATAGATAATATAGTGTAGGTTCTCTACTCAAAAGCCTTCAGTAATTCCCCATTGTCATAGACTAAAATCAAACTTCTTGGCATGGCTGCAGGCATTAAAAACCCAGACTTGGCATCATACTAATCCGAGTTCAGATTCTCCTTAAGCCACTTCCTAATTGCCTGACTTGGAAAAATCTCATAGTTTCTCTATGCCTCACTTTCTGTACTGTAGGGATAGTAACCACCTTCCAGAATGGTCATAAGAATCAAATTATATGATGCTTGTAATGCAGTAGCACAGTGCCTGATGACTTTGCAGCTCTCAGCAAATGATCATTGCTATTATTAGCATATAACATAATTGTTGTCAGCTTGGCCACCTTTACCTCTTAAGAGCTATATGGCTATTTTCAACTTCTCTTCACCTGTTTCCTTATCTGTGAAATGGGGGAAAATAATCATAAACTTCTAAAGTTTTAGGCTGTTAAATTGGCTAACAGAGAGTGGTGTCTGACATAGGAAAGCATTGTAAAAATGTCAGATCTTATTCTTGTTCTCAAACCACGAAGTCATTTCTCTAAGTCATGGAGTCATACTCCTGTACCTTTGTCTATACTGTTATGTGAAAACATGTCCTCTCGTCTCTGTTTTCTATCATAGGTTCTTAGTTTCCTCTGTGACATGGGCCCATGTGGCATCTGGTGAAGTCTGTTCACTTCTTGTCAGAAAAACATTTTAAAATGTGTAATATAAAATCCATAAATATACAGAAAACCAACTATTTTTAAAAATAATCAACAAAAGTTCAAAAACTTAATTTGTGTTAGAGTAATGTATGTGCTTTTCTAATGGACTCATAAATAAGATGTAACAGTTGGTCTAATAATTACTATAATTTCAAAGGAGCAATGAACATAAATAATATTTCAATTATCTGTGATGTAGTAACATGCCATGAGAATACCTGTGATTTCTACTGGTGACAAAAATCACAGGTTCTACCAAAACGATTACATGTGTGGCTTACATTAGTTAATGAAGGAAGTGCTAAGTATCAGAGACTGGTGAAAATCAAGACGTGATTTTTTTTCCTGTTCATGTTCATGGACTCTACCCAAAACTCCTTGGACTTCAAGAAGTCTTGATCTAGATCCTACACATATTTTAAAGCGGCGTTCAAACATGCTTTCTCAAAGTCCTTCTTAATCCCAACCAGTTGTAATGAACCTGCCTCCTTTATCCACTCATAGCACTATCACTATGTTTTTTTTTTTCAAAGATCCATATATTTTTTTCCTCTAACATGTTATTAGCTCTATGCACATGTTCCTCCTCATCAAGGATGTCACACCTATGGTCAGTCTTCACACTGGTACACGGTACCTGGAAGTAAGGAGGCCATGGTTGGAAAGAAATGTGAGCATGAAGTGGGCAGTCATTACTTATCTCTATTTCCCTAACTGCCCATTGAAACATAAAGTACAGTGTTTCTGAGAATGTAGTTCATTTCATTTTAGTGTTATTTACTGTGCTGGTTCTGCTGCCTGGGCTGACAAATAGCCCCTCCAAAAGGCAGGTTCTAATCCCATATGCAGTCCCAGCTCAGTGGCAATTTATATGACAAGCTCTCTGAGTTTAGGCAAATATCCTGATATTTTAGCTCAGTTATTCTGACAACAACAATTTCTGCCTTATGGAGTGCATATGTCACCAGAGAAAATCAGCTTCCTGGGCTTCCTGCCTGTTGCAGGAATATAAATTTTCATGGTGAACTTGAAATGCAAATTATGTGCTTTGATGTTCTTTGCAAATCTTTGCTTGCACCTGGCAGACGTTTTGCAGAACTTTGGATAAAAGGAAAGAGAGGGGAAAGAGATAGAGACAGACGAAAAAAGAGAGAAAGGAAGAGATGAATAAAAGGATGTAAGGAGGGAGGGAAGCTGGGCTTTATTTTCTGTGTTGCCTGGTACTCACCGCTGAGCATGCAATCACTTTTTTTTGAGTTTCATGTATTATGATTTTAAGAAAAGTAAGTAGATATTTATTTGAGAGTTAACAAAAATTAATGTCTTATAGCCAAAACTTGTTTTAGCATTTTTTCTGGTACTAATTTAGAGCAACGTTGATACTATTGACATTTTAGGGTGAATAATTCTTTTCTATGGGATGCTGTCTGGTGCATTGTGGGCTGTTTAGAGGCATCTTTGGGTTATACAAAGTATGGGCCAGTAATGTGCCTCCCCAAGTTGTAACAATCAAAAATGTCTCCAAATATTGCCATACGTCCCCTGTGGTGGGGAGGGGGGGGATAGGTATACCATATCTCCATATCTCCTGTTAACCAAAGAGAACCACTGATTTAGAGGATAATGGTTCCCCATGTATGTCAGACTCTGCTTTTTGTATCACATATGTCTTCTAACTCAGTCTTCACAGAGTCCCATAAAGTAAGTGCTATCATTATTTCCCATTATATGAGTTGAGAGATAAGATTCAAGGAAATAAAGCATAGTGAACCAGAAGGGAAACTAATGAGAAGAGATGGAAAACTAATGCAAAGGGGCAGCCATTACAAGATTTAGTCTAAGAGTAGGGATAGGAAAACTGTGGTACAATTGTATCACCAAGATGCCTAAGAAATATGTCATATCTACTCTCAGCAGTCTATCTTCAAGAGCCTAAATGACCATTAAGTTGGGGATTACTAATAGAATGAAATTAGCAAGGGAGTTAAGATATCATTTACCAACTCTAGTTGGACTAACTCTTCTTCAAAAATCGACTTTTTGTGTGACTGTGGTCTTTCATAGGGCATTGATCACTTGTGACTACTGTGTAAATACTATCTGCATTACCAACACATAGAGAGGGTCTTTAGCATGGACCCTCAGTAAGTGTTTGTACAATAAATATGTAGTACCTGAAATCTCACTACTGGCAAGTCCTGACTTAAGATACAACATTGTCATCTTTTTAAATTTTCCTTTAAATGCATATATTCTTAAAAAATATATAGTGCCTAGGGGTGTTGATTTAATAGTAACAGACTTATGCAACACTAAAAGTATAACTGTAGACATCGATATTTTCATGTGATGAGGAGACTGAAGCAGAGAGGGGAGAAGAAATTTTTCCAATACAAATTATGGACTGAGTCTGGATATAAAAGTCATCTGTGGAAACTAAGTCTCAGTGTTCATTTTCACTGGATCATCCATCACTTCTCACTTTACACTGAGCACATTACAGGGCATTTTCTGTTGGAAAGGAAAAATCCTTGATTAGTTTAAAAGATGTAGAAGGAATTGGAGAAATAGGAGTGGGAAAAAAGTTAGCTCAGCAAGACAGAAGAAAAGATTACAGAGAAGAGCAGGGAGACCTGTAGAAATGTTTCATCAACAACTTTATTGGCTTGGGTTGAATTCAGTAACAATTATTTTTTATTTTTTATTTTTTAAATCTTCTAATTTTCATTTGGAATGTTCTAAAATCAGATTTTTAAAACTTAAATATCAAAGATAGAAATAGGTCAGAGACAGGTTAGGATTAATTCCCTTATGTTGAAGCCCTATCCCTCCATGCAGTTTTATCTGAAAATAGGGCCTGTGGGTGTTAATTTGGATTAGATGATTTTGTAAGAGTGAGGTCCTTATGATAGTATTAGTTCTCTTAAAGAAGACAGAGCAAAAAGTTTGCTCTCCCTTTGTTTCTACCTCATGAGGACACAATGAGAAGGCAGCAAGACACAAAGCCTGACCATACTGGCACCCTGATTTCAGAGTTCCAGTCCAGAACTGTGAGAAAATAATTTCTATTGTTGAATTCACCTAGTCTATGGCATTGTGTTATGGCAGCCCAAGCTGATAAAGACAATGTTTCACCGAATACAGAATATCAATAAAGGAACAGAAATTATTTTAAAATAAAGAAAAAAATAGAAATTTTCAGTTGAACAGTATAATAACTGAAATGAAAAATTTACCAGAGGGATTCAATAGCAGATTTGATCAGGAAGAAGAAAGAAGCAATAAACTTAATGATGGATTAATTGAGATGATTCTGTCTGAAATACAGATAAAAGAATAAAGAAAAATAGAACCTTAGAGAATTGTGGGAGACTATAAAGGACATCAACACATTCTTAATGGGAGTTCTAGAAAGGAGAGAAAGTGAAAGCCTATTTGAATAAATAATGGCTGAACTTTGATGCAAAACATTAATCTATCCATCAGGTAAACTCAGTGATTCCAAACAAGATAAACTCTATGAGGTAATACCTGGACATGTTATAGCCGAGCTGTCAGCCAAAAGCAGAGACAACCTTTAAAGTCACAAGAAACAAGAAAATTATCATGTACACAGGGTCCTCCATAAGAATGGAAGCTGATTTCTGATCAAAAGTATTCAGCACATTAGGCATATTCAACATGTTAAAAAGGAAAAGATTGTAAGCTGAGAATTTTGTATGCAGTGAAACTACTTTTCAACGGTGGAGAAGTGAAGACATTGTCAGTAAGCAGAAACTGAGACAATTTGTTGTTGACAGACCTGCCCTGGAAAAAACAATAAAGTCCTTCAGGTTAAAGTGAAATGGTACTGGGACACCTGTGTGGTTTAGTCAGTTAATCATCTGACTCTTGGTTTTAGCTTAGCTCATGATCTCAGGGTTGTGACATCAAGCCCTATGTGGGGCCCCATGCTCAATGTGGAGTTCGCTTGAGATGCTTTGCCCCTTCTCACTCCCTCTCTGCTCCTCACCCCACTCACACACTCTTTCATTCTCTCTTTAAAACAAATTAAAAAAAAAAACTTAAAAAAAAACTTGGAAGAGTAGAAAGTTTAAAAAATAAATAAAATAAAGTGAGGGGTGCCTGGGTGGCTCAGTGGGTTAAACCTCTGCCTTCGGCTTGGGTCATGATCTCAGGGTCCTGGGATCGAGCCCCACATCGGGCTCTCTGCTCGGCAGAGAGCCTGCTTCCCTTCCTCTCTCTCTCCCTGCCTCTCTGCCTTCCTCTCTGCCTGTTTTTGATCTCTGTCTGTCAAATAAATAAATAAAATCTTAAAAAAAAACTATAAAATAAAATGAAATAAGTAATCTAATTATCCAAGGGTGTCATCACCAAGATGGCCCCATAGGTCATCTGACTTCACTCCTCCTCACAAGAAAAACAAATGGCAACTATTTACAAATAAGACACCACTGAGAGACTTCTAGGATATGGGGGTGAAGCTGAAATACTTCCCTGCACCCTAGAGACCAAGATGGACTGCATTAGTATGGGAAGAGGAACAGATACATGCTGACCACATGGCTCTTTCTCTAGGTCACTGCAGCACAGTGCAGAGAGAATTCCTTTTTCTCCAAGGAAGAACCAGCACCCTTAGCATTGTGAGTTGCTCTGTGGGAACTGCTACCTCACACTCACCTCATAGGCAATTATAAATATGTGCCCAACACTGGCATGCCTAATATATAAAAGAAAACTAACAGCTAAAAGGAGAAGTAAACAGAAATACAATAGTAATTAGGAATTTAAATACCCTAGTCCCACCAATGAAAAAATCAGATGGAGTCAAAATAAGGAAATAGTGGGTTTGAACAAGACTATAGACCAAATGGACCTAACAGACATACACAGAACATTCTATCCAACAATAGTAGATTCACATTCTTCTCAAATACACATGGAACATTTTCTAGGGTATAGACCATATGTTCATCTACAAAGCAAATCTTAGCAAATTCAAATAGATTGAAATTATACTGAATATCTTCTTTGACCACAATGGCATAAAAGTAGAAATCAATAGCAAGAGGAATCATATGGTATCACTTACTTGTGGATAAGGAGTAACTTGGAGAACATTTGGAAAAGGAAAGGAAAAGTGAATTGGGGGAAATTGGAGGGGGGGATGAACCACGAGAGACTGTGGACTCTGAGAAACAAACTGAGGGTTTTGAAAGGAGGGGTATGGGGAGATGGCTGAGCTTGATGGTGGGTATTAAGGAGGGAGTGCATTACATGGAGCACTGGGTGTGGTGCATACACAATGAATCTTGGAACACTAAAAAAAAAAATAAAAAAAACCTGGAGAATTCACAAATACGTGGAAATTAAACAACACTCTCCTGAATGATCAATGGATTGAAGAAGAAATTAAAAGAGAAATAAAAAAGTTTCTTTTTTTTAATTAATTAATTTATTTTCAGCGTAGCAGTACTCATTGTTTTTGCACCACACCCAGTGCTCCATGCAGTATGTGCCCTCTCTATTACCCTCCACCTGGTTCCCCAACCTCCCACTCCCTGCCCCTTCAAAACCCTCTGGTTGTTTTTCAGAGTCCATTGTCTCTCATGGTTCATCTCCCCTTCTATTTTCCCTCAACTCCCTTCTCCTCTCCATCTCCCCATGTCCTCCATGTTATTTGTTATGCTCCACAAATAAGTGAAACCATATGATACTTGACTCTCTCTGCTTGACTTATTTCTCTCAGCATAATCTCTTCCAGTCCCGTCCATGTTGCTAAAAAAGTTGGGTATTCATCCTTTCTGATGGAAGCATAATACTCCATCATATATATGTACCACATCTTCCTTATCCATTCGTCCATTGAAGGGCATCTTGGTTCTTTCCACAGTTTGGCAACCGTGGCCATTGCTGCAATAAACATTGGGGTACAGATGGCCCTTCTTTTCACTACATCTGTATCTTTGGGGTAAATACCCAGCAATGCAATTGCAGGGTCATAGGGAAGCTCTATTCTTAATTTCTTGAGGAATCTCCACACTGTTCTCCAAAGTGGCTGCACTAACTTGCATTCCCACCAACAGTGTAAGAGTGTTGCCCTTTCTCCACAACCTCTCCAACACACATTGTTTCCTGTCTTGCTAATTTTGGCCATTCTAACTGGTGTAAGGTGATATCTCAATGAGGTTTTAATTTGAATCTCCCTGATGGCTGGTGATGATGAGCATTTTTTCATGTGTCTGATAGCCATTTGTATGTCTTCATTGGAGAAGTGTCTGTTCACATCTTCTGCCCATTTTTTGATATGATTATCTGTTTTGTGTGTGTTGAGTTTGAGGAGTTCTTTATAGATCCTGGATATCAACCTTTTGTCTGTACTGTCATTTGCAAATATCTTCTCCCATTCCATGGGTTGCCTTTTTGTTTTGTTGACTGTTTCCTTTGCTATGCAGAAGCTTTTGATCTTGATGAAGTCCCAAAAGTTCATTTTTGCTTTTGTTTCCTTGGCCTTTGGAGACATATCTTGAAAGAAGTTGCTGTGGCTGATATCAAAGAGGTTACTGCCTAAGTTTTCCTCTAGGATTCTGATGGATTCCTGTCTCACGTTGAGGTCTTTTATCCATTTCGAGTTTAGCTTTGTGTACAGTGTAAGTGAATGGTCGAGTTTCATTCTTCTATATATAGCTGTCCAGTTTTCCCAGCACCATTTATTGAAGAGACTGTCTTTTTCCATTGTATATTTTTTCCTGTTTTGTTGAAGATTATTTGACCATAGATTTGAGGGTCCATATCTGGGCTCTCCACTCTATTCCACTGGTCTATGTGTCTGTTTTTATGCCAGTACCATGCTGTCTTGGTGATCACAGCTTTGTAGTAAAGCTTGAAATCAGGTAACGTGATGTCCCCAGTTTTGTTTTTGTTTTTCAACATTTCCTTAGCAATTCGGGGTTCTCTTCTGATTCCATACAAATTTTAAGATTATTTGCTACAGCTCTTTGAAAAATACCAGTGGAATTTTGATCGGAATGGCATTAAAAGTATAGATTGCTCTAGGCAGTACAGACATTTTAACAATGTTTATTCTTCCGATCCAAGAGCATGGAACGGTCTTCCATCTTTTTGTGTCTTCTTCAATTTCTTTCATGAGTGTTCTGTAATTCCTCGAGTACAGATCCTTTACCTCTTTGGTTAGGTTTATTCCCACGTATCTTATGGTTCTTGGTGCTATAGTAAATGGAATCGATTCTCTAATTTCCCTTTCTGTATTTTCATTGTTAGTGTATAAGGAAGCCACTGATTTCTGTACATTGACTTTGTATCCTGCCACATTACTGGATTGCTGTATGAGTTCTAGTAGTTTGGGGGTGGAGTCTTTGGGGTTTTCCATATAAAGAATCATGTCATCTGCGAAGAGAGAGAGTTTGACTTCTTCATTGCCAATTTTATTTCTCTTTGTTGTCTGATTGCCTTTGCTAGGACTTCTAATACTATGTTGAACAAGAGTGGGGAGATTGGGCATCCTTATCATGTTCCTGATCTCCACGGGAAGGCTGCAAGCTTTTTCCCATTGAGGATGATATTTGCTGTGCGTCTTTCGTAGATAGATTATATGAAGTTCAGGAATGTTCCCTCCATCCCTATACTTTGAAGCGTTTTCATCAGGAACGGATGCTGGATTTTGTCAAATGCTTTTTCTGCATCAATTGAGAGGACCATGTGGTTCTTCTCTCTTCTCTTATTGATTTGTTCTATCACATTGATTGATTTGCGAATGTTGAACCATCCTTGCAACCCAGGGATGAATCCCACCTGGTCATGGTGGATAATCTTTTGAATGTGCTGCTGGATCCTGTTTGCTAGGATCTTGTTGAGAATCTTAGCATCCATATTCATCAGTGATATTGGTCTGAAATTCTCCTTTTTGGTAGGGTCTTTGCCTAGTTTGGGGATCAGGGTAATGCTGGCTTCATAAAAAGAGTCTGGAAGTTTTCCTTCTGCTTCAATTTTTTGGAACAGCTTCAGGAGAATTGGTGTTATTTCTTCTTTGAAAGTTTGGTAGAATTCCCCAGGGAATCCGTCAGGTCCTGGGCTCTTGTTTTTGGGGAGGTTTTTGATCACTGCTTCAATCTCGTTACTAGATATAGGTCTATTCAGGTTGTCAATTTCTTCCTGGTTCAATTTTGGGAGTTTATAGTTTTCCAGGAATGCATCCATTTCATCTAGGTTGCTTAGATTATTGGCATATAACTGTTGGTAATAATTTCTGATGATTGTTTCTATTTCCTTGGTGTTGTGATCTCTCCCTTTTCATTCATAATTTTATTAATTTGGGCTTTCTCCCTTTTCTTTTGGATTAGTGTGGTCAATGGTTTATCGATCTTATTGATTCTTTCAAAAAACCAGCTTCTAGTTTCATTGATACGTTCTAATGTATCTCTGGTGTCTACCTCATTGATCTCTGCTCTAATCTTGATTATTTCCCTTCTTGCATGTGGAGTTGGTTTGATTTGTTGTTGATTCTCCAGTTCTTTAAGGTGTAGAGAGAGCTGGTGTATTCTGGATTTTTCAATTTTTTTGAGGGAGGCTTGGATGGCTATGTATTTCCCCTTTAGAACCACCTTTGCTGTATCCGATAGGCTTTGGACTGAAGTGTCTTCATTCTCATTGGTTTCCATGAATTGTTTAAGTTCTTCTGTGATCTCCTGGTTGATCCAAGCATTCTTAAGCAAGGTGGTCTTTAGCTTCCAGGTGTTTGAGTTCCTTCCGAACTTTTCCTTGTGATTGAGCTCCAGTTTCAAAGCATTGTGATCTGAGAATATGCAGGGAATAATGTCAGTCTTTTGGTATTGGTTGAGTCCTGCTTTGTGACCGAGTATGTGGTCTATTCTGGAGAAGGTTCCATGTGCACTTGAGAAGAATGAGTATTCTGTTGTTTTAGGGTGGAATGTTCTGTATATGTCTATGAGGTCCATCTGGTCCAATGTTTCATTCAATGCTCTTATTTCTTTATTAATTTTCTGCTTCGATGATCTGTCTATTACTGAGAGAGGCATATTAAGATCTCCTACTATCAATGTATTCATACCAATGTGACTCTTTATCTTGATTAATAGTTTTCTTATGTAATTGGCTGCTCTCATATTGGGGGCATAGATATTTACAATTTTTAGATCATCTTGGCGGATAATCCCTTTAAGAATTATGTAGTGTCCTTCTGTATCTCTGACTACAGTCTTTAGTTTAAAATCTAATTTATCTGATACGAGAATCCTTACCCCGGCCTTCTTCTGAGGCCCATTGGCATGAAAGATGCTTCTCCATCCGTTCACTTTCAGTCTGGGTATATCCTTAGGTTCAAAATGGGTCTCTTGTAGACAACATATGGATGGGTCCTGTCTTTTTATCCAAACTGCAACCCTGTGTCGTTTTATGGGCACATTTAGGCCATTCACATTGAGAGTGATTATTGATAGATAGGTTGTGATTGACATCGTGTTGCCTTTGAAGTCTTTCTGTCTGTAGATTGTCTCTATATTTCTGTTCAATGATATTCTTAGATTTTTTTCTCATTTATAGGACCCCCCTTAATATTTCCTGCAGTGTCAGCTTGGTCGTTGCATAGTCTTTTAAGCCTTGCCGGTCTTGGAAACTCTTTATCTCTCCATCCATTTTGAATGTCATTCTTGCTGGATAAAGTATTCTTGGCTGCATGTTCTTCTCATTAAGTATTCTGAATATATTTTGCTAGCACTTCCTGGCTTGCCAGGTCTCTGTGGACAGGTCTGATGTTATTCTAATGGGTTTTCCTCTGTATGTAAGGAGCCTCTTTGTCCTAGCTGCTTTTAAGAGGGTCTGTCTCGAAGCATAATTCTTCATTCTAACTATTAGGTGTCGTGAGGACTTTCGAGAATCTAAGATCTTGGGGGGAGACCGCTCTGCCTCTAGTACATGAATGTTGTTTCCATTCGTGAGATTGGGAAAATTTTCACAGACAGCTTGTTCCACTATATCTTCTAGACTTCTTTCTTTTTCCTCTCCTTCAGGGATTCCAATAATTCTGACGTTGGAACGTTTCATGGCATCATTTATTTCCCTGATTCTGTTTTTGTGGCTTCTGAGCTGTTTGTTCCAGGCTTCCTCCTGATCCTTTCTCTCTATCTGTTTGTCCTCCAGACAAATAGATAATTTAGACAAATAGACAAAAGATAATTCTATCTTCTGTCTCAGATACCCTAGCTTTTAGAGAATTTAGATTAGATTGGAACTCATTGAGAGCAGTTTGAACATCATCCCTGGTGGCTTTCAGTTCTGCCCTAACATTGTGAACATCATCCCTGGTGGCTTTCAGTTCTGCCCTAATCAATTCTGTTTGGTCATCCATGGCTTTCTCCAACCTAGCTATTGCCTGGATAATTGTTAGCCTGAATTCCTTTTCCAACATATTGTCTATGTCGATAGCCATTAGCTCTGTTGCAGAAGGTGCATCCTCTGTATTTTTCTTCTGTTGGGCATTCCTCCTCCTAGTCATTTTGGTGAGAGATGACTGAACAGATGCAGCTGGATGTATCGACTGTGGTGCAGTCCAAGGTGTACCCTGGAACGCTTCTGTGCAATCAGGGTTCCCCACCCAAATGAGATAAAAAAGAAAAGAAAAAGAAATAGAGAAGAAAAAAAAAAGAAAAGAAAAAAGAAAAAGAAAGAGAGAGAGAGACAGGAAAAAAAGGGAATATAAAAGAGAAGACTCAGCCCAAATGGGCCCCAAGGTAAGATTTATGAAGTATACAAACAAAAACAGACAAACAAAAAGAGTGATAAAAGTATATGACAAGAGAAAAAAATATATATATATAAAAGCAAAAAAAAAAAAAAAAAAGGAAGAACATCAGTGTGGGCGAGGAAGGTTATTTCGATTTTTCCTGGATGTATCTTGATGTTTTTGTTAAGGGACTCAACTTTCCTAAGATAAAGGGGGATTAAAAATTGGTTTACCTATAGGGGTAGCATTGATTGGGGAAAGGGGATTACCTTGAAGTTTAACTCTATATGTATATTAGAAAAGAAAAATTAAAAAGGAATAAACTAGACTAAACTAAATTAAGATTTAAAAAAATTAGAAAAATAGAAAAGCAAAAGAAAAACACGGGTGTATGTAACAAAAAGTTCAGGTTAGAAGGTTATTAAGGAATTTGATGTACTGGACATCTCACTGTGATGGTAAATAGGTTAAAAATTATCTATATGTATAAAAAAAGAACGAGAATATTGGTAAAGAGTTAAAAGTAAAAGTTGTATTTATGAAGTAGTGGTAGTTGTTCTCTTATCATCTTCTTTTTTTGTTTTTTTCTTCCTTCCTGGTTGGCTTTCTGGGGGAGGGGTCTGCCACGTGGGTTTTCAGACAATGATGTTCCCTGAGTTAGGTCCTCCTGCCCCCCTCAAGGGGGTGGGCTCTGAGGAAACCGTTTTTTTTCAGGCTTTTGTTCTCTGGAGGTTTTTATGTTCTTTCATCTGTTTTCTCTCGTCTTGACAGGTTTTGATGGGTTTTGGTGGTTTAGAGGAGAGCAAACTGCACCCAGACCTCCCTCTCAGAGAGAAGCCTCAGAATGCTTTACAGAGCTGCTGGCAGAGTCAGTTCTGAGTCACGGTCCCTGGGGATGCAGGATCTCCTCCTTGTACCCAATACCATGGGCAGCGGTGGCTATCTGGGCAGCTGCAGACCACCAGAGAGGTTCCAAACAGTGATCACACACTCAGATTTTCCCACTGGGAAAAAACCAGGCTGGGAATGCCTGGTTTTTCAGGATGCCAGAGCTCCAGGCTAGTACCTGTGCGTACCTCTCCCAGGGGAGGGTGTGGGACACGCACATTTGGGGAACGCCATCTGGCCAGGCTCCCAGCCCCTCTCGGGAGCTGGACCCCACGAGTTCTCAGGTGCACTGGCGACTCAGGCGTGCTGGTGTCTCAGGGACCAAGACCTGCTTTCTCCGCTGCACTCTCTCTGTCTCAGCACCAGGGGAGGCTATCCTGGGTCCGGGGACTTAAGCCCCTGTCCCTAACTGCCCCAATTCCCACAATATCCCCCCGCGATCTTTTGCTCTTTTTTTTTTTTTTTTGAGTGCTTTCAACCAGACTCCAAGCTAATGCTGGTCCCCAGACACAGGGCATTCTTGTATTGGGGTATGACTTTCCAATCTGTCACCTCTGGTGGCTCCTTCCCCCTTTTGTTTATCTTCTGATATCAGTCCGGCACTCCCAGTCTGCTTTACCTGCCACTGGCGTCTTCTGCTCCTGTAGAGATCCAGACGTGTAAAATTCTGATCTCAGGCTGATTTCATGGGTGATCGGAATTCTTTGGTAGGTAATCAGCTCACTTTAGGGTACAGGTTGAAACAGCACCTCCTCCTACTTCCTCCTACTTCCCCGCCATCTAAAAAAAGTTCCTTAAAACAAGCAAAAATGGAAGTGTAGCATACCAGAATTTCTATGATGCAGGAATAGCAGTTGTAAGAGAAAATTTCATAGCAATAAGCACTTACATTAAGAATCAAGAAAGAGGGGCATCTGGGTGGCTCAGTGGGTTAAAGCCTCTGCCTTTGGCTCAGGTCATGATCCCAGGGTCCTGGGATTGAGCCCTGCATCGGGCTCTCCGCTCAGCGGGGATCCTGCTTCCCCCCCTCTTTCTCTGACTGCCTCTCTGACTACTTGTGATCTCTGTCTGTCAAATAAGTAAATAAAATCTTAAAAAAAAAGAAGAAAGAAAGAAGGAAAAACACTCAAGAAAGATCCAAATCAACAACCTAATTCTATACTTTAAGAAATTAGGCACCAATCTCTTTATTGAAGAGACTGTCTTTTTTTCCCAATATATATTTTCTCCTGCTTTGTCAAAGATTAGTTGACCATAAAGTTGTGGGTCCATATCTGGGCTCTCTACTCTTCCACTGGACTATGTGTCTGTTTTTGTGACAGTACCATGCTGTCTTGGTGATCACAGCTTTGTAGTAAAGCTTGAAATCAGGCAACGTGATGCCCCCAGTTTTATTTTTCTTTTTCAACATTTCCTTAGCAATTCAGGGTGTCTTCTGGTTCCATACAAATTTTAGGACTGTTTGTTCCAGCACTTTGAAAAATGCTGGTGGAATTTTGATGAGGACGGCATTGGAAGTATAGATGGCTCTAGGCAGTGTAGACATTTTAACAATGTTTATTCTTCCAATCCATGAGCATGAAATGCTTTTCCATCTTTTTGTGTCTTCTTCAATTTCTTTCATGAGTGTTCTGTAGTTCCTCAAGTACAGATTCTTTACCTCTTTGGTTAGGTTTATTCCAAGGTAACTTGTGGTTCTTGGTGCTATAATAAATGAAATTGATTCTCTAATTTCCCTTTCTATAATTTCATTGTTAGTGTATAAGAAAGCAACTGATTTCTGTGGATTGATTTTGTATCCTGCCACATTACTGAATTTCTGTATGAGTTCTAGTAGTTTGGGGGTGGAGTCTTTTGGGTTTTCCATATAAAGTATCATGTCATCTGCGAAGAGAGAGAGTTTGATTTCTTCTTTGCCAATTTGAATACATTTTACTTCTTTTTGTTATCTGATTGCTGTTGCTAAGACTTCTAGTACTATGTTGAACAACAGTGGCGAGAGTAGACATCCTTGTCATGTTCCTGATCTCAAAGGGAATGCTGTCAGCTTTTCCCCATTGAGAATGATATTCACTGTGGGTTTTTCATTGATAGATTTTATGAAGTTGTGGAATGTTCCCTCTATCCCTATACTTTGAAGAGTTTTAATCAGAAAAGGATGCTGTACTTTGTCAAATGCTTTTTCTGCATCAATTGAGAGGGCCATATTGTTCTTCTCTCTTTTCTTATTGAACAAATCAGTAAGAGAAGAGAGAAGAACCATATGGTCCTCTCAATTCTCAAATGACACTACAGACAAAGGGTTGATATCTGAGATATATAAAGAACTCCTCAAATGGAACACTTGAAAAACAGATAATCACATAAAAAAATGGACAGAAGTCATGAACAGACTCTTCTCCAAAGAAGACATACAAATGGCTATCAGACACATGGGAAAATGTTCATCATCATTAGCCATCAGGGATATTCAAATCAAAACTACACTGAGATACCACCTTACACCAGTTAGAATGGCCAAAGTTAACAGGACAGGAAACAACAAGTGCTAGAGAGGATATGGAGAAAGGGGAACCCTCTTACACTGTTGGTGGGAGTGCAAGTTGGTGCAGCCACTTTGGAAACAAAGTGGCTTATGAAGTTAAGAAAACAAAACTCCTGGGGCGCCTGGGTGGCTCAGTGGGTTAAGCCGCTGCCTTCAGCTCGGGTCATGGTCTCGGGGTCCTGGGATCGAGTCCCGCATCGGGCTCTCTGCTCAGCGGAGAGCCTGCTTCCCTTCCTCTCTCTCTGCCTGCCTCTCTTGTGATTTCTCTCTGTCAAATAAATAAATCTTTAGAAAAAAAAAAAACTCCTTACGAAGTTATAAATAGAGCTATCCTATGACCTTGCAATTGCACTATTGGGTATTTACCCCAAAGATACAGACGTAGTGAAAAGAAAGACCATCTATACCGCAATGTTCATAGCAGCAATGACCACAGTCATCTAACTGTGGAAAGAGCCAAGATGCTCTTTAACAGACAAATGGATAAAGAAGATGTGGTCCATATATATATAATAGAGTATTATGCCTCCAACAGAAAGGATGAATACCCAACTTTTGTATCAACATGGAGGGGACTGGAGGAGATTATGGTGAGTGAAATAAGTCAAGCAGAGAGAGACAATTATCATATGGTTTCACTTATTTGTGGAGCATAACAAATAACATGGAGGACATAGGGAGATGGAGAGGAGAAGGGAGTTGAGGGAAATTGGAGGGTAGATTAACCATGAGAGACTGTAGACTCTGAGAAACAAACTGAGGGTTTTGGAGGGGAGGGGATGAGTGGTTGGGAGAGCCTGGCAGTGGGTTTTAAGGAGGGCACATACTGCATGGAGCACTGGGTGCGGTGCATAAACAATGAATCTTGGAACAATGAAAAAATAAAAGAAAAGAAAAGAAAAAAAAAGAAATGAAGCAAAGAAAAGCAAACTGGGCCTAAAATTAGCAGAAGGAAGGACATAATAAAGATTGGAGTGGGAGTAAATGAAATAGAGAACATAAAAACAGTAGAAAAGATTTTTTTTGTTTTTTTTTTTTTAAGATTTTATTTATTTATTTGACAGATAGAGGTCACAAGTAGGCAGAGAGGCAGACAGAGAGAGAGGAGGAGGAAGCAGGCTCCCAGCTAAGCAGAGAGCCCGATGTGGGGCTCGATCCCAGGACCCTGGGATCATGACCTGAGCAGAAGGCAGAGGCTTTAACCCACTGAGCCACCCAGGTGCCCCAAAATCAGTAGAAAAGATTAACTGAACTAACAACTGCTTATTTGAAAAGATAAAATTGACAAAATCTTGGAAAACATATGATAAAATCTCCTTGGCATGAGCCTTGGTAATAATAATTTTGTAAATCAAACCTAAAGCACAAGCAACAAAATAAAATAAGTGGGACTGTATCAAACTAAAAAGCTTTCCAGGCAGCAAAGAAAACCATCAACAAAGTGTAAAGACAACCTAGAGGATAGGAAAAATATTTTTAAACCATATATTGGATAAGGAGTTAATATCCAAAATATATAAAGAATTCCGAGTCAAGATGGCGGAGAAGTAGCAGGCTGAGACGACATCAGGTAGCAGGACATCAGCTCGATAGCTTATCTAAACATTGCAAACACCTACAAATCCAATGGGAGATCAAAGAGAAGAAGAACAGCAATTCTAGAAACAGAAAATCAACCACTTTCAGAAAGGTAGGACTGGTGGAGAAGTGAATCCAAAGCGACGGGAAGATAGACGGGGGGGGGGGGGGGGGGGGGAGGGCGGGGGGGGGGCGGCTCCCGGCAAGCGGCGGAGCAACGGAGCACAAAATCAGGACTTTTAAAAGTCTGTTCCGCTGAGGGACATTGCTCCAGAGGCTAAACCGGGGTGAAGCCCACGTGGGGTCCCGCAAGGTCACAGAAGGATCGGAGGTGTCTGAGTCTCGCAGAGCTCACAGGTATTAGAATGGAGATGACGGCTAGAGACAGAGCCACGGACTGAACTCTCAGCTTGGGGTTACCTTGAACCGGTCGCAGACTCGGTGAGCTCGGAGCGCTGCTGGAGGCTGGGGATATGGGAGTGATTGAGTGCTGTTCTCTGAGGGCACACTGAGGAGTGGGGCCCGGGGCTCTCGGCTCCTCTGGGCCGGAGACTGGGAGGCCGCCATTTTCATTCCTGTCCTCCAGAACTCTATGGAAAGCGTTCAGGGAACAGAAGCTCCCAAAATATCAACAAGGAAATAAAGGCCTTAAATGGCACACTGGACCAGATGGACATCACAGATATATTCAGAACATTTCATCCCAAAGCAACAGAATACACATTCTTCTCTAGTGCACATGGAACATTCTCCAGAATAGATCACATCCTGGGTCACAAATCAGGTCTCAACCAGTATCAAAAGATTAGGATCATTCCCTGCATATTTTCAGACCACAATGCTCTGAAGCTAGAATTCAATCACAAGAGGAAAGCTGGAAAGAACCCAAATACATGGAGACTAAACAGCATCCTTCTGAAGAATGAATGGGTCAACCAGGAAATTAAAGAAGAATTGAAAATATTCATGGAAACAAATGATAACGAAAACACAATGGTTCAAAATCTGTGGGACACAGCAAAGGCAGTCCTGAGAGGAAAATATATAGTGGTACAAGCCTTTCTCAAGAAACAAGAAAGGTCTCGAGTACAAAACCTAACCCTACACGTAAAGGAGCTGGAGAAAGAACAAGAAAGAAACCCTAAACCCAGCAGGAGACGAGAAATCATAAAGATCAGAGCAGAAATCAATGAAATAGAAACCAAAAAAGCAATAGAAAAAATCAATGAAACTAGGAGCTGTTCTTTGAAAGAATCAATAAGATTGATAAACCCCTGGCCAGACTTGTCAAAAAGAAAAGAGAAAGGACCCAAATCAATAAAATCATGAATGAAAGAGGAGAGATCACAACTAACACCAAAGAAATACAGACAATTATAAGAACATACTATGAGCAACTCTACGCCAACAAATTTGACAATCTGGAAGAAATGGATGCATTCCTAGAGACATATAAACTACCGCAACTGAACCAGGAAGAAATAGAAAACCTGAACAGGCCCATAACCAGTAAGGAGATTGAAACAGTCATCAAAAATCTCCAAACAAACAAAAGCCCAGGGCCTGACGGCTTCCCAGGGGAATTCTACCAAACATTTAAAGAAAAACTAATTCCTATTCTCCTGAAACTGTTCCAAAAAATAGAAACAGAAAGAAAACTTCCAAACTCATTTTATGAGGCCAGCATCACTTTGATCCCAAAACCAGACAAGGATCCCACCAAAAAAGAGAACTACAGACCAATATCCTTGATGAGCACAGATGCAAAAATTCTCGCCAAAATACTAGCCAATAGGATTCAACAGTACATTAAAAGGATTATTCACCACGATCAAGTGGGATTTATTCCAGGGCTGCAGGGTTGGTTCAACATCCGCAAATCAATCAATGTGATACAACATATTAATAAAAGAAAGAACAAGAACCATATGATACTCCCCATAGATGCTGAAAAAGCTTTTGACAAAGTACAGCATCCCTTCCTGATCAAAACTCTTCAAAGTGTAGGGATAGAGGGCACATACCTCAATATTATCAAAGCCATCTATGAAAAACCTACTGCAAATATCATTCTCAATGGAGAAAAACCGAAAGCTTTTCTGTTAAGGTCAGGAACATGGCAGAGATGTCCATTATCACCACTGCTATTCAACATAGTACTAGAAGGCCTAGCCTCAGCAAACAGACAACAAAAGGAAATTAAAGGCATCCAAATCGGCAAAGAAGAAGTCAAACTATCACTCTTCGCAGATGATATGATACTATATGTGGAAAACCCAAAAGACTCCATTCTAAAACTACTAGAACTTGTCCAGGAATTCAGTAAAGTGTCAGGATATAAAATCAATGCACAGAAATCAGTTGCATTTCTGTACACCAACAACAAGACAGAAGAAAGAGAAATTAAGGAGCCAATCCCATTTACAATTGCACCCAAAACTATAAGATACCTAGGAATAAACCTAATCAAAGAGGCTAAGTATCTATATGCAGAAAATTATAAAGTACTCATGAAAGAAATTGAGGAAGACACAAAGAAATGGAAAAATGTTCCATGCTCCTGGATTGGAAGAATAAATATTGTGAAAATGTCCACGCTACCTAAAGCAATCTACACATTTAATGCAATCCCTATCAAAATACTATCAATTTTTTTCAAAGAAATGGAACAAATAATCCTAAAATTTATATGGAACCAGAAAAGACCTCGAATAGCCAAAGGAATATTGAAAAAGAAAGCCAAAGTTGGTGGTATCACAATTCTGGACTTAAAGCTCTATTACATAGCTGTCATCATCAAGACAGCATGGTACTGGCACAAAAACAGACACATAGATCAGTGGAACAGAATAGAGAGCCCAGAGATAGACCCTCAACTCTATGGTCAACTAATCTTTGACAAAGCAGGAAAGAATGTCCAATGGAAAAAAGACAGCCTCTTCAATAAATGGTGCTGTGAACATTGGACAGCCACATGCAGAAAAATGAAATTGGACCACTTCTTTACACCACACACGAAAATAGACTCAAAATGGATAAAGGACCTCAATGTGAGAAAGTAATCCATCAAAATCCTTGAGGAGAACGCAGGCAGCAACCTCTTCGACCTCAGCCGCAACAACATCCTCCTAGGAACATCAGCAAAGGCAAGGGAAGCAAGGGCAAAAATGAACTATTGGGATTTCATCAAGATCAAAAGCTTTTGCACAGCAAAGGAAACAGTTAACAAAACCAAAAGACAACTGACAGAATGGGAGAAGATATTTGCAAACGACATATCAGATAAAGGGCTAGTATCCAAAATCTATAAGGAACTTAGTAAACTCAACACCCAAAGAACAAACAATCCAATCAAGAAATGGGCAGAGGACATGAACAGACATTTCTGCAAAGAAGACATCCAGATGGCCAACAGACACATGAAAAAGTGCTCCACGTCACTCGGCATCAGGGAAATACAAATCAAAACCACAATGAGATATCACCTCACACCAGTCAGAATGGCTAAAATTAACAAGTCAGGAAATGAGAGATGCTGGCGAGGATGCGGAGAAACGGGAACCCTCCTACACTGTTTTTGGGAATGCAAGCTGGTGCAACCACTCTGGAAAACAGCATGGAGGTGCCTCAAAATGTTGAAAATAGAACTACCTTATGACCCAGCAATTGCACTATACAAATGTAGTGATCCGAAGGGGCACGTGCACCCGAATGTTTATAGCTGCAATGTCTACAATAGCCAAACTATGGATAGAACCTAGATGTGCATCAACAGATGAATGGATAAAGAAGATGTGGTATATATACACAATGGAATACTATGCAGCCATCAAAAGAAATGAAATCTTGCCATTTGCGATGACGTGGATGGAACTAGAGGGCATCATGCTTAGCGAAATAAGTCAACTGGAGAAAGACAACTGTCATATGATCTCCCTGATATGAGTACATGGAGATGCAACATGGGGGGGTTAGGAGGATAGGAGAAGAATAAATGAAACAAGATGGGATTGGGAGGGAGACAAACCATAAATGACTCTTAATCGCCCAAAACAAGCTGGGGGTTGCTGGGGGGAGGTGGGGTTGGGAGAGGGGGAGGAGGGTTATTGACATTGGGGAGGGTATGTGCTATGGTGAGTGCTGTGACGTGTGTAAACCTGGCGATTCACAGACCTGTACCCCTGGGGATAAAAATACATTATATGTTTATAAAAAATAAGAAACAAAATATATAAAGAATTCCTATAACTCAATTACAAATAGAAAAACCTAGAAATAACCCAATCAAAAATGAGCTTTTCCATTTGTATGTCTTCTTTGGAAAAATGTCTGTTCATGTCTGTTCAAGCCCATTTCTTGACTGGATTATTTGTTTTTTGGGTGTTGAGTTTGGTAAGTTCTTTATATATCTTCGATATGAGCCCTTTATCTGATATGTCATTTGCAAATATCTTCTCCCATTGTGTAGGTTGCCTTTTAGTTTTGTTGACTGTGATTGCTTCTTGGCCTTTTGGCTAAGATCAAGTGTAGTTTTGTTGACTGTTAATTTTCCTGTGTTAATTTTGCTTTTTATCTTGATGAAGTCGCAGTAGTTCATTTTTGCTTTTGTTTCCCTTACTATTGGATACCTATCTAGCAAGCAGTTGCTGTGTCCAAGGTTGAGTAGACATTTGTCTGAAGAAGAAAAATAAAATGGCCAACAGACACATGAATAAAGTGTTCCACATCACTTAGCGTCATGGAAATACAAATCAAAACCACATGGATAAACCATTTCACACCAGTCAGAATGGTTAAAACTAACAAGACAAGAAAAAACAAGTGTTGATGAAGTTGTGGAGAAAGGGGAAGCATCTTAAACTGTTGGTGGGAATGTAAGCTGGTACAGCCACTCTGGAAAACAGTATGGAGGTTCCTCAAGAAGTTAAAAATAGAGCTACTTATGACCCAGCAATTGCACTACTGGGTATTTACCCCAAAGATACAAATGTAGTGATCTGAAGGGGCACATGCCCCTCAGTGTTCAAAGTAGTGATATCCACAATAGCTAAACCATGGAAAGAGCCAACATGTCCACTGATAGATGAATGGCTAAAGAAGATCTGGTATAGGGGTGCCTGGGTGCCTCAGTGGGTTAAAGTCTCTGCCTTCGGCTCAGGTCATGATCTCAGGGTCCTGGAATCGAGCCCCACATCGAGCTCTCTGCTCAGCAGGGAGCCTGCTTCCTCCTTTTCTCCACCTGCCTCTCTGCCTACTCGTGATCTCTGTCTGTCAAATAAATAAATAAAATCTTTTAAAAAAAGAAGAAGATCTGGTATATATATATATATATATATATATACACACACACATATACACACACATATATATGTATATATATATACACACATACATATATATATATATTACTCAACCATAAGAAAGGATGAATAGTTAACCATTTACATCAACGTGGATGGAACTGGAGGGTATTATGCTGAGTGAAATATGTAAACCAGAGAAATACAATTACCATGTAGTTTCACTTATATGTGGAATATAAGAAACAGTGCAGAGGATCATAGGGAAAGAGAGTGAAGGGAGACAAGTCAGGAGAGACTCTTAGCTATAGGAAACAAACTGAGGGTTGCTAGATGGGAGGTGGGTAGGTGATGGGGTAATTGAGTGATGGGCCTTAAGGAGGGCACAGGATGTGTTGAACACTAGGTATTATATGCAACTGATAAATTATTGAACGTGACATCTAAAACTAATGGTGTACTATATGTTGGTTAATTGAATTTGAATAAAATTTTAAAAATGTGTCTTTTCCAAAGAGGTAATGAATGGTTACCTGGTACATGAAAAGATGCTCAACATCCCTAGTTATTAGGGAAGTTAAAATTAAAACCACAGTGATAGATCACCTCATACCTGTTAGAAACAAAAAGATAAAAGATACTGGCATGGGTGTAGAGAAAACGGGGAACACTTATGTACTGTTGGTGGGATCCTAAATTGGGGCAACTACAATGGAAAACAGTATGGAGATTCCTCAAAAAATTAACAATAATATTGCCATATAATCTAGTAATTTGAATTCTGGGTACATACCCAAAAGAAACAAAAACACTAACTTGAAAAGATAGCCACACTCTCGTGTTCACAGCATCATTGTTTATAATGCCAAGATATGGAAACAACTGAGTGTCCATTAGTGGATTAATAAATAAAGAAGTTGTGCTATGTATGTACAATAAAGTATTATTCAGCTGGAAAGATGTGGAAATCCTGTCTGCAACAACATGGCTGGAACTTGATGGTATTATGTTAAGTAAAATAAGTCAGAGAGAGATGACTATTATATAATCTCACTTATAGTGGAATCTAATAAAAAAAAACTACTAATAAATTTATAGCAGAAGTCAGATTTGTGATTACCAGAGTCAGGAAGTGGAGGGGTAGGAGCATTGGATGAAGGTGGTCAAAAGATACAAACTTGCTATTATAAGATAAATACGTATTAGGATGTAATGCACAACATGATGACTATAGCTCACGGTGCTGTAGGATACATAGGAAAGTTGTTAAGTAATTCCTGAGTTCTCATCCAAGAAGAACTTTTTTTGGTATTTCTTAAATTTTATTTTAATTCCAGTATAGTTAATATACAGTGTTATATTAGTTTTAGGTGTATAATATAGTGATTCAACTACCACATACATTACCCAGTGCTCATCACAAGTGTACTCCTTAATCCTGTCACCTGTATTACCCATCTTCCCCCATCTCCCTCTAGTAACCATCAGTTCTCTATAATTCAGAGTGTGATTTTTGTTTATGTCTCTGTCTTCTTTCCATTGCTTGTGTGTTCTGTTTCTTTAAGCCCACATATGCGTTAAATCATATGGTATTTGTAGTTCTCTGACTGGCTTATTTTGTTTAGCATTATACTTTCTAGCTCCACCTGTATTGTTGTAAATGGCAAGGTTTCATTCCTTTTGATGGCCAAGTAGTATTCCATCACACACACACACACACACACACACACACACACACACACACACAATCTTTTTTTATGCATTAATCTATCAATGGACATGTGGGCTGCTTCATTTTTTTTTCTTTTTAAAAAATTGTGTCTAGGGGTGCCTGGGTGCCTCAGTGGGTTAAAGTCTCTGCCTTCGGCTCAGGTCATGATCTCAGGGTCCTGGAATCGAGCCCCACATCGAGCTCTCTGCTCAGCAGGGAGCCTGCTTCCCTTCCTCTCTCTGCCTGCCTCTATGCCTGCTTGTGATCTCTGTCTGTCAAATAAATAAATAAAAAATCTTTTAAAAAATTGTGTCTATATGATGGTGGATGTTAAATCAACCTTTGGTGGTAATCATTTTATAATCTATGGTAATCAAACTATAATGTTGTGTGTGTTAAACTTACATAGTGATGTATGTCAATTATTGTCAGTAAAACTGGAAAAACAATTCAGCTAAATGCTGTCTAAAAGGATACAGTTTTTGTTCAAAGACACAAATAGGTTGAAAGTAAAAGAATAGAAAAACGATATACCATAAAAAAGTAACCCCACAATCTGAAGTGGCTCTGCTAGTAATAGACAAAATGTACGTTATGACAAAGCTTGTTATTAGACACACAGAGGGACATTTTGTAATAATAAAATGTTAATTTCACCAAGATGATATAATAATTATAAACACCTTTTAAACCAAATAATACAGTCCTGAATGCATGAAACAAATCTGATAGAATTGAAGGGAAATCAACCAATTCAACTTTAGTAGTTGGAAACATCAATGCTCTATTTTATATAAGAACTGAAACACCTGGGTATAGGACAAACACGGAAAGACTTTACGGACACTAAACAAACTATCCCTAACCTGCATCTCCAGTGCTCTTTCTTCAGTAACTACACAATATGTATTCTCAAGTGCATTGGGAACATTGTCCAAAGTAGACCAACTATTACGCCATAAAACAAGTCTTAATACATTTAAAAGAGTTGAAATCATAGAAAATATGTTGTTCCCTGACAACAATGGAATGAAATAGAAAATAAGCAATGGGAGGATGTTTGTGGAAATTAAACATCACCTTCCCAAATAACCAGTGAGTCAAAGAAGAAATCACAAGTGAAATTAGAAAAAACTTTGAAATGAATGAAAAAGAAAAAAGTATACTTTATTAATATAGAAATGAAAATCCTTTACAAAATACCGGTGAACCACATCCAACAACATACAAAGAGGATTATATGCCAGGATCAAGTGGGATTTATCCCACAGCTGTGCAAGTCTTGGTTAATGTAAAAAAATCAATCAGTGTAATATACATTAATAGAATGAAGAGGGAAAAACTCATTTGATTATACAAATAGATGCAGAAAAAGCATTTTACAAAACCTTTTTGTGATGCAAAATACTTTCATCAAACCATGAATAGAAGGGAACTTCCTCAACATCATAAAGGTAATCCACCATAGTTAACATTCTACTTAAGTGTAAAAAACTGAAATGTCCCTCCAAGATCAAGAAAACAGCAAGGAAGTCCACAGTCATCAATTTTTTTTTCAGCACTGCACTGGAGGTTCTAGCCAGGGCAATTAGACAAGTAAAAGAAAAAGAAATAGAGGGATACCATATGATTTATGGGGCAAAGGTGCAGTCTTTTCAACAAACGGTGCAGGACAAATGGATGCCCACATGTAAAAGAAAGAAGATGGATCCCTACCTCATTAATAAATCAACATTAATAAAAATCAATGTTAATAAAAATCAACATAATAAAAAAAAAGAAAAAAAAATGAGCTCAAAGTGGATCAAAGACCTCAAGGTAAAAGCTAAAATGAAAAGAAAAAAAAACTCTTAAAAGGAAGCAAGTATAAATGAATACTTGTGACCCCTGATTAGGCAATGGTTTGGCAAATATGACCTCCAAAGCAAAAGCAACACAAGGGAAAAATAGATAAGTCAGATTTCACTAAAATTAGAAGGATACTGTGAAGAGTGTATAAAGGCATCCTGCAGAAAGGGAAAAGGTATTTGTAAGTTATATATCTTTTAATGGACTATATCCAGAATATAGAAAGAACTCTCAAAATTTGAAAGACAAAAGCCTAATTAAAAGCTGGGGGAAATATTTGAGTAGCTATTTCTCCAAAGTAGTCAATAAGCACATGAACAATGTTTGGCATCATTAGTTTTTGGTGTATTCCAAATTGAAGTTTCAATTGGGTACTACTTCACATGCACTAAGATCCTAATGATAAGGACATGGAGTACCTCAGTGGCTCAGTAGGTTGTGTGCCTTTGGCTCAGGTCATAATCCTAGGGTCCTGGGATGGGAGTCCCGCCCACATCCAGTTTCCTGCTCAGCAGGGAGTCTACTTCTTGCTCTGCCTCTCCTCCAACTCCTTCTCTCTCTCTCTCTCAAAAATAAATGAAGTCTCTTTAAAAAAATGACAGACAATAATAGCAAATGTTAGTGAGGATGTGGAGAAATGAGAACCATCCTATTTGCTGTTAGAGATGGAATGCGGTACAGCCACTTTAGAAATCAATTTGGCAGTTCCAGTGAGCTATCATTTGACCCAGAAAATCTACTCATTGGTATATCTCTAAGATAAATGAAAATAGGTACACATGAAACCCAAACATGGAAGTTAATAGTAATATTATTCATAATAGTCTAAACATGGAAATGACCCCAGTGCCCAATAATTAATGGATGATGAAATTGCGGTGTGGTCTTTAAAAGCTATAAAAATAAGGAAGTATTGATACAAGCTATAGCCTCCATGAACTTTAAAACCTCATGCTAAGTGAAAGTAGCTAACCAAAAAAGGACACATATTATATAATCCCATTTATATGAAGTGTCCAGAATGGACAAATCCGAGGAACTAGTCAGCTCAATAGTGGATGACAGGGCTTCAGGAGAAGGCAAGAAGGAAGGAGGGAAGGAAGGAAAAGAAGGAAGGGAACAAAAGGAAAGAAAAGTAAGGAAGGAAGGAATAAAGGGAGGGAGGAAGGAAGGGAGGCGACTGCTAGTAGGTATGGGATTTCTTTTTGGTGATTACAAGGTTCTGGAATTAGTGGTGATGATTATACAATGTCATCAAGGTACTAAATGAATTATATACTTTGAAGGTGTGATTTTTGTGATGTGAATTATATCTCAAAAAGTAGGATAAAACCCACATTGAAGTTATTCCCCCCCACCAAAAAAGAATAGATGTGATTGTGTAAATAGGTAAGAGGAGGAAGAGCATTCTCAGATTTTCACAAAAAAAATGTATGTGGGGACTGGGAAGTTCTAGAGATGTGCCACTCAGATCTATTACAAGCTGAGAGCATGCTAGAATTGGTGCCAGACTCGGAACAATACAATGGATTCCAAAACAAGGTATTTCTTGCACTCTTGGTGATTCATTCTAAATGATTTAGTAACTGTCATCATAGTGATGGCCATTGGTCTTATAATAGATCGAATCACTCCAGAAAAATCTAGGTTGTGCTGTCCAATATAGTAATCATAAGTCATATGTGTCCATTCACATTCAAATTTAAATTAAAAAAAATACAATTACAGTTCAGGTGTACCAGCACATTTCAGATACCCAGTAGCACAGCTGGTTGCCATATTGGACAAATAGAACAGTCTCATCATTGTAGAAAGTTCTGTTGGGCATGACTGATTTTGAGAGAGATGAGTAGAGAACAGAAGGAAGGGAAGAGGAACAGTAAAGGGATCTAAAAACAAAACAAAACAAACCTTCCAAAATGTAAAAATCTTGTGAATTCCAAAACTTTCTAAAAGTTACCCAACAGTATTAACTGAGCCCCTATTATGGGTCATTCTAGACAATAGGGATTGATTAATTGTTTCATTGATTTTTTTCGATATGGAGTAGCAATGAATACAGAAAACTGTGCTAGGGACATGGTATAAAATAACCAAAATGACATATTGTCTCTTCTCAAGCAGTTTACATTCCAGTGGAGGAGATGGCCCTTAATCAGCAATGACACAAACAAATGTAAAAGGACAAATGTGATAATCACTCTGGTGGAGAGTATCTGGACCAATGAGAGCATATGGGGGTATGTTTGATCTACTGTGGAGTGTGGATCTACTGGGGGCATCTGAGATGGAATTTAAGTGAATAGATTAAGGAAAAAGAGAACAAGTCAGCCCAAAGACAGTGTGCACAAAGGCCCTGGAGCGGAGAAAACATGATAGGAAGGAGGAGCCGACAGGTCCAATGTGTACCATCACAGAAAGTGAAGGGAAGGTGTGAGCTGAGGCTAAAAAGGTAGAGTCCCTATTCTCTATATCTGCAGCACCAGCATCACCTGCAAACTTGTGAAAAATATAAAATCTAAGTCTCTACCCCAAGCGAATGTATTAAAATCTGTATTTAACAAGATCCTCAGGTGATTAATAAGCATGAAGTTCGGATGCATAGTCTATACCAAGAGTCCACAAACTGTGGCAAGCAGGCTGGATCCTCCTACTGCCTGTGTTTATATAGAGAGTTTTATTGGACCTCTATTTCGCCTGTCCATTTACTAAGTGTCTGTGGCTGTTTTCTTGATGCAGTGATGGAATGGAGAGGTTGCCACAGAGATTGGTTGGCTGGAAACACTGAAAATGTTTATTCTCTGGCCCTTTACACAGAAGTTTTCTGACCCCTAGTTCATACTGTGCCATACCTCAAAGACAGCATTAAAAATTTGGCACTTAATTCTAAGAGCAGAGGAAGCCTAAGAAGACTTTCCTTTTAGAAGGATTGCTTTGGCTGCACAGTGATGAAAGGCACATCGACAGCATAGGAGTGTTCATTCTCAGCCTGAACTTGGCTGACCCTCCACAGTTTCCACCTTGCTGTCCTGGGGCTCCATGCTAAAGGAGAGTCCTTGTGGAAAGCTCTTGTGACTACTGCCTGAAGATGACCTGTTGGGGCAATCTCAGCCCCTAGGAGTGCCCTCAAAGGATGAGGCCCCAGGAATTTTGGCTCATCCTGAACTGAACTATTGGGGTGTCCTGGATCAGCTCTGACAGCAGTTCCCCAGGTTCTTCCTTCATCTGATGGTGCAGATGGAGAGCATGTACTATATACTCCAGAAGATCCAGCAGAGTCTCCTGGAACACCACAAGCAGGCAGAAAGCTTCCTGTGGACAATGGAGACCTGGAGCTGACCTTTGGGCTTCCAGCCCAGGGAGTACCAGGTGAGCCAAGTCTCCTCTGGTTGAGACTGCTTACCAGGATTCCTGGGGATCAGCCAGACCTGAGGTTTCCCCACACCCTGTGCTCAAGACCCTAAAGCCCTCCAGTCTTCAGGGACCACACTTCAAAGATGTCATCAAACAGGAACAAGCAGCTCTCTGGAGCAGACACTGCCCCAGTATACCAGTTGGGCATGCAGTCTTCTTGGGACTCTGAGCCCCATTATTGGCAGGATATTCTAACTGAACAACTCCGGCAGATCTTTGCTGGGACCCTCAAAAAGGTGAACCAACCACAGCACAAGATGACAGAACAGGCACCAAGCTGGAGATCCAGGACCCAGGAACACATTACTTGGGACTGGAGCCATGTACCAAAAACACTTGGGTTCTAATCCCACCTGTGCTTCCCCCGACCCCCAGCTCGAGGGTTCCTAAGAAAGGGGAACAGAGCCAGGTACCAAAGCAGAGAAGATGCTCTCCTGTGTGTTCTAGAAGCCTGCTATGAGAACCTATCCAATTCTGAAGCCCATATGCTGGGACCTTGAGGACTTTGGGGATATGTGGAAAAGACCAGATGTCTTGCCCTGACAATCAAAGAAGTTGGCCATCCCACATGAAATGGAGAATATGTAGATGCTAAAGCACAGGGAGCTGGTGCTGGCCATAGCTGTCAGCAGCTTCACATGACATACATTCACCTCTGACAAGCATGGTGTCAAAGTGTGGAATCTGGTTAGCCAGGTGGTATAGGACAAGTATCCTTGTATAAGACAAGAACAACCTGTGTGTGCAGAACTATTTGGCCTACTTGCACACCTGCCTGCTGTCCTCAAACAGCCTAACCCTGCTGATGGGTGGCCACAACCTGCCTGGTTTAAGTGTGTGGGACCTGACAATGCCCTTCTTGCATGGGACAGATGAGCTACCCTGTGCAGTTCTCACTTGCCAGGCCCTGGCCTTCTACCCTGAAGACAACTTGACCTTCGTTGGCTTCATTGATGGCACAGTCAGGATCTGGGACCTGTGGGACAACAGATTTGTCAGGGACCTGCTGAGCCACCTGAATGGAGTCAAAAGCATTGCTGTTAAAGACCAGAACATCTGAACAGGGTGTGGAGCAGGGATCTGAGCACCTGCCTATAGGGCTGGGATCTGAGGACCACTGGAGTCCAAGAATACCAATTTGAGTCTCAGATAATGAGCCTATCCCCTAGTCCCCCAGAGGACTGGGTGCTGGTGGGTACAACCAATGGCCAATAGTGGCTGCAGCCCACCTGAGAGGGCAGAAGCACATGGTGGGGTGTAAGGATGGAACCATCTTGGGTCTCAACTTCTCCCCTCTTGAGCAGAGCATTAGGATGGATGACCTAGTCAACAGCTATGTCATACCTGTTGGGCCATGCTGTTCCAGGTACCTGAGACCTCCTTCATCCTGCGTTGTGATGTGTCCCCCAACAACTGCCTGATCATCACAAGGTCCACACCTTGGGGTACCAGATCACTTATTGAGGGTTTTGACACTGTGGTCCTGACTTGGGATCCCTTTTTTGTCTTTTTTCCCTCAACAAGATGGAAGCATCTTGTGGTCGGTGGGCTGGGTCTCTTTCCCATCACACAACTGGGCCAGTGATCTTTGTCGCATGTAAAAAAGCAAACAAAATGAAACAGAGCAAAAACCAGGCACACAGGCAGAACTTGCTCCAGAGGAGCTTAGGGTCTAGTGAGAACCCACTTTTGTCTCCCAAATTGGTTGTTGACTCCTTTTATGAGGAAGCGGACTTTATTATCACCTAGCTGTCTGTTGTTGTTAACTCCTTCGGTGCCTGACAGAGTGCTGTTTAGCCAGGGAGTGTTGCTATTTAATGATTCAGTAAATAGCTTGACCTTGTTACAGTTAATGCCTGCCACTCTTAGAAGCTTCTTTTCTGGACACTTCAAAAGGCAAAATACCATGATGCCTGATCTGCTCTCAGGAGTTTCCTTGATAGCTCAGCTCTATATTCGATAGGGTACCTAGGACAGCACAGTAGATGGCAAGCTCTTGGCTACCTTGTGAGTTTGAGGAGAGCAGGGGAGACAAGGATCTGATTCCAGTTTCCAGTGTGGATAGGAATGCAGGAAGAAGTCTCTTTGAGCTTCAGATTCTCCCTCCATGATGTGAGGAAGCAGGCACTATTCATATATTTAAGATTTCCCAGAGCTTGAGCATCTTTCTGTCCTTAGAGTTGCACAAGGTCACAAAAGGGGACACTAGACAAGGCTTTGGCTTATCCAACTGAACCGCCTGTATATTTGTGTACATAGAGCTCTTCACGCACCATACACAAAGCATAGTTGATGAGAATATAGAAAAAAAGACAACTCTACAGTCACAAAAGAGGTTTTTGAATTATGCATTATTTTAGATTTTAAATACTTCTCCCTTTCCTTTGTACAGATAATTGAACATTACTGGCTTATTCATAATGAAACCAACCTTTTCTACCAATTAGGCATGATTGTGTAGACTCCTGCCTTCCTTGCTGGTTAGCTTGCTTTTTATGTCATGAGTTGGCAGTATTTGAATAAGTTGAATATTCAGTGAAGAAAAGTTGGATGTTTATAAACTCACCATGACAAATGGACATGCCATCATATCCACAATGCAACCAAAAGAAAGTGTTTTGAGAAAGTGTTGGGTAATGGTTTCTGGAAGAGGTTATAACTTGGTGTATAAAAAGAAGGAAAAGCTTTAAGGATAATAAATGACTTTGAGTACCAATGGGTTTTAAGGATGTTGCCATCTCCTGGGCAATATGCCTGCTACAGAAGTGTTGTTTCAACAAATAAAAAAGCAGTTTGCAAGTTAAGCAGACCGTCTAATGGATAGTACTAAAGTAGGGAGGAATATTGTGAAGTCAGCTTTGTAATACTTTGTGAATGTCGTTTTTTGGCATTACCTCCCATTGATTGTCATTGATGGGATTCAATTAAAACAGTATTTCATTAAGTCATCCTATATTAGGTGCTGTGGAGAATATAGAAGCAGTGCTGGCTTCAGGGGCACGTGACTTCTGCACCCGTGCACAACCTGTGCACCTGGTGTTTGATTTAAAGCTCTAACACTACCATCTGGAAATTCTTAGTGTATTTCGGATAAGGGATCCCACGCTTTTGTTTTCCCAGGGCTCTGCAAATTATGCAGCCTATTGTGTACAGAAGATGTACAGTCTGTTTCTTCCCTCAAGCTGCTTACAGTATTGTGTCTTAGAATCATGTTGGGACCGTGTTACAGGAAGTTGATTAATTTTTATGAGCTGTGGTTTCTTCTCTTTGTATATAAAAATACTGCCAGCAACGTGGCCTAAGGAAAGGAATGGAAGACTTAAACGATTAAGTTGATTTTCCCAAAGTAAGCAGTCAAGTCAGGAGATTCAGACTTCCTTTCCTGAGTTTCAGACCACTGAGAAGGGACTTTGTGAGCAAAGCTCCCTGCTGAGTTCAAAATAGGATTCAGCCACGGAGTAGTGGCATCTCGTCTCCAGTTGCCAGGGAACTCACGAACATCCGGATGTATTGGAAAATTGCCCCAGGAGAAAGAGATCTGGGCAAGGCTGTGACGGAAAGATTCATCAAAAAATGGGAACCAGGATGAACAGGCAAAGTAAAGGTCAGGTCCACAATACCATATTAAAAGCTCCTGGGACATTTTGGAGTTTGGAATTTTTTTCTTTTGAAAGGTAACATGATGTGTATTTCACTGATTATGTAAAATCTCCCCAGCGTGTCTGGGCAGAGCTTTATAATCAAGTGTGTGTGTTCATTTTTCTGCAGTGAAATGTAGAGCTGTTCACACCAAGTAAGAAAATTTCAAGACTACGAATAGTTTTATGTGAGTTCACCTCAGGCTTTGCTGCCAAATGTAATCAGGTCAGGTTTTACCATAAATGGATTACAAACTCTTGGTTTTCAGAGAGTTTGGATTCTAGAACTGTGGATAAGGAATCATAGACCCTTATCAAACAGGATTTAAGGAAATGGGTCCTTAGAATTTAGGAGGGAAGAGATAGTCTGGCATTTCTCAAGTGAAGTCAGGGTAGGTCTAGTGTCCTGTTCCACTGGCTTGTCCGAAAGCCCCGGATTTCCTTCCCATGACAGCCAGAACACAAACATTATGCTGAAGTAAATAAAGACCTGAAATACAAAGCTGTGGGCATCAGTTCTCAGCTTTTCTCCTCTCTTTCCTGTTGCTTCTGCTTGGCAGCTTCTGGAATGCATGGTCTCTCTGGTCATATTTTTTTTTTAATTTTTTTTCCATTTTATTTATTTTTTCAGCGTAACAGTATTCATTGTTTTTGCCAACACCCAGTGCTCCATGCAAAACGTACCCTCCACATTATCCACCACCTGTTCCCCCAATCTCCCACCCCTGACCCTTCAAAACCCTCAGGTTGTTTTCAGAGTCCATAGTCTCTTATGGTTCGCCTCCCCTTCCAAATTTTTTTTTTTAAATAAACATATAATGTATTTTTATCCCCAGGGGTACAGGTCTGTGAATCGCCAGGTTTACACACTTCACAGCACTCACGATAGCACATACCCTCCCCAATGTCCATAACCCCCTCCACCTCTCCCAACCCCACCTCCCCCCAGCAACCCCCAGTTTGTTTTGTGAGATTAAGAGTCATTTATGGTTTGTCTCCCTCCCAATCCCATCTTGTTTCATTTATTCTTCTCCTATCCCCCTAACCCCCCATGTTGCTTCTCCGTGTCCTCACATCAGGGAGATCATATGATAGTTGTCTTTCTCCGATTGACTTATTTCACTAAGCATGATACACTCTAGTTCCATCCACGTCATTGCAAATGGCAAGATTTCATTTTCTGGTCATATTTTTGCAGTGGAAAATAGCATTTTCAGAACTGGCTGTCCCTAGGATTCATCTGTCATATTTCCTGTGTTTCTTCGATGGCTATTGACACAAATGGCTCACTCTTCACTGCTGAGATGGGTTTAAAAATCCTCGGCCAAATAGCCACTCTCTTCATTAGTACCCTTCTGCCCCCAGACCAAATAAAGCCAATGAAATGGATTGATATTTATGTGGCATTTTCCCCAGGAAAACAGAAACAAGCCCTGTCCAGGCTTGATATTGGTTTCTCCATTTATTTTCTGCTTTGCTTGGACCCTAAAATCAACCTGGTAGAAGCTGTCAAAGATGAAGCAAAGCTAATCCTACCCTTTTTCGTTCTGCTAGGCAAATGGTTTTCAATGTATAATCCCTGGACCAGCAGAAACAGCATCACCTGGGAAGCTGTTAAGAATGTAAATTCTCAGGCCCTATCCCAGACCTACTGAATCAAACTCGGCTTGGGGCCTGACAATCCATAATTCTGATGTTAGCTGAAGTTTGAGAATCCTGTACTAGATAAATGCCTTTCTCTTTCATGTGTACAGGACTCCAGTTTTGTTTAAGAGATGCTACTAGTTAAAAATTGCCTCCATCCCAGATCCCCTAGAGCTGAGATTGCTATGGGATTTGTTTCTTATCAGTGAGATATAACTGTGTGGTTGCAACATTTACACAGGGTTGGATAATTAAAACAACTCAAGTGTGTGAGTGTGTGTGTGTATGCATGTGTGTATACCATACATATAGATCCTATATGTAAATACAAATCATATACATATATATATTTTCTTGTTACATAGATCTATCTATATATATCTATTCTATATATAAATTAGATTATATATTTAAAGATACATCTGTTTCTCTACGTAAAGATACATATATATATTTTTTAATGAAGACTTAAGATACAATATAGAAGGATAAAGAAAGTCTAGGTAAATATCAAGAAGGTTTGAAATATCTAGGCACAGCTTCTCAGTCTCAGAGGAGTACCTCCTCACCAGATCATAAACTACCCTTAAGCTTTCGAGATAGCCCATTCTTAGGGAATCTGGGGCACAAGTTTACTGAGATTTTTTTATACAATACTCATCAAGTAACAAAAACTAGGCTATAAAACCAGGTAAACCAGCTGCAGCCTATCAGTCTACACATTTTCAATGAACAGTGTAGAGAAACTGGTATGCCATGCCTCCTGGGGATTTTGGACTTTAAGCACAATATTGTAAAGCACTAGTTAGTGTGTTTCATCCCTTCCTTGTCCAAGGGCCAGTACCATGGTTCCTGGCATGGTTCTAACCATCCATGAGATAGGAATGGAATGATCACAGACAAACTATAAATTAACTCTCTCCTACACAGTGGACTTCCTGGAAATAGTATTTTCCTGTTACAAGGAGATGAATTCAGTAGGCATACCTCATGTTCCCTTCTTTTTTCTTCTTGAAATGCAAACATAATGTCTGGGATAGAGAGCCGTTCTGAAGCTGTCAAGATGGAGTCCACACCAAGGAAGGCTGAAGAGAAAGATTCAATGAGCCTGGATCCCAATGACATCTCTGAGACTCTTTCTAGATTTCTTATCAGATGCGAAGGATGGACCCTTGTTCATTTTAGCCACTGTACCTTTAGGTGTTGTTATTATAGATAAAATCCATCCTCAGGCAAACAGGTATAAGAGGCAACATGTACCATTGGTCTTTCTTGCTATATGAACATGCCCAATCTTGTTCTCCTAATAACCCTATGATGTCAAGAAGCTTTATTTGCGGGGGCGCCTGGGTGGCTCAGTGAGTTAAGCCGCTGCCTTCGGCTCGGGTCATGGTCTCAGGGTCCTGGGATCGAGTCCCACATCGGGCTCTCTGCTCCGCGGCGAGCCTGCTTCCCTCTCTCTCTCTGCCTGTCTCTCTGTCTGCTTGTGATCTCTCTCTGTCAAATAAATAAATAAAATCTTTAAAAAAAAAAAAAAAAAAAAAAAGAAGCTTTATTTGCATTTATTTTCATTTGGTAGATATGAAAAAAGGGTTCTAATAGATAAATTACCCAAAGCCTTGTAGTTAGAAATTCAAAGCCAGAATTAACTCTCTTAGGGCACATTTCTATATTGGTTAAAGTAGTTATAAATATAAGTTTTGAGGGACCTGAAAGTCATAACATTTCATGGGCCCTCTTGGAGAGCTGTCTGGTAAAATGAAGGACATTCACCTTTACAGAAAGTTAGCTTTTGGTTTCAACCTCTTGTTAAAAATAATCATTTTCTAGCATCATGTATAATTCCTACAGGAAAACTTGATATACCAATGACCAAAATTTCAGACATTTTTTGGAAACCTTAAACCAAAAATTTTTATTTTTCATGGTCATTCCTGGCTTTAATGCAAGCAAGTGGATGGTTTCTATATCACCATTTCTTTATACATTGGCTAAATTGCCTTAGTTTTGTGGATATTAGCAGGTGTTGGACTTTAGGTGGTGATAAGTGCATGTGTCACTGAGGTGACACACTTTTGCAGTGTGACAGTAACTAGGAACACTTCCTTTCAAGTCACCCTGCCTAGATAAATACCTTACTCTACGAACGTATACCTCAATCTTCTTATTTGAGAAAAATTGTATGAAAATAACCCCCTCCCCCGGAAGTGATTATGCTGAGTGAAATAAGTCAAGCAGAGAGAGTCAAGTATCATATGGTCTCCCTTATTTGTGGAGCATAACAAATAACATGGAGGACATGGGGAGATGGAGAGGAGGAGGGAGTTGAGGGAAACTGGAAGGGGAGATGAACCGTGAGAGACTATGGACTCTGAAAACAATCTGAGGGTTTTGAAGGGGCAGGGGTGGGAGGTTGGGGGAACCAGGTGGGGGGTAATAGGGAGGGCACGTATTGCATGGAGCACTGGGTATGGTGCAAAAACAATGAATACTGTCACGCTGAAAAAATAAATTAATTAATTAAAAAAAATACCCAATTAAAAAAAAATTCATGAAAATAGCCCAAGTGAAGAACCCGCTTACCAGGTACTTGGCACATAGTTAGTACTCAGTAAAGATTAATGGTGCTTATTATCACCTCCAATGCTCTGTTTATTACTGTGTGACGTTAGAAAAATAACTCCCTAGGTCTCAGTTTTCTCATTTGTATAACTGGGTAGGTTAAATTGCTCTTGTGGCATCTATATTCTATAGGCTATTTTCTGCACATGCTTGAATTATATGTAATTCTGAGGTCACAGACTGTATGTGCTTTGTGAATATTTATCTACTTCATCTATAGCATAATGCCTGGCACATAAGATCCATTCAATAAATATTTGTTGAATGAATAGTGTTTACAAATGTTTATCTTCTTAAGAATTAGATTCTATGGCTTATCCATGCAAAAAATTGCATAACTGGAGTTGTAAGCAAACATTTCTCTGACGACTATGGCCCTGGTAAAAGAGAATACTTAATTCTGTTATGCTGGAGATTGGAAAGATGGCGTGGTTTCACTTGTGTTTACTGGCAGCGTGATCTAAACCCTATCAATTTTCATCAGGAATACAAGTTTGAAGTCTTGGGGACTGTGGGGGAAACAGTATCAATAGCTGTTATGCTTCCTCTTCACCTTTTTGTATGATAACACGTAGCTCCATCAGTTTGTGACGCTGTCAAACCTATTTTCATTTACTCATGGCCACTATTGGCTTGAATTCCAATTTCAAGTTTTTCTTACGATTTGGATGCAAAGATGGGATTTTGCCAACCTCTGTCACCCTACAGTCAAGATTAACCCAGCTGGGATTTAGTTGGGTAGGCTGATACTCACTTCTTCCTTCCCTGTTGTAGATGATGTGGCCTTTACTAAAAATGGTGACTTTTAAGAGACAATAGACCTATTCTGCAGTTAAGGGTGGCAAGAAGTAAAGTTACCTTTAAAACCTTACAGTAGGTCCTAAAGACCCCTTGCCAAGTCTGGAATATTCCATCAGTCTGTTTATAGAGCTGTTCTGAGGCAGAAGGCAAAGACAAATAAATGGTTTGTCCCCAGATGACATCCATGATCACTAGACCACAATGACTATGAAAAAGTGTCTAAATTGCCAGTCATATAATGTGTGGAAAGCTTCTAATCTCTGAGAAGCAGATAGCCAAAACTCATCAATAAGATTCTACAGTCAATTTTATTTTCCCTCTGGGAAAAATAATTGACATCATTTTCATAAGCCCCAGAGAAGCCTCATTGTATCAAGGACAAACAACCAGATTTTGTGAAGCAGTTCACAAAAGTAACACCAACCACCTACAGAGATCAAGCAGGATGCAAATCTCCCCATTTCATCTCTGGAAAGAAGACCATGAAAGTAATGAGGTGGAAACAGACCCATATGACATCCTCCTCCCCCACTAACCACCACCTGCCCTTGTCTGGATCTCCACCAGAAACAATTTCCCATTTGTCTTCATGATTATTTAATTAACACTTTAAACGTGAGTTTGATCATGTTTCCTCCTGCTTAAAACCTTCAATAATTTCCTACTCCCTTAACATCCTTAGTATAAAATATAAACTTCTTCCCTTGGCCGTCACACATGGATAAAGCCATAGAGTCTCATTCTTAAGAAGATACATATTTGCAAACATTCACTCACTCAACAAATATTTGTTGAGTGGCTGCTGTGTGCCAGGCATTATGTTATGGATTAGGCAAATAAATATGAACAGCACCATGTTGATATCTAAAGAGGAAAAATTAATCTTTCTTTTCTTGCCAAATTTAGAGCTAGACACTGAGAAGTCAGAAAGTGTTTTGGGTGTGTGGTTATGGTGTAATTCCTTTTTGTTGTTGTTGTTGTTTTTCTTTAGTGGTGTAATTCTTTACTGTGAATCCCAGATAACTATAAAATTTTCCACCCAAAGACAATGCTGCATCAATACGGCATACCTCTTCTTCCCACTCCGGAGCCTGCCCCTGTATAAGGTACAGTTTGAAGGAGTAGACTGAACTTGTCATCCTAAGAGAAAGGGGGTCACTCCAGATAAAGCTCTGTTCTTTATCTCAAATTTCTTATGGGGAGGAGTGAGTGGGATGGTGTGTGTGAGAGGCTAGATATCCACCTGGAAGGATACCAGCAATGGGAGATTTATCTTCCTCAACAGTATAGGATCATAAAAACAGACAGGTGAGCTCAGTATTAGAACAAAAGCAGCATGGTCCAAAATGGCCTTTTTTGTTTCAACAAAGGCACATTTTCAGTCATGTGATCTTTACCTCACTGAAATTGTTCTTACTGGAGTAAATGTCCATTCTATCACTTGGAAACAATCCATTTTCTTTCAGCTGATGTATTTTGTTTTTTCCCCTCCAATAATAGAAAATAATGCTTTGACTATTTGGTTGAAGTACATGAAATTGATGTTATTCAACCACTTTTGACACACTCAAAAATGGACATTTGATATAATTCAAACTAATAAACATATTCATGTTGCAGAATGTAAGAAAAGGAATGAGGATACTGATCAATTAATGCTAATAGGTTAAAGATATTAATAATAGATTAAATAGGCTATGGAAAATCCATGGAATGAAATCAAATCTGAAGGACCTGGTTTGGGTCTTTTAAATGCTTTGCTTGATTAGGGATTTTTTGTTGCAAGTGACAGGGGGCAGTAGGGGAAGAAAGGGAGTGTATCACTAGCAGACGGAGCTTTCAAGGAGACTAGGATCTGTGGGGACAGGAGACAGGTTATATTTATCTGTGGTTGTCCATTAGTATTTGGCTCCAAGCCTCTACCTGCTTTGTTCACAAGCACAGGGAGGAAAGTGAAGAAGGAAAGAATTAAAGACAGTAGTCATCACAGTAGTGCCCTGGAGGTCCCTAAGACCGTTTCAGGGAGTCCTAGAGGTCAAAAATATTTTCACGGTAATACTGAGATAACATGTTTTTTTTTTTTTTCCACCGACACTTGCACTGCTATTGCAAGAATAATGCTGCTTCAGTACAAATCAAGGCCGTGGGTTCAAATCATACGAGGAGTCGTATTCTTCAAATCATGCATTTACACTATTTAAAAAATGCTACTTTCAGGGGCGCCTGGGTAGCTCAGTGGGTTAAGCTTCTGCCTTCGACTCAGGTCATGATCTCAGGGTCCTGGGATTCGAGCCCCACATTGGGCTCTCTGCTCAGAAGGGAGCGTGCTTCCCCCTCCCCCTCTGCCTGTCTCTCTGCTTACTCGTGATCTCTCTCTTTCTCTGTGTCAAATAAATATTTAAAAAGAAAAAAAATGCTAGTTTCATTTAGGACTGTCCTTGATGAGGAAATAAAATTATTTTTATTATTCTGTGTAAAGAAATAAGAAATTCACAGGGCACAGTTCCACTGCAAACTAGGTATAGTATAATGGTTATCTCAAGGAAACATACTTAGGTAGATGTTTGAGCTGTGAGCAGAATTACCTGCTTTTTTCCCTGAACACCATTTTTACTTGAAAGACCAACTGACCAACTGTTGGTATTTGGTCTTGGGAGCTTGGCAGACATTTTCTCTAAAATGAATGAAGTGAGCTTGTCATTTCAAAAATAACAACAACAACAATAAAACAACTGAGAGTATTAGTTGCCAATGGCAAGTTTGAAGCTCCAGGCAACATTTTTAGAATTTTGGAAAATTTATATTTGCCAACCTGAGCTTGACTATTTAATGCCTTTTTTGTTTTTTCATTTTCATAGAAATGCATTATGAATGTAATAAGTTTATTGTTATTTAAAATAAATTAATATATATCCTTTAAATTTTTCAGGTTTAATTTCAAATATGGTCAATATTAAAAGATACAGCTCTCATAAACAAATGCTTTGTGGGTCTTCAATAGATTTTAAGTACCTAAAATATAGGGACCAAGAGAGGTTGAAAATGGTTTGTGAGGGCAAGTTTTTTTCCTTTTTTTTTTTTTAAAGATTTTGTTTATTTATTTGACAGACAGAGAGAGATCACAAGTAGGCAGAGAGGCAGGCAGAGAGAGGGGGAAGCAGGCTCCCTGCTGAGCAGGAGAGCCCCATGTGGGGCTTGATCCCAGGACCCTGAGATCATGACCTGAGCCAAAGGCAGAGGCTTAACCCTCTTAGCCACCCAGGTGCCCCAAGTATTTTTCCTTTAAATAATTTTTTCCTTTAAATAAGCTCTAAGACTCAGGCTTTTTTCTCACCAACTTTCCCCTCATGATTTCTGAACTTCTTTCTCAGTGATCTGTTGCTCTGTGTGTGTGTCTCTCTCTCCGTTTCTTTCCATTATGAACATTTAGGTCTGGAAAATATCTTTTCATGGTTAGATTAATAACAATGCTTCTTGGGAAAAACCAGTGTCTCTTGTCCTAGAAGATTTTCTATATTCCCTGTTTCACACTCCTAAAATAGGTTTCTTCTCTTTTGCTGGTTTAATCTTATGTTTTCAGTGATTCAGCGCCTAAGACTGTGAAATGGAAAAGTGGTATTATAAACTTATATGTGATGAAAAACCAGAAATAATAAATAAGGGGAAAAAAAGGCATTGTCAATGAAAGTAGACACCACATACACAGAAAAACAAATGCAAATGCTAGAGATCATTCTATTTTTAAAGTCTTGGATGTGTCCATTTCCCCCAAAATATCTATTCTGTGTTCTTCTTATTCCTGATGTTGCCCTGATTACTGCAGACAAGTGTGGCAGTACACAGACTTGATGACAGGATGATTACTTGTATGGAAGAGACACTAAGCCCACACCCATGAGGAAATTCACACACATGGGCCCACACACTGAGATACTCAGCAAGTCACTACTGATGACTATTAAATTATACTTTCTAAATGGTAATAATGCTGCCAAATCAGCCAAATTGTAGAATACATGATATAGAGAGGGCTCTGGGGACTGTTGTTTTCATAGAAAGTGAGGCTCAGATCACATAGAAACTTAGAAAATATTCTGCTTGAAGGAGATTATCATTATAGTTTTCTCATGGGTAGCATTCTCATGTCAGTTTTTAGCCGCTGATTCCCTCTGTAATCTGGGTAATTCCCTCTTATGTAAAGTGGAAAATACCTCTAAAATCTTAACCTGAAACCTTAATGTATAGAACAGAGAGAACAGCTTCCTGGCTTAAAGAAAAGATGAGGAAACTTAAAATCTCCCCTTTGGCTCCCTACCAAGCTTCTCTGTCTCCTTAGTTTGTGAGATTCTGCAGTGAACCCTGGGACTCTGGGGGACACAGTCTGAGACCCATTGCATTAAGGACTCTGTGGGTCCATGTGTATGTGGAGGCCTTGTCAGAATCTGGGTAATTTATTTTAATTAGAGATTCAGCTGGCATCGAGTTCAGAATACTTAGAATTGATGTGAAAGTACCACGAGTATTAGGAATTAAGAAACAAAATCAAATAAATAATAAGAAAAAAAGCTATGTTGATACAGTCAATCTGCTCAGAAGATGTGAATCATGTATTCAAGACTTTACTAATTTACTTTAATGCTTCCAGCATATGCAGTAGAGATATATAATAAGAGCATTGACACAATGGGGCACAGTCAGTTTATTGGGGAAAGCGTGGGCGTAAGAATCAAAAGACTTGGATTTCCATCTTGGTTTTGCTGCTTACCAGCCATGTGACCTTAGACAAGTTATCTTTGAGCCTCTGTTTTCTCACCAATCTTCCTATTTTATAGGAAGGAAGGAATTCACTATTTTGGAAAGATCAAGGTACTGAATATAAAATGACCAGGGACAGCACGTTGACTCCTGGAGACCAGGAGTAGGTTGATGGAGGTGAGGGAATGAAAGAAAATGTGTGGCCTGGAAGCAGCAGCAGCTATGTTAGAGAGAGGTAGCAATTCTGGCAACCAAAAGGGAAGCATCAGGCAAATAAATCCCGACATCCTTCTTCTGCCCTCTGCAATCTTGACAGTGTCTTCCACAAGCTAAATCCAATGGAAACAGTAAGATAAGGGAGGCAGTTGGTGCAGCCATGGACACCAGTCTTCCGAGCATGGAGAAAAATGAAGAAGAGCCAAGAATGTATCTGGAGGAACAAAGAGCGGACATAATCACTGTAATAGCATCTGCCTGTAAGAAAACCGCATGCCAGTAGATATGAAAACTACCTCTAACTTTGGAAAACTGTTTGTGGCACTGTCTTAATACAGTTAAGAACATAGCTACCATATGACCCAGCAATCTGCTCCTAAAGACTTATCCTAAAGCAATGAAAACTTCTGTTCATACAAACATCTATATGTGAATGTTCATGCCAGCTCTACTCATAGTCAGCCCAAACTGGAAACTGGCCAAATGTCTTCCAACAGGTGAATGGGTAAACAAACTGTGGTACATCCATACAATGGACTATTATTCAGCACTAAGAATGTAGGACCAGATACATCCTGGATGTATCTCAAAGGTATTAAGCTGAGAGAAAGAAGCCAGTCTCAAAAGGTTATGTATTATATGGTTCGAATTATATGACATTCTTGAAAACACAAAACTATAGTAATGAGAAACTGCTCAGTGGTTATCAATTGTTAGGAGTGAAGAAGAGTATAACTATAAAGGGAAAGCAGGGGGAAAATTGGGGGTGTGATAGAATGGTTCTGTATATTGATTGTGATAGTAGTTACAAAAACTAATTTGTGTGTTAAAATCCATCGACCTGTACATTAAAAAGGTTTAATTTTATTATATGTTAATTTAAAAAGAACAATTTAAATACGTGAGATACATTGTGGACAAAAGCAGCAATGATAGATTTATTCTTATAAATGTATTTGCCAACCTGTTTGTCTCAAAGTTGAATCCTAAGCCATTCCAACCCAAATTGATAGAATTGTAAATGCAGAAATGCCTTAAAATAAGACATTAAGAAGGGAGAGTTTTCTGTGACAGGATGAAGGCAACAGACATCAGAATCTAGCCAGTGGGCTTGAGGGTCAGAAAGCAACTGATCCAGATGGAACTAAAAGACATGGGAGCAAACAGGTGTCTTAGAAAAGAAAGAAAAGAGAGATTAAGGCATGGAGTCAAGAAGATGAGGGACCTGGAGCCTGGAGACAAGGAACCAGACCATGGTTTGGCTATATCACAAGGGTTCAAGACAAGAGACCATCTAGCTCTTGGCAGCTGATTACTAAGCAGAGAGATGTGACAAGGATGAAAGAAGAAACAAAATAGTGTAGAGTTTAAAGGCATAGACAGTGGAGTGACACAGCTGGGCTGGACTCTGGCTTTGCCACTTCCTAACATATGGCCTGACACAATTGTTCTAACTTCTCACATACAGAAAGGGTTAAGAACATCTTGCCCATTTCCCTGCTGTAAAGATTAAATGAGGTCATCTGTAGTAGTTTCAGTAAGTTTCTTGCCCAAATGATAGAAGTACACTAAACAGGAAGTTGCAGGTCACACCAGGACCATGGAGCTCATGAGCTATGCATTTGCAGGGTTATTTTGTCTTGCTAAGCCTCGCCTTCTAAATCTGCAAATCTGTATAATAATGTCAACCCCCTAAAATTTAGGGGAGAGGAACCCACTGAAATAAGACCTATGAAAATGCTTTGTGAACTGAGAATTGCTATTTAAATACAGGTCAGTCCAGGCCAGAAAGAAATCTTTGCTTCTTACTTAGCTGCTGTACAAAAAATACATAATCACCCAGGTCTGGGTCAGTTTTTGAGCTATATGGGGCCAGATATACAAAGGAGGATCAAGAGGGTTCAACCAACAGGTGCCAAACAACTTTGGTCAGGAGGAAATAGTGATATAATATCAACACGACCATGAAGACTCACCTTTGTGCATTAGGTGCGGATTCAAAGAAGTACCCTGAGGTAGTTAACAGCATGGGCTCTGGAGCCAGAACTTATTAGGGGAAGTTGGGCCAGTGATAAAATAGGTCTATTGTTGAAGATGCTTAGCTGTTACCCTGTATGCCCCTCCATACTTGTAACAGGATTGTCCACCTATATTCTTAATCTTGTGAGTTAGCAGTGCCTCCCAGTCGAGTAGACAAATTCTACATCCTTATTCCACTGACTTTGTATTTACCCAGTGAGTCATTTAGGAGAGTGATAGGTTAGGGGATATAATATGAACATAGCCTCATGCACTGCTGACATGTCATGAGGAGGTCTTGCCCCAGATACCTACTGCAACTTCAGCTTGGGTCACTTCTGAACCCAATCCACAACCTGAACCAGAGTCAACTCAGTCCTTCAACTGATCCTTTGAGTAGGAAATGTGTGATGATTGTTGGAAGCGTTTGAGATTTGGGGGTCATTTCTTATGCAGCATTATTGTAGCAATGCGTGACGTAACACAGCAAGTTCCTTAACTTCAATTATCCTTCATTTTGTCTTTTAAAATTTAAGGTAATAATGGCTAATCGTAATCATTCAGTAGGACGATTATCAGGAATAAATGGGGTGATACGTGTAAAATGCTTAGCACAGTACTCAATACCAAACAAGAGAACAGTAAAAGAAAGTTACTACTATGAAGATAGAGAGTAGGCTAGGCAGAAATTCTTTTAAAAATGGCCATCTTGCTGAGTCTGTTTCCTCATCTGTAAATTGTGTATAAAAATACTTGTTCCACTTATCTTTGAAGGATGGTGTTAGAATGGCAGCAAGTGATGGTTGTGAAATTAACTTGCTGTCTGTGAAGAGATCCGTACGAGTTAGGAGTGACTATTCTTTCTACTACAGAGAATCCTTTTATCCCAATGTTACCTACCATCACCCCTAAGTTTACAGCTATATAAGAGAGTGGGATGAAAAGCTTCAGTGCACGAGAGTATGCACTAAACAGTCCACTCCTTACGGTTAGTGTCCATGAGAGTATTTCTCTTCACTTAACACACCTCTCTACCTCCACAGCATTGGTACCTTCCCTGGGTGCTCTCAGACACCTGATAACATAACACATATAGATTCCAATTTGATTTCAGAAGGAAACTGCACATCTTGGAAAAAAGTTGCAGGATTTTTGCAAAGATCCAGGGATGATGGGGAATTTCTCTAATCCCATGCAAAATAATTGACAAATGAGGATCTGACAGAGTTAGACCAGTTAATAATTGAAGAAGAGAAAAATCGACAAGGAGGATCATGACATGATAGGCTTCAAAAGAGAATAATTTGGTGATTTGAATATCAAAGGATGCAGGGAGGCCTTTGGAAAATTGATGAAATTTCATTTTTTTTTTTTGTAAAAATGATTCCCTTTATATTGAAGAGTATCATGAGCATGCAATTATGTAATTGCCTTGGAAAATAATTTCAGATATTCTTTGTTAATTATCATTAAATAATTGCAATATAACTCATGTTTTTATTAAACATTAAATTAACTCCTTTTAATACAATTTAGTTTTATATTTTTCAAGATGAAGTCCTAAACTTTGTTCCCCTCATTTTCTAGGAAATGGTAGTTCCTATTTTTAGTGGTTTATTCTGCCAATATTTTTTACTTGTGTAATTAGGCTTTTGCCCATTTATTATTCTTTTCTTTCTTTTAGGTTCAGGGAGCCTTTGGAACCACTCTTTATCTAGAGATTTTGGGAACTGAAGCTTTTAGTGGGTCAGCGAAGGCCGGAAGATAATAGTCCAAGGTCCAGAGGACTGTCTTGACCATTTAGGGGTGAGTTATTTTATGTGACCAGCCAAACGAACTTTTAAAAACCCAAGTGTATGGGGTATAAGGTATGGCTGTAAAAGTCTATCACAGAGTCCCTCTCTTTTCATAACTTACTTCTGTGTGACTTCAGCCAGGACACATCACCTTGAGTCTTTTCCTCCTCTGTAAAGAAGGAATGACAATATTTACTCTGAATGAGATTATAGATAATAAAATATGTTGGACAATGTTTTCGCAGAAGCCATTCAAGAACATAATTGTGATTATGTCTAGTATAGCCACAGTGACCAATATCCCACTAGGATAATTCCCTTGCTTCTTTATTTCTAACTTCCTTTGTCTTGAGTATTTGTGTGTACACTTTAGAATTTTTCTTCCAGATTTTCTTGTGTCCTGTTCTTGGTCCCACAAGATTCACATTCTGGAGGGCAGTGTCTTACAGCTATAATTCATTCTTCCAATGGGTGGTATGAAGGAAGGTCTGCTTTTTTTTTTTTAACATATTATTTATTTACTTGACAGAGATCTCAAGTAGGTGGAGAGGCAGGCAGAGAGAGAGGAGGAAGCAGGCTCCCCACTGAGCAGAGAGCCCGATGTGGGGGGCCCGATCCCAGGACCCCAAGATCATGACCTGAGCCGAAGGCAGAGGTTTAACCCACTGAACCATCCAGGTGCCCAGGAAGGTCTGCTTTAAATTCCCATTGAACTTGAGCTCACTAAAGGATAACAGGGAGGAAGAAGGAAGGTCTGGGGATGAATTCTGGCACTGGGCATAGAAAAGAGTTTTACCTTCTCCATGATTTGTTGTGTTAGCCTTCTGTAAGTTGATTTCTCAGTTATTTAAACAAACACTGTACCAACTGACACCATGTCTAGAATTAATGTCCAGAACTGGAATCACCTCAGTTGTGTTAATTTTGTCATCTGTGGAACTAACATGAAAATAACTCTATGAGCTAATTATTTTGTATATCAGGAAAAGAAGGTTGATAATTCAGTTTAAGTAAGTTTCCTGGGTTCACACATACAGCCAGAGTTGGAGGTGGAATTTAAACCCTGCAGATCACTCCCAACATCCTTCCTTACATGTAAGCACAAAGCTCTACTGCTGTGGACCAAATAAGAGCACGAGAGGAGACACCTTGAGATTTTATCCTTAGTTGACTGTATAGGATAATATTTATCAAAAAAACTTGCGTTCCTAATATCTTTGTCATTTTTTTATTGTTTCCTGAGATAAGTGAGATGGAATCTCATTTTACTAATGAGTTTATGTGATTTATCGAAGGTCACCATTTAGCTAGCAGCAGAGTCACTACTATAACAGAATACTCTGACCCCTTTGACTATGCTTTATATTTCTCAGTTCTTTTTTACAAAACACTTTGTTGTGTCTCAGGATCTTTGTGTTGTGTTTCTGTGGCTTCCAGCTGAGAGATGGTATACCTTCAGAGCAGATAGATGGAAAGGAGAAACTCAGTCCTATGGAGATGCATCTCCTTTCCACTCCAGAGAGCCCCATCCATCAGTTTGTCATTGCAGAGACCCAGCTGATGCATGCCCAGCAAGGCTAAAGATATATAAATATAATGGAAATCAGTCAGGGGCCAATTTTCCCTATTGAAAAGGGAATTGCATTTCTCAGGCATGTGGGCAAAGAGAGGTTGATTAAACATAAAACATTTCCGCAAAGGGGTAGCACAAAGGAGAGTTCAACCCCTGCATGTTTGAGAAGGAATTCTCCTGCAACAAATGCAATTGAGTGCTTTCTGTGCTTCTGATAATTTTTCATGTGACTTCCCATCATGTTCCAAGATTGCTGATTTGAGCAACTTGAAGGCACTTATATGACCCATGTTTCATTATATGATACGTCACAAGATTCTAAAGTTTCCAGAACAGGATGTGAAATGTGAAATCACCTAAGAGTAAGGGGGTGGTTCACCCTACACTTGGTCATGTCACTGGGTATTGACAGAGATCAATAGTTTCTTTTGAAGATGGCATAATTTGGTACTGAATGCTGCTATGCTTGGATAACACTTGAGCTTTTGTGACTGAGGGACAGAGGGTAGAGGGAAATTAATAAATTAGTACTTGTTACTAGTATAATAACTAACTTACTCTCTAGACAACACATGGACAATCTAGAGGTGAACACAGTGAGAGACAATTGAAAGCCCTCTTGTAGAAGAGGCGTCCAAAACTAGAGAGTTAATAGTCTGGCCAAGAGTTATATGGGACAGAGAAAGGCAGTGTTAATGATTTGAATGTAGACCTTCAGTTCCAAAATCCAGCATTCTTTTTATTTTGTCATGCTACCACTCATTCTTCTTATACTCACTCTCATATTTATTTTTATCACTACTTTCTTATGATTCTTCATATATTTTCCTTTATCATGGGCTCCTTTTACACCAGCATATCTTGGTTGCTTTTATTTTTTATTTATCTTAAATGTCACCATTGCGATTATTTTTCCAAGTCTCTTTGGACCTATTGCCCAACAATTCCCAACATAGTGCTAAATATCTGCCCATGCCCCACAAATGTATTTTTATTGATGGATTTATTGGTTAACTGGCTCCTTTATTGCCATTATTCCTGTTTGGCTCTATGAAATTACCACCCATTTATTCATCTAACAATTCAATAAACATTAGTTGAGTGCCTATTAGGGGTACTGAGATTAATCTTATATTTTCTAATTAGGCACAGACAGTAGGTAGAGAAGGTAAGTCATGGCTCAGGGTAAAAAGTGTAAATTTTGGTGAACTAGAAGAGAATATACTAAACAAATGTCTCCATCATTTTTGCTCCATGCCTATGTGATATTCTTGTATTTTTCACGAAGTTTTTGATATCCAAAGAGCAAAGGGCCACAAATGAAAACAAATGCTCTTGTATTTTGTCATTATATTAGTAAGGGAGAGAAATAAGAGGAACCGGATGTGTGTGTATGTAATTGTACATTCATATTTGCATGTATGTCTGTGTTTGTGTGTACATGTATCTATCTACCTATATAGAAAGAGAGGGAGAGAGAGAGAAATTGATTGATTGATTGATTTTCAGGAATTGGCTCATGTGATTGTGAAGGTTTAGTGAGTTCAAAGTCTGCCAGATGGCCTGGGAGGCTGGAGACTCAGAGAAGAGTTACAGTTCATTAGATGTGGACAGGGCAGTCTGCTGGGAGAATTCCTTCTTGCTCAGAGGACCTCAGTCTTAATGCCTTCAACTGATAGAATGAGGTCCATCTACATTATGGAGGGCAATCTGCTTTACTCACATTCCATCAACTTAAATGTTAATCTCACCAATAAAACACCCTCACAGAAATATCTGGAATAACATTTGACCAAAAATCTGGTTACCATGGTTTAGCCAAGTTGACACAAAAAATGAACCATCACAGACATCTTTTAACCACATGGGCTCTCTTGAAGAGTACAGATTGGAATCACCAGGAAGAAAAAGCCACTTTTTATTCTTCTCTCCTACTACCAGTACTCCTGCCCTCCCCTCAAACCGAAGAAAAGAAATATCATGAGCATATACCACCATGAGAATGAGTATATCAGTGGTGAGTCTAAATGCCATAATGCAATTCCGTAATTTAAAGTGGATGAAATAGAATGTCATTTATTTATATTTTAATATGGATACATTTTCAAAAATAGAAGAGTGAGCCAAGGTGTGTGTGTGTGTGTGTGTGTGTGTGTGTGTGTGTATCTCTGTATCTTGCAGAGAGACACAGAATATGATAATGTTTGTACAAAGTTTTAAAACACACACAGAGTAAATTGTATATATAACAATTTTATAGATAACACATTTTTATAGATAAAAGCACATATATCCATGTAAGCTTTTTACTCCAGAAAGTAAATACATCTCAGAAAGAAGGTCGGTGAATGAATGGTACAGGTGGGTTTCTCAAGGATCTTCAACCACATCTCGGATATTTCCTTTCTGTTTCTGTAGATCTGATAGAAGGCAAAATAGTAAGAGTTGACAAAGTCTGGTAGTGGGGACAAGAGTGTTAGTTCTATTATTTTTATACATTTTTATATGCCTGAAATATTTGGTAGTAGAATTATTAAAGTGTCTCCCTTTTCTCTCAGGAGTCCCTGGCAAATTTAAGAGCCTAACCCACTCTCTGTACCAGAGCTTTCTTTACCAAGGCCTCAGACACACACAAGAGTTATAGTGTCTGTTCTGAGTGGGGTGGGAAGGAGAGGTAGAGCCCTTCTTCAGAGGAAAATTCCATCAGGCCTTTGAGTACTAATCTATTCCCATGGCTGGGCCCAGACTATTTAGTGCTCAGCAGTCAATCTTGAACATCCCAACAGGGACACACTATGTAAATGTTCTGAGAAGAAAGCTTAGAATACATAAGTAGTTAACCTGTAGCTCCTCATTCTGAGCCTTCTGAAGGCCCAAGGTAAAATGGCTGCAGTGTATCCAGAAAGAAGTTCTATTTAATTTTACTAAGCAGAGTGTTGTATCAGTGGTTTTCTGTCTTAAATTGCTGACACAACCCAACAAAGCCAGGGTGTACGATGTTAGCCCTAATTCAGATAGTCATCATTCCATGCATGTGGAATTACAGGAATTATGTAGTTACTGAAAGATCAGAGATGTATCATCCTCTTTGTAACAGACGCTCATCTTTCTTACAATGATGAATTGAATTAATCTTGTAAAGTAGATTTAGAAAGAAAACACTTTAAATTGGAAAGGTTAAAAGTGGATATTTTTTGGAGTGTAATCTGCAAATTTTAGTTTGTTATTCACATAAAACAAAAATATTTGCATGCTTTTAAGATGGAAATGAAAGGGTCTGCTTTGGTTGAAAACAAATAATACTGATGTAAAATTCTAACAGAAGACAAGTGGATCATTTGTGTACACTCCTTTTGCCACGTGGGGTAGAAAGCAAAGTATCTATAAGAGCCTGCAGGTCACCCCTGGCCTATTTGGGGTACAGGTAGAAATTTTTCAAGTAACAAATAAGAGGTGGATTTTAATCATGCTAATTGTGTATATGCTTGGGGGCCATTGATGAGTAAAGGAATATTAACTTTTTATAATAACATGATTTGCCATCTACTATAAATATTTATATTCAATAAATATTTATTTGATAAATATTTATTAAATACTACTATATGCAGAAACTTTTAGGGATTAGTGAAAAGATGATAAGTAAAAGCAGTTTTCCCCGTCCTGACAGAGCTTGGGTTGTCACAAAGCAAATAGAAATTAGATCTCTCAAAAGTTCCGTGAAGGAGAGGGGCATTAGGTCCGTCATTGAAGAATGAAAAGGTGGTCATTGAACATTTTTCTGAGGAAGTGATGTATGGGCTACCGCCTCAAGTTTGGAGAGGATGAAAGAAGACCAGCATGGCAAGAGCATATACTTAGCTAACAATTACTGATTGAACATCTATTATACACTGGACATTTTTTCTGGTTGTGTAGGACACATGAAGAAGACACTAAGTTCCCAGTCCTTGAAGAGCTTATATGTTTGGAAAAGGGAGAGCCAATGAAGAATGAACAATAATAATTAAGTTATATAGTACATTAGAAGGTAATAAGGGAAAAGGATAGAGGTGGGTGAGGAGAATCATGGGTAGCTCCAGCTTGGGGCAACTTATGCTTTTGAAGGGACTGATCAAGGAAAGCCTCATTATGAAGGTGACAGTCTGAAAGATGCGGAGGTGAGCTCTGTAGATACCCAGTGGAAAAGTGCTGCAGATAGAGAGAATACCCAGTTTGAAAGGTAGGAGTGTGCGTGGTAAGTTCAGGAGGCCAGCCCGGTTGGGGCAGAGTGGATGCGGTGGAAAGTTAGTGGGAAATAAGCCAAAGGATCTGAGTGGTGTTTCGATTATAGAGGGCCTCCAGGTCATTGTTAGACTTCAGCTTCTGTTCTGAGTGGAGAAGCTACTGGAGAGTTTTGAGCAGTCAGGACATGATCTGACTTCTGTTTAAAAAGGATTTCTCATACTACTGTACTGGAAATAAAGGTGTAGGGGCCAGTGGTGGAAGCCAAGTCATGAGGAGACTATTGAAGTGATTTCAGCAAAAGATGGTCATGACATGGGCCAGTTGAAGGTAGTGTAGGTAGCGAGAAGGGGGTCATCCTTCACTTGTACTTGAAGGTGAGGCAGTAGGCTTAGCTGATAGATATGGACGTCAGGTAAGCATAATCAGACATTTCTGTAGACTTTCAGTCTGAGCAACCAGAAGGTTGGAGTTGCCATCAACTGATGTGAGAAAAAGTCCCAGGAGAGCAAGCTCGGGAAGGAGGGAACTAGTTCATTGCTGGGCATGCTGAGATAAGATTTACATTTTATATCCAAGTGGAGACGTCAAGGTGGGCAGTTGGGAAAGAACAGCTAAACATCATGAACATGGGTAAATCCTTCAAGAAGTTTCATTATAAAGGAAATGGGGCTAGAGCTCATAGGAGAAGCTAGAATAAGAGGAGAAGAAATTTTGCCGAGTTCTTTTTTTTTTTGTAATTTGGAAAAAATGGTAGGTTTTGAAAAAAGATAAGAATGAGCATGGTGGGGGCACCTGAGTGGCTCAGTGGGTTAAAGCCTCTGCCTTCAGCTCAGGTCATGATCCCAGGGTCCTGGGATTGAGCCCCACATCAGGCTCTCTGCTCGGCAGGGAGCCTGCTTCCCTTCCTCTCTCTCTGCCTGCCTCTCTGCCTGCTTGTGATCTCTGTCTGTCAAATAAATAAAATCTTTAAAAAAAAAAAAGAATGAGCATGGTGAGTCATGACACAGAGCAGCCAGGGGGAGGCCAAGCCTTTGGCCCTTGTTGAATATTCCAAAGAATTGAGTTTTTAATTATATCATTGAGAAACTATTGAGATTTTGAGTAGAATGTTGTGACAAGGTAGAAATTACTTTTTGAAGGGATCCCTCTGGCTACAGAAGACAAAATGTAAAAAGTAGTTGCAGGGAGACTGCTTGATTCATATTAGCAAAGTGCTAGCTAGGCATTTCCTATATCTCAACTCATTTAATCCTCACAACATACCAGTGAGGTAGGTGACATTCTCACATACCTTTTACAGGTGAGGGCACTACAGCTCATAGTGGTTCAGTAACTTGTCCAAAGTCATCACACAGATAGTAAATCAATGGCAAAGCCAGGCTTAGAATGCTGGCTGCTCAGTACCACTATCCTGGTCTTTTTTTTTTTTTTTTTTTAAAGATTTTATTTATTAATTTTGACAGAGAGAGATCACAAGTAGGCAGAGAGGCAGGCAGAGAGAGTGAGAGGGAAGCAGGCTCCCTTCAGTGCAGAGAGCCCAACGTGGGACTCGATCCCAGGACCCTGAGATCATGACCTGAGCCGAAGGCAGCGGCCTAAACCACTGAGCCACCCAGGCGCCCTATCCTGGTCTTTTTGACTATAAGCTGTTGGTCAGAGGAAGTCCTCTTAGAAACTGCCTAGCCCAGCCCCTCAAGTAAAGAAATCTGAGGTATTCAGAAGCAATAGCTTGCAAATGAAATCGATGTTTAAATGCACTAGGGGGAGGTTGCTATTTAAAGTCCTCTTCTGGGAAATCCTTTGTAAAGTTGAGAATCCTTTTGTAAAGCAAATAATCCACTTTCCAATTTAGCTGTGGAGAAAATGCTGTTCTTCAAACATCAGCTAAATCTATAAAACTAAAAAATGCCAGAGAGCGTTCTTATTATTTAGGGAGAGGAGTTGTGGCAAGGTGGCACCGAGACCTGTGGGAAGAGAAAGGTGCCTGGGCACTAGAAGAGCAGAATCCTTAGTTTTGTGTATTGGCTCCATGTTCACGTTCAAAGGTTCCCAATCACTTCAGCCCTCAGGGGTCCTAGGATCTATCTAGTGAATCTGGGAGCCATTGCGGAGGATGTAGTGCTACTGTTTGCCCAGTACTCATTTCTCCATCACAGAATTATTCCTCTCCCATCCCATTTCTACCAGGTGATTCTCGTGGGACTATCAATCACAAGGCTTCACCTGCCCTTTGGTCCCTGAATTGGGTGCATGATTAGGTCTAGGCAGTCAGAGTCTCCCCAGACTGCCTCCTGATCTATTTTCCTTTGGATTATGAGCAGATGGTCAGCCGCAGGGAGAGAGGCTGTTTGAGGATAAATCTATACAGAGATGAGACAAATGGATCCAAAAGTGGAGAATAATTAAAGTGGAGTCGTGGTGACATTCCCTGAAGTTCTGGACCAGTCACACCTGAATCCAGTAGGATCGATCATGTCCTTGGGATATTCCAGTTAAATTTTTTTTTTTTTAAGATTTTATTTATTTATTTGACAGAGAGATCACAAGTAGGCAGAGAGGCAGACAGAGAGGAAAGGAAACAGGCTCTCTGCTGGGCAGAGAGCCCGATGTGGGGCTCGATCCCAGGACCCTGGGATCATGACCTGAGCCGAAGACAGAGGCTTTAACCCACTGAGCCACCCAGGCGCCCCTATTCCAGTTAAATTAAACAACGAATTCCCTTTGTTGTTCTGTGCCTCATGTTCTCACCTCTAAAATGGGGATAATAATACTACCTGCTTCATGGCATGTAGCAAGGATTCTATTAAATAATGGGTGTAAACCACTTCACGTAGTGCCTGGCACATACCAGTTAACTACTGCTGCATAACAAACTACCCCAAAGTCAATGACTTAAAGCAACCATCAGTTGAGCTTATGATTCTGTGGGTTGGCCTTTTGGGCTGGGTTCTACTGGGTGGTTATTCTGATCTCAGCTCTGCTCATTCATGTATCTGTGGTCAGTTGCAGTTTTCCCCTACATGGTCCCATATCCTCCAGCAGCTTGCCCACACCCTTTCTTCTGTGGGGCTTAGACCAAGCAAGTCATAAGGCCAGCCCACGTCTGTGAAGTGGGGAAGTAGACTACCTCTTCATGGGAAAATCTGCTGTCACATTGCAAAGAGGGAGAGCTAGGAATGATTATGGCTACTTTATCTTTTTTTTTTTTTTCTTTTAAAAAGACAGAGAGAGATCACAAGTAGGCAGAGAGGCAGGCAGAGAGAGAGGGGGAAGAAGGCTCCCCACTGAGCAGAGAGCCTGATTCCGGGCTCAATCCCAGGACCTTGAGATCATGACCTGAGCTGAAGGCAAAGGCTTAAGACTGAGTCACCCAGGTACTCCTATGGCTACTTTTTAAATTGACAGTAAGTGTTTCACAAATCTCATGATATGTTGCTATTATTATTTTACTTATTACTTATTATTATTGCCTCTACTAGTTTAACTTCTTATCACTTGCTGCAGACATGCTCATCCCTGCTGTTAGATGTTTATTTTTTTTAAAGATTTTATTTATTTATTTGACAGACAGAGATCACAAGTAGGCAGAGAGGCAGGCAGAGAGAGAGGGGGAAGCAGGCTCCCTGCTGAGCAGAGAGCCCAATGTGGGGCTTGATCCCAGGACCCTGGGATCGTGACCCGACCTAAAGGCAGAGGCTTAACCCACTGAGCCACCCGGCGCCCCTATGGCTACTTTTCTAATTGACAGTAAGTGTTTCACAAATCTCACGATATGTTGCTATTATTATTTTACTTATTACTTATTTTTATTATTATTGCCTCTACTAGTTTAACTTCTTGTCACTTGCTGCAAACATGCTCATCCCTGCTGTTAGATGTTTGAAAAGATTATCGATAATAGCTCAGCAATCACCTAAATGTCTTTCTTGGACTTCTCATTGAAACATAAATACAGTTTACTTCCAGAAATACACAGTTTGCCTTCTAGAATTACCCCCAGATGACACTATTTGTCATTACCAGAGTACTGCAAAAGTGAGGGACTCTAATTCCTCATGTTGTAAATAATACTTTTTCTGCTTAGCAAACCTTGGAAATTACTAGACTTTAATGAGCTAGTTTACACGATCCATAATTTGTTTGTGAGTTTCTCCTCAATGGTTTTCATTTTGTAATTATTTATATTTCTTTGTGGTTGGTTCATTTTTAATTGCCTTAGATTTGAGAGAGAAAATATTGAGATCACTCAATTGTTCTTATGAGGCCATAATATTTGTTCTTTTCAGAACTAAATACATTGTAGACTTTCATGCTCATTAATTTTTGATTGTAGAGAATATCTTATTATGCAAGGTGTGCAGTGAATACATTTACATTTATTACTTAAACAAATTCCATCAAGAGTATTAATACTGATTTGATGATTTTCATTATTATGTCACTAAGATACTGCCAAATTTCACTTTCTTTGGTTTCTAAATCCAGCTGAGGATTAGTATAAGCTTTTCCCTTTGTTATTGTAAAGGAAAGCAATGTAGAAAGGATGTGGATTCTTTGTTGTTGTTGTTATTGTTAGATAGGTAGTGGTTTTATTCCAGAGTTAGAAGGATCTATAGTATATTTGTGAAATCAATATGTCAAGAGAAAATATAAGCATTACATTTTCTCATTGTAACCAGGAGGGAATAAACATCACCGTCAGCCAGTAGTAAAAATGTGCTACTCTGTATTTATAAGTTATGGCACCATTATCATCCATACTTAAGAGAAACCTTTATTTATTTATGTTTTTACTAGATTAGATGTTATCTTTGCTTATATTAGATTGGATATCAATGTTAGTAATTGATAATTGAGTACCACCTCTGCATATTGGCCTATGTATTAACTAAGCTAAATACTGGGTAACAAATTATTCCAAAAATTCAGTGGCTCATAGAATAATAATAGATTAAGTCTTACAATATAGATGAGTCAGGTGTCCTGTAGCAGCAATATGAGTACACAGTTCTGGCTTATGAGATTGCATTCAGACATCAGCCAAGACTATAGTCATTTGGTTTGATGGGGACTGGAGGATCCACTTCCAGTTTGGCTCATTCATGTGACTGATAAGTTGATACTGGCTCTTGGTAAAAGGCCTCTGTTCCTCTCCACATGGGACTTTCTACAGGGCAACTTGAGTGGCCTTAGGATATAGCTTTACCAGAGTAAGCAATCCAAGAGACCAAGGCAGAGGCCACAATACCTGACCTCCATGACTTAACCTCCATAGCCCTATATTACCAGATCTGTATTCTATTTGCAACACAGGCCATCCCTGATTCAGTGTGTGGGGAAAGTACAAAAGGGTGTGGAAGTCAGAAAGCAGGGATCATTGGCTGCTGTCTTGGAGGCTGGCCATCACAAACTGTTATCAAGTGACAATAGAATATCTATTAGGCCCACATTCTCGATCATCAAATATTGGGTACCTTTTTATGATAAAATGTGCTAGTTATGTCCAGTCCCATTCATAACCAAGAAGCCAATGATTTAGATTTTCAGGGTCTCTGTATGCCTGTAATTGTCCAAGACCTTTTAGTAACAACCCTCTATCTTCTCCAGAAGAATTCAGACCTTTTCCAGTGCTCTTCCCATAGTCATGGTATCTTTCTCACAATATTTTTAGGGTCAAATAACTTTTCCTATGGGAGTTTTAGAAATTTCAAAGAAGTATATTCACACACAATTTTACTTATCATTTTGGTGGATTTAGGAACACTCTCCACCCTCAAGCAAATCAATACTTACTTAGAACAAGTTAACATTTTTATTTTTTCTGGAAAAGATTAAAAGGTTCCCAGTCCTTCTTATCCCATATTCTCTCTAGTATCTCATTTTCTAACTCTATTAGCCCCCACTACTTTTTGCTTTCAGCTAGCACACACTTCTCTCTCTTATCTCTCCTTTATCTGGAAGTCTTCCTGCCCCTTCTCTAATAATGCACTGACAAATCAACCAACCAGTCTGGTGCTAATATTCTTTCCTGGAGAGTGGGAGGTCCTGAAGGTGCAGGGGAAAAGGAAGACGAGCCAAGGGTCAGTATGGCATTCTCTTTTTTCCTCTGGTGGAGGGGTAGGCCTAAAGACTTTGACACTTTATTATTTTTGGCCTCTTTACGCTTACATTTAGTAGCAGTTCATCTGCCAGAGAAATATTCAAAACACTCTGTTTAGAGAGTCCTGCCTCAATAAGTCCCCTGAAGAGGAACCAAATCACATGACTCAACATAATCTGGATTCTCCGGGTTATCCTGATATGTTGTTATTCCATGTGTTCTTTGATGTATTCTTTTTTTTAATTAAAAATTTTTTTTATTAACATATAATGTATTATTTGCCCCAGGGGTACAGGTCTGTGAATCGTCAGGCTTACACATTTCACAGCACCCACCATAGCGCATACCCTCCCCAATGTCCATAACCAAACCACCCTTCCACATCCCCCTCCCACCAGCAACCCTCAGTTTGTTTTGTGAGATTAAGAGTCTTTTATGGTTTGTCTCCCTCCCAATCCCATCTTGTTTCATTTTTTCCTTCCCTATCTTCCCAACTCTGCCTCTCAAATTCCTCATATCAGGGAGATCATATAATAACTGTCTTTCTCTGATTAATTTATTTCGCTCAGCATAATACCCTCTAGTTCCATCCACGTTGTTGCAAATGGCAAGATGATGTATTCTTTTCACATGGATTTCTGTCCTAGTCAAAATGTGACGGCAAATAAACAAAAACAAAACATCGATTTTTGACTCTTGGTGTACATCGAAATCTCCACGAATCCAGCAACTTTGAGAGCTGGAAACAGCACACCACCTTGCTCAGCTGTGTGATACGTGCTAAAGGGCTGGGTTCATCAGTTAATTGCATTTGAGGTTAACTTGGGATGGTCTTTTATCTTTTCATACCCCAGTCCTTCAAGGTCAAGGGAGAGGGTTGACAGTGTTGGAAAAGCAGAGAAAGTCTTGGGACAGGCAGATTCTAAAGTGGCTCCAAAGACCCCCACCCGTGAGTACTTCTCAAGCTATCACTCTGATATATGTCGTACCATCTTTAGGCTATTTACATAGCATAGGTGGTTTTGAGAAAGGAACATTTTCTTGGGATGGCTTTATCTAGTTAGGAGCTCTTCCTGGAGTCAGAGATTGGAAATATAAAATGATTTAATGTAAGGAGAGTCTTCATTCCTGGCTTTGAAGATAAAGGGGACCACACGGCAGGATCTGAGGGCACCCTAGAGGAGGTGTGAGTGTCCTTCGGGTGGCAGCCAGCAAGGAAATGGAGATCTTAGTCCTACAACTGTGAACCGTCTGAGTGTGGAGAGGACCTTGAGCTCCAGATGAAAATATAGCTACTCAACACCTTGATTTCAGTCCATCAGAATGTGAGCTGAGAACCCTTCACTCCATGCCCCAACTATCTGACTTACAGAACAATGAGATAATAAATGAGTGTTGCTATGAAGCCTCTGAGTTTGCTGTGATTTGTTATACAGCAATAGAAAATGGATACAAACCATAATATCTTTGATTCTGGCACCTGGGGGAGGTGAGGCAGCAGAAGGAGAAGGCAGCATGTGGCAGTTAAGAGCTCCGGCACTGGAATCTTTGACCTAGCTTTGTGTCCCATTTCTATCCAATTATAAGCTATGTGTCTTTCCCAAATGTCTCATCCCTCTGAGCCTCATTCTCCTCGCCTGTAAAAGGAAAACCATTATTAGTCCCTCTCTGGCATCGTTGAGAAACTTAGATGAGGTAATAGACATAAAAAACTAAGCGTGGTAACTGACATGTGTAAGAGGTACATATGAATTAGCTATTATTACCCTAAGGAAAGTTACTAGAGCATTGATTTTGAGAGCTGGAGAATAGGAGTGATTATTAAACCACCAAGAATCATGCTCTTTTGGCAATTCAACAATATATTTTCATATTTTATTCCATTTAATTATTATTAGCCTGCGAGAAGGATATTATTAACACCATTTCTTTCAAACTTTTAAAGTAATTATAGATTTATGAGAAGTTGTAATAATAGTACAGAGAGGTCCCGTGTACCCTTAACCCAACTTACAATGACATCTGACACAGCTCTATATATTACCAAAGCCGGGAAACTGACATTGGTGCAATGTTATTAATTAGACCACAGATCTTATTCAAATCTCACCATTAATAATTTACTTTGTAGATGAGAAAGATGGGGCTTATTTCAATTGCTGGTTTCAAGTTTCCCTTGAAAGTTGTGATCATATTATCTGAATTGTCATATAAATCATTTGTCTTTATTGCCTGTTTGCCTTCAGTGGCAGATTAGGAAAGAAAATGTAGCATTTACTTGACCATCCCAACTGATTAAGATTCCGCTATGCTTTTAGTTGCAAAGTCTTGTTTTTGATTAGAAATCTTATTTTTCTCTTCCAAGGAAAGAAGATGACATTGTAGATTTTGATTGTTTGAAAGCCAGTTGGCACAATCACAGACCTGCAGGTCAATTCCCAACAATTGTGCCCTGGTACCAACTCCTGGTGGTCAAAGGGATTTGAGACATTGTCTCAACTTTTCTTTCAGTTACCATCAAATGCAAAAGTTCTCACATGAAATAAAACAAAGTAACCTGGAAGTCAGCAGGCTGACTGGGAGAGTGTTCTGCATCTGTGGGAATTTTTAGGAGTTCAATGACCTCTTCTCGGGGTTTTATTCCCTTGCCCTTGTTTGCCCTGGGGATTCCATTCCCACACATATATATTCCTGTGCTTCTCTGTGTAAATCAATATAAAACTCCTTGGATTCCAGGAAAACTCTAGCAGTCTAAATTCTTTTGAGAACTTTGATAAGTTTTAGACAGATAGTGGAGAGGTCGACGTTGCATGCTTGCATGTGAAACAGCTTGAATCTTGGATATTGGAATTTCTCCTTCCTGAAATTCTGTAGAGCCAAATTTGTGCCAATGGCTCTCTTGGCACATTCTCTATGCCCGGTCTCAGCACTACGTTCCCTATTTTCTCTTTTTTCTTGTTCATCTCTCCAGCCCTTGTGAGAAAAATCAACACTTTCTCTATTCCTTTGCCCTTTCTCAGATATCCTGGTCCCAAATCCTTAGGTTTACACCACCAACTCAAGTCCTAATAAGTCATTTCTCCACAATTTTAATTCTCTCTCCATGAGGACATCTGGTACCAGGTGTTAAGATAAAATGCCACTTTGCTGTTAAATACTATGAATTTTTTTACACATTAATTATTCATTTAACTTTTTAACACCTTTCCTTGTTCACTGAATTCTCTGAAGTTCCTGGAGGGTCCTCATTACCTATTCATTTCTCCTAGTTTTCTTACCAGAATATTCTAGATCAGGGTTACTGTGGATGCTATATCTTCCATTAATGAATAAACCATTTCTTGTGGCATCTTGGGTTAAGATTTCTGCCTATATCCAAGAGTTACCTTACCTTGTAGGACAGACAGAACATTAAATTGGCACACGCTATCACAAATGTTGAAAACTCCGTTTGGAAGCACAAAGTTAAAGGAAACACCACTAAAAAATTTCTGAAGAAGGATTTATTTTAGGATCTCATTGACTTGTATTTCAGAGGTCAGTTCGCCCTCCCAGTGTTGTCTCCCCTTTTCCCTGTTGACCCATCTGAGCCTCTAGTGTGTGCACAGGGCAGACACTAAGCAAATATTTGTTAACTATGTTAATGGAACAAAGTGTGCATTGTAGCAAATAGGCTGAATTAATAACCTTTTGAGAAACCATAAAATAGATGTTGTCCTATCCCCTATAGCTCCCATACTGACTCCTGTGTGATATAAGGAACTGATCAGTTGGTCCATTGGAAAGCCAGGTTGTAATATAACTAACTGGATATTTGTAACGTATTTATTATTATGTCAGGGAGTAGTGGGTTCAATGGCTCAAGAAAAATACTACATCACTTAATACTGTTTGTATCACGATGCTGTTTAGAGAGTACTTTACCTATCCCTTTCATTCCAACCACATGTTCTGAGAAACAGCCTTCCTTTCCTCCCGCCCCTAAAATGCTTGCCAGCTGAATCTCCTGCATCGCCAGGAGTGGGCGGTGTGTGTAGGCTAGCCAGGTCTTGTGTCACTTTTTATCATCACAACGTCATCAGGTTGGATGGCGAGCTGTGGCTGGTGTGCGCATAGCTTCATCTCTGGCGTTGACTAAAGTGACAAGCAGTCTAATGTGATTAATGTTTGACCGAGCACTGGGGATTCTTCCATATCAGAAGGGATTCAAAAAAGAAATGTAACTTTAAAGCCATCTGTGGGGAAATAAACGGGATATATTCAGGGCTAGATAGGTTGGCGGCCTCTCTGTGGTGGGAGAGGGAGTGTGACAACCCTAGAAACCCCACTCTTAAGTGTCTCCCACATACAGTCACCAGGGCACTTCCGTACCTCTGGGTGGGGCTGGTTGGAGTGGACAGGAGGCGGTCTGTAGAATGTGGTTGGCTTCCCTCCCTTTCCCCCTCTCCGTGCCTGCGGCATACATTAGTCATTCGTCCCTCATTCAGGCATTCATTTATCCAGTAACCACTTCTGCGCTGCCTTGCACCAAGCCCAGTGCTACTACACACAGGCATTACAGCAACTGAGAGGCACAGGGTGGTCCCTGCCCTCCTGTTGCTTATAGTCTAGACCGGAAGATTCAGAAGTGGTTAGTCACAAAGCAGGATGGTAAGCACAGTGACAGAGCTTGGGCTCAGGGAATTATGGGAGGCATGGAGAAAGCATACAACACGGCTTGCGGGAGGTTCCCTGGGGTTGCGGAGTTTTAAAAGATGAGGAGTCAAGTAGGAGAATTGGAAGAAGTTGGTGGGAGGGAGGGAAGAGGGGAGGCAGTGTCTTCTAGTGGAGGGCACAGCATGAGTAGAGGCCCAGGGGGAGAGGAACATCTTGGTATGCATGGAATCACAGGCAGCATGGAGTTGTGTTATGAGGCAGAGAGTGGGTAAGAGACGAGACTAGAGAAAATGGAGGGCTTAGGTCATGGAGGTCCTTGTAGGTTATGCTTAGAAGTATGGATTTGTCTTAAAGGCTATGTGGAGCCCCTGATATGGCCCTTAGCACTCTTTCCTTAACATGCCTATCCGATGATAACAGGTATTCTTTTGTCTGTCTGTCTGCCTTTCTTTCTCTCTCTCTCTCTCTTTCTTTCTTTCTTTTTTTCTTTCTTTCCTTCTTCTTTCTGTCGAGACTGAGCAGGAAGTCCAATGCAGGGCTCAATCCCAGGACCATGGGATCATGACCTGAGCCAAAGGCAGATGCTTAACCGACTGAGCCACCCAGTCGCCACAGTATTCTTTTGTCTTAACCCACCTGACTCACTCCAACCTCAGTGGTCTCCTCTATGGTGCTGGGGATTTTGCACTGGTTGAGGGGCCTGACATTATCTGCCACTCAGGGATTTCAATGTTGCTCTGTTGCAGTCCTAAGATAGCAGGCTTGGGCTTGCTGCTTCTCTTCTCATTTCAAAGCTATACTTTGGTAAGCTGCTTGACCTATGTAGCTCCTATAGGACTGCAGGCAGAGTTCCATAGGCTCTAAGTTTCAGCTGTTTTTCTAGGAAAACATGAGACTCCTCTTCCTCATCTCTGAAGTTTTTCCCAGCATTATTTATGTTAATTAAGGCATACCAAAGATTCCAGACACCATCTGCATCTCCATCTTCTTCTATAAGAAAACCTAGGAAGTTTTAACATCACTTTAGTAATGCATGAAACCCTCCAGCTTATACCAACTTTCTCTGCCAACGTTATTGGGAACAAACATCAATATTTGAAAAATCATTTTGCATGCATGCCTTCATATTTTTACGACGAATGTTAATCCTGTTTCTAAGTGTGAAATATGTCATGAAGTTTATGCTTCTTAATAGTTATAGCGTGATGGGGGAGTAAAAGAAAAATCAAACCTGAGAGCAACTTCTCTTTGTCCTTGAATGGCATCTCAGTGCTTTCTATGCTGAAAAATGAAACGAACACGTCTATTGACCACCTTTGGTATGCCGGGCATTATGCTAGGTAGTTACATAGTCACATACACATTATCTAAAACAGTCCTTCCAATCACACTGTAAGAAAGATTTCATTATTTCTCATTTTTATACATAACGTAACTGAAGCCAAATCCATTTGCCTGAGGTACAACAAAGCCAGTCACGGACACATCAGGTATACAACAAGGAAAGGTTTTATTCAAGAGATGGCCAAATGAGGAGACAGGAGGGCAAGTTTCAAATCTGCCTCCCCGAAAGGGGAGAGAACAAATTTTTTGTAATCATAGCAGCTGAGACAACATACATATTGATGAAAAAGGGGGGGGACTTATGACTATTCATGAGGAATGATAAGAGCATGCGCAGTGAGCAAACATATACGTAATATACATACATCCCATGTTCACTTTGCCGGGGGAGAGAATGTCAGAACGAGGCAAGATTCAGGCCCTGCCATCGGGGAGGTTATCTTAGGACAAGGAGAAGGGGTTATGGGCCTGGTCTTAGGGCTGTCATAAACTAGATGGGGTTTTGGGCTAGTTGTCTCAGGTAAGGAACACAGAGCCTTGCTTGTTCCTAGGCTGGAACCATTCCGGCTGACCTTGAATCCAGGCTTCTGCAGAGACAGCTAGTAGATTTGTTAGTGGGGTCTGGAAAGGAACAAGAGCTGATTAGGGAGAAATTGTTCTCTGAAAAACAAGTTTTAAATTTTCTGCTCATTTCAACCATTAACCCTATGGGGCACAGTTTCAATAATACAACAGAGGATCAGAAAGATCAGGTGAGTTTTCCCAGGACACATAGTCAAAGACTAATGAAGGTGGATTGAGCCCAGGTCAGTCTGAATTCCTGAGCAGACTGTGGAGAGCATCTGGGGGTGGGAGATGCAGGGATAGCTTCAAGCAGTAATTTGTAGAAAAATAAATACAGCTTCTAGTATGTGAATGAACAATTGGTTTCATCTTTTTATTAACCTTGGTGAATTAGTAGTGGCCATCTGGAGAATGTGGCTGAGCAGCAGTGCTGAGATTGATTAGCAAGACATGACATAGTGGAGTTAGATAGTGTCTACTCAGATGCCATGTATTTGATATCCCAAGTTTATTGATAGAAAGGGTGGGGTCACTGTGATACCAGGGAGCGGCAGAGTGGAATGCCGCTGGGTTGCAGTCAGAAGACAGGGGTCAAGTTTTCACCTAAAAGTGAAGGGGCTAGCTGAGCTACACCAACAATTTCTCCTTTGCCTTTCAAAGTTGCATGTGCCAATTCCTTAACACCTATTGACATACTTACTAAAGGACAAAATGCTTGCAGATTTCCCAGGGAGTATCTTCATATGGACGTTTTCCAAGGGAACATCCTTTGAGAACATAGGCCATTTGGTGTTCTGTGTTTGACAGAATTGGATCAGCTTTCAGCCCAGACAGACTTAATGTACAAAGCATAATAATAGTGATTCTGCACATCTAACACCCCCCTAGGCCTGTAAGTTTTTACCACTTGTGAGCCCCATTGCTCTTACCTACCAGGCACTTTTTTCTTTTCTTCTTCACCATGTGTTTGGTGGAGAGAGTACTGCAAATATTACAGCCTTAAAAAGCACAGTAAGAATGCTAATAGAGCCATCAACTCTCAGACACCGCCTTCTTGAAATCTGACTGAGCAAGGTGAGCAGCACAGCTCAAACCTTGTGTCTCCTCCTACATGATCGCAATTAACATTTTATCTGCCCTGTGTCTCAAGTTAAAGCTTTGGCACCATTCCCTGGAGACTGAGGAAGGACCTTAATTACAGAACAGGTGCACTGACTGCTGCCTGCTGTATTCTGATGTCACCACCTCTGAGCTCCAGAGAGAGGTCAGGCAGATATTAGGATATCATGTGGTTCAAATCGAATATTTTAATTTAGAGACTCAGTAAGTTGCTCCATCAATTAAAACTGGCTGTACTTGCAGCCGACTTGCTGGGGCACAGCCAGGAGCTTTGATTCATTTCATTTCTCATTGACCCCATCGCACAATGGAGGGACAGCCAGCATTTCAGTGGGCGGTGGAGAGCTGCCAGAAGCCAAAGGAAGACTAATGATCGAGGAATACTTTAAAGGATAGGATTGGCATTTGAAATGATAGCACAATATGTCATGCTGGCTAAATGATGGTGCTTGGCGGGGCGGGGGGGGGGGGGTCCAGGGAAAGAGGTATGCATTACTTTCTAGTTTGTTAGTGACCAATAAATCCACCATCTCAGTGAATTATCATAAGACAGTTTGATGTTTGTTCAGGTGAATTGCAGTGCAACTAAATGGAAATTCTTTTCCATTTGGTTTCTCAGGGGTCTAAGCTCTTTCCACCTTATGATGCTAACAGTTCATGGTTCTAGTTGCAGAAGGGAGCTAGAGTAACAGAAGAAGGTGCTGCCTTTCAGTGGATGAGGTTGGGGCCAGCTGTTTCCTCCTTTGATCCTTTAGGTTTAGGTTTAGGAATAATCCCAAACCTAGTCTGTAGAAATGTGCATGTGGGGGAGAAGGGCTGAGTGAGAATGAAGTGGAGGGGCTGTGATTGCTCCACGCATGAGCACAGATGGGGACAATGAGCGTCAGGCACTGTCAAAACCCATCTTCCTTCTTTCCCAAATCTGCAAGATACTGCTTCGGCCACTGTGCGGTTAGGTGATAATGGGCTCATTCCCGGTTTGCAAAAGTAAAACCCTTGTACTAAACAGGTACCCTGTCCATTGAGGCAGCTAACAGTAGGTGGGGAAAGTTCCTTCTGGCAAGGCAAGCATCCTGATAGCTTCGGAGAGCAGCTTTCAGCTTTAACTACAGGTAGGTCTTTGAAATCGATATCACACAATCAGTTCTTTTCAAAGGGGAACAAAGGCTAATGACTCATGCCCCATATTATTGGTCTCAGATGAAACATAATTTAGAATAAAGTATTGTTTTAGCAGTGATACTATCACTGCTTAAAATACACAGCAGCTATCATTTACATGTGCCGCCTGGTTATTACCTTGCTTATTTACAGAGAAAGTGGCTAGATGTCACCCTGGCTTCCTTCCATAGTGAACCATGAATAATTTTTTGTTAAAGTTTGTATTTTGGATTTAAATGTAACTGGGCCATTATGGTCGGCTGCTACCATGCACATATGTATGATGGGCATGTCTATATGAGCAAATCAGAGCAGCAAACAATGAGGGCTACATAGAAATACATTACTCTGCCTCCCCTTCGCTGTCCAGAATTAACTACTGCCAGGGACATCGATTCATAACAAAACGTGCGATCGGAGAGTTAGGGCAGGATAATATACAGTTGCCAAAGTGAAGTTTGACGTGGAATTTAAATCTTGTCTCGGGCTTGAGATACTGTGGTTAGAAATGCAAATCGTTCCTTTCAAAACTCACTTGCAGATGGAAAGAACAATTCCTGAGTTAATGGACACAATGGGAATTGTAGCCTCCCACTGGCAATTTGAGGGGCATATTTATTATCAAGTTATTGGGCCCACGACTTCTCTCCTTGCTACCACTGCCGTCCCCAGCAAGGAAGCTGTGTTTGCATTTTATCAAGCTCTTAAACTTATACTTGTATTAACTTTGAATGATTCTAGTGGAGCGTATCACTAGTTGTGACAGGATTATTCATGAGCTAAATGATTCTGACTCAGTTAGAAGAGCACCCAGGCTTCCAGCCCCGGTGGAAGGAAACAGAGTTGACAGGATGGCACCTCAGGGAAGCACATTATTGGTTGTGCCTTTCTTCATGGAAGGTTTCCTCAGAGATCTGACAACAGACCCCTGCAGGGAGCTGGGCCTGCGGTGGTTTGGCAGAGGCCCCTGCTGTAGGCGTTGGGTATGTGTAGGATGAGGGCTCTGTGTGTGTCTGTTTGTGTTCTTTGCTATTCATTTCCAAGTGGCTGATTTTGATAGCACAATGTATACATGCTTGGAATATCTACAAAGCAGAGGACCCCTCCAAAATATTTTTTGGAAAAATTTTAGTGTGAGAAAGAAAGCATCCAAGTAGTCATTTAAGTAAACCAAGAACTCTCCTGGATGTTCTCATGCTTCTTTTCTGGTTTGGTATTTGAATTGTCACTTGATTGGGCTGAAGTGTGTACAGTAAATCTTAACAGGGCTTGAGACCCTAAACGCCTCACTTAGATCTTGCCAATGGCCCGGCTCCAATAGCGGGAACCTGGTTGGGTGATGGAGTGACACCACAGAGGAAGAAAGATAGGAGTGATCCGCTGGTGGAGAAACTGAGTTAGGGCCCAGAGGCTAAGCTGCTGTGAGTCCTTATGTAACACCCACTTTAGTTTCGGTAAAATCATTGCACTGGTGAAGGTAAAGACCCCCAGACCAGGAGTTAGAGGTGTTCGGTCTGATTTCTGTCTTTGTCTGCCTGAAGACCTCAGACCACTCACTGCAGTCCTATGTAAATACTGCACCTTCCTCATTTGCAACTTGTCCCCTTTCCCTCTTTGGGTTGTAGTGAGGATGTATTGAGAGGGAAACAATGAAAATATTTTGAGGAATAAAGAATGCTTGACAGCATATAGATGATAAACCTCAGAAGTACACACTAGACCTTCCCGATCCAAACCCTCCACTGCAGTAAATATCTAAGACAAAGGGTTTCATTCCCGAGTGTTTATTGGAAAAATATTTTAACTGTCCTTATTATATACAAGTGGACATGACATCAGAATTGTAGTATGTCAGAGCAATTTCTTCTGATATGATTTAGAAGATGAGGCCTGGATAGAGATGAGACTATGTCTGTTCATCTGTTCTTTGTGTGTGGGGTGGGGCGGGGGGGGGTAGGGGACATTGTCCCAAAGGATAATTGCAATTAATAGGGATCTGATCTCTTTCCCAATTAAACTACTGATTTATGGAACAGGACAAGTACAAACCTGGGCCATAACATGGTGACTAAGAGAAATAAATGGTTTCAAGCCTGCAGCATGACAAATGGTCCAAGCAAGCATGCACCCTCTGGTTATTACAACACTTTATTATGATCTATCATTAAGCAACCTAGTGTTTTATATAATATAGAAGTTATTAACCCACCAGAAACAAGTCAAGATGCTGGGTCTTCCAACTTCCCTGGAAATTTAAATGGGAATCAATTAGGCAAACTTTTAAAATTATGCCTGAGTGACTTGTATCTTCCTCCTCCTTGTTATATATTGAAAACAAACTACAAGGTTGGTCCTGGAAAGAAGAAACCTTAGAGGCAACCTAGTTGATCCCCTTTGCACAGATGAAGATACTGTAGTTGCTCAGATAATGGAAGTTGAAAACATGATGAGATCTTGACTATGCAGCTGAACTAAGTATTTTCCACATAGTAGATGCTCAATAAATGCTCGATGATAAGTCTTAGAGATGAGGAATGCCAACTGGTAGGAAAATAAGAGGGTTGGCCAGAGCCCATAGGGTTGTACCTCAGGTCAGGCAATATGAGTCCTAGCCCTAGTTCTATCATTTATAGCTTATGCAAAGCATGCCATTTCCTGTACTCTGAGTTTTCTCTATTTTCATGGCAAATAATATTTTATCTTCTAGCTCTCTCAAAGTGGTAATGTTGAGTAAGTGGGAAAAGAGGTATACATGCACTTTCGAAAATGCCATCTAGTCTCCTCTATAGCTTGTAAACCTCTCTTGTGGATGAACTAATAAGTTCAGACTGTCTTTGAGAGAAGACCCCAGAAGCACTGGAAATGGCTAAATGAGATATTCTACTGATGGTTGAAGTAGATGGCTGTTATTTCTTTCTCTTCACCTCCCCTGTTGTATGAACTTGCTTGTCTAGGTCAGGGCTGTGCAGTGGAAATGAGTGCTATTTTGATCATTAAGGCATATCTCTTATAAGACTTTCAAGATACAATGATAGGCTAAGGCACAATTTCAATTTTCTAGAAGTTCAGAACCTAAGACTCTTATAACAACACTGCCAGGAGCAAAGGGCAACAATAGTGAACCCACCAAAGAAAGAGAGTGACAATCCCTTGTATTTAAAAAGCTCTCACGTTTAAAAAGTGTCCTTAAGCATTTCTCTCTTTCTCTTAAGTGCTTCACAAGTCAGAGAGTCAAAATGTTTTGTTTGGAAGGCCAGACATAATAGAACAATTAGTTGAGAGAGGAATAATCATATTTTACCATAAAATTCAGCCAAATAACCAAGGATGTCCACTTCCTCGCCAACATCTGTTGTTTCCTGACTGGTTAATTTTAGCCATTCTGACTGGTGTGAGGTGGTATCTCACTGTGGTTTTGATTTCATTTACACCACCATTTTATCATGGACAGTCACCATAACTAAGTTTAGGAGATGTCCAATTTTCCCAGAATAAGCTTGAGGTGATCTAAATATCAGGACTTAAAATTTAATTCTTATTACATATATTATGTTTTATTAATGAAAACAAATGTTTGTCTTTCTCCTTTTGTTTCCCCCACTCCAAGTTTGGAAGAAGTATGTTCTGACCGATATTATCTGGAGTTTCCAACTGGCATCTTTTGTAAAAGGGAGAAAGGTCTCCTTAGGGCAGTGTTTAAGATGAGGTCCAAGGATTCCCTGCAGTTAAAAATGTAGATTTTTGGATTCTACCTCAGACCAACTAAATTAGAACCACTAGAGTGAGACTCAAGGACCTAAATATATAACAGACTTCCCAGGTAATTCTTAGGCGTACTAATGTTTGAAAACCAGCTACTGGCTTTGATTGAGCCTCATGTTACCGAGGAATCTGATCATGGGGTGGAGGAGAGCATCCTCTGAGTGGCCAGAAGAGGATGCCCAAAGGAGAGTCCTGTGCTTCTATAGCCTTATACAGAGGACTTCTCCTCTTTTTAGAAAGCTCTCTTTGGTTTGCTACTCACCTTCGGGTCACTTTACTGTTTCGGCTGCCATCATATGACTGGATGGATTGTCCCAGGGCTGCAGGTGCCTAAAATATGTGTGTATGTCCACACACACATATACATATAGGGGGCATGAAGGACTGGGTACAAGAATACCAGCACTCATCTTCTCTCTGGTGTCAAAAGAGCATCCTGTTTACCAAGAATTACTTTTTTCTCAATTTCATTGAGGTTTACAAACTGAAACTTCTTCTCTTGCCTGAAGAAACACATTAAATGTGACTCTGGGCCTTCCATAGGTGGGTGAATATGGGCTGCCTAATGTGTTAAAATTCTACATTAGCTTTGTTACACTACTTTTGACTCTCACCCAACACAAATCCATCAAAACCTACTCTTTTCCATCATCACTCACCCCATGGTGAACTAGGAAAGAATTTGCCCCCCTTAGTAATGTTTTGAATTTTTCTTATTCCCAACTTAGAAAATGTGCTGCTTGATTACTCTGGTTGCCATGGCTACGGGTCTAATTTCCCTGTAGATCCGTCTTTTGGTGTCACTTGTTCCCTATAGTTTGATCTGTAAAGGAGTTTTTCAGAAATTCATCTACTAGGTGTCATGAGAAAATAACACATTAGGACATAAAAGTGGGCCATTCATAAGCTTAGTTTTAGAGAATAATCACTTGCATTCCTGATGGTATATTTAGAAAGAAAATATTGAAAAATACATCTTCCTGAATTCTCCCATTGGTTGTCTGTACTTTCCTTCCTTTTTTGCCTGAATATTTTCAGTGTTTTCTCATAACCTTCATGGTCAACTTTTATCTAACGAATCTCAGTGAACCTCATAAATATTTGCCAAATGTTCTTATCTCCATTGACAGGCAAACTGGCTTCATTTTAATTTTTTCCTTTTCAATGGGGTGGTGTTTTTATTTTTTTAATTAATTAATTTTTAAAAGATTTTATTTATTATTTGACAGACAGAGATCACAAGTAGGCAGAGAGGCAGGCAGAGAGAGAGGAGGAAGCCCATGTGGGGCTTGATCCCAGAACCCTGGGATCATGACCTGAGCCGAAGGCAGAGGCTTTAACCCACTGAGCCACCCAGGCGCCCCCTGCCTTTTTTTAATAGAATTCAGATTGTCCTTGCGGTTTTCCATAATGCCCACAATTAACAAAACATTAGCTATTTTTATTTTTTATTTTTATTTATTTTTTTAAACTTCAGTGTTTATGAGGTCACCTTTACTAGATAATCATATGTTTATCTTATCTATTGTACTTATACATTATCCAAACACATTAGCTATTTTTAAACTGTCATCTTTAGTCTCTTCTTACTGGGACAGTCAATTGGCCTAGATTGTTCCAACGATTCCCCAGAATTCAGTTGGAAGCAGTGATCATTCAGTGTTCTTTTATATTTGATGCGATCTGGCCCTAATATGTTGATACAAAAACATCCCAGGTGCTTAAGAGAATTTTTGCCTTGCAGGATTCCAACCCACGCAAAAAATCAAATTTAGAAGTATCAAATGAAATGACACTGCACACAGCAATCTTCCCACAACACAAAATTTTTCAGTGATTTAGATACCTGGTTTTTTTTTTTTTGTTTTTTTTTTATTCGACAGAGAGAAATCACAACTAGGCAGAGAGGCAGGCAGAGAGAGAGGAGGAAGCAGGCTCTCCACGGAGCAGAGAGCCCGACGTGGGGCTCGATCCCAGGACACTGGGATCATGACCTGAGCCGAAAGCAGAGGCTTTAACCCACTGAGCCACCCAGGTGCCCCTAGATACCTGTTTTAAAAGACTGCCACCTTTATTTTTTTGTCTCTCTTTTTGGTGGCTTACTGTAAGGAAATCACCCACAGATTTGAAAGCAAGAGACAAACTGAATGTCAAACTTATGGGTAATTGGGGCTTGACATAATGTGAAAGGAGAATTTGTTCCTGTCCTGGACAGAGTGGATATGAAATTCTGGATTTCTTTAAGGAGATGTTTCAGCAAAAGCACAATTAGAATGATTAGTGCAGTCATTTGAAAACAACGAAGATATATTTTTTTAATGTCACCTGTGTCTTTATAGATTTACATATTCATGCACATGGGTGGAGCCAGGCTGACAGACTTAGCCAACTATGAAAGGCATGTGGTATAAGGCTTTTTAATGCTTGATGAATCATGAATCCAAATGGAACAACATGAATAAATTCATTCTTGGGATTTGTAAATAAATGCATTAAACGTCTTGAATATTTAATTCACTTGTTCCTAATAATATTTGTTGACATGGAAGATAATAAAGTGTAATGACTCCTAACCTCCTAAATGGGAATAATCCCCAGGAGCTGTCGTTAATATGGAAAATTTTAGAAGATTGGGTTTCAGTGGCTAATAATAAATGCACTGCCTGCTTAAAATGGTGTTTGATGGACGTTACAACCTTCTCTTGGAAGAAAAATTAAAAAAAAAACAACACAGCATTTGAGTACTCCTTACACATTGTATTCATTCACTTTGTCAAATATCTTTGGCCCTTTGTGTCCACTCTGGATTTTTTAGCATCAGAATATTAATTTTAATGATAACCACAAGGATATGATAGAGAAGCTCTATTTGAGAAAATAACTGAAAAATTCTACACTAAAAGTATCAAATGATTTCCTCTGAATTAATTGATCAACAGGAGAACAAATTGTCTTCCAACTCTGAATTTCTAAAACTACCATTAAGAAATTCAGCAATTGGAGGTGCTTGGGTGACTCAGTTGGTTAAGCATCTTGTTCTCCCTCTGCCCCTCAGCCCACTTGTGATCTCTCTCTCACTCTCTGTCTCTCTCTCAAATTAATTGATTAACTAAAAAGAAATTCAGCAATGGTGTAAGCTTCAAAGTCTACATGAGAAATAGAAATAATTGTCATTACAGAAACCAATAACTGGGTTTTTCCTTTGCCAATATGGCTTTGTAGCCAAAGGAATATATTATTACCAAGTTAAAACTGGGAGGGACCCAGACCTCCTTTGCCCTTATATTTTAAATGGCAACATGGAGGTCCATTGTAGCTGACTGTAAGGTTCCTGGTGACAGAGATTTTGCAGAAACATGATTTCAGAGGGAGAAATAAGAATAAAGGAATAATTTGGCGTGTTGGATTTCTCTGAGTTCCTGCCATATCCTGAAGCTCTCTGAATCACAAGAGAAAGTAAATTACCTTGAGAGTTATTTAATTTTATTATATTTATTTGAAAATTGGACATTTGAACAGGTGATAAATCTCTGGTTAATCAAAACTTTGCGGGGCGCCTGGGTGGCTCAGTGGGTTAAAGACTCTGCCTTCTGCTCAGGTCATGATCCCAGGGTCCTGGGATTGAGCCCCACATTGGGCTCTTGGCTCAGTGAGGAGTCTGCTTCCTCCTCTCTCTCTGCCTGCCTCTCTGCCTACTTGTGATTTCTGTCTGTTAAATGAATGAATAAAATCTTAAAAAAAAAAAATCTTTGCTTAACCAAAAGACCTAAGTTTGAACCATGACGCATGATAGAGAATTTCCCTTCATGCTTTGTTGTTTTGTCTAGTATCTGCTTCCAGCGAGGACTTTCTTGCGTTTTCTCATTTACTAACATTTACAATGTTATTCAGTTGTTTTGCTGGAGGGGTTTCTCTTTTTTCCTTTTTTTCTGTGTGAGGAATTGTTGACCTTTTGAGTACACAGCATTTAATGAGGTCCCCCTGCTGCTAAATGAACCGAGATTCAAATGCTGGCCATTCATATGATTGGGAAGAGAATTGCACAGCGAGGCTATCTGACTGAGACCCTGAAGAAATGTATCTTTGGAAGGAACTGGAATTAGTCCTACGTAACTTGCAGTGCCCTTATATCTGGGCCTCCATTTTGCATCGTGTCAAGGTACACAGTCTCTTAATAGTCCCTGAGATGGTAAAAATGATTATATCATAGAACAATTCTTCATAAGTTATTTGGGAAGGTAAACAGAAATAGAGGGGGAAAAACCCATATTTTGTTTGTGGTCTTTGAAATCCATACCCAGGAAATAGTCTTTGGAATCTATATAATTTTATTGCAGTGTCATAAATTTAGCTGAATTTCACATTGCTCTAAAAGTACAAACCTGCCGTAATGTTCTATGTTATCATAAGGATTCAGATATACTCCAGGTCGAGTTATGGCTGCTGAAACTGTCTCCGCAGAAAGTTCTTGGATATTAACTTAGAAAGAAGTTTGTTCTTTTTCTTATTTTAAGAACAGAAATGGATTTCATTTTGCCTTATCCAAGGGAAAGAAAGATGTTCTCTATTTTAAAAATAGAACACAATTCACATCTTATAATATTTATCTAAGGGGATGGTTTAGTTTTTTCAGAGCTTCATACCTTTCCTGGAAGAATGAGACTAAATAGTGTCTATCATTTCTATATATTTCATGTAATTTTCTAGCCTGGTGGCTCTCTTGGATATTAAATATACCAAAACCACTGGCAGATTAAAGGCAAATAAATTCTAATTTATTCAATAAACATACTGATTGCCAAATATCTACTAATTGCTGAACTCTATAAGCAAGATCAAAGAGGGCACAGTTCCTTTCCTTAAAGAGCATGGAGTGTAGAATAACATCAGCCAATGGTGAAAACGAAGTGTGATGAATGACAAATGGAAAGCACAGGGGCAACAGAGAAGAGGTATCATACATTTTTGGTAAGAGTTGGGAAGAAAGCGTCAGCTAACTCTTCCTGGATAAAATGACAACCAAGTTGGATAGTGAAAAGCAAATAGAAAGTAGTTAGCAAAAGAATGAAATATGGAGAAGGTTCAGGCAAAGGACCACCTGATAGAAAATCTACAAAAACCACAGTGTCTCAGCAAAATGGAGGGCCAGTTGCCTTGAGGAAAACAGGAGAGGTAGGAAGGGGCCACATCTTGATGACTTTATTTCCCTTGTTAAAGAATTTGAACTGTATTCTTGGGGCAAGGGGAAACTTCTGATAAAGTTTAGGGTAGCATCATCAGACCTGTATCTTAGGAAGATAACTCTGTTTAGAATGAATTGTAGGGGAGCAGAATGAGAGGCAGGGAGACTGTTGGAAGTAAGAGATAATGGGGGACACCTGGGTGGCTCAGTGGGTTAAACCTCTGCCTTTGGCTCGGGTCATGGTCTCAGGGTCCTGGGATTGAGCCCCATATCAGGCTCTCTGCTCAGCGGGGAGCCTTCTTCCCCCCTCTCTCTCTGCCTGCCTCTCTGTCTACTTGTGATCTCTCTTTGTCAAATAAATAAATAAAGTCTTAAAAAAAAAGAGAGAGATAACAGTGGCCTGTGTTGAAATAAGAACACATAGGATGTGAGGGAAGAGTGAAATTGATACTAGGGATAACTAGGACATCAGGGTAAACAGTAGGGCCAGAACCAACCCTATTGGAAAGATGGTGGTCATGAATCTGGAGTTTGAAATTTGAGTTTTGATTTTGAAGATACTGTATGGTATTCTTTAAGGATAATGAAAGGACTGTTACCTGATTAGATGATGCTTGCTTCTGTGTGTGTGTGTGTGTGTGTGTGTGTGTGTGTATCTTATTATAGATGATCAGCCCTAAACCCATATGTTATGGACAGAAGATAGAGTAGTATAGACCCAAAATCTAGATGGTGAAAAAACCATCTGAGAGAGCTGGTGGAAGTTGAAAATTAAACTTTGAAGATAAGGAGCAAAGTACATAGATGTGAGGACTGGACTGGAACCCTGGTTATCTTTGTTACTCCTTGGTTCCTTTGGCTGTATTTCCTAGGCAAGAAACCAAATGGGAGGCTGGTCAGGGTCCATGATTTTAGCCCAAGCACTAAAAGGTCACGGACATATGCATCATCATTGATTGGTAATGATAACATACCCATGTTAATCACTAATGTACACTAATTAGTAGGGATATAGGATCAGTAAGACTTCCTGGATGAAATGGCATCTATGTGGGGTCTTAGAAGACAAGTGCAAATGTGGCTAAAAATAGGGAAAGAGGCATTCCAGGCAGAGAAACATTTGCAAAGGACCATTTTCTTAAATAAAAGAATTTTCCCTATGTCCCTAGAAGTTATTTAACAACATATTTAAGACATCACAAACAAGATAGAGCCTTCAGAAAACAGTTCATAAGTTATAAAAAGTTGCTGGTGAAAATCAAAGTTACTAATAAATTTGAAAGGATCATTTACATCATCTCACTCAGTGGTTACCAGGAATAGTCCGTGCAGCAAGGCGGAGCATGGACTCTGAAAATGGACTGGCTCCAGCTTCCCATTTCATGGCTGTTTGTCCTCAGGCAAGATTTTTTTGTTTGTTTGTTTGTTTTGTTTTGTTTTTTTAACATTTTTTGGGCCTTGATTTCCTTAGCTATGAAAGCAAGATAACATAATACCTGACTTAAAGAGTCATGGCATAAAGTGCTCAGCAACTGCTCCATACATATTAGCCATTGTTGTTAAGTTTTTTGTGTTTTGTTTTTGTTTTTGTTTTTCCTGAATACATATCTATGGATCAGTTTGTTCAGAAATACCAGGAGAGGTTTTGGAAAATATAGTTTGCCGATTCCCTAACCCCAGAATTTTTCATTCATTAGACCAAAGGTAAAATACAGAAATAATGCACTTTCAGAAAACATGAACAATTTTGGGATCTAGTACACATTACAAATGAAGAAACTTGACCCAGAGAAACGGTTAAGTTACTTACGCAAGGTGAAACAGAAAACCAAGATGGAGGCAGATTCAGGAAACAGGTCTGCCCACAGGAAATTCTGAAAATCCCACCTCATTGCCCCGCCCACACTATCGAAAACATTTTAAGTCAAACAAAATTATTATGTGTAGAACAGAGAGACTATATTAAAGCAGCCATAATAAAAAAGAAATCAATTTACATCCAGGAGAAAAAACATGAAGCCAGAAAGAATTTAATCCCAGGTGGTGTAAACATAGGTATGTCTCAAATGGAGAACATTCCAAGGGGAGAGGCCAGAAGAGTAAAGTATGGAAAAAATGTCTCACTTGAAAATTTTGAAGACATCAGAGGAAGGGGACACATTCGTATTTGAATGTAAGTGATCTGTCCAGGCAGTTGAGCACGATCAGGGCATTCAAGTTAAAAGGATTCAAGCAGAGTTTGGATGCGCCCCACTGACAGGGACTCAAAACAGAGATGCATGCACTGTGGTGAGGGTTGAATTTCACAAAGCCTGAAGTCTTCTTCACAATTCTTTGGTGGAGAAATAGGGGAAATGAGTCCAAAGACACTTACGCAAAATTTTGGTATTAAGAATTTATTGTTTTGAAAAGTTTGATGGAATCTGGCCCATGAGAGGAAAAGAAATACCTTTTGCAATTCTCCGTGTATATCAGGTTTACAGATACTTCTAGAAACAAGAGGAACCAAACAAAAGATGTCAAGAGTTCATCAGTTTAGCCAATTTCTAATGATTAATTACTGTGGAGTGAAAAAAGTAATCATGAGGGAAGCACCAAATTTTGAATTTTTCAGATATGGCTTTTCATTGACATTTACAAGGTATATGTGATATGTGTTAATTATTTTTTTCTAAAGGGAGAGCCTTTACCTCTGATTATGGGTTATATAAAGGTCCCATCTGAATCTGAGGACCTGTTTCAATTCGTTGTGCTCAGCTTCAGGGACACATGAAGGCTTAATTGCAGTCCTGCTTTGGTCCCGCATTTGATGATGGCCCTTCTGCATGTTCGGGTGTTTCTCAGTGTGTGTGGATGGTGAAATCCTCATTCTGACCACTCCCAGGGCACCATGCACTCAGAATGGAAACTGAAGGGCATCTTTAGTCCTCCCCCCCCTTTTTGTTTTATTATGAAATACTTTAAATGTTCAAGAAATTGCAGGAATAACAAACTTCTATGTATTCACTACCCAGATTTAGTATTTGATTCTGTTTACTTTACACCCCCTTTTAACACTTTAAGTGAATTAAAAAAATTACAGATAATTGCCCACTTTGATGAGCATTTGCCAGCAATCAGAAATGAGAAGTAAAACACAGTGAAAGGGGTAGCTTTTTCATCAGCAAATTCAAATTCAATGGAGGGAAAAAGTATACATTTTAGAGTACCTCCTATATGTTTGATACTAGGCCAAATACTTTCACATACATTCAGTGGTGTGTTGGTGACCTGGCATTTCAAGGGAAAAAAAAGAGAAACCGAAAACCCGATGTGCCGTATTTGCTGGTTTTGTAGTGTGTAAAGACAACCATTATAACTGGATTTGAGCCACCAACAGTTTAAAAACTGGCTTACAAAATTCCTGAATATTTAACAATGTGCTCTTGTGAGCCAGGGCAAGCTGGCTCCAGCATACACCTGCCTGTATTCATTCATTGAACAGATATTTGTGGGGACCATTGATGTGCTATAAATGTTCTGAAAATAGCATCCTTTCCTGTAAAACAACCTTTCTACCAGACTTGAATCTTGAGAGACTGAGGTAGTATTATCTTCCTTTTATGGGTGTGGAAACTGAGGCCCCAAGAAGTTAGGTGTGTATAGAGGCTTCTTAATATAGAAACGTCTATTGATAACATGCCCTTATCCCTTTGGCGTTTACTTTATCTGTACATGCAACTCAGTTTATATATGCTCATACCCATGGCTTTACATGCAGCCCACTTAAGCTTTCTCTGCCTGTAAACAGGGCAGGAAGAGGAGTCTGGGAATGAACATGCACTGGGAGCTGCCTTCATCAGTGACTGATGGGAATTAGCAGATGAATACTCCATCTCCCTCACCCTTTGAATGGCATAACCTTGAAATTCAGGTTTCATAGTGGGTTAAATGCATAGGGTTTAGTTCCCCTCATTAGTGACTAACTTGAAAACGCATCCTTTTTGACTGCCTTGCCTTTCTCTCATCCCCACATCCCTCCCTGGGTTTCTACTCCCAGATATACTACTTGCCCTCGAATCCCTGCCTCAGGCTCTGCTTTTGGGAGAAATCCAAACTAAAATGGTGTTTGGTCAGTCAGACTCCGGAGCTCTGCTTGCTTCTTCCACCTACTACTCTGCTTCCTAGAGCTCATTTTTTTGCCTTGATATTTCTGGGTTATGCTAAAATGCCAAGACCTCAGTGAGAGTGACAGCCCCAGGAGAGCTGTCTTCCTTCTCCCACTGAGGTTCCTGATCCATGCCCTTGGGGAAGAACCAACTTCACCTGGACACTGTAGCCGAATACCACGTTTATTCCTGGTCCAAACGTGTCCTGAGTCTGGCTGTCTTAACTGCTGGATTGAGCTGGCCTGAGCTGGCCTGGAAAACGAAGAGGCATGATTAAAAATATAATTTATTTCTCACCTGTAATTCCAGACCTTGGAGTCACCTTGAGGAGCCTGTATGTCCCCAGGCTAACTATCTTCCCACCCCTTCCCAGTGAGCTCTCCCAGCCCCACTCAGAAATCTAGAGCCCAAAGTGCCTTCTAAACAGAAGGCCCTCCAGGTGCATAATCCTTCCTTGAGTTTTACTATTTCAAAGAGACTCTGTCATCTACTCTTGGAGCAGCCCCTCTCTCCTCTATGACACTTACTGCTGTTTTAATTTCGTACTATTTTTGTGCTTATTTAATATCTGTGTTCCCCCACAACCGGCCGAGAGTGTACCATGGAAGATCTTTGTTTGCTTTTGTTCTCCAGGGATCTTTAGCATCTAATCTGGTATCTGGTACATAGTAAATGCTGAATAAACACTTTTGAACGAATACATAGGAGAGGGGTAAACGTGAGGAATAATTCTGCCTGTTCTGTGTTTAGGGTGAACCCAGATGCTGACTTTACCTGACTTTACCAGATGCTGACATGTCCTAGGTCTTCACATCCTGTGCTCAAATATATTTGGTAGGGGGATAGGAGAAGTATATTTGAATATTTAAAAAAAAAACCAGCCTAGCTTGCTCTATCAGAGCAGGGACTCTGGAGTTAAATGCCTTGGTTCAGGTCCTGGCTAAGCGATTGCTAAGCTGTGTGACCTTTGGCACCTTCCTAGACCTCCTGTTCTTCAGTTTTCTCATTCGCAAAATGAGGAAAAGAATACCAGGCTGTAAGAGTTGTTTTGAGGAGTAAAAATTTCAATGTAAGTAAAGTACTTGCACCAGTAACTGGCATAAAGTAATAATAACAGGCACAAGGTTCACTCAATAGCAAGTTCTCAGTTAGTTTCTAATTATCGTTACCTTTTTTTTTTTTTTTAAAGTGAATTGTGTATTTCCTCTAAAGAAAGCCTTTCTGTGCTTTAGGACAAGTTCTCAGCTCTGATTCTGGTGACTTGAGCTGCCTCTACCAGCCCCTTGCCTTCATCTACTGCTTATCACCTCTGCGCTTTCTAGTCTCCCTGGCTACTTTCCTTTTCCTCAAATATAGCAGAATTTTTTGTGTTTTGGGGCCCTCATCCCCACTGTTTTCTCTGACTAGAACGCTTTCACATTTGCCTCTTTGCCAGCTCTTCCATGGAGCTTTCCTGGATTTAAATTAGCTCAGTCCCGAGCCAATCTATCCTGGAGCAGTAATTATCGAGCATAATCATCTAACATGGTTGTCTGATTTCTCTCTTCTACCAGAACACCAACTCCATGAGTGTGCTGACCCCTGCACCCAGGTTGAGTGTCAGTACACATGTAGAATCCATGAACATTACAGCATAGCATTGGGTTGCAGATTCCAAGGTCTGACCTTGGCCCCCAAGTTGTTTTCACAGGGTTCCTGTGTATTGTGCCTGCCCCACTCTGACCGCACGCTCTCAAGCCAGCATCCCACCTCTAGCACTGGCCACACGTTGTGGCTACTATTCTCAGTTCCTCCCAGCTTCCAGGCTCTGTCGAAATCCTGTTGGTCTCCCACTTCAAACCCTCCAGTGGATTCTCATCACACTTATATTAACACGACAAGTTCTTCTTATTGTCTGTGTCTTTCTGTCCCCCTCTCCCCCCACACTGATCTTTTGTTTCTCAAACCTGCCATGCCTGTCTCCACCACGGGCCTTTGCTGTTGCTTCTCCTGCCCACAATGCCCATCCCTGACCTCAGACCCTAGTGGGCTCTTATCTTTTAGCTCAGTGGAACCTTCCCTTACCCCTCGTGTTACATGGCACTCTGAGATAGGTGTATTAACCAATGTTGTTACCTGTTTTATTTTCTGTATAGCTCTTACCATTATTTGAAATCATCTGCAAACCTACAAACCTTCCTACCTATCTCTTGTACCAGAATATACACTTGTTAGGGCAGGAAACTTTATTGTTCCTCTTATTCATCACTGTATACCTAGTGCCTAATATAGTGCTTGGCACATAGTAGGTTCTTAAATATGTGCTGAATGAATGAATGATAGAATGAATGAACTAGTGAACTAGTCTGTTCTTTGGAGACACAGTGGGTCTCCCCAGAATTGTTGTTTTCTGAGTAGTGTTTGAGGCCCCCTGCCTGACTCCTGATACTCCTGATAAAAACACAGCTACCATATTGTTAGCTCAGGGGTCCTCAGTAGGCTTTGCTCTCCTCCCTTCCTCTCCTTTCCTAGATGAGGAGTCTGTGTGAGTCTGCTGTGAGTCTCTCTCTCTAACCCCCTGAGACAACAATTTCAGAAGACAGCCAATGTGGCTTTACATGTTGGCAAATCCAGGTTTAAATCCAGCATCTTCCACTTGTGAACACAGGCCTTGACCAAGTCACCTTTCCTCTCTGAGCCAGAGCTTTCTTAACTATGAATAGATACTGTAGAGAGAAACAGCAAATATCATCATTTCAGAGGGTCACTGGGAAAGTTACATGAGATAATACATCAAAAGAGTCTGGCACAACAGTAAACTGTACCCTAACAGTTGGACATTTTGATAGCTGGCTACACTTTCGATTTGGCTTGTCTTCAAGTCCTGGCATCTTTTCTGTTCCATGAATTTTCACCCTCCTGACACCTCAGCCTTGTCAGACAAGCTGCCATGCTTGGACTGACCAGTGAATTAATGATCATACATCATTTGAGTGACAGCCTTGCAGTTCTTCAGAAATTGTGAATGTGACCCAAACAAAGAAGCAGCTGGATTGTAGGACTTAGACCTTAGCTCTACATGGTTCCTCATCAAAGCAGAATTCTCTTACACAGTCTCCCTGGGGGGAAGAGGGGGGTGGATGCTGGCCCATCACCATCACAGATGGCGGTTGCCTCATAGCACAAACCCCATCTCTGGTGATACATGTGGAGAAGTGTTCTGATTAGATAATAATATTAACTTTCTAAAAACCCATACAGAGAAAAATAATCTATTCAAACCTAATGAACAAGGTCAAATAGTAAGCATGGGTCTATTTACTTAACAAGCAGACCACAAAGAAGACAAGACATTTTAAGACCTAGTAGCAGGCTTTTCTAGAACTGAATATGGAGACATACCCACCCGGGAAATGGGCTTCACTTGCTCCTTTAGAGATGTGCTAGCAAATCCTATGTCCCAGAACCTCCCACGTTCTGGTCTTGATGTAAGTAAAACCAGGTATTCAATAGCTCTAGGTCCTTGCCTCTCTGATATCAACTGTCATCACTCACATTTCAGCCCTCACACACTTCAAAATGAATTTCTCACCACTTGCTTTTCTAGCAAGACCTGGATATAAGTTAGAAAGCTCTCTCAGGGGGCGCCTGGGTGGCTCAGTGTGTTAAAGTCTCTGCCTTCTGCTCAGGTCATGATCCCAGGGTTCTGGGATCAAGCCCCGCATTGGGCTCTCTGCTCAGCAGGGAACCTGCTTCTCTTCCTCTCTCTCTCTCTGCTTGTCTCTCTGCCTACTTGTGATCTCTGTCAAATAAATAAATAAAATCTTAAAAAAAAAAAAGAAAGCCCTCTCAGAAAATGAAAGTATAGGAAAACAAAATAATAAAATGCCCAGACACAGTCATTAGGATTTGTGGAGGACAGTAAGTGGTTATTGCTTAGTGCATCTCTCTAGATTCATTAAGTTTGAATATAAACCAGTGATGTTAAGTAAGCTATTGCTTAGGAACCAACAATGACTCATCTTCCGTGCAAGCTAAAATCTTTGGAGGAACTTGTGAGTATTTAGTAAAGCCATTTACCTGTCATTGGTCTCTCTCTAATTCCTTGGTAATAAAGTGATGTCTTTCCAAACATCCCATGAAAAGAAATTAGAAAGAGACAATGATACACTGTATCACTAGTAAATAAATAATACATGTTCTGGAAACACAACTACATTGAGAATATCACTGGTGCATGCTAATTACTTTATTATGGATGAAAAGCTTTGTGATTAAATATGTAAGATCATCCTAAGTCATCATTAAATGTGAAAGTCCCTTTCTCCCTTTAATGACCTAAAGAAATTCCCTAGAATGATGGAAAACCTTGTTTGTGGCAAGAACTTCAACCAAATGCATCATCTTAAAAAGAAGTGTTTAAATTTTGTGTTTAAAGATGGATTATTACAAAAATTTCATTCTGTTTAGAGGTAATCTTGGTGGAAAGGCCTTCTCAAAAATCCTAACTTTCACAATTATGTTGGTTATTTTCTTGTGGATTTCCTAAACCTTACAGGTATATACATGTAAAAACATCTTTATATTAGTTATCTGTGGTTGTTTGTTTAACCCCCAAACAAAAAAAATTTGTTTGGGGGTTAAACAAATTAACCCCCAAAATCAGTGACTTAAGGCAACCTACATTTATTATCTCATAATTCCTATGGGTCAGAACCCTGGGCATGACTTCACAGAGTCCTCTGGGTTCCTAACAAGATTTTAATCAAGGTACTGGATGAAATTGCTTTCTTATCTTACCTCTTGAATCTGGGTTGATCTGTGTCCAAGCTCACTGAAGTGATTGTCACCAGGATTCCATTCTGCAAGGACTGCTGGATTGAAGGCTTAGTTTCTCACTGGCTGTTGGGCAGAAGACTCTCTTGATTTTCTGCCACATGGGCCTCTCCACCCAGGTAGTTTGCAACATGGTGGCTTGTATCATTAGAGAGAGCAAGCAAGATGGCAAGATAGGGTGTATAAACAAGATGCAGGATATAGTCTTTTGTTAACTGATCTTGTGACATCCATCACTTTTGCTATATTCTATTTGTTAGAGGCAAGTAGCTGAGTCCATCTACATACAAAGGGGAGGGGTTTCCCAAGGGCATGAACACTAGCTCACTGATGGTCATCTTGGAAATTGCCTGCCACAAGTGCCAAGGACAAAAATCTAAAATGATTACAAATCTACAATTAGTCTCTAGACACAAAGCAATAACACTGAACCATATAGTGAAAGACCATACATTGCAGTGTTTTAATACACAGACCTAGATAACACACTGCAGTTCAAATTCTGACTCTGCAGTGCTCTAATTATAAGAATTTGGGCAAGATCTACAAACTCTGTCTATAAAGTGGAGATAATTCCTACCTTACAGGGTAGGACAGTATAAATTTTTCAGTATGTTGCTTACTATATAGTAAATCGTATTAGTACTAGTCAGAGTATTTTGTGTGACTTATGTAGATCAAATTTTGTTTTTGCCTTTTTTGCCATTGACTTGGTAATTGTATGAACTAGGACAAGTTCCTTTATCTCATTGTGTCTGTTTTGGTTTAGAATGCATTTTGCTACAAGTAACAGAAAACTATAGTGGCTCAAAAAAAGAGAAAAGATTATCTTAAGAAACAAGACATCTGGGAAGACAAATTGCAGTTGATAAAGTGGACTGTTTGGGGGGAATGAAACTTGCTCTTTTCATTTTTCCCTCTTTGATATGTAGGCCTTTGTGCTCATGCTTGTTGCTTCAGGTTGTAGGACAGCTGTTCCATCCCCATTCTTATCTCTGTGTTTCAGCAGGAAGAAGGAAAAGGGAATTCCCAAGGTAATGGTAAGGTGAAGTGTTAGAGTGACAGATATGCTTCAGTCCGGGAGAGTGACCAGTCCTAGTTTAAGGATGGTAGGAGGAAGTCTCAAAATTTTTCCAAAAAAAAAAATTTAAAACAGACAGGCTACCTGATTTGATTAAAGTATATTGAGAGGAGATGTATGTTAGAAGATGAAGCAATGACTTAACCAATAGGAAGCTCGGAAGCTAGATGGACAACAAAAAGAAAAAAAGTGAAGCAATAATTAATTCCAGAGAAAGCAAAAAGTTATATTGGGCAGACGGGTGAAAACATAAAATGCTACAAGATTTAACTATGAACATTATTTACATAGCTATACCACTGAATATTGGTCTGATATCTAAGAAGTAAAATATAAATATTTCAGAATAATAGGGGGAGAGTAACTGTCAGTTTGTGCATGTGTGTGTGTGTTATGTGCGTGTGGTGTGTGCTTTGTGGGGGTCATGTAAGAGAGCTTCATTTTTTAAAAAATATCAAGCCAACAAATAATAGAAAAAAACTGTAAAATTAACAGATAAACGTGTCATATAGAAATGTGGAGGTAAATCTTGGAAGTTGCTAATGGTTTTGTCTAGGGAGTGGGCATCAGAGGTAAGAAGAGTTGAGCAGAGAATATTTATTCACTGTAGCTGCATCCCTACTATAAGCAGAAAAAAACCGTCCATGAAGCCTGATACAAATAGAAGTGGCAAGTGAATAGAATTGAAAAACTAGCTATGTTTTACTTTTTGTAGTCTTGTCAGGAAAGGATGAAAGTCATGTTTCCTTCCTTCTAAGGGCATCCCAGGAGAACGTTAAATTAAGTATTTGGTTCCCTGAGAAAGGGAGAACTAAAAGAAGTTCAGCCTCATTTTAAGGAGATATTCAGAGTTTCTAAGACTAGGGCAGGAAAATAAGGGGGCCAATCCTGAGACTGATGTAGCCTGGTTCCCACCCTCATGTAACATCCAAGGACAGTACAGGTCCTCAGAGGTAGGGGCTGACCATAAACTCTGTAGCATTAAAAGTTCAATAGTTAATTTAAACATAAAAGGTTTGATGGTTGGGGGAATTTGAGACCTACAACTTTGAAGGAACCAAATGGCCTCAATCAGCAACTTCACTGAAGGCCAAAAGCCCTTCCCCAAATTTCTCACACTAAATTAATCTCTTTGGGATTTCTGTACCACCTAGGAGGGGCAGAGAGCCCCTCTGATTATCATTATTGGATATCTTGTCAACCTTAGCAAGTAGTGTTTCAAATTGGGTTTAGATTTTTTGAAAGTATCTTTAATGTGAAATTTCTTGTTACAGAGAATATTCCATTTCACTATCTTAGAGAAGCAAATATCAATCCAGAAGCAAGTAGGTAAGAGGAATATAGAAACAGAACCAAATATTAGTTATATAGGGATAGAGGTCATGTCATTCTTGGCTGTTGGCCTTGATATATTTCTTGAATGAATGAAATACTATTTGTGACACTGAGTCCCAAAGGAGAGGACTCTTCCTATATCCAAATAAGCACTAGCTATGTTGAAAGGGTTAAAAAGATACTAAAATGTCAGTAGAATAAAATGTTGGCCAGAATTTGGTGAATCAGTGAGTAGGGGGGCTCTGGAGGTAGGCTCAGGATTGAAGTTACTCTGTGCCCATCTCCGACATTTCTACCTTCTTCCCATGTCCTACATACAGAATAACTCCTATCTAGTATGATGAAAGATGGAAGTTGGACTTACTTCTGAAGATTCCTTCACTCAATCTTGTCCAGCCTCATTCCAAGCAATACAAACACTGGGCATCTGGTAGATCACCAGTGACAGACAATGTAAGATCTACCACCTAGTGATACATGATGGGCTGCAATGTGTCTATTTCAAATTCAGTGTGAAAGTTTATGTAGAATCCTATCTACTCTGGAGAAGACTGGTGAAAGTTTGTGCAACTTCCTAGTGCATTCTGTTACTCCTCCCAGTCAATAAGGGTTATGAAAGTCAACTATTTTATTTCTTGTAGACAATACAGTTATTATAGTTATTAAGATCAGAACCCTGGAATAAACTACATTCAGATCTGAGATGTACCATGAATGATCTATTATAACCTTGGGCATATCATTAAAGTTTTCTGAATCTCACTTTCTACATGTGTGAAATGGAGATAAAATGGTATCTAAAACACGTAGCATACTAAATTCGTAAGCAATATTTATACTATTAGTATTCTTCTTCATATGAACTTTTGTCTTTTGTCTCTTACCTGTTAGTGGGTGGATGTTGGTTCAGTCCTTCTTTGCCTTTGAAACCCAATTTTTAGGAGAGGAATCATTTGCACAAAAATAGGGTGGAATAAAAAAGAAAAAAAAAAGGGGCGCCTGGGTGGCTCAGTGGGATAAAGCCTCTGCCTTTGGGTCAGGTCATGATCCCAGGGTCTTGGGATCGAGCCCCACATCGGGCTCTCTGCTCAGCAGGGAGCCTTCTTCCTCTCTCTCTCTGCCTGCCTCTCTGTCTACTTGTGATCTCTGTCTGTCAAATAAATAAATAAAATCTTTAAAAAAAAAAGAAAAAAGAAAAAAAAAGAGTCGTAAAGCCCTAAGTTATTTGCTAAGTAAAAAAATAGAATGTTTACAGAACCTTTCTCCATCTAAATGTGTTTCCATCACTGCAACACTAGACATGCAGTTCCCTGTGGCTTTTGTCTACACCTCTTGGCTATAACGGGTTATTGACTCAAGCTTAATTTGGCTTCCAGGATATGGTTTCTGTATGCGATGTACAGTCTGCAAGAAACATAGGGCCAGTTTTGTTTTAGGAAATGAAGATTAATAACCAGCAGCTGGCTCATTAATAACCTTGGGTGTGTGGGACAAAAACAAATTTTTAGATAAATTTGTAATCCCATAAATATTGGTGAAGCAGTAAACTTCTGATTCTAAATTAGTTAAGTTTCTAAGGCTATAAAACACTTTTACTGCTGACTTCCTTCTCCAAAATATCCATCTGGGACCATCATAGAAGAATGTCTACCATCTTCTTTGAAACCAATCTTATTTTTATAGTATTTATAGAGGAAGAGCTTGTATTAATGCTCTAGTTCTTCTTCCTGAAGGATCAACATAAGCTGGTAACTACTGAGGAGGCACCATCTAATATGAACACATGTTTGTCCATGCAGTTACCCTTTCTCAAGTCTGGGTAATCTCTTGGGGTAGAATATTTTTCACTTTGCATTTTCAGTTCGATTTTCTTTTCTGTGTTCAGATCTGGTTTTAGTCTCGGAACATTACCTTTTCTGTACTTGAGAATCAGAAATAATTGCTTTTGCCTAGTGCTTTATAGTTTATAAATCATTTTCCTGTCTTTTGTTCTTTGACCTCAAACCACTCTTTACAGTAGGTATTATTAGCCCTTGATGAGGAAAACAAGATTTAAAGGTATTAGCTTACTTTGCTAAAGATTAACACTAACAGGCAGTGGTAAAGCTGTAAGATCTTGGGTTCCAAATTTCATGATCTGTTCGTTCTGATAGAGATGGGAAGACTTTGGGGGACAAAGATGACCTCTGCACACTAACAGGTGTGCTCTGGGCCGTCGCTCAGAGATGGTGGCTCTCATTATCCCTTCTCTCTGTATCATGTATTTTTTCATGAGAACACTTGCTAGTCTCTCTTACTCTCCTCCTACTGCCCTCTAGAAGCAATTTTTTATCAACTGTTTTCTACGTTTGAGAGCCCCCTCCCCCAAACAGACCCCAACAGAAGATTTGTTTATTTGACAGATGATTCCTAGGTAACACAGTGAGGAAATGCGGAGGCAAGACAGGAAAGGAAGGAAAATCAGTAATGGCTGTTCCAGTCTACTGTGATATTCTATTAGATATACTTTTTAAAGATTTTATTTATTTATTGGAGATAGAGAGCACAAGACAGAGCATTAGCAGGAGGAGGGAGAGGGGCTAGGGGAGAGGAAGAAGCAGATTTCCTGCTGAGCCTGGAACCTGACTCAGGGCTCAATCTCAGGACCTCGGGATCATGACCTGAGCCAAAGGCAGACATCACATTTGCTTAATCCCCAAAAGCAATTTGTTGGATCTCGTAAGAGGAAAGTCCAGATGAAGGCCTGTTTCAGGTGTTAAATGACGCGCGGGTTCATGCATCCAGTTGCCTTCATTTCCTCTGTACAGTTGCTCTCTTTTCAAGTAGGCTCTTTCCTCATAGTCAAAAGTGACTGCCAGCAACACCTCGTTCTCTGCTCTAGGTTCAAACCCAGCGGAAGAATGAACACTTTACTTTGGCAAAAATTCTAGACTTCATTCTTCCTGAACTGCTGTATATCACATGCCCACTCTTGAACCAATCCCTATAGCCCAGGGTATGTGACACAGCAATTGTCTTAGCTCTACATCTTATGTCACACCGCAAGTCCAGATTCTATGGGCTCAAGCTGGAGAGAAGTATATTCCCAAATGGAAGTTAAGGCTGTACGCTGCCGAAGGGATAATAGATGCAGAGAAGCCAGGGGATAAATATTCAGTGCAATCATCCAGGAGAATTAGATGTCAATATTTATTTCTAAATGCCGTTTCTGAAAAGAGTTTTAGATGTCAGGGAGCACAAGTGGGATGGAGGTGTAATGGATAATGCTCACTAAGTTAACTCACAGGATGGTGAAACTTGCTCCCTGCTTGTGTTTCTGGGTTTTCCTGGCCAGTCTATGGCCTAATATATATGTTCAGGAAATCTCTTACTTAGTCTGCACTTAGGCAATTCAGACACGATTCAGAGAGAATTCCCTGAGCACATACTATGTGCAAGGCGTATGACCTCTGCCAATCATTTTTCCACTAGCAAGAGCTCTATCCCTAAGTTTCTCTTCCTTCATTCTCTGTTATGGGTGAATCATGTTGTGCTCTGCAGTCTTTATCAGCCCCAAGGGAACACTGGCAAATAATGCAACATTTTCCATTTCTGTACACATCCATGCTTTCATCGGTCCAGCTAGCCAGTCAGTCATCATTGATTGAATGCCTTCAAGTGTGCCACGAAGGAAGCTAAAACTAATCAGAACAAAAAATTTTAACGTCAAGGAGCTGGAAATCCAGAAGGGGATATATTAAGTGAAGTAAGACACAAAAGTGTATGAAAATATCTGTAATGTGAGCCAGAAATTGACCACTGTCATTAGTCATAAATAAAAAAATCCTCACTCGGTTCAAAGAAAGAAATGACCCATTTTCTGAATCAAGATGGTCCGATGAAAGAGGAGGAATATTTGAAATTAAGTTACTGTTTGCATTTTGGAATGCTTGAAATTCTTGGCATGATGAACATTCTTATTCCAGTAAGTTCAGCATATCCATTTAAAATGACAACTCTTGGAATTCAGATTATTCCAAATTGTGGCAAATGTTTAACCCTATCTCAAGGAATGTGATTTTTCTGTTTTACAGAAGGGAAAATATCTAACCTAGTTCTTACTTTTGCCTAATGTAGTCCCTGTAGGACAAATACCAGTATTTATTCTCTAGCAAAGACTTCATGCATTGCATGTGAATGAGTCAGTAGAACAATATAGCCCACGGGACTCTGCTAACGTGTCCGTTCTGGAATAAATTAAACACAACATTCAGGTAAAGATAAGATTAGATTTTATGATAAGGCCTTAAGAGCCAGAAAGTTGAAAGACACAGACACAGAAAGACACAAGAAAGGACACATCAGATCAAGAGACCATGTACCCTTTTATAGCAGGGACTGTGACTTATTCCTTAATATACCTTACCCCACTCTGGGTTCGGGGCCCGGCACATTAGGAGGTGTTCAGTAAAGGCATTTTGAGTTAATTCCTTGTCCGTCTTTGGGGAAACCACCATTAATGAAGAATCATTTGTACCACCAACAACCCCTACCCTTCTATAAACTCTGGGAAGGCAGGGGCCATGTCTGCTTGCTCTGTGCATCAAAGCTCCTATGTGCAACTTGGCACACGTAGAGAATACAAATTGTGGAATTGAAATGTCAAGGGTAACTTTCAACATTCTCTGACGTTCCCTAAGAACAGGAAGGTAATCTTGATCATTTAGGCTATTAGCATTTTCAGTTCTGTCTCTCAAAAGAATACTCTTCAAGTGAGCCTCAGTTTTCCTGAACCATAAAATTACAAGGTGGGCAGAGGAAGATCATATCTTTCAAGTTCATAAGACAGTTGGACAGGTGGCGTAAGTTACCACGTGGAAGTGCCTAGCAGTGGGCTCGGCACATGGTGGGAGTTCAACAGATGACAGCTGAATCTACACACATGAGCAAGTCTTATTTTCATGTCTAGCTTCTACCTGTGAATCACATGATTCAACAATACAAAGCTGGTGACTTTGAAACTCATTTTCAGGTTCTCTGTCTTAAGCTGCTGCTGGTTTCGTAGCAGTGGAGAACTGGACTAGCAGGGAATTTGATTCTATGCAGGAAGTCAGTGTGAGAAACACCTGGATAAGGTTGGATGTTTTGGGGTCAGAAAAGGTGATGATAGAAGATGCTGGTGGTGCCCCAGTCCAGATCCCCTTTGTCCTGGTGGTGCATCCTTTCCTCACTGCAGGGAGGTTTGGCTCCTGACAGTCCACAGCTATATCCTTTGCTGGAGAATCGCCCTTGACAGACAGAATTGCTTCACATGGAAATGCCCGGGACATCTCATCCCTTCCACCTCCCCCCAGCCAGCAACAGAGGTAGGGATACAAAAGACCCTTTTGCTCAAGTGAAGATGACCTTGCAATGTCATTAACACCTCAGAGCTGCCCAGAAGATTGGGCAGGGGCTGGACTGTAGCTGAAGCCTCACCTCTCTTGGCTTTCTTCTTGCTGTATTTTGTTTTCCTTCTCAAGGAGCATCCTGACTTCAGACTCTTCTTCTAGGGACACCAACCTAATTCAGAGATAACGTGAAGACAGAGCAAAGAGATACAATGCTTTATGTGTGGTGTTAAGTGAAATGCAACGTTCTGTTAATAATGGCAGCTGACGTACATACTTCACAGCAAGCATAATGTTTTTCACATGCCAACTTCCCCTCAGAATAGTTCTGCTAGGGAGTTGTTATTCGTTTCCCATTTTACAATGAGAAAAATAAGGCCAGGTTGGTTAACAAGCTTGAATAAGCTCAAGAACCTAGGTCCTCGGGGGCCCCTTGCTTTGTACTTCTTCAACCTTGTCAACCTGTCAGTCTGACTTTCTCTCCTGATGTACTTTTTCAATTGGATTCCTTGTTTTGTGGAAGCAGAATCATTGGCATTGCTTTGCAAGTCACTTTTAACCACGGAAGCTTCTGGATCACCTTGGATTCCTCTAGACCAAACAAAACAAAACAAAACAACAACAACAACAAAAAAGCAAAACAACCCATTTGAGATATTTGACTCCATCTAAATGTCAGAATTGTATTGCTTTGGGCACAGGCTATTACAAAACTTCCAGACCAAAGACAAAAAGTTACAATGTGTTCTGCAATAAAGGTTATGATATTTCATACAAAACTGAATAAAACAAAGTCTGCATATACAAATAAACAACTTCTCAGAGTTTATTTTTCAGACAAGACTGTGCCAAGAGAAACATGCAAAGTTACCTCCATTCTGTGTCAGAGAAAGAGTAGCTAATATTTGAAAATACTTGTCAGTGTTATTTAATATTATCACCAAGAAATTTTTAGTTTGTCTCTAAATATATGCTAAATATATAGTTTGCAGGCTTTGGAAATAATAGTTTCCTGAGAGAGAGAGAGGAGAAATATCATATATATATATATAGAGAGAGAGAGAATATATGTATATATATAAAATAATGTAATATGTATATATAATAATGTAATATATAGTATATAGAGAGAGTATATCTGTGTATATATACATGTAAAGTATATATGTATATATACACATATATATGTTGAGTAGATGCCCATAAAATAATTTTATTTATACTATTAATGATTTCTAGATAATACTGCCTCTGACAAAATCATAGTAAATTGTATCATGTCTTTTATGTAACAGTTCTGACATGTGGTTAAATTATTGCAAGACGGAGATAAACTATCTAGGAATATGTTTTAAATCATAACGACCTTAGAGAGCAAGCAAGCAAGTGCAACAGGGAAAGAGATTGACTGGTCTAGGAAAGATGGTTAAAAGATTCTTTGCCAAAATGCTGTCCTTGCACTTACGTGGTTCTTTTTTATTTTTAGTTGTTATTTTGTCTGTAATGATTTGCCATACCATAATAAAAGATAATTAGCTCCTGCTGTAGTGGATAGGTTCTGGAATGTTATCTGTTACACTGTGTGGCAGAATAATAATTTGATATGTTAGCTGGTGTGCTTTTATTCTTGGTAAATAGTTTTTTAAATCCATTGCCCTGCCAGAAATGTTGACGCATCCATACATCCATTGGTTCAGGACATGGCAGTTTAGGTACCTCTCAGGTTACACAAAAGTAAAGCCTTGACTTTGAGTTTTAAAACAGACTTCTCAAGTACATTGCAGGTAGAGAAGTTTGGAGAAGAAAGGCTTTTCAGTTGCAAGAACCTGACCTTTAAAACTAAATCCAGAGAACTCAGGGCATGTATTTTCAAACATAAACAATTAAGCACAGAAGAAGGTATGACTGGGCAGAGCCAGTTTTCCTGTGCTCACGGACTAGATAATGAGCCCATAAGAGATACCTGGTTTGAACACAGCAGCAGAAAGTTACTGAAAGAGACAAATAAAAATTTCACCTTCAAGGGAAGGAAGGAGATGGCTGAAACCCCACACCATGAATCTGTTGGAAAGACAGACCATGAAAGAGAGATGTATCAGGGGTGCAGGTAAGAAACTGAAGGTCTCAGGAAAAGCCTGGAAAAGATGATTCTTGAAGCTGAGCAGACAGAGTTTGATGTGAACCAAAAGAATTCCCTGGGAGTAGGTTTGGCAAACAAGGCCCTCAGCTGACAATGGGGTTATCCTGGATTTAATCTCAGTCTGAGAAATTAAGGAAGCGGGTCTAAGCAAAGAATCACACAGAGCAGCCATGTTTGTGGACAGCAGCTTGTCATTGAGGTAGTGGAAGGAAAGAGAGAACTTAGGACATGAACAGTCTCATAGCCCCTCCCCCCCTTTTTTTTTCATTGTGTGGAGAGATGTAAAGGCCAAGCAAACTCACATATAAACACTTGGGTAGAAGAAAAATTACTGCTCATTTGAAACATACCCTTGATCCCTTCTATATAGACCGTTCAAGAAAACTTATCTCCTTCAAGGATGAGTAATGAAGAAGGACCAGCAGACAACTATAAAAAGATCCTATGAGGGAGAAAATAGGAGGAAGAAAGCAAGAGCAAATGACAGTCAAATGTTGTAGAAAGCGGTAGCCAGGGTCATTTGCTGGCATGGCTCCTGAGAATGAGCCTGTCTCTCTTTTTCCTTCCACATCCTCTGTAAGGCCCCTCTCCATCAATTTCTGGCAGGGGGCTGGGAATGGAAATACGAATTTGAAGACTCCAAGCCAGAGCATCCTGGGCAAAGACTGGTGAGGTTCCCCTGTACTAGGAATGGTGAGTGAGATGTCCTACACATGCAAAAGGCATGCTCAAGCAAAGAAGGTCACACACACCTCCTTGAGACCCTTCCGGTTCCAGAGATACACAAGAGAACTGCTAGGTGTTCCATTCCCTTCTATTGGGGTACAGAAGCACAACAGACAGAACTTTTCATGTTATTGTCTAATTTGGGTATGATTAGAGGCCAGAGGGACCAGTGATGTTTACAAGAATTTCAAAGCAAATAGATGATGGTCAACGTTAGTCAGGGTTTTTCAGAGAAGTAGAACAACTAGGATGGAGAGAAATGGGGGAAAGAGATGTATTGATTGATTTTAAGGAATTGGCTCATGAGACTGTAGAACTTGGCAAGTCCAAATTCTGCAGGGTACACTGGCAGGCTGGAGATCCAGGAAGAGCTGATGTTGCAGCTCGAGTCCAAAGGCAGTCTGGAGGTAGAATTTCTTCCTCCTTTCAGGAAGTCAGTCTTTTTTCCTCTTATTGCCTACGTCCTATAGGGGGTAATCTGTTTTACCCAATGTCTATTGATTTAAATGTTAATTTCATCTAAAAATTACCTTCACTGTGACATCTAGATTGATGTTTGATTAAATATCCAGGTACCACATCCTACAAAGTTGGGACATAAAATTACCTATCAGGACCCCAAGCTACAGAACCAGATACTTTCACTTTCCTTATTGTCTTTGGAGCTTCTGCAAATCCTTGGAGTGGGAGGGAGGGGAGACCTAAATTGATTATCTATGACCCAGTAGATGGGGTTTAAAGGAAAAATTAAATTCAACTGTTGGGGAAATAGTTTCATGTCTAGAACACCCAGGTATATGAATTGACATCTGTCTCAACTGATCCTCTGTGCTTTGCCCAAGCTGGGTCCAGGGCCTGAAATGGCATTCTCAGTCATCTCTGCTTGACAAGGCTCCTCCTGAACATCACTTCCTCAAGACCTCTCCCAAAGCTCTCACAGACTTGGTTCACCCTCTTCTTTGTTGGTGGCTCATGCCCACCCCTGCCACTCAGACCACCACACATTTTCCTTTCTTAAAGGCTCTCTTTCCTAGAGTTCCCAATAGGACTGAGTCCTTTCATCTCTGGGGATAATTTGCTGGTTTGCTTGTTAAGCCCTTTTTTTTTTTTTTTCTTTCCTTCCCTTTTCTGTCTTACCTCTCTTTCCTCTAATATTGATTCCTGGCACCACCTCCCAAAGGAATTACATGCCTTCCAAACTTTTTTTTTCAGGGTCTGCTCTGAGAAAACTCAAAAATGATGTCCCTCCTAAGAGCTTTCTTCTTTTTTCTTGAAATCACGTAGTAGGGACTCCATGAATAGTCAACATGGGAGATTTAGGTCAGATATTTAAAAGATTATGCAACCTCAGATTATGAAAAAGATTTTAAGGGTTGCTTATACAGTTATGCTTTTCTTCTCTTTCTTACATGCCTCATTGACAGTGGTAAGTCATGACTAACATGTAAGCTTGACATCTGAGTGACCACCCATCGGTTCTCTCTGCCAGGGTCAGAGGCTTGCCCTCACTTTCCTGCCACAGAAGAGGTCAGAATGTAGGATTTTTATAGTAGAGTTGGGTGTAATCTATCCATAGCATACGTTTGGATTCCTTCTTGGAATTATTTTAAGTGAGGTATATGACAAAGACCCCCAAACTACACATACATCTTTTTTACTCTGATGGTTCAACAAATATTTATGGAGTGTTGTAGGAACTGGGGATTTGATGGCAGATGAAGCAAGCAAATCCTTTCCTGCATGGGGGGGGGGGGGGCACACTAAAAAGATGATGCTTAAACCAAGCAAAAAGGAGGCATAGGATAGGCAGGCACAAATCTGGGAGAAAGTTCCAGCAAAGGAAACAGCAAGTGCAAAGACCCTAGACACACACACACACACACACACACACACACAGAGTCGTTGTGTTCAGAAAGGAGGACAGTGAGGGCGGGTCAGGATGAATGAGGAGAGGGATAGGAGATGGGGCCTGAGAGGTGAGGAGGGGTCAGGGAGCAGGTCGTGTAGGGCCTAGTAATGATTTTGATTTTTACTCTCATTGTGAGGGGAAAAGGTTTTGAGCAGAGCAGTGACATGATCTGTCATATGGTTTCAAAAGATCATTCCATCAGCTGTGGAGAGTGGAGAAAAGGGGCAAAGAATAGAAAGAAGCTGAGATGCCTGTGGCATGACTACATGTGTGATGGTTGGGTTTTAGTCTGTGACATCATTTAGAAGGAAAGCAAACTTAAAAAAAAAAAAAGAAGCCGGTGGATTCTTGGGCAGTGGGGGTACGGTTAAGCTATTTAAGTATACTGTCATATAATTCCTTTCTCAACTGGAAAGGAGCTTAACTGCACAGAGGCAGCTGAAGACCATTGTTAGCCAAACAACAAAACAATTCCAATGGAGAGAGAGAGAGGAATCCCTTGGCAAAGAAAGGTCATGTTCTCATGGGGAATTTCCTTGGAAGCCAGACTTGCTGCTCAGCCTTTTTTTCAGAGCTATCCTACGTTGTTCTGTGTGAAATGAGAGTTTGTTTCCTATGAGCATCTGGAAATTGAAGGACTCCATTCTGGGCAGTTAGAAAACAGGTTTCTTAGTGTGGCTCTGTTCAACTTTGCGGAGTGACCTTGGGACAAGTCATAGTTGCTCTGGTCTCTGATCTGCAAGTCTATAGAATATGGGGGTGGTGTTGCCCCTTTGCTGTGTTTCACCAGTGTGTCTGAGGGCCTCCTGAGATGATGCATCTGAAAGTGTCTTATAGCTGAGAAGCAGCACTCAGTGCATGGGTGTCATCATTAACTTTGCCCAAATGCTAAAGGAACAGTCTTTGTCTTTGGAAAGGGGGATGTGACAAGCTGACAAATGGAGAAAAACAAAGTGATAACTCTCATATACTTGCTTTGTACAGCAGGGGCGAGCACTGTCCTCTTATTAAGATTCGGAAACATCACATAATGAAATAAATCTTCATATAAAAGGCAGCACGTGCAAAGGCTCGGGAGTGTTTGGGGCCATGTGCACAATTGCTTGGATGGAAGGAGGCAGGGATTCTAAGTCGGACAGGCCTGTCCAGAATGCCTGGGATGGGCAGCATGAGCTGGTGTGGTCAGAGGAAATCTCTCTGAAAGAGATGTAAACTGAGTGAGACTTGAGAGGTGAGAAGATGTGTTGGAGCCTGGGGGACAGGTGCTCAAGGCAGAGGGACAGTTAGTGCAAAAATGCACACGTCAGCTTAGGACCATTTGCATTGATGTAAATGTGCAAAGCAGTTTATCGTGAGATAGCAACATAACATATTAATAGAGATTAGTACTGACACTCGGCCTCCTTCTGAGTGACCTGCAGGGAAGGTGGACAGTTGTCCCTAACAATATGAAAGCTTTTCACCTCAGCTGCCCGCATCTGTCTGTTTCTCTGCATTCCGACATTGCTCTTCATCAGCAGGAAAACCTGCTCCATCTTTCATAGGCCAATCAGCAATGCTCCTGGGAATAGCCCTCAGCCAAGGAGGCACCACGCCAGGGCAAATACCCCAGCCTCTCCATTCTCTGGTGGCACAATTCTGAGATGTGTTCCCTGCTGGTTTCTCAGAATGTCCTCAGCAGGAGTGAGCCCCAGTTTCCCACAGTGGTGACCCCGTCATTCATTCACACATGCAGTGTTCGTTTCCTGGGGCTGCCATAAAAAAGGACCTCTTATTAAGATTCAGAAACATCACATAATGAAATAAATCTTCATATAAAAGTTACCATGTGCCTGAACGGCTTAAACAGCAGGAATGTGCCTCATAGTTCCGGAAGCTGGAAGTCCAAGATCAAAATGTCAGCAGGGTTGGTTTCTTCTAAGGCTTCTCTGCTTGGCTTGCTGATGGTCACCTTCTCCCTGTGTCATCACACGGTCTTTACTCCGTGTGTGTGTCTGTATTCTGATCTCCTCTGCCTATAAGGTTACCAGTCATTATTCAATCAGATCCTGTCCATATGACCTTGTTTTATATTAATTACCTCTTTTTTTTATTGTGTTACATTAGTCACCTTACGATACATCATTAGTTTTTGATGTAGTAGTCCATGGTTCATTGTTTGTGTGTAACACCCAGTGTTCCATGCAATCCGTGCCCTCCTTAATACCCATCACTGGGCTAACCCATCCCCCCACCCCTCTCTCTTCTAAAACCCTCTGTTTCCCAGAGTCCATAGTCTCTCATGGTTTGTCTCCCCCTCTGACTCCCCTCCCCATGTTTCCCTTCATTCTCCTAATGTCTGCCATGCTATTCTTATGTTCCACAAATAAGTAAAATCATATGATAATTGACTTTCTTTGTTTGACTTATTTCACTTAGCATAATCTCCTCCAGTCCCATTCATGTTGATCTAAAAGCTGGGTATTCATCCTTTCTGATGGCTGAGTAATATTCCATTGTATATATGGACCACATCTTCTTTATCCATTCGTCTGTTGAAGGACATCTCAGCTCTTTCCACAGTTTGGCTATTGTGGACATTGCTGATATGAACATTAGGGTGCCTATGGCCCTTCTGTTCAGTACATCTGTATCTTTGGGTTAAATATCCAGTAGTGCAATTGCTGGGTCATAGACTACCTCTTGAAAGACCCTGTAGTCTTTTAAATGCAGTTACTTTCTAAGGTACTGGGGGTTAGCACTCCAACTTACGGTATTGGAGGGGACACAGTTCATCCCATAACACACTTTATGGGCATTTCTCTACCCACTGTCTCAGTCTCTCCCCTGTCTCATGGCCTCCCAGATCCTCTCCTAGATGCAAAACCTGTATCCAAGTCCTTGTCTTGGATCTGTTTTGGGAGAATCAAGCTAAAACAATAGGAAGTGATAAAAAAAAAAACAAAAACAATAACAACAAAAATCTGTGGATAACCATAGAGTACAAATTCACCTAAAAGTTTTTAAATGTTTAAATTCATTTTAGAAAAATAAGTAAATAAGCAAAAGGCACCGTGTGGGCCATACAAAACGCTTCCACGGTTCATTCTCACCTGTGTGTGCGGTCTCTGGGCCAAATACTTTCTAGCTCAGCTGTTACTTTCTATGATTCATGTCTGTGTGTTGTGGAAGGAGTACTCCCCTGAAATGAAGGAAGGATACATAATTGAAAATAAAGGGGGAAATGCTATCTGTAATATAATTCAACATCCTAATGCCTTAAGGAGCCTCTTACACCTTAATCTGGGAATGTGACCCAATGTTTCAATAATGCTGAGTTATGCCCCTGGCAGATCAGTTTATATGTGGCTGTCACACCCTATCAGGAAGGGCTGCTCTCACTGTGACATGCTCACACTGAGTGACATGCTCTCACTCAGAGCTTCTGAGGGCGCTGTGCCAGCTTTTCCCACTAGAGGGCATTGCAGCTACAGAAACAAGAGAAGAGGTGTTTTTTTTGGCCTGAAACTATTGAATTAGGAAGTTTGCAGCACGGAGATTATATTTCCAGTTGAGATCACAGACAACCCTCCTGTACTTTGGGGTGAATTACATCCATCATGGCCTTGTGCAGGGTGCTGGAACAGATGACTGGATTCGTAACCGACCACCACAAGATTGGGAGTATGATTTTCAGAGACAATAGGCAGGCTATGTTAGTAATATGTCTTCTTTCCCCAGTCTCTGTCCCCCTGTAAGAGCTGGCCACAATGAGATGGGGAGATGGCCAGAGATCAAAGCTGAAGCTCAGGATATGAATTCTGGCTCTGGCCCTTTATAGCTCCTTGAATTTAAACAAGTTCTTTAAACGCAGTGTTTTCCTGTTGTCTACTCTGTAAAGCGGGAATAGTGAACTCAGCCCATTGACAAGTTTTGATAAAGTACAAGGATTTTGTTGATTTTAAAAGACTAGCAACCATGTGGGGTACATGTTATTATCAAGGCTGACTACATTAATCTGTGTGTTTTAAAAAAATCCTTGGGGCACCTGGGGGTTCATTCAGTTAAGTGTCTGCCTTCTGCTCTGGTCATGATCCCAGGGTGCTGGGATCAAGCCTTGCATCGGGCTCTCTGCTCAGGGGGGAGCCTGCTTCTCCCTCTCCCTCTGCCTGCTGCTCTGCCTACTTGTGTGCATGCTCTCTCTGTCAAATCAATAAATTTTTAAAAATCTTAAAAAACAAAAAATCCTTGATGAGGGGTATACATCCTAAAATTCTACTCTTAGATATGCCTCTCTTTGGATTCTCTGTGAAGGCAATAGTGGGTTCTTATTGCTCATCGATACATTTGCTACTTGACACAAGCTAAGTGTTCAATACATAAACGAATGAATGAATGAGTGAATGAATGAGACCATCCTAATTTAGGGCAAGGATTTTTGAAGGATGTTCCGTGACACATTCCCATCAGAATCACCTGATCCTTTTCTATAGTAATAAACACCTACTACACACAAGACAATTACTTTTCATAAATTAACTCAATCTTCACTCAGTCCTATGAGATAGGTGCTATTATTATTATCATTCTCATTTTTCAGGTGAGGAAACAAATGTTCAGAGTGCTTAAGTCCCTTGCTCAAGATTACATTGCTAGTTAGTGGCAAAGATGAGACTTCAACCCAGACACTCTGGCCCTGGAGTCAGTACTCAAAATCGCTTCATTATGTTGTTTCCCTCTACTTGGAGAGAATGAGACACATTAGTCTTTACTGATAAGAAAGAGCCAACAACTTATATTTTTCAGTGAAAAAAGGAAAAGCAGGATAGTGGTCAGTGTCTTTAATAGCTATCATCTGTGTCCAGAGAAAAAAGATTAAGATATCTGGTATGCATAGACTTTCAAGAAGGAAAGAGAACACATCAGGGCTAATGGGTCAGCTTGGAGAGGGAGTTTGAGAAATGGGAGTCAGAAGTGGAAAGGAGACATATATTTTGCTGCATGCTCATTTGTAGTGGTTCCAAAGTTTTTCGTTTACTTAAAACATTTTTTTCTTTCTTTTAAAGATTTATTTATTTAGAGAGACTGAGAGAGAGCATGTGGGGCAGGGGGAAGAGAGAGGAAGAGCAGACTCCCCACTGGCACGGAGCCTGACACAGGACTCAGTCCCATGACCCTGAGATCCTGACCTGAGCCGAAATCGAGAGTCAAATGCCCAACTGACTGAGCCACCCAGGTGTTCCTAAAATTGTTTTCTTTCAATCATGTAGCTTTAACTTGTATGTTTTTAAAATTATATGTAATATATAAAATTATATACTCCTGCCGATTCATGTATTGAACTTCAGTAAAGTGTATTTCCCCAGTAGCAGGGCCGAGGTTTTCTTCCTGCAGTCCTGTTGGCTGTGCTCACACCCCACCTTAGAGACTCCTTCAACAGTCGTATAGGTGATTTTCCAATATCTGAATGCTCCACTCATGTGATGATACCTGAGACCCATCCCGGATCCCCTAGATTAGAACCTCTTAGAGTTGTTTCTGGGTAACTTGCATGGTTTACAAAGACTAGGTTATTCTTTCGTACCCCCATGTTTGAGAATCAGGTTCTGGGCCAGAGAATTGAACTCCATTAGAAGACTTAGGCACTTGCCAGGGAACTTTGCCCCATACCCTTCAACTGCATGGGTTCTGTTGGGCAGAAAACAGAAAGGTGAGCACACATTGGGTCACAGCTCTCTCCTGGGTGTTTAGCAACACTGCAGACTGCATGTCCTCCTTCTGCATTATCAAAAGACAAAAAGCATATTCGTGTTGCAAGCTTAACCAAGAAACTTGGTAGGCAATATTTGACCCTATTCACTCACTGTGTCGTCATTCTTTGGTATCATAGGTTCTCTTTCCATCATCGCATGTACCCTTCTTAATTTGAAAGCTCAACAGAAAACTACCTTTGGGACCATGCTTGTCTCTTTTTTTTTAAAAGATTTTATTTATTTATTTGACAGGCAGATCACAAGTAGACACAGAGGCAGGCAGAGAGGAGGAAGCAGGCTCCCTGCTGAGCAGAGAGCCCGATGTGGGGCTCGATCCCAGGGTCCTGGGATCATGACCTGAGCCAAAAACAGAGGCTCTAACCCACTGAGCCACCCAGGCACCCCCCCGTGCTTGTCTTTTAATGGTTTTCCTCCTTTTGCTCATTCAGATTTTTATGACCACGCTAGAAGACTGTCATTTCTGAGACCATCCTGTTGAACTGACATTTCAAGGAGGATCTCTAGAACTGCTGGGTGCCACATTATGGCCACTGACCACACTTGCACACCTCTCAGGTCAGACCTGCCATATTTCAAGTGCTTAATAGCCACATTGAGCTAGTGGTTACAGTAATGGCTGGCACACATTACAGAATATTTCCTTCATTACAGAATATTTCCTTCATCACAGAAAGTTATAGTAGAGAGTGTTTCTCTAAAACCTTCCTATCCACTAGTCTTTGCTTTAAGAAAGTTTAAATCTTCTTTTCTATAGCCAAATGAAAGAAATTTCAACCTATTTACCTTCTTTTCAAGTTATTTGGGGGCAATAAATGACATGAGTCTTCCAAAGTGCATTCGACTTTCTCTCTCTGGTCACCTCTTCCTTATAGTTATAACATAATATAGGGCAGCAGGGGCCATTTTTACTTTTATTTCCCTCCCCCCCTTTTAAAAAGATTTTATTTATTTATTTAATTGACAGAGAGAGAGCGAGAGATACAGCGAAAGAGAGAACACAGGCAGGGGGAGTGGGAGAGGGAGAAGCAGGCTTCCTGCTAAGCAGGGGGCCCGATGTGGGCCTCAATCCCAGAACCCTGGGATCATGACCTGAGCTGAAGGCAGACGCTTAACGACTGAGCCATTCAGGTGTCCTACTTTTATTTCCCTTGAAGAGTGAAAATTTTCAGAGAATTTGAGGACCTGAAATTTCAAACATAAACATTTATCTGTTACATTTCTCAGAAAGCTACTTGAAGGTATATTTCAACAAAGTGAAAGAATATCATTAGGGCTGTTCACAAATGTCCCCTTTCTCCTCTTTTCTTGCATGTGGAAGGATTGCACTGCTCTGCCTGCCCCCTTGTGAAGACAGAATTCAACATGTGGTCTGCTTTGGCCAGTGGAAATGACTAGTGTCCATTGTCCGTGGAATTGTTCTATAACCAGTGCATGATGGACCAAATTCTTTTCCCCTCTGCCCTCCCGGGTCTTGGAATGAGGGTGATGTCGGGCAAGCACCCACCAGCCTGTGGTGGGCAATGAAAGTTGCAGTTCTGAGCCATGGAGTTTGGGGTTATTGGGACTTCAGCATAAAGAAGTCTATCCTGAGAGATACAGAGAAACTACCAAGAAAGTGGAAGATCCAGGACAAAGCAAGTCTAGCATTGTTTAAAACATTTAAATCCAAGTCCTGAGATGCTAGCTGTGTAGTAACCATTTCAACTCAGGGCAGCAGTTGGAGGGCCCGGGAAGTCGACAGAACATATTGATATAAGGAGGATCTGGGGAGAAAATAAATATATGTCAAAAATAAGAAAGAAATGAGTTAAGGAGAAACTCTAGGGAAAAATTATTTTAAAAGCAATAGTAGTATACAAATGATCTCCATGGAGAATATTTTTTCCAAAGTATAAAAAAAAATCAACATAGATTATTGATACGTAATTTTAAGATCAACCTCTAGATACAGCAAGAAAGGACAAAATATAAAAGTTATCTGACTTAGTTGTATGAGAGTGAAAATACAGTGGACAAAATTTGGTGAAAAACAGGAGGAGAGGGGCACCTGGGTGGCTCAGTTGTTAAGCACCTGCCTTCGACTCAGATCATGATCCCAGGACCCTGGGATCAAGCCCCACATCAGACTCCCTGCTCTGTAGGAAGCCTGCTTCTCCCTCTCCCTCTCCTACTCCCCTGCTTGTATTACCTCTCTCACCATCTCTCTCTCTGTCAAATAAATAAACAAAATCTTTAAAAAAATGCAAAAAACCAGGAGGAGAGGTGAAGGAAAGAGGAAGGATGTGTATACCTTCATATATCCTTGAGACACTGTTGCTTGTCAATACTGCTAGGATATGATTTAAAATTAAAAAGTAGGGGCACCTGGGTGGCTTAGTGGGTTAAGCCTCTGCCTTCGGCTCAGGTCATGATCCCAGGGTCCCGGGATTGAGCCCCACATCGGGCTCACTGCTCAGCAGGGAGCCTGCTTCCCCCTCTCTCTCTGCATGCTTCTCTGCCTACTAGTTACCTCTCTTTCTCTCTGTCAAATCTCTCTGTCAAATAAATAAAAAATATAAAAAAAAATTAAAAAGTGATGGAAAATCTAAAAAGCATGATGGAATATCTAAATAGTGAATGGGAGGTAAGAGTGGTATAGGTTAGCTAAATCCTGCCTGTCATATGGCAGGCAATACATACTAATGAAATTTGACCTTGATTATCAAGTTCAAGTAGTATGAAGATGAACTCCTGAAAAAGAAAACAACTAAGAGTTGGAAATGGGTGTATTTGCCAAATAGGACAGGGGTTGTGAAGGATGGGCCAGGAACATTGCTTCCAAGGAATGTATTACTTTGATTTTAAAACTTTTTAATTAAAAAAAGAAAATCTTCACCTAGGCAAGTCACTAATTGATCTGCTGCAATGGTTTTAATGAAATGAGATTCCCAAAGGTGTTTTAGTTTCCTGGTCTCTACTCACAGACAGTATCCAGACACTTCATTCTTTTCCTCTGCCCCATGAGACAAAAAGTAAAGTAATTGGATTGTAAGAAGCCTTCCACCATCCACTCAACAGATATTTAAGAGCTCCGGCTCTTAAGTCAAATTACCTGGACTTCAATCTCACCTGTTTCATTTCGTATACCTCCGGAAAAATCACTCTACTTCTAGGAGCCTTTATAACATGGGGAAAAAGTGGTGGTAATAATACCCTCATGGGTGTTAGGATGATTAAAAGAACTCATTTAAAGTGATTGTAGTAGTGCCTGGAAAATAAGGAGTCCTCAGTAAATGTTGGCTCTCTTCTCCACCATCATCTTCAACCTCATCATCATGTGCCAAGCATTTGGCAGGGCCCTGTGATTTCAAAGGTAAGTAAGAAACATGTGGTCTCTGTCCTTGCAGAACTTAGGATCTAGTATAAGAGAAAGAAGCGATCAAGCAGATATAAAACAGGAAGCTAAGTGTGAAGGGCAACACCCAGGCTTGCTAATGGGCGTCATCCTTTTGGTCATGCACTGAATATTCCTATCATCCTCCTACTTCAGGTTCATGGCCACATGACTTTCTCTGACATCCAGTAAAACAAAGAAGCTATTTTTCAGCAACCTCCCACCAAGTGCTTGTGATACTTGTAAGACCTTCTTATCCCTTTATGTATATAATCTCATTTTCCAAATCTCCCAGGCATTATGAATTATATGTATGACATTCTTCCAGACATACGCACTGTTAAAAGTATTTGGAATTACAAAATAAAGGACAAGCCAAGGTGTGGCCCCTTTTGGAAGAAATAATGTGGGTCATTTTGGGTCTCTCATTACATCCCATTTCAGGATGAGTGTAGTTATTTTCCAAGCCCAAAGTCTCTTGTTTTGCATTTGTTTCAAATCTATGCACTTTAAAAAATACCATGGCATTTTGCTTCCAAGACAAAAGTCAAATGCCAAAAAACAAAAAAAAAAAAACACAAAAAAAACCCAACACCCACCTCTACAAATGTGAGTATTGAAAACTTAATTTATAAATGCAAACAAGATCAGCTGCCAAGATGCCAACACAGTTACTAAGTTTGCAGACTTGGAGATTGTAGCAATATTCCTCATACCTGCTCAACACCTGTGTGTTGGCTGCTTTGTCAGGGATTATGAGAGCTGTCCCAGAAAGAAAAAAAAAAAGACTCCATTGGCATCCTTTCCCATCTGAATGCTTAAATGCAGCTGGTGGACTTGAAGTGACAGTGTGACAGTTCTGGAATTTATTAAGAGAGAAAACAGGAAGAGAGATGGTGTATGGTCTATCGATTGTTCCGTGTACTTGAAACATCTGTATCCTTTTGAAAATTGTGCCTCCCTCATTCCATGATGTCAATTACAGTTTGAACTCCTCACCATGGCCCCATGGCAGTGAGTATCCGGTCCAGATCATTCCAGGCATAGTCACCCTTCTCCCTGCGAACAGCACAGGCACATAAACAGTTGCCTCGTAAGAAGAAGGCCTACCTCTTATTAGTTGTGGAACAGTGCTTCAAAGATACCAGTTTAAGAAGTATTTGCAGAATGGATAAGAGTCTCAAATATTAGCCAAAAGACCATTTGTGAATTTGTGTAAGGAAGATGGGAGAGAGAAGGGTCCTCATTCCCGAGGAGTTGCTAAGTGGGAGATACAGTTGGGAGTGTTGAAAGCCATCTTCCCCTCTTGGGAAAGACAGCAGAAAACATGGAGTGAGACAGGCAAGGCAGGAGGGAGAGACCAAGTCCTATGCTGTTAGAGCGCCTGAATCTTATTCTTGTCCAGAAGTGGCACCACACCTGATCTTCCCTGTTGCCTGACCCAATACACTTCCTTTTCTTTTTTTCAAGATTTTATTTATTCATTTGACACACCAAGAGAGAGATCACAAGTAGGCAGAGAGGCAGTCGGGGGGGGGGGGGGAGCAGGCTCCCTGCTGAGCAGAGAGCCTGATGCGGGGCTCGATCCCAGGACCCTGAGATCATGACCTGAGCTGAAGGCAGAGGCTTAACCCACTGAGCCACCCAGGAGCCCCTGAATCTTATTCTTGCCCAGAAGTGACACCATGCCTGCTCCTCCCTGTTGCCTGACCCAATACACATCCTTTTCACTTAGGCTATTTAGAATTAGCCTGTGTTTAAAAAATGACTTGGCTGTTCTTTTAATTCCTGTCACATCCACCATGCCAGTGTTGAAGGAGGAGGAACAGAGCCAAAAGGTGCATGCAAACAGAGAAGGCAACCAGATGAACACATTTTTCCCCCATGACGTTAGTGTGAGCTCTGGTGTCCAGATGTGATCCCTCACTCACAGTCCTCTGGAGTGGACACTCTGGCTCAATTTAAATACCTCTGACTCTCTCTCCCCCTTCCTTTCCCTTCTGTACTGTGTAGCTTTTAGCTCTTGACCTCTTACCTTGGGTTTTTAGGACACAAATCTTGCTGATTTCCTGAGATAATAGTAACCATCCATAACAGAAAGCTAAACACGGGTCGGGGTTTGAGGTCCGGCAGGTGGCTGGGCAGTCATTCCACAGTTTTACTGTCCTCAGCACCTACCGTGGTTTCAGGATAGAGCTTCCCTCCTGCCCCCAGTAGGCATTTCCCCCGGCTGTCAAGTCTTTGTTTTCCTGGTTAGTCCCCTGGGAATGTGGGATTGCGGCTGTCCTCTTAGCTGACCACTCCAGAAGAGCCTTGGATCTCAGGTAGCACCACTACCTCTTCCTACTCTGCTGCCAGCAACCCAGAAAAGAAAAGACCAAATCCTGCCAAAATCCCTAGTGCAGCTGGAGTGGGATGTCCACAAAACCTGTGTGCACTCCGGCAATCAGCTCACGGCCTGGACCGCATGTGTGTCCCAAATTCTCCAGATCTTTGGTAGACCTTGCAGACTCATGCTCCCTGTTAGCGGTGAGATTCTACTCCTTCTGAGCACTTGACCTCTGAATCTCACCTCTTGTTGCCTGTTCTCCTTGCCACCCACTCCTGGAACTCAGTCTCTTCACCTTGATTTTACCTGAAACCTATAGGCAAGACTTGTGTGCATTGCAGATTTGGCTGAGGGTTAGAGACTCTGGAAGGTCCTTTTATTAGAGCAACCACAAATACGCTAAATACGTTAATTAAGTTAAATACCAAAAACGTCTGCTTTTAAAATTCTCGACTGTCACATGTTACTCATTAATGTCACTTTCTTCTCCAGTCTTCACTCGCTTCTGTCCTACCCCCACATCCTATTTATTTCCTCTTCAGAGCAGTTTGTTCTTCTCCCTCCCATTTTGTCCAGGCCTCCGCTTTCCAAAAGGCTCAGCAGCCTAAAGACAGTCTCTTCCAACCAAAATTCGTATACTTGTTATTTTGGTGGTCACTTCTACCACTTCACTGACATGACTTTAACTGATGTACAGATGCACGTTTACCTCTTCTCTCTGCGTGTGTGTGTGTGTATGCACCTATGTGTGTTGTGTGTACACACACACACCACCTACATCCATATATATATCTATCTATATCTATACCTAATCTATCTATATCTCCTGTGTATGTCCCTTGACTTCCTCTAATCAAAATGTCTTCTTTTATAAAAAGTTGGGAATATATACTACATATATTTTTTAAAGATTTTATTTTTTTATTTGACAGAGAGAGAGAGAGAGAGAGAGAGAGCGAGCATCAGCCGGCAGAGCAGCAGGCAGAGGGAGAGGGAGAAGCAGGCTCTCCACTGAGCAGGAAGCCTGATGCGGGGCTCTATCTTAGGACCCTGGGATCATAACTGGAGCCAAAGGCAGCCGCTTAACCCAGGTGCCCCAATACTATGTATTTTCAATGCTCCATTTAGCTCTGGTTATTTTCAGTATATATACTGTGTGTATATACACTATGACTTAGATGGTTAAAATAGTATTCATTTACATGTTTGGCTTATGACTTTTTTCCATTATTTTTCATGTTAAAATACGGTGTCTTTGCTTTTTCAGTGGCTGTGATGTGTTAGAATAATTCTAGAATTACCTTGAACTCTAAAACATAAAGTTTCTATTTTTGTCTCTGACTTCTCTAGAAGAATTAGCTACCTGAGCTAAACTAAACCGATAGAACATTACTATATACTTGAAGTAGAAAAGTTGACCCTCTGAGTTCAAATGTCCCATGGAGTTTAAGTGACTCTTTATGTCCATCACTGACCTGCCCCCAGGGGTCAGCTAAAAATGTACCTCATTTCATAGTCAGATGGAGCTAGGTCAGCCAGTGCTTCGTGGACAGACCCAGAGGCCCACCATGCCCCTGAATGGCATCAAAAGATACTATGCAATACACTATGAGATAATAAATTTTTTGGATAGGACATTACCTTTTAGAGCATCGAAGTATTGTCTGAAGTTGTCTCTCTAGATGAACCTGATTTGTTTTGCAGAAAATACATCAACGCTTAATTATATGTTAGGGTTAAAAAAATCCAGGCATGAGGAATTATTTCACAACCACGACAAAGTTGAGCAAACTGCTTTTTAAAAAAAATCTGATTTGGTTTCTGTGAATTCCAGTTTTTGCATTTATAAAAATTATTTTGTGAGTAGGGCAGAGTGAAAAAGACCCTTTCAGGCTTTAATCATAGCGCTGGCTTCTTTAGCTATGTATCCTTGGAAATGCAGCTCAGTCTTTCAAAGCAATAGCTTCTCATTGCTTACCTTGAAGGTTGGTCTTCAGTCCTTGAGGATAATAATACTTACCTAGAAGAACTGATTTAAGGATTAATTAAAAATCCTAAGCATTCAAATGGTAAACAAATGCTAGCAACTTTTATCCCTATCCTTCTTCCCTAATCCTCCTTCTCCTACCCTACCCCATTGAAATCTAGAATGAGCACAAGAGTGATTAGAATTTCCTAGGAACACAGAGCAGTCCCTTTTCCCCTGGCTCTGACCCTGTCTTGGCAAACCTGACACAGTCCCCTTCCTGCAGGCCCACTTTATCGGACAGGGGTCAGTCCAGGAAACAGAACGTGCCAGCAATTTGGTAGCAAAAATAAAATAGAAGCAATTTCTTGGAAGGCTGCTGGGAGGGCTCAAAAGCCAAATGGGATGAGGCATCTCAGAGTTTAACAGTTGCAGGAAGCCACTGTCCCTTTGAAGGTCGAAGAGCAAACAGTGGAGGTGGTGTCACCAGAGCCAGCACTGCCCAGTGCGTACTGCAGACGTGGCGGAGACAAAGCCTCTACCAGAGCGACTGCCTGGGACAGAGAGGGAGAAGGACAAATGCCTTGGCTTCTTCCAAATCCCTTGACTTCCTCCGGTCAAAATGTCTTCTTTTTTAAAGTTAGGAATATATACTACATATATTTAAAAAATATATGTAGTATATAAAATAAAAGATTTTTAAAGATTTTAAAAGATTATTAAAGATTTTTAGATTATTATATTTATTATATATAATATATAATATTATATTATACTTATAATAAAGATATTAAAGATTATTAAAGATTTAAAGATTTTTAAAGATTATTAAAAATAAAATATTTTATTTTTTTATTTGACAGAGACAGAGAGAGAGTGAGCATCAGCTGGCAGAGCAGCAGGCAGAGGGAGAGGGAGAAGCAGGCTCTCCACTGAGCAGGAAGCCTGATGCGGGGCTCGATCCTAGGACCCTGGGACCCTGACATCCCACTGCCTGAACCTAATGGGAAGCCACTTGCCAGGGAAGCTTGAGAAATGTGGTCTGTAGAGTCAGTCCCTGAACAGCAGACCCAGAAGAGCAGGGTGAGGGAAGGAATGGATTAGAAGGCAAATAGGCAAAGACTGGAGGAGAGCCAAGTGGGGGAGTTTTCTCCTTTATTTGTAGTCCCTGTTTTTGCCTCTGAGTCTGGTTAAAAAAGTCAATCAGAAAATTCTTCCCCAAGGCAACGTCCTTTGTGAGACCCCTCTAATAGGCACTTTTCGTTATGGGTGTGTCAATGCATGGTGCTACCTACCAGCAAAGGCACCCTGGCTAACTAACATACTTGCAGCAAATCTTCTAGCACCTGTTTTCACTGAGAAGCAAAAGCTGGGACTTCAAAAGAACTGGGCTGCAGAATGCATTAGTATGATGGAGGGGGTTAGGTAGGTACATGGGGATGCCATAGTCCTCGGTACTGAAGGAAGAACACTGCATATCTGAGGCTGAGGGAGATGGTCCTGGGGTATGGTGGTGGAGAGATGGTCCAGAAGCAAATATCATGCAATTTCTTAATCAGCTGGAACCAAGTCTAGGCTGTATAGGATAATTAAAGGAAGGGAAAAGGAGTGCCCATCAGGGATTTAATTCATGCACCATCCTGTTTGACTTAGATTTTTTCATCAACTGTATGTTGATGACTTACTACATGTTCTCAAGCACTTCACACATGAACTAAGTCCTTGTTGCTATTAATAATTATTAATTAATTAATAATCATTATATTATTAACACTATGCAGTGAAATCATAGAGAAAGAACATCCACCTTCACCTGGGGTGTATCAGAAAGACTTCAGATGGTTCAGAATCTAAGGAGTTGACCAGGCAATATGGAACAAGGCCTTTCAAGCAGAGAGAACAGCAGGAAAAACATGCTTGTAGTTGTGGAAAAGATATAAAACTTCTCAAAATTATTACTGCTTCCCCCAAACTTTGGGGCTCATTACTGATCCCAATTTTATGAAACCATAGTAAGGTTGCCATGGCGGGTAAATAAAAATACAGGGCGCCCAGTTAAATTTGATATTTGCATAAACAACAAATGGTGTTTTAGGGTAAGAATGACCTGTGGAATATTTGGGATATTCTTATATGAAAACATTATTTGTTGTGTATCAGAAATTCAAATATGACTGGGCATGTTTTATTTTATCTGGCAACCCTAAACCATAGAGCTGATCATAGGCTACCTTATGCAGACAAAATATCATAAAAGAATAAAATATGATTCTTAGCCCTGGGTATTTTTTTTAAATAGCTCAACTATATAGCATCTTTAGAAGAGTTGACAAATTTTTTTTTGTGCAAAAGGCCAGGTAGTAAATATTTTAGGTTTTGAGGTCCATATGTCTCTATAGCTGTCATTCAGCTCTGCCTTCAGAGTGTGAAAGTAGCGGTAGACAGTACATTGACCAATGACCCTGGGCTGTGATCTGATAAGACTTTATTTACAATAGACAGAGAGCCCATTGTCATAATTAGCTGACCTCTGTCTTAAGAAATTTTTTCCTTGTTGTGAAAAACTTCTTGGAACTCAACAATAAAAAATCAACAACCCAGTTAAAAAATGGGCAAAGGACTCAAATAGATATTTCTGCAAAGAAGATCTCCAAATAACTAATGAAGACATGAAAAGATGCTCAACATCACTACCAATTAGGGAAGTACAAATCAGAACCACAATGAGATCCCACTTCATACCCATCATTTTAACTCTTAGCAAAAACCCCAAACAAACCAAACAGCAATAATAATTGTTGTCAAGAATGTGAATAAATTAGAACTCTAGTGCATTGCTGGTGGGAATGTAAAATGGGGCACCCACCATGGAAAAAAGATGTGGTGATTCCTCAAAAAAAAAGTAAACAAAGGATCAGGAGGAAGCCTGGAACAAACAGCTCAGAAGCCACGAAAACAGAATCAGGGAAATAAACGATGCCATGAAACGTTCCAACGTCAGAATTATTGGAATCCCTGAAGGGGAAGAAAAAGAAAGAAGTCTAGAAGATATAGTGGAAGAAGTTGTCTATGAAAATTTTCCCAATCTCACGAATGGAAACAATGTTCATGTACTAGAGGCAGAAAGATCTCCTCCCAAGATTTTAGATTCTCGAAAGTCCTCACGGCACCTTATAGTTAAAATGGGGAATTATGTTTCAAGAGAGACCCTCTTAAAAGCAGCTAGGACAAAGAAGCTTCTTACATACAGAGGAAAGCCCATTAGAATAACGTCAGACCTTTCCACAGAGACCTGGAAAGCCAGGAAGGGCTGGCAAAATATATTCAGAGTACTAAATGAGAAGAACATGCAACCAAGAATACTCTATCCAGCAAGACTGACATTTAAAATGGATGGAGAGATAAAGAGTTTCCAAGACCAGCAAGGCTTAAAAGACTATGCAACCACCAAGCCGACACTGCAGGAAATATTAAGGGGGGTCCTATAAAAGAGAAAAAATCCTAAGAATATCATTGAACAGAAATATAGAAACAATCTATAGACAGAAAGACTTCAAAGGCAACACGATGTCAATAAAAACCTATCTCTCAATAATCACTCTCAATGTGAATGGCCTAAATGCGCCCATCAAATGACACAGGGTTGCAGATTGGATAAAACGACAGGACCCATCCATATGTTGTCTACAAGAGACCCATTTTGAACCTAAGGATACACCCAGACTGAAAGTGAAGGGATGGAGAAGCATCTTTCATGCCAATGGGCCTCAAAAGAAGGCCGGAGTAGCAATTCTCATATCAGATAAATTAGATTTTAAACTAAGGACTGTAGTCAGAGATACAGAAGGACACTACATAATTCTTAAAGGGACTATCCGCCAAGACGATCTAACAATTGTGAATATCTATGCCCCCAATATGGGAGCCCCCAATTACGTAAGAAAACTATTAATCAAGATAAAGAGCCATATTGATATGAATACAATAATAGTAGGAGATCTTAATATGCCTCTCTCAGAAATAGACAGATCATCGAAGCAGAAAATTAATAAAGAAATAAGAGCATTGAATGAAACATTGGACCAGATGGACCTCATAGACATATACAGAACATTCCACCCTAAAACACCAGAATACTCATTCTTCTCAAGTGCACATGGAACCTTCTCCAGAATAGACCACATACTGGGTCACAAAGCAGGACTCAACCGATACCAAAAGACTGACATTATTCCCTGCATATTCTCCGATCACAATGCTTTGAAACTGGAGCTCAATCACAAGGAAAAGTTCAGAAGGAACTCAAACACCTGGAAGCTAAAGACCACCTTGCTTAAGAATGCTTGGATCAACCAGGAGATCAAAGATGAACTTAAACAATTCATGGAAACCAATGAGAATGAAGACACCTCGGTCCAAAACCTATGGGATACAGCAAAGGCGGTTCTAAGGGGGAAATACATAGCCATCCAAGCCTCCCTCAAAAACATTGAAAAATCCAGAATACACCAGCTGTCTCTACACCTTAAAGAACTGGAGAATCAACAACAAATCAAACCAACTCCACACGCAAGAAGGGAAATAATCAAGATTAGAGCAGAGATCAATGAGGTAGAAACGAGAGATACAGTAGAACGTATCAATGAAACTAGAAGCTGGTTTTTTGAAAGAATCAATAAGATCGATAAACCATTGGCCACACTAATCCAAAAGAAAAGAGAGAAAGCCCAAATTAATAAAATTATGAATGAAAAGGGAGAGATCACAACTAACACCAAGGAAATAGAAACAATCATCAGAAATTATTACCAACAGTTATATGCCAATAAGCTAAGCAACCTAGATGAAATGGATGCATTCCTGGAAAGCTACAAACTCCCAAAATTGAACCAGGAAGAAATTGACAACCTGAATAGACCGATATCTAGTAACGAGATTGAAGCAGTGATCAAAAACCTCCCAAAAAACAAGAGCCCAGGACCTGACGGATTCCCTGGGGAATTCTACCAAACTTTCAAAGAAGAAATAACACCAATTTTCCTGAAGCTGTTCCAAAAAATTGAAGCAGAAGGAAAACTTCCAGACTCTTTTTATGAAGCCAGCATTACCCTGATCCCCAAACCAGGCAAAGACCCTACCAAAAAGGAGAATTTCAGACCAATATCACTGATGAATATGGATGCAAAGATTCTCAACAAGATCCTAGCAAACAGGATCCAGCAGCACATTAAAAAGATTATCCACCATGACCAGGTGGGATTCATCCCTGGGTTGCAAGATTGGTTCAACATTCGCAAATCAATCAGTGTGATAGAACACATCAATAAGAGAAGAGAGAAGAACCACATGGTCCTCTCAATTGATGCAGAAAAAGCATTTGACAAAATCCAGCATCCGTTCCTGACAAAAACGCTTCAAAGTATAGGGATAGAGGGAACATTCCTGAACTTCATAAAATCTATCTATGAAAGACCCACAGCAAATATCATCCTCAATGGGAAAAAGCTTGCAGCCTTCCCGTTGAGATCAGGAACACAACAAGGATGCCCACTCTCACCACTCTTGTTCAACATAGTATTAGAAGTTCTAGCAACGGCAATCAGACAACAAAGAGAAATAAAAGGTATCCAAATTGGCAAGGAAGAAGTCAAACTCTCTCTCTTCGCAGATGACATGATTCTTTATATGGAAAACCCCAAAGACTCCACCCCCAAACTACTAGAACTCATACAGCAATTCAGTAACGTGGCAGGATACAAAGTCAATGTACAGAAATCAGTGGCTTTCTTATACACTAACAATGAAAATACAGAAAGGGAAATTAGAGAATCGATTCCATTTACTATAGCACCAAGAACCATAAGATACCTGGGCATAAACCTAACCAAAGAAGTAAAGGACCTGTACTCGAGGAACTACAGAACACTCATGAAAGAAATTGAAGAAGACACAAAAAGATGGAAGACTGTTCCATGCTCTTGGATTGGAAGAATAAACATTGTTAAAATGTCTATACTGCCTAGAGCAATCTATACTTTTAATGCCATTCCGATCAAAATTCCACCGATATTTTTCAAAGAGCTGGAGCAAATAATCCTAAAATTTGCATGGAGTCAGAAGAGACCCCGGATTGCTAAGGAAATGTTGAAAAACAAAAACAAAACTGGCGGCATCACATTACCCGATTACAAGCTTTACTACAAAGCTGTGATCACCAAGACAGCGTGGTACTGGCATAAAAACAGACACATAGACCAGTGGAACAGAGTGGAGAGCCCAGATATGGACCCTCAACTCTATGGTCAAATAATCTTCGACAAAACAGGAAAACATATTCAATGGAAAAAAGACAGTCTCTTCAATAAATGGTGCTGGGAAAACTGGACAGCGATATGTAGAAGAATGAAACTCGACCATTCTCTTACACCGTTCACAAAGATAAACTCGAAATGGATAAAAGACCTCAACGTGAGACAGGAATCTATCAGAATCCTAGAGGAGAACATAGGCAGTAACCTCTTCGATATCAGCCACAGCAACTTCTTTCAAGATAAGTCTCCAAAGGCCAAGGAAACAAAAGCAAAAATGAACTTTTGGGACTTCATCAAGATCAAAAGCTTCTGCACAGCAAAGGAAACAGTCAACAAAACAAAGAGGCAACCCACGGAATGGGAGAAGATATTTGCAAATGACAGTACAGACAAAAGGTTGATATCCAGGATCTACAAAGAACTTCTCAAACTCAACACACACAAAACAGATAATCATATCAAAAAATGAGCAGAAGATATGAATAGACACTTCTCCAACGAAGACATACAAATGGCTCTCAGACACATGAAAAAATGTTCATCATCACTAGCCATCAGGGAGATTCAAATTAAAACAACATTGAGATACCACCTAACACCAGTTAGAATGGCCAAAATTAGCAAGACAGGAAACAACGTGTGCTGGAGAGGATGTGGAGAAAGGGGAACCCTCTTACACTGTTGGTGGGAATGCAAGTTAGTGCAGCCACTTTGGAGAACAGTGTGGAGATTCCTGAAGAAATTAAAAATAGAGCTTCCCTATGACCCTGCAATTGCACTGCTGGGTATTTACCCCAAAGATACAGATGTAGTGAAAAGAAGGGCCATTTGTACCCCAATGTTTATTGCAGCAATGGCTACGGTCGCCAAACTGTGGAAAGAACCAAGATGCCCTTCAACGGATGAATGGATAAGGAAGATGTGGTCCATATACACAATGGAGTATTATGCCTCCATCAGAAAGGATGAATACCCAACTTTTGTAGCAACATGGACAGGACTGGAAGAAATTATGCTGAGCGAAATAAGTCAAGCAGAGAGAGTCAAGTATCATATGGTCTCACTTATTTGTGGAGCATAACAAATAACATGGAGGACATGGGGAGATGGAGAGGAGAGGGAGTTGAGGGAAACTGGAAGGGGAGATGAACCATGAGAGACTGTGGACTCTGAAAAACAACCAGAGGGTTATGAAGGGGCGGCGGGAGGGGGTGGGGTGTGGTGGGAGGTTGAGGAACCAGGTGGTGGGTAATAGGGAGGGCACGTACTGCATGGAGCACTGGGTGTGATGCCAGAACAATGAACACTGTTATGCTGTAAATAAGCAAATAAAAATTAATTAATTAAAAAAAAAAGTAAAAAAAAAAGTAAACATAGAATTACCATATGATTCAGAAATTCCGCTTTTAGGTATTTATCCAAAAAGAGTTTAAAGCAATGACCAGAATAGATATTTGTACAGTGATTTTAACAGCAGCATTATTTCTAAAACCCTAAAGGTGGCCACAGCCTAAATGGCCATTAATAGATGAATGGATAAACAAAACCTGATACACACACACACACACACACAGGAATAGTATTCAGCCTTAAAAATGAATGAAATTGTTACCACATAGATAAACCTTGAAGAGTATTGTAAGTGAAATACACCAGACACAAAAAGAGAAATATTGTGGGATTCCACTTATATGAGATGCCTAAAGTGGTCAAATTCATAGACCCAGAGCAGAATGGTTTTTACCAGTAATTTGGATAAGGATAAATGGGAAGTTATTATTTAATGCATGCAGAGTTTCAGTTTGGGATGATGAAAAAGTTCTGGAAATAAATAGTAGTGATGATTCCACAGCAATGTGAACATACCTAATGCTCTTAAAAACGGTGAAGTGGTAAATTTTATGATATGTATATTTTACCACAATTAAAAAAAAGCTACTTGCAGAGGTTTACCTGAATAATCATAAACATAAACTCTTAGACATCCCAGTCAGACACTATTCTATTTACATTATATTCTAAACTAGAACCAATGCCACAGATTATAGTTGCTTATAAAATTCCAGTAAATCTAGAGATAAATACAATGCAATGTTACAAAATGTACAATGTTGTCTTTCTAGTACATAGACAGATTATGTCTCAAAGTCTAACTGTAGAACTTTCTCAAATGCTGTGAGAGGAGACTGGGACATTGCACAATGACTCTTGATGAACCCAGATAATTAACTCCTGCCCCTGTGTTGAGGTGAGAAACAATGACCAACTAGTCAAAGATCCAAGTCTGGATCAAGACCCAGGTCTTGGGACGCCTGGATGGCTCAGTTGGTTAAGCAGCTGCCTTCGGCTCAGGTCATGATCCCAGCGTCCTGGGATCGAGTCCCACATCAGGCTCCTTGCTCAGCGGGGAGCCTGCTTCTCCCTCTGACTCTGCCTGCCACTCTGTCTGCCTGTGATCCCTCTCTCCCTCTCTCTGACAAATAAAAAAAAAGAACAACAACAACAACAAAAAAGACCCAGGTCTTGATAGGTGCTAAGGAGAGAGAAGGTTGTAATTAAGCCTGGTCCTTGGTTTCAAGGGCTTTTGAGACTGCGAAGGAAAACAGAAATGAATACTTTTTTGGAGGGTAGACACAAGGATCTGCTAACTCATTATAGTGTTCTCTTACCCACTTTGCCTCTGGACCAAGCATACTTCTCTTTATCTAGCCATTGTCAATACTTGGAACATTTTTGTTGATTTATTTTAGCCTCTGCCTCCTTCTACAGGAGCATGATAAAATGTAAATAGAAAATCAAGGTCATAAAAAGAAAGAAGCAGAGAGGTTCAGTGAAATAACAGACCCCATCCCAAAGCAACTATATATCTATCTCCCCTTTCTTATTGTTTCCTTTTAAATAGCAGCAGTGACAAACTTCCTTGAGTTCTATCAAGACTGATTTTCTAGGGGTTTGAAACTATTCAGAATCCCTTCTTTTGACTTTTGGATACGGAAAGCATTGTAGATGGAGTTTAGGGATAGTATGAGAAAATGAAATTCATTTGTAATAAATTGTCAAAATAATATCTGCTTTTTGGATATGCTAGATATTTAGGCCTTTGACAGAGTTGTACATGAACAGAGAAAGGCTGGTTGGACTTAACTGATGTATTTGGCCAAAGTGCTTCCTGTTATGTGATAATTGATGTAGATACATATTTTGAGGACAAACACAACCGCATGCGTGCAAACACACACACACACACACCCACACGCACACACACCCCAAGCCTTTAATGTGTGCTTTTTCTCATGTATAGGCACAGTTACATAATGGATATTTCTCAATATATTTCTTTACTTGATTTTACCATGATATTGAAAATGAAAGCTTTCTTTTCTAAGAGTAATATTCAAAATTTTAATTATTTTTTTTTCCCATTAGAAACTAAGAATTGCCTTCTGCTTTGCTTACTTACTTCTCTATCCACTTTCCTTGTTTAGCCACCTTCTTTATTATCATTGCTGGGTCCTAGTGTAGGCCCCCAACCCTCTCCCCTGGATTCCTGCAGCCATTCTCCCTGCCTGTAGTTCTGCTTTCCCTCCAGTGAGACAGACAGTGGAGTGACCATCATATAATGTCAGTCTACTCTTACCATCCTCTGGCTCATTAATCTGCAAAGACTCACTGATGTTTTCAGAGTTTAGTGCCACCCCACTGGCTGGTCAGGATCTGCCTGTTCTAGGTAGTTGCACACCACATCTGCACATGTGCCTTCTATTTGTACAGAGAAATCGCATTCATTCCTCAAATGTTCCAGGCTCTCTTTCGCTCCATGCCTCACTCACACTGTCCCATCTACCTGGAATACTTTTCTATCTCTGTTCACCTGGCTAAATCCTAGGAGCATAGTGCAGGAGAAAGAGATCAGACTATGGATTTGGATACAAAAGCTGAACTATTTACCTTGTTACTTAATATTATGTGTCTCTTGTTCTTTCATCTGCAAAGCAACTTACAAATACCTACCTTGTAGGGCTCTCATGGCTAAAAATAAGATAACGTAAGAAAAATTACTTGTGACCTAGCAGTCAGCACTTCATCAATAATTGTTCTTATTATTCATAATTCTGTTATTCATAATATTGATGCTACCATGATTTTTATTAAATACACTACTGAGGCATTGCTCTTTTTTTTAAAAGATTTTATTTATTTATTTGACAGAGAGACAGAGAGAGAGAGAGAAATTTGACAGGTAGGCAGAGAAGCAGGCAAAGAGAGAGAGGAAGGGAAGCAGGCTCCCTGCTGAGCAGAGAGCCTGATGCGGGGCTCGATCCCAGGACCCTGAGATTATGACCTGAGCTGAAGGCAGAGGCTTTAACCCACTGAGCCACCCAGGCACCCTCAAGGATTGCTCTTTTTGAAAGCATTTTCTGACATCCTCAAAAAGGATTGGGTGACTTGTCCAATGACTCAAAGCCCCTTTCTCTGTTTTAGCTGTCATCTAATTGTATTGGAATTGTTAGTTCAGTTGTGTCTTGGTCTTATTTACTTGTACATATCTGGATAAGAGAGTAACTGAATAGGGGAATTCCCCAGGTTCTACTGGCTTTTTCATAGTATCACCCAAAATAACTAGTAGTTACTAGTTCAGACATCATCTGTAAGCCAATGAGATGTTTAGATATTTTGAGGCCAAAAGTTTAGTTCCAAGTCAAACCAGGGAGACCCTGTACACATCATTGAAGGAATTATTCCAAGATGGCAGAAGAAGATGGTGACATCCTCAGATTTTGGCTTCTCTTCCTTCTCTAGCTCATTTTCCTGCCGGGTAACTTTTATCAGTGATAAATATGACACTGTCAGTCTTCAGCTTTAAGCACGTCAAGGATTTCTTCATGCACTCAGAAGGTCATATGCCCCCTTAATATTCTCAGCTCTCAATTCTCATCATTCTGGGCCCTCCTTTCCATGTTCCAGCCACACGGAGCGTCTTCCATTTTCTCAGAATACCTGACCTTTGCACACATCATTTCCTTGGCTGGATGTTTTTTCACCGCTTTACTTGCTACCTCCCCTTTACCCTCTGGTCTCGACTTAAACATCATTTCCGGAAGGAGATATTTTCCGATGTGCTTGGCTAGTTTTGGTTACTCTCTGCCCTCCCCCCTGACCCCACCACTGATTACCTCAAGAGGTCCTGTGGTACCTCCCCAGTCACCACAGTCCTTGCAACTTATGGAACTTATTGCCGGATGTCTGTTCTCTTGGCTGGACTGTAGTATCATAAGGACTGGGATCAAGTTTCCCTGGTTCACTACTGGAGCTCCTTAACCGTAGTGATATATAGCTATATATAACTAAATGGTTGTAGCACGTCTCTGAATAACCATGACAACAACAGCATCACCACCAACACCAACACCACCACCACAGACTGGTGGTTTCGAAATCAGTTGCTGGGAAATGTGCATTCCTGAGCTTGATCAACCTGTTTTGAGGTAAAAGAGAGTCCATTTGCAAACCCAGATGGTCAGCATATCTTTTCTTTCATCACTCAATTCAGGACATTGGAGGGAATCTTCATTCGCTCTTATAACCATCTGGTTCCCTAGAGAATAGGGCCAAGTTTTGTGGCCTAAGTGATGAATCAGTGAGAGAAGCGTTTGGCCCGGTGTACATGTCATGTGACTGTGGGAATGTTACAATTTTCTGACTCACCTGGTCTGGTGATACATTCTACAGCACATCTGTAGATCTTAGTTTACCTTTTTTCTTTTTTGAATTTTCTGTAACCCTTTCCATAATCACATAAACCTCTGCCACTTGATGGTGAGGGCAGATAAATTAAGCTAAACCACTTTTTAAATTTACTTTTTCTAGCCTTAGATGATGATGATGATGATGTGCGTATGGGAGAGAGAGATCCTGACCTAACAGATTTTTTTCTTTTATCATATGGTTATGTAGTTTATTTATTTTTACTTATTCTTTATCCCAGAAAAGATTTTAGATGGTTTTATATTAACACTATCCACTCTGCCTGATTACCACAGACAACTGAAAAATATTTCATGTGATCCTTTAGAATTATTGGGACACTCTTTATGTGATAGACTTATTTTTTCCTCAATTTTCATTTTGATGTTTTTACTTATTATTTTCCCTTTACCAATTTTCATCTAAAGTATCACAATTCTTCAGAAAATCAAGGGTCTTTCTAGTCAGAGGATTCCTCCCTTCAGATCATTCTATCTATTGAGCCAGAACAATCTTCATAATTCATAGGCTTGCAGGTGGCTCTTAATAAGCCTAAGGCCTTCAAGGCCTCTCAAATTCCTGTAGAATGAAGGCCAAATACCTTAGCCTTGCAGTAAGATTTCTCTAGCTGTATCATACTGGCATCCTGCATTAATTTCTTCCTTTTCTTCTTTTTTTCCACAAACACTGATTGAGCACCAGCTGTATGAAGGCTGGGTGTTGGGGTGCTTCCAGTGATACAATGACAAACATGACTGTGGTTCCACATAGCTCACAAATTTTAAAGGGGAGGTCAGATAAATATGATCCAAAGGAAGAAGAAGGAGAAATTATTTCTGATTCTGTGTGTATGTGTATGGGGTAATGGTGATCAGAAAACTCAGAGCTGGACATATAGTAGGTGCTTACTCGGTACAAAAGTTGTTATGATGAAAGTTGTTGGAAGGTTAATATGGTAGAAGGGATTGCATTGGGTCAGGATGGAGATTATGAAGTCAAATATAATCGATCAAAGGAGATGCAGGGAAGTGTGAACCTTGGGTGCCACTGGAGACTGTCAGTGAGAATAAGATGTGGGTAACCACAAAAAGAAATGACAGAGAATTAGCAGGAATATGCCTGAGGAGGAGGACGTTAATGATACCAATACAGTTTCTAGTCTGGTGTGAAGGTGCTCTCAATATCAAAGAAAGGAAAATCAAGAGGGAGTTTAAGAGAAGAGTGTTGGAGTCCTCGACTTTGAGGACCCAGTGGGATATTCCAAGGGAAGTGTCCTGTGGCTATCTCGGAGGAGAGTGCCAAAGTTTGTTGGAGTGGAATTAAAGTAACAAATGAGAGTCTGTGGTACAGAAGGTATTTTTGAAGTATAGGTAAGATTTCTAAAAAGAGAGAGTTTGGAGAGAGAATTATTTTCTTCTCATCATTTGGCCTTCCTGCTCCAGGCCTGCCTTTTGTGTCCCAGAGATCCCCTGGAAGAACCATCTCTGCCTTGCTCTTGCTATGCGCCCAACTCTGATGTCCTCTTCTTCACTCAACAAGAGAATCTTATGTTTGTTGAGTTCTCCGGATATTTCTTTAGCATCAGCTACATACCAGGCACTTAGCTAGATGCTACAGGTTACATAAATGGGACCTCCAGGGGATGTCTTTAATCTCTTTGTCCAAGCCCCAGCCCACAATAACCTTTCTCTCCTCCCAATCTCTGCAGCATATGCTGCTCCATATCTGACATTTAGCACGAGTACTGATACTTATCCACCTAGGCATTGGGTTCCTGACGAGCAGGTACTGTCATACTCTGGTTAAAGCTCCCTAAAGGCCTAACACAATGATTTGCACACAACTGGTGCTGTTCTAAGGCTATGCTTTTATTTACTAGTATTCTCCCCTGCCCTCTGCCACCAACCCCTTTATATCTAGTGACACCATTTCTTACATCTTGATTTTCTAGTTTGATGACTCACGTCTAGATAAAAACATGACTTGTTATGACTCACAAATTATAGAGACAATTTTAATAGAGAGGCACTTCTGCTTACCTTGTCATTCAAAAGAGCTAAAGTGCTTTCTACATGCTAAATAAATGAAGATGCTATAAACACTGCAGCGAGGAATGAAGTGATAATTAGCACTTAAGTAATTAATCACCCAGCTCAGTCCATGTGGGTAGTTAGGTACAGTTGCTGTTAAAATCATTTTTCTTTTGTTAAAGTGACAACATTTCAAGAAGAATTTGGGTTAAAGATTTCCATGGTTTTGGGATCATGGAATCATCAATTTCAGAGGTTAGAGAGCAGGAGGTACTTGCTTAGCAAAGGATAAATGGTTCCTGCTCAAGGCCAACTGTGAGTAACTGGTAGAAGATCCAAGGTCGTGTTTCAAAACGGGGTCTAAGGTAGAGTCTGAGGTCAAAGGGAAAGTGTCATGATGGAAAGGGTCCACTACAAGTGAAGGTGGTAAAGGCAAATGCTTACCTTCCTGGGCCACATCCTCATTCTACAGATGAAGAAACTGAGTCTTGGGAGAGGGACATTTTCAACAGATGAGCATTTTTTGAGGGCTACTAGGCACTAGGCAATTTTCCATGTAATATGAGCGTCCCCTACACTTAGATATTGTATTCAGAAAAAGGAGCACTGTTTTAAAGTCTATTAGCACAAAGCATGTCGTGGAAATTGCATGTGCATTTCTCTATGTTTTCTGGTATACTAGAAAGAAGGAAAACACACTCATGCATTTCTTTTCAGTTACCCTCTCAGCAAACAAATTGAATGTTGATTTCTTAACCTAACTTTTTTTTTATAGATTTTATTTATTTATTTGACAGACAGAGATCTCAAGCAGTTAGAGAGGGAGGCAGAGAGAGAGAGAGGGAAGCAGGCTTCCCGCTGAGCAGAGAGCCTGATGTGGGGCTCAATCCCAGGACCCTGAGATCATGACTTGAGCTGAAGGCAGAGGCTTAACCCCCTTAATCTAACTTTCTAACTATAGTTACTCTTCATACCTTTTAATTTTCACAAGTTTTGATCCCCCCCCCCCCCCCCCCCGGAATAGCTTCACTTACATTTTCAAATCAGTTGTCTCTGTTCAAGATGGAGGTCCCTTATGTAGATGACTAATACTCTTTGGAATTTCAGAATAAGCAGAGGCTAATTAATGAATTTGTTCATTTTCTTCCTCAGCTACAAAGCATTTGGTAGTCATTGTCTTCAGTTATCTCACATAGTCACATCCCCAGAGTGATTTTAGTCTGGATATTAAACAGTCTGACGCAGATGGTAGAAGAATTTTGGCTTTAAATTTAAATTTTAGATACCTTAATAGGCACGTTTCAGGTATGTAGTTATATGATTAATGAGCATCTGGAATTATGCATTATGTCCATGGAGTTTAGGTGGCTCTGTTTTGTTGGATAGATGTTCAGATTTACCCAAGGGAAGGAACTCTGCAGAAGGCTTATATTTGACGCCAGACTCTGTCTTTCAGCTACTCTGTGACTTTTGGCAAGTTATATTTAACTTCTGTATCTTTATCTATAAAATAGGGGTTACAGGTTTACTTTGTTTTATTGCTTTATAGTGATTCAAAGATACTGTGTTTTTTTACAAACTGAAGGTTTGTGGCAATCCTGCACTGAGCGAGTCTATTGGCTCGTTTTTCCAACAGCATTTGCTCATTTTATATCTATCTCTGTGTCACATTTTGGTAGTGCTTGCAGTTTTTCAAACTTTTTCATTATTATTATATTTGTTGTGGTGATCTGTGATCAGTGATTACGATTCACTGAAAGCTTAGATGATGGCTAGCAATTTTTAGCAATAAAGTATTTTTTTAAGTAAGATATGTTCATTTTTAGCCATAATGTTATTGCACACTTACTAGCCTACAGTGCGGTGTAAACATACCTTTATATGCACTGGGGAACCAAAAATTTCTTTGACTTGCTTTATTGCAGTGGTCTAGAACCGAATATGTAATATCTCCAAGGTATAATGAAGTCTTCCTTTTAGGCATAGTGTGAAAATTAATTAAATATTGTAATAAAGCTTATATCTAATGGCTTCTCATCTATTTTGATTATCTATTGTTGTGTAAAAAATTACCCTCACAACTTCATAAATTAAGACAATACCATGTTTGTATCTTCCCTGATTTTGTGGGTTGACTAGGCCTTTCCTCTACTACCTTCTGTGTTGACAGGGGTCCTCTGAGGGCTCTGTTGGTGTGGAACATTCAAGACAGCTCCTTCATATGTTTGAAAGTTGATGTTACTGTCACCTGGAGGCTCTATAGGGCTATTGAGCATACCAGCTGAGTTCTTCATGTGGCCTCTCCATGTGACATGACAGCTAGGTTCTGAGAGAAAATGTTCCCAGTACACAAAGAGGAAGGAAGCAAAACTGCTCGTCCTTCTGTGGCCTGGACTTGAAGTCCCACAATCTCACTTTACCTATTCTCCTGGCCAGACCTCTCACGTGGCCAGGCCAGGTATAAGGGCATGGATCCTGGCTTCACCTCCCCAAGAATGACATGTGTCAACGAGGAGTGGGGGAGTTGTTGGGCTACACCTGCAAACTATCACCTCACCACATAAAGGATCAAATCTAAAATCCTTACCATGACTTACTAGGGTTGGTCCTCATCTCCCACCACCTCTGCCCTCCCTTCTGCTTTCCCTCCCCTCTTACCACACAGATCACCTTGCTCTTCTTCAAATACGTAAATCTTGTTTCCACTTTGGGGTCTCAGTCCTGCTCTTCCTTTTTCCTAGAATGTTCTTACCTTAGTTTTTAGCCTAGTCTGTGGATTTCATTTCCAGTTTCTCAGAGGCCCTCTTTCCTAACTATCTTGTCAAAAAATAACACGTACCTCACTCTGCTATCATACTATTTTAGTTTTCTTTAGTTTTGCTTGTATTATTTTAGTTCCCTTCAAAAAGACTCTGGGACAAGAATGTATGAGATACCTTGAAGTATTTCATTTTTTTTCCTTATCATTCACTACCTGATGTTCTTGTGCTTTTGGTTAGTGCCTGTTTTTCTCACTAGAAATAGGTTCTGTGAGGGCAGGGATATTGTCTTATTTACTAAATATTTTTAGGGTCTAGAACTATGTTTGAACATAGTAGATCTGTGTGTATATAGACATACATATACATAAACATGCAGGAATTAAATGAATGAATGTAGAAGTCTTTGTAAATTGTATAGAGTATTATGATTATTGGGAAGAGATATAATTCACTCTCTTTCTCTAGTTGAGTCATTCTTATTTATGAAACTATTTACTGAGTGCATGCTATATCTAAGATCCTGTGCTAAGGACTGGTTATTTATAGAATTGACATGGATTCATCATACTTGACTTATAATTTGTGTGTTAGATCAAATGACAACAAGGTCTAGGTTACCCCCTCATAAAGAATTTTACTTATCTATATTCCATAGATTGGCTTTTTAAACCTGTCTGTCAACCTTGCAATTCCATACCCCAAATCACAACTTTACAATGAAATGCCTGAATGTAGTTAGCTGTACGGATGCTCCTGGACTGGGGGAGATAACACGACCATTCATTGGGTGTCTACTCTTCTCCCTGTGTCTCCTATATCCTGTCTCATTTCATTAGCACCACATCTGGTGAGGCAGAGCTTATGGCCTCCAGTTTAGAGACGAGGAAACTGAGGTTCAAAATGCTTCAATTCTCCCATGCTCTAGTGCCTAGCTCAATGGTGTTTATAAATATTTATAAAATACTGAACAAAAAGACAAGTTAACTAAATTGTTTTTAAAAATACACCTGGAATGGGGTGGCTCAGTTGGTTGAGTGTTCCACTCTTGATTTTGGCTCAGATCATGATCTCAAGGTCCTGAGATTTAGCCCCTGCCGTTAGGCTCTGAGCTTAGCTGGCAGTCTGCTGGAAATTCTCTCTCTCTCTCCCTTCTCCCACTCACATGTTCCCTCTGTTTCTCAAATAAATGAATCTAAAAAAAAAAAAGATATCAATCAATCAATCAATCAATCACCTGGAAGTTGAATATACCTGAATTTGAACCCAGGCTGATGGGCTCCAAAGGCCAAATGATTTCCATTCTGTGAAAGCCAGGCACTATTGTCTTAGTAACATCAGTGTCAAGCCGAAAAATTTGAGAGGGAGAGAAATCTTAGAGGTAAGAGTTACAGATCCATTTTGAAAGTGGGATAGAGGCAGGAAATGAGAAAATTATTCTAACAGGTATTTTATATTAGATGCTATAGTTGGTTCATTGTGGAACATCTGTTTAACATCACATCCAGAATAAAACTTTACCTCTGATGTTTTTGGCTCGTGCTGCCTAGAAAATGTTGGGTGATCTACGTCCTTTGAATATTAATGAAGCAAATTATCTCCAAATATGCCCTACTGTGTCTCAACTCCAGGAACCAACATGGCTCATTAGACTCCTGTTGATTAGAAATGTTAAAGTGGGTTTTCTTTCTTTTCATTTTAATTAAATAAAGTTGACAGGCTTTCTTGATTCCCAGTTGTCCAGGACTCCCAACCTGGAGTGAGAGGAAATGGCACCCTCTTCTAAAGAACCCTTGCTGGGCTGTGCTGGGTTTTATTCTTTCTTGAAGGACCCCAGGAAGCAATCAGTACATTTTAAGACAAATGAGAGCCAAAGGTTTTGCTCTTGAGAGAAAAGATAGAGAGAGAGAGAAAAAAAAAATTTCTAATGTAATTGCAGGTGAGTGGTTATGGAGATTACAAATTAGGTCAGGTTGGTCTGCTGAGTGTCACAATACTGTGTAGGCAGTAAGCACAATTGTAATTCTCCACCATCCGGCTGAGCCATAACAAAAGACTGCAGTGATTCAAGGGCACTTAATTTTTTCATCTCGATGGGTTGATGCACAGCCATAGAGACTGTGGGCAAGATCATAGCTGAGAACCCTATCATCCAAGGAAGACATATACTTTGATTTCTGTCTTTTATTTCCTATGTCACATAAAAGCATCTTAACCTTAAGTTGTACCATTCTTTGGTCAGTTTATAACCACATAAATACCTTCTGAGAGTGCAGTGAACAGGGGCAGGGAATAAAGACCTAGTACCGGACAATTTTGTGATATGTAGGAAAAGGAAAGGAACATGCCTTTTCCTTTAACTTCCTCCCTACACTACATCATCTTCTCCTCTGTGCTAAATTGGACCAAAAGATCAGTTAATACAGTCTCCTACCCTTAAGGCAGCAGTATTCCCAATGTAAAGATGACCTAACTATACCAAAGAAGGTAAAAGTGACTTCCTTATTGTTACAAACAATTAACGGATTAAAATATAATGAGAACCCGAACCTGGTACTGTGTTAAACACTATGGGAATAGAAATAAATAAGACATAATTATTATCCCTAAGAACTACTATCTCTACTCACTGGATGACCTGGGACATTCAGTTCACCAGTTAGTGATACTGTTCAGTTCCTACTCTGGGCCAGGATGTAGGTAAAATCACTTTTCTAGTCAAATCACTTCCCTTCTCTAGGATTCCAAGTCTTCATTCCTTTTACCCTCAAAGTCTATCTAATCCTAGAAAAGAGACGTGGGCATGAAGAGAAGAAACTTGGGGGAAGAAAGTCCTTTCTCAATCATCATGTATCTAACCACCTGTCGCGTATCCCATGCTGTAGGGGTTTGTTGAAATTCAAAGATAGCTAAGCTGTACTCTCTCCTCAAGGACCTTGCAGTTTGCTATGGACTGAATCCTGTCCCCCTCCTCCCCCCAAATTCATATATTGAAGTCCTAACTCTCGTGGGACTGATTTTGGAGGTAGCATCTTTAAGAGGTAATTAAGGTTCAATGAGTCTTCAGGGTGGGGCCCTAATCCAATAGGACCTGTAGCTTTATAAGAAGAGGAAGAAAGAGATTTCCCCCTCTATTTATGAGGAGTAGCAACACTCAAGCCAGGAAGCAAGCTCTCCTCAAAACCAAACTCTGCTGGAAACTTGATCTTGGGCTTCCAGACTCTAGCACTGAGAGAAACAAATTTCTGTTGTTTAAGCCACAGTCTGTGGTATTTTTTTAACAGCCTGAGCAGACTGAGTCTAAGAGGGCAATCAAAATAGCACACCAAACCATACAAGATAGAGTATAGTTGTGGTAAAATACTAAGTCATGGTTCCTAACTGTTTTGAAAATGATCATTTCTATCTCATATAATTCCTTTATATATAATCTGATTTATACTTTCAAAAAATTGTTGATTAAGGAAATATTTATGTATGTGTAATTTGGAAGTTTTTTCTGTAACTCTAAAATGCCTGATGAGTTCTCAGCCTCAGGTCTTAGAACAGATAGAATAGAAGGTGAAAGCAAGAAGAAAGCCTGGCAGCAAAAGCATGTAAGGAAAGCTCTTTATGTCTAAATAGGCTGAATTTAGAATAAGAAATGCATTCTGGAAGAAGAAGAATGGGAAAGAATCTCTCTATAAAAATAGTCCCAGCCATGGCCATTTCCCCAACCTCTGCCCTTTCTTTTACCTCAGAATTCATGGTAGGTTGGACTATAATCTCAAACAGCAGTGTGCTGGAAAACTGACAGTCTGGAGAAAACTCTGATTTGTGGTGTTTGCCCATTTCTGTGGTATAAATGCTCCCAGGATGACTGATTTCTTGCTGCACTTGGCATCACTGGCCATGGAGTTGGGAAGATGGAAGCAGAGTTGGCTCTCAAGAATCAATCGGAGGCAACTTTAGCACATTATTGTAAGGACCCTTAGAAGTTGTGTTATTCCAAACTTTGATGTGTACAATTTAACCATCCCTGGTGAGGACTCAAGGGCTCCCCTGGGGTCAGTGATATGGCCTAAACTTCCAAGCCCCTGTCTCTCTTTCCCTATAGCCTTTCTATTTGCCTTAAATCAGAGCAGCTCTACTTTAATATACACATTGGGTATTTGGGTAAAATACCACTTGAACAAAGCTACTTATACTTTATGTCAATGGGTAATAATTTGGTGTTTTCCAGAATAAAGGCTCCAAATATGTTAATATTTAGTGTATGATCACGGAAAGTTTTTTAAAAACTGGGAATGCTACTTCTTTGTGTATTGGTTACAATATACATTTGCATATAAAGTGTTCTGAAAACTCCTGCAATAAATAATCTTATCTCAGCTTTGTTGTAATTCAGTCTTTTCCAAACTTCTTTGATAAACAAATATTATCTTCTTTGATAAACAAATATTATCTTCTTAAACATTCTGCAGAGCACAATTCTATGATTCTATGTGGCACTCTTTTGGGATATCTTTCCCCTATATTTCCTAAAGTTATCTTGGCTCTTGGTTGAAACCCCTACTCTACTGGTTAAAGAAAGGGCCAGGCCCTTGAGAAGATTTCTGAGAACACTTAGGAGGATCTCCAGCTCTACATTCTTGCTTTGGTTGTATTTGTGTGTGTATGTGTGTTTTTCTTCTACTTTTCTGTTTTTTGATTCTATCCAAATACCAGTGTTCTCTGGAAAACTTCCTTTTCATCAGCTCCTTCTTAAATGTAATGGCTCTATCTAACATGTATTATTCCAAGCAGAGCCTGGGAAAAATAGGGCTATTATATTTCATGGATTCTAATATGCACTTTTTAAAAAACACTTTAACATGTCTGAAAGTGAGACCAAACTTACAGTTAAAGTTTAGTCTAAGTGGAAGCATTTTTTTCTTTCAATATTACATAAAATAATGGTGTATCTTAGAATCCATATCATCTTAGATCAATACATATGAACTCTAAAAACCTGCAGACTTGAGTTCCATGAAACATTATAGGTGCCTCATTTGTATTTGTTAAATGAATGAATAAATGAATAAATGAATGAACAAAACTTTGTTGTTCCTGTTTTTCCAGGAACAATAATTTCTATTCCCTAATAGAAATACGGGTCTCAATCCTGTTTCCTAATTTAGACACACCTTCACACACAAATACATACATAAGCAATTGTGTGCGCAGGTGTGCACACACAGGGAATTTTCTGAAATCAGCTCTACTAACAAATTAAGATTGGATGTTAGACTTATCTCTTCTTCAGACGGTCCATGGACCATTTCATCAATTCAGGTTCCAGATGTTCTTCTTTCTCCTTTTCCCTCTTTTCTCCTTTTTTCTTTAAGATATGATTGGCATAGGGGTGCCTGGGTGGCTCAGTGGGTTAAAGCCTCTGCCTTCAGCTCAGGTCATGATCTCAGGGTCCTGGGATCAAGCCCCACATCAGGCTCTCTGCTCAGCGGGGAGCCTGCTTCCTCCTCTCTCTCTGCCTGCCTCTCTGCCTACTTGTGATCTTTGTCTGTCCAATAAATAAAATCTTAAAAAAAAAGGATATGATTGGCATATAACATTGTGTGAGTTTCACTTGTGCAGTGCATGGGTTTGGTACTTTTCTCTACTGTGAGGTGATGGACACTGTAGTGACAGCACCTCAATCACATGACATAATTACTGTTTCTTTCTTTTTTTTTTTTTTCATTAATCTTAGTTCTCCATTTTATTAATTTTTTCAGCGTAACAGTATTCATTCTTTTTGCACAACACCCAGTGCTCCATGCAAAACGTGCCCTCCCCATCACCCACCACCTGTTCCCCCAACCTCCCACCCCTGACCCTTCAAAACCCTCAGGTTGTTTTTCAGAGTCCATAGTCTCTTATGGTTCGCCTCCCCTCCGACGACGTGGATGGAACTAGAGCGTATCATGCTTAGTGAAATAAGTCAATCGGAGAAAGACAACTATCATATGATCTCCCTGATAATTACTGTTTCTTTTTTTGTGGTGGGACTACTTGAGATCTAGTTTCTTTACAAGTTTGATTGTTATAATACAGTACTGTTGTGTATATTCACTACACTCTACATTGTATCTCTAGGACTTATTTACTATTGGCTGCAAGTTTCTCCCCTTAACTAAAATGTCTCATATTCCTCCATTTCCAAACCCCTGGCAACCAATATTTTACTCTTTCTTTTTACAAGTGTGCCTTCTGATATTTTACACAGAAGTGATATCATGCATTATTTGTTTTTCTCTCTGACTTATCTCTGTCTTAGCTAGTGTCCTCAAGGTCCATTCATCTTTTCACAAAAGGAAAGATTTTCTTTATTCTCATGGCTGAATTCCAGTGGTGTTTGTGTGTGTGACATCTTCTTTAACCACTCCTGTCTTGGCTTTTGTGAATAATGTCGCAATTAACATAAGAATGTAAATATCTCTTTGATGTCCTGTTTTCATTTCTTTTGGGTATATACCGAGAAGTGGGATTGCTGGAATCATATGGTAGATCTATTTTGAATTTTTTGAGGAATTTCCATATAGTTTGTCAAAGTGGCTGAAGCAGTTTACATTTCTGCTGACAGTATACAAGCATACCTCATCTTATTGTGTTTAACTTTATTGTGCTTTTTGCATTGCATTTTCTTACACATTGAAGTTTTGTGGCAACCTGGCATCAAGCAAGTCTATAGGTGCCATTTTTCCAATAGCATTTGATCACTACATGTCTCTGTGTCAAATTTTGGTAATTCTCACAACATTTCAAACTCTTTCATTATTATTTTATTTGTTATGGTGATCTGTGATCAGTGATTATGACTCATAGAAAGTCCAAATGATATTTGGCATTTTTTATCAATAATTTTTAATTAAATACATTTTTTCACACATAATGCTATTGCACAATTAATAGTATAGTAAAACATAACTTCTATACGTACTGGGAAACCAAAATTCATTTGACTTATGTTAGTGTGATATTTGCTTTATTGTGGTGGTCAGAACCAAACCTACAATATATCTGAGGTATGCCTGAAATAAGCGTTCCTTTTTCTCCATGTCACCAACACCTTTTATCTCTCTCTTTAATTTTATTTCCTTCTGTCCTCTCTTCTAGATCTTTTTCCAATCAGAATAAAAACAAATTCTTTCCCTTTTCTTGTGCCGAGACATATACTCATCTCAAGCTTTTCCCATCCATGCTCAGGGTGACACCACCTCTCCAGGGCCTTGACTGTATGTTCTTGGACTAAGATTCTTTCTCCTAGACTCCATTTAGAAGGGGAAGGAAGTAAAGGGTAGGTGTGGTTTTATTTTTAATTGGTTAAATACACATCCCCCCACAACATTCCAGGGCCATCCTATTACTTCAGTTTTATTTCCCCTTAGTGATGCTATCTTCCAAAGCAAGGAGGTCCATTTGCAGATCGTTCTAATAGTCAGAACCTTGTTATATACGTGTGTGTGTGTGTGTGTGTGTGTGTGTGTGTGTATATATATATATATATATATATATATATAAATAGTTATTGATGGATTTAAAGACAAAAGCCACATTACCTATGAATTTTCTATTCCACACATCATTTCTTCCTTTGCTTTCTTGAATGTCAAGGCTCCCAGATTCTTTATCATTGATATCTGTCTCCTTAGTTATATTCTAGTTTGTCAGCCTTCAGCTGATGGTGTGGCTGCCAGATCTTAGTGATACACTTCATGTGTAGCTTAGCGGCAGATAAGACATTATATTCTTCATATAATTTGTAATCCTACCTATTTTATTTCCTTGTTCATGGCTTTAAGTCTTTGTTACAATGCAGATACATGGTTCTTGTCTTTTTGTCCACCTTTTTATCAGAGGTGTCTGGCAAGTAGTAGATGTGTAACACGTGTGTTGAATGACCAACTGAATGAATAAGCTGCCCTTTTTCTAGCGTTCCTCATAGATGCCTCATAGCCATTCATGTATTTCATCGGTGAGTTCTCCTGGTGTCCTCAAATGCTGTTTATTAGAAACCTAAACATAGAAAGTATTTTATTTATTTACTTTTTAAGACTTTATTTATTTTAGAGAGAGATTGAGAGGGAGAGAGAGAGAGGAAGAGGGGCAAAAGGGGAGGGAGAGGGACAAGCAGACTCCGGGCTGACTGTGGAGTCATAGGCAGGGCTCTTTCTTATCCTGAGATTATGACCTGAGTCGAAACCAGGAGCTGGATATTTAACCAACTGAGACACCCATGTACACCCACAAAAAGTGTTTTGAAGACTCTGGACCCAGTTTGAGTTTCATGTCTCTTCTATCTATAGCTATTGGTATGTGATAGATAGTGCTAGAAACTGGTATATCAATATCTGTCCATATTTATTTTCTCTAGTCATTATCTTCCAATCATTCTTGCCTGACAGAAAAGGCAGAAGCAAAATAGAAATTGAGCAATTCTTTTTTTGTCCATTATCTGCCATTTTTATTTATTTATTTATTTTAATATGTTTTTATTTGAGAGGAAGAGAGAAAGAGAGAGCATGAGCCAGGGGAAGGGCAGAGGGAGAGAATCTTAAGTGGACTACATGTTGAGCATAGACCCTACCACAGGGCTCAATCTCAGGACCTTGAGATCATGACCTGAGCTGAAACCAGCCACCCAGGTGCTCCTCCATCATCTGTCATTTTTAAACCATCCTTTCTCTGTTCTGTGAAAGACTTAAGAAGGGAACTCCAACTCAATTATGGATGCTATGCCATGGGATGGGTGGATTCTGTATGGAATGACCCAAACCTGTATCACTAATTCTACTTTTGTTTTTGGATACACACTGAATTTTCTTGTATTGTGAGCCTTTCCCCTTATTGTATGACTTGGTCATAATTAGAAGTTATTGAGAGCAGGGCCTTCTTTGTCCTCTTCACCATTCTATTCAAATTTGGTATTTGCTTTAGCAAGAGGTGTTGAAAATCCAGGAGAACTTGTGTGACTTGTGGCAGTGCTCTTGACCTGAAACCTTCAGAAGTGCCCTTATTCACGGGAAGTTGATTTGGCTCTGCCTGCATGCCAAGAGACAGGAAGGGAAAGTGAGAACCATGGAGGGAAAAACACCCTAAGAATAGAGGTATGGGTGGGGTTAGCTATTAGATTTCCATATTATCCTATCACAGGCCATTATGTAGATGCTAAATATTAGGAGCATATCTTCACTTGGAAGAGTATCCACAATGCAATATTTGCCTAAGAAAGAAAGCAGCAAAGATGCATAGTATAGTAAGATGCATCAGAGGATCACATGACATAAGATCTGTGTGTGTTTGTGTGTGTGCGTGTGTGTGTGTTCATGGTTTTGTTACACACAGGAATAGGAAAGATACTGATCAGCCTATTAGTATTGACTAGACTGGGAGGTAAAGAATGAAAGAAAAGAAAAAGAACATAGTTCAGTGGCTATAGGTTTTTCTTATGGAGGGTTGTATTATTTCCTTGGTTTTCATAAATATGTTAGGATGTCCCTTTGGAAAGAGGAATTTTGTAAAAGATTCAAGGGAAAACAAATCTAAACCCCAATAACTCTTCAGAAGAAAAACCAGGGCAAAACTGGAGAAAAGTAGAATTTTTAGGCATGTTCTCCTTCTTTTCAGGTTTTTAAGGAACAGGGGAAAGATTCAGCTTTTCTGACTTGAGCTTGAATCTTGAGCATCACCGTATTTCACACATGATTGTAGATGGGTCATGGGGCCAGGAAGTTCTCCTGAATGCTGAAAACATGGGAGCTGTCTTCTCTTCTCCTTGTTGTTCACGTTTCTCAAAGGGGGCCATCCTGGAAGCAAACAAATGAAAGCTTTGTGTTTGTTGGGGGCAAGGGGTGGTAAGGGAAATGCCTACCCGTTTCCCAGGCCTCACAGTCACAGTGGTGTGAGACGCCTGTGGGAAAGTGACTGGTACTCACACATGTGCAACCTGGATTCATGGATTTATCACTGTCTGATTGAGGGGCACAGCTCTCAGCATTTCCTTAGGGCTCTATAGGGGAAAATGTGTGCTTTTCTAGACCCTGCACTGTCTAAATCCTAGAGGATACCCCTCCAGCTTATCTGATTTTATGTGAAGTATCTTACAACACTCTAAATTATAAGTGACTGACAGCACAAAATAATGCTTGTCTGTGGACAAGTAAATTCTGTCCTGTTGATAAGACTTTCTCGGGCGCCTGGGTGGCTCAGTGGGTTAAGCCGCTGCCTTCGGCTCAGGTCATGATCTCAGGGTCCTGGGATCGAGTCCCGCATCGGGCTCTCTGCTCGGCAGGGAGCCTGCTTCCCTCTCTCTCTCTCTGCCTGCCTCTCTGCCTACTTGTGATCTCTCTCTCTCTCTCTCTGTCAAATAAATAAATAAAATCTTTAAAAAAAAAAAAAAAAGACTTTCTCTTCCACTGTGGCAAAAACACGTTTGCCTCCATTTGCACATTCATTTTAAAATTCCTCATCTGTGAGTACTTCTCTGGATTCTTTTTTTTTTTTCCATTTTATTTATTTTTTTCAGCGTAACAGTATTCATTCTTTTTGCACAACACCCAGTGCTCCATGCAAAACGTGCCCTCCCCATTACCCACCACCTGTTCCCCCAACCTCCCACCCTTGACCCTTCAAAACCCTCAGGTTGCCCCAACCTCCCACCCCTGACCCTTCAAAACCCTCAGGTTGTTTTTCAGAGTCCATAGTCTCTTATGGTTCGCCTCCCCTCCCCAATGTCCATAGCCCCCTCCCCCTCTCCCAATCCCACCTCCCCCCAGCAACCCCCAGTTTGTTTTGTGAGATTAAGAGTCATTTATGGTTTGTCTCCCTCCCAATCCCATCTTGTTTCATTTATTCTTCTCCTATCTCCCTACCCCCCCATGTTGCTTCTCCATGTCCTCATATCAGGGAGATCATATGATAGTTGTCTTTCTCCGATTGACTTATTTCACTAAGCATGATACGCTCTAGTTCCATCCACGTCGTCGCAAATGGCAAGATTTCATTTCTTTTGATGGCTGCATAGTATTCCATTGTGTATATATACCACATCTTCTTTATCCATTCATCTGTTGATGGACATCTAGGTTCTTTCCATAGTCTGGCTATTGTAGACATTGCTGCTATAAACATTCGGGTACATGTGCCCCTTCGGATCACTATGTTTGTATCTTTAGGGTAAATACCCAGTAGTGCAATTGCTGGGTCATAGGGTAGTTCTATTTTCAACATTTTAAGGAACCTCCATGCTGTTTTCCAGAGTGGTTGCACCAGCTTGCATTCCCACCAACAGTGGAGGAGGGTTCCCCTTTCTCCACATCCTCTCCAGCATCTGTCATTTCCTGACTTGTTAATTTTAGCCATTCTGACTGGTGTGAGGTGATATCTCATTGTGGTTTTGATTTGTATTTCCCTGATGCCGAGTGACGTGGAGCACTTTTAAAGTGAGTAAAATATCTGTCTAGTTCTCTCATGGATTATGAGCTAAATATTTAATGTGTTCATTTTTATATCTGTATGGGAATCGCGCTTTACCCTACTTGAAGAATTATCTTTTAACAGTTTCTTGGAATACCCCAAGGGATTAAAACTAGTAGCTTATGAATGTAACACAAATTTGTATCATTTTTTCCCCTCCCACCCTGTTACACTGCCTCTTGCCCCTCACTCCTGGCTCTTCACCTTCACATTACCAAGTAAACTACATTCTGTAAGCTTTTGTTTTGGTTTCTGCTTTGGAGGCTAAGCAGTGGGTTGGTCAGGGAGCAAAGACATGGAAGCTATTCTACAAATATTTATTATTTGGGTAAATTGACAAAGTAAATCGGAATCTTGGAACTAAAAACGTAAGCCATAGGAGCACCTGGATAGCTTAGTTGATTAAATGTTCAACCCTTGGTTTAAGCTCAGGTCCTGATCTCAGGGTTTTGAGATCAAGTCTCACATCGAGCTCCATACTCTGTGTGCAGTCTGCTTAAAACTCTCTTTTCCTCTCCTCCTGGCCAACCCCACTGCTCACTCTCTCTCTTGAACAACAAATGAATAAATCTTAAAAATAAAACAAAACAATGTAAGCCATATATTGGAGATGGCAGAGCAACAAAATAAAAAGGAGCTTGGGTCTCCAGCAATCATGGCGCCATCCTATGAGCCCTAGACTGTGTTTACATGAGAGAGAATCAAACATCTGTCTTGTGAAGTAAGCCATGACACATGCATCTTGAGTTTTCTATCTCTCAGGACTGAGTCTCATCCTAACTGATTCATTCCCTTTTCCCCTCAAGCAGCCCTTGATACCAATAGGCTTATGAATCTGAATGGAAGAGGTAGAGCCAACATGAGGAGGCCACCCATGAGGGATTAAGTGTTGGCTGCCGTAGATCTGACTGACTGAACCAATAGAGTTCCACAGTGGGCTAGACCTCTGCTAGAAACTATCCTGGTTAAGAAGTGGCTTGAATGGATTCAAAAGGAGTAGGTAGTACTTAAAGTAGCAAAAGGGATGAGGTAGAAAGTTGAAGATACAAGATGGCCTGAGGAATTACAAGAAGGTGGCGAGAGTATAAAGTAGGCAGTGGAGGGTGAGGGGGAGAAAACCACATTAAAGGGGGCAGCAGGGCATGGAGGAAATGTGTGAAAGTTCTTAGAGTGCCCCTTCTCCTCCTGCCCACCCCCAAGGACAGCTGCAGGAGCCCTGAGAACTCTCACTTCCTAGAACCCCGTGACCGTTTCCTCAATGCCTCTGGATACTTGTGACTCCTTGCTTTCATCGGCCTCAAAGGGAGTTCCCATGTGGTTCAATGAAATGGAATAGGAAAAGGAGCTGACAGGATGTCTGTGAACACCCCCTTCTCCACCTTCCTTTCTCTGATGACACCTCTCTCCACACAAAGTTCAGTCCTCAGCAGTTTGTACCATAGTTTCAATACTTGATTCCTAATGGTGATAATTAAGCCATTTAGCTTGTCTACAGACACCAACTGGCATATTAAGTCTTTTCTTCTTATACCTTTTTTAAAAATAATGATCCTTTCATATCAAACACTCATTACAATAACAGTTCCCAAGTCTGGTGTTAATTGTGTCTCTTGTTATATAGTTACAGATCACACTGACTCTGGATCACACCATGTGATTATTTTTATTCATTAATAGCCAGCACTTGGGAAGAAATGGGTTCTACCTAGTCAATGTGGAAGGGGGGTTTTCTGATACCCACAAGAGGCATATCAGCAGTAAGAGTTAGGAAAGAGAGCTCAGACTTTGTAAAATTATAGGTGTTTAAATTCTTTAACATTATATCTGTCCATGTTGTTGAGGAAGTTCATTGCATGGAACTCAGAAAAGGAAAGGCATAACCCTACATAGCCCAAGTCTTCAAAAGAGAAATACCTAGGGACTCAATCTAGAAAGTTCAGTTAGATGATTGAGAGAAACATCTGAATAGCATGGATTTCAGACATCATTACAAATGAATCACTTGTGTGTGTGTGTATAAAATAACTTCTACAGAAATCTTCTAGAGTCTAGACAGTGTACAGGCTAGTTCCAAAAAACAAACAAAAGCAAACAAAAAACCACTAAAAAACAGCAACTGAAAGAAAACACACACATACACACATTTTCCCCTACAGAGCCTTATGGAAATGCTCAGAGCTGTTCCCCCTCAATCAGTCAAGGATGACCCCACGAGTCCAGGTTGCACACGTGTGAGTACCAGTCACTTTCCCACAGGCATCTCATACCGCTGTGGCAGTAATGTCCAGGAATCTACAGGGATATGTGCGAGCATCAGGCTGCATTTTTGCAAAGCTGACCCTAGCCCACAGGGACCAGTTTGCCTCAGCTGTGCCTAAAATAGAGGATTTGCATTTGTGTACTTTCCATAGGAAAACTGAGGCTCGGAGGGGTGAACATAGTTGTCCAGGGTCACACAGCTCATTAAGTAGGAGACTCTGGTTTCAAAATTTCAAAATTTCAAAATTCACACAGACTGTCTCCATAGCCACCCTTCCTACTCTTATATTCTAGGTTGCTTTTTACTGAAAACCACATGTAAACATGAACCATTGCTTAGGGGGGAGTTGAGGTGCCAGGTTCTGGATTTGTCTGGAAGAATAAAAATCCCCAAGAGCACACCTATTATAATATCTGTGTCTTGGTCTGGACAAGACATTAAGAATTTGTTTAATGTCATTAGTGTTGCCTAATATCAGAACCCTGCAGTCTTCCCCATCCATCCTCCGCCCCTCGTGCACACACACTTGGCCTTTATAGAAACAGCTTTGCAATATTTTTTCCTCACTTCTTTAAAGCCAGAATGAGTTATAGAATTGAGCAAGGAGTCCTTTGGAAAAGTGGAAAAATTGCCTTCCACAGAACCACTCTGGGAGCTTGTAAGTCTTGATGTAGAGGAAATGTGAAAGCAACACTGTCACCAGCTGTACAAATTATCAGTTGGTGTGTGGTCTGTGTGTGCTGGGGCTGGGATGGAGAGCATGGGTGCTTAGAAGACCATTGGATACTTAATCACAGTTCTCTGGGGACTTACAGGCTAGGCCAGAGGACACATTTAAGCCTGATTATTTATTTCTGTCGTGTACCTCTCAGGCAGATTATATATACGTATGTTATTTTACTTGTGACTTCCCTTTTTTTCTGGCCATATTTCTGTGTCTAAAAATCCTTTTCATCCCTGCGTGGAAAATCCTCATGTGGCTTCTCTCAGTCACGTTACCTTGACAATGGGAAATCAAGCAAAGCTTGTGAGCACCTCTCCTCTGCTTTGGTATAAGTAAATAATAGCGACTGTAGAATTTGTCTGAAAGAAGAAAAGTGCCACCCTGGAGTGTTGTGGCATGAAGGGTTTGCAGAATTTAGTGATATTTTGTGTTTTTCTCATCTGTTATATGAGCTCTGTGACCTTGAACAGGTGGCTGAGACAGCATCTGTACTGATTACAAAGGCTAAACCGAGTTGGTAATCCCCACCTCACTCAAAAGGGCTCAGGGAGGGCAGCATGAGACAATTGGATTGGAAAGTGCCTTGTAAACTATTAAGTGCCGCGCTACCCAAGATTCAGCAGATGCTAACATTTTTCTCTGTGACCTTCAATATGAGAAAAGCCAAGGGTGTGAATATGTATTATAACTCACCCAAGGCCACAATGCAGGGGCACAGGCTGATGGCATCTGAATTTGTTGATGCTATCTACGGCTAAACTTGGAGAAACATCATCTTGTTGGTTGTCTTTGGGAAATAGCACATGATAGTAAAGTTGTATGGTAACTTGCCATATTCCACACAACTGTTTTCCATACACGCTTCATGTATTATATCTGACTATCAGCACAAACAAATCAGGGAGTTGATAGAATGGGGAATAATCAGGAAGCAGCCCATAGTGAAGGATGCCATAGAACTTCTCTGCACTTGTTTATTCAGCTTACATTTGCAGAGCTCCTACTGTGTGCCAGATAGTATGCTGGGTAGACATGTATCTTGTTGTTTGTTATTGTGACTGAGGCATGACCACATATGGCAATGAAAAGAGAGGCAGCTGTGAGGCTAAATGGTAGGTAAATTCTGGAACTAACATATGCTTCCTACCCTAGGCTAGGGGTCTCTGGCCTTAGCTTTGCAAATCAAAACCCAGGCCAAGAGCTTGGAGCTGCTTAAAGACCACTCCTCAGAGGTTGCTAAAAGCTGTTAAGTGAATGTTCCCACTTTCCATCTGTCCCTCTAATCACAGCCTCTGTGCTTCTTATAGTCACAGCAAGTTCCCACATGGAGGGCGTGGGAGCCAACAGGACCCACCTCTGCCAGCTCTTTATTAAATACGATTCTCCGAAGGCTCCTCTCCAAACTCAGGAGGAACCTGGAGCTGCTGGCTTGGGCTCAAGCTCCCAACAGCAGCAACTCAAAGATGTCATGTGGTTTGCACTAATTAGACCCGCCATAGCCATTACCAAGGAGAGCCAGAGCGTTTAGGCAATTAGTGATGATTTGGCTAGTGTCCACAATTGCCAGATGGCCTCTGCTAGTCCCCCACATTCTCTGAGAAATTACACATGGAGGCAAAGCTGATGTCCTATAAAGGCATGGACAGAGTGAATATTCTAGACATGTAGTAGGAAGAAAAAAATATACTAATAATCCTAATCATAAACATAGGTGCTATTTATTGACCATCAATGATGTACTAGGATTGAGGCTAAACATTTCATATGGTTATTAATTCAGTTCTCATATCATCCCTCTGGAGTAGGTGCTAAAATTATCTTCAGTTTAGTTGCGAGAAAACTAAGGCTTTGAGAGGTTGTTCGAGGTCACCCAGCAAGAACACTTAAATGCTGGAATTCAAACTCAGTTCTTTCTGGCTATGAAGTGCATTCAGAATCACACAGACCATTTTGTGACAGCATGATAGGAAGATCTCCTTGAAATATGTCAGTTCTCCAGCCTAGATTATGTCTCTCTTGTATACGTTTTTGTGGCATTAGTAAGCTGTTTTTTTTTTTTCAATATCCTTAACTGTCATATGCTAAATGCTTATGTCCTCTAAGTGCAATGAAGGTGGACTTTGTTGATTTCCTCACCACTTTATCTGCAACTATTTGCATTATGTCTCGTATAAAAAGTAGTCAACAATTTCTTGTTTATGAATTAATGAAAGCAGACAAGCAAGCAAGAAAAAGAGGATGAAAGAAAGAAGACATGACTCATGAGAAGAGGGACAGATCATTAGGTTTCATACATACAAGTATGTAACAGTGGTGTCCTGGTAAACCAGTTCTCTGCGGGGGAAGAAAGCACCTTGACTTGTAGTGTTTTACAGGTGTGCATACTCCCGCCGTGACCAGTCAAGTTAACATGATTTCACTGAACACAGAGTTAGGAAGAGATGCACAGTATCAGATCATGTCAGATTCCACAGGACTTTCTTTAATTTTTTGGAGTCCAGAGAGAGTCTCTGCCTTCCCTGATTTTCATTCTCCCCATCCACAGAATGAGGAGTCTGGGCTAGTGTTTCCATATTCTCTCTATCAGCTCTGACAGTCTCTGAGTCTACATAGGATGTCTTTCATTATTTTTCCCTCCTACTGGGGTGATGGAGATCAGGGGAGAAAAGATAGATGACTAAACCTCAAGAAGATAAAGTGAGGGCTCAAACCAATAGGCAATTATAGCACACTGGCTTCATGTTCTCCCTTTTTTCCCTTAGAAATATCTCCCAGCACTTTCAAAACAGGGTACTTTTTACATCTAGTTGAAGGAATCAATCCATTTGCTTCCCAAGTAAAATTCAGCTATGTCTCACTAATTTCAAAAGTCAAGCTTCAGTGGATTTTGGAAGGCTAGTACTTAGCGTCAGGATATAGCTGAAGATAAACCACCCTGTTACAATGTGCTGGAGAGGTGTAGAGAGACCTACAGTTTGTATATTTGCGAGAGACAAATGGATGCAATGAGAGCATGGTGATATCTCTATTTTATGCTCTTCTGCTTACTTGACCATCTCCTTTCTTTTTTCACTATTTACTCTATAGTATCCAAGCTGTCCATCCAGCGTAAATGTAAGATGTCACAGAATATCCTAGGGAGAATAGGAAACTGTTATTGTGATTTGTAATATGTGACAGCTGTATTTCTGCCTCTGCAATATTTTCAATGAATGGTCACTTGGCCTTAACATCTCAGTTTCACAGGCTCCTAAGCCACTATTCTGAGTGTTAATCTTATAGAAAATTTAAAACCATAGATTTTTATGAAAAGAAAATTCTTTCATGTAAAGTCACTATAATTTGGATAGTTCTGTATAGAAAGCCTATGTCAAGAGGTTTAGAGATTTAGGGACAGAGAATGAGCTGTACATGTTTGTCTTCTTCTGGGACTCAATAGTAAATGGATCATTCACGATGCTGATAGTCACCCACAGAGTCAGGCTAATTAGACCTTTCGCCTTGAAGTTCCTCTAACCCAATATGTACAAGGCTGTTATTTCAAACTCAGATTAGAAAGCATTTGTTGAACCACCAGTATTTGTCAGGCATGCTGGAGGGTTGAGGAGAGGGAACAAATAAAGAAAACAGGGACTTTTAATATGATAATACCAGAGGACATAAGTGTGGATAAGTAGTTAAGGAGGAGTATAATATGAATAGAAACAGAAATATGTAGAAGAAACACAAGACTTTGGGTCATGTGCTGGGGAAAGAAGGCTCTGGAGTCAGATCAAAAATACTTACTAGTCATGTGACCTTAAAAAAGTTACCTAACTCTGTAAGCTTCAGTTTTCTTATATAGAAAAAGAGATAAGAATAATTATGCCTATCTATTAAGTTGTTTTGTAGATTGTTGAGATCATGCATGTGAACAACTCACCATAGTCTCTGACATGTAGTGAATACTCAATAAATACCAGCTACGATGAGTTCTTTTCTTTGGAAGTAATATTTTGTGTGCGATTAATGAGAGTGTTTATGGATAGGAGTGGAATCAGAGAAAGGCATTGCAGGCAGAGTGACAAAGACATGAAGGGGTGAAAGACCACACTGTATTTGGGTAGCATTTACTAGACCAAATTAATCCAACAAATTCCGAAGGGTGGGAAGGGATGGAGTTTGAAAAAGAATACTGGAACAAGCTTGGAAAAAACTGATAGTCCTTGTAAAGAAGGTGACCTCACCCTGAAGGCCAAGGGGCCCAATGGAATTTTTAAGGCAGTAGTCAAATCTGTATATAGAGTTTGTTCAGGTGATACAATGAATTGGAAAGGGAAAGAATTTTGAAACAGGATAACCTACTGGGGGACTTTTGTCTTGAGACTCATATAGTTGACACCATGGGAGGGGGGAAGGACTCCCACAGATACATGTAGAATGAAGAGGACAATGGTGAAGGCCAGTGTGCCATGCCACACTGCAGGCATGGCAGAGAAACAAGTACTGACACTGAGGAAAGAGACTGTAGGAAAGCTGGCAGAGCTAGGGACAAAAAGAGGGGTTGGCTTCATGAAGATGTGGAAAAGGACATCTCTGGGAGGATAAGGTAGTTTAGCAATGTCAAGCCCCACTGAGATGCCAAGAAGGCTGAGACTTGAAAAGAGCCAAGAGTTGAAGCAATTTGTAGTTCATTGATGGCCTAATTAGAATGGTTTGCATAAATTCCTAGATTGCAGCTGAGAAGAGAAGTGGTGAGGAAATGGAGAGGTGAGTGTGTACAGCTTTTCAATTAATTGGGAGGTAAGGGATTAATACATAAATGTAATAACCTAAGGTTTGGGGCAGGGGAACAAGGAAGTTAAATAAGTTAGAAATAATTGGGATGCACCATCACTGTTGAAGGGGTTGGGTTTGGTTGAGAAAAAGGAATTGAAGCAACACAGAGAGAAGAGATCCCTGCAGAGTCTTGAAAAGAGTAGATCAAAAACTGCACATTGAGCAATTGATTGAAGAGGAAAACTTCTTCTATGTCAGGAGGGAGTAAAGGAAGCATGCGTAGGAAGATCACTAAAACTGGAGGTGGTGGCACATTGGCCTGTATTTTCTGTGTGGAACAGTTATACAGTTTGTCTTGTGAATAGAAGGTGGAGGCAGAGCCTGGATGCTTGACTGGATTGGTAATCTGTGGAGCAGGCCCCATGGACAAGGAGAAAGAATGTGAAGAAAGGCCAAAAAGATGTGAAAGTATCACATGATATAGAAAAGAGGGCATAGTTGTAATTTTCTCTGGGTCTGTGGGGAATCCTGGAAGCAGCAGCCGGGAAAACCTGTATGTAGGATGGATTCAGGGTTGGGATTGGCAGGAACTAGATGATGGAAGCGCAATTGGGTAAAGGAATAGGAGATCTCCAAAGGATTATTACTGATGTAGATATTAGTGGACCACATTGGCAGGGAAGGAAGAAGTGCTGGGAGGGGCTGAGAGGCTAGCATACTCAGGCAGTAGGGAATAGAAATGTGAGAATGTGTCCTTTGTCATCTTCCCATCACTCTGTCAGGTTATGATCATATGATCTGTGTCTATCTTTCCATCAGCAGTGGATATACGTAAGTGAGCAAAGCAACTGATACTAAATAATAGTATTCCAGAACATTCTATGCCAGTGGAGGTGACAGTGTTTATTCATTGAATAGCTCCTATGATGGCAACCAGAATGACTAGAACTTTTTAGGTTGACAAAGAGTTTCTTTGAGAATGAAAAAAAATCCCTGCATCCGATAATCTTACGATTTGATTTCTAGTAGCTCTGGAAAGACTGTATCTTTATTTTTCCTCTTTACTTCTTACCCACATTAAAAGAATATCCAGAAATGTATGCAAGAAAATGTTCATTAGGTATCTTAAGCATGGTCAAAGGAAGACTTTATCAAAGTAACTTGGAAGGTTCCAGTCACCCTAATTTACTCATAAATGTCTTATAGCTGATCTCAGAAATTCCTCCTGTAGTAAGTTCCAACAGGAGGTTAGTCATTATCTACTTGCTCTTCAATTCAGATATGCCTGGGTGAAGTTATATCTTCATGCCTTAGCGTGAATGAGTTCATCAGATAACTTGTGGAAGCTGAGGGTTATAGAGTTTAAATTCTTTGAGTTTTATTAAAGAAATATAACTGTATTTGATAGGAAGACTTGAAAATGTTATTAACAAAATGCTCAAGTGTTGCTGAGTTTGTCCTTTTTGGCAAGAGAGGGAAGAGGAGTACTTTAACCTGACTCTCCAGGAGGGGGTGAAAGTCTTAATGAAATTTGAATCTATACATGCTGTGTTTTTATCTTTAGAATTGACTGTCAAAATGTTTTTGTGTCATGACAAGGAGAATAATGTTTTACTACAAGGCTACTATTCACAAAACTTTTAAAAATTGTTATTAGAAGGTCCATTTTTTCATATAAACTATGATATATGATCATTTTGGAAATGTAAATTTGCTCTCTTAGGCTATAATAAACTCAAAGCCTATAGTGATTCAACCACCACTTTGAGAATAAACTCAACAAATTATTGATTGATCTGCCACTGTATATATTGGTTGTGTTTTGCTCTAAGGTAGCATTTTGTCTCTCTCACTCATCTTAGGAGTAGAAAGATCTGGGGAATAAGAATGCGTTGTTGCCCATAGTGGGTAGGTGATAAGCACTGAGATGAGAATGACAGACTCCCTTCTATTATTGGCTTAGATCTGGCAATGGAAGCAAATATATGGGGGAGAATACTGAACTGACATGCACATTTGAACATCCTCTTCTGGCCTAAAAATTCATCAGTGGCTCCCAGTTGTCCTTTGTATAAAGTCTAAACTCCTCACCGTGGTCAGAAATGCTATTCATGATCTGTCCCATGCATATCTCTGCAAACTTCCATTTTCACAATGTTCTGGCTGTACTTGTTCTTTATGGTCCCTACCTCAGGACCTTTAAACATGCTCTTTCCCCTACTTCTGTCATGGTTTTCATTTCTCTTCCTTAGTTTTCAGCTCAGATGCCACCACTTTGGAACTGTGTTTCCAGACCTAACTACCTAGAATAAGCCCACCTCTATTTTTATCTCACCTAATACCTGGCTTGACATCTCTATGATAATTACTGTAAATTGAGATTACTTTGTTTCTTCACCCAGTTCAGGCTACATAAAAAATGGACGTATCCACCTTAACTTCATTCAAGTTCCAGACCCGGTTGGGAGTAATGTTAACATGATGGTAAGAATCCTACCTATTTGCTTTTCCTTTCATTATTGTTACCTGGCACAGAGCACGGCACACTGTAGGCATTCAACAAATATTTGGTAAATGAATAAGTGATAATAATATTAACTTCCCATTGAATTACATTTAGGTCTTAGACAACTTGTTAACACAATGCGTATAGACATGTCAACCAGTTCCATCCCCAACTCCTCCGAGAAGGTCACTATTTCTACTCTCTAAATTAGTAGGAAGATTAAGTAATTTACCCAATGACTTTTAAGGTGCTAAGCGGTCGTTTATGTTTTGTTATGACATAAATTTGTGCTCTTAGCCATGACTTTTATTTCTCTTGCTATTTTTTAGGAGTAGCAGATTGGAGGTCCGAATTCAAATTGCCCAGAATTCCTTTTAAATACATGATAGTTGGCCAAGTTTTTAAACCCTGCCATCAATTTTCAAACCTTCCCAAATTTTCACGCCATTGTGGTGCCACTGTGCTAGTCTCAGTATTGAACCTAATTATATAGGAAGTTTTCCAAGGCTTCTCTTCCCCTCTGATTCGAATCTCAAGTCTCTGTGCCCTCCATTAAAGAGGTGCTAAGACATAAACAATCACTGTGAAGTATGTATTTTAATAGGTATTTCAAATGCATGGGGGATGTGCAGAATTCTGAGAAAACAGAATCTCAAACTCTGCAAAAGCTAGTCAAAATGGTATTTAATCAGCCTAGATTTTTATTCCTCCCAAGAACTCTGAGTCCCTGGAGCTCTTTTAATCTTGGCTCATTAAAAGTTAATATAATTTGGATTGGTACTATTCATTCTGTGTCTGGACACCTCATTTACCCAGCTTAGGCTGAGTTTCTGGGCACCAAGCCTACATAAAAAGTGTTTGTATTCACCTTACCTTCATTCAAGTTGCAAACCCAGATGGGAGTGATCAATAGCTGATCGTTGATAAATGATAATCGTTACAAAGAATACAGATTCAAATGTCAGCCACAGAATGAATGCCAGATATTTGTTTTTGGGTAATTCGATAATGTCAGGAGGTAACAAAGAGAGATTGCTATGCTGCAGTCATTACCCAGCCCAGGGGAGGAGTGTTAAGCATTAATACTTGAGCTGTGAAAGTATCAGAAACTTGATGTCCAGGCAAGCTTCTTAAGGGGCAGGAGAAGCTTAATAAGCCCCCAATTTTTAATCGTGTAGAAAGGACTACTGATGTATAGAATCTCCATTTTATGAATTAGACTCATTCTCTCTGACTGCTGCAGTACTAAATTTGTATAGAATTATGATCTGGAGAGTGATGGGGTGGCTTAGGTTTAGGGGGAAAAGAAAGTAGGCAAAGCACTACATTCAGACTAGAGTGATCTCTTCATAGCTGTAGACAGCTCCTGAGTAGTTACACCATTGCCTTGAGGATACACGTACTTTGATTTGTCCATTAATTTTTCTCATTCACTTATTTATGCATGCATCCAAAACAGTCTTACTATATGCAGACACTTGCCACATTAGGAATGCAAAAAGGTAAAAAAGGCTAAAATATGGATCTTGATTTTGGAATGGTTGTATTCTATGTAGGTGAAAAACAGGTATCAGCATAATCGTTATTAAGATACAGTATGATAGCTTCTGTGGTAAAAGTTCATGGAATTATCTGAACATAAATCTGAGAGTGTGTTACATGAATGATAAGGGGGTGGGAGAAAGTGTCATTATGAAGAGATTTTTGATATTGATCTTAAATGATGAACCTTTCATTATTCACCAGATGGGGAGGGTAGACAGAGCAGTTTGGGAAGAGAGAAACACTCTGTCTGGGTAAGAGCAACTATTCGCTTGAAAAAGAGGGGTGTATGAGTTGATACAGTGGGAACTGAAATTGTGATAAACAATGAAATAGTACCATGCTGAGAAGTGTTGTTTTTTAGTCTTATGTCCTGTTGCTCTGGCAGGTTTTAAAGAAATAGAGTCATCTATATGCTTCAGTGTTTTATATAGTGCATTCTCTGGAAGTGCATGGTGAAAGCATGGTAGAGTAGAAATATTTAAGTCTTTGAAGTTAGGGCTTCCATAACAGTCCATGTAAGAGCTGTTGTGGGATAGAGAGGCAGGACCATTATTGGTGTCATTCACTGCCATGGAGAACATGGAGGAATAACAGGGGTAATGACGGGAATAAGGAGCTTGAAGAAAGAACATGTTGAGTGTGAAAACACTTCCTTGCTGAGGCTAGAAGAATTGGAGGTATGGGGTCAGGGAGGAAGTTAGGGGTTTGAAAGATGGGTGTTCTGGGGCATCTGGGTGGCTCAGTGGGTTAAAGCCTCTGCCTTCAGCTCAGGTCATGATCCCAGGGTCCTGGATTGAACCCTGCATCGGTCTCTCTGCTCAGTGGGGAGCCTGCTTCCTCCTCTCTCTCTCTGCCTGCCTCTCTGACTACTTGTGATCTTTGTCTGTCAAATAAATAAATAAAATCTTTAAAAAAAAATGGAAGATGGGTGTTCTGATAGTTGGTAAAATTATGGGGATGAGGAATCATAGGGAGGTGAGAAGAAATCTGAGGATGAAAGCATGGTGAATACTGAAATCTACAGGGATGAGCAGAGGAGAAGGCAGTAAAGGAGACTGGAACACAATGATCAGAAAGGTCAGAGGGCAACTCTGAGGGAAACCCAGAGAAATGCTGTGTCCTACAACTGCATTAACAAACATCTCAGTGAAGAAGAACATGAGTTGGTTATTATAATGAATACAATTTATTAACTTTTTGGTTTTGCCAATTTGTATTAATAGTTTCGAATTTTAGTTGAATATCTATTTCATGTTAATAGGAGATAGTGAAACCTAATTATCGTGAAGCTAGTAATTATTTCAGAAGAATCTGGAAGCATATTGGTAAAAGAGGATGGAAAAACCTACATTACTACCTAAGAGTAAAGGAGACTTTTTCTTTGATCTTTGTATAATGAGAGAACCTCATTATCATATTTAGGAAGGTGATGTGTTTTAATAACAAAAACTTCTTAATTAATAGTTCCTATACTATATTTTTATAATTAAGCTTGGGTTGAAACCAGAGAGAACACTTGTCTCAGTTTTATTGGAGGCCTCTTGGCATTGAGTCAGACATGTTTGTTGAGTTGCGTTTATAGGTATTTCATGGTTGAATAGGGATGCTGGTTAAGTAATGTCTCATCTCTCATGTATTCATTCAGCAAATATTTATTGAGACTCTAAGAATAGCTTTAGACTCTGGAAACAAAGCAGTGCTCTCAAACGTCTGTACTCTCACAGGGTTATGTTTGGATATGGCAGGAGAGAGGAATGATCAATCAAATGTCACATACTGATAACTGCTTTGAAAAACTAAAGCAGAATAAGGAATAGAGATGACAGAAAGCCTTGCAGTTAAGAACCAGTGTCCCTGGGTCTCACAGCCTGTCTGCTGTGTCAGTGAAAACTGAGCCAGTGGGAATTCCCTGTGAATAACATGTGTGGATGAGCACTTGCTCTCAGAAGAAGCTTCTTTCATTCATGCTGTCTCCTCTGTTATTCTCCCATGTTGATTCTCATGGTCAGCAGCTGGTAGGTCCCAGGAACTCACAACGACCATGCTGTGTCTCCTCAGGCTCTCTCATCTACAGAGCGATTCTTCTGACACTCTGCTGCTAGATAGTTCTTTATCTTTAAACACCCCAGAGAGAGACCATCTTCCCATGGGCTTAGAGAGTGGCACCCTTTGGCTATTTATCCTTGGCTAGCCAGGTTTTTGGTTTTGAGTATTCATTTATGCTTTAATTTATCTTAGTTTAAACAATTATAACAGTCATGCATAACATTGGGGAAATGTTAAAATAATAATATTGAAAAATCCATGTGTTTTTTTTTTCTTTTATGCCCTTTGCCCCAATTTCTTGTGTTTTCAATCTACTCCCTAGAGGGAATTACTTTTAACAGTTTCTTTTGTATTTTTCCATCTATGCAGGAGTAAGAGGTAGAGTCCCTGGACCCAGTCCTACAATATTAAAATATCCAATCAATCTTTTCCATACGAGGACACAGGTTTTGCTAAGCTTTGGTGTCAACTGCTTCAGTGTTTTGGGTATCTCAGTAGGGCATCAGGGTAGAAGAGCAAACTGTCCTAAACCAATTCCACAGAACAGCAGTACAATGTGAAATAACAGACTTTGGTAAGAAACCCAAGACCTTTAAGGTAAGAAACTGACAAGAATGTATAGTGGAAAAGTTGTAGTGGCTAGGTTTATACTGGCAAAGCTGACTTTGATGTGGTCCCATTCCAGAACAAATTGTGACATGTGTTTTGCTTTGTACTTTGTACCACACTGACTTCTATTCATGGTGATCTTCATCTCCTGTCCTAGAATGACTACCCAGACTCTCAGTTTCCTCTATGAAAAGTCTGCCTCTTCAGATTTTGTCTTGTTGAGTCCCATGCTACTGAGATGTCTAATTTGCATCTAACAGGCATACTTTGCATATTTAAATTAGTTGCTTCTTCTTAAAAGTAAGTTTTTATAAAGAAAACTTTATATAATCATGCACAGAAAATATATATATTTTTACAAGTGGAATACAACTATAAAATTATATGTGATTAAAAACAAATTAATAGTATTAAATTATAGCTAGATCCTGTTGCCTGCCAAATTTCTTGAGACTAAAGTCCACTATTTCTTTGTGTTTGTGTTGGGGCAAGGAGAGAGGTAATTCTCCTGAAGGTATTTAGTAGATTAAAAGAGGAATTAAAACAAATAAGCAAAATTTTAAAATATACCTTTCTCAATAAAGAATACATCACCTAGACTCTCCAAGGATTTATCAGATGAACACTTAAAGGGAGTAGAGTCCCAAATGACTTGCAGCCGTTGGCTCCTACAGGGTATGTCTCAGCTGCAGAAAGCCATTCTACCCTAGTTCATGTCCTTGCTAGAGCAGCACACACAGTGATTGAGTGAGTCAGGAGTATAAGGTCTGGCTATTTTGGCCTAAGGAGAGGTCATTCTGGCAGGCAGAATTTGCACTAGAACTTCCTGACAGATTGGCTGGGGCTTTCTTGAGCTTCATTATGGTTTTCTCAGTCTTAATTTCCCTCTTTCTTCCACATGTATTGATCTCTTATCATGTACCCCAAATTCCATTGCAGCATCGGCTTCTGGAGAACCCAACCAGACTCAAGGATTTAACGTTATTTAACATTGGTTCAGTTTGCACTAAATGTAGTCTAGAGTAACTAAGTGAACCTGAATTTGGAGTCAGACAAACTTAAAATCCAATGTTCTCATTGTTTCTTATGAGTTGTTTAGCCTCCAGAAATTCCCAATTTTATTAAATCTAAAGTAAGAATAATAATTTCTCATTGGACTTCTTTATACAGTGAAAGAACCCATATAAAGAAATTATAACAGGGATTATCACATATTCTAGATCTAGATTATGTGCTAGATCAGTGCTATTCAGTAAAAATATGAAATAAACCACAAAATTTTAAATTTTCTAGTGGCTACATACAGAAAATTAAAACACAGCTGAAATTAATTTTTTTAAAGATTTTATTTATTTATTTGACAGATAGAGATCACAAGTAGGGAGAGAGGCAGGCAGAGAAGAGAGAGAGGAGGAAGCAGGCTCCCCGCCAAGCAGGGAGCCTGATGCGGGGCTCGATCCCAGGACCCCGGGATCATGACCTGAGCCGAAGGCAGAGGCTTTAACCCACTGAGCCACCCAGGCGCCCCACAGCTGAAATTAATTTTTATAGTGTATTTTATTTCACCCAACATATCTAACATTTAATAATTTTAACATGTAATAAATATACAAATTATGATTGAGTTATTTTATATTGGGGGGTATGAGGTCTTCTAAAACTCGCGTATATCTTACATTTGGAGCTCATTGCAATTCGGACAAGCCACACTTCAAATGTTCCATAAGCACATATGGCTAGGACCTACTGTATTGAACAGCATGGTGCAGAATAAATCTTGAGTTTTATCTCTAATCCACTATGAATCTTCAATGAAAGAGAGAATTACAGGGGCTAAACCGGTATACGAAGTCTAGAAAGGGCCAGACTGAGATGAAGTCAGCAGGAGGGAATGAATACCTTGGCAGCGCTCACCTTCTCTCAGAAATACTCTTAGTGTGGTATCTGCAGAAGCTCCAGCCATTCTACCAAGCAGATAGTTGGTGAGCATAAAGACCATTAATTCAGAGTAATCACTTCCCCAGCTTTAGCAGAAATACAATTCAGTGTTATTCATATAAAATTGCATTTTTCATCAAAGATCTTATTTACAGCAAAATGTGAGGAAGACTTATTCTCAAGAGATGGGGAGGGAATTAAGGAATATAAAAGGGAGCTTGGATAATAAGAAGATATGCTGAAATTTCAAGATATCTTACTGAAAATACCAGGATTAAAACAATATTTTGCATACTGTTCGGAGGGAGGCAGGGAGAAGTTAAACGTTTTTCAGAGTAGAAAAATTATTTTCATGATACAGAAGCAATATTCATCTGTTATAATCACTTGGATGTTTACTGAATTAACAAATACTTATCAATTAACTAATGAAAGTATGAAAGTTAATACTACTTGAGGATTGACCATGTATCACTCACTGTTCTTAGTGCATGGATTGATTAAATCATATCATAGATATGATTATAATCCCAATATGATGTTTGAGCTAACTGAGGTGCCCAGGTCAGGCAAATGCCCAAGGTCACACAACCAGTAGCAGATAGAATCAAAACTCCATCCCAGGCTATCTGAATCTAGAACTACACCTTTAACCATCAATAGGTGGTATGTGAAATGCAAAGACAAACCAATTAGTTCTTACTTCTTTGTGTCCTGGAGGCCCAGAAGGAGGGATAAGCATGTAAATAAACCTGATAGAAGACAGAAACTGGAATGATAGAAGGAAAAAGACCAATGAGAATTCAATGAAACACCCAGGAGTGTTTAGGACTTCCCTCCTTATCTTATAGATAAGGAAAATCAAGTCAAGAAATAGATCATTAACATATCTAACTATAGCTACTGAATCCTTTTAGACTCCAGTTTTGTGTTACCTGGGTGTGCTTCTAAGGGATGTTAGTGCAGTCTCTCCAAAGCAGTAGCTATTGTTTTAGTAATACCAGAAGGAGTTTTGTTTCCCTTGGTCTGAGTGCTTCATGCACAAACTTGCTAGTTTGTTCAGGTTTCTACTTTGTCAAACACTATTTAACATTTTCCTGAACCAAATCATTTGCAGATCATTTCTGTGCTCCCCGAAGGTAATAATTCAGGAAGTAAATCTTGTGACTATGAGGAAAGAAAACTGTCACTCCTATTGCTTGGGAATATGTGTGGATAAGAACTGAAGGATATTTCAGCTGAAAAATGAGAGGATTCATTGCTCTCAGATTGTCATCTTATATCTATGAGTGTGGATTTTATGTTTTCAAGATATCTTATTCATGAAGATCACTCATTTATAATCCAGGCATAATTCCTCTGATTATCTTGGTAAATATGTGTGTAGATGTTGTACTGAAACAACTGGAGACCCCAAGGCCATGTTTTTCAACACACAAACCCTCTATCACCCCTAATGACGTTATGTCACCTACAAATGTTCTTAGTGACATGTCTGAATACTAAAGTGTCCCCAGGTTTTCTTATGCGGAAAAAGGAGTTCCAAAATCAAAGACCATTGGGAACTATGGTTAATAGGTTTATTTATTCCAGAGCTTCTCAGGGACGTAAATAAACGAATATAAAGCTTAATCTACAAGAATTGCCTAAAATATTTGCTCAAAGCTTTGCCTCACTTCCGTCTTCATCTATTGAAGAGCATTTCATAAATCTAGAGTTAGCCTAAATATATTAATTTGAACCACATAAAATTGTCAATATTTAACCGCTTTTGTCTTACTAAAATGGCAACTTTATATAGCTCTACTTAAAGAGTGTATAAATTGGGGACACCACCTTAAAGCTTAGTTATGAGAGCTGTTTAGGAATTTGTACTGTATTTTTGTTCCTGGTTCACAGTCCTGCCTAACTCTTACCCTTCACCACTGAAGGATGGTATCATTCGTAAAATTCTACTTGCCAGAGTGTCTCTGTGTACCTTCCATGGTGGGCCTCTCATGAACAAGTAGAACTGCCTGGTAATTATTATCAGATTGATTTAATTCCAGTCTCACACCTCTACTGATCTGCTTTACCAGAGAAATTCCATTCTCAGTGCTTGAGACGGTTGGGTAAAATCTCAATACTCCATTGTAGGTGCACTTAATTTATAGGAAATTGACAATCTCTGTGGAACGGCCCATATAGGTGATAATTTACAAAATATGCAAAATGTGTACAAAATATAAAAAAATAGTTTATAAAAGTAGTTTAAAAATCTAAACTCAAGTTACACTGTCATGCAAAAGATGATGATGTTCCTCAGTATTCCCAGGTAAGAAAGAGTCTCGATTGGCTCTTCAAATGTTGGAATTTGGGAAATTGTTTGACGATCTCTGGATGACAGTATAAAATGCCTAAAATTGAAACTGCTGAAGGAAATCCTGCATGTGTGCTCCCAGAGCTACCTCATATGCTGTGTGAGTCCCTGAAAATGGCACTGGGGGGTCTCAGCAAGTTTATGGGGCAGCCAGACATTCTCATTAGTCTGTCTGTCTTTGCACCGCCAATTTCATACTATATCTCTAGAGCCTTGCTCTGTAGCTGGCACAGAGTAAGCACTCATTAAAAATTTGTCGAATTGAATCAAATCTCCCCTTCCCTGTTCACCTTCCTGTGGTTATGTCATTAAGCAAGAAATGAGTCAAAACAACCTGAACTGGTGAGGAGAAAACAGAAACACATTACCCAGATAAATGGAGAGAGGTGTGTGGGTTGTCTTCATTCCCCAAATTACTTCCCTAATCACCATTTTACCTAGCATGTGTTAGAAAAGCCTTCGTTCCACAAAGTTCCAATAGCCTGGCTGTAGAAAACACTGCTCACTTTGTCCCGAGTTTTTAGGTACAGACTGTGCAGCAGTGAAGGCCTGCTCTGAGTCCTGTGCAAGGGGGCCTTTCCTGGTGTCAAATGCATGTTTAACTGAACAATTTCACTTGACCTTGGTTAAGAACCCGATGATGCGCTGAATAGATTTGCCTTAGAAACTACCTTGACACAGCTTACAAATCAATTACTCTTGCAGAATTTGGGCTTTTGTTTGGAAACAGATTTTCATTTTTTGCTCATTTTGTTCCTTCCTGGCACCAATCTGAACAGCATCCAGAAAACAATGCTACACCTAATTTGCTCCTGCAAATGAGAGCAATTAAAATACCTCAACAAAAATGATGGAGGCTCTCAGATGATTTACAGACCAAGAGTGGAATATAATGACTTGTTTATTCCTCTATCATCAGACTTGCCAGTGACTCTGGAAGTTTAGTTATTAAGCACTTCCAGCCCAGTTTTGACTTGTACAGTTGGTCTTGCCTCCTTACTGAGACACACAGATGTTGGTATGACCTCTGGTGCTGGAAGAAATGGACCAACCACTGTCAGGTCATCCTTATTAAAAAACACACACTGTAAGGAAGGATCTGCTCCTGAACTGGTAGCCCTGGGTCAGAAGTACCCCTTAGTACAGAGAAGGATAGTATGTGTAGTAGAAAGAACACGCTGAACTATGTAATTTGATTCTAACCTAATTTAATCTTTTTTTTTAAAGATTTTATTTATTTATTTATTTGATAGAGAGAGCACGAGAGATCACAAGTAGGCAGAGAGGCAGGCAGAGAGAGGGGGAAGCAGGCTCCCTGCTGAGCAGAGAGTCTGACACGGGGCTCAATCCCAGGACACTGAGATCATGACCTGAGCCAAAGGCAGAAGCTTAAACCACTGAGCTACCCAGTCATCCCATAATCTAATTTCATCTTGATCATTGCCTTTGGGTTCCTTGGACCTGTTAATCTCTGTGAACCTCTGTTTCCTTAGGCATGGCCTGGGTCTTCATGGGGGTTTGGCATGTGAAGTCTTCTCTTCACCTCACCTCGCCCTTGTGCCTGATTCGCTGTCCCTGCTATGGCCTTACTTTAGTGCTTCCAACAGGCCAAGGTCTTTCCTACCTCATGGCACATGCCCGTGCTCTTCCTCTTGCTTACAACTCACCTGCCACATCCCCTCCCACCTGCACTCTACCTATTCACCCGTATACCCTTCAGGTCTCAGCTTGAATGCCGTGTACATACAGAGGTCTGTTTTGACACTTCCCCCAACCCCATCACAATTATGTTTACTCTCATTATAGATTCCTTCATAACTCCTTGTATTGTGTTGTCTGTTGTCATGCCATTATTACAGTTCACACACAAACGTGTGTTTTGTGTTGCCCAGCACTCTTTATCTCGCCTATCTCCTATCTTAATTCCTTTAGAGTGCTAATTAATTTCTTACATTTTATTGTTCCATTTATTATTGTCTACCTTTCCCCAGAATATAAGTTATAAGTGTCATGAACGTCAGGATCTTGACCATTTTCTTCACAACTGCATCCCTGTTCTTGGCACAATGGCCCTGGCATGACATCAGAGCTCAGAACACGTGGAGGATGGATCGATAATTGGGTGATGGTGGGTGAATATGCCCTTTACAGGGTAGTTGAAAAGATCAGAGAAGATGGATACAAAGCACCTAATGCAGTGAGATGTAGTCCTACCACCTACTATTCAAAAAGCTGGTTATTGTCACTGACATAAATGAAGAAGCGTATAACAAAGACAGGAAGGATTCATTCCAAAATCTCTGAGTGTATTTCCAGATTATGAACACATTCAGTGTAATATACTATACCATCTCCCTCAATGGTTCTGCAGAATCCTTGCCATGACCTTCATCTGTCCCACCTCATTCCCCAAGCTGCACTTCCACTTTAGCACATTGGGCAGTGTGGAGTTTGTCAAGCAGCCCTAGTGTTTCATTCCACTGGGTCTTTGCACACCCAGATCACACTGCCTGAAATAGCACAGCAGGAGGGCTGAGGCATACCCCACCCCACACCCCACAATTAGGGATGTCCTAAATACAGGTGAGTTTCAGATTCTCCACATATAATCATGGCCCAAACTTGGCTGCCTCAAGTTCTTAAAAAATTATCAGCAACTGTTCCTGATAAGACCAGGTTATTGATCTTTTCCTCCTTAATTTTCAGAGACATCCTCAACTGACTTTGTGAAAGGTCTCTGTGCTAAGATGGAAGGACTGAATCTACAGTCTTAAAACTCTCTGAGATACTGCACCATAAATTACCATCTCTTTCCCTTCTCTATGTTCTGAACTGGGAAAATGTAGTAGATGGGACAAGTCAGGGATACAATGATATGCTATGACAGAAATGAGGGTTCAATGTTTGACTTGGAACAAATGAAGAAAAACCCATTAAATGGTACTTTAGTTTTAATAATAAAAATATTATATTCTCGGGGTGCCTGGGTGGCTCAGTGGGTTAAAGCCTCTGCCTTTGGTTTGTATCATGATCTCAGGGTCCTGGGATCGAGCCCCGCATCGGGCTCTCTGCTCGGCAGAGAGCCTGCCTCCCTTCCTCTCTCTCTGCCTGCCTCTCTGCCTACTTGTGATCCCTGTCTGTCAAATGAATGAATCAAAATATTTAAAAAATATTGTGTTCTCAGTTAGCCATATTTTTTCCCAGTAGAAATAGACTAGTAGTCTTACTACATTAGCAGCACCTTAGCAATGAAATACCACAAAATCCCTCTTGCAGAAGGAAACTGAGGTTCAGAATAATTGATTGGTTAGTTCATGAGAGAGTTTTCACCCCTATCCCATGCCATAGACTCCCTATCTACAAAATTATCTTTATGCTAAAGCATTAAAGTGGTAGCTAGACTCAGGGGTAATGGAAAGCCATTCTGTGGCTTGCTAAAGCTGTCTAGCAACTCAGATGTCCACAAGAGTTAGGCTGGTGAGGAATGGATGGTGCTGACCAGGTTAAGGAACAAGGTCATTTTCTACTCAACTTTAAAGTAAAAAGTAGTACCCAGTTGATAATAAATGGCACCAGACAGTTGACCTCAGGATTTGGGAATAATAGGGAATGGTAAAGTTCATGGCCAGTTGGAACTGCATGCCTCATCTGAAAGAGGTACCTACTCTGAAGCTCAAGCAAATTGTTCCAAGAAGTGGGCACCTGGGTGGCTCAGTGGGTTAAGCCGCTGCCTACGGCTCAGGTCATGATCTCAGGGTCCTGGGATCGAGTCCCGCATCGGGCTCTCTGCTCGGCAGGATGCCTGCTTTCCCCTCTCTCTCTGCCTGCCTCTCTGTCTACTTGTGATCTCTCTCTGTCAAATAAATAAATAAAATCTTTAAAAAAAAAAAAATTGTTCCAAGAAGAGAAGCCTGATGTTAGAGCTTCACCTCACTCAATATAGAAATCAAGATACTGGGGTGAGATTTCCTAGTTTTAATTATTGTTGACTAATTAAAGTTGTTTATAGTGTTTTTATTTACAAATATCATGAATCTCCTGAATGCTCTTGTGCCAATGAAATCTTCCCAATTCCCTGTGTCATTTATGTCCAACTGGGTGTTGTGCCCAGAACCTCCACTTGTGCACTCTGAACTTGAGTTCTGGTAAAAGGCTAACTGCACCAGCACGAGGGCCAAGTGAAGTACATTGTTCTGTTGAGCAAAGACAGTGTCGACCTCTTTGTTCAAGAGTGACTCCAACCCAGTTCACTCCCTCTACCCTTCACCTCATTCTCGAGCATCCCAGAAGGCTAGCCCAAGTCATTGAGATCACTGTGTTAGTAGGCAATCTCATTCTGCCAACTTGAGACTGGCTTTCCTGGTATGCGGTGTCTACCTGCTGTTGAACCATAGCTTAGATGCCTACTTGACACCTCCAGTTCAAGAATCTTCTTCAACACCAGTCTTCTGAAAAGTCTGTGACATTCTTGGTCCTGTGCATCCCATAGACCTTGTGAGTCCAGAAACTCATAGTTTTTTTGTTCTAAATAATATCTTTACATTCGTGGATAATTACAGTTCCTTTTTTTTCCTCTCTCTCTCTCTCTTTCTAAACCTCTTATCAGTTGACTGTTGCTCTTCTTGGATGGATCCTCTCAATATTCTTTACATTTAAAAAAAATGTTTTATCTATTTATTTGACAGAGATATCACAAGTAGGCAGAGAGGCAGACAGAGAGAGGGGAAGCAGGCTCTCTGCTGAGCAGAGAGCCCAATGCAGGGCTCGATCCCAGGACCCTGCCTGAGCTGAAGACAGAGGCTTTAACCCACTGAGCCACCTAGACAGCCCTCTTTATATTTTTTTAATTCTAATTTTCCATGTGTATGACCATTTATTTTATTTTCTGAGAGGCTTCACCATCTTTACTTTTTAGTCCTTCTAGTGGAGTTTTACTAATACGGATTATTATATTTTGAATTTTCAGGAGTTTTCTTTTCTTTTTTTTTTTATTTTTTTGCACTTTCAATTCTATTTATTTATTTATTATTATTTATTTTATTTTATTTTTCCATTTTATTTATTTTTTCAGCGTAATAGTATTCATTCTTTTTGTACAACACCCAGTGCTCCATGCAAAACGTGCCCTCCCCATTACCCACCACCTGTTCCCCCAACCTCCCACCCCTGACCCTTCAAAACCCTCAGGTTGTTTTCAGAGTCCATAGTCTCTTATGGTTCGCCTCCCCTTCCAAATTTTTTTTTTTTTAATAAACATATAATGTATTTTTATCCCCAGGGGTACAGGTCTGTGAATCGCCAGGTTTACACACTTCACAGCACTCACGATAGCACTTACCCTCCCCAATGTCCATAGCCCCCTCCCCCTCTCCCAATCCCACCTCCCCCCAGCAACCCCCAGTTTGTTTTGTGAGATTAAGAGTCATTTATGGTTTGTCTCCCTCCCAATCCCATCTTGTTTCATTTATTCTTCTCCTATCCCCCTACTCCCCCATGTTGCTTCTCCATGTCCTCATATCAGGGAGATCATATGATAGTTGTCTTTCTCCGATTGACTTATTTCACTAAGCATGATACGCTCTAGTTCCATCCACGTCGTCGCAAATGGCATGATTTCATTTCTTTTGATGGCTGCATAGTATTCCATTGTGTATATATACCACATCTTCTTTATCTATTCATCTGTTGATGGACATCTAGGTTCTTTCCATAGTCTGGCTATTGTAGACATTGCTGCTATAAACATTCGGGTACACGTGCCCCTTCGGATCACTATGTTTGTATCTTTAGGGTAAATACCCAGTAGTGCAATTTCTGGGTCATAGGGTAGTTCTATTTTCAACATTTTGAGGAACCTCCATGCTGTTTTCCAGAGTGGTTGCACCAGCTTGCATTCCCACCAACAGTGGAGGAGAGTTCCCCTTTCTCCGCATCCTCGCCAGCATCTGTCATTTCCTGACTTGTTAATTTTAGCCATTCTGACTGGTGTGAGGTGATATCTCATTGTGGTTTTGATTTGTATTTTCCTGATGCCGAGTGACGTGGAGCACTTTTTCATGTGTCTGTTGGCCATCTGGATGTCTTCTTTGCAGAAATGTCTGTTCATGTCCTCTGCCCATTTCTTGATTGGATTGTTTGTTCTTTGGGTGTTGAGTTTGCTAAGTTCCTTACAGATTTTGGATACTAGCCCTTTATCTGATATGTCGTTTGCAAATATCTTCTCCCATTCTGTCAGTTGTCTTTTGGTTTTGTTAACTGTTTCCTTTGCTGTGCAAAAGCTTTTGATCTTGATGAAATCCTAATAGTTCATTTTTGCCCTTGCTTCCCTTGCCTTTGCCGTTGTTCCTAGGAAGATGTTGCTACGGCTGAGGTCGAAGAGGTTGCTGCCTGCATTCTCCTCAAGGATTTTGATGGATTCCTTTCTCACATTGAGGTCCTTCATCCATTTGGAGTCTATTTTTGTGTGTGGTGTAAGGAAGTGGTCCAATTTCATTTTTCTGCATGTGGCTGTCCAATTTTCCAAGCACCATTTATTGAAGAGGCTGTCTTTTTTCCATTGGACATTCTTTCCTGCTTTGTCAAAGATTAGTTGACCATAGAGTTGAGGGTCGATTTCTGGGCTCTCTATTCTGTTCCATTGATCTATGTGTCTGTTTTTGTGCCAGTACCATGCTGTCTTGATGATGACAGCTTTGTAATAGAGCTTGAAGTCCGGAATTGTGATGCCACCAACTTTGGCTTTCTTTTTCAATATTCCTTTGGCTATTTGAGGTCTTTTCTGGTTCCATATAAATTTTAGGATTATTTGTTCCATTTCTTTGAAAAAAATGGATGGTATTTTGATAGGGATTGCATTAAATGTGTAGATTGCTTTAGGTAGCATAGACATTTTCACAATATTTATTCTTCCAATCCAGGAGCATAGAACATTTTTCCATTTCTTTGTGTCTTCCTCAATTTCTTTCATGAGTACTTTATAGTTTTCTGCGTATAGATTCTTAGCCTCTTTGGTTAGGTTTATTCCTAGGTATCTTATAGTTTTGGGTGCAATTATAAATGGGATTGACTCCTTAATTTCTCTTTCTTCTGTCTTGTTGTTGGTGTACAGAAATGCAACTGATTTCTGTGCATTGATTTTATATCCTGACACTTGACTGAATTCCTGTACAAGTTCTAGCAGTTTTGGAGTAGAGTCTTTTGGGTTTTCCACATATAGTATCATATCATCTGCGAAGAGTGATAGTTTGACTTCTTCTTTACCAATTTGGATGCCTTTAATTTCTCAATGGATAAAAACTGAAAGCTTTTCCGTTAAGGTCAGGAACACGGCAGGGATGTCCATTATCACCACTGCTATTCAACATAGTACTAGAAGTCCTAGCCTCAGCAATCGGAGTTTTCTTTTCTCTTGTTCCTTTTTTAAAGATACCCTGATATTCTTACTTAATAAATATAATATCTTTTCTTCTCTCTAACAAGACATTGGTTATCTTTTGAAGCTTTTTCCTTCCCTATATTATCTTTTTACCTCAGAATCTTTTTCTGTGTTATTTTTAGTTACTGTCTTTCACATTACAGGTTTTTCTTAAACATATGGCAGGCTTTTGTTGTTTGCCCATATTAACAGTTGGGCAAAAACCAGAGTGTGAGTCTAATATGTGGGGGGAGCAGGGTGGGGAAACTGGTTGAATGATGGGCTTCTCTGTAGCATGATTAGACAGGGGACAAGCTGTTGCTTTAGGGACCACAAAAAGTCAGTTGGTTTTTTCTCTGTCATAGGCACGGCCCCCATAGAATGTCCCACTGCTTTCTCACTTTGCTTTCTTACAGTGGTGATTGGAGGTGGGGGATGTGGATGTGGCTGGCAGTGCTCTTGGACCTGAATTGCCAAGTGTTGCTGAGACTGTCATCATTCAATATGATTTTATTTAAACTGTTTGTTTTCAGTCCTTGGCTTCATCATCCATCTTCACGGGGCTTGCATCTCAGAGTTTTGAATACTCCTGATTCAATTTCTTCCTAGATAGAATTACCAGATTTAGCCAAAGAACAACAAAATAGAGATTGCCTAGTAAAATCTGAATTTCAGATAAACAAGGAATGCTTTTTTAGTGTAAGTATGTTCCCTGCAAATCTGAAAGTCAGATTTAACGGGGCCTTTTTTATTGGGCAACCCCATCCACATCATTAGATGTGAGGAGTAGTAACCCATTGCATCAGTGTGTGAGGTGGCAGGGATATGGGGGAGCCCATAGGAGTGTGTGTGTGTGTGTGTGTGTGTGTGTGTGTGTGTGTGTTTTAATCAACTTTGAATCTTTCCTCCATCATCAGCCCTTCTCTTCGGCCCCACCTCTCCTGGTGTCTGGTGCTTCCAAGTTCTCAGTCCCTCTTGAGATTCTGGAAGGCAGCTTGCTTTCCTCTCCATGATGTGGCTCTCTACAAACTTTTGGCATCCAGATTCCTCTGTGTGGCTCCCACACTTGATTTCATCTAAGTTGAGTTCCCTTATATGATATACCATCTATGACCTAAGGAATAACAAAGAATGAAAAAATACTGCCAATTACAACTGCAAGATACCACTGATTGTAAGAGTCACCTTATTTTTAGAGGTGTTAAAATATGGAAAAGATGCATGTTTTAGAATGAATAAGACATGGTCATTCTCCCACTGTTTCTCAGTCTCCCCCAGACTAGTTAACATCTCTTACTTACTGTTACCTCTTCTCCTATCTTGTTTGTCTTTATAGATTGATATCTTTTTTTGAAAATCCATTTTTTTCTCATTTTAGAGGAATTTCAGGGGATTGCAGAGATTTACACATCTGTTTATTCTTCCCTGTTCCCCTAGTCTTGTTTGATTCCCTGGAAATTTTAGATAAATCCGTTGCTTGCCATGAAGAGACGCAAGCTCTGGCTGTGCGTTTCCTTCCATTCTCACCAGATGTTTTGGCAGCCTGGTGGAAATGATGGTGAACCAAGAGCCCCTGGGTCCAGGCAGACTCCAGCCTCATCCCACCATTGTCTAGCCCCTTGCCGGAGAACACAGCTAGCCACAGCTGTCACAGCCCAGAGAATAATTTATTCCCAGTGCTCTCTGCTGTGATGCTGTAAGTATTTCAGGCAGAACAGAACTTTTGAGACATGAGCGGCTCATTTCAAAGGGCAAGAGGTCAGACAATAAGCCCCCATGCTAAGTCAAACTGTGGGACTGGCAGGAGCCATTTATCTTGTTTTATTCTGTACAAATTTCAAAATTTTTCCTGACTTTGTTTTCTTTCTCTCATTCATTTAACTATATGCCAGGGACCGTTGTGGGCACAGTAGTGACCCAAAGAGATAACAATCACCACTCTCATGAAACTTGTATTTGGGAGCAGGGGTGGCAGGGAATAAGAGTAAAATAAGTGATATGTTAGAAAGTGATCAGTGCTATGGGGAAAGGAGCATACAAGGAGAGTGACTGGGTAGAGGGACAGGGGTACACAGTGTGGTCGCCATTTTAAATTGGGAGTTCTGGAAAATTCTCACCCAATAGGGGACCTCAAGGGAAAGTCCTGAATCTAGGCCATTATCTGGGCTGTGGAGGAAGAATTCCAGGAAGATAGAACAGCAAGTACAACTATGTGAAAGCGGGTGTGTGCTGGAAGTTTCAAGAAAAGCTTAGAGCCTGCTGTGGTTGGATGGAGTAAGCAAGGAGAGGAGCCACAGGAGGTGGCACGGGGGCATCCCAGTCAATGGTGTCATCATTGTTATGTCTTCCAGGCTTCTACTTGATGTGACCTGAGAAACCTCATGTCCATACCCCCGCCTTCCTTGCTTCTCAGATGAAGGGCCCTCGACAGCCAAAGGATGTGATCTAAGCTGTATTTTCTCAGGATCTTATCTAGGCCAATGAGCTTTCTCTCATTTTAAACAATTCCTCCTCATTTCTAGTTTCCTTTGCAAAACTCAGTCTGAAGACACACCTGCTTTTGCCCGAGATCATTCCTTTCTAGCCAAATCCACTTCTTTCCTCAGCCATGACTCTAATTTTAAGGTCTAAATTTGTACCCCTCCATTACCTGAAGGATTAAAACTAATACAGAGCTAATATAGTATTCTTAGAGCTTAATTTTTAACCCAGGGATTTAATCTGACAAATTATCCTTTATCTCATTTGTGGTAACTGAGATTCACCAACTTTCCCTTGAACTAAAGGGTAAGTTTATAAAATACTTCTTTAGGGAGGAGTGAGATATTATATTAGTTCCTGGGGTGCAGTTATTAACAGGAAATCTAATGTAATCATCTAGCAAGTGCCAAGTATAATCTCACCACTCAGAGAAGTTTATCAATATGTCCAGACTATGTCCTTTAACAGCATTGCTGATATAATAAGAGGACATTTTAGAGTTCTCTCAAGGTTGAAAGAGAGCTCAAAGAATCCCGCTTGATCACATTCATTCAAGGCTAGAGTCATAAAACAAAACACCAATTAAAAAAAATGCCTCACTATCATTTGTTCTTTCATTTCATCTTATTAAGTAAAAATTAGGTTTCCATGGAGGCAGTGGCTTTAGACTTGGCAGGATTCTGATCCTTATTTGCTAGACTTTTTCCTCTCTAGAAACAGACTGATAATAATAATACTTGTTTCTTCATTTCCAAAGATGCAGAATACTGGAGTTTAGGTTCCTAATGGGCAAATTGGGTGATGACCTCTCAGATTCAGTTGCTTCTGGGATGGTACTGTCTTCTGGTTGAGGAGACATGAGACAAAATGAAATGAACACACTACTCAGATTTATTATTGACATATTAGGAATCTGGAATTAACAGTTCTACAGCTTTGAGGGTTTTGATTGGTTCACCTGCTCTGTCACAGTGGACACTTTGTTTCTCTCCCTGAGTCTGAGTTGTTTTTCTCATCTGTTGAGTGGGGAGGGTATCTCTCCCACAAGGATTGAATGAGAAAATTCATTCATTTTTCCAGCAGAAGCAGCAAGTATAGAAGGCATTCAATAAATACAGTGCCCTTATGTTCTGTTTCTGTATAAAAATACCAGCCTGGACTCTCTTGTAGGTACAATCAAATGAACCATATATCCAAATGTTTCCAAAAAAGTAGATCATTGACTGCTTTATATTTGCTGACTTACCCAATACATAGATATGACTCATTATACTCTGGGTGGATAAAGAATGGGATTTTTATGTCCCCATTTGGTCTTTATCTACTATGACTCTCCTTTCCAAAAACCAGAGTTAATAGACTGGTAACAGCCCAGAACCCCTTATATGCCTACCCCAGCATCACAGATCTGAGCCTCAAGCTGTGTCCTCCTCATAACTGCCATGACTTCCAGAGGATCCTGTTTGTTGCTACAGAGAAGATGATCATGTTCATCCTGGTGCCCACTTCATTCTGGAGCACATGGAGGGATGCTGCCAAGTTAAAAACAGGGCATACTAGAGCTGTGACCAACGAAGCGTCATCTCACGTTTGCCTCCACCAACCTGCCGCAGGGGTTGGAATGAATGAACTTGATTTGGGGTAGCACAACCAACCAGTTGAGATTGTAGATTGGGTGACCCCCTCTGAGAGAGAAAAGCAGGGAAGCTAAAGTTTCAAGTATGAATAGGAACATATAAACCATTGAATATTTTCCTTTACAATATTATATAGATTGAATTTTTATTCATATTTTATAAAGTAACTGCCAGTTGTTGCCTTCCTTCCTTCCTCCCTCCCTCCCATCTTTCCTTCCTCTGTTCCTCCCTTCTTCCCTTCCTTTATTCCATTTCTTAAGCAAATAATGAGAACCTGCAATGTTCCCATCGTTGTACTGAATATTGGGGAATGGCATAAATATTGTAGAAATTCCTTTGTCTGAAATAGTTTCTAATAGCTGGACGTTTCTTAAAACATAGGCTTTTACAGAAGGGAGAAAGTCAGGCCCGGTACTAAGTACCAAAGTTCAGCCTCTCTGTACAGTTAAAAAATCTCAGTGCTAGAAGGAATATTGTCCAACTCCTCATTCAATCCTTCTGCGCTACCTCAAGTGCTCAGTCATTCTTCTCCTGCACACATCTATGGGTGAGATACCCCTCTAACAGCTGCTACACTTTTACAAATCTATAGTTTCCAGAAAGTATCTCTTTTGCTTGAACTGAACCCAAGTCCATCCTATAATACCATTCATTTCTCCCTTCTGGGACAATATGGAACAAATTTGCTGTAATTTATGATTTCCATCTACCTTTTATATTTGAAGACAGGTTTCCCTTCCATAGTGAATCTTCTTTTTTGATGTAGAACATCTCCTTTCTTATTTGTTCTTTAATCCCTGGTCCTTTGCCTTGACTTAAAATTCTTCCACTTTCCTGGTCACTCTCTGAAGTCAGCCTTTTTTTCTGCAGACTAGTAGGTAGAGAAAAGGAGCTGTTAGAATGTAAATCAATCATTCACTTCCTTGTTAATGGTTCTGGAGGATTCCTAGGGATCACTGCTAGGTTATGGCAAGAAAGAACATTTAGGGGATTTCACTAGATTGTATTTATTTATACTGTCCCAAATATCATGGGATCTTGGAGCTGCAGGAAACCTCAGAGATAATATGCCCCCAACACACTTATTTTGCAAGAGGGAAACATGTCCAGAAAGAGGAAATGCCTAGCATGGAACTACACAGACAACAGACATGATGGTGGCAAAATTGGGAATCAGATCCCAAACCCATGTCCCCTGATTGCCAGCTTTTTACTCTTTCCATTGAGACACACTACTGTACCCACTTGGAACCAGGTTCTAGCCAGGGAGACAGCTTCCGTGCTAAGTTTGACCAAGTAGTGGTCCTTGCTAATGGGGTTTTATCTCCATAAAGTAGGCAATTTCCACAATGATGCACATGGAACATTATGGAGGAGGGTGGCTTCTTAGATCAACCCTACTATCCCCAGGGTTCTATAGAGAGATGTGGCAGCTGAATCCCTTCTGCATCTCTCACTTCCATGGAACAGAGGTTGGCAAACTATAGCCCTCAGGCCAAAAACAACATTAATTAATAAAGTTTTTATTAATAAAGTTTTATTGGAACATAGCCACACCTACTCAATGACATAATATCTATGGCTGCTTTTGCTTTGTAATAGCAGAGTAGAGTACTTTCCACAGAGACCATATAGTGTGCAAAGCAGAAACTTTCCACTATGTGTCCCAGCACTGGCTCTAGTCACAGTCCATGCATTTTTGTTGATCATCTGGGCAGCCTCTTGGCTTGACTCTGTCAAGATAGATGTGGGTAAGGCTGATTTAATTGCATTGTTTATTTGTTTATTTACAAATTTATTTACTGTAGAGAGGGGGAGGGGCACAGGGAGAGGGAGATAGAGAGACTATCTAGCAGACTCCCTGCTGAGCTAGGAGCCAGACACAGGGCTCAATCCCAGGACCCTGAGATCCTGACGTGAGCCAAAATCAAAGAGTCAGAAGCTTAACTCCCTGAGCCATTCAGGCACCCCTAATTGCATTATTTAAATCCATAAAACAGGAGTAAAACAGGCCACCAAGTCCAGTTCAGGCAAAAAGGATATAGACATTATGATATAATTTATGTACATAATAAAGAACTAGTAATCATCTCTCTCTCTCTCTCTCTCTCTATATATATATATAGTTATAGTTAAAGTAAAAGTACACAAATTTATACAGGAATGAAAATTACAAACTTTAGAGCAGTAGTTCCCTATAGGTGTGTATGTGCAGATAGGAAAGGACAGGGTTAGGCTTGTTTATAATTTTTAATTAAAAACAAAACAGAGCTTTGAAGAAAATATAGTGAAATATTAACATTGGTTTTATATGGCTTTGGATATTTAGGAATGTCATATTATTTTCTATACTTTGTTTTTTATATTGAAAACAAATTAATTAATTAATATTTATTGTATTTATAATACAATTAAAAGAAAAAACATTAAGGGCAGGCAGGGAGTCACAGGCTAAGTCATTTAGTTTCTGTGAGTTTTAGAGAAAACCTTTAGTTAGAAGGTTTCCCAAAGTCTTTGATAAAGTCTTTATTCCTCCTTAAGCAACATGGGGAAACAGGCATCACACCCACAGAGAAAAAAATCTCATTAAGAAGCATTCTGTTTGTGTGTATGCATATTTAATGCTCATATTTCAAATACATACTCAAGTACATACTCTCATTAAGTGATTCAGTATAGAGTGTGAAATTTCACTACCATTCCTCAACCTTAATAGTCACGTAATTAGTAAACAATAAAGACTGCTCAGTGCATATGCTTTTGTCTCCTTTTCTACATTTACAAACAAATGAACGCATCTTTTTTTAATCCCTAAAAACAATCTCACACTTATATGCATTGTTCTAAGACCTGTACTTTTCTTAGAGATGTTTCTAATTCAGAACATAGAAGTCTGCCTGTTTCCATATGATGATTCAATAGCATTTCACAATACGCATACATTATATTTCATTTAACCCCTTCTCTGCATGAACCATTCTATAATACATGTTATTTTCATCCTTCTGTGTGTATCAGCATTTTGCCTTCCAGTGGTCAGGTAGAGTTATTCAGTTTGGGAATCTATCTATAAAGAGTGAAGAAATTTCTTAATTCAGACGTAATGAAAACTTATCCATAGCACTGGACATATATTCTGTACTGTGTGTTCTACAGACATCTATGTATGCACAATAAGCTGCGTATGGTAAACTAGTGAGCTGAAATAGCAGTTATTCCTTTATTAAGTATCAATTTGTATTAACTAATGTGATTAACTTTGTAAATTATTTTTAATACATTTATTTAATCAAGTCTGGCTTTCCAGGCTTTGCCAGTGGTAGGTATGTGATTTTGTCTTATTGTATCTCATTTTTTATTGCAATATTTGAAAACTCCTTTCATGGAAGATCATGCCCTGCTGGGATCCAGAAAAAAAAAAAAAAAGAAGAAAAAGAAAACAGAAGAATCCTTTGCTGTGCAAGACTGGAGCACATTTGTATCAGAATTAAAGGTTCTGGGATGTCTGGATGGCTCAGATGTTTGACCATCTGCCTTCAGCTCGGGTCATGATCCTGGGGGCCTGAGATGGAGCCCTGTGTCCTTCAGGCTCCCTGCTCAGTGGGGAGCCTGCTTCTCCCTCTGCCTGACACTCCCCTGCTTCTGCTCTTCCATTCTCTCTCTCTGATAAGTAAATAAATAAAATCTTTAAAAAATAGAATTAAAAGTTCTCAGGGATGAAGCCTCTGAAATATATTGTTATTTCATCACTTTGCACCTGACACTATGTTGGTTACATAGCCAGAGGCAGTTGAGGTTGGTTATATATGATTACAAAACACCTTCTCTGTATTTGCAAGATCTCCTTGTTTTTAGAAGACACTCAAAATCCATCTTAATCACCTTTCTTTTTCCCAAGAGAGTGCAAAAAGCTTAATGCTTCTAGCAAGCGTATCTGGAAAAAAGTTATTTCAAAATAATGATACCAGTACTTCCTCACAGGGATAGTTGTGACTTTTTTGAATTTTTATTGTGGTGGTATGATTGAAGAAAAGTCAAGAAATTCACATTTAAATCAGATAGAAAGGCCAGAAGCTATTCCCTTTTCTTTGTGAAGTGAAGCTCCAAGGGTATAAATTTAAAAAACAAACGATCTTTCCCAAATTAATTGAGAATGAGGCTGGATTTAGCCCAGTTGTGGTTGCCAAGCAACTGAGCTACATATTGGAAAGCGGATGAGGGTTCTTTCACCCCTGGGTATCACTGAAGGCACTGAGTTTCCTTGAAGGATGTGAAAAAAAACTTTGCTCTTTTGGAAGTTTCTACTTAAAGATGCCTGTGATCCGTACCATATGCCTTTCACCTCTTCAATCAGATTTAACATTGTAAGACAGCTTAATTGTCCCTTCTTCCATGAAGCTTTTCCTGAACATCACCACTTCTAGTTCCTCTGTGCTTCCCTCACCCTATGCATTTCATTATCTTTGCACTCATCATCCTAGAATCACTAACTTGTTCACTCATCTTTCTTGTGTGTCTGCCCAACCTGATTGTAATTAGGCACCGTCTCTTGTTTTCCTTTCTATCTCCCATGCATAATGCCATGTCTCATAGTCTGTAGATCGCTGACATTATCTGTTGAATGGATGGGTGGATAAAGAAATGAATGCATGAATAAATTAAAAAGAGTTCATCAGGCTTCATTGAAGAATCACTCCCTGTATGAGCAGATATTATCAAGGACTCTATATGTAAATGTAATGGAATAACTCTAGTATATACTTTTGGAACAGACTTTGTGATAACCGTGTTTCACGCCAATGTGGTAAAAGAGCTTGTTTGAATTAAGTTACCTTCCCTCTTTCTTCTGTTCTTTGTCCTTCAGGCTGCCTGAGCAGTTGTGACTGGTTCTTAAAGTGAGTTCAGATCATGTGGCAATTGGCCCCAACTTCCCATCCCAAGACAGGCAGGTCTTCCTGATTCTCCTTGCTTGTTGGGCTCTTCCTGTGCTTATTCCTCTGTTTATTATTACTCAACTGCTACTTCTTGCATTTTAGTGTGAAGTATTCTTCATCTCAGGTTAGCGCAGGGTATTTTTCTTGGGAAAATTCTGGATTCCTTGTGGTTGTTAACATGTTTAGTTATGACTGTAATAACACGAGAACTCCCCTGGATAATCCTTAAAAAGGACAATATACATTGGGCTGTTTCCTGAGGTCGGGAGCTTTAAAGGGAACTAATTTCTCATATCTAGGTCTTCACAGGCAAGGTAGTAGAAGGACTCTGTTTTATCAAGTTATTGCAGGAATCAGATGACCCACAAACTGTGTAGTTTGAATAACATTTTTAGAAAGGGACTATTTACAAAGGCTTGGTCAGGGCAAAGAGAAATCAAGAGACATTGGGTACTACTCTAGGGTTAGAAATAGGATCGTCTGAATGGGAAATGGGAAGGAATGGCTCTCGAAATCTAAAGCAAAAAAGTCTGAGAGAGGAGATGAGAACTGTGTGGAGAGGATTGCCTGAGAAGAGCAGAACCTTTGTTCAAGTTCATGGAGACTCTGCAGAGAGGGATCCTGGGGAATAAATGCCCTGAACTTAATAAAGGCCCTGAAGTTTTTTCTCTCACTAGTCTCTCACTGATACACTCCAATAGCTAAACCCAACTGGAAAACCAAAGGCCAAAGAAGCTTGAAGAAGTGGCATATGCCACCAGCCTCTTGGGAAGCAGGGTGCAAAATGGAGGGAAGATCTGGAAGGGTAAGTGGAAGATACTTAGTACAACCACCCAGAAGGAATGCAGATATAAGAGGCTTTGTGAGTGGAGCCGATGTTGTGTATAGATTCACTCCAAAATAATTTAGGGGGATAATATTTTCACATTTCCTTACAGATCTTCAACTGTTTCTGTAAACATTTCTTTATCTTGTTTCTTACTGGTATTAGCCCCTCACTAATTTGCTTGTTTAAAGTCTATTACACTCTCTAAAAACAAGCACAAACTATCTTTGGCTTACTCTTACCTCCAGGATGAAGTCCATTTTTAATGTGGCATTTGAGAATCTTTAAACCCTGGTTCCAACTTTTCAATGTCTGGGTAGCTCTGATTCATCTTTCAGGACTTACCAACCTGAAACTTGACTAGATGCAAGTGGGATAAATCTAAATTATACTAGTTTAGGCAAGGAATGGAATTTATTGGACAAATTACTGCCCAGGAAGGGCAGGTCTCTGGTCAGCTTCTGGGATTCCAACACCAAAGAGTGGGGACAGTTTCCCTCTAGAACAACCATTATCAATGTGACTTAGCTTCCAGTTGCTATACTCTGTGTGTTTTAGGTCAGGTTCTCTAGAGAGATAGTCTGATTGGCCCAGCTCTGGTTAGATGTACACTGCTGATCTAATGGTCAGTGGGTACTTGGGTGTTCTCGTTGTGTCCCACTCTTAATTTCTTGATTTTCATATCATGATCTCAAGGTCTTGGGATTTAGCTTATGTTGGGCTCCACGCTTACAGAGTTTGCTTGGGATTCTCTCTCTCTATCTCCCTCTGCACCACCCCCACTCCCATGCTTGCTCTATCTTTCCAATAAATAAATAAACCTTTAAAAAATTAGGTTTGATCAATAGAGATATAAAATAGCATATTGTCCCTAGGGAATTTATTGGTGGATAGTGGTGATAGAACCGTTAATAACTGGAGAAGAAATAACAGATTATAAATTGGAAAGACACTTTAAAAGGTTATCTAGCATAAGACCTAACTTAATTAGGATTTTTTTTTTTTGTAAAGATTTTATTTTATTTATTTGACAGAGAGAGAGGTCACAAGTAGGCAGAGAGGCAGGCAGAGAAAGAGAGGAGGAAGCAGGCTCCCTGCGGAGCAGAGAGCCCGATGCGGGGCTCGATCCCAGGACCCTGAGATCATGACCTGAGCCGAAGGCAGTGGCTTAATCCACTGAGCCACCCAGGCGCCCCTTAATTAGGATTTTTAAAAAAGATTTAGTCATTTATTTTAGAGAGAGAGCATCAAGTAGGGGGAGGGATGGAGGGAGATGGTGAGAGAGAGGGAGAGAAGCAGACTTCCTGCTGAGCATGGAGACTGACACCGGGCTCAATCTCACAACCCTGAGAACATGACCTGAGACAAAATCAAGAGTCTAATGTTTAACCGACTCAGCCACACCCTTTTTGTGATCTTTTTAAATGAAGTTTTTTCAGATTTCTCTAGAGACTTCTATATCCTTGTTACAATCTAATTATTTTTCCAAATATTTGTAAGTTGTTCCCCTAAGATGTTGAATTAAAAGGAAGGGACCATGTCTTAGTCTTTATATGCCCAGTACCTAATACAGTGAAGAGAGGCACTTACTACTTTTGGTTAAGCATTGAGTGAACGTCATGGTAGAAAGAAATGGACATTGGAATCACAAGGCTAATGCTGAGTTATTTCATTGATTTACTAGATCTTTTGAATTAAGCCAATCTTTGAATTATTTTAGTTCTGGTTTTTTTCTTTCCAGTAATAACCATATCTTAATAGTAATGAGAATCAGGCTCAGTGGGTTAAAGCCTTTGCCTTCAGCTCAGGTCATGATCCCAGGGTCCGGGGATCGAGCCCTGCATTGGGCTCTCTGCTCAACAGGGAGCCTGTTTCCTCTTCTCTCTCTGCCTGCCTCTCTGCCTACTTGTGATCTCTATCAAATAAATAAATAAATAAATAAATAAATAAATAATCTTAATTTTTAAAAAAAGTAATGAGAACCAAATGGGATGCTTATGAAGCAGTAACCCAAAAATGAAGGCTTTAATTGGTTGAGAGCCTGCATACTGTTGGAGTCAGACAGACCTGGTTTTGAATCATTCTTTTGCTTCCTGTGTGACATTGAGCAAGTCTCTTAATCTTCCTGGGCCTCTGTAAGATTAAAGATAATAATACCTAACTTCATAAAGTTAAGATGAAGATTAAACTTGATAATCCATATATTACACTTGGTGCTTGGCGATTGCTCATGTATGTTACCTGTTACTATCAACGCCAAATCCTAGGCAATACAAGAAAGGAGATGAAGTCTGATTATCTGTTCTTTTCAGCTGTCACCTGCTTTATCTCCATACTTACTGCCTGACTTTGTTGTTGTCTTTCATTTAATAATCTGAAATGACCTTCCCCTTAAACAATTTAACTGGGGGATTTTCCAGCTCTCCCCTCCACTTTGTCAACATGGACTCCCCTAATGGGTCTTTTCTACTTTTAATCTTTCAGAGACTAAAGTGAACTAATAATTAATCCCTGATAATATTGTAAAGGATTTTTATGAGTTCACGTTGTCTCTCAAACAACTGCCATCTATATTTTTCTGGGCACATTTTGCAGATTCAAAGTAAACTCAACAGCGTGGATTCCATGGAGAGATGTGCCAGCATTGGTCTTGGCTGTTGATGAAAGATCTGGGGGCATGTGTGCCTCTCAGCATTTCACACATTGTAATGTAACCCTTGCTGTACCTCAAAGAGCAATGAACCTGCTGGAAAAAAGTTGTCTTTGAGACATTGTATTCCTTTCCACCTGGGTGGCTCAATGGGTTAAAGCCTCTGCCTTTGGCTCAGGTCATGATTCCAGGGTCCTGGGATCAAGCCCCGCGTCGGGCTCTCTGCTCAGCAGGGAGCCTGCTTCCCTTCCTCTCTCTCTGGCTGCATCTCTGCCTACCTGTGATCTCTGTCTGTCAAATAAATAAATAAATCTTAAAAAAAAAAGAAAAGAAGATTTTAGCATAATCTAATAGGTACAGAACAAAAAATCAGGGTGTCTTCTTTTAAGTGGCAATACTATCTACCACTACTCTAAAGATCACTCCCACTCTCAATGACTTTCCATCTGTGAAATGGGACTAACCTCCATCCCATTTTTTCTTACAAAACAATTTTGGAAACCAAAGAAACAGCAAATGTGCAAAGTTTTGTGGAGATCCTTTAAAATCAAGAATCTTTCAAAATCAAATCATCCTTCAAAATCAAATCAGATGATTTTAGAATCATGTGTTTCTAAACGTCTACATTTAATGTAGCTCAAAGCTTAGAAAGGCATTTCCAGTCTCTAAAAAATTAGACCTTATATATTTACTCTCTGCTTTAAATGAATGCTCCAAACCATCATATTTCACTGTGTAGAAGAAGTAAACTTTGTGACATGGCTTAGGTTTAAACTCTTAAGTGACTTTTTCCCAATTTGATCCAGGCTTGCTGGAACCAGCCACAGGGAGACATCAATATTTAAAAACCACCTCAAAAACTGTTTGGGACTTTTGGGGTGCCTAGGAGGCTCAGTGGGTTAAACCTCTGCCTTCAGCTCGGGTCATGATTCCAGGGTTCTGGGATCAAGCCCCACATGGGGCTCTCTGCCCAGCAGGGAGCCTGCTTCCCCTTCTCTCTGCCTGTCTCTCTGCCTACTTGTGATCTCTCTCTCTCTCGCTCACTCTGTTAAATAAATAAATAAAATATTTTTAAAAAAACCTGTTTGGGACTTTTAATAATATTGAAGAAAAAGGGGGCTTACTTCTAGATGTTAAAGAAATAATATGTTTTTACATGTATGTTTATTATAAATTCATTTATATCTGGAGTACTTAACACAAAATTAACTTATAAACTATCATTCTATTCTAAACTATTTTTTACAACCTGCCACAATTTTCTAAAATGTATTTTATAGACTCTGATACTAAACAACATGGAGGTTTATATTTCAGATGCATTTATACACATACTATAGCAGAATTACTTGAGAGAGATTTCTTACCTCTTTGTGTTAAAGGGCCAAAATAGCACTGAGGAACCCTTTTATTTTTGATTAAAAACTTTGTGGGGCGTTCTGAGTTAGCTGGTCTGTCAGTCAACTAAAGCTCTTTGTGTTTTCCAGGTTACCATTGATGGATCCCATGGCTTTTCTATCTGCACAGGGAAGGAATTTACAACCAGAAGAAACAAAGCACTTAAACATTCTAGAGATTTACTTCATGACTTCTTTTAATTAAAGTTAATTCCTTATTAAAGAGGGACTCATATTTCCAATCCCGTATCTTCTTTCTCAAAGAGAGCACTCACACTATTATTTGCGCAACTGCAAATATTAGATGGGTTTCAAATTATTGCTTTGTCATTATTTTTTAAAGTCATTCTTTCGTGTAAATATCTAATTCAGAAGCTTTCTGCATGTTAATATCCTGATTTGTAGGAGCGATTAGTGGTCATAGGGTTATTCTGAGAACTTAATGTCTTAAGAAGTAAAGGAGTTAAACTCTCCCTGGCAAAGAGTAAAAACTCAGTCTATGCTCCCCACATCGTGGTTGTTGCTGGAAGTGCTTCTGTCGCTGTTGCCTTTGGTCCTCCAGGACCTTCTTGAATCATATTCTTGTAAGAACATGAAGATAAATGGGCTACTTTTGTTTCTTGTGCTCTGGTAGAATCCAGAAAGATTAGTCCAACTGTTAGGATGATCTCTGAGGAGATAAATATGAGATTTTATTTCAGAAGTTTCAGTCTTTGAGAGCCTTTCCCTTGGGAGCAGGAGATGAGTATTTGGAGTACTCCAAGGTAGAATAATGAATATTTGCGTTTCCTTTCATTTCTTACAATTTTCCTGACCCAGAAGCAATAGTGGATTCTTCTGTCATTCTGGTATTCCCTAGCTATTCTTGTGGGCACCTTGCCTGATTCAGTTATGCTTTATCAATTCTAAAATACAGTTGGAGGCTCCATACTACTTTATCTCAGAGTCTGAGAAATAAAAAAAATGAAAAATACAGTGGAAGCCTGTATTAGTTAAGATGAAATTCAGCTACATATGAAAGAAACTCAAAAAGCAGCAGCTTAACTAAGAAAGATCATTTTTTCCCCTCTCACATAAAAGATGAGCTGTGGTTGACAGCCCAGGGCTGGGAAGGTAGCTCCACATTCATCATTGGCCCAAGTGTACTCTCCCTTTCGGCTCTTCCATCCTTAGTGTGACTTCTGTGCTCAAGATTGCCTTACTGTTGTGAGATGGCCATTGTATCTCCAGCCATCATGTTAATGTTCTTGGCAGCAGAATGGAGGAAAGGAGAGAAGCCAGGTGTTTATCCTCACGGAGTAAGTTCCCTTTAAAAAGCTTTGTGAGAAGCTGTACACTGCAAGTTTTATCTACTATGTCAGGAGAAGATGGGAAATAGAGGTTTTATCTAGAACTTGTCAAAAATCATTTATATTTCAGGGGTCTATCTTTATCATCTCCATAAGCTGATCAGGTCCCAGCTATACTTGCCATTGTATTATACATAGTGGTGGGCATAGGCTACAGAATCAGACCAATCTGGGTTTAGAGCTTGGTCTACCTCCTACTTTTTGGATGTCCTTGGGGGAAATCAGGGAATTTCTTTGAGCTTTAATTTTATCATCTACCAATTAGAGATAATAATAGAGCTTATTTTATAAGGGTTGAAAGCGATAACATATGTATGTAAGTCTTTATCCAAGTAATAATTTTTAAATGAGTGCCAATAGTTTTATTTCACTGTCCCTTATGGGTCAAACATGGTACCAGCTTAGACAAATGTCGTATCTTATCTTCACAACAAGTGACATGTTTTATAAATGAATGAATCAGAAACCCAGAAAGGCTAAGTAAGTTGACCAAGGTTATACAAAAATGAAATGTAAGCCTTCCCTCCCAATTAAGGAAGAAAAAAGGAAAAAAAAAAAGCCCAGATCTTTCCGACTCTAATAGTTGTGATTTTTCTTCCAGATTAGATTGTTCTTTTTAGACCCAGGGACACACAGTACCTATAGTTTTATGTAATAACAAGCTGCGTTCTTGTAGCATTTTATTTTACTGATTGTATTTGTTCAGCAAACGTCGGGAGTTGCCAGACATTGTAAATTAGGGTTTTAAGCCCAGACTTTGGATTTATCGTGTCCTGAGAAGAAAAAAAAAAAACAAAAAGCAAACAAACAAAAAAACAATGGGACCCTGCTATAGAGAAAAATAGGAGATATTTTCTGCTTAAGACATTGTTTCAAAGTCTCCATATTTCTAGTTCTTTGTCACCAAGATACATATGTAGACTTTGAGTGAAATAATCAGGTTGGAGAGCCAGATCCTGTTCTCTGTCTTCTAATGTCAGTTCATTTTGTAAAATTGAAATGGGGCATCTGCTATGTTAGTTAGAAGGTTGAGCTTGACTAATGTGATACATCCCTGGAGGGAGTATATATAAGGCCCATATTACTTGCCTATGGTAAAAGTTGCCATGATAAAGTCAAGGATGCTGTGAGTGAAACAGAAGGTGCAACTGAATTCACACATGGGGGTTGGAGCAGGAAGAACATTTTCTAAGCTGAGACCTAAAGGATAAACCAGGATTTACCAAAGGAAGAGAGGCTGGAAGAGTATTCCAAGTGGGAGAGAGAGCATGTGACTTTGACCCTGGGCTCTGATTTTTGGACATCTATTCTTTGATTATTCATACACTTACCTTTTAACTTTTGCTTGGACTCTGCCAGGTCTGGCTTTCAGCCTTGCCATCTGAAAGCCCATTGTGAAACATAGATGCCACCACCTTAAACAACATGGCACTAGGATTATGTCCTCATAAAGCCAATGTTAACAAACATTCTGCAGAATTGTTCTAAAACAGAGATGGCAACTAGGCTTCATTTCCTGTGCCAGTGCTAATAGTTTATGGTAGCAGCGTGAACAGATCAAAAGGATACTGAGGGGGCGCCTGGGTGGCTCAGTGGGTTAAGCCTCTGCCTTCAGCTCAGGTCATGACTCCAGGGTTCTGGGATCGAGCCCCACATGGGGCTCTCTGCTTGGCGGGGAGCCTGCTTCCCCATCTCTCTCTGCCTGTCTCTTTGCCTACTTGTGATCTCTCTCTCTCTGTCAAATAAATAAATAAAATGCTTTAAAAAAAAAAAAAAGGATACTGAGGATTAGTGGAAAGAGTCCCATGATTAATTAGCAATGCTTCCCTAGTTCTGATGTAGAGGAATTCACATCTTAGGTCCAAAACTCTCTTTCCTCCTTTCCAATATGTTTGAATGGAACTAGGAAAAATGTCAAAGAAGCAGCAGGTACAGGCCAGAAAAGACAGATGATAACACCTCCTGTCTCTTGCCCATAGCATTTCTAACCTCAGCATACAGAATTTGGCTTTTGATGATAATGAAAAGCTGGCTCCAAGTTCCTTGGGTCATCTTGGTGGTCCCTACATTTGCAAGTCCCTTCAGATACCCAGCTGCTGCTCCTAACATACCTGCCAACAATAAAATGCCTAATGTAAGGGGTTGCCTTAATCAGGAATGCCTGGGGAGAGGCAGGAATATGTCTGTGGTCACAGACTTGAGTTTGCTGTTGACCTGAATGGACTTGAGTCTGTGACCTCATCCTTATAAATGTTTCCTGCTATTCTGTAAGTACCAAGCTACAGACAACAGTCTATTTTGCAAAAAATTTTAAAAATGATTATTTCCCTGCTTAAAGCTTTTCATTTGTCCCACTGACTGCTTGCCAGTCATTCTAGACCATACTGCATACTACATTCCAGATGCATAAAAACCCAATGTTACTTTTCTTTGTGCGACCCTGCTTTACTGTCTTTGCATTGATCTACTCAGACTTTTGCAGCTGGAGCCTTCTTCAGCTCTGCTTTGTCCATTTAGCTAACTCATCTGAATTCCAGACTGGCTGGAATACAACTATCTCTCCAACACTTGCCCATCTGGCCCCCCTGGTTCATCTCTCTGACCAATGCTTTCTCTGTGTTTTATATACTTTTATTATTGTGTAAACATCATTATATAAAACATTGTATATAAACATCTTATCAGTTGTAAATAAATCATATGCTCGAGCAGACTGTGAGCTACCTGAGGGTAGGGACTGGATCTCCTTCCTCTTCTGACAGACATTTAAGCCAGAGTCTGGTCACTTCATATATTGAATTAACTTAGTCTTGAAAAAAAACAAAAACAAAAAAACCCAAAACTCTAATGTACACTTTAAATCCACGCTTTCCAATGGGTTCTGTGCATGTCTGGAGGAGTGAGGAAACTCCTGGCTAATCAAAGATAGCAATATATGCCTGTTTCATTTGTCTATCTTCACATTCTCCTATTTTATAGATTACAGAGAAGGACAGGCCAGGACAGAGAAGATCAAAATTAAAATTCAGACATTTTGAGTTACTCTACTGCAACTGGAGGTATGGGAGACTATGTAATTTTCCTTGGGAGTTTTAACCAAAGAGATTTTATTTTTATTTATCACAACAGGGTGCCAGGCAACATCTTGCCTAGTCATATTAATCGAATTATTCAGACACTTGTGAGTTAATATTGTCTTATCTCATGTTTCCAGCTCATTAACTAATAACCAAAAATGCAAGTAATTAAGGCACTTAGAAAATGCCATTATCTGCCATTGAATTTTGTTTCCCTTCTGTATTTGTTGAGTAGTTGTACTTAACCTTTGGCTCACATTACCTTCCTAGAGAATGACCATCATCTTCTTGGCTTCTTCCCAAAAGCATTAGGCTAGTTTTCTACCCTGCAGATTCTTGAGGCCTTTATTCCCACTGACTCTTGTGCTTCTTGGAAACATGCTGTCCATCAAGAAAGAAGAAAGAGAAAGGTTGTGAACTCCCAGTCGTCCAAACTTGATTATTGGGTTGCTTGTTCTCTCAAGGTTTGGTAAAGACAAATGTTAGTATATCCCAAGCACCTCACAGACCCCACCAATCTCTGTTAGAAAATGAAGTTAAACTCCTTTCTTTTTCTAATACCAGAATTAAGAAGTGAGCCCCTATTATGTTTGCAGAAATCTCTGTCTTTAGGACACTTGATTTCTTCAGGAGTCTCTGCACAGCCACAGAGAACACTTAAGTATTCCATCCATTTATCCCTTTGATTATACCCACCAATTTTTGGCCCTAGATCTCTGCCCTCCTCTGCTGCTGGTTGCCTCTTACTGTCTCAAGTGGGTCTGTTCAGGTGTGGGATTCTTTCTGTAACTAGGCCTGGGTCTGGGCACAGCCTTTAACTCACCATAGAGACGGCTAATATAGGCGGATGAAACCTTTGAAATAGTGGGGGGCAAGTGTAGCACAAAGACTGGACATGGATATCCTATGTAGGCAATCTCAGAGGTCACAGGCCAAAGTCCCCTCTGTATGTGCGGGGAAGTGTGATATGACATGAACTAAGTTATGTTCCCAAAAAGATATGTCAAAGTCTTAATGTTACCCCCACTACTGCAGAATGTGACCTTACTAGGAAATAGGGTCTTATCGATGTGGTCAGTTCAGAGGAGGTGAAACAGGAGTGACACAGGATCTTTAGTATACCATGACTGGAGTCCTTATAAAAGAGAAGACCCCGAGAAGAGAATGCTATGTGAAGACAGAGGCAGAAATTAAGGTGATGTAGCTGCAAGCCAAGGAACACCAAGGACTGACAGCCACTGTCAGAAGCTAGGAAGAGGCAAGGAAAGATTCTCTGTCACAGACTTCTGGAGGAAGCAGGTCCTTGATGACAGCTTGATTTTGGCCTTCTGGCCTTGGGAATTATGAGACAATAAATTTCTCCTTTTATAAGCCGCCTAGTTTATGGTACTTTGTTATAGCATCTCTAGGAAACTAATACTAGGTCCCTCTTGCTAGCTCCCAGCCTGTCATCATAATTAGAGAACCAGGACACCTGGGTGGCTTAGTTGGTTAAATGTCTCACTCTTGATTTTGGCTTAGGTCATGATCTCAAGGTCATGAAATGAAGCCCCACACCAGGCTCCACACTGAGCTTGGAGCCTACTTAAGACTCTCTCAACACCTCTCTCTCTTCCTCTCCCCACCCCTACTCTCTCTCTCTCAAAATCATTGTTATTATTATAATCATCATCATCATAGTCATCATCATCATTGCAGAACCCAGCTCATCTCTCTAAATCAGCAGTTGCCCTTGCCCATCTAAAGTCACAGATTAAATTCTGAGGTTCTCCCTGTCTAGTCTCACGTCTACTCTATCCTAGGATGACTGCTACTGCTACTTAGGATGTCCTTTTTTTTTTCCCCCAGGAAAATAAATTAGCAAAGCTTTGGTTGACTCTGTTCCAGGAATCCCTTTGTGGTCACCACTACCAGGTAGAAAAATAAGACAACAAGGCAATAGTACAGCCGTTGAGGTAGGTTTTGGCATTATCAGTCCAGTTCCTTTTAGAGTCCCTCTGGCTAATTTGCTGACAAAATCTTTCTATCATTCTTCTCTTTTTATGATTTTTGCATAAATAGGAATACACGTTATCTTCTAAGAATAGACACTCATTTTAAGAACAGAGCATGAATTGGGAAATGAAAGTGTCCTTAGAGAAAGCATAATCTGTAAAAAGTTAGAATGATATCAAAATTTTTATACTCTATTTCAGAGAAGCTTAGATTGTCTTTGCATTATATTTCTTCATTCTGAAACTCATTGCTTTACCTTTGCATAGCTAAAAGCCATGCCAGAATGATTTCCCTAAAATAAAAGTAGAGTTTTTTTCCCCAAAGTAAATTTAAATTTCCATCTATCAGGTAATATGAAAAATATTAAAAGTGTTGAAATGTCCATCCCCATTTATATAACCCACCCTCCTGCTTCTAGCTATGAATGTTTTAAAGAAAAAGAAAGAGCTATATAGAGCAGTAGAGATAGAGATAGAGGTAGAAGTGGGGAGGAAGACAGAGGCAGAGAGAGAGAATTATCAGCCCCTCAGCCTCCAGCCTTGGCTAGACCTCTCCTTTACCTCTAGACTTTTTTTCATTTTAGGATTTCAGTTCTTCCTATTCTCCCTTCCTCCATGAGGAATTGCTCCTTGAATTGTGCTTCTATATGACACTTAGAGCTGGAAATTCCATAAGTAAAAGAAGAAATAGCTCAAGAAGGATGAGCTGTAGAGGGTACAGTGACAGCACTGCCATGAAATGCAGCTTCCCAGCATTTCCAGGCCCCAGCGCACTCCCACGATTGATCTGTGATGCCCACCATGGTATGGGAGGAAGTAGGGATGGACCTATAGCACGGATTTTCCTGTTCTGCATGGTCTACCCAATCTGACACTTGTTCTGTAGCTGTTCTTCTTTAGGTTAAATCCTCTATGTCAAGAATCAGCAGATTTGGCTCGCCACTAGTTTTGTAAATAAGATTTTATTGAGTGCATCCACAGCCATTCATTTACATATCATCTGTGGCTGCTTTTATACAGCAAAGGCAGAGTTGAGTAGTTGCCATAGGGACTGTATAGCCCACAAAGCCAAAAATATTTACTATCTAACCCTTCACAGAAAAAGTTTGCTGATCATTGCTCTATATGGTACCAGTCCTAGACAATGCTTTTCTCCTCGGATCTGCTAAATGGATTGATTCCATCCTTTAATATAGAGTATTGCATATTCCAGTCAGAACTCTGCCAATAACAGATATTTGAAATCAATATCAAACAATCTAGAGTGAAAACAAACAAACAAGCTAGGGTGAAATAGAATTTTTGGCTCTCGCTACAAGGTCCGGGGATAACTGGCTTGAAATACAGTTGGATCTTGAGAGGAAAATATGTCATCATAAATAATTTCTCTGTCTTCATCTTTCACTCTTGTTTTTCTCTCAGGCACCAAGGAGTCCCATATTTATCACTGACTCATTATCCCAATAGGGTAATCACATCTCCTTGCCAGTCAGTCCAGCAAAAAAATCAGCACTGAGTATAAAAGAGCCATCGTTTGACATTCTCAGATGGCTACTATGGCCAAAGGGAATGAAATTTGATAACTAGCTTGCTTAGGACCATGGGTCTATCTATCCCTGTAGCTGGACCAGGAGTCAGTTCCACCCAAATTATAAGACTGCTTATGAGGGGGAGCTTTGTCTCCAAAGGAAAATCGATGTTTCCCCCCAGATTAAGGGTGAATGAATTTATAGTAAAGAAACATCCACTATTCCTGGCTAATGGGATTTCTGCTAGAAGGAAGAGAAATAAAAGAGGCAGAGTACCCATTCTTTTAGATTCTGGTCCATCTAGATCTGGACTGGGTCCTTCTGGATCCCTTCTGATAGGTTCTGATCTGATCTGAGATTGTCAGTCATTGCATGACAATCTGAGGGAGCATTCAGGGATGTCCTCGCTCTAGGTGGTGGCCAGGAAGGAAAGCTTGGTGGCCTCTGGATGTCTATATACTCTCTTATGAATATTTGCAAAGGCCATGTTCCCACCTCAGAGCATTGTACACTGTGACCTCATCCCAAGAGATTTTCCAACAGAGCGGCACCATATCCAGCTGTAATTATTAGTGATGATGCATCATACCAACAGACCAAATCTTGGCTAATACCTGCCAGGGAGAGATGGTTGGTATCTTTCTTTTCTCCCCAAAATAAACCCAAAACAATAAAAAGTCCTTGCTAGTTTAATAGCTTTGATTGAGAAATGATCATTGTTGACCGTGAATAGGGGAATGACACAGTGTGCCCATGTTAAAAGTTTATTCCCTTTTCCACCTTAAACTTAAGTTATCAATGCTTTCATCTGTAAATACTTTCCATAGAAACAAAAGCTACAATTTCTTGTCCCTTTGCCTTCTACTTATTTTAAATAACAATGTCCTAAGGTGGTACAACCCACCTCTTTCCACCTCTCCACACAAGGGATAGGGGCATTAAGGCATCAGTATTTTTTAAAGCTCCCCAGGCATTTCTAGATACTGCTAATTTAGATAGTCTTTTTGTTTGGCACCTGAATCATCTAATCCCTACACTGATCACAGAGCCATCTACCATCTTCTCTGTGTTTTCATTGTGCTTTTGTTATGATTTCCTGAGCGATTTTGCAATAGCTGACTTACTTATTTGCTTCTTTCACTAAACTTTGCTCCCTGGAGGCATAGACTATTTCTTGTTTATTTTTGTATTTTCAGTACTTAGTGGAGCACCTGGAATAAGATAGCTATTTGATAAATCATAGCTGAATAGAATAATCTCACACCATCCTCTCAAAGATAAGAAGCAGGTATTATTGTAATCATTCCTGTCTCATCAGGTCAGAAACTGAGGCTCACAGACATTAAATGCCATATGCAGACTTGAACTCCAACCTTTTGACTCCAAGGCCATGTTCCTTTCCAGAACATATTTCTGAATGTAAAGTACTGATACAATTGCTGCTTTTATGGCTGAATGATATCAAATAGCAGTAAAAAATGGTCAAAATTTTGCAATTTAATAGGCTTCAACCTAATACTTTTGTTATGGCCTTTATACAGGGTTTGACTTTTTGTTTAAAAGAGATTAACACCCTGTAGTCAGAGCAAATGGGCTAGAACTCTCAGTGGCTTTAGATGGTCAGAACAAATGTACCTAGAAGATTGGTGACTGGAAACTCAGACCCACTGGTCCCTCATAGTACAGACTTCAGTAAAGTGTTTCATGGGATGAGATCAGTCTCATGGCTTTATGGACATTAACCATCAGATTGGGGATTTTCTTTATCAACTCATGGAGTCATGAGTTGGAAGTCAATCCATCAACTCATGGAGCTGTGGAATCATGAAGACTGCAATTTCACCTGGAGTCGGATCATTGCACAGAGTTAAAAGACCTGAATTTAAATCTCAGTTAAGCTACACCTTGTTATGTGAACTTATGAAAGTCTTTCATCTCTGTGAGCTTTACTTTCTATATCTACAAAATGGAGAGTATAATTCCTATCATATCAGATTATTCTAAGGTTAAAAAATATGTATTACCCACTAAAGGGCTCACAAATGGTAATGTAGTATACTGTCATATGATAATTGTATTGTGGTTCTTCCCTACCTAGAGGGGAAAGGCTAGCAGGCTCACTAAACACAACATTAAAATATAAATACTCACATAAACAACCTAGATGTCTTTAATGATAATACATGAGCAACCTCTTTTTAATGTAAGGTCCCCTCTGGCATGAATAGATTGTTACAGCCAGTTCATTTTCCATGTTTCCAGCAGATTAACTGCTTTTCTGAACTCCTGAAATAGGAATGATAAGCCTCCGTAGAGTTGAAGGGGTTTCCTGATTAACCCATCTGTTTTCGTCTCTTGTAATGAGAAGTTACCACTGTGTCCAGAATGTTCTGGTTCTCTGAAGGCTAGTGGCTCTCACTTTATACACAGTGGCATGTGGGCACACAGGCTAACAGTCTGATTGAGAAATTCATTACCTAAGACCTAGAGAAAGAAATGACATTGGGAGTTAAACCATCTTAACAATAAATGAATAGTATTATCTCCATATTTGTATAGTTTGGGTACTTCTGAATTTTTTTTTTGATTGCTATTGTAACTTCTTTTTTTTTTCTTTCAATTTTTTTATTTATTTCTTATTTTTTTATAAGCATATAATATATTTTTATCCCCGGGGGTACAGGTCTGTGAATCGCCAGGTTTACACATTTCACAGCACTCACCATAGCACATACCCTCCCCAATGTCCATAATCCCGCTCCCCCTCTCCCAACCCCACCTCCCCCCAGCAACCCCCAGTTTATTTTGGGTGATTAAGAGTTACTTATGGTTTGTCTCCCTCCCAATCCCATCTTGTTTCATTTATTCTTCTCCTATCCCCCTAACCCCCCATGTTGCATCTCCACGTCCTCATATCAGGGAGATCATATGATAGTTGTCTTTCTCCGACTGACTTATTTCACTAAGCATGATACCCTCTAGTTCCATCCACGTCGTCGCAAATGGCAAGATTTCATTTCTTTTGATGGCTGCATAGTATTCCATTGTGTATATATACCACTTCTTCTTTATCCATTCAGCTGTTGATGGACATCTAGGTTCTTTCCATAGTTTGGCTATTGCAGACATTTCAGCTATAAACATTCAGGTGCATGTGCCCCTTCGGATCACGGTGTTTGTATCTTTAGGGTAAATACCCAGTAGTGCAATTGCTGGGTCATAGGGTAGTTCTATTTTCAACATTTTGAGGAACCTCCATGCTGTTTTCCAGAGTGGTTGCACCAGCTTGCATTCCCACCAACAGTGTAGGAGGATTCCCCTTTCTCCGCATCCTCGCCAGCATCTGTCATTTCCTGACTTGTTAATTTTAGCCATTCTGACTGGTGTGAGGTGATATCTCACTGTGGTTTTGATTTGTATTTCCCTGATGCCGAGTGACGTGGAGCACTTTTTCATGTGTCTGTTGGCCATCTGGATGTCTTCTTTGCAGAAATGTCTGTTCATGTCCTCTGCCCATTTCTTGATTGGATTGTTTGTTCTTTGGGTGTTGAGTTTACTAAGTTCCTTATAGATTTTGGATACTAGCCCTTTATCTGATATGTCGTTTGCAAATATCTTCTCCCATTCTGTCAGTTGTCTTTTGGTTTTGTTAACTATTTCCTTTGCTGTGCAAAAGCTTTTGATCTTGATGAAATCCCAATAGTTCATTTTTGCCCTTGCTTCCCTTGCCTTTGCCGTTGTTACTAGGAAGATGTTACTGCAACTGAGGTGGAAGAGGTTGCTGCCAGTGTTCTCCTCAAGGATTTTGATGGATTCCTTTCTCACATTGAGGTCCTTCATCCATTTTGAGTCTATTTTCGTGTGTGGTGTAAGGAATTGGTCCAATTTCATTTTTCTGCAAGTGGCTGTAGAATTTTCCCAGCACCATTTATTGAAGAGGCTGTCTTTTTTCCATTGGATATTCTTTCCTGCTTTGTCAAAGATTAGTTGACCATAGAGTTGAGGGTCTATTTCTGGGCTCTCTATTCTGTTCCATTGATCTATATGTCTGTTTTTATGCCAGTACCATGCTGTCTTGATGATGACAGCTTTGTAATAGAGCTTGAAGTCCGGAATTGTGATGCCACCCACTTTGGCTTTCTTTTTCCATATTCCTTCGGCTATTCGAGGTCTTTCTGGTTCCATATAAATTTTAGGATTATTTGTTCCATTTCTTTGAAAAAAAAAATGGAGGTATTTTGATAGGGATTGCATTAAATGTGTAGATTGCTTTAGGTAGCATAGACATTTTCACAATATTTATTCTTCCAATCCAGGAGCATGGAACATTTTTCCATTTCTTTGTGTCTTCCTCAATTTCTTTCATGAGTACTTTGTAGTTTTCTGCATATAGATTCTTAGCCTCTTTGGTTAGGTTTATTCCTAGGTATCTTATAGTTTTGGATGCAATTGTAGATGGGATTGACTCCTTAATTTCTCTTTCTTCTGTCTTCTTGTTGGTGTACAGAAATGCAACTGATTTCTGTGCATTGATTTTATATCCTGACACTTTACTAAATTTCTGTACAGTTCTAACAGTTTTGGAGTGGAGTCTTTTGTTTCCACATATAGTATCATATCATCTGCAAAGAGTGATAGTTTGACTTCTTCATTGCCGATTTGGATGCCTTTAATTTCTTTTTGTTGTCTGTGTGCTGAGGCTAGGACTTCCAGTACTATGTCGAATAGCAGTGGTGATAATGGACATCCCTGCTGTTTTCCTGACCTTAGCAGAAAAGCTTTAGGTTTTTCTCCACTGAGAATGATATTTGCAGTGGGTTTTTCATAGATGGCTTTGATAATATTGAGGTATGTGCCCTCTATCCCTACACTTTGAAGAGTTTTGAACAGGAAGGGATGCTGTACTTTGTCAAATGCTTTTTCAGCATCTATTGAGAGTATCATATGGTTCTTGTTCTTTCTTTTATTAATGTGTTGTATCACATAGATTGATTTGCAGATGTTGAACCAACCTTGCAGCCCTGGAATAAATCCCACTTGGTCATGGTGAATAATCCTTTTAATGTACTGCTGAATCTTATTGGCTAGTATTTTGGTGAGAATTTTCGCATCTGTGTTCATCAAGGATATTGGCTTGTAATTCTCTTTTTTGATGGGATCCTTGTCTGGTTTTGGGATCAACGTGATGCTGGCCTCATAAAATGAGTTTGGAAGTTTTTCCTCCATTTCTATTTTTTTGAACAGTTTCAGGAGAATAGGAATTAATTCTTCTTTAAATGTTTGGTAGAATTCCCCTGGGAAGCCGTCTGGCCCTGGGCTTTTGTTTGTTTGGAGATTTTTGATGACTGTTTCAAACTCCTTACTGGTTATGGGCCTGTTCAGGTTTTCTATTTCTTCCTGGTTCAGTTGTGGTAGTTTATATGTCTCTAGGAATGCATCTATTTCTTCCAGATTGTCAAATTTGTTGGTGTAGAGTTGCTCATAGTATGTTCTTATAATTGTCTGTATTTCTTTGATGTTAGTTGTGATCTCTCCTCTTTCATTCATGATTTTATTTATTTGGGTCCTTTCTCTTTTCTTTTTGATAAGTCTGGCCAGGGGTTTATCAATCTTATTGATTCTTTCAAAGAACCAGCTCCTAGTTTCATTGATTTTTTCTATGGTTTTTTTGGTTTCTATTTCATTGATTTCTGCTCTGATCTTTATGATTTCTCTTCTCCTGCTGGGTTTAGGGTTTCTTTCTTGTTCTTTCTCCAGCTCCTTTAGGTGTAGGGTTAGGTTGTATATTTGAGATCTTTCTTCTTTCTTTCTTTTTTTTTTTTAAAAGATTTTATTTATTTATTTGACACAGAGAGATCACAAGTAGGCAGAGAGGCAGGCAGAGAGAGAGAGGAGGAAGCAGGCTCCCCGCGGAGCAGAGAGCCTGATGCGGAGCTCGATCCCAGGACCCTGAGATCATGACCTGAGCCGAAGGCAGCGGCTTAATCCACTGAGCCACCCAGGCGCCCCTTTCTTCTTTCTTGAGAAAGGCTTGTACCACTATATATTTTCCTCTCAGGACTGCCTTTGCTGTGTCCCACAGATTTTGAACCATTGTGTTTTCATTATCATTTGTTTCCATGAATTTTTTCAATTCTTTAATTTCCTGGTTGACCCATTCATTCTTTAGAAGGATGCTGTTTAGTCTCCATGTATTTGGGTTCTTTCCAGCTTTCCTCTTGTGATTGAGTTCTAGCTTCAGAGTGTTGTGGTCTGAAAATATGCAGGGAATGATCCTAATCTTTTGATACCAGTTGAGACTTGATTTGTGACCCAGGATGTGATCTATTCTGGAGAAGGTTCCATGTGCACTAGAGAAGAATGTGTATTCTGTTGCTTTGGGATGAAATGTTCTGAATATATCTTTGATGTCCATCTGGTCCAGTGTGTCATTTAAGGCCTTTATTTCCTTGTGGATCTTTTGCTTGGATGATCTGTCCATTTCAGTGAGGGGAGTGTTCAAGTCCCCTACTATTATTGTATTATTATTGATGTGTTTCTTTGATTTTTGTTATTAATTGGTTGATATAGTTGGCTGCTCCCATGTTAGGGGCATAGATATTTAAAATTGTTAGATCTTCTTGTTGGACAGACCCTTTGAGTAGGATATAGTGTCCTTCCTCATCTCTTATTATAGTCTTTGGCTTAAAATCTAATTGATCTGATATAAGGATTGCCACCCCAGCTTTCTTCTGATGCCCATTTGCATGGTAAATTGTTTTCCACCCCCTGACTTTAAATCTGGAGGTGTCTTCGTATCTAAAATGAGTTTCCTATAGGCAACATACTGATGGGTTTTGTTTTTTTATCCATTCTGATACCCTGTGTCTTTTGATTGGGGCATTTAGCCCATTAACATTCAGGGTAACTATTGAGAGATATGAATTTAGTGCCATTATATTGCCTATAAGGTGACTGTTACTGTATATTGTCTCTGTACCTTTCTGATCTACTACTTTTACGCTCTCTCTTTGCTTAGAGGACCCCTTTCAATATTTCCTGTAGAGCTGGTTTGGTGTTTGCAAATTCTTTCAGTTTTTGTATGTCCTGGAAGCTTTTTATCTCTCTTCTATTTTCAACGATAGCATAGCAGGATATAGTATTCTTCATTGCATGTTTTTCTCCTTTAGTGCTCTGAATATATCATTCCAGCTCTTTCTGGCCTTCCAGGTCTCTGTGGGTAAGTCTGCTGCCAATCTAATATTTTTACCATTGTATGTTACATGCTTCTTTTCCCGGGCTGCTTTCAGGATTTTCTCTTTGTCACTAAGACTTGTCAATTTTACTACTAGGTGATGGGGTGTGGGCCTATTCTTGTTGATTTTGAGGGGGGTTCTCTGCACCTTCTGGATTTTGATCCTTGTTCCCTTTGCCATATTAGGGAAATTCTCTCCAATAATTCTCTCCAATAGACCTTCTGCTCCCCTCTCTCTTTCTTCTTCTCTGGAATCCCAATTATTCTAATGTTGTTTCATCTTATGGTGTCACTTATCTCTCGAATTCTCCCCTCGTGGTCCAGTAGCTGTTTGTCCCTCTTTCGCTCAGCTTCTTTATTCTCTGTCATTTGGTCTTCTATATCACTAATTCTTTCTTCTGCCTCATTTATCCTAGCAGTGAGAGCCTCCATTTTTGATTGCACCTCATTAATAGCTTTTTTGATTTCAACTTGGTTAGATTTTAGTTCTTTAATTTCTCCCGAAAGGGCTTTTATATCTCCAGAGAGGGTTTATCTAATATCTTCCATGCCTTCTTCAAGCCTGGCTAGAACCTTTAGAATCGTCATTCTGAACTCTAGGTCTGACATATTACCAATGTCTGTGTTGATTAGGTCCCTAGCCTTTGGTACTGCCTCTTGTTCTTTTGTTTGTGGTGATTTTTCCTGCTTTGTCATTTTGTCCAGATAAGAGGATATGAAGGATCAAATCAAATACTAAAAGGGTTGCAAAGATCCCAGAAAAATGCGTTGTAACCAAATCAGAAGAGACCCCAAATTGTGGGGGGGGGGGGGGGAAGGGGATAAAAAGAGGTTCAGAAAAATAAATAAATAAATAAATAAATAAAACAAATAAAGAAAAAATATAAAAAAGAAAGAAAAATATATATTTTAGACAAAGTAGTCAAAAAACTTTAAAAAAGAAAAGGGTACAGGTTTTAAAAAATTTAGCAGCAGAAGAAAAAAGAATGAAAAAAAATTTGAAAAAAAATTTGAATTAACCGCAAGACTAAAGAATCATGGGGAGAAAGCCATGAGTTCCGTGCTGCGCTTTCTCCTCCTCTGGAATTCTGCTGCTGTCCTAGGTATTGAATCTGGTTTCCTTGATAGATGAACTTCTTCCTGGCTGGATGTTTTGTTGATCTTCTCGGGGAGGGGCCTGTTGTAGTGACTGTCAAGTGTCTTTGCCCAAGGCAGAATTGCACCGCCCTTACCGGGGGCAGACTAAGTAATCTGCTCCAGTTCGCTTTTGGGAGATTTTGTTCCCTGAACGCTTTCCATAGAATTCTGGAGGATGGGAATGAAAATGGAAGCCTCCCAGTCTCTAGCCCGGAGGAGCCGAGAGCCCGGGGCCCCACTCTTTAGTGCGCCCCCAGAGAACAGCACCCAATCACTCCTGTATCCCCAGCCTCTAGCCGCGCTCCGAGCTCACCCAGCCCGCGACCAGTTCAAGGTAACCCCAAGCTGAGAGTTCAGTCCTCAGCTCTGTCTCTGTAGCAGTCTTCTCCATTCTAATACCTGCGAGCTCTGCGACACTCTGACACCCCCGATCCTTCTGTGACCCTGCGGGACCTGGGGCCACGCTGACCCCGCGTGGGCTTCACCCCGGTTTAGCCTCTGGAGTAATGTCCCTCAGTGGAACACTTTTAAAAGTCCTCATTTTGTGCTCCATTGCTCCGCTGCTTGCTGGGAGCCGGCCCCTCCCCCCGCGGTCTATCTTCCCTTCATTTTGGATTCACTTCTCTGCCAGTCCTACCTTTCAGAAAGTGGTTAATTTTCCATTTCTAGAATTGCTGTTCTTCTTCTCTTCCATCTCCTGTTGGATTTGTAGGTGTTTGCAATGTTTAGATAAGCTATCGAGCTGATCTCCTGATGTAGGCTTAGCCTGCTACTTCTCCGCCATCTTGACTCCGTCCTTCTGAATTTAATTTTGATAGTGTATCTATATTTTTCTCGAAGTGGGGATGCCAGAACATCACCATCATCATCATCATCTGAGAACTTGCTATAAATACAAATTCGTGAGCACTTCCTAAATTTCCTAAATGAGAAATGTTGGAGGTAGGCCTCAGCAACCTGTGTTTAAGTACTTTCTAGGTGATGCTGATGCATTAAAGTCTGAGACGCATGACATATCTTTACTGGACAAATTCATGCCCCTTTAAGTAAGACAGGGACAAGAATAGTGATATAGGGGTATTTATATTTAATGTCTCTGGGTATTTACTTATTTGTCAATGATGTCAGTTCTGTTTATAGGACTTTTTTGATTTAATAGATTTGTGAGTGGAGAAAATTGGACAAAACCATGAGAATATGAAGTAATAAAAATTTTAAAGAGACATGTTGCATCTTTAGTTGAAAAGTTCTGGGAAGTACAAGTGGGGCAAAAAAGGAGGTATGACCAAGACAGCAGAATGAACTGATCCTTCTTTTAGGAAAAGAAAAACAAAAAACAAAAACAAAAAAAAGGAAATTGTGCATGTCCCTAGTTGTTTAAGCCATCAATCTGGAGTCACAGTTTTAACTCATTTTCTTTTCTTCAATGGCCACATCTAGTCCATTAACAAATCCTCTCAACTCCATCTCCAAGAAGTATCCTAAGCTCCTTCACACCTCCAAATCTATGTTGCCACTGTCACATGAAAGGCAATATCATCATTTTCCTGGGCCACGTCTTGCCTCCTAACTGGTCCCTCGGCTTCCACCCTTGTCAATCTACTTTGCACACATTCAGAATCACCTTTATAGTTTAGATCAGTCGCTTCTTTACCTCTCCTACTCTCTAATGGCTGCCCTTTGCATTTTGAATAAAAACCACACTTCTAACCATGACCCGTAATGCTCATCGTGATATGACATTAACCACCTAATCTTGTTTTAATCCCTTCTCCCTGACAGTCTGCTCCTATAACAACCTTTTTTTTTGGTCAATTACTCAAACATCCCAGTTTCTTTCCTGTCTCCAGATATTTGGCCATGTTATTAATTCTGGATGAGATGCTTTTCCTCCCATTCTTTGAAAGCTGGTGTTCCTTCTGCTTTAGATCTTGACTGGCAGCTCTTCCGAAGGACCTTTACTGGTGAATCTGTCTCAAGTGAGTTTCCCCAGACTCACTCAGTACTTACTCTACCTTCACTCCTTTTACATTTCATGCATAGTGTTTTTCACAGTTTGAAACTATTTGTTTGTTTGTTTCTCAGAATGTGAGGTTCTAATAGATTGAAATCATCATGTATGCCTTATTTGATTTTATTTCTGCCCCTACAACAGTGATGGGCACATAATGATTGCTCAGAAAATGTTTGTTGAATTGGTGAACTGGAGAATCCCTTGTGCTATGTGATTCTTTAGACAGATAGATGGATATTTAGAAAGATTTGCTTTGTGCTTTATAATATAACTCTGTTATAGTTACTTTTCAAGAAAGCCTGGGAAAGAATTATTGGTTTTAAATGAGGTGGGCTATGAATATATGCAGTGCTATGCTAAAACCAGTTCATCCTGCCTTGTGAGAGCAGATTGTGAGCATTTCTTCTTAATTCTATGACCTTACATTCATAGCTTGAAATCTGTAATGGTGGGAGTATTTACACCATGGCAACTGACAAAAACTAAAAATCAGGGATTTTTTTTTTTCTCCCAGACAACTAGTTCTTAAAAATCTCTCATCACAGTATTGATAGATAATGCATTTCAGGTTGTTATCCCCAGAAACACATTCTTAATTGAGAATTTGTGAGAAAATGATCATTTGAAATTATGCCAGGGAAAAGGGGATTAGAAGGGATAAGAAAAGGACCAGTAAGGGAAGAAGACCAAAGAAGGATGTGATGTCAAGAAAGTCCCATGGTGTTTTACTTTGGCTCATCCCACAGAGCATCTCTGAAAACAAAGTTGTCCACTCAGGAGCTAGGGATCAGAATTATTTGTACTGTCATTTATCAGGCATTGGTTAAGGACTGACCCTTGGGGAGCAGGCATTCTTAGATATTGTCTGTTACTGTGTGCAAAGAGAAAGCAAGCTCTGGCAGTCTGAGGGCAGGGCAACAAAGAGATACACAGGTGCTGGCTGTTAGGAATGAAAGCACCCAAAATTGGTAAAGGGAACCTAGGCCCATGCTCAGCTTGCTCACATCCCTGCTACAGGAGTGTCTCCCAATCTTTAACATAGATACCCAGGAATACAGAGGTTTGGAGAATCAGTGAGTCTGGGGCTGGATCTAAGATTCTGAATGTCTGACAAGCTCCCAGGTGATCCCATTGATGCTTCTCATGAATCACACTTTGACGAGCAAAGTGCAGCAAGATGCTTTAAATTATTTTGTGCAGGAAGTTTTATCTGTCTTATTCAAGTTAGTTTTCATGGGAACGTGGCTTATAGGAGAGTTTGAAATAGAACTACCTGAGAGATACCTGACCCCACCATCGAATTTCCCCAAACACTTTATCAATGGTCAAACACTTAGTTACAGTACTTTAGATTTGGAAAGGACATTTCAGATCACTAGTACTTCAGAGAAGATAAGCAAATTCCGGGTAATTGCCTAAAACTTTTTGACCATATAACAGTGCTGGTAGCCACATCTGTTGCCCACATACCAATGATTTTTTTTTTTTTTCTCTGTATCTTTTGGCTTCAAGTTCATTCAACCATTCAATAAGCATTTAATAATACCTGTTTATTTGCAAGTCACTATGGGTGTTTTGTTCAGGATGTAAATGAACCAGGTACCAAAAAATAGACAGGTCTCTTACTGTCTGCGGCATCACAGTCTAGAGTGCTGATTTCTAGAAATAACTGGAAACTGGTTTCAAATTGATCAAACATCAGCAATGTTTTACTTTGTGGGTGACAGAGCTTGAATTACCCCTGAGTTGCATTTTTCTTACACAAACGACTTAAAGATAGGAGGGGGCTGCCCATGGCACAAACTCCATGAAGAAATAAAGTAGAAAATTATTTTTAAGCCTTGTCACTGGAGATGTGAAGGCATAAATGCTTTTTTCATGCCAACTATACTCTTTATTTTTATATTCCTCAATGAATGCTAATAAGACATACCAGTGCAGACCGCCTTAGGCAGAAATAAATATTATGCACTTGCAGTAATTAATTTATGGCAAAGTGTAGTCAGTAGGGTAAAGTGAATTTGTGAAATTCTCAGAGTACTTGACAGCTTCTTATTGAAGCAGAAATAAAATGTAGTCAATAAATGGTAAAATGCTGAAGAAAGTGGTTAGTTATCACCACAAGGGTTATATTAAGTAATTTGGGGTACTTTGCTTTCCTACTCAACCCAGAGGTTATGCATTCATATTATTGCAACATCAGTGCAGCATTTTCTAAACCAAGCAAATAAGGAATTGAGTAGAAGAAAACTTTATGGAAGTATTTTTTGACAATACCTTTTTACTAACAGTATACAAATGAGCTTCTAGATATGTTAGCCCTCACAGGGGTCTGCATGAAGCCCCCAACCAAGTATTTTGGAAGTATTTTGGTTCAGATAATTTTGAGGCAGCTGCAATTCATAAAATATTACTTCATAGACATGGGAATGGTTTGACATTGTTAACATGATGATGTTGAGTATTTCCAGAATCCCCTACCCTTAGGGGTACAATTGTACCCTTATGGGTACAATTTCGTTGGTGGTAATCTCTCTGTTTAAGTTCACATTCCTGAGAAGCAGAGCCTCAAATGGGGAATCTTGTGCAAATAGCTTATTGAGGGATGCTTAAGAGGAATGAAGGAAAAATGTGGGCAAAAATACAATTTCAGGATAAGTCTAGCTCAGCTGGATCCCCCAAGGAGCTCTGGAATGTGAATCATGTTACAGCATTGACCCAACAAGAGGTGAGGGACCCAGCCTTTTGTACCTCCAACTCAATTACTCAGGGAACAACTCTGTTTGGGGAGAAGTGGACTGTCTCCAAGGGAGGTGGCTCCTTTTGGCCAAGGACAGTTCCTGTATTGGGGATTTGGAGAAGGGGGACACTGAGATCCAATACATACCAGTAGCAGAGGTATGGTACATTTTCCAATAAAGGGAATTTGGGTAAGGCACAGACATGGCCCATTACACTCACCTGGGAAATGAGGAAAGGAGGCTTCTAAAGTAAGTTAAAAGTTAATCCAGTGATGACCCCACATTTTTTTTGATCTGTTCTTACCATAAAATATGCCCATAGGAAGTAAACTGGTTGTTACCACTTTGGGGAAAACTTACCAGGGGAAGGCTCATGCCTTGCATGACAGAATGTGGGGGGAAACAGTATAGTAAGTAGACTAATCCTTGGTCATGAGGTAGTACTACTGTGGTTGAGTGTATCACTTCCTTTATCTATGAAGGTCTTCTGCAGACCCAAACTGACTCCTCCTGCGTTCCTCACATATCAGCTAGGAAGCAGTCAGAGCATTTAAAGCCTGGTCCCTGAGGAGTAACTCACACTGGCATCTATCATCAGCCACAGCCACTCTGTAGGAGAACCTGGATGGTGGAAATATCCTTCCTGGAAACATGGGTGCAAGCTCAAGGGAGAAACAAGAATTGAAGATACTTTTTTCTTTGCTCACTTTTTAATGATTACATAGGCATTTTTTCCCATTTATCAACATCAGCTGGGGTTCCAGAGTCTCTCTTTGATCATCCTGAAGCCTGAGAAAGCCAGAGTCTCTCTTTGATCAGAGGGACTTGGAATAAGTCTCTCCACCCCAATTCCTCTAGTTAGCTTTCAGGGAAACTGGAACACTAGATGTGATACCTTACATGGACTGATCCTTTCCTTCTTCCTTCTCCTCATTTTCTGCCTCTTTTTTCCCCTTCTCACTTGTTTCTTCTTCCCTCCTTCCTTCTTTTTTCTTTAAATTACTTTACCTTCCTCCATTCTTCTTGCTATCTCTCTGCCTTCCTTTCTTCTCTCTTCTTTCTTCCATACTTTCCACCCTTAATCTTCTTCTCTTTCTCCTCCCCATTTCATTTGTTAAATTCTCCCCTGCCAGTTTCCTTCTCAGCTCTCCCTTAATCCATTCTTCCATGTCCCTCCTCATTTCTTTGCTTTGTGTTCATCATTCCCCTCTCCCCATTCACATCTGTTCTCTCTTTTTTCTCTCTATCCCTCTTTCTCTTTTCCTCTCTTCTTTAATTTTAACAGCACATCTTTTGGTTCCCAGGTAGCCAGGATGCCTGCTGTATTCAAACTTCTTTCTCAGGCTCCAGACTGGAACAATGTTTGTTATGAAAGTGATACAATCAAATGATCTGAGTATTTATTTTAATAATTTGGGGATGGCATCAAGAATGTGAGAGGCAGGTAATTCAACAGGGCTTTGCCTTTCTTCTAAACTACTTAACACAGGCTTAGCTCTGTTGAGCCCTCTCCTGCCACGGCCCCAGTGTTTTGGATCTACCATGCTTAAGAATTCTTTTCCAGATCTCCCAATTTGTAGTTCATGGCATTCTTTGCAGAGCTAAAAAAATGCTGATGTAAGTTCACTATCCCTACCAGCCAGCTTTGAGCAAGATCTGTCTCAACTGCCTTTCTCTCATTACACATCCCATCTGTCTCCAATGCTCCTTTGGCAGTCAAAGAGCTTGATGCATTATGCATCTCAGAATATTAGAAAGATTATATAACCACCAGGCTATCAAAATCAGAAGACCAGAAATAATGGGAGCATCTTTTTCAAGGACTTTTCCCTTAGTTGTAATGTCAAGGAGGACAATGGTACTGGTTGGAGAATTTTAAATGGGAAGAAAATATACCATCATAGGCATATATACTTGCAACCTCACACTGTTCTAAGGATTGACTTTGTCAGCTTGGTTAAGAAGAATGGATGTATTAAACATCATTTGGCAAGAGTCTCCCAGAATCATTAACCGATTTTGTGATTCAACAAAGACCTATAAATTGCTAAAGGTATTGCCAGAGAGATGTAGTTTATGTATAAATAGATGAAAGTAGAAGATGCTACATCTTTTATGGGTGGCTTAATGATATCCATAGAGTGATGTGTTAAACATAAAAGTGAGTAGATAGAAGGAATTAATGCAAGTCATTTTCACATTGCTGATTTGCTAATCTGACTGGATGAGTAATTATTTTTACACCAGAATGTTAGTTGGTTATCCTAGCAAAGCATCAATCTATGCTGCACTTTGCTCATTAGATTATTCTAATTATTAGAAAGATTCAAGCTAATTAACGCACAGAAGGCTCATCAGTAGGCAGGAAAGACTTAACTAACTCTATGGAACATTTGTAGATATAGTGAAAGACTAGGATTTCAGAGAAGCAGGACAGCAGAAAACTTAACAGGGAGGGTTGCTAAAATCAAGGAGAAGTGTTTATCAAGACTTCATTACCCCCAAACCCTAAAAATCTAGCGTAATTATCTTATATTGTTTGCAAAACCTTTTTTAATCTGGGAAATTCCCATTTCACTGGGACTTTCCTTTCAGGTGTTTGCTATGATTCAGAGATTTATCCTAGAATTCAAGCATAGAAAATGTAGGTACTTCAGTCTTCTGCAGTACAAGAATGTCACTTAAAGCCATAGGAGTTTCATTCTTCATCTTTCTATGGAGCCACAGGGTCTCTGTCTATGTCAGTTTTCCATATTCACTTTTAGAAGAGGAAAGAAAGGCTGCTTCTGTTTCATTGGCACTTTAAACATCACAACTACCCCCAAGATGGTGCCTTTGGCCACTGAATCCACCTTATTTCAGGCCTCCTGCAAGCCTCTGCCTTCGACTCAGGTCATGGTCTCAGGGTCCTGGGATCGAGCCCCGCATCGGGCTCTCTGCTCAGCGGGGATCCTGCTTCCTCCTCTCTCTCTGCCTGCCTCTCCGCCTACTTGTGATCTCTCTCTGTCAAATAAATAAATTAAAAAAAAATTAAAGGGGCGACTGGGTGGCTCAGTGGGTTAAAGCCTTCTGCCCTAGCCAAATGGTCCAGTTTTGACCCAAGTGCCCAGTAGCAGGAGAAAACATCTGATTGGCTGCATTTGGGTCATATAACTGCTTCTGGTCCCATCAGCTATGACCCAGAGGATGAGTCACATGGCACACATCTGGTTGTGTTCATTTACTTGGTGGAGGGGAGAGTTATTATCAGAGCGTGGATGTGGCTGGGAACATCAAAAGATGTCTGCCCACCAGTTAGAATGGCCAAAATTAGCAAGACAGGAAACAACGTGTGTTGGAGAGGATGTGGAGAAAGGGGTACCCTCTTACACTGTTGGTGGGAATGCAAGTTAGTGCAGCCACTTTGGAGAACAGTGTGGAGATTCCTCAAGAAATTAAGAATAGAGCTTTCCTATGACCCTGCAATTGCACTGCTGGGTATTTACCCCAAAGATACAGATGTAGTGAAAAGAAGAGCCATCTGTACCCCAATGTTTATAGCAGCAATGGCCACGGTTGCCAAACTGTGGGAAGAACCAAGATGCCCTTCAATGGATGAATGGATAAGGAAGATGTGGTACATATACACGATGGAGTATTATGCCTCCACCAGAAATGATGAATACCCAACTTTTGTAGCAACATGGACGGGACTGGAAGAGATTATGCTGAGAGAAATAAGTCAAGCAGAGAGCGTCAAGTATCATATGGTCTCACTTATTTGTGGAGCATAACAAAGAACACGGAGGACATGGGGAGATGGAGAGGAGAGGGAGTTGAGGGAAACTGAAAGGGGAGATGAACCATGAGAGACTATGGACTCTGAAAAACAACCAGAGGGTTTTGAAGGGGCGGGGGGTGGGAGGTTGAGGAACCAGGTGGTGGGTAATAGGGAGGGCACGTACTGCATGGAGCACTGGGTATGGTGCCAAAACAATGAACACTGTTATGCTGAAAACAAACAAACAAACAAACAAAAAGATGTCTGCCATATTATTCCAGTATTTCAAAAGTTGAGATGAGGGAGCCTGGGTGGCTCAGTGCGTTAAGCCACTGCCTTCGCTCAGGTCATGATCTCAGGGTCCTGGGATCGAGTCCCGCATCGGGCTCTCTGCTGAGCGGGGAGCCTGCTTCTCTCTCTCTCTCTCTCTGCCTGATTGTGATCTCTCTCTGTTGCATAATTAAATAAAAAAAAAAAAAAAAAGACTGACCTTCATGACAGGAGAGGTCTTTAAAAAAAAAATAAAAAAAAAAAAAAAAAAAAAAAAGTTGAGATGAGGAACACCAGCAGAATGTTGATCATGGAATGGGACTGTAAAAGCTGAATAGATCTGTAATCATATCCTAGTTTAAAAGTAATGTTCTCAGAAGCCTTAAGCTTTGTATAAAAACATGAAAGTTATACACAAATTTTAATTTTTAGAAATTTAACATGATCTTCAAGATAAGGTCCCCAAAGGAAAAGACATTTCTACTTGACATGAAAACATCCATTTTAAAATAAACAAATCTATATAATGGCTTTAAATGTATATATGTTGTTGCTTCTTTGAATTAAGCATGCTTTAAAAAAATCCATATTGAAATATGAACACTATTGCCAATTACTTGATTCTTTTAATTTTAGAAAAAGTTATTTTCTCTCAGTATGTAAGTTAAATTATCTTACTTCCTAGCTCTCCACTTGAAGGAAATGTGTCTAATTCTCTGCCTTTCAGGTTAACTTCTTGCTGTTCCAGTAATTTCTTAAATAACAGAAGTGACCTGCAATAAGCCCTGAGATATGAGCTATGAGCTTTATAAATATGATCTATACCTTTGTCATTGCTGCTATTCATTGAAGTGCACAAAGCCATAACTTCTCCTTCTCTGACCCAAATCATTCAGTCAGCAAGTCCTGCCAATTTCTCTTTCTTGATGTCTTTCAAATCCATCTCTTTCAATATTTCTTTCCTTCAATCTTTTGTATTACACTGCTGCTCCAAGAATACTTCCAAGGCATTGCTATGCTTTTGTCTCTTCTTTCTAACAAATTTTTAACGACTCACTGTTGTTTTCTGAACCAAGTCTATTTGCACCACCCTCCCATTCCAGAATCCTCCTTCCTACCTCCTAAGCCAAAGATAACAGAAAGCTGGGAACGGAGAATAAAAAAATAAGAGGCAAAGCCTGGTGGGACTTTTTGTGGCTAGTTCAGGTAGTGAAGCTAAATTCCCTCAACCAAATGCAAATAAATCCCATCTGACTTTACCTGTTTTGGGTTGTTACACATTCTCAGTATTATACTCTTCTCTATCAACAGACTGGTCCCTGAAATGATGTCAGCCTCCCAGTAGCTTCTGAATGAGTCCTCACACTGCTTTGTCTCCTTATTTATACTAGATCACACTGCTCTGTTAGGGGATGAATCAGAGGCAAGAGAGAAAGATTTGATTTAAAAGCTTTTCTGCTTCTTCTCTTAACATACCTGGTTCTATAATAAATGTTAGTTTGCATTTGCTCATAAAGATATTTTATGGAGGGGGTGCTCTGCAGTTATTTCATTATTTTCCCAAGTATAGAGAAGATAAATTTTAATCTTTGCTGTTATGAAGTCCTATGTGTACATTTAAAGTTTTTTTAAAGAAAGAAAATGTAAACAAACAGAGATAAATTAATATATAATAGAAAAGAATCAGAGTCAGAAATTGCCCCTGGCATCTGCTTACGGCAGGGAATATATCTGTTTGCTCTGGAGTTACATCCCCCAGCTGGTTCCCAACCCTTCCTCTTGTTTGGGGGTGTGCATAATCACTTTGAAAACAACCGGTTTCTTTCTGGACGTCCCAGCTCCGCTCTCTTGACTTTGTAGTTTACAACTCTTGTGGATCTGATAGTATTTGCTATGGACCCATTCAATAAAGATCTATATCAAGCATCTACTATGTATAAATACTCTCCTAGGTACCAAAAACAAAAGTGAAGATGGTCATGAAAAAGTTTTTAACAGTTTGTTTAAACAACCTCAGTGCTTCTGTGAAAACTGGAGTAGGAATAAAACACTAGCCAAAAATGGAAGAGCCTGCAACATGACACGCAATCAATGCATGAACAGGGCCTTCAGCCCAGGAATGGAATTTATTTACTAGTGCCAATTTTAGGCAGAGAGGCTGTTGTCCAGGTGTCCCTGTAAAGTACAACAATCATTTACTGAGTCCCTACTTTGGACGCAGTGTCATGCTAGATGCTAGAGATATAACTAGGAGCAAGATATAACCCTTCCTTTCCAATGCTCACAGTCTCTTAAATTGTTTGAAGGGAGGAGGAATAGGGCACCTCTATTAACAAATAGATGTGTGGCCCAAGATAGTGTCATCCTCTTTCTGCCTTTCCATTCTTCTCCATCCTTACTTTTGGTGGAGGCGGAGTATCTTTTAGCATAAGAATCCATGGAATTTATCATTTAAGAAGTGATGAATATTTGTACTATTTTTAATCTGATTAATAATAATATTATCAAAACAAATAACAGCTTTTATTGAGCACTATTTACCAGGAACTCCTCTGAATGCTTTGTGTATGGTACGTCGATTATCCTCACAGTTACTCTAGGAAGTATATACTTTTATACTATAGAGATAAGGAAGCTAAGACCTAGGAATGTTAAACAACTTGTTCAATAATTCAAAAGAGAGTTGATCTTGTAAATGTGAGGCTCAACCATTGCCCCCCTCAGATGCCTGAATCCAGAGGTCTTGCTGCTCTGAAACAGAGAGTAAGGGCGCAGTTTGATGAAACTGGGAGCTTGGGTGAGGGCAGATGGGGTGGATTCAAGAAGGGAAGTGAAGGGAGAAGGATTTAGGGGTACTTATTGAAAGTGGGCACTGTCTGGTCTGAAAAGATTCCATGGGAGCAGTAGGAAAACCTTTGATTTAGATGCCAAGTACATTTGAACTTGGCTGGAACAAAGAATTATTTATTTATGGTAGGGATTACCAGTTTATTGTGGGACAAAACTCATATATATATATATATATCATCCAGCATCATAGTTCCAGAAACAGAATTTTTGAGGGAGAGGTATAAAAGGAAATAGCCAGTTTTGCTGATTGACAGTCTGGAGATAGGAAAGGCTTCTTGGTGGAGGTTAAGTTGAATCTTAGAAAGTAAGCAGGTATTTGACAACTCACCCATTCCTGCCCCCCACACCTCTGCCCCCAAAAAAGAGAGGATGAAGAAGGGCATTCCTGGAAAAACAGCACAATGACATAGTAGAAGATAGTCTTCAGAGAAATCACCAGAAATTTAACTTGGCTAGAGTCACCTTGCTGTAATGATGTGGCTCGAGATGTGGCCATGAACTGACAACCTTGTAAGTCATATCTAGAATAGGATATAGGAAACTGTTGAGGATGTCTTAGCAGAGAAGTGACCAGGTCAGGTGTGGTTTGTAAGGTTCACTCTAGCATGATACAGAAGATGGCTGGGCGAAAGATACATATTTCAGCATTGCTCCCAAACCCGCTATCTTTATAGAAATGCTAACTGTAGCTTGTATATCCCTTTAAACATAACCCGGCTGTATCAAAGGAGGAAAAAAGATATCTAACATGTGTTTTTGTGACTTTGAACTTTTCAGGAGAATGACAAACTGTATATTGCTCATGGAGCAGATGGAAGATCACTTGTGGTTTCTATTTACATCTGTGAGAAATCTTGAGGACTGAGTGGTTGGGCAGTACTTCTGTTGGGTGTGCTATAAAAATTCATTGGTCAAATCAAGTCTCTGTGGTGATTATGAAAATAAAATGTGTCACTCTATTTCACCTTTTTATTATTTAATTATGAATTTAATGTTTACTATGTGCTAGATGGATCTTATATTGTGAGAGATGCCAAGAACAATACAAATACTAATACTATTACTAATAATATGATAGTCACCAATATTTATTGAATGATAAATGGAATCAGGCATTTTTGTAGATGCTTTACCTGAATCACCTAGTTTAGTCCTCATGAAAACACTAAAGGTAGATATCATTATTATTTTTGTTATACTCATGAAGAAAAGTACCCAGAGATGCAGTATGAGATTACATAGCTCATTAGAGGTAAAGCTGGGATTTCAAGTTTGTCTGATACCAGAACTTAAGATTTAAAATTTTTTTAAGATTTATTTATTTATTTAAGAGAGAGAGAAAAATCATGAATTTTTAAAATCATAAATTTTTTGAGAGAGAGCAGGGGGAGGGACAGAAAGAGAGAGAGAAGCAGGCTCCCCCTGAGCAGGGAGCCCAAAGCGAGTCTTGATCTCAGGACCCTGGTATCAGGACCTGAGCTGAAGGTAGATGCTTAACAGACAGAGCCACTCAGGCACCCCAGAACTTAAGCTTTTAATGTGATACTCAAGGAATTTAGATTCTAAATGGAGATATGAGCCAACAAAATGGAGAACAATAAAAATGTCACAGGATAGGGGTGCCTGGGTGGCTCAGTGGGTTGAAGCCTCTATCTTTGGCTCAGGTCATGATCTCAGGGTCCTGGGATCGAGCCCTGCATCAGGCTCTCTGCTCAGCAGGGAGCCTGCTTCCCCCTTTCTCTCTGCCTGCCTCTCTCTCTACTTGTGATTTCCCTCTGTGTCAAATAAATAAACAAAATCTTTTTTTAAAAAATGTCACAGGATAGATACAAAATAAGTATAAATGGATCCAGAAAAGCAAGGTAACCATGTTTATTTTGCTAAGGTCCAGGAAAACTTTGTGGGGAGAAAGTGTGTCCTGGATTAGGTTTCTTTAAAAGAAACCCTGAGGTAAGGACTCAAGTATAAGTAATTTATTTGGGAGGTGATCCCAGAAAGCACTGGTAGGGTTGTGGGGAATTGAGAAGAGGAGGGAAGCAATAAAGAACATGACCTAGCACAGGTCACCACTATATTCAACTATAGCTTAATTCCACTGGGAACTCCAGGAGAGAGTATAGAACATGATTCTAAGTTGTACCATCTGCAAAGTAAGGAAGCTGAGGTATTTATGCTCCTGTTTCAATCTTTCAATGACTAAAGGCAGCTCCTAGCTTTGTTAACGCTCTGGAATTTCCAGCCAGTTCCACGCACATGCCCGCAAGGCAGTGAATATCCAGTGGTTGCAGTAAGATGAGGTTGGAATGTTCTGGATTGCTGACTGTGGAGTGTAAGTGGGCCAGACACCAACAGCATCAACTACAGAGTCTGAACTGTGGTCACGCGGTAATGAAAGGAGGCACAAGATATAGTCTTTAGTTTGGTCATCTGTGTGCTCAGCTAAAAATCTGGGGTACTACTTCTGAGGAAGAGGACATAGGTATAGGGAAACAACTCACAGTCTCTACCTTATTGCCCAGAGAGTTGTTCAAAGGAGTTGTAATCTACACAAGTAAGACCAGGGAAGGTTTCCCTGAAGAGTGTTAGCTGAGCTTAGAAAGTTGAAATCAACCAAATATGTTCTGGGGGAGGGGGAGCATGGTAACAGCACTGGCTTTGAGGTTGAGGGGAATGTGGTAAATGGGAAGATCTGAGGTAGGTTGTATCGCAGAAGTGGAGGAGTTAGGGTGAGAAGACGGTATAATGAGGTTGGAGAATAGGGAGGTGGGGTGCCAAGCAGAGCCAAGTTAACATGAACTAGACTGTTAACCTGATGCACTTAAATATCCCCCTCAAATAACATGTTAATTTGACCTAGTTGACTGTCAGGATTATTAGAAGATCATTAAGGAATGCCTCTAGTTTTAGGAACTTCAGGTGTTAGAGCAGATGATGGGTAAGATGTATGGAAGCAGTCTGCCACTCAGTGCCTCTGAAACCATACCAAGTAGGTGGCTACCTGTATTGTCAGGATGTCTTGGGCTATAAAGATACTGCAACTCAAATTGCTTTTAGTAGAAAGTAAGTTTATCTTTCAGATGGAGATAGGTGACCAGGGTCTAGTGATGAGGGATTTGGCTCTTCCTTGCTCTTCTCTTGCTTCTTTCCTCCTCTGTATCAATTTCATTCTCAGCTTGGTTCTCTTCATGGTCATAAGATGGATGCCATCTGTGACTCGGGCCGGGTGCTGCTTTGTTCTCATGGAAGAGAGATAATTCATCTTCCTAATTAAGGGATGAATTTCCTTCCTCAATCTTATTAGACTTCCTTACATGTTAGACCTACCTCTGAACCAATGATGATTACTGAGCGAACTTCCACAGCAGACTGGGGCAAGCTTGAAATCTAATCACCATCAAGGAGGACAGAAATACCACAATTGGCTTAGATTAATCAAAGATGACTTCTGGAGATGTGGGTGGAGTTACAGTCATGGCAGCAAAGTACAGACCTGAAAAAAATAATGATTTTTGAAAGGAAGAAGGGAAGAAAAAATGATGCTGCACTGATCACCAAAAATATCTACTCCACTAAAAATTCCTTCTGTTCTTTAAAATAGCCACAAAAATGTACAGGACCAATAACTGATACATTTCAGAGCATAGCTTTTCTTGAAAATATTCACCTGAGACAACACGGTATTTCAGTTAAAAGCCGAGACTCTGAACTAAACATTTGAGTCCAGATCCATGGTTCACCATTTATCAGATGTATTATTTTAAGAAACTTAAATTCTTGGTTTTTATTATCTGTATATTAGAGACACACAAAAAATCATCTCTATCACAAAGAGTAGTATAGATGTTAAAATTAGATAATATTTTATAAATCTTGGGACAGTGCTTAGCTCACAGTAAAACATCAATAAATTTAAGCTAATATTATTACTCATTTGCTTAGTACAAAATGCTTTTCTGCCAGTTATGTAAAAATAGAGTGAGAACTTGTGATGTGATTGGGAATTTCTGGCTTGAAGTTATCTTTGGGAATTGGTAGAATTGATATGAATTTAATATGTCTCCTTCTAAGTGTCCAGTTTACAAATCTGGGTTTTGAAATGCAATGAAGTCATTAAAAGGAGCTTTCCTGATATGAAAGCATAACCAGGATATTAGTGTTTCCATGTATAGACATTACTGAGTCCCTTCAAGGAACAGATGGACTTAAATATGAATGAATGAAGTGATAACCTAGGTATAATTAGTGGGAAGGGATAATGACACTGTAATTAGACCAGGGATATGAAGAGTTAGAGAAGGCTCCAAACACCTATCTTTCACTGCCCAGAAATCATTATAGGAGGTTGGGGCTTAGGGAATGAAGAGAACTTGCTTCATAAGGATGTTTCCGTTGCTAATGCCAAAACACATCCAGCCATTGTATAGTTTTGCAAATCTCTCTCCTGAGAGAATGAGAAGATAATTTTCAAGGCATCTAAACCCACATAACCACTAAAATGGAAATGAAATTAATGGAATAGTTTTTATATTCCCTTCTATACTCATCTGTAATAAATCATATGAAGCCACAGCTTTTCTGCATTTATCATACCAAGAGTTCCTCTCCTCCTAATGGCTGTACTTCTGTCTTTAAATACTAGAGAAATAGATTAATTGTCTGGAGTCTGGGAAAAGGCTCATAAGTAGCTATCAAAGGATAACGCCTGTGCTGTCCAACTGGCACGTACTAGGACTCTTGGGCAGTAGAAGTATGTTCAGGTAACATAAGTACAGGAACAGACTCATCTGTCTTCCCCACCCATCTCTTTTGTTTTGTTTTTTTGTTTGTTTGTTTTCAGTGTAACAGTACTCATTGTTTTTGCACCACACCCAGTGCTCCATGCAATACGTGCCCTTTCTGTTACCCACCACCTGCTTCCCCAACCTCCCACCACCCCCCCCCCCCGCCCCTTCAAAACCCTCAGGTTGTGTTTCAGAGTCCATAGTCTCTCATGGTTCACTTCCCCTTCCAGTTTCCCTCAACTCCCTCTCCTCTCCATCTCCCCATGACCTCCATGTTATTTGTTACGCTCCACAAATAAGTGAAACCATATGATACTTGACTCTCTGCTTGACTTATTTCACTCAGCATAATCTCTTCCAGTCCCGTCCATGTTGCTACAAAAGTTCCCTCACCCATCTCTTAAAGCACACTGTTCTGTTGTCAACATTGTAAGGAAAACCACACTGAGAGAACATCCCTTGCTTTGTCTTTGCTTTCATAACATATTAAAAACTGAAAGCTGATACATCAGGCAACTCAGGGGCTCTTGAACAAAAGTACATGATGAGTCCAGAAGGAAACAAACAGAAAAACTGTCTCAGAATGCCTACTATTCTTTGAGCTGTTACATTACCTGTTACCTTCAACCTAAAAAGCACGTTGCATATATGAATGTCACGGTCATTCCCCAACCAGAGGGCCAAGGTTAACTCAAACACAAAGGATAAAAGAATTCTCTTGTCCTTCTTAGTCTTTGAAAATGGTTGTGTTTTCCCAAGATTATGCTTTTTTATCTCCAGGGTAGGTGCCCCCTGAGATTGTGGCCTGGTAATACATGAAATCTTAGGATAAAGTTAGATCTGTTTTAGTGGAGCATGTTTTCTACCTGAGGGTTAGTATACCAATTAGGAATACACTGACTATATCAATTAGGAATACAATACATCAATTAGGAATACATTGAATAAATACGTATTAACAAATATATATTTGTTACAAATAACAAAAACAGTGGCTTAAACAAATAACATAATTTGCTTACATAACAAAATCTCTAACATTAGATGCTGCTTTTAGGGACTCACATTTTGTCTGAGATAAAAATGAAACTTTTAAGACCTAGTAGCCTTTTTTTCACCATCTTTTACATATTAGTTTCTGTCTTTTTTTTTTTTGCACCTGGTGTTTCAATACAGCTGCTGTACTTCAAGGGACAAGGCTACCTACAGTGTGGTTGGGCAGTGCTAGTTACCTCTGTCTCCTTTTGAAGCAAAGAAAAATCTCTCCAGGATTCTCTCCCTAAAGATTCCATTTACCCGCAGTTGCTGGAATTGGACAGTACTTTGTCCTTTCATGTAGGGACGGTACCACATCAGAAGTTACAATTGCCTCAATTGGCTTAGATTAGTTATGATCCTGTACTTGGGGTTTATCACATTGTTATCTTGAACAAAATCCTGATTCTGTCAACAAGGAGAAAATGCCTTTTTATAACTCAGTTAGTGAGGTTAACCATAGTCAATATCTGGAATAATTGTAATACTAAAACAAATAAGATATAGTGCATTAAAAACAAAAAATTGCATTAATTTTTTTAAAGATTTTATTTATTTATTTGACAGAGATCACAAGCAGGCAGAGAAGCAGGCAGAAAGAGGGGAAAGCAGGCTCCCTGTTGAGCACAGAGCCTGATGTGGGACTTGATACCAGGACCCTGGGATCATGACCTGAGCTAAAGGCAGAGGCTTTAACCCATCGAGCCACCCAGGCACCCCAAAATTTGCATTAGATTTTAAGACACTCTTTGAAGGCACCCTAGGCTTTCACAGTGTCCTTCAAGGTGGCCATAGCGAGTAACTGACTACCCATGCTCCTCCTCCCATTCACTTTCCACAGAGTAACAGGGAGATCTTTGGAAGGTACAATCTGAATGTGTTTCTCCCTGAATATGTACCTTATTTAGGTACAACCTGAATAAGGTCTCAACAGTGTTGGTACTGTTGGTACATAAGAGTCTAAAGCTCTTAGGATACCATTGAAAACTTTTCAGAGTTTGGTCTCAGACTCCTCCCTAACCCCATTTTTGCCACTCCTCCCATTTGCCTTTGGAACTGCTGCTCTACTTGTTCCATTCTTCAACAGAGCTAAGCAAACTTACGTTTGAACCTGGTACATGGTTCTCTCTGGATAGCTCTATTCCCACCTTCCATATGTCTTTTCCACTGCTAACTCATAGCCATCCTTCCAGCTGTTACTTCCTCTGAGAAGCCTTCCTTGATGGACCTATTAGGTTTGATGACTACTTTTTGTTCCTCTTAAACCCTCTCATTGCATTTAGAGTTCTTTATCAGAATTGCTATAAGTTGTCCAGAATATAGAATTTTTCTATCTTGTTCCCCTTGTTTACTCTTTGATCCTGACTTCCTCCTTATTGCCTAGCACTCAGTAGGAATTCCATAAATATCTTGAGTTTTAGTTGGTTTCGACTTACTTGAAGTTTGTTGAAGACCTTCCAACTCGCTATTGACAGCACACTAATTCTATAAAGGAAGACTCCATCCCTTCCCAAGGATTTTGAACAAAAATCAGATATTAAGGTAAAAAAATATGGTATCAGAAGCAGAAAGGCTTTTGACCAGTTGCCAAATATGATCCCAGGACCCATTTCATCAGGAAGATCTAACAGGTGAGAATTTTATCACAGCTACTCTTAAAAGAACTGCCTTTTTCTTCAATAAGTAAGCCTTTTATTTTGTTTTTGACTTGTTTTGTAAAGGTGTCTGTCATCTCATATTTAAGGACTTACTGATGTTTGTTTTGTTTTCCTCCAAGTTTATAAATGAGAGTGTGGGGCCTAGAATACTTATTAAGTTGGCTTTCCTTCCCTAAATTCTCTGATTCTTCTTGGTGGGTCTTATTACCAGCCATGTCAGGCCAGCCGGAACCGTGTAGCAGAAAAGATGGTACCTGGAAGCCAGGTTTAATACTGATACGTCCAGATTCATTGTTCGTATTTCAGGAGGAAGACAGGCAGAGAAAGTCATCTGAGGTTCAGACCCAGCCACATATAAACCTAGATGCTCCCTTGAGCTCCCAGGTTTATAAATCAGTCAATGTCCTTTTATTTAGGGGTTTTTGAGTTGAGATTCATAAATGAATAGTGAATGCAGGATTTGGCATCAGAAGTATAATGGTTGATTTGCTAAAATTATTAGCATAATCCTTGTAGCCAACAGTAGGAGGAGTTTTTCCCACCTAAATCACAGATTATTCTATTATCAGAGAAGAGGGATAGCATGCCAAGAGACAAAATTAAAAAAAAATAAATAAAAAGGTATCTATTTTGTCCATATCATGGGTCCCTTCATCTCTTCACCATTAGATAAATTTATGAATTGCTTTTATTTCTAAGATTGGAGCATCCTTCAGGATGGAGGAAGTAAACAACTTCTGAAAATTAATTTCCCAGATATCACTTTATCAAGCCAATTTGTTAAAAGTTAATTTTTAATTTTAATTTAAATTCAAAAACATATGAACAAATCAAAATTAACCAAAATACATCATATAATAAATTAGGATTAAAAGACTATTCCCATATCAACACTGAGATTTTAGTTCCAAATGATAAAATATGTTTCTAAATATTATATTTAATAGCCAAAGTTGAACGTATATATTAGAATTGCTGAATGTTTTGTTAAGTTTTTTTTTTCCAAAATTTTTCCATTTTATTTATTTTTTCAGCGTAACAGTATTCATTGTTTTTGCACAACACCCAGTGCTCCATGCAAAACGTGCCCTCCCCATTACCCACCACCTGTTCCCCCAACCTCCCACCCCTGACCCTTCAAAACCCTCAGGTTCTTTTTCAGAGTCCATAGTCTCTTATGGTTCGCGTCCCCTTCCAATTTTTTTTTTGTTTTGTTAAGTTTTATAAAATTACAATAAGTACTGACAAAACCAAATGCTGGCAAGTATGTGGAGCAACAGGAACACTCATTCATTGCTGGTGGGAATGCAAAATTTTACCACTTTTGAAGACAGTTTGGTGGTTTCTTAGAAAACTAAACATATTCTTACTATTTGATCTAGCAGTTGTATTCCTTAATTTTTAGCAAAAGGCGTTGAAAACTTATGTCCACACAAAAATTTGCACACACTTGGGGTGCCTGGGTGGCTCAGTGGGTTAAAGCCTCTGCCTTTGGCTCAGGTCATGATCTCAGGGTCCTGGGATCAAGCCCTGCATCGGGCTCTCTGCTCAGCGGGGAGCCTGGTTCCCCCTCTCTCTGCCTGCCTCTGCCTACTTGTGATCTCTCTCTCTGTCAAATAAATAAATAAAACCTTTAAAAAAATTTGAACACAGATGTTTAGAGCACCTTTTTCAAAATTGCCAAAACTTGAAAGCAACCAAGATGTCTTTCAGTAGATGAATAAGTAGAAAAACTATGGTATATTCAGACAATGGCAGGTCTGAAATGGCTCAGTGGGTGAAGCATCTTCCTTCAGCTCAGGTCAGGATATCCGGGTCCTGGAATGGAGCCCTGTGTCATCAGGCTCTGTGCTCAACATGGAGTCTGCTTCTCCCTCTCCCTGTTCTCTGCCCTGGCTTATGCTCTCTGTCTCTCAAATAAATAAAATCTTTAAAAATATAAAATAATGTAAAAAGCCTAGTACTGTACTTGGTAGTCAGAAATCAATAACATTAAGTGTTACTGTTATAATTATTAGAATCAATATTTATCATTAGTGTAGACTATCACATTGAGTAGCATCACCTAAGTCTTTTAAAAAATATATCTTATTTATAAGACCAGATTAATTAATTTTCATTGGAAAAAATAAGTTACATAACACAAAATTTCTTCTCCTTTCCTCCATTTTTGTAAATGACATCATTATCTACCCATTTATACAAGCTATAAATGTAAGCATTACCCTTAACATTTCATTTTTCCTCACCTCCCTAATTCAGTTAATTGACCAAGTCCTGTCAATTCTACTTTATGAATATCTTTCCATCTCACTGCCACCACCTGTTCCAAAACACCATCTTTTCCCTGGAACCGCTGCAATAGCCTCACAGTTGGTCTCTGCAGTATCCACTCTTCCTGTCCATCTCATATTTCACACAAGAGCCAAAGTGATTCTTTCTTAAAAATGCAGACATGAGGGGAGCCTGCGTGGCTCAGTTGGATGAGCATCTGCTTTTGGCTCAGGTCATGATCCCAGAATCCTGGGATCAAGCCCCACATGGGTTCCTTGCTCATCGGAGAGGCTGTTTTTTCCCTCTCCCTCTTCCTGCTACTCTGCCTACTTGTGCTCACTCTCACTCTCTCTATCAAATAAATAAATAAAAATCTTTAAGAAATGCAGACATGAATAAGCTTCTCTCTAGAGTATATCCTTAAGTGGCTTTCCATTTCATTTTTATCAAGGTTTACAAAGTTCTTTATGAGCATGGGCAGTTCTTCTACTTAAAACTACATTCTAGGTCTACAGGGATGAAAGACTCATCGAGTGTTTCTCTAATTTGCGTTCCCTGGGCTTTGATGCATCTGGCCAAAGTGTCTGGTGTATATCTTGCTTGCCACATGAGGTCATTCTGCCCTTTTCCAAGTGAAACTGCAATCAAAATAAAGTAAACGCAAAGGCCAATCCTGCCCCCTCCCCAAGGTGTTCGAAGAACTCTCACTTCCCTAGAAAGTAGAAATGAGATTATTTGCTTCCACTTATCAAAAGCCCCAAAATGGCTATGTGTCACCATAACTCAGAGGGTGTAAACCTCAGTGTGATTGCAGACTATGTGCCCATTTGAAAACTTTTATCAGCTTCTCTCTATTTTTAAGAGACCAGATAGACTCTGACACAAGACAAATTAAAAATGATTGTTACTCTTGGTTCTATCAGTCAACCCTGTGAATGTGATTCTAGGAGAAACAGGGGTTTCTACTCCCAGATGAGTCCCATTTGTCACAGCACGCAGTTCCAGCGGGTTTGGTGAGCCTGCAAACATTTGTGACTGTAGGCTTTTCTTTTCCCTTAGGCTAGCATGATTTTGTAAATCAACATTGTGGAGCTATAATTCACATACAAAAAATTGTGCAGCCTTTTAGTATGCAGTGTGATGAATTTTGACAAAAGTATACCCTCACGTAACTACCACCACAATAAAATCTGAGACATTTCCATTACTCCCAATGTTCCCTGAGCTCCTTTGTGGTTACCTTTTCCCTCCTCTGCTAAAGATAATCACTAATCTGCTTTCTGTTACTAGAGATAAGTTTTATTTGTTCTAAAATTTTACATGAATAGAACCACATGATATCTACTCTTCTGGATCTGGCTTTCTCTCAATATCGTGTTTTAAAAGTTTATCTATATTGTGTGTGTGTGTGTGTGTGTATCTTTGCATAGTATTCTTTTTTTTAAGATTTTATTTATTTATTTATTTATTTATTTATTTTAAGATTTTATTTATTTATTTGACAGACAGAAATCACAAGTAGGCAGAGAGGCAGGCAGAGAGAGAGGAGGAATCAGGCTTCCTGCTGAGCAGAGAGCCCGATGCGGGGCTCGATCCCAGGACCCTGGGATCATGACCTGAGCTGAAGGCAGAGGCTTTAAACCACTGAGCCACCCAGGCACCCCAAGATTTTATTTATTTATTTGACAGACAGAGATCACAAGTAGGCAGAGAGGCAGGCAGAGAGAGAGGAAGGGAAGCAGGCTCCCCACTGAGCAGAGAGCCCGATGCGGGGCTTGATCCCAGGACCCTGGAATCATGACCTGAGCCGAAGACAGAGGCTTTAACCCACTGAGACACCCAGGCGCCCCTGCATAGTATTCTATAAAGACAACATAGTCTGTTTATCTGTTCTCCTTTTTTTTTTTTCCCATTTTATTTATTTTTTCAGCGTAACAGTATTCATTCTTTTTGCACAACACCCAGTGCTCCATGCAAAACGTGCCCTCCCCATTACCCACCACCTGTTCCCCCAACCTTCCACCCCTGACCCTTCAAAACCCTCAGGTTGCCCCAACCTCCCACCCCTGACCCTTCAAAACCCTCAGGTTGTTTTTCAGAGTCCATAGTCTCTTATGGTTCGCCTCCCCTCCCCAATGTCCATAGCCCGCTCCCCCTCTCCCAATCCCACCTCCCCCAGCAACCCCCAGTTTGTTTTGTGAGATTAAGAGTCATTTATGGTTTGTCTCCCTCCCAATCCCATCTTGTTTCATTTATTCTGTTCTCCTTTTGATGCACGTTTGAGTATATCTAGTTTTTGGCTCTTCTATCGCTTCAGTAAACATTTGTACACTGGACTTTTCTGTGGATATATGTTTTTATTTCTCTTTAGTGAACACCTCACCTAGCTTAACATAATTTTTAAATTTTCCATGATGTTCTTAAAATTAAAAAAAATTCAGTATTTTTATTATGATATTCTAGAGATCTTGTTAGCAGTACTCCCTTTTAACTTGTGTCAATTTAGAACAAAATTTTAAGAAATATTCGAACTTGGGTACATTTAGGTCCGCCAGGTCCTTTGAGGCATAATTAAGTAACTCACATGTTTATTAACAATAGCAAGTAATCTTAAGTCAGCAAATCTGTATCCTATAGTACTTACCAATTGAAGTATATAGTATGAATAATGTCTGTGGGATACATAGAAGGAAAGTCGTTTCTACCATGAAAGACACTACAGTCTAAATGGAAATACTGAATCAATGTTAATCAATCAGAAACTTTGAAATAATGATGAAGTACTGAGTTGAGTGGTACATACAAGCAGTGAATCAGGAGAGTAGAGAGGTTGAAAGATGGATTGTGTTTACCTGGGTTGCAGGTGTAGATTTCAAAATAGGATCATCATAGTGGAAAAGATACCCTAGTCTCTCTCTCTCCAAAGCGTATAGGATTTGCTGATCTGTTTGGTCAGAATTAAGCTGTGTGGGCCTTTGGCCTTGTGGTTACCATGTGACAAAAGGCAAATGTCCACATTTATTTTATTCTTAGTCTATGCAATTGAATGGATAAATGGACATGGGGGTCCCAGGAGGTGGGCCCATCTCTCATCATGTGTATCCTGCAAATATAATTGAGCTTTCTTGGATTTGGGAAGATGTTGTAGTAGAACATGTTTTTCTCTGGAGGTTCCAACTTGGTCTTTATCAGAGACGCTCAATGACTAAGGTAATGTTACCTGATTTGGGTTTATGATTTGCCTTCGGTTTTGCCTTCGGTTTTGCACTTGTCTGCATCTGGATCCTCATTATTGAGGGGTAATGTTTGTCAGGTAGAGTTTAAGTCCTTTGCTGTAATGCATTAATAGGCTACCAAAATACTCACTGCTCAAATCCTGAAATTAAGATAAATATTTTTAGTAAGAAGTTGGAACATACTGTTGGTGTTTCAAACTATGGGAGGTTTAGTTCCACATTTACTTCTCACTGTTTAAGACAGGACTACAAACATAAATAAGTGAAAGATAAAGTTTAGAAATCTTATGGAGTATCTTCGGTCATAGATATTGGTAGCAAATTTCAGATTCCCTGCCTTGAATTTCTTTCTTTCTTTCTTTCTTTCTTCTTTTTCTTTCTTTCTTTTTTTTTTTTTAGTTTTGTTATTTCTGAAAGAGAAACTGAGGGGCAGGTAGGGACATGAGAAGTGGGAAGTTTTAAGGAAACTCATCCCCTGCCCCTTTTGCTCTCTTTCTAATTGAGAAGATCATGTTGCATCTTTTTAAATGAACAAGCAGTTCAAAACAGAACAGTGGGGATATTGTCTCTATTTAGCAATTTCAATCTGAGAGAAAGATAGCAAATGTCTTTCACTTCCTCCTTCCACTTCAATTCATTGCTAATGGCTTATCCAGAGACCTGAGAGGAAAAGGTTAAAAGTGGCCTCCTGTGGAAGGAAAAAAAAAATCATGAAAATTGATTAGTGATTTCTGCCATAGTCTCAATGTGAAAATGTATTGAGATCCATTAGTGAGGTCTGCCAGTGGTGAAGGAGGAGATAATTGTGATGGTGTTGTCACCCTGACCTGAGCCCTCCATCCTGGATGACAAGTTTCCTCTGCAGTCCTCGAAGTCATCTCCCTTTGAAGAACTTCTCAAAAAGCGCTCAAAGTGCAGTGATCATATACTTTCTGAGGGTGTCAGAAGGTTTAAATGCTGGTGGAATTTGGGGGAACCTCAGAGGAAAGCGTATCACAATGCTGGGCAGGTATGACATTCGTTTCATGTCTTGTACTCACTTTCACTGCTGGAGATAATTTGATTTCTCTCTTATGTGCCACAAGAGCAGCAACAATATTGGGTTCAAACAGAACCTTTTTATTCAAAAGCCTCACACTATAATGGGTAGAAACTTGGAAAATGCCTGCAGGAAATTAGCAGCACAAGTTGCTTACTCACTTTCAGCCTATTAAAATCACCCCGAACCTTATAAACTAGAGGATGTTTTCCTCCCAAAGGTCTGCATCTGTGTTGCTCCAGCTCTTAGAAATAATCCAAGAAAAGTAAACTCCGAGTCTGGGGAGACATCAGAAAACTTTCAACCCGGATGCAAAATTCAGTTACCTTCTTTTATTATTTTGTTTCCTTCTGAAGCCCATGGATCATACCACAGTGTTCCTTCTGCAAAACAGTTGAGAATTACCACTAATTGGAACTATTTACATTCAATGCCATCCTGACAGAAGCAGCTTTATTATATTACAGGGGGATGATTAATATATGACAGAGATTAAAGATTGCATCGCAGCAGGTAGGCTTCTTGTCTGATCTGTCATTTCGCTGATTACAAAGGCATGCAAATTATATAAACAGAAAAATTTTACTTTCTTTTATGCTAATTTTAGCTCAGCCCACCTGTGCATTAACTCATTTTCAATTAACTGGTGAAAGGTGGATTCTAATATGTTCACTGAGGTAGATTTCTGCCCTGTTGGCCTACCAGCTCTGATATCAAATGCTATTGTCATTTATCTTTATTTCTTTATTTAGTCTTTATTTCTATAACTTTATTAGTTATAGTCCCATATTTGTTCTTTCTTTCAACATGTTCTTTTTAATTCCTGAAAAGATAAACTTCAAGCAAGTGACTTACATGAACTGTAGTGATCTAAGAGGAGTTGTGCCCGTGTGACTTGCGTAAACTAGGCTTATCTTTTCCTAACAAACTGAGAAAATGAAAGTAATATTGTTGCCTACTTGAATGTTGCAATGTTCAGGCTTCCTAAGCTTGTGTCTGCGTGTCAAGAATCTTTAATGCCTGATATGGTTAGTTGCACATACTATCAATACCTTCCTATGCCTCTGTTATAGGTCAAATGTACATGCAATAAGGATTAACCATTTTAGATTTATTTCCACTGGAGCAGGAATGGAAAAAAAAAGTGCCATCTCAGCTCCTAATTTCAACTGATTGCTGGTGGGTTTCTGGAGTCCTGTGTGACACATAGGACTGGTCTAGGCAAGTAAAAAATGCCGGTGACTTGTAAGAGGGATTGCCACCCTTAAATCGGAATTTGCAGTCTTCTGTTAGGCCTCAAGCTTCTGAGGGCAAAGCTCTGTAACCCGTTTACCTGGCCTCAGTTCCAGGCACACAGCAGCTGCTGTACTTGAAGGTTAAGGGCATTGGGTCTGGAGTCAAACTGGGTTCAGGGGCTGTCCCTATCACTTAAGCTGAGTGACCTTTGTAAGGTTTTTTGGTTTGGTTTGGCTTGGTTTTTGTTTTTTACCTGAGGTTCAGTTTTCTCCCCTACAGAAATGTTGTAAAATGGGTTCTTAATTTGTAGGGTTATAGTGAGGGTAAAATGAAATAATGAGAACATAAGCATCTATGGAGTTTAGCTTAGTACCTGGGACATAGTAAGCGCTTGAGCAGTGCGTGCTGGAGATCATATAAGAAGAACATGTGTTGCTGATCTCTAGTTCAGTATTCATTTCCTTTTAAGAGCAAGGACCCTGAGGGCAAGAAAAAAAAAATAGTCCTGTTGGTTATAAAGTGTTTCAGATCAAAAAATCCTTAACCATTGAGATTTGGGTCGGAGTCGTATTATTCCAGGTTGTTATGATATGTGAGGCCATTTCAGAGACTGGAGCAAGAACAACACAAGGGTGGGCCAACAGGGTTACAAATAAGAACTGACGTCTCTGGGAACAATATCTTCCATGATCATGTATGCCATGATCATGCATATCCTCCTATATGTATTTACAGATGTGATACCAACGCGATACCAGTATTTCTCTCCTTTCTTGGACAACAGAAGTTAGGGCAGGCATGCCAGTGAGGGCTAAAACTACAGGTTCAGGGGCTGTCCCTACTGCCCCCCCCCAAATCACAGGTTACAGACACCCTTTCACCTGGAGGATCCTGCCTCATGCCATGCACTAAGCTTCTGGGTTTTTTTTTTTTTGTTTTGTTTTTTAAGATTTTATTTATTTATCTGACAAACAGATATCACAAGTAGGCAGAGAGATAGGCAGAGATGAGAGGAAGGGAAGCAGGCTCCCCGCTGAGGAGAGAGCCCGACGCGGGGCTCGATCCCAGGACCCCAAGATCATGACCTGAGCGGAAGGCAGAGGCTTAACCCACTGAGCCACCCATGTGCCCCTAAGCTTCTGTTTTATAGACATCATCTTTTTCTTCTCTGCAAACCTGAAGTGGGCACTTGTATCCTCCTCTTAGGAATAGAAAAGCTAAAGCCTAGGATGAGAAGCTATTTTTCCTATCCAAGAACCTATTCTTGCCAAGTTCCAAATGGGTAAGGCTTCCTGCCATGGACATCATGAACCAGCAGGTAGTGAGAGCTCCTGGACTGTCGAAGTGGGAGCTCACAGCAGGTGTCACATCACCAGGCCCTGCCAGCCTTGAAGACAGATAGTTCTTTGCCTGTTTAGGTGTCCTGTGCACAATTTTTTTCACCTAGAATTAGGGGTTAAGTGGATCAGGTAACACTTTAAATCAAGCTATGAACATTTGAGTACAGAACAGTTTTTAAAAGCTTGGTTCTGTCGTTCAGTGTTGGACTTAAGTCAGTGCTTTGCAAACTGTTAGGTGCAGAAGAATCACCTGGCGGGGGTGGGGCTTACTAATGTCCACACTGATTAAGAGGTGGCAGGGCTTAGAAGTCCGTGCCATTCTAAGAAGCTTCCAGGTGATGCTCATCGTGGTAAACAAGGACCACGCTGCCAGTGTCAAGGCTTTAGGCGAGGCTTTCTCGAAGTGCTTTCTGCAGATGACTTACACCAGCATATGCACACGTGAAGAGAATCGGTGTCACGGGGTTTGGCTCGAGACTATTTAATAAGCATCCAGTTGATTCAGCTACATACCAAAGGTCATGACATTAACAATGCCCTGTTTTCCAAACTAGTCCCATCATTAGAATCACTTGTGGGTGAAAAGGCACAGACGCCAAGGCCCCTCTTTCAAGAGACTCAAAGAAGTAAAAGGTGAACCAGAGGATGGGAAGGGAACCTGAGAGACGCCATCAGGAGGCACCTGAGGGCAGCCCTCTGCTACGTCGTCCACTGCGCCTGTGCTGGAAGCTGGTTCACCCTGGAGGACAGGAGGGACCTTCCTGTAGCCTGTCTGAGCTTCAGGAACACAGGAGCAGGTTTCAGACAGGTAAGATGTACACCCCACTGGAGACAGCCATATAGACTCATAACTAGCTTGAGAGTTTCACTGAGGGAATCCCACATTTCTAGAGTATCTAGTGTTTGTCATACTGGTAACCCCTGCCTTGGGTTGTAATTGGCCTGAAACAAACAAATGAACAATCTGCACAAAATGACATAACTGAAAATCACGTTATGAAAATAGAACTTTCACAATATTCCCCTGTGCTCCTGTATCAAGGTTTTTAGTCACTTATAATCTTTTTTTTCCAGTTTTTTTACATGCACACATACACACATATACTTTCCTAATTTTGGTAAAACTGTTATTTCTGAGAAGAGTTCACCTGCTTGCAGGCCAGTGAGCCCCAACAGATAGAAGTTAGTGGAAGTCAAATTTTTATTTAATTTATTTTTTAATTTATTTTCTTTTCTTGTTATGTTAGTCACCATTCAGTACATCATTAGTTTTTGATGCAGTGTTCCAAGGTTCATGTTTACGTATAACACCCAGTGCTCCATGCAATAATGAACCCTCCTTAATACCCATCACCGGGCTCACCCATCCCCGCACCCCCTCCTCTTGAAATAAGTCCAGCGGAGAAAGTCAGTTATCCTATGGAAGTCAGATTTTTGTGCACAGATTAAAGGATAATGGTTTAAAAATAAACGTGGGAATTAATTAGATGAGAGCTGGTGAAAATCCTTCATCTTTTATGCTAATCCCAATCAATTATTGGCCGCCTAGATAACTGTGTGGAAAGGATTGTGAGTTGACAGCATGATTTAGAGTTAAGAGTGCCCAGGTTGTTTCATAACATCCGTCCTGGACTCCCCAGAGAGGACTTGCAACACATTTGCTGGTTAGACGCTCTCGAACTCAATTCCACATAGCACCAGTATTTCGTTCAAAATACCGTATACCACCTGCTTTTTCATCTTGAGGGTGGCTGGTGGCATGAAAACGCAAAACCTTGCTGAGCAATGCCTAGTCCTTTGCTGTTAAGTTTTCTCCTACATCATTTTCATAGCCCAGTTGTATAAGCCAGGGGCGAAAAAACCTTCTATAAACGTCCAGGTAGTAAATATTTTAGGCATTTGGGGCCATATGGTGTCTGTCGCAACTGCTTAACTCACTTTGTAGAAGGAAAGCAGCTGTAGGCAATACAGTGTACACAAATGATGGTCCTGGCTGTGCTCCAGTAAACATTTATGTACAAAAACTAGTGGTGGGCCAGATAAGGCCCATGTACCGCAGTTTGTTGACCGCTGGCATAGAGAATTCTTAGGCAATTGTTACTTTATGGACAGTTGAGAGGGTAGGATTAGGAAATGATAGAGTTGAGTAAGGAGTAATTAAATGCTGTGGGAGTGTTCTGCTGAGAGCATCCTGAAGCTCTCCTTCATGTATGCATATGTTACTACAGATTTCTGTTGCAGTATGAGAATTGCCATGTGGTTTTCTAGATCGGATTTATCGTAAAAAGGCAGTAGTGAAGTGTTCTGGCCTTTGGTTCTGCTGATAGAGTGTTTGCAGCAGACAGCATCAGTGGTATCTGGTGGACACTGAGTGAAGACAGCAAATGGCTTAGCCAGCTATCCCATTCACTATTTTAAAATATTCAGCTTGTGGTGAGTGCTGGGAATTGTGTAAGACCGATGATTCACAGACCTGTACCCCTGAAACAAATAATACTTTATATGTTAATAAAAACAATTGAATTTGTCAGTCAACATTGATTTTGACTTTGACTTACTACAGATGTTTCTCTCCATTGTATTCTTGTTTGGATCTGAATATTTGCAAATATTTAAAACAGAATGCAATTCCTATTTACATATTCTTTTTGTAATATTGCTGGTTTTATTCCCTTAAGTGGTTTACCCCTGGGGTGCTTAGAGTGGTAGTTGTGTTAAATGGTGGGGTTTTGATGACTGCAGTGGCTATTTTTACTGTTTGCTAAGTTCTCAAAACTGACTTTAAAGGAATAATTTTTGATCAACTTCTTAAAAAAAGATCTTGGTGGCTGAGTCTTTTGTGTGTTAGATGGAATTCAAATTGTTTCCGATTTTTTTTCCCCATAATTGCGTTTTAATGGTTCTCTGGATGTTTAGAGGAACAACTCTCTAAAGTCCTGATAGATGAGGGAAGCCATTTTAGGTTTCTAGGTCAACCTTACTGTTGATAAACTTTGTTCAAGCCGAAGGCCTGATTTATGGCCCACCACGCGCACACACTTCGTACAGCTGATGGGGGAGCAGGAGGCTGGCTGAGGACAAAGCAAAAGCTGGCACCTTGCACCCCCTCTCCACCCACTCCCCTCAGTAATATGTGTGACATTCCTCAGGCACCCCTGACTGCCCTAAAAGAAAAACAAATAGTTAACTTGCAGAGATCACAATCCTGCAGATTGTGGAGTCTCCCTTGGTTTACCAATGTCCTAGAGCTTTACGACAAAGAAGCTGTCTTAACAATAGCACAATTTCCAGAGGCAAATAACTCAGTTCCTCAAGCCCTAAATAAAGTTAAATTTCTTCTAAACCCAAATCTCACTAACAAGGACACGTGATAGGAGAAATGTGAAACTTTATCTCTAGATCTCCAAGATAGTGTTGAGAATCATTCCCAAGCATATGGCCCACTGATATACATCTAAAGGGTCTCACAAGAAGATTTTTATTATTGGTAATAAATAACATTTCTCCCAACAATAGCTAGCCCCTCAAGGGCTGGAGACCTTGCTTCCAAAATTCCTTAGAGACTAACATCACCCTCTTTGTTCTCACCTACCCAACTCCTGTGTATATATAATCAGCCACTCCTCAGGATAACACAGCAGCAGCTCTTTCTGCCCACGGGTCCTGTCCCCATGCTTTAATAAACCACCATTTTGCACCAAAGATGTCTCAAGAATTCTTTCTTGGTCATCGGCTCCAGACCTCACCCCACCAAACCTCACCTAGGTTCTAGAACTTCATCACATCTGCTTTGTGAATGGGTAACTTAAAGGAAAACCATCTTGCCCTTGAGATATTGATCAATGCTCCTACCTCTTGCATTCCTTTATGATAAAACTCGTGATTCTTGCTGTCTGCTAATCTGTAATATTTTGAGCTTTTGCAAGAGAGAGAACATATATAACCTTGTAAAAACTGTTCATTCTCCATAACATCTTCTTCCTCGTGAAGAGTGTGTTTTTTGGGCAGCTGTCCTAACTTGGGCTCAAATAAAACTTCCTTTTAGAGATTCTAAAAGGTTTGTTCCATTTGCATTGACATGGGTGGATCTGCACTAGATTACGGGTGAATGCATTGTATTAACGTGTCTGAGGATTTGATGAGGAGGGACTTGTTATTCCTGGTTTTTTTATTAATATTATACATAAAGCTTGGTTTGTCATGCTTCGGGGCCTGGCTCTTGTGAAATGATGATTACAGAGTTTAAGGACTGCAGTAGAACAGAGGAGGGTTCTACCATAGACAGTCTTCCAGATGAATGAGGTCTTGCTTCTTGCCTGGTTGTTGGTTTACAACCCTTTAGGGAATATCCCAGATATAATCTGAAACTGGCCTTCCCTATGCGGAGAGCAGGAAGAGACCCAAGAAGTAGACCAGTCACTTCAGGTGGGTATGTGGCCGTTTTAATAAGCAAAGGAATCTTACATCTGAGGCTTCTCTTGAGCAGCAGGATGAAGGGATCCATGCACCCTCATGCCACATCTTAGAAGTTTACAAAGAGGCACCAACTAGGTTCAGTCCCATATATGTGCAGGTGTTTTCAATGCCACATCACTATCTCAAGGTTCAGTCCTTGGAGCAGCCTCTGGGAATGATCAAGGCAAGTGGAACCCACCTTCCTACGACAGGGAATGAGGAGCTGCTGAATGCCTAGGTCCAGCTCATAGGTCCATCAGTGGTCACAGTATTTCAGACCTCCCCCAACACTGGTCTTATCTCGTGTTCTCCACAGATCCCCCAAGACACCTCCCAGATGACCCAAGTGAGACTGAAGTCTCTATTTGTTACCTTCTTGAATCTACAGCTTCTAAAACAAAGTCCAGTTGGTCAGTTAATAACTGTGTCTTTCATTACTTTTATCCTGACTCTTCCACTCACCTCTCCAACCTCCTTTCCCTACACAGTCCCACTTTGCTGTGATCCTACTACTATCTTTGTCCAGTTAACGTATCCCTAATGATGATGCAAATCTTCACATAAATCAAACTCCCAATTTTGTTTTCTTCTAATTGTTCCATTCTCTGCTGTCCATGAGATTTTGGGACTCAGCAACCATTCCAAAGTTCTAAGTCCCCTTTCTTGCTGATCCATGCATAATTCAGATCCAACATCAATTTTAGAGGAACTTTGGAGATCTAGAAATTCAGAGGAAAATCTCTGTATTTTAAAATTTGACATTTTCCTATGTATTCTTAGTTTTATGAATCCTAAATTTAATAAAGAGCTTTATTCTCCCTTTGGACAACACAAGGATCTTTGGAAGTTTAAATTCTGATCCCCTTTGCAGGGCTTACATACTGTTACTGTTTGGTATTAAAATATTACCTGTTTTAACATTTCAAGGCACTATTACTCATTTACACAGCCATTGCTTATTTGGATTTGTCCACAAAATCATTGGTTTACCCAGCTCACCATTCATTACTTACATCTCAAACTTTTCTGTTTTAATATTTATTTCCCCAGAAGTATGTGTTTTAGAAATTCCTTTAAGAAAGGCTTGTTGTGGTGAACTCTATGTTTTGGTTTATCTAAAAATAACATTTTTATCTTCAGTGAGACTTTTTTGCTGGAGACATAATTCCAATTGACAGCTATTTACTCTAGAACTTTGAACATGTTACTCTACTATAGTCTGGTTTCATTCTTGCCATAAAGAAGTCTTTATTTAGTGCAATTACTATTCTTTTTTTCGGTGATCTTTTTTTTTTTTCTCTCTAGCTTTTTTTTTTTTTTTCTTTACTGTTCTGTAGTTTCACTATAAAATGTGGATTGTCGTTGATTTTTTTTTTTTCCTCAAAACTCCTTGTCCTTCCTGACTCAGCATATTCATGTTTTTCCAATTGTGAAAAATTCTCAGTCATTATCTATCTATCTTGGTGAATAGTCATGTGTAGTTCGAAAATAATCTGCTAAGTGTGCAATGTTCTGTCATGTTTGCTAGGTCAGGTTGGTTGATAGTGTTCGACTCCTCTGAATCACTACTGATTTTTCTGTCTACTTTGTTTACTGATCATTGAGAGAGAAGTGTTCATCTTCAACTATAATTGTAGATGCATCTGTTTCCCCTTTTAGTTGTCTGTTTTTGACATATGTATATTGAAATTCTGTTATTGGGCACATACACATTTAGGATTTTTATGTCTTTTTTCATAAACCAATCCTTTGTATCATTATGAAAACCACTGCTTTTTATCTGGCAATAAACCTTACCCCATAGTTTAATAAATATCTCAAACAGATAATCCAGTTTTCTCATAAGTAGTGTTTGCATCCTCTTCTTCCATTTACTTTTAACCTATCTTACATCTTTATATTTAAAGTGCATTTCATTATTATTATTATTATTATTGTTATTATTACTACTACTACCACTATTATTATTACTTATTTTCCAGTAGCCAACACGTCTGATAGACTGCACGAGGTTGGGACTTGATATAGGTTAGGACAACCTCTCCACTGTTTAGAGTGGCCCAAAGAGTGTGACCAATTTACTAGCTTGATATAATCTCCTTGCTTTGGTGATTAGGAACTTGGCTTGGAGAGAAAAAGGCAGTTGGTCAGGATCACATACCAAGCTGTCACAAACATAAACATAGAATTCAGGTACCTGATGCTCTACTCAGTTATTGTCTTCTGGTCACATTGACTTTGTCTCCTCATTTGCAATGAAACCGAGGTGGTTCCTCAGATATACTGCTTTTGGTTTGATTTCCAAAGAAACATTTCAAGTAAAGGTCAGTAGGATGAGTGCCATTGTTCTGGAGTAGTTGAAAGCTTTTAGTTTTGCCTGCTTCAGTGACTTGCTCATAATATGCAGTCCTTAGTACCAAGTGACTTCTTGTGAACTTCAAAGAATTTAGACAACTCTAAAACCTTTGTAGTGTGCAACTGGGCAGTTCAAAAGCCAAGTGCTCTTTTAAAAGGGTAAGAGAAATCTACCCATGTGCACACTTGCTCTTTGACCTCTTTTGATGTGCCCCCTTTGAGAAAATAGATCTTTTTTGCATTCCAGCCTCTCCATACTGATAGGGCTACAGAAATTTCCCTTGACAATGCCATGCCTCATCACATCCATTTAAAATTACAAAAACACTTTAAAAATTCTTCCTGAACATATAGGGTCTGCAATTTGGTTTGTTTAGGAAAAAAAGTGATAATGATGGAAATACAGAATATTTTTTCCCTTTCGAAGTTGGAATTGTAGATATTCAGGAATCAAGAGAGCTTATTTTGTATTTTGCCTAAATCTGTATGACTATACAGAGCTATAAATAAATATGAATTATGCATACACATGGATTTCAATTGATAGACTGTAAAGTCTTGAAAAGAGCTCAATCATGGAATGAGGGACACCTGATTTCTACTTTTGTCTAACCAACCACTTGACCTTGGGCAAGTCATTTAACTTGCCTGGGTCTCAGTACCTACAACTGTTAAATGTTTGGGATTTCCAGTCTCTGAGATTTCCTTCTTTAGTGTTGTTTCAGTGCCATTTAAATAAAGCCCAACATTTCTTTTTCTTTTGCACAATGATTTATGTAATATACGTGTATATATCTGTAAATTTTTCTCCATGCTGAGATTATGAATTTCGCAGAATCTCCTCTGCTATGATTTTTTTCCTTTGTGCTTTGCAAGTTTTATCCCCTAAATTCAATGCATTCTTTTCATGACTTTATACCCTTTAACTACCTTTACTTTGGGAGTGTGTGTGTGTGTGTGTGTGTGTGTGTGTGTGTGTGTATGATATTGTATATAGATTAGTCTGCATGATGTTCAGAAAACATACTTAATGAGTTTTTTTTTGGGGGGGGGTTGGTATATCATTGGCCTTTCCCAATGAAGCTGACCATGTTGGCCAATTTTCTGTGCATTGCATAAGGGTTCAGTGCCACAGATAAAGTCTGATGATGGGTTATTGCCCACCTGAAATGGGATTTGCTAAAGGAAAAAATATTTCATGTACTTCAAAACAATGGCTTCACTTACCATTTTGAAGGTCAATCATGGTAAGCTTTGAAGTGAACCATGGCTTGAAAGTTGATTCTGCCACAAATTTGCTTTAGATCAAGGAATAGAGACTTGGTAAATATGCTGAGCCATGCCTTTTTTTTAATATGCAAATGAAATAACAGAATCTAATTGTGAATGCAAGGTTAAATGACTTAGAGTATGGTAAAGCCTATCTTATGTCTGGCATATAGCCAGTGCTCCATTTCTTTCCTTTTACACCTTAAAAAAAAAAAAATCAAACATGATTCTGATCATCAATTGTAATGATCAACAAAGCCTTCTTTTTCTTTTTACATGACTTACTACTTCAGGATGATCTGGTTCCTTCTTCTGAAGTGATTATACTGTTCATAGGTACAGGACAGGAAAATCCTCTTGGAATATATCAGTTAAAGAGAATTTGTAGGAAGCATTGGGGATAGCATGCATCTCAACTGTAATAAATATAACTCATTATCACAGGAACTAGAACAATCAGGTGGCCTCTTTATGTCGTCTTCTTGACCAATCACTCTGTTAAAATTTACTTCTTGAGACTGCTCTGTTCTGCTCTTTGCAGATCTTAGATACAATTAACCTTATCTCCTTGACAGACATTCCCTCTCAATTCCCATGACACAATTTCCTGGTTTTTCTCCCACCTTACTGATGTCCACATCCCTTCTTCCTTCCTCTTGTTCCTCTTCTTCCTGCATTCTTTTCCTCTGCCCGACTCTTGAATATTGATGTCTTAAGTATTTGGGTCTAATTTTTCTTTTCTTTTTTTTTTTAAGATTTTTTTTTTTTTTTAATTTGACAGAGAGAGAGATCACAAGTAGGCAGAGAGGCAGGCAGAGAGAGAGAGGAGGAAGCAGGCTCCCCGTGGAGCAGAGAGCCCGATGTGGGGCTCGATCCCAGGACCCTGAGATCATGACCCGAGCCGAAGGCAGCGGCTTAATCCACTGAGCCACCCAGGCGCCCCGGGTCTAATCTTTCTTATTCTCTGAACACAATTTCCCTAAAAGGTTTGACATAGTGTTTTGCACACTGCCTCTCAAATTTTTTTCTATACTCCTTAGTTCTTGAGCTCCAGACCAGTAGTATCTCCAACCTCCTACTTGTTGTGTATACTTGGAGATCTTACAGACCCCTCACATTAACATGGTCAAAATAAATTTTTGGTTGCACAAGTCTATTTCCCCTTTGGAGTTTTTCAAGCCAAGTTTCAAGATAGTTCCTCAAGCCAAGTAGATAAGAATCATTCTTACCATCCTTACTCTTTCCTTCTGTTCACCATCTACTTGTAAGTCATCAATTCCTGTAATGATGCAAACGTGTATTGTGAAGACTTTAACCACTTTTTTTCTCTGTCCTAGTTATTAATCTGGACAAAATTATTGTCTGTCACCTAGAGTTACTATCGCCTCCAAACTTGTCTCCTTATTGCTCTTCTTGTCCTTTCAGCTGTCTATTTTCCATACTTCCTTTACCAGAGTTACAATTTAAGAATGAAAACCTTATCACTCTTATAGTTACAACTCTTCAGTGTCTTCTATTGTTTTGAGAATAGTAACTCAGTTTCTTATTCTTGCACACAAGGTCCAACCTGATAAGATTTCTGCTGACTTCTATAACCTGAAATAAAATGGTTTCTCTCCTTTCTTCACTATAATACTTCGGTCACACTCTGGAGTTTCACTTTGATTTTTTTTTTTTTAATAAGCCATGCTCTTTGAAGTATCAAGACATTTGAATTTGACAGTTTCTCTGTCTTGGATGCTGTCTCCATGGGTCTTTGCAGAGTTGTCTCTTTACATCATATGAGACCATTACAGAAAACTCTGAATACTGAAAGGATATACCAAAAACTAATAAAATGGTTATCTAGAGGAGTAGTCTGAGGGCATAAAGGCATAAATGAAAGTACTCCAAGTTTATTTCTAGTACTTTTACTTTGAAATATGTAAATTTAATAACAGAATTCTGTTAGTGGAAAAATGTAATTCCTGGGGCGCCTGGGTGGCTCAGTGGGTTAAAGCCTCTGCCTTCGGCTCAGGTCATGATCCCAGGGTCCTGGGATCGAGCCCCATATCGGGCTCTCTGCTCAGCGGGGAGCCTGCTTACCCCTCTCTCTCTGCCTGCTTGTCATCTCTGTCTATCAAATAAATAAATAAAATCTCAAAATGTAATTCCTAAAATTAAAAACAAGCAGAAGCTACTAATAATAAATGATGGGAAAATGAGGAAAAAAGCAATTATAAAGGTTTCTACTTCTGAACATGATGTAATAAGGAGGACCAGATTCACTGTGCCACTTTCAGTAATAAGACAGAAGACAAAGAAAACAAAAAACTTGGGAAATGATGGTTTTTAGTCATTGCACAACAGACAGGGCAAGGTTGTGAGGGGAAAAATTGAGGTGAGCCCAACTGCCCATAGGCAGTTTCCAAACAACATCATAAGAGATAGAATTCTGGGAGCCCAAAGAAGCAAGAATTTGTTGGGGGCAGAACACCGTAGATGATAGTGTTAACCAGTGAGAGAACTCTGGTGATTTGCAGAGGCATCCCTTCTGGTCTTTGACTGAGTGCTGGTCTTTTTTCTTTTTTTTTTTTTTTTTTAATGAAGTGTATTTGACCTACAACACCAAATTAATTCCAGGAATACGACACAGTGACTCAACAATTATGTACATTACAACATGCTCACCATAATAAGTGTATTATGGTATTGACTATATTCCCTGTGCTTTACTTTTTGTCACCATGACTTAATTTTGTAACTGGAAGTTTGTGCCTGTTAATCCCTTTGACCTATTTTGCCCACTCCCTGATCCCTCTCCCCTTTGGCAACTACTATTTTGTTCTCTGCACTTATGAGTCTATTTCTCTCTATATTGTTGTTGTTGGTTTGATTGTTAGTTTTGGTTTTCAGACTCCACACATACAAGTGAAGTCCTATGGTATTCGTCTTTCTCTCTTGGCATGCATGAAAGGAAAACTATGGAAGGTCAGGGAGAGAACCACTGGGTGGAGGCAGGATCCATGACTCTCACAGCTGCTTCTAAGTTAGGAATATTTTCTGTCGCAGTAAACAGTTTGGCGAGCCACACAAGTATAACGGGCATTGTTTTGAGTCTTCCAGTTATACACTTAATAGGATGGGATAACTTAGCCCTAGATGAAAGACTGCCTTAGATCGGCCCTAACAAAGGGTAGAGGCAACCTTTAACAGATTAAACTATTTCAAAGTAACTGAGACCTAGAAAACTGTTTATTTAAAGGAATAAAGCTGGATCGGACAACTAACAACACAAAATATCCAATGTTCAGAATCCAATCAAAAATACAAAGCATACAAAATAGCAAGAAAATACAACCTATAACCATGAGAAAAAAAATCTCTTAATTAAAAGAAAAAAACCCAGATGTAACAGATGATATTGCAGGTGATTACAGTTAACTGTGAAAAACCCACACAGATAAAATGATTTTTATTAGATGACTTCAGAATAAATTAATTTAACTACACATCATTAGTAGGGTATTTTTTAAGATTGCTAAACAAACAACTAAAACACCAAACTGGAACACATGAGCAAATGAATCTAAGTAAATATAAAACTGATAATATGTCCACAAAGAGAGACTCTTTCAAGTGATTTCTGATATAATAGTGACTGAGGGACTATATCCTTAGTGAGATTTGGTCTAAAGACCATAACTACAAGGTAATTTTAAAGCAGAGAGCAATTGTGTTTTTAGGAATGTTGGTTTTTGTTATCTTGAAACCATTATATTTAAATTACAGGGTAAAGTAAATAATTATGTTATTATAGTTAGAAACCATAATTTCCAATGCAAGAGAAAAGAGGTACAATTATAAATAACTGTTATGTAAACATTTCAGGGCTTAATTTGACTTAGAAGTTTCAGTATGTACTCATAATTTTGAAAAGATAATTTTGCCATCTCTGCATTGAAAAAGCCTGGAAGCAATAACTTTCTAGGACCAGTGAGCACCTGTGTTTAGTTTTTATTTATTTATTTTTAAAGGTTTTATTCATTTATTTGTCAGGCAGAGATCACAAGTAGGCAGAGAGGCAGGTAGAGAGAGAGGTGGAAGCAGGATCCCTGCTGAGCAGAGAGCCCCATGTGGGGCTCGATCCCAGGACCCTGGGATCATGACCTGAGCTGAAAGCAGAGGCTTTAACCCACTGAGCCATCCAGATGCCCCTAGATTTTATTCTTTAAGTACCATTTCTCAAAAAAAAAAAAAAAAGTACCATTTCTCACTAAAATAATTAAGGCCTTTTTGGAGAAATTGCTGATTTCTGATGGAGAGAAGGCACTACATGTCCCTGGGATGTCACACATGTACTAGAAAGGGGAAAACAAACAAAAAAACTACTATTGTCACTGAAAGGAGCCAGTTTTAGGGGATCTCAGTATTCACAGCAAGAAAACAATAATTTATTATAGCATAATTAATATATACTCATGTAATTACATGAGTCCATAGTCATTCTCAAAAAAAAAGAGAAATCTGAATGAAAGCTAAATAATGACAACAATAAAAGGTAAAGGGGTGTTTATTCTGCCTTTCCTCTGTAAGCTACATGTCAGGAAGATCAAGTAGCTTCCTTTGATAAAAGAAAGCTCTCCTTAGAAGACTGCTTGGCTAATAAATCTAGAAGAAGTAAAAGAAATAGAAAAATGGCCTTTTATTTTTATTTTTTTTAAAGATTTTATTTATTTATTTGACAGAGATCACAAGCAGGCAGAGAAGTAGACAGAGAGAGAGAGAAGGAAGCAGGTTCCCCGCTGAACAGAGAGCCCGATGTGGGGCTCAATCCCAGGACCCTGAGATCATGACCTGAGCTGAAGGCAGAGGCTTTAACTCACTGAGCCACCCAGGCACCCTGGAAAATGGCCTTTTAAAATTATCTTATGAAATAATTGAGTTAGTTAAGGATCATCATTTAAACTGTTTCATCAATGAAAGACTGATAAGAAATTGGATATGTGTGTTGTGTACTATCCTTGGGTATGACCTGCTGGTGCAGGTCAGGAACTGTCACTCTTTGAAGGCAGAATCAGACTGTCACCACCTTAACCCAGGAGGTTTAGGGGTCATCTAGATGTTACCTTCTTTTTGACATGACATAATATGAAGTGCACAATGTACCCTGTTAAGTAGTCTTATCAAAAATGCCTAGCTTGAGGGGCACCTGGATGGCTCAGTGGGTTAAAGCCTCTGCCCTCAGCTCAGGTCATGATCCCAGGGTTCTGGGATCGAGCCCCGCATCGGGCTCTCTGCTTCACGGGGAGCCTGCTTCCTCCTCTCTCTCTGCCTGCCTCTCTGCCTAGTTGTGATTTCTCTCTGTCAAATAAATAAAAATATTAAAAAAAATGCCTAGCTTGAATATAATCAAGCCTTCACACCTAACTTCAAGCTAATATGAACTGTAGCATAAAAAAGAACAAGTTATATAACACTGTGATTAAAAACTTTAAGCAAATCCAGAACTAGCCCAGTATCTTGAGCTAGTCAGTAACCTGGGGGAAAAAACATGGGGGGCAGGGGTGGTGGTGGCAAGTTTCTTCTAGATTACAAAAGATAGAACTTATTGTAAAGATGGGACCTTATTAAAATCTTGTTTTGAACAAACCAGCTCTAATAGGCTTTTGGAGAACAGCTGGATTGAATATGGTGTGGAGTTTGACATTAAGAAATGATCGTTTATGTTTAGTGTATTCATGGTACTGTTTATGTAGAAAAATTCTCAGGTTCTTCCAAGATTAGTTAAGTATTTAAGGGATGAACTAGGTCTGTAAATTACTTTAAAATAAAACCATATTAATAGCATACATGATAAAATATTCTCTCTACTTTGCCGAGCCTTTGAAAAGTTTCTTTATAAATTTTAGAAAAATCTATTATTTTTCATTATCACCCTAGCCAATTGATCCATCATATCACCTCTTTCCTCCATAGCACTAATCAAGTTTGTGAAATATTTTATTTTCTGAGGATTCTTACTTCCCCACTAGAATGTTGTTTTGATCAGAGCAGGGTCTTTCTCTATCAATATTAGCCAATGGAGTCCTGAGAACGGGTCCTGACCCATAATAGGTCTTTTTTTTTTTCCAGTTAATGAGAATAGAAGAAAGAATTATAACTACATAGGTAAGTTAGAGGAAGATGATGGAATGCCATGAAGGGTAATCTATAAGAATTTACCCTTAGTAATCAGGAAATGAAATGCTTCTGGAGATTACTCAGCAGCTCAGTAACATAATCCAAGTTATAACATGATCTTTCCACGCTTGTGAAAGGACTTTGCAATCTTTGATGATTCAGATGCTTTGCAGAGTGAATATGGCAGGCAGACAGTAAGTGTTAAATGTTCATGAATTTCTACCATGGCTTTGTGACTGACATGTAATATTTAATGGGGCCATAGCATTGTGTAGTGATTGACGTAACACATAGCCTAAGTAAATACTAAATTGAAGGGGACTTTTAAATATCCACTTGAAAAGCTGATGTAAGAAACAAATTGTATTTCAACATGAGAACTCCAGGTAGAGTTTCTGAAATTGTTTGCAGGTGTACTAGTCCCTTGAGATCCTTTATTAAGTTTGTGTAGTTGTGAAATGCCATATACTTTACTCCCTCAAAGATACTTTCATTTCTCTTTAGGAATTCTTCTGGGCATCTGTAACTGATTAATCGATTTCTGAATGAGTGCACATGGTCTTCCTGACCCCTTTCATTTCTCTGTACCCCACTTCATCCACCGTCTTTCCTTGAGAAGGCAAATGTGTTCACACTACTAAGGAAAGGGGGTTTTCTGGAATGGAGCTGGTCTTTGTTCAGCAATGTCTGTAACCTCAATAGGGAAGGCTCTATGGCTTGTGGCTAGAAACATCTACAAGTTTTGTCAGTTACTTACCTGAACTGACTTGGACTTCCCCACAGTGTGGTAACATTTGGGTAGCTGGGCATCTTAAATAAGCTCAGGACTCTAATACTTAGTGTTCCGGTGCCCAAGGTAAAAGCTATATAACCTCATGTTAATAATCATATGGTGTTCCCCCATTGTACTTAATTAGTTAAAGCAGCTGCAAGTCTGCCCAGATTCAAGGGTAAGGGACTCAGACTCCACCTCTCAGTGGGGGGAGTATCAAATAATTTGCAACCATATTTTTTAAGTCTTCCATGACTGAGAATACTATCCAGTCAGAAATACTTCACTAGAGGGACTATTTAAAATAATCATGCTTCTTCTCAGGCTTATGCTCAGATGCTGTGAGGCAGAACAAATTCTGCAGGGCTACTGAGCACGTCTTCATTGTTTTACTTCTTGTTCTTCTCATTCCATCTCATACAGTGTATGATAGTATATAAATGTGTTTTCAGGGCACCTGGGTGGCTCAGTGTGTTAAGCCGCTGCCTTCGGCTCAGGTCATGATCTCGGGGTCCTGGGATCGAGTCCCCCATCTGGCTCTCTGCTCAGCAGCAAGCCTGCTTTCCTCTCTCTCTCTCTGCCTGCCTCTCTGTCTACTTGTGATCTCTGTCAAATAAATAGATAAAATCTTTTAAAAAAATAAAAATAAAAATAAATAAATGTGTTTTCATATCTCAGCTAAAAACCTTTTCTGATTGTGCTGTATAGATGTAGATACCCCAAATTCTATAAAATTGAAGAGCTAAATGATTTGTAGATCATTCATAAAATGACCAATGAGTAATGATTCCTCCCAGCTCTAAACTTCAGTGATTCTGAACTCATTTTCTTCAGGACACATTTAGAGTTGATTGTATCAGATCACATAGCCTGGTAGTTGGGCTGTCCATGACCCAGTCATGTCGATTCTGGACTGTTGGCCTCAAGAAGCATGAACAGCAAACAGGGACGTTTCAAATTGTTCCGACACCCGGCCTAGTAAATTAATTATTGAACAGTCACTACCAAATGCTGTTGACATGTGTGCAATTTGACAAGTCTGCTATAACATCCAGCCCTTTCAGGAAAGTAATTCTGTAAGGAAATTGCCTGCAATAGAAGTTATGGGGCTCAGCTGGGTGACAGCCATGTCATGGCAATCAATACAGGAACGAAAAAAGATCAAATATTAATGAAAGATAGATTTATTCATGCACAGGATTGCTACTTTTTTTTTTTTAATGGTATTTTACTTCTACTGTCTACTTTCCAGCCAAGACTGAGTGTTAGCTCATTGACACTGAACTCAAGGTGACATTTCTCATTTCAATTATTTCTTAGAGTGTCTTCCTCCTCCTCTTTCTCCTACCTCTTGTCAAGAATTGCAGGCAACATAATGAAATACTCCATCAACTATGAGTCTACGGTCTAGAAAGGCAGGAGAGAGTTTTATTGAGATTGCTGGATGTAGAATACATCCTAATTTGAAAACCAGCATGAAGCTTGGAGGAGGATCATGGCCTCAGACATAAAAAAAAAAAAAAAAAAAAAAAAGGTATTGAGATAATTTGACCTTAAAAGAAATCTGAATTTCTATTTAGCAAATTAGCTGTTTAGCTAGCTATAAGTTGGAAACTTTCAAGATAAGATTCCTGGGGATGCTTCTCCTACTAGGTAATAATTCTTGCATACTTAGGCCAGATAGTGTTAAATAATCTCTTGTTTTCTGAGGAACTAGTACCCATTTCTAATCATTTATGTTTACAGAACCTCTCAAAGTTTTTCTCCAGATTGATAAGTAGATGCCACTTATCTTTGGAAACATGGAATACCTCTCAATTTTTGTCACTTGATCTATTTGCCAGAGATCTCTAACATTACAGCTTTTATCTTGTTTTGGAATAGATAATATAATTGCTCATTTTGCTCTGGAATACACCAAACATACTCATTCTTTAAGTCTTAAATAATGAAGGATTGTATATTTAATTAATAAAGAATGAATAAAAATTTGGACTGGTCAAGGTTAAGGCATTTTGTTAAACTCAGTCTGAACTCACAAAAATTGGGTTGAAGGCACGAGTGACCAAAAGATACAGGATACCAGGAATATTACAATGGAAAGTTTTTTCAGGTTTTAGGGATCAGGTTTTAGGTAGGACCTAGGATCCAAGGAGTGAGGGGTTAGGAGGAGAGAATTATTCCTCCTTTTTTTCGCCTTCCTTTCCTTCTCCTCCTTTCCCTTTCCCCCTCTATTGTAGACAGAATAATGAACCATCAAAAGTGTTCATATCCAAATCCTCAGACCTATGAATAAATTACCTTACATGGCAAAGAGGACTTTGCACATGCAGTTTAATTACGGATCTTGAAATGCTGTGGAGAGTAGCTTGGATTACCCAGGTGTGCACAATGTAATAACAAGGGTCTTTATAAGAGAGTGACAGGAGGGTCACAGAGAAGGGGAGGTTGAAGTTTTACCATTGCTGGAAGGAGGCCAGGAGCCAAGGAATGAAGACAGTTTCTAAAACTAAAAATGGCAAGGCACAGATTCTACCCCTGAGGTTCCAAAAGAAATGCAACCTTTGCTGGGATCTTAATGTCAATCATGTAAGACACATTTTTGGACTTCTGACCTGCAGAACTATAAGACATACATCTTTTAAGCCCCTGAGTTTGTACTAATTGGTACCTCAGAAATCAGAAATTAATACAACCTCTGTTCCCTTCCTTCTCTCTCAATCACAACTTCTGCTTCCCTTCATCTTCTCCTCCTCTCTTAGTCTTAACCATTTCCTTCCACCAATATTTCTCAAAATACACATTAGTGAAAAAAACAGGGCTTATGTCTATGTGGGATATATGTGAATGGTGGGGTGGGGGAACTATTTTAAAAAGGCAGAAAATGTTAAGTACTTTGTACAATTGCTTTGAAGGCAATAAGCAGGGATCCAGAGGAAATGAGGCTGTGTTTACATGGTAATTGGGGATGGTCTTGTTAAGAAGGTGACCTTTATACAGAGATGCCAAAATTGAAAAGAAGCTACGTGCTCCTTTTGCTAGGAATACACCAAACATATTCATTCTTTAACTAAAGATGATATATTTAATAAAAAATGAATAAAAATTTGGACTGGCCAAGTTGTGTGTGAGAGTTGTGTGTGGGTGGGGGTGAGTACCTTCTGTCCAGATAGTGAGACCAGTAGGAAGCAGGGAAGAGTAGGCAAAGCAGTTGAGGTTGCTTTCTAAGAGTAAGACTTGTCAAACCATAATCATTCTTTTAACCTCACTGAGTAAAAAATCAATACCTTTCATATGTGGGATTTCAAGCTCTCATCTAACATTTAGTTCAAGCTGCCAAGCTTCTTGTTCTTGAAGATATGGAGGGGTTTGATTAATTGGTTTGGCTCCAAGTTCCATCCTACATGGGATAATAATGTCTAGTAACGTAACCCTCTAAAAGCAGCAGAGTGCTGGCTTGGCTGGCTTGGCATTGGAGTCGGTTAAGGAGAATGTAGTTGCTGTGCATGGCCTCTCCTCTCATGTACTCTGCACAATTAGGGACTCAATGGATGGTGCAACTGATTATCTTTTTATCTTCTTTTCACCTTTAAATTTTAGTCCTCATTTGCGTTTGAAGTTTTTAATAGCACAACCTCCAGAAATCTCACCTTCTGTTGATAAGAGCTCTTGTCCCATTTATGGTTCCAGCCAAAAGATACTGAAGCCACTTATCCTTTTCTCCCATGGTGCTCTTAACTCCAGTCCCTGCTAACAGAGAATGAAAGATTGAGGGGTTATCATGGTAATTCAAGTCACAGAATGCTTTCCTTTGTATTATCCTTGCAGGTAACCAAGAGGTAACTTTTGGCTTGGATTTCCTGAATAATTCCCTTAAAATAGTGGAGGTGCCTGGGTGGCTCAGTTGGTTAAGCATCTGCCTTCAGCTCAGGTCAGGATCCCAGGGTCCTGAGATCAAGTCCCACATGGTGGGGTGGGGGATTTCCTGCTCAGCGGGGAGCTGCTTCTTTCCCTCTCCTTCTGCCTGCCACTCTTACTTTTTTTTCTCTCTGTTAAATAAATGAATAAAATCCTTTAAAAAATAATGTATTTGAGGCTTTGACTTATTTTTAAAATAGGTAGTAAAGTATAACACTTATAAATGATAAAAGGAAAAACTGAGATAACAATTGAAAGTAAATCAGGTCATTGGCTATATGATTTTATTACTGACCACTTGCTTTGTTTCTTTTAGCACAACAATCTTGAAATTGTTCTCATTTTTAAATTATCAGTCTTATCCACCCACCCTACTTCTCGACTACTTGTTTTCTCCAACTGCTTTCTCAAAGGTCCCTTAAAATCTTTAAGTAATTAATTCAATAACTTCCTGCTCCTCACTACTTTTTATTTCTCTTAGAGGAAAACATCCCTCTCTTCTTAAAATATTTTTCCAGAATAACTTCTCTGATACTTTAATTATTTGATGATTTTTTGGGGGGGTTCCTTCTTTCTCTCTAAATGTTGCTTCTCTTGGTCTTCAAACTTAGGTACAAAGATGCCACTGGGATCTGCCCTTGGTCATGCTTTCTATATTTTTATATTTTTGACTTGGCAATCTCAGAACATGTCATTTTTCTGTGTGTACCTTCTTTCTAAAGCTAAATTCTGTACGGAGCTGATTTCTAGCTCTGTAATAGAAATCTGCATCCAAGTGTCCATCTGGTGCCTGTTAGGAGCTTGTAAAATCTCTCTGCTGACCATGCTACTCCATGGCTCAGTCTTTTACCCCCCCCCCCCCATAGATCAGGAACATCATGGGGATTAAGTTCTAGGACTCTGAGCACCATGACCTGGTAGTTCTGCCACTGGAGGCCTTTACTACAGTAGTTCTTCTGGATTGATTTTGGGCAGAGTCGCTGGAGGTGATTCCAGGAGTTGTCCAATGTGACTCCGACAGAATTTATTATAAAACTGTGGCCACTCCCAGTGGATATATCACTGTCTTTATAGAGGAAGGTTCAGCCTTACCCAACCCATCCTTATGGAATATGTTTACTCTTTACCTGCTTTACTTCTCTAGCTGCTTTGGGCTGCAGGCTGAGAAAGCATGAAGGAAGTTATGACATGCTCTGTTATTTGCTTTTTTCCTGTATCTTCTCTAATGAATTAAAGAAATGGGACATAGATGTTGTGGACATGGTCCCATGGGGAGTTGGTGGCTCAGTCACCTAGAGGACTTCTAGCTATGCACATTTCAACTGTTTTCTTCAAACCTTTTCTTTCCCAGCTGGCTCTGTAAGTGTGTTCTTTATATTTTCTGGTGATTGCAATCACTGACCATCCAAACACCCAGGTTCTGTATTGTGGAGCTGCTTTTGCTTCTGATTAGAATACTATTGAAATAGCATAGTTACGATAATGAGGGTCTGTTGACCCAGAACTGAAGTCTTGGCTATGGGAATGGGGAGGGAGGGACAAGTACGGAAAATAAATGAATTTGATTCTTTATGAAGAAAAGGTGAAGGAGAGGGTGGAGTCGGATAACAGTAACAGTTAACATTCATCCAACCCTTACTTAGGTGCTGGGCATTATTCCAAGTCCTACCCATCGTATCTCCATTTAGGAGTTGTGAATAGGTTAATATTGAAGTTTGACTGGAACCAGCTGGTGGTACATGTTAGTGCCCTTCAAAGGAAAGTCCACAGATGGGTGTAGGCCCACAAACTGCAATTATCCATGTCACAGTGAACGTATAAAGTTAAAGTAAGGGTAAGGATTAGATGCTTCTATGGAAAATTGATAGAGGGACTGCATATAATAAAAAAAAATTGGGGCTTCTATGTTTTATGCCTTTGCTTTTGTATTTCACATAATTCAGTTCTGGGAGGTGTCAAGCCTTCTTCCCCACTGAATTCAGTTAGTTTGTTTATGTAGAAGTAGTAATATCAGTGATACTACTTCTTGGGTCTCATTTAAATAGTTTTGCCTTAAGCCCTTCTTCTTAGATACCAAATTGTTCCATATTTTTTAAGGGAAATATTCCAGAGAGGTCTGAGAGCTGAGCTGTATAAATGGAAAGGGCCTGTTGAAACTTAACTCATTTTTCGCCCATAAGGAAAGATCACAATCTAATCTGCTTAGAACTGGCAAAGGGGGATGACTTCATCAAGATCCATAGGGAGTACTGATACCACATACGAATCTGCTTACCTCGGTTCAGGACAGTCGAGTCTCCACCTGATGCTCCATAATTGTAGGCCTAATCCATCTGGACTTAGTCCCGGATTAGCTGAAAGGGGCCAGGATGACCCTTAGAGAAAGGAGAGAGTCTAAGAGCTCAAAGTCACAGACTCTAATGATAATAACACCTCATTTCTGTTGAACACTTAGTATACGTGAACAGTTTTCTAAGTTCTCCACCCGTGCCAACGTCTTGAACCTTCACAACAGACTTACGAGGTCATGATACCATGGTCTCTATAGATGAAGAGATTGAGCCACAGAGTTGGAGATGTGTACATCGCCTTTTTTTTTTTCTTCCTCAGTTGAATTATAGCTGACATATAATATTACATTAGTTTTTGGTATAAAACATAATGATAAGTATTTGTATATATTATGACTTTATCACCATAGTAAGTCTACTTAAATTCCATCACCACACATAGTTAGGAAAATTTTTTTTTAAGATGAGAAATTTTAAGACCTATTCTTCAAGCATGTAATTCTTTTTCATTTCATACACGTATCTCTCTCTCTCTCTTTTAAAGATCTTTTATTTATTTGACAGAGAGCAAGACAGTGAGAGAGAATACAAGCAGGGGAAGTAGGAGAAGGAGAACCAGGCTTCCTGCAGAGCAGGAGCCCGATGTGGGTCTCAATCCCAGGACCCTGGATCATGACCTGAGCCGAAGGCAGACGCTTAACAACTGAGCCACCCAGGCACCCCAATACATGTATGTGTACACATGCATACACACACACACACACACACACACACACACACACATATATTTAAAAAAACAGGGTTTCTGAATCAGAAAACAGATGGTTTATTCTTCAGAAAAAATGTCTTAGAACCCGATCCCTGAGCCCAAATCTTCTTGGAGTGATATAGTGAAGGCAGGAGAGGAACCCAGAAATTATGAGACTTGGAGCTTGTTTATGATGGATGGCATATTGGCTGATCCTCCCCACCAGAGAGAGAGAGAGAAACCTTTACTCTGGAACATAAGTAAATATTTCCCAGGAAGCAAAGAGAATGAGATCTATAGCTTCCTGATCTTGGAATGAAAGCCAGTGGCTCTAGGAGAGATAAGACCCTAAATCTCTTTGGAGCAAATACCATTTGTAGCTTCCAAGGGTCTATTTGCCATTAAGTTATCTTTTTCCCATGTTTTCCAGTTTTCAGAAAGTTTAGACCAAGCAAAAACATAAAAATTTTCATGGAACATTAGCTCGCAACAGTATCCATCTGAGACAGAAAGGAGGATTAAAAACATAAAAAGCCTCCCACCCCTGCAAAAAGAGTTTGGAAAGCACTAGCAAGAGTGATGCAAATAAGGAAATCAAAATGTAAAGCCACATTTGGTGAGGCCCAGGTTGAAGAGTTTGGTTGAGATGACCCTTCCTGGAAAGGTCATCCTATAGCTTAGAGGAGAAGGAGAGTTAATGACAAAGTTTTATAAGTCACCGTTAGACTGATATTTGAGACCAAGAGTGGAAGGAATTTCCAGTGGGCAGAGAAGAGAGAGGAAGAGAGAAGAGAGAGAGAACATTAAGAAGTAAAACTTGGCTAAACACTGGGATTTATGGAGGGAAGGGCTGTCTTAGAGGAAATGCTTGGAGGAGGTTATGTTGGGCATCTAGATGGCACCAAAGAGTGGTCTGAGGAAAGACTCTGGGTCAGCTTTAGCCAGGTGCTGCAGAGCAGTCCCCTGCTCTTACCTGGAAGGCCTCTCCCAGACACTTCAGGACACCAGTTACAATCCCCTTGGCCCATTTCTATAAAATCACCTCTCTTTAAAATGTTAAATCTTGGAGCACCTGGGTGTCTCAGAGGGTTAAGCTTCTGCCTTCAGCTCAGGTCATGATCTCAGGGTCCTGGGATCAAGCCCCGCATTGAGCTCCCTGCTCAATGGGGAGCCTGCTTCCCCCTCTCTCTCTGTTTGCCTCTCTGCCTACTTGTGTTCTCTCTCTGAGTGTTAAATAAATAAAATCTTTTGAAAAAATTAAAAAATAATAAAATGTTAAACCTGAAAATGAGATGACAACAGAACTAACATTTGAAAATCTAGAACTTTCTCATAGAAAAGCCAGAAATGTGAACTTCTATCTTCTCTTTCCCACCCTCTCCAAAAAATTCAGCCATATTAGATCTATATTTGTCCTTGTTCTTAGATACAGTTCCATAATCCCCAACATACTAACTAACATACCCTCCCTAGCATTGAGCTCAAACAACAGTTGCCCTTAACCAGTGTAAGCATCAATCTCTTCTCCCCCCTGACTGGTTTTCCTTATTCATTTAATGTTCCAGGTACCTGTACTGCACAATATATTTCCTTAGAAATTTTCTTTTGGAGATAGACTTCTGTATCTTAAAGATGGTCTTCCAAACAAAGTTTGGTGCCAGAAACTGATTCAGCGGAGGGTTTAAAGAGCTGAATTTCAAATGTAAGCTTGACCATGTGCTTGCTGTGGAAGAGAGGGAAACTGATTGCCAGAGCTGATGGCCTCTGCTCAGAATGGTGTATTGTTGTTGGAAAGTGGCTGCCCAGCCAAGCATTACAATTTTGAGCTCCTTTGTATCTAGGTGAGACCATTTTATTTTATGCTGGGAAATAAAATGTGGGAGGCAATGATGCATGTCACATCCTGACCTAGGAAGTTTCTAAAAATAGAGTTTGCTTTCTCCGTCCTTATGGTACCCCTGTGATGTTCTCACAGGACATTTGGCTCCATAGCTGCCTCTAACCTGGATTCCTGAGTTCTTGTTTGAAAAAGAGCCACCCAACAGGGATGGGGATGACTTGATCTGGGATATTTGACTTGGGCTTTACTTCAAAAAGAAGTACGTCCTGAGTATATTAAATTAACAGGATTTTATGATTACCTGATACATTAACCTCTTGACTAAAATGCCTGCTATGTGACCTTTGAATGGGTTAATTTACCTCTCTGTGCCTCAGTTTCCTCAATTATAAAGTAGAGCGGAGACTAGAGAATACCTCACAGAGCTGTGAGAAAGAAGTGGGGATAATTTGTGTAAACATTGAAAGTGCCTGCCACATTGTAGTCACTCAGAAAATAGATGTTGCCATTTGTACCATGGTTAGTCTTGTTAATGGAGCCAAAGGTGGTCTTTATAAAAAATGGGGTTCAGTCTCTTTCTTCTTAATAGATGGTCAGACCACAGGGTCAAATTAGGCAAAACCTAAAATCATCCTCCAGAAATCTGAGTAAAAGTAGAAAATCTACCAAGAAAGTAGAAGATCCTGTTGTCTGTATTCCAGTTTGACAAAATTATCTAGATAATTGGATAGGCCCTTCTTGAAATGACAATTCTAGCATTTCCTTCTTTTTCTTGGGCTGAGTCTATGCAGCCACCAAGCTAATAGCCAATGGTGGAAAATGTGGCAAATCCCACTGCAAAAAGATGCATCAGATCATTGTTTTCACTGTTGGGCCAGCACAGCATCCTGGTGGGGACTGGCTATTGTGTTGACTCTCTCTCAAATATGATCCTCCTTCTAACAGAGGCCTGCATTTATGAGGCAAGGAACTTAGTGCAGAGAACATATTTCTTACTGTGAGACTTGAAGGAGTGTCTGAGCCTCCTTTACTCTGGGTCTCCCACATTCCACCCTGCCCATGGGTGTTGCTGAGGGTTGAGCCATAGAACAGCACTCTGGAAAGCATCGTTGAGCTGGCCTGCCTTTTTGTGATGTGAGAAGACAAAGGAAGAGAGGACATTGGGAATGTTGGAGGGGTCATACCCATGAAACTCCAGTAATTCGTAGGAGACTTTGCTATAAGGCAAAATCTACCAGTTTCCCCCTTTTAAGCTATATCAGAGCGATGTTTGAGCTTTGACCCTCCCTTGTCTGCTCTCTTTCTCTCCTCCACATGTTGATTTGCATCCATATTGCTCCTTCATTAAAAGTGCTTCTCATTGCCTTGACTTAATTTAAACAACAAAACAGCAACAGCTCTGGCTTTACTTAAACTCAAAAGGAACTCTCAATCCATTACTGAATTATTTATTAATAAGACCATGAAGAGGACGCTTCCCCTACATCAGGACCCAAGGCACATCCCCCATGTCCTCTTCCAGCCTCATGCTTGTTCCCTTCCCTACACAGCAGTTCTGGAAGAAGCCTGTCAGCACTGGGAAGGAAACCAAGCAGATAATCAGGAAATCAAGTATTCACCAGGAATGATATTTGGAGTGCAGCAAGTTCAATTTGCCAGAAAATTTGCTTCCCACACTCAGCTTTACCTACAGCACAATGAAATACATTTCAATCTAAATTGCCTCCTAACTCCAATCAGCATTAATTTAATAATACATATTCAACAGATATAAACACTTTAAATGACTGGAAAATGAGTACAGATCCACATGTGTTTATGCTGATATTGGTGCCTAAATACAATATTTATCAGTGATGGCAATGGAATTTTTTTTCCATTTTATTTCCCCCCTCCAAGATGTGAATATAAAATCATTTACAAGCTGCCAAGGGGTGTACATATTGACAGAGCCTTCAGCTACTTTGCTTTGCTTTTCCGTGTGTTTGCTAAGATTTTCTCTGCTGGGCCTCTCTCTCATCTGAGAAATGTCTTCTCTAGTCCAGACACAGTACTACCTCTCTTGGTTGGTGTAGGAGCTCAGAGGTGACATTTCTTCCAATTTTGTAAAAGAAGAGGGGAAACTGATGACGCATTAGCACATAGGCAACAGGACCACAATAAAAGCCTTTAGAACAGAGAACATCTAGATTATTAAACAGATGGGGAGATTGAGCCTCTGAGAAAGACTGAGTGTTTCTTAGAGTGTTAGATAAAGCAAGGACCAGAAAGCAGGCTGCCTGACCTCCAGGTCTCTGGACTTCCCCAAATGCAGTCTCCTACTCTGGGGAAAAATGTAAAGGACTTATAAGTTATATGCAACTGGAATGGCCTTTTTTTTTTTTTTAACTGGTGTTCAAAAAATGGTTTAGCAGCTAAAAAATAATGAAAAGAAAATTTGAGACTTTAATATAAAAGCAAATGGTAGTAACAGTGGAAGGAATTTTACAGTATTAACTCTGTCAAAGGACAGTTTTCAAAATGTTAAAAACATGCCCCTAATACAAATAAAGTATGAACATGTGTCAAGTTGATTTAACTCATTAATAAGGAAACAGATGAGATGATGAAGCTGGTTGCAAGAAGGTTTGAGGAATTGAGCATTGATGGGCATTTAAAAAATGTTAACCTGGGGAGGAGTCAAGATGGCAGAGAAGTAGCAGCTGAGACTACATCAGGTAGCAGGAGATCAGCTAGATAGCTTATCAAACTATTGCAAACACCTACAAATCCAATGGGAGATTGAAGAGAAGAAGAATAGCAATTCTAGAAACAGAAAATCGACCACTTTCTGAAAGGTAGCACCGGCGGAGAAGTGAATCTAAAATGACGGGAAGATAGACTGTGGAGGGAGGGGCCGGCTTCTGGCAAGCGGCAGAGCAACGGAGCACAAAATCAGGACTTTTAAAAGTCTGTTCCACTGAGGGACATTGCTCCAGAGGCTAACCCAGGGTGAAGCCCACGCGGGGTCAGCGTGGCCGCAGGTCCCGCAGGGTCACAGAAGGATCAGGGGTGTTGGAGTGTCGCAGAGCTCGCAGGTATTAGAACGGAGAAGCCGGCTGCAGAGACAGAGCCGAGGACTGAACTCTCAGCTCGGGGTTACCTTGAACAGTCGCAGGCTGGGTGAGCTCGGAGTGCGGCCGGAGGCCGGGGAGATGGGAGTGATTGAGCACTTTTCTCTGAGAGTGCACTGAAGAGTGGGGCCCCAAGCTCTTGGCTCCTCCAGGCCGGAGACTGGGAGGCTGCCAGGCTGCCATTTTCATTACCATCCTCGGGAACTCTACGGAAAGTGTTCAGGGAACAAAAGCTCCCGAAAGCAAATGCAAATGGATTACTTAGCCCAGCCCCTGGTAAGGGTGGTGCAATTCCGCCTCGGGCAAAGACACTTGAGAATCACTACAACAGGCAACGCCCCCAGAAGATCAACAAGAAATCCAGCCAAGACCAAGTTCACCTATCAAGGAAAGCAGTGGAATTCTGGAGGAAGAGAAAGCAAAGCACAGAACTCATGTCTTTCTCCCCATGATTCTTTAGTCTTGCAGTTCATTTAATTTTTTAAATTTTTTTTCTTCTGCTAATTTTATTAACTTTTACCCTTTTCTTTTTTAATGTTTTTTAGCTAGTTTATCTTAACAATACCTTTCAAAAAAAATAATCTATTTTGAACCTTCATTATAGTAGTCATATTTTATCCTTCATTGTATTTAACATTATTTTTTGTATACACATAAGGTTTTTTCTTCTAAAAAATTTGGGGTACAACTTCTTCTAATAGATCAAAATATACCCTAAATCTAGCTCCAGGCTTGTTCTAGTCTCCAGCTCAAGCAAATTCTCTCCACTTTCTTCTTTTTCTCTTTTTTTAATTAATTAATTTATTTGAAGAGATCACAAGTAGGCAGAGAGGCAGGCAGAGAGAGAGAGGAGGAAGCAGCCTCCCTGACGAGCAGAGAGCCTGATGCGAGACTCAATCCCAGGACCCTGAGATCATGACCTGAGCCAAAGGCAGAGGCTTAACCCACTGAGCCACCCAGGCGCCCCTCCACTTTTTTTTCTTTATTCTCCCAACCAACTTACTTTATCAACTCCTTTTTTAGAAATAATATTTTTTCATCTTTATAGGCATATTCCATCACTTCATTGTGTTTATCCTTATATACGTTATTCATTCTTTAAAATTTTGGGAGGTAGTTTCTTCTAAGAGGCCAAAATACTCCCAAAATTAAGTGGGTGACCCTGTTCTAGTCACCAGTCTAATATATGTATTTTTTTTTATGTTTTTTTCTTTCTGAACTTCTTTTTATCCCCATTCCCCCCCCAACCCCCACAATTTGGGGTCTCTTCTGATTTGGTTACAGCGCATTTTCCTGGGGTCTTTGCCACACTTTTAATATTTTATTTGCTCCTTCATATACTCTTATCTGGACAAAATGACAAGGCGGAAAAACTCACCACAAAAAAAAAAGAACAAGAGGCAGTACCGAAGGCTAGGGACCTAATCAATACAGACATTGGTAATATGTTAGATGTAGAGTTCAGAATGATGATTCTTAAGGTTCTAGCCAGGCTCAAAAAAGGCATGGAAGATATTAGGGAAACCATCTCTGGAGATATAAAAGCCCTTTCTGGAGAAATAAAAGAACTAAAATCTAACCAAGTTGAAATAAAAAAAGCTATTAATGAAGTGCAATAAAGAATGGAGGCTCTTACTGTTAGGATAAATGAGGCAGAAGAAAGATTTAGTGATAAAGAAGACCAAATGACAGAGAATAAAGAAGCCGAGCAAAAGAGGGACAAACAGCTACTGGACCATGAGGGGAGAATTTGAGAGATAAGTGACACCATAAGATGAAGCAACATTAGAATAATTGGGATACAGAAGAAGAAGAAAGAGAGAGGGGAGCAGAAGGTCTATTGGAGAGAATTATTGGAGAGAATTTCCCTAATATGGCAAAGGGAACAAGCATCAAAATCCAGGAGGTGCAGAGAACCCTCCTCAAAATCAAAAAGAATAGGTCTATACCTCATCACCTAATAGTAAAATTTACAAGTTGTAGCGACAAAGAGAAAATCCTGAAAGCAGCCTGGGAAAAGAAGTCTGTAACATACAATGGTAAAAATATTAGATTGGCAGAAGACTTCTCCATAGAGACCTGGAAGGCCAGAAAGAACTGGCATGATACATTCAGAGCACTAAATGAGAAAAATATGCAACCAAGAATACTATATCCAGCTAGGCTACCATTGAGAATAAAAGGGGAGATAAAAAGCTTCCAGGACAAACAAAAACTGAAAGAATTTGCAAGCACCAAACCAGCTCTACAGGAAATATTGAAAGGGGTCCTTTAAGCAAAGAGAGACCCTAAAAGTAGTAGATCAGAAAGGAACAGAGACAGTATACAGTAACAGTTACCTTTTAGGCAATACAATGGCACTAAATTCACATCTCTCAATAGTTACCCTGAATGTTAATGGACTAAATGCCCCAATCAAAAGATACAGGGTATCAGAATGGATAAAAAAACAAAACCTATCAATAAGTTGCCTACACGAAACTCATTTTAGACCCGAAGACACCTCCAGATTTAAAGTGAGGGGGTGGAAAACTATTTACCACGCTGATGGACATCAGAAGAAAGCTGGGGTGGCAATCCTTGTATCAGATCAATTATATTTTCAACCAAAGACTATAATAAGAGATGAAGAAGGACACTATATCATACTCAAAGGATCTGTCCAAAAAGATCTAACAATTTTAAATATCTGTGCCCCTAATGTGGGAGCAGCCAACTATATAAAACAATAACAAAATCAAAGAAACACATCCATAATAATACAATAATAGTAGGGTTCTTTAACACTCCCCTCACTGAAAAGGACAGATCATCCAAGCAAAAGACCAACAAGGAAATAAAGGCCTTACATGATACACTGGACCAGATGGACATCACAGATATATTCAGAACATTTCATCCCAAAGCAACAGAATACACATTCTTCTCTAGTGCACATGGAACATTCTCCAGAATAGATCACATCCTGGGTCCTAAATCAGGTCTCAACCTGTATCAAAAGATTAGGATCATTCCCTGCATATTTTCAGACCACAATGCTTTGAAACTAGAACTCAAACACAAGGGGAAATTTGGATAGAACAAAAATACATGGAGACTAAACGGCATTCTTCTAAAGAATGAATGGGACAACAAGGATATTAAAGAAGAATTGAAAAAATTCATGGAAACAAATGATAATGAAAACACAATGGTTCAAAATCTGTGGAACACAGCAAAGGCAGTCCTGAGAGCAAAATATATAGCAGTACAAGCCTTTCTCAAGAAAGAAGAAAGGTCTCAAATACACAACCTAACCCTACACCTAAAAGAGCTAGAGAAAGAACAAGAAAGAAAACCTAAACCCAGCAGGAGAAGAGAAATCATAAAGATCAGAGCAGAAATCAATGAAATAGAAACCAAAAAAACCCAAAAACAAACAAAGAAAAAAAAAACCAATAGAACAAATCAATGAAACTAGGAGCTGGTTTTTTGAAAGAATTAATAAGATTAATAAACCCCTGGCCAGACTTATCAAAAAGAAAAGAGAAAGGACCCAAATAAATAAAATCATGAATGAAAGAGGAGAGATCACCACCAACACCAAAGAAATACAATTATAAGAACATACTATGAGCAACACTATGTCAACAAATTTGACAATCTGGAAGAAATGGATGCATTCCTAGAGACATATAAACAACCACGATTGAACCAGGAAGAAATAGAAAACCTGAACAGACCCATAACCAGTAAGGAGATTGAAACAGTCATCAAAAATCTGCAAACAAAAGCCCAGGGCCAGATGGCTTCCCAGGGAAATTCTACCAAACATTTAAAGAAGAATTAATTCCTATTCTCCTGAAACTGTTCCAAAAAATAGAAATGGAGGAAAAACTTCCAAACTCATTTTATGAGGCCAGCATCACCTTGATCCCAAAACCAGACAAGGATCCCATCAAAAAAGAAAATTACAGACCAATATCCTTGATGAACACAGATGTGAAAATTCTCACCCAAATACTAGCCAGTAGGATTCAACAGTACATTAAAAGGATTATTCACCATGACCAAGTGGGATTTATTCCAGGGCTGCAAGTTTGGTTCAACATCCGCAAATCAATCTATGTGATATAACACATTAATAAAAGAAAGAACAAGAACCATATGATACTCTCAGTAGATGATGAAAAAGCATTTGACAAAGTACAGCATCCCTTCCTGATCAAAACTCTTCAAAGTGTAGGGATAGAGGGCACATACCTCAATATTATCAAAGCCATCTATGAAAAACCCACCGCCAATATCATTCTCAATGGAGAAAAACCTAAAGCTTTTCCGCTAAGGTCAGGAACATGGCAGGGATGTCCATTATCACCACTGCTATTGACATAGTACTGGAAGTCCTAGCCTCAGCAAACAGACAACAAAAAGAAATTAAAGGCATCTAAATCGGCAAGGAAGAAGTCAAACTATCACTCTTTGCAGATGATATGATACTATATGTGGAAAACCCAAAAGACTCCACTCCAAAACTGTTAGAACTGTACAGGAATTTAGTAAAGTGTCAGGATATAAAATCAATGCAGAGAAATCAGTTGCATTTCTCTACACCAACAACAAGACAGAAGAAAGAGAAATTAAGGAGTCAATCCCATTTACAATTGCACCCAAAACTATAAGATACCTAGGAATAAACCTCATCAAAGAGGCTAAGAATCTATACTCAGAAAACTATAAAGTACTCATGAAAGATATTGAGGAAGACACAAAGAAATGGAAGAATATTCCATGCTCCTGGATTGGAAGATCAAATATTGTGAAAATGTCTATGCCACCTAAAGCAATCCACACATTTAATGCAATCCTTATCAAAATACCACCCATTTTTTCCAAAGAAATGGAACAAATAATCCTAAAATTTATATGGAACCAGAAAAAACCTCAAATAGCCAAAGGAATATTGAAAAAGAAAGTCAAAGTTAGTGGCATCACAATTCCGACTTCAAACTCTATTACAAAGCTATTGTCATCAAGACAGTATGGTACTGGCACAAAAACAGACACATAGATCAATGGAACAGAATAGAGAGCCCAGAAATAGACCCTCAACTCTATGGTCAACTAATCTTTGACAAAGCAGGAAAGAATGTCCAATGGAGGAAAGACAGCCTCTTCAGTAAATGGTGATGGGAAAATTGGACAGCCACATGCAGAAAAATGAAATTGGACCACTTCCTTACACCACACACGAAAATAGACTCCAAATGGATGAAGGACCTCAAGATGAGAAAGGAATCCATCAAAATCCTTGAGGAGAACACAGGCAGGAACCTCTTCGACCTCAGTTGCAGTAACATTTTCCTAGGAACATTGCCAAAGGCAAGGAAAGCAAGGGCAAAAATGAACTATTGGGATTTCATCAAGATCAAAAGCTTTTGCACAGCAAAGGAAACAGTTAACCAAAAGACAACTGACAGAATGGGAGAAGATATTTGCAAACGACATATCAGGTAAAGCGCTAGTGTCCAAAATCTATAAGGAACTTAGCAAACTCAACACCCAAAGAACAAACAATCCAATCAAGAAATGGTAAGAGGACATGAACAGACATTTCTGCAAAAAAGACATCCAGATGGCCAACAGACACATGAAAAATCGCTCCACATCACTCACCATCAGGGAAATACAAATCAAAACCACAATGAGATATCACCTCACACCAGTCAGAATGGCTAAAATTAACAAGTCAGGAAATGACAGATGCTGGCGAGGATGCGGAGAAAGGGGAATCCTCCTACACTGTTGGTGGGAATGCAAGCTGGTGCAACCACTCTGGAAAACAGCATGGAGGTTCCTCAAAAAGTTGAAAATAGAGCTACCCTGTGACCCAGCAATTGTATTACTGGGTATTTACCCTAAAGATACAAACGTAGTGATCCGAAGGGGCAGGTACACCCGAATGTTCATAGCAGCAATGTCTACAATAGCCAAACTATGGAAAGAACCTAGATGTCCATCAACAGATGAATGGGTACAGAAGATGTGGTATATATACACAATATTATGCAGGCATCAAAAGAAATGAACTCTTGCCATTTGCAATAATGTGGATGGAACTAGAGGGTATCATGTTTAGTGAAATAAGTCAATCAGAGAAAGACAACTATCATATGATCTCCCTGATATGAGGAAGTGGAGATGCAACATGGGGGGCTTGTAGGAAAAGAATAAATAAAAGAAAAGGGGTAGGAAAAGAATAAATGAAACAAGATGGGATCAGGGGGAGACAAAACATATGTGACTCTTAATCTCACAAAACAAACTGAGGGTTTCTGGGGGGAGGGGTGTTGGGAGAGGGGAGTGGGATTATGGACATTGGGGAGAGTATATGCTATGGTGAGTGCTGTGAGGTGTGTAAACCTGGCGATTCACGGACCTGTACCCCTGGGGATAAAAGTACATTATATGTTTATAAAAAAAAATTAAAAAAAATGTTAACCTACATTTGCTAGGTTGGATGCTAAATTGGTTAAGGTCCAATAAGGTTATAAAACCCTAAAACCTAGGTGTTGGTTTATGTTTATATGGTTAATGTGTAATGTCACCATGCCTGGGCTCAAGTCAAACCAACGAACAATGTCAAAAACAGGTACAATCTTCCAGAGAACTAACCCTTGAGTGGACCTGTTAAGACACATCTCGGTATGCCATTGGTTAAAAATGCCACTGTATCTGCTTATCACCTTAATTTACAGATTGAATGATAAAGCAGATTTCCAAGTTCTGGGTCATCATCACAATAGAACTTCATAATCACTTTTTTTTTTCTTAAATATACATCTTCTACAAGACTGTGCCTGTCCTGATCATTGAATCATTGTCAGCCGACTCAAAGCCTGTGTGGGCTCTTGTATTTGTGCTCTACCTCACTGAGTCCCTACTGCTCCTTCCTCCAACTCATTACTTCTTTCCATTTCCAATGTTAGGCCCACAAGGGATCTTTACACTTGTACAGTTCCTCCTATCATGGATTAATCTAATGATTCTTAAAATCAGAAATGGTCATGCTAGACAAAATTCCATGCCAGTGATAGAAGGGCCACACTCAGAAAGGAAAGACTAAATTTTCCTTGGGCAAGGAAACTGTGGGGAAACGGAAAGTACTCAAACAGTAGAGATCTTACCTTTTCCCTGCCACCAATAAAATTCCCACCCAGCAATAATTGTATCAGAGATTCATGGTTTTGGAAAATACACAAGGATTTGTCATTTTGGGGCCAATGTACCAACCCCAGGTAGCATTGACTCCTTCCCTGCCAGTGCTACACCTTCCTAAGGTATCCTAAAACCACTTGGAAGATTCCCAGCTTTCAGTGAGAAACATAACATGCATTGTTTTTCTTTTAGGGATCTCTGTATTTGTTTTCATGGATATATAATTATTATTAACCATTTGGCCTATTTATTCAGACACACATACTTCAATTGCAATACCAAGTTCTAATATTTTGAGGTTAAAAAAAAGTGGAGCTGACATTTCATCAAATTTCTCATAGGATTTAAGATATGGAACACATTTACTGGGTATAAATAATTAAAGACATTTCTATCTTCAATTGGAGTCAGTAAGTGTAGGATTTTACTTTAAAAATATATCAGAGACATGGAAAGCATGTGAGGCTTGAGGTTAGAAGACCCTGGTTGTCATCTGAAGATTCTTAAAGTAGCTGTGTAGCCTTGGGCTGGCTCTGCAGACCCTGAGTGTGGAAGTAACACTTGCTTGGAACTTTGAGTTACATAGGGAGTTTCTGAAGAGAAGTGTAGGGGCGGGGTGGTAGATGAAAATAGGAACAGCATGGAAACCTCCTTTCCTTTTTCTCAGAGCACAGCTTGTTTGAGTATTTGCACATAATATCTAGAGCGGTAAAACCTATTTCACTGCTTTGTTTTTTTGGTTTTTTTTTTTTTAACATACCTAAAGAATATAGTAATTCTCATTATTAACGGAGTGGCATTTTGATTAATTTGTAAAGGCTGTGGGTGGGCATTGAGTATTAACTCTTAGGGCATGAGTCTTTGCTCTTGCTTTTGGACATGTTACAACCTGCTGAAGGGGATGACCCTATCCCCTTCATTGTGAATTTTGTTAGTTCCTACTCCTAGAGAATCACTGCTATGAGAAAGGGGCTAGGGAGAGGTTCCTGGACTCATCTCAGAAAGCCCTTGAGCCTCCTGGACTGGGTGTAGTATTTGTGCTTGTTTATCAGGAGCCTCCCTATACTTGGGATGCCCAACTCCCCCAGTGGATTAGTTTCCCTTCAGAGAGGCTGTGGGCAGGGGATTGTTGACATACCCTCCAAGATACACACTGTCTCTGTAGCCCTCAGCCTCTGCCCCCACACAGCAGTTGCCCCTGAAGGCCTCTCAGAGCGGGTATTAGAACACAAGAGGCTTCCACCAATGAGTGCATTTTAAACAATCTCCTCAAAGGGCCCAGTGCATTTCCCAGAGATGTGAATGACTCATCTAGCTCAACAACCTGGGACTCACATTTGGTCCAGCAACTTTGGTGTAATTCACCTTTGCCCTGTGTTTCCTGCCATCTGATTACTTCTCTCATTCTGGAGATTCTGCATTCTGGCTCTTGACTAAATTTTGGTACAAATTTTGTCATAAGGTCTCCCACCATTTCTCTATGGCTGCATCTCTTATATGGGTTATCCATATCCTATAAATGGGATTTGTAAACCTTGAGATTTTATAAAGATTTGCACAACATGGCTTGGGAGTTCTATGTTCTTTGAAACTTCCTATGAGAAGTAAACACAAGCTCCCATATAGACCAGAGCTTCCCAAATTATCTATGGGGAAGGGTCAGTTGTATTGTTTTAATTATTTTGAATCCATTGCTGACTAATATATTAAATTTAATAAATTTAAATTTAATTTAAAATGCAATAAAATACATTTTTAAAAATGCAACTGAAAAGATACAAAGGACAAGCTCCCTTTTTATAGTATTAGATTCAACAAGTATAAAATGTGCTCTCAAGTCTCTATTACAGTTTCTGAATGTTTTCGCTCAATTTCAGCACTTACCTTGCTGTGGACCAGAAACCAGCAACTCGGACCAGCTCTGTTGTCCATCCACAGTTTGAGTAGTTCTAAGTGAGAGCATAAGTAGGAAGGTTCTCAACTCAGTGTATGTGGTCCTTTTTGTAGTGGAGGATGAAGACAGTATGTAGCTTCTATGATATTCTCAAAGTTGTGAGTGCCTCCATCCTCCTCATCCCCTCCCAAGAATTTAGGACCATGTATGGAAAGTCTTTTCTATACAACTCCCAGGTAGAAAAATGTTCATAAAAATCTAATCAGTATTTGAGGAGATTTTCTTAACAATGAAGATGAGAGACTTTCACCATCCAAGTCAGTCTTGATGTTAAGTTACTCATCATAGTATCTCTGGTGGACCTGAGATTTTCCTAACTAAACTGGAATTGCCTTATATTACCTTAGGACAAATGGCATAGATAAATGCATCAGGCGTCAGCTTAAAAGCCATGTAAATGAGACAAGCAGGAGTGCAAGTCCAGCAGAGGATAGAAGTCATTCTATGTTTTCCCAGCATGCCAATGTAAGAAGGTTCAAAAAGTATACTTACTGTTTATAGAAGGTCTGTGGAGAAGCTAGGAATGTTAAAATGAACATAAGGAAGCCAATGACTTCAACTAAGTGCCTAAGATAACAACCTAAATACTACATGAAATGAGGGGCAAAAGGGAGGGAGAGGGAGAAGGGAGAAGCAAGAATCTGAGTCTGGCAGAGCAGATGGCCTCAAAAGAGGTGGATTTGAGGAGTCAGTGCTAATCCTGAGGTTCAGAACATTTGCACTCTTAATAGCATCAAAATCAGTTGAATTCTTTTGTTACTCTATGGAGCACTTCTAAGATGAGTAAATTAAGGTATCATAGCATTAACCACCTTAAGTATGTTTTCTCATTGTCTGAAATTACTGCATCAGTCACCAAGATTGCCCCTGGCTTTGTATATAGTTGTGAAAGAGATTGACGTCCGAGATTGGAATTATGTGGACCAATTAGATGGAAAAATAATGCCATTATTTGAAAAAGTCACACAAGAGAAGCTACAGCAAAGCTATACGAGGAAGATTTGGGGACTCAGAGACAATTTTCTAGGTTTGCACATTGTGGAAGAGTCATTTAATGACTCTTTAAACTCTGATTTAATAAGAGTTGAGTAAAATTTAAACTCTGATTAAATAAGTCATTTAATCAGCCTTACTACTTGGCAAAACTTACTAGTACTGGAATACATAATGTCTATCTTGTGAATACCCTCACCAAAATGATAAATCCTTTCTCCAGTTGAGAGCCAGTTTGATACAATTGATGCAGGAAAATGCTATAATAGAATGAAGTGGGTTACATATTACAGTTGCCCATTTTTGTTGGGTATCAAAATTATCTGGGGTACTTGGCAGTAAGATAGATTTCAAGTAATAGCGGGCCCCAAAGGCAGATATTCTGAGCCATCAGACCTGGGAGAACATAAACTGCCTTCACAAACAACACAGGTTGGACTAGAAGACATTTTCAGACCCATACAACTTCTCATTGAATGAATGAGGAAATAGAGACTCCTTAGCTCTATGACCTTGATGAGGTCATTTAAATTCTAAGAGGCAGAACCAAGACTGAAACTCAGGGATCTGGTCCCACCACATACTGCCTTAAAAGTATTTGTGTCTCTGGCTGAATTGTATCCCTGTACGTTACCTTGGAAGCCAACACATCTTTCTCAATTTACAACTAGGAGGGTTTTGCCAAAACTGGGGTTAACTCAAACAAGACAACTTCTTAGATGGTCATTGAGAGTGCTTCTCAAATTCTACCTTCATGGTACCATATGCAGTGACTGCCTTGTATCTCCATAATCTCAAACAGAGCCTGAGAACATAGGGGGCAGACAATCTCTCTTTTTGCTCCAGCTGGGAGATCTGGGAATCACAGAGGAATCAGAAAAACTAGAGTTCATACCCAGTCTTTACCATCATGTGAAGGAAGGTTCAGAACCAGAGCAGTTGTCTCTTGCATCCTTCTAACAGTAATTCTCTGACGCCAACCAGGTGTCCTTTGGCCCCATTCAATTCTAACATTAACCACCCAGAGAGAGCACAGAATCACAAGATGAGGGTTAAGTCCCATGCGACTGCCCCTACTTCAAATGCCAGGCCTAAAGCCCAATATCCCTGACCACCTTGACCTCTGCTTGGCCCACTATAAATTGGGGAGTTCCCATGACCTCCCTTCAGATCTGATAATTCTTTAGAACATCTAACAGAACTCAGAAAAGAGCTCTACTTACCATTATAGTTTAGGATGGGGAGGAATGAGGAGGGGAGGAATGTTCCCATGCCCTCTGCATATATGCCACCATCCCAGCATATCGATGTACTACCAACATGGGTGGTCTCTGAACCTCAGTATTTCAGAGTTTTTATCAAGGTTGCATTGCATAGGCATGATGGGTGAGCTCATGGGTCATGTGATGAAACTCAATCTCTAGCCCCTCTCCCTGGACAGAGACTGGGGGATGGGGCCGAAAGTATAACCTTCTAATAACCTTTGATCTTTCTGGTGACCAGCCCTCAATCAGAGTCTCTCTGGGAGGTCTTCTCATTCACATAAACTCAGGTATGGTCTAATATTTTTTATAAGTAACAAAAGGTACTCCTACCATGCCAGGAATCCTAAGGGTTTTAGAGGCTCTGTACCAGGAACTCTGGACAAAGACCAAAACAGTTTTGTAAGGTTTTTTTGTTTGTTTGTTTGTTTGTTTTCCCCTTACATTACACCTTGCAATTTTGTTTTAAATAAAGATTGCTGTCAGAGAAGACCATTCATCTTACTGACTAATCTGCAACATTGTGAAAGGAGACATTTACTATCTGAGTCTGGACTGCAATATGTAAAAATATTAGAAGTGATTGTGTGCAGTTTGCATTTCTTACATTAAAAAGACAAGAAACAAGATGGCTTTACAGATTATTTTGTAACTGCCTAAATGCTGTTAGGATGTTTAAGGTAGAAAAGATTTAAATAGGATGGTATACTACCTTGTTAGGAATATTAGGCTGCAGTAATAAATAACATCCACTGGCACTTTACAATTTATAATGTACTTTTATGAGCATCATAATAAACTGCTAACATTTATTAAACATATCTTTGGGTCAAACTCTGTGCTAAGTGCTTGTATGCCTGATAACTCTGGCTTTTAGGCTTCATAACTCTATTAGGTAGACACTGTTACAATCTCCATTTTGCTAATGAGGAAACTGAGCTGTACCCAAGGTTAAATAACTTGCTCAAAGTCACAAATTGGCACTAGCATCAGAACTTGAAACCTGGTTCATCTGAGCTTAGAGCCCTGCACTATACTTAATAATCCTTACACTGTAAACTCAAAGTAGAGGAGAGAATCCTGGACTGATAGCTGAGATGGCCTGGGTACTAGACCTTATCACGTAGACTTGTTAGTTGACCTTGGCACTTCCGTTTGTTAACCTCTGATTTCCCCTTTGACCTTGTTGAGTGGGCAGCAAACTGAGGTAGATGCTCTCTGACATTCCACATTTGGCCATTTGGGACCCAATGCCTTGAATTTAGCTTTGGCTCATGTTTGGTCCTTAGCATTTAGAGAAGTGATGTTTTATGAATCTGGGAGTTTGGACTGTGAGGGGCAGCTTCTTTGAGAAATTCCAGGGCCAGTGCCCTTATTTCCTTTTATACTCTAATTCTGGGTTCTAACATACTTAATGCCAACATATTTATTTTCTCTGAATATAAATGAAGGCCATTTCACAGAGCCATATGGACAATGTAAATGCAGATTTAAAGATAAACAGAGTCCTGGGAAAATGCCTTCACAACTCTAGGCTAATATTGCTCTTATTTTTTTTTTATGAATGATTGAAATCTGAGAGCATTGGCAGTCTGCTTTTCCCTCATATTGTAGAGCACATACTTATTCATATGGATCTCAGGTTTTGTTTTCTGGCTCTCTTATTTACCAACAAGGCTGATCTTAGTCAAATGACATGACTGTTTAGAACCTCAATTTTTTTATGTGTCAGAAGACAATAACACCCACTTCGTGGGATTGCCAGGGGGATAAAAGGAAAGCGCCTGAGAATGACTTGCTAAATATTTCTTTTTTGTGGGTGTAAATTAAGTTTGGACCTTTTTGGAGCCCCCTTCCCTGCCCTCTCTCCCCTTTCTCTGCCTGAGCTTGGCAGGCAGACTGTTGGGTTGGAAAGCTTCCTGCTCTCACTCCTGCCTGCCTGTTTTATTTTCAGAACTTCCCCCACACATCTCAGCAGGGTTCCATTTGTAGATGGAAAGGAATATTTTGGAGTTAGGCAGAGAATTCCTCTCAATTCACAGTCTTTATTTCTACCACGGAATTGTTCGCAGAGCCTTGCAGTGGCCTCAGGAATAATACAAAGTCCTCAGGGCCTTGATTAAAGTTGGCACTGAAGCTTTTGTCCTTATAGTCAGTGTGACCTAAGTAGAGCCTCAAGTATAGGACACACATTCCTGTGGGCCTCTGGGACTCTGAATTCCTAAAGGTGTATGTGTTTACTTTGGCAGATAGCAGGAAGCCAGGATTTTGAGAGCTTCCTAATGATTCTTGGAGATACAGTGTGGTCTAGTAAGCATCTGGACCCTGATGACAGACTCCCAGTGTTCAAGCCCAGGCTGCTGCTGACTGGGCTTGCCCAAGGTTGGGCAACTTAAATTTCCTGTGCCTCTGTTTCCTCTTCTGTACAATAGAGATAATAGTAGCTATCTCATAGTGTCATGGTGAGAATGTCCGACATGTATTAAACACCATGTATTTTTTTTTTATTTCATTTCAGTGTAACAGAATTCATTGTTTATGCACCACACCCAGTGTTCCATGCAATATGTGCCCTCCTTAATACCCACCACCTGGCTCCCCCAACCTCCTATCCCCTGCCCCTTCAAAACCCTCAGATTGTTTTTCAGAGTCAATAGTCTCTCATGGTTCATCTCCCCTTCCAATTTCCCTTAACTCCCTTCTCCTCTCCATCTCCCCATGTCCTCCATGTTATTTGTTATGCTCCACAAATAAGTGAGACCATATGATACTTGACTCTCTCTGCTTGACTTATTTTGCTCAGCATAATCTCTTCCAGTCCCATCCATGTTGATACAAACATTGGGTATTCCTCCTTTCTGATGGAGGCATAATACTCCATAGTGTATATGGACCACATCTTCCTTATCCATTCGTCTGTTGAAGGGCATTTTGGTACTTTCCACAGTTTGGCGACCATGGCCATTGCTACTATAAACATTGGGGTACACATGGCTCTTCTTTTCACTACATCTCTATCTTTGGGATAAATACCCAGTCGTGCAATTGCAGGGCCATAGGGAAACTCTATTTTTAATTTCTTGAGGAATCTCCACACTGTTCTCCAGAGTGGCTGCACCAGCTTGTATTCCCACCAACAGTGTAAGAGGGTTCCCCTTTCTCCACATCCTCTCCAACACATGTTGTTTCCTGTCTTGCTAATTTTGGCCATTCTAACTGGTGTAAGCTGGCATTTCAATGTACTTTTGGACTTTTTGTACTTTTGGTTTTAATTTGAATCTCCCTGATGGCTAGTGATGATGAACATTTTTTCATGTGTCTGATAGCCATTTGTATGTCTTCATTGGAGAAGTGTCTGTTCATGTCTTCTGCCCATTTTTTGACATGATTATCTGTTTTGTGTGTGTTGAGTTTGAGTTGTTCTTTATAGATCCTGGATATCAACCTTTTGTCTGTACTGTCATTTGCCAATATCTTCTCCCATTCCGTGGGTTGCCTCTTTGTTTTGTTGACTGTTTCCTTTGCTGTGCAGAAGCTTTTGATCTTGATGAAGTCCCAAAAGTTCATTTTTGCTTTTGTTTCCTTGGCCTTTGGAGACATATCTTGAAAGAAGTTGCTGTGGCTGATATCGAAGAGTTACTGCCTATGTTCTCCTCTAGGATTCTGATGGATTCCTGTCTCACGTTGAGGTCTTTTATCCATTTTGAGTTTATCTTTTTGTACGGTAAACACCATGTATTTTTGTTATTACTTTTAATATTTACATTAATATAATGAATGGAGCCTATTTCCCTATTACTCTTGATATATTACTGTAATGAGGGTAACATTGTCAAGAATCAGGAAACTGTGGGCGCCTGGGTGGCTCAGTGGGTTAAGCCACTGCCTTCAGCTCAGGTCATGATCTCAGGGTCCTGGGATCAAGTCCCACATCGGGCTCTCTGCTCAGCGGAGAGCCTGCTTCCCTTCCTCTCTCTCTGCCTGCTTCTCCTGTGATTTCTCTCTGTCAAATAAATAAATAAAATCTTTAAAAAAAAAAATCAGGAAACTGTGACAATATTAGAGCTTGCAATACTCTGTTTAAGCCAGTTTCTCAAAGGGTGGTGTTAAAAAAGGATTTTGGATGACATAAGGACAGGCTTTATCTTTCTTAATAATTTTGAGCTTATATTAAAAATATTACAATATGTTATATTTTATAAAAAATATTAAAGTATATTTGGGAAAATGTGAAGACCGTATCAAGTTTGTGAGTCCATGGGTTTGCTTGGGATGAGACCAAGACCTGGAGGTGGGAAGATAAAAATCATTATATGTGAGGTACCAGGAAAATTTCCTTTGGAGAATTTCGGCATAGGAGATGTTAATCTGCATATGTGGCTATAAGTGCTTGCAGATCACGAATGCAAGTTGCAAAGGAGGCATGAATTGTCAGTGACTTGAAGTGAAGTGAGATTATAGGTAAGAATTGGTATTTTAAAATAATTTTGAAAAACACTTTGAGAGGAAAAATGTCTTCATATGACTTGAAAATAATAAACGTATTTTTTTTCTTTTTTCTTGCATAGTGTTTCAATGATGATGAACAGTTATTCTTCCCCCAGGCCTGGTTCTTGATTTACTTGATGTGAACCTGACTTGGTAGAGTCCCCTTGATTTCTGCTAAAAGGCTGTTCCTGAGTAGAAATTGCCATTCAAAGGGCGAAATAATGCAGCCGTGACTGACTGATGGCTGAAGAGGGCTTCAGGGAAGAGAGCCCTCTATGTTGATTGCTTGACTTCTACTCATTTCTCTATGGTGGCCCAGTTCTGGGCTCACCCTTTTGTGTTGGAGAAACAGCCATCAAGAAAATTGTATATGTTTCTCCTTTGAGGGCTATGACATAAATAAGGACGATATGAGCGAATCTGAGTTCTATTTTCAGTTCTGTCTCTTTCTAGATGTCTGACTTTGGGTAAGTTTTTTGTGTTATCTGGGATTCCATGCTTAAATAGGATAGTAAAGCCAGCCCAGAGCTCAGAGTCATCCACTGGTTTACCTTGGTTCCAGTTTGGATGGTGGAGACGTTTTTTCTGGTCTGTACTCTGTTTTAAATATGAGGAAATTTCATATGAAACATCTGCAAATCCTGCTTCTGTTTGAAACTTGGACGATCCAATGACTTTGATCTCCTATTTCTACATGGTAGAAATCTACCAGAGCTGAGTCAGCGATGCCCCTTGAGATGTGACTCCCTCATGGTTTCCTCTAGCTCTGTTGGCTTACACCAGCCTCCTGTGTTCATTTGCAGCACGTGCCTTGCCTCCGAAATGTGTCTAACTTCCAGAATTCTCTTTTGGTTGCTCACATGTCTTCATTTCTATTTTCTTGGCTGCTTCAAGAATAAGTAGGGTTTGCCAGATAAGCACTTTCTAGATAAGTCAAGGGCTTTTAATAACGTTTCAGGACTTTCCACATATATGATATTGATCATAGTTATGACTGTGTAACTTATGGTAAGTTTAGCTACATGTTGTTTACTCTTTTAAATCTGGAATAAATCCCCAAATCCTAAAATTGATTTTCTCTTTAAAATCGCTGGCTTTGGGACACTTATGTGGCTCAGTTGGTTAAGAGTCTGCCTTCCACTTAGGTCTTGATCCCAGAGTCCCGGACCGAGCCCCATGTCTTTCCCCTCTCCCCCCACTCATGCTTCTCTCTCATTATCTCTCTCTTAAATAAGTAAATCTTTAAAAATAAGATGACTGGTTTGGGAGCGCCTGGGTGGCTCAGTGGGTTAAAGCCTCTGCCTTCAGCTCAGGTCATGATCCCAGCGTCCTGGGATCAAGCCCCGCATCGGGCTCTCTGCTCAGCAGGGAGCCTGCTTCCTCCTCTCTCTCTGCCTACTTGTGATCTCTGTCTATCAAATAAATAAATAAAATCTTTAAAAAAATAAATAAAATGACTGGTTTTGATGTAACTTGGAAATAAGATCCAAAGTTCCTTTGTTCTCTTAAATTATCAAGGGAATCAGAAATAACTTTAAAACAAGGGCAAAAAAGTCCTGGTGTTCACTATTATTTGCTAATGTATGATCTACCCACCTTTAAAGAGTCCAAAGAAATGTAGTTACTGGGGAAAAAAGAAGAAAACCTAACAGATAAAAAAAATAAAAAGAAGAAGTGCTGATTTAATAATAAGATATTATTATGTATAATAACATAAGCTTTTAAAATTATAATATGAAGAATATAAATTATAATTATATAAAATTATAATATGAAAAAATATAATATGAAGAAGAAATGGAACCCACCATACTTCCAACTCTAATTCTAAAGTTCTGAAATTTTGCCAGCATGCCATATTTTACAAAGTTTTCTTCAGAAATTATTTAACTGTGTTAGGATTTAGAAGGAGAGAGTTAAATGTCTGACAAACTCTCTGATACAACTTTTTTTTATTTTCAAGTGTGATTTCTATAAGCCAGCACAACATTCTTGGAGAGTCCATACAGCTTGGCGGGAAGAATAACTGAATTTGTGTCAAATAGGATCTGGCTCTATGTTCTGGCTCTAAAACTTCCTAGGGTCACCAAAAAAAGTCCATTCTTGAGGCACTCAGAACTTCAGCTTCCTCCTTTGTAAAAAGAGAATAATGGGGCTTATTCATTAATGAGAAGGTCATTAAGACCAAATAAGACAATCTTTCTAAATCAGTATGGTGTCTGGCATAAAATAAACATAAATATTTTTGTGGGTTTTTTTTTTTTTTTTGGTATTGAAAATAATTATTAGTACTTGAATATTCCTTGAATCCTGATAAATCTTGAGAAATGATCTTAGATGTTTTGACTATTGTCTTTTTCATTTGTTTAAGAACAACACATGGTACCCACTGAAAATGGATTAGTGTTTCATTTCCCTCTATTAGTACATCATCAAGATGTATGAGCAGATGTATATTTATCCTGATATCTGAACTACATTTTATCATTTAACGGTTTCACGTATTCTAGAGTGAAAGGTTTTCACATGTACCCACTGCCAATGTTCCTTATTTTGTTGTTGTTGTTATTGTTGTTGTTGTTTACAAGACTGGCTGTTCGCACACAGTCCTGGCAGCATTGGTTGGTATGGTCAGGTGGGGAGAGACATGCAGAGCCTAGTTTCGTTGAGGTTGTTGCTCAAGGAGCCTGTGGTATTGGAAGTTCTTAGGTAGTTGTATGATACCTTGTAAGCAAAAGAGCCTCTTGACTGGGTCTTCTACCTCCTGTCTGGTTGATTTTGGTGTCCAGTAACATGGGATTATCCCCAGTCTTCTGGGTTGGTAAGAGGATTGCGCCCTTGGTAAATCAGTGTGCTATAGCATGAAAGCTGTTAACATCCTTAATGCAAAATGTTGGAAGTCCTTTAAGTAGTGAAATTCAGGGTGCCTGGGTGGCTCAATGGGTTGAGTCCCTGCCTTTGGCTGGGGTCATGATCTCAGGGTCCTGGGAGCAAGACCTGCCTCAGGCTCTCTGCTCAGGGGGGAGCCTGCTTCCCCCCACCCCCTGCCTGCCTCTCTGCTGACTTGTGATCTCTGTCTGTCAAATAAGTTTAAATAAAATCTTTAAAAAAATGAAATTCAGATGTGTTGCTCCCTTTGAGATGTAAGGCACAACACTTCATAGTAGAGGATGCAGAGAAAGGAAACCCAGTTCCAGAGAGAAATACACCAAAGCCCATAAAATTCACTTGAGAGTACATCAAGGCTTTTAACTCCAACCTTTTAAGTTACTGCTTGGTATTGTTCTCAACTTGATTCCTAACTTCCTTAAAGAAGGAGGGAAAAAGAACAGAAAAAAAAGAGTGAAACATTTATAAAGACAGAAGGAATTAATCCCTTCCTGGTTTGGATTTGAAAGAAACACATATTTAAATAATTCCAGTTTTTGTGGAACTATTAAAGATTTCTTTTTCTTTGTTTCTTCCTTTGTTGTTTGAAACTTTTCTTTACAGGTCATCTTACTCGTATTTACTTTTAGCATCAGAGAGCTGGCTATTATTTTGTCTTAATAAAAGGATGCAGCCATTCAACATTATTGTGACATATTGCCTTATTTCCTCCATATTTTTTATGTCTCTTTTTTTTTACACTTGCTTTGTTTTCCTTTTGTTTGCATTTATAAAATTAATACTTTTTATTTCCTGCCAATTTGGGATTTCAAATATATATTTAGTGCTTACCTTAATAGTTTAACAGTTGTATTTATACCAATCTCAGACTTCCTATATTTTTCCCATGCTTAATTTTGAAAATATTTAGACATAGTACAGCTGAAAGAATTTTACAGTGAATATCTGTAAATGCTCTACTGAGATGGTATAATTAATTTTTTCCTGTATTTAATTTATGAATGCCGAAGTTGCTTTTCCAAAACTTCTTTGCTAATGTTTGCAGTAGTATTAGAACATTTTAATTAACTAAAAAAGTACATTCAACCTTTTTAAAGCCCTTCCAGAAATAGAGGTGGTTGAGCTAGTATGACTTACTCATTCAATTTAGAGATGAAAACTTCCATCTAGAAGATCCAGCTTTCTGTCCAGTGATCTCAAAAAGAATTCATTATCTCAACACTGGGCCCTGTGAGCTAGTATCATGTTCTGATAACAGAGAAAGCTCCTCAAAGTTTTACCATATGAAGTTAAATTTGTATGCCAGATACAAATACATGGCATTTGCAGAAAAAAAAAAAGATGGTTGATCTAGATGTTTACTTGGATGAATTTGCCAGAAATTATTAATTTTTAAGTATACTCCCAGATGGTAAAATATCAACCTATTTTTTTGTTTGTTTTTTCTTGGAAATTTCCTCTGTAATAATTTGGAACTGATTTTATTCATTTAATCTCTCCAAAAGGCAACACCATTCGTTATTTAATCAATAACAATAATTTTAAATTACATTATTATTATTATACATATATATATTAATAGATACCTAATTATTCCCAGAACATGGGCCTCATCAAACTAAATCATCCAGTTTCAATATCTTGAAGCACAAACACATATTAATAATAAAACAAAATTAAAATTGTAGGGAACGTGAAGGAAAATGACATGTCACATATTACAAGAAACTTCAAAATATGTATTTTATAATCAAATATTTTGGCAATCTATTGTCAAATGATGACAGAACTATAAAGGAAGGATAAGCTGAGGAAACTTTGTAGATGGCTGTCATAATAAATCATCTGTACTAAAATTAATAAAATACCTAAGGATTTAAAATGTATTATGGATATACAGGAATCTCAAAGCTTTTGATCTGCAAAATCATGACGTATTCCAGATCACCATTCTGGGCCAAAGGTAGACTTGGGTTTTTCCCTATGTGGCCTTCTAACTATTTTGAACATAGCTTATACCATGTCTTTGAGCAATGGCTGGACTTGGCATAAGTATATTCTTTGTCAAAGTCAAAGAAAAAGTGAGAAAACAAGGGACAAATAAAGTATCTGTCTTCCATCCCATTCCTTCTGTCAAATACTGTTGCATTTTTCCCTTATTCTTTACAGTAAAATGCTCAAAGTTATCGTCAATATTCCTTGTCTCTACTTTCTCATCTTGCATTTACTTCTCCTTAACCCATTATTCATCTGGCTTTTGCGTCTTCAACCCCACTGAAACTGGTTTTCTAACTGGCTACCACTTTATCAATTTATAGTTTCCATTTTTAATCTTGTTTGAGCTCTCTGAGGCATTCCACACTGTTTTGTTTTTTTTTTTTTTAAGATTTTATTTATTTATTTGACAGAGAGAGATCACAAGTAGGCAGAGAGGCAGGCAGAGAGAGAGGAGGAAGCAGGCTCCCCACGGAGCAGAGAGCCTGATGTGGGGCTCGATCCTAGGACCCTGAGATCATGACCTGAGCCGAAGGCAGCGGCTTAATCCACTGAGCCACCCAGGCGCCCCGGCATTCCACACTGTTGATAACTACCTTATTTTAAAAATGTCTTCATTTTGGATTCCACATTACTGCCTTTTCTTGGCTTCCTCTAATTCTCTGCCCAGTCCTTCTTATTCTTTTTTTAATTGGCTTTGCTGAACCTTCAATAATGGTTTCCCCTCTGCATTCTGTTTTAGGCTGTCTTCTCAATCAACATTATTATTCTTGAATGAAGTCTTCAATTCTCTCTCTTCTATTGACATTCATTTCTAAATCACCAGCTCCAACTTCTTTCCTCATCTTGAAACCCATATATCCAAAATCCTACTGAAATTAACCATGTATGTGTGCCCGGGACTCCTGAAAATCCATTTGCCCCCAAATGAATTTACCTTCCATTTTCCTTAACCCCGAATCTGCTCTCTCCCTCTGCTTTACCACATGGTCTGTGAGGGAATCTGGGATTTTATGTGTGATTTCTCCCTTTCCTGTTCTCCTCTCACTTTGAATAGATCACTAAGGTCTCTTTACTCTGCTCCCCAAATATATCTTAAATACCTATCAATTCTCAGTCATCAAAATCCCCCTAATTCTCTCCCACTCCTCACCAACATAACGTATTAGTGAAATACTAGTTGACTTACTCCTGAGTCTCCCAACAGTTCTCCAGACTGTGTCCATTGTTGTTGCTGAAGTATAAATCTGATAACTCCCCTTGGCTTGAAATTCTGAAGTGAATGTTCATGGTTCTTGGGCATGTTCTCCCATATGACTTTAGCTCCTGCTTACATTTCCAGCTTATGGTCTACTATTCTGTTGCCCCTTCCCACCACCCCATTTACCATCTAGCTTTTACTCTACCCCTTCTGAATGTAGTTCATACCTGTAAACCTGATGTGGCCTCTTGATCCTCTAGAACTCTGCACATTCTATTCCCTTTTGCCTTGACCATTCCCACTCAAACTAGTTTTTCTCATTCACCATTCTGGTCTTAGTTGGGACATTGCTTGCTTTGGGATGACTTTTCTAGGTTTTCTTTTAAATGTATTTCTGTGTATCCTTGCATATGGCACTTTTCAAATTGTAGAATGTTTCTCTCTTGACTTTTCTGTTACCAACATTTATCATTTTGCTAATAATAAATTTATCGCAGCAGCTATTACTAACATTTACTAAATGCGTCTTTCATGTGAAGCACTGTTTTAAGAGCTTCACATGTTAGTATTAAATGAATTAAATCAACCAATATATGTAATAGCATTATTAAAAATTCTTACAACAATGATGTGTGGCAGATCCTGTTAATAGTATTGGACAGATGGGACAGGTACAGGGAAGTTAAGTTGATTGCCTAGTATTTATAACTAGAAGTGATAACATCAGTATTCAAGCCCAGGCAGCTGGATCTCAGGGCTCACATCTTTAACCTTTGAAGGTTGGAAATTCATATCTTATTTTCACATCTTGAGCGTCTAGCATAGATCATAACACAAGGTAGGTACTCAATTAATATTTGTTGAGAAGAGAAAAAAATGATTGATTAATTGGGCCCTGTGAAGTCATCCAGGGTTTCTGCATAAGTGAAGGAATTACTGCATATAATGTCAGATTGCCTCATGCTACTAGGCTGCTAGGCAAGCACCAGATACTATCGTTTTCCCTTACTTCCTCTACAAAGCATGTATTACCCCATAGGAAGTCAAACAACTCTAACTGCTTGTTGGCAATACTAACTTCTGCCAAATTATGCTCTTGTTTGTGAATCAATGGAATCAAATTTGATTAAATGACACTGAAAGGGGCCCTATTGGACCAGAACCAAGATATATGCAGAAAACAGATATGCATATGATCCCTCTAAGTAAATAGTCTTCATGAATTCACTTAAAATGCTATTGCTGGCATCTTCTCCATTGATCTTTGTCTACTATAGGACACTCATGGTGATATCACGAGAGTTTTGAATCTCCTATTGCCAGCTGCCACCACTTTGAAAATATTTTTACTGTGGCTGGGTGTTTGTTGTTTCTTTAATATGCCAAGTCCTTGCTGGGGACATCTGACTGGGTACCCTAATTCTTGGGTCTTGTCCATTCCTCCCATGTCCCAACTACTATTTTTCTCTTTTGGGGGACTCTCCAAATTTAGAAAAATAATTTAGATGCCTTTTACTCCCATAAAAAATACATAGGTAGAGAGTGTGCATTCTCTAAAATTAGAGGGAAAAAGTGATGTTTTAAGAAATCTTAGCACTGCTACCAGTTCTTACTCATTCTCTTGAAGTTAAGGCATTTAGTCTGAAATAGGCTCAGTATGGGAATCTTCTGTACGAAGTGATCATATTATATTCATTCACCTGTCACGCTTACTAAACAGCTACTATGTGTTGAGTACTACCCTAGGTACATAACGAAAGGAAAGATGGAGCCCCACCTTTCAAAGAACTTACAAATCCTATTAAAACACTAGCAATCACAAGTCAAAAAAGCTAAGCAGAGAACAGAAATTCAGAGTGCAGAGGGCTCGGAAATGCGGAAGGATGATGCGGCAAGGTACCATTCATTATTTTTTGTTTAGGATGATTGGGAGACAAGTTAATAGATTTAGTTTGACAAAGACTTTACAAGCTCATTTTTAGCTTCTTTGCCTCAAGGGAGCTAGCTCACTTTCTTCTCAGCAGGCTGGAAGCCATCTCAGCAGATGATCCTGGGCTGCGTATGCCAGCCACGGAGCATTTGCCTGGCGTGTTTGCATGTGGCTCTGTTCTTGTCCAAGCAGCAGGCTCTCAGTGCAGAGTGGTTTCCAGTGCTCTCCAACAGAGGATGGGGAGGGAGGAGGAATCCATGGGAGGAGATCCAGAAGTGGTTTTCTTTCATTTATGATGCTTTGCAAGCGGGCTTACTGCTTGACAGGGTCCAGAGACAGAACTGTGGGACTGACAGAACCCTAGAAACTCACGGCAATTGTAAAGCCCAGAATAGTACCTACTAGGAGACTTCATTGGCAACTGATCTTCTGAATGTTCTTGAATCTCTAATCATTTTGCTCCCATCTGAAGACAACTAAACGTTTAAATCCAGAAAAATACTGGTCAGTTACTGTCCATGCCTGCTTTCTCAGCATGACCACAGAGTGTCAGTTCCCCAGCTTGTCTCTTGCCTACTCCAGGGGCCTGGGCTATAGGACTTACTGTAGCATTACATTAAACTGCTATTTTTTCCCCTATAGTATCATCATTTGCCTCTGATCCAGGTTCCAGTCATGACCTTTACTGCATAATTTGAGCTCTTCCTTGAACTACTCTGAATTTCAGAGTCTATATGGATAAAATTAGGAGAAAAAATAATGTTCTCTTTGACTGGTGAGGAGATGGAAATTACAGGTGCATAAAAACATTTTGTGAACTACAGTGGCTTTTCGAATATTCATGTTGTAGTTATTATATGACAAAGGTGATATTTAGAAACCTCAGATATTACTAAAGGAAAAAAAATTAAATAGGTGAAAAGAACACAGGCCTCTAAACTATGCTGGGATTTAAACTAGTGTTATCTATAATACGGGAATGGTGATATGTAGGCTACAGGGCTTATGTATGAGGATTAATGAAGTTCAAGATAAGACTGACTATAAATCTCTACTCCCACTCTTTGTGGCTCTAGATAAGTCTGTTAACCTTTCTGAGCCTCTATCCCTTCATTTCAACAAGAAGGATAATACCTATTTTTCATCACTCCAGAAAGTACTAAATAAGATGATTTATAGAATGCATCTGGCCCAAAGTCGACTTTGGATGAATGTGAGCTATGTGTATCTTTCATTGTTATTTATGAGAGGATGAGCATTTCCAGAGTTTTCTGATTGTTCATGGGGAAAAGGGTGATGCAAAATCTCAACTTTCTCCTCCCCCAATTTTAAGGGAATAATTTGTTCTTAGTAAAGTGATAATAGAAAGAAATAGCAGCTTATTATTAATGGAATCTTTTTTTTTTCATTTCATTTTATTTCGTTTCAGTGTTAATGGAATCTTTTTTAGGTAGACTCTCTGAAGAAAGAAAAATTAGATAGAAAACATATCAGTTGGTGGTCTGTTTTGCCACTATTCTTCTAAGTCTCCTGTCAAACTCTTCCCAACTAGCTGATAAATTTTCTTGGTGTTTTTGAGTATTAGTCTAAGATACTATGGTTGCAAGACCCCTTGACAAGCCACTTCCAGGCCTCAGCTCTGACATTTTCTATAGGTTCCCATTAAACCTTCGTGGTTTTTTGTAAACAAATCAAGGCAGTTCAATGACCATTTTCTTCCATCACTTCAATACAAAATAGATGACACCAAGCTTCCAGTGAGCTTTTACCTGCCTTTGGCATCTCTTGTATTTTAGTGTTCAATCTCCTTTTTTGGAATCAGTTTCCTAAACCTTCTGGGACACCATCTTCCTCACTGTGCCCACCTTCCTTGTGCAGGCTTTGACCCTAATGACTTTTGAAAATAGAAAGGCAGGAGAGCAGGCAGGCAGGCTGGCTTCTAGATTCTTCATATGCTGGTATTTTAAAGCACTGCACTGCAAGGGATTTGACTCTATTTGTGTATCTGGCTCTTCCAGTCTCTTTTTACTTACATGCTGTGATTAGAGTGGAAGGTACCTTAAGGTATCTCCTTTCTCTTCCCTTCTTGTCGTTGGTTTTTGAATTTATGCCATTTGTGAGTCATTTCTTTGGAGTCTGCTCTTACCCTCTTCTTTGAAATGTGAACATCACTTCCAGGGGCCTCCTTTTTATAGTGTGTGATTTTTCATGTCCCAGATCTCAGGATATTGCAGCCTCCTTTTTACAACACTTAGTGACTTCTCACTTACAGCAGTGTTTTCAAACTTTTCCTTTATTGTATTTTAGAGGCAGATGTTCTTTTTCAAATGACATCATAGGCAGAAGACCAATTTAAATCATATAAAGGGCTCTTGCTTATGGCAAGGCAGGCATTCTGAGCATTATATGAGAACCCCCAGTCTGTGCCTGGGAATTTTCTGCTTTTAAACTGGTCCTGAGTTGGAACTGATTTTATCGTATTCCTTATTATTAATTATACTCTTATTACACTCAGTTACACTCATTATTAGTCTGTATATGATCTGTTTTTATATCTATAGAGTGATTTTTAGTAATAGAATAAGCACCCACAAACCACCCCAAGCAAACGCTACCCCTTTAACCTGCATTACCCCCATGACGTCCCACCCCACTACAGCCCCTTGTCATTTTAAAACTGAAAAACCAGGAATGCCTGGGTGACTCGGTCAGTTAAGCGTCTGCCTTTAGCTCAGGTCATGATCCCAGGGTTCTAGGATCAAGTTCTGCGTCAGGCTCCCTGCTTAGTGGGGAGGCTGCTTCTCCCTCTCTCTGCTGCTCTCCCTGCTTGTGCACTCACTCTTTCTCTCTCTGACACAAATAAATAAATAAAATATTGGGAGGGAAAAAAACCCTGAAAAATGACCATCCTGAATCTTGGGTTCATCAATTCTTTCCTTTATTCGCGAGTAGCTTTAATGTCTCTCTACACTTCTATAAAATATACTTTTATAAGTTTATAAAACTACAACATATACTTTTAGCTGGTTTTAACATTATAAAAAAGCATCATTTTTTCCCCTTAATATTACATTGCTAAGATTCACCTAGCTTTTCATGTACCCTTTTAGTTCATTTGTTTTGACTACAGCATAATATTCTATTGGGTGAATACTCCATGGTTTATTCTCCTATTCATGGGTGTTTGATGTAGTTCTATATTTACTATGTCATAAGATATAAGACTACTCTACTTTGTATAATATAGTGTTTCTTTAGCTTGGCAATACTGGCATTAGGCCAGATATTTCTCTGGTGTGGGGGCTGTCTTGTGCAGTGTGGGATGTTTGGCAGCATCCTTGGCTTAGACCTACTGCATGCCGGTAGCATCTGCACCCCAGTTGTGACAACGAGAAACAACCTCAGACATTGCCAAATATGCCTTGAGGTGGTGGGCAAAAACATCCCCAAGAAACACTACTTTAGAGGATGAAGCCACGCTAGTTTTTCAAATTACTTAGACTGCTTGATATTCTCACCAGGAATATAAATGAGATCCTATGTCTCTGGACTCTGTGATACTTGGTATCTTTAGACTTCTGAAATTTTGCCAATATTATTAGCATGGCAACTTAACCACAACCATCTATTCTCATTTCCAGCTATTCCCCTAATCCTGTGCTCTAACCAACTAGTCCATTCTTCATTGATTAAATTGGCCTAATACACATGTTTGTTAATCCTGAAAATATTAGCAGGAATTCATGCCAAAGGATAAAGATAGATGTTAGGCATAAGATACCATGGTAGTAAAAATGGGTGTGGTTCCTGCTGTCATTGAGCTTGGCCCTCCAGTGAAGGAAACAGACATGAATGAAATTGCCATCCTGTTCAATAGAAAGGGGCAGGAACGTAGCACTGATATCTTATAATCAGAAGATTTGACCAAGTTAGCGAAGTCAGGAATACCTAAAGGAGTAGAGAGGATTCCTATTTCTAGAGGCCATAGAATGAGGGGATTGTGTTGTGAGGTAAGGCAGGGGATACAGGTGAGAGTCAAACTATATAGGGCCTTGCTGGCCACAAGAAGTGTTTGGATGTCAGATTCATTTGGATAAAAAAACGTGGAAACTTACTTGTGTTCATGTGCTAGGGCTACAAAAACAAATACCACAGAATGGGTGGGTGGCTTAAACAACAGACATTTATTTTCTTACAGTTCTTAGGGCTGAAAGACCAAGATCAAGGTGCCATCAAGAATGACTTGGTTTGCAGATGGCTGCCTTCTTGCTGTACCCATACACAGCCTTTCCTTTGTGTATGTGCACTCCTGATGTCTTTTCCTCTTCTTTATGGATACCATTCATATTCTTCTTATGTGGGAACCCACATTTATGACTTCATTTAATCTTAATTACTTCTCTAAATGGTCTGTTGCCAAATACCATCCCATTGATGGCTGGGCTCCAACTTGTGCATTTGGAAAGGCCACAGTTCAGTCCACAGTACCTTTGAAATATTTCAAATAGAGAAATAAATTGATTAGTTCATTTTAAACGGAGATGACTTCACTGCAATATAGAATGTAAGGCAACTTGAAAGTTTAGTGTGGCGAGGACCAGGATGGTTCTAGGGATTCAGAGAGGTGTTACCATCAGTACTGATCTAGAAGCTAAAGCGGACCTGATGTATTGATGGGACGAGTACCAGGAAAAGGGAGATGATAACAGATCCTGGGTTTCAGGGTTGGTAACTAACTTACAGCATTGACATTCCATGAGTCTGGGAGGTTGGGGAGGAACAGAGAGAGGGCCAGGAACAGGTGTGTTGAGCATGTGTCTGTGATTTGGTTCAAGGAGTGTCTTCTGCCTAGAATGCTTTTATCCCCTTAATCTAGCTTTTCTGGTCCATCTCATGAAATTTTACTCCTCTCTCAAGGCCCACATTATATATTGTTCCTTTTTTCTCTGACCTTTCTTATATTTTCATCTCTTTACCTATCCCCTCCCCACCTTTACACTTAGGACTGTATGTATTTATTACTTGCCTTATCCTAAATGGACTGAACGCACAGTCTTGATGATATCAGAGTGCAGATAGTCTGTTTTGGGATCTCAGTTCCTCCCCAGGTGGAAAGCTCCTCCAATCCAGGACATATGTTTTGTTCATCCTTTTGGTCTAAGAGCTTATTAGTGTCTATTCCAAGGAGGTGAATCAAATGAATTGTTTAGATGTTGTTCTCAGCAAAGGGACAGAACTGATACCAGAACTGTACCAGAACTGATACTGGACAGAAGGGGAAAAGGATGCTCAATGGAGAAATGAGCCCCAGTCACAATCCTACTTGCTGGCATTTATGTATATTCTGGAGTCAGCCCTGGTTTGGTCCTTGCCCTTCTCCTTCCCGTTAGAGGCAAGTGGGTTTAGTGCCTGGAAGGCTTTACCAGGTTGTGTGTGGATCCTTTATTCCTACTCAAATCTATCTGCCTCTACTTTTTCATTCATGCGTCCATTTATCCCTCTACTCATTCATTTACTCATCAATTCATTCAATAATTCAGTCCTCCAGTATTTATTAAATAATAGGCACACTTCTAGAGGCTGGAAATAGAGAAGAGAAAACAAAAATACCAGATGAAAATATCTGCTCTTGGGGGAAAAACCTGCCCTAAACCTGAGCACAGCTTTGTCAGTGATGTCCAGCTGGAGGAAAGTTGAGGTTGTTGGCTTCCTCCTGCTTCTTAGCAACATTTTTAGCAGAAATAGGATGGGGTATGAAGAGAAGAAGTGGTGGGGGTGACTCTGGAAGGAAAAAGAAAATGTAGGTTTCTGGGACTGAGAGAGGGGGATATAGAGTGTCACTGCACGGAGAGGCAAGAACCAGCTATCTGTCCGTTTTGTGACTTTAGTTAAATGACTTTTTCTATTTTTTTTTCTGGTATTTGAGATTCAATCTGTTAAAAAAAAAAGGCAGGTTAGTCCAGATGATTGTAAGGCCCTTTATCCTTTGTAATCTGTGTTACATCTGTGGACACACTGCGAAGCTAAACAAAAAGAAAGTGGATTTACTATGTATATAAACCCACGCATTAGGAAACAATAGGGCCTAGAAATCCTACATAGTCACCATTTATATTAAATTTAAGTGTTTATTTCCAAATAGGTAAATAGCCAGCTTGGTGCTTTGATTAGTCCTATACTCCTAGTCGTTCTCAGCCAGAGCAAAAATCAAATGAAAATTGATCAACTATCTAATATTAAAACAATTAGGTTTTTTTTTAAACATACTGCTGCAATGATGCAATAAAGAGGAGGTATTTGAAATTCATTGCAGCATGAAACTAAATTAAGTAGATAAATGCCTATTTTTTATTTGAACCTATGTAAAGGCTGCTATTTAAGATATTAATTTTTAAATATAAGGGCTGCTGTCAGGGTCCTGACATAAATAGCAAATGTTCAGGGGTAAAAGGAAGCCCCAAATTAGACAAATTTAAATAATCTAGAATCTTCAAAGAAGACATAAATATGCATTTGCTTATATTTTCTGGGAAGTGAGATAAATGCCTCCAAGCTCTAATTCAAGAATGTTGACATTTTCTATCCATTCATGTTAACGCAAATGTAATTTAATACTTTGCCCCTCATAGTATAAATCTCCCCATCTGTTTATTTTACTCACTAATGTTGGTTTCAAAATCATTCCTTCAAAAACAAATACACCAGGTAGCACGCTCCATAATAATTTAGGGGGGAATACCTCTCCGTGCAGAAAATATAATAGAAATAATACACCCTGTAAATCTGTTTCTCGGTGATACATAAGTTGTGATGGGAAACTTCACCCTCGCACTTCATTAAAATAGTTCTTCTTTACCTGACATGACTTATTATGGGCTGGTGCAGTTCCCCAGACCCTGACTTTCTCATCTCCAGAAACACTATTACTTCAGGGTAGACTACAATACTTCATAGATAAATCCTGTGACTAGTAAGGTTAAGATTATTTTGCAAAAAGTGATGAGGTGGGGTGCCTGGGTGGCTCAGTGGGTTAAGCCTCTGCCTTCGGCTCAGGTCATGGTCTCGGGGTCCTGGGATCGAGCCCCACATCGGACCCTCTGCTCGGCAGGGAGCCTGCCTCCCCCTCTCTCTCTGCCTGCCTCTTTGCCTACTTGTGATCTCTCTCTCTGTGAAATAAATAAATAAGATCTTAAAAAAAAAAAGTGAGGAGGAACATCTAACTTCTTGCAGATAACAGAATCTACTTATGCTGGTTTGGCAGAAAGGAAATTACACAGAGCATTAGGAATCTTACAGCACTTCCAGGACCAGGATTGAAGCTTAGAACTATATAACCAAGATCATATGGCCAAGAGAAATGCTCAGTCATAGCAGGGAATGTTCTGAATGAAACCCCTCTCCTGTCCTTTGTTACCCGATACCAGTGATATTGGGGACTTGATCCTAAGCTGCCCTTAGAAGAATGATACATCTTCCCCATCATGCTTGGCAGAAGCTCTCTGCATGCTGTCACCTCATTAAATTGCTCATAATTAGATTGAGTCTCATGGAGGTATCTCAGCCTGACTGATCATAGGTTACCTGCAGAACTCACTGCAAAGGCATCTTGAAAATATCATTCCCTATAGACAGGAAGTCACGTCAGCAAATGGCTACAGTGGGAGCTATAGGAGCCTACCTGCCCTAGGTGAGTGGCTTTACCATCATGTTTGCCTATTTTTAGGTAATTAGGAAAGAATTAGACAAATTTAAATAACATAGCATTTTCAAAGAAGATGGAAGAATGTATTTGTCCATATTCTCTGAGAAATGAGAACCCTTTTCCATCTTAAGGTCCTCTTTTGAAAATCAGAAAATTAGTCCAGGTAAAAAGGAAGACCTTTGACCGTGTTAAACATTATGGTATTTGATAGACTTTGAAAATATTTTTAAATACACTAATAGAGAAAGCACTCACTTCTTAGCACTTACAGGTTCTAGGTCCAGATATTTATTTTCTAGCTAGTAATACTTGACGTTCATCCACTCGACAAATATTTTGAGATCTTTTGCCAGGCACCGTCATTAGATATATACAGATGAACATAACACAGCCTTGTTTACTGGAGAATAAAGTAAATAAATACATATTTATAGACCAGAGTGACACATGTTTAAATATAGGGTAAGCATGGTAGAATGAGAGCTTGCAGGAGATAAATTTTGCAATTTATCTTTGGGTCCTGGGATGACTTCCCAGTCATGTTGGAAGTTATATTTAAGCTGAAACTCAGATGCCAAGCTTGACTAGGAGCTAAGCAAAGTTGGCTTTTGTGCGTGCTATTTCCTCTCTTCAGAACACTCCCAGGGAACAGAAGAGTTCCAAGAGATTAGAAACAGTATATATAGAGCCCCCCTATTAAGAAGAAGTAGAAAGTGTTCAGGGGAAAAGCCAACACTTCTATGTGGGTGGCGTAAAGTGGGCTAAGGAATCAAGAGATTTGTCTGGAAAGGCAGTGGGGCCAGTCCAGGAGGGACCTTGGATGTCAGGTTATAGAGTATACACTATACCAACTATTTAACTTCTCCCAAACCTAACTTTTCTATTAGAGCTCTTTCAAATGAATGGACTGAAAACCACAAAATGAAACAGAGAAAGAACCAGTGAGAGAGATTGAGAGGATTTACTAACTTGTGGGCTAGGGAACATAGCCCACAGGATTTTAGGAATAAATTCCATAAGCAATAGTAAGTGAGCTTTGGCGACTAGAAATGGGATTGGAGATACTCAGGGCATGGATTCATATCTGTTTGTGTCTGTCTCTCTCTCTACCTGTTTCTCACTCTCACTGGTCTCTATTTGGTTTCACTTTTAACGACAGGCTTTTCTCACATGGCACATTAAAAGGGATCCAACACCTGGAAATCACGTGTTTCAGCTTAGAAATCTTATAGGAAAGGGAACCTCATCTCTTTAAGTCAACCCCAGGGTAGCACTCTGATTGACCCAACTTGAGTTATATGCACTTTGGGTTCAATCACTGTTACCAAGGGGATGACCAACCCTAATTGGCTAAACCTGGATTATATGTTTTTCCTGGGGTTGGGTGAGCGCAGTATTTTGTAATTGCTCCATGAGAAAACCCTATTTGATAGTTTCTTTCTCAGTGAATAAATAACATGGCTGTTGAAAGTTCTGTTTTTATATTCTTGTAGCTTATTATCCCCAGCACATAGTAGTAATAAGCTATATATTCTATACGCATATATATAATATTAATATATAAATAATATATACCATATAATATATATAATATTAGTAAGTTATATATATTATATCTACACATATTATGTTTTCAAAATATTTGCTGTGGGAAGATTATACACTTCCTGACCCATTGGTATCATATTTGGCCGTATGATTTGTAGTACTACTCTCTGTGGGAAAATTATATTTCTTCACTTCATTAACATCGTATTTGGAGCAAGGAAGAAATCCTGGTCATTGAAAGCCACTGAAATGGAGTTTGTTACAGTAGCGTAACTAAACCAGACGGTTACACACAACTTCTTTCTTCAAATATTTACATATTAAACCTATGGGAGAACTCCATTGGCTCTGTTGCCCAGACCTTGAGCCAACTGCCATTGCTGGAGGGGACAGAGATATGATTGGCCAGGAAGTAACATGTCCAGTTCATTGACCCACCAGGAAAGGGTTAGTGGTTTCCAGTGTGTTGTGCATAGCGCTCTGTTGGCACCATCGGAAATTATCGTATGGGGAGAAGGGTGTTTGGTTCTCAAAAGGAAAGAAAGAATAGACCGCTAAACACATGTGCCCCCTAGCACTTCATCCTCCCTCATCATTTAAATTCTAGAAAGTTCCCCACCTGTCACAGCTGCTCGTACCTCTGTAATTGTACGTAGAAGGTTGTGGACTGATGTCACTGAAAAGGTTTCTGGGAGTAAAGAGACAGATTACTTTGTCTGGGCTTGGTCTGTCCTGTGTTAAGAGACAGAGTTTATTTTCTACTTCTCCTTCAGGAATCCAGAGCCATCCTGTGCTTCCTCTTTTGATTTATATCAAAGACTAAGTGACTGTTTCATCTTCTTTTGCAAACAAGACTCATCATTACCCATTTCAGTTCCCAGAAGGCTTGATAAAAACTGTAATCTCAAATAGAGCGGCAGATAAAATCCCTTTACCTGCATAAATATTGCTCTGCTTTGTACCCAACCACAGACCTGTTTTACCTTGAGAAGCTCATGAGACTAGACTCAGCTGGGGGAGGGAATGTGTGTTATGTGCACATGTATGACCATCTTGCCTTGGTGACAAGTCTTCTGTTTAGTGACTGTGACTTAGAGAAATATGCCAGACTAATTTGGGGCCACTGGTTTGTGCTGACATGTGTGATCAGTGAGAAATTATATGCCAAACCTATTGAAAACACCATCTGTGATTAAAATCTGGGCCCTTGTAATATATAACTAAGTGAACATCACTATTATCTTGTATTGAAGTCTAACATGTAACATTTCCTCGGGAGCTGCCTTTGGGATTTTAAACCTGAATTGAATTATTACTGGTAAAATAAATCAAGACTTTTTTCCTGCAATTTTTAGCACAGTGTCTACAAGATAAGTCTGTTTTCCCAGCCATGTCATGCTTATTCTTGAGCCTGGATGATCAGATGACAGAATTCTCACTGCTATCCTATATCTAGTCTAGGTTTTTTCTTTCTTTTAAAACTGGTGCGGGAGATGGTAGTGCTTGATTGGCTCAGTCATTTAAGAGTCTGACTTCAGCTCAGGTCATGATCTCAGGGTCCTAGGATCCTGACATAGGGCTCTCTGCTCAGCGGGGAGCCTGCTGTTCCTCTGCCTCTCTCCCTGCTCAGGTGCTTTCTCTCTCTTTCTCTCTCTCAAATAAATAAAATATTTCAAAAAAGTCCTTAATCAAAATTCTAGCTATATCAAGTGTATTACTTACACTAACTTATACACAGGTGATATTGGATATCCCTGCAATATTTCAAAGGGAATCACAGACCCAGTACATAACATCATGGGATGTGTGGCTTCTTCGGTCACCAATCCACCTGACTGTCTAGATGGGAAAGTCAAGAGCCAGGATGTGGAAAGTCACTGGGAGCCAGAACCGGTGCTCCTGTGATAGGACAACTGAGAAGGAAGAGTCTCAGAGTCAGGAAGGACCAGGCTGGACACTGCAGAGGATTCTCCTTTCAATTCCCACCCCAGGGAAGGCAGGAGCTCTCCTCCTCCTATGGACGGGAAAACTCATACGCAGGCAGGTGAAGAAAATTCAAGTTCGGCCTGACCCCAAAGTCCCTGCATAGAACTGATTCTGTGTGAACATGAAGAGCGAAGAAGAAAGGTCATTTTTTTTCTTTCTTAATATTTTATTTATTTGACATAGAGAAATAACAACTAGGCAGAGAGGCAGGCAGAGAGAGAGGAGGAAGCAGGCTCCCTGTGGAGCAGAGAGCCCGATGCGGGGCTCAATCCCAGGACTCTGGGATCATGACCTGAGCCAAAGGCAGAGGCTTTAACCCACTGAGCCACCCAGGCGCCCTGAAGAAAGGTCATTTCTGAAAAGAAGAGGACAAGGAAAGGCCATGCCCATTTCACATCAGACAGTCTGCAGGGGCCAGGGTTCCTGTGCCTGCCCTTCATGTCCCCCTGAACTACTGACCACATGTGCACAGACAAGAATCTCTCATGCACATACTGATGGGGAGAAACTAACACGTGTGAGAAATCGCCCAGCAGCAGAGGCTAGCGAAGTGGGCCGCTGGGAATTCTCTCGCTTGTCTGGAGAGCACCTGAAAAACACGTGTCCTTCCAAGACAACTCTGCAGCCATGAATTTTCTAGGGAATTGTTTCCCCGGGCACATTCCTCAGTTGAAAGGAGTGTGACGTGAGAAAACTTGCAGATCCAAAAGGAGAGAACTGCTGGTGGTGAAGCTGCAGCTCAGAGCCATACCCGATGGGTGTTCCGTGCACAGCCCTACTGAGTCATCCCAGCAACGCTGCCAAGTAGATACTATTTCCAGAGAGGAACTATTCTCCCATTTCACAGAAGCAGATGTCAGGAGGGGAGGTTGCTCACCCCAAATCACTTAACCCAGCAGGCACTAGAACAAGGTTAGAAACATGAAAGCACAGTTCATTTATTCCTCCAGAACTCCAGGAGAAGCTTGACCTAGACTCACAAGCAATGGGAGGCTGGTTCATAAAAAATAAACACAAGCCTAGGACTCCCTATTGATGCTCAGTCTCTGTAAGAACTAAATCTTTCAGCACTGTGTTGCATTTTTACTTATTTTATCTTCCTTGGAAAACTGAGAGATGATAAATACCATAAGTTTTTGCCTGTGCTTATTGGGAATCAGTATAACTGTACATTATTTCACCTATAGATAAACTGAGGTCCAGAGAGAGAGAAAGTTCCTGCATGAGGTGGAACCGTGAATTAGTGATGGTGGAGGTGGCGAAACTGCCCGGTTTCTTTTCCTTCTCTTTCTGCTGCACTGACACCAAAGGGCAGGACTTTTACTGCTGATCCTTGAGAGGAGTTTAGAGGCTTTCATGCTGAGAGAGTCATTCCCTCTTTAATTCTCTTTCGTTCTTTCCCACTCCATCAAGGAGATGGTCTTGATTCAGGGTTAAACTGTTCCTGTGTGAACACTTGCTAATCCTGGTTGAACAGAGACACTGAGCCCCATCAAATTTTGCTCCATTTAATAACATGGGTTTGTTTCCATTGAATTTATTTTCACAGTTGCCTTCCCTGTATGAGAAGTGATACTTCTTTTCATGTTTACAGTAGCTGCATGAAATTCCTTTCCAAAATAAAAATTTTAAGTGCATTGAGTCCAAGGAAGTTAACATTAAGAAGTAGAGGTGGTATAAGGATATGGTAACAACCTAAAATTTCTCCAGAGCTGTCCTTTGGGAAACATGGGGCTGTATTGTCTTGCTTTTCAAATAGACTTCAAAAACAACTGATCACCAGTCCTTACCACTTTTGCATCTATCTTGCTATGTACTTTCTTGAGCCACAGTCAAATTTCTTCCCTGATTGGTTGAATTCTATCCTGTCTTGGGCTGCTTTACATAGTCGTCTTAAGACAACTTGCATCTGCAGGGCAGAACCTTAAACAAGCAAATAAATAAAAAGAAAATCCCAAAACTTCGATATATAATGGTTTTGATTTACTTAAAAAAAAATGTGCACACTCGGTGGAACATCGAGAACAGGAAATTGTGTGAGAAGACTCTTGCTTTCCAAGATCTGGGTTTCTAGAACTTTCAGTCAAAGTTCCTCTTAGCAGTTTTCTGGTCGAGTGGTTCTATTGTTAAGGATAACTGCAAGGAGCAGTGTCCCCAGTCTGGACTACTATCTAGTCTGCCTGAAGCTGTAAGAATGCTTCTCCACCCCTCAGGAAATAGAGGCCGCTCATCTGAATTTAGTAGGAAAAGAGTCTTACTTTGCCCTTTCTATGATAGTAGAACTAGAATAGAGCTTTTAATTAAGCTCACATAGCTAATGCTTCTTGAATGCTTAATGGTCCCATGCTCAGTGGTAAACACTGTATACATTGTTATTTTGTAAAATCCTTTCAACATTTCTATTCCATAGAAGGCTTCTATTCTTATAGCAATGGAAATAAAGGACCGTCTTGCTCATGAAATTTTTCTTCTTGTTTTCCAAAGACCACACCCTTATACATAAAGAATACCAGTTTCTAGATTCTGTGCTGGGAATTCACTCACCAAGCAAATCTAGGTTCTCTCCAGTTAAACAGTTTATTGAGCATTTACTATGTACGAGTAACTGGGATACAGAAAGAAGTCACAAAACCAAACTTCTGGTGATTTCCCAGCTGGTCTAAGACACATGCATGTAAACAGATCCATCATGATACTGATTGGGGCAGGGGAGTGAGCCAATTAGATAGAGGAACCTAGGTTTGAACTTAACTTTGAGGGGAGGAGAAAGCAGATCAGGTAAAAAAAAAAATCTGGGAAAAGCAAAGGTGCCAGCATGTATTGACTTCCCATGTCCAACAGACTTCAGCACTAATAATAGCGATAATAGCCATTTTTTGAATGTCAACTACTTGGTTGGCCTGGCATAAAGGGCATCCTTTAACCTCATTTAAGACTTTAACAACTACAGTTTTTATTACGGTAGTTATTGTCATACCCAGTTTTTATAAGAGGAAACTGAAAGTTGGAATAGGTGAAACAAAGTCGTCATTTGAGAAAGAAGGTACACCTGAGTGTCAGCAGAGGAATAAAGTTTATTTTACTAGAAAGTTGCTGATATGAATGAATGAGAGTAGCTTCTGGAGTGCTCTAAGGAGAGGCATGATGAGGCCATGTCTTGGCTCTCTGGAAAGCAATGCTATGACTATCTGGCATGGGCTTGGAGAGTGGAGAGCAGTAGTATGAATGCTGTGGGATCCCAGAGTAAATAGAAAATGTGAATGGTGAGTGGAAGATCTAAGATCCATGAAGGACACATGGCTCCATGAGAAGTCCGAGGAACTGAACCTTCCTTGAGCCACCACTGCCATTTTAAACCTTGTCATTTCTGTCCTCATGATTCTTGCTGCACTGATAAATCCCCTGCCCTCCATCCCCTGCCTCCTCTGTGCATTCTCCAGACCTCTACCAGCTTATTCTTTTATCATTTTACTTCCCACTGACAGCAACCTGGAGTTTGTACTCATAATACAAATCCTTGGCCCTCTTTCCTTTCGCTATTAAATGTCATTCTCTAGTACATTCTCAAGAAATTTGTTGCTTCTGAACATCTCCCCGCAGTTACCATAGAAACACAAAGTCAAACAAATCTTTAAAAAATTATCATATAATTTTCTCTTATTTCTAAAGAAAAGCTTTTGGTTGCACTTTGCCTTGATTTGACAGACATCATAACCTGTGATTGAAAGTCTAGTCTTTTTAAACTTGCAATTTCCCAGAGGTGATTCCTGTGTTATTGGCAAAGATTGTGAATTAATTTCCATGCATTAGAAAAGAACTATATGACCCATATCCTTCTGACTAATGTATACTTCATCAATAAAATGAGCCGCCCACCTCTGAGGGGTGGCCTTTGGCTTTCTTGCTCACAGCCCAGTACAGGGTAGGTAAATCTACCTAATTCAGGGCAATTATAGGGAACAGGTTTGCCCACAGACTGAAGTCATAGTTTCCAAAGAGCTTTCTCAGCAATAAATTTAATATTCTGATTTCTGTCAGTCTCCTTTGTCTTAATTTTCATTTGGTTCCCATTCTGGTCATTTGCTTTTTTTTTTTTTTTTTTTTCCCCCTGTTTTTGTTTGTTCGTTTTTTTCCCCTACAGGTCCTTTGCTTGCTGATTCCTCTATCTTCTTTACAGGAGGCCTGACCTTTCAAGCTACATTTCCAGCTATGTGGCTAACTCAGAAAAGATAGGCATTCGCAGGGTGTTGGAGGACAAGAAAGGGGCCGGGGGGTGGGGAGCCAGAGCATTTTTTTTTTTTTCTGTCTCTCCCTGCTTAGGGTAGGTGTGTTCCGGAAAGCTCCGGTGTTGCTGCTGGAGGCACCATCCTGCCGGCTCCTCTAACACTGTCTCGGTCCTTGGTCCATCCAGGCCTAGAGGGGTGGGAGCTTCCTGCAGATACTCCTCTCTAAATTGCAAACCCCTTCCACATTGTTGTTTTGTTTTGTTTTTCCCTCTTTTAGATCTCATTACAGCTAATTCCCTACTTTTAGTCCTCTTTGGTAACCTTTTGCGGTTTTGTTTTCCTGCTTGGACTCTGATGCACACAGCTCCATATGCAGAAGGGGGAAAGGGGACTGTGAATGTTTCATTGATCACCTGAAACACCATCAATATACCAGTCCCAGATGACCTCGCTAACTAAATACAATTACAGTCCCTTTCTCACACTGTATAAGTGAGTGGAAAAATGGATCCAATTAATGGCCTAAACACAAAAGTACAAATATAAAAATAGACTATGGAGAGTATTTATGTAATCTCAGTGAAAAGACCTGCAAGTCTTCATTTCATTTACATCTGAAGTGCACTGGGACTTGGTAATGTGTCTGAGAATAGAAACACCACTAGAATTTGAACCCCACAGGAGCAAGAAACTTACTTGTCTCACTTATGGCCATGACTTAAGAAATGAGAAATATTGAGTAGTGTAGTGTTCTAGAGCACTGCCAGCAAATGGCAGAATAAGAATTCAGGTATGGGGTGCCTGGGTAGCTCAGTGGGTTAAGCCTCTGCCTTTGGCTCAGGTCATGATCTCAGGGTCCTGGGATCGAGCCCCGCATCGGGCTCTCTGCTCAGCGGGGAGCCTGCTTCCCCTCCTCCCTCTCTCTGGCTGCCTCTCTTCCTACTTATAATCTCTGTCTGTCAAATAAATAAATGAAATCTTTAAAAAAAAGAATTCAGGTATAGCCGCTTAGCCTCTCAGTTTAGCATCTATCAATAGCATATTCCCAGGGGTTTCAGGTGGCCAGTGCTGAAGGCATGTAGGGTCATAGGATGCAGCACAAAGGCTTAACAATAGTGTAGTCAAGCAGGACTAGTTAGGATGTGGGAGGGTGTCATCACCCGGCACTGAGATGCAGTTGCTCCCTGGGTTTACAAAGCACTCTACTCAGGGAAATGGGACCTCATCACAATTGTTCAATGATACAGTAGAGATGAAGAGACATTAAGGTTGGTCTCACCCAAAATACAAAGTATACCAGAACACAGATGATATATATGTGTGTGTGTGTGTGTGTGTGTGTGTGTGTGTGTGTGTGTGAAGTCAGACTGCGTTCTAATTCATATGATCATAATTTGGCTCTTTCATAGGTTCAGTTATGATACTAGTGAGAAAATAAGAGAAAGATTATCAGCTTAAAAAAAAAAGTGATAACAAAGCCCTCTGGACTTGAGGCAGCACACTAGCTTTTAGTATATTGAAATGTTTCTGTACTGTTACCACCCGTGACCCTCCTCCCAACCATCCTGACTACCTGCCGTGGCCCTGTGCCACCAGTATCCCAAACCCTTGCTCCAGCATCTGTTCTGATGCATTAAGCTTCAGGTTGCATTTGTTTAAAACGGTCAATATTACCCCTGAAAGCATTTTTATAAAAAGCACAGCTAAATAATCAGTGTGTGATAGAAACCTTACCTCCACATGATCACTGACGTTACAGTTTTGCACAAAGAGTATTACGGATTGAGTTTTTTCCCTTCCCCCACCACCACCAAATCTGTACGTTGAAATCCTAATCCCCCCTGTGGCTCTATGTGGAGACAGTGCCTTCAGAAAGCAACTGGGATTAAATGAGTTTATTATGATGGGGTTCTAATCCAATTGGACTGGTGTCTCTATAAGAAGAGGAGACCCCAGGAGTGGGTACACACAGAGAAAAGGCCATGTGAGGGCACAGCAAAAAAGCAGCTTTTTGGAAACCAGGAGGAGAAGAGCTCACCAGAAACTAACCCACCTTGGTCTAGGAATTTCAGGCTCCAAAACCGTCAGAAAATAAATTTCTCATGTTTAAGCGACCCAATCTGTGATACTCTGTTATGGTAGCCCTGGAAGAATAATACAAATAATAATGAATTTCAAAGGGAAAACAAGTTTTCTTTCCATGGCCTAAAAAAAGGCGAAAACCTAGAAAGCAATAGATCAGGATGATCTACCTAACGACACGAAGACCCTGCCAAGGCAGTGCCAGTCCCGGACAGATCTGGTAGTCCGAAGCAGTGGGATGTGAAACACCGGGTCACTAAGTCACGTGTCTGTTGAGTGGGTGATACAGGGCTGCACCCTCAGTACCTGTCTGCCTGCATTCCTCAGGGCCCACAGTCATGAACGTTCAGTGACGGATCTGAGACAGAAAGATCACCTACATATTCCGCTTGAGAGGAGAGGGCCGTCAGTGATTTTCTAATAATAGCCTTTCAGCCTACACTTTAAAATTTAATTCTTGACACTCCAACATGTCTTTAATTTTTTATACTGATTTGGCTTTATGTATGCCAGGTGACACGCAGTAGGCAATATTAATTGGCCTCTTCTCTGGTGCAGTGGCTCAGAATTGCATTCCTTCCTTCAGCCTGAATACAAGTTGTGTATGTAAATATGTAATAATTATATAAATATATAACATATTTATATATAATGTATATATATTGTATGTATTTGTATGTATGTATAGATATTGTTTTGTATACATACTATACATCTTTTTTTAAACACTTTTTTGGGGGCACCTTGGTGGCTCAGTCGGTTAGGTGGCTGCCTTTGGCTCAGGTATATATGTATGTGTGTGTATATATACACACATAAATACATACATACATACATACAGTTTGCAAGTCACTGTGCTGGTTCTGAAATGAATCAAATGCTTGCTTTTCAGTGGGCAGTCTGTATTCTGGGCACTTAAAAGAATTGTTCGAGCTGCCTAAACATTCATCACCCACCCCCACCATGTGTACAACCCCCCCCCCAACTATGGAACAGTACATTCTTCTTATAATGAGACTTTGCTTTTATTTATAAGAGTGTTATGTGAGGGGTACAAATTATTTTCCCATTGCAGGCATCAGAATCTGGATTCTAATGATCAAATTAGAAGTTTACCTAGTTAACTGTGGAACTCTGTAAATATAATAAAAGGACTAGTTGCAAATGGCTGAATCCTTACTAGGGAGTCAAATGCATGTGATACATTATGCAACATGATAATTATTTATCCATGCAAAAAATGAAACATTTACAATTGCCTCCTCGGTAAGAGGTAAAGAAAACTTTTGGCACTGACTAGTGAGAGTCAGGACTGGATTAAATTTTCTTTGTCTTCTATTGTTAACATGCCACTATTCCTCTACTGTTACATTACACCGTTCTTACCCTCTTTTGTAGGCATTCAGCTGTCACATTCTTGAATTGTAAGCCTCCTTTCTTAATCTGTTTATTGAGTTGCCCAAAACATATTTTAAGCATATACTCTGATAACTGTATTGCTCGACAGAGTTCGTTTTTTTCCAGTTGTACACTGTGAAGTACCCACTGCTAGGCGTATATTTTGTGGAAATGGCTTCTTATTCAATTTCTGAGGCAATATGTGAGTTGTGCAAGACACACACGCCAAGGGAATGGTTATGGGCCTGTTTATTATGGTGGAAAGGGTAAGTTGAGATTGGATCTGGGCTTCAAATGTGTCCGTCTTCCCCTCCCCCAGGGTAAAGCACCAAGAAGCATGAAACATACCAGTTGTCATCCTGTCTGGTGGCAGTGATTTATTATAACTGTTTCATGCCCATCCAACATTCACATCTAACAACATGATAATGGTACCACCTATAGTCTATGGTGTAATAGTGCTGGTGCCTATTACTATTGTTGGTGATGCCTGTTATCTTTTAATCCATCAATGGACTTGTGGTTCAATATGTATTATATATATTATATATATAAGAGAGATATTTTCTGATCTCTAGTAGGTGTATAGAGCATCTTCTAGGTGCTGGGCATTGGTACAGATGCTAGAACCAGGGCAGGAGACTAGCAACCAATTGCTGTTCTTGTGGAGCTTACATTAGTGTGGATGTGGATCAGTTTGGCCCTGGAGGAAAAGCAGGGCCAGCTGATGGGAGTGTGTTTAGTGCTCACTTACCAGAAGCAAATGTGGCACCATGTGTTTACAACATGAAGTAAAACTGTAAATTGTGGGATTTAGGACTCAAAGGACTGGTTGAGGGCGGATTCTGGAAACTCTGGCATTGTATGAGTTGTTGGGGCTTCTTTATTTTTAAGCTGTTAATAATTTTTGGTATAATGAGGGAAGAAAGATGGTGACATTAATGGCATTTCCTTGGCCTTGACTTGGGTCGAAATTAGCAGATCAGTCTGATGACTGCCAATAGTTACTACAATTCATCCTTGAGCAATAGCTTACATCTTAATAGACATGACTTCAGGTGTATTTGCATAAAATGAATATTTGTGGCTTTGTGTTTCAAATACATGGTCAAGTAGAAGGCAGAGTTCTGTACTTGGCATTAGTAAAGCAATGTGCTTTATGGTGGATATTCCTGAATTACTGCTATTGAATTAATCTGTTTAAATGAGAACAGCAGGAAAATAAAGCCAAACATTGACAAGAATGTTAGTGTTTGGTTTATTTTGTATATATTTTTATTTTATAAATATAAATATAAGTGTATACATATATCTATGTGTATATATGTATACATATACAACACCATTCTTGTGGATATGCTCTTTGTTTAGTACCCTAAGGAGGCAGTTAGGGTACGTGATTGAAATCTGAAATCTGAACTCAAGTTAAAGCTGTCAATTTCAGAATAAAAAATAATTTAGGTACTTTCCTGGGCAAATTTTTCCTGCACATCGCAGGTTAATGAGTTGAAAAGTGACATATTCAAAATACCTTATCTCCTGTAATAGTACTTCAAATGTTTGGAAACAACTATCATATCTCCTCAAAGCTGTAATGTCAAACTGAAATACAGACACACGATTCACAAATTGAATTGCTGCTGTTTGACTTACCTACACAAGACATCTTGTCGTTAACACAAATCACTGAATATTATCTATTGAGACTCTGGCCTTTTCAGGTGATCCTTGTACTCCACAGAGAGCTATATGAACCCATTTCTAGAACTGTCCAGCTCACTGACATCTCAGTCTAATTTCAGGTTTTGAGCTTGTTTATGGATTTCTTATGGATGCCGTACATTGATGTTGCTTTTCAGTAATAATGATTTATAGTGGGAACATCCCTTTGCCAGGTTGACAGTATTTTGAGAACAGTGAGACCCAAGTCCTTAACTCTGGTGGACAGTAAGGCAGTGATGCAGAGTAAACATGGACTTTGGCAAGAGGGGAGACTAAGGCTAATCAAGGCACATAAACACCTGCTTGTTGTGGAAAGAGCCCGAGATTGATTTCTCCCCAGCTGCACAAAGGCAATTGGGCTGCAATTTTCACACTGTACTTGGTTTGAATTGTTGGGGAAAAATAAAGTTGTGTATTGATTAACATTTGAAAAACCAATTAGTACTTAGTTTGCTTGAAAGACAAAACAAGAGCACAGTGTCAGAACAAGATATAGGTGTTTCCAGGACCAACAAGCACCCCAGGACTCCTAAGTGGGCCCTGAAATTCTGAAGAAGCAGTTTCTGAATGGGGGCTTGATTTCCATCAGAACTCCAGGGCCTGTATTCACACTTTTCAGGGGGTTGGGAGGCACTTGCTGCTTCTTTGTTACCACACTACTATAGAGTTAATGTACTATGAATCTTTTTTTAAACAATACTTTTTTGGGGGACGCCTGGGTCGCTCAGTCAGTTAGGTGGCTGCCTTCAGCTCAGGTCATGATCCCATGGTCCTGGGATCCAGCCCCTTGGTTTCCTTGCTCAGCAGGGAGCCTGCTTCTTCCCTGCTTTCCATTTCCCCTGCTTGTTTGCTTGTGCTCACTCGCTCTCTCTGTGTCAAATAAATAAATAAAATCTTAAAAAAAAAGAAAACCAACAACAACCAAACTTTGTTTTTATTACATGCTTCTTCATAATGCTTTTCCTCTCCTAATTTCTTTCCTAATAGAACGGTGGAGACACAATTGCCATGAACATGCAAAAACATCTGGAAATCAGCCATTTCTAAAATCTACCCCATGAACACTAGTTCCAAGGGATTGACAAGTTTTACGAGGGATAGTTTGTAAGGGCACGTGAGTTGGACAAGTGTTGAATTCACTTACTTTAATAGAGAGCTTGGCGGCAAGACCTAGGAAAACTTTTACTATGCTAATGTAAATGGTGGCTCTCAAAGAAAAAAGAACTGAGAAGAATAGGCTGACCCATTTTTTTCCTTTCTTTCCCCACTTTGTTTGCCTGTCCATCTGTCCATGCATCCATCCATCAAACCAACAAACTTCTCTCATTCAATAAACTGCATGTAAAAGCCTCAAATGGAGCAAGGGACTGAAAAGACTTACTGTGGAATGGAGAAGAGAATGTAAGGTTAGAAGGAAAAGAAACTTGGCCTCATCTTGGAGATTTTTAGGACTTCTAATTTGGGGTTTGCCTTCTTATGTGGAACTTAAGTTTCGTGGGAATATTAAGAGGTATTTTTTCTCTCTCTTTTTTTTCTTTCTTATTTAGATTGTGATGACTTTTTCTTGCACGCACTGTTGAGACTGGAGATTAGAGGAAGTTGAGTGGGCCCAGAGGAGGGAACCTAGGGACTGACTGCCTCTTGTTTCCATGGTGGTTTAGTCAGCAAAATGTGCCAGGTCCTGGGGCATAAAGATGACTAACACATGGTCCTTTGATCACTAATAGAGTCAGGAGACTCTCTGTTGCCCAGCAAGGAGAGCTCAGCAGGGAAGTGAAAGTGATCCAGAGAGAGATCAAGGGCACAGGTGCTAAATATCTCTTTTTATCTCAGCTTGTCAGGGGGCACAAGGGAGGGGGCACCTTATGTTACACAGGTGAGCAAGAGCTACCTGCAAGGATGATAGAATAGTGAATTCTCAGGTCCAGGAGAAAGCTTAGCTGCCCTTCAAGAAAGTTTGGCAAAGGACATGCGCATGGACTCTTAAAAGGGAATGTCTTCAAGTGAAGAATTTAATAGCAATAAACCTGAAAGGGAGGAGTAGGGGCTGGCAAATTGCAAAACACATGAAACTTCACTATTATGAGCTTAAATCACTCAGTAATCCAACTGGCCAGAATCTAAATAAAGGCAGGAATATTAGCTGTTCAACCTAGGGCCTAGAGTTGCCCAAAGACACTCCTCCCTCAGGAGGGAGAAGAGTGGAACCCATCATGGACCAAGATCATTTTCTCCTGCGGAAACACCATGTTCTCTCTAGAATAAGTTGCATGTTGTCCCAACATTTTTTATTTGGTTACTAGCGCAAGAGCGGTGTATATTCGATCTCTCTGAAGAGTTTGGTTTTTGCTGAGTGGTTAATACCTCTGTGTGTCTTGTTGAGATGTGACAGAAATGCCATATTCTGAGCACAGTAGTGGCTGGGGAGAGGGCAGCCCCAAAGGTTTAGGGAGGATACTCTGATTCCAGGATTTGGGACCTTTGGACAGCACTGTGACTGTGGTATCTCTGGGGTTTTAATATGTTTGGGTCCTGGGGCCCTATAAAGCATCTTGGAATGGGTAATCACCTACTTGGTGTTTTTGCAGAGTTGCCAGTAAACTCCTCTTGTCCCTCCATAAATCTCTACTGGCTGAATCTGTAATTCTAGCTTCTCATCTTCATTCTTATAACTCGTGGCTTTGGAACCAGTGACAATGCATGTGGGCCTGGCTCTTGATAGAAAGCTCTTTTACTGGTCCTTCACTACAGAGTAAATGTGCTTCAGAACAATCAGTCCTCCACTCCGTAAACTCTGAATTTGAAAGTACATATTGAGTTTTGTCAGGTACCAGGTTAGGCACTTGAGGAAATGTGGAAAGCCAAAGAGATATAACTCCTGACTTCTTAGAACTTTTTGATTTTAATGACTCTTAAGTTTTCAAAACTGGGGTTGGTAAACTAGAGCCCTTGGTTCAAATCCAGAGGGCTGCTCTTTTTTTTTTTTTTTCTTTTTGGTAAATGAAGTTTTACTGGAACATAGGCACACAGTCCTTCATTTATGTATTTTTGTTTTATTTATGGCTGTTTTTGAACTATAATCGCAGAGTTCAGGTTGTCCTGACAGAAATCACATAACCTGCAAAACCTAAAATATTTATAGAATATTTGACCCTTTCTAGAAAAATCTAGCCCATTCCTATTTTAAAATTCTAGGTATTAGAGTCCCATTCTTAGATTTTTTTTTTCATTCTTAGATATTTTAAATCAGTAGAGCCACAGGCATGTACCTGCAGGCAGGCACAGACCTCTGCTCTACCCATTCTTCCCATGAAGGGTCTCTCTTAGCTCCATACAGGTGCCTTTGGTTTTTCCTTTAGCAGTTTCTCCTCTACTGTCCTCTTCTTTCTAGGGCAGGTGTGGATGTTCCAGTCATCACAGTGTCTGTCCTCTGCAGTTCTCCAATGTCATTTCATCTTGCAACTTCTTCCTCCCCCCTGGTATTAACTATTCTTTGATGATCCGGAAATCTGCATTTTCACCTCTGGTTCATCTCCTCGATTCCTCCCTATATTTCCAGTTGCCTAGATCATAGGGCTCTCTTTACTCAAACTCAGTATGTCTGAAACCAAATTCATCATCATTTCCTCCAAGCCAGCTTAGCCTCTGGACTTGGTGATTTTCTCTTATTGAGAGTATCAGTCTTTCTCTCTGACATCTCAGTCATTAATAATAATGGTCATATTTCTTTCAGATCTTACCTCTTGGTCATAAAAAGCAAATCTAGTTGAAATCAGGACCTAAGGGCAAATAACAAAGGGTGGAGGTTTATGAAAAGTTCACAAAGCTTACCTGATGTATAGACTTTCTTATTTTCCTATGGGAGAGGTAAGAAAAGGAAAGAAATTTACCAGGATCAGGTACCTGCAATGGGTCAGGCACTATGCCAGCCACCTTTTTTATGTAACATACAAAACACTCTGATTAATGCTGTAAGTATTTCTATCATTTTACAGATGAGAAAGCTGAGTCTCACAGATTATCCTTGCAAATGTCACACAGCTAGTGCATGGTGGTACTGGTAGCTTGATATAAGTTTTGAATATGATTTCCCATCCTCTTAAAGTATAGCAAATTGAGCTTCCACTCCTGAAAAATATCTTGGGATTTTATTGAATTGATGTTGGCTAAATTTCCTTTTTTAAGATATATCAGTCAACTGACTATGATATAATCAAGTAAGATTGACTATAGTCAGTATCTGTTCCTCTCTTGCTCCCCACTAAAAGGTAATAATGATGATGGTAACACTAACAACAGTTGACACTTAGAGAATGATACACTGTGTGCTATACCCTACCTAGCACACCGCATGGATATTTGATTTTTGTCTTCACTCCTACCCTGTCATCCTGACTCTTTTGTTATCTCCACTCGACACATAAGGACACTGACGTGTAGAGTGATTTTAATACCTTGCATACAATCACACAGCTACTAAGTGGTTCACACACAGGCAGTTAGACTGCAAAGTTCTTAAGCTTATTGTCTGTAACCGATGGCATGCTGTTACATATTTATCAACTGCCACTATTTTGTGTGATGGTGGAGGGGTGGGGAATTTGTAGCATTTCCCAATTTCTGTGGTGTAAATATCCCCAAGCTGGCTGATTTCAAACTATGTTACTGTGTTGCATCACTGCCTCACAGTATACTTGCTTCATGGTATAGGAATAATTATAGCAATGGGCCTTGTGATTCTGTGTTGACCTGCTCTGCACAGAACCAGATATAGGTACTTTAGTGCATTAGGAAAATTCATTCATTATGCCCAAACGGTTGAAATATTGGTGAAACAGTGCCAAGAGGTTAGAGTGGATAAGAATATTGTAAACTGGGGTGGGGGGGTGGCTTAATATTACAGTGAATGATGAGAGACATTCCAAGAAGTTGAAAGGGTATCCTGGTGCAAAGTCATGAGCAAATGGGAAATGTTTGGGAGGTAGCGAGATCACATTGACTCATCTGGAGCAGAGAGTAGCTTGGGAAGAAGAGTCTAGAAACATTGTTCAAATCATTTAGCCTTTAGTGGGTGGACAGTGGAGATTTCAGCCACTGGTTTCGAGTCTTGAAGGAAATAGTGCCTCAGACACCCAAGACAGTCAGTACCCAGGAATACTGGCATTTAATATTTTTCTGTAGATCATTCTGTGTACTGAGATTTGTAACATTGTTTTCAACCCAAATCCTCATCACAATAGGATTGCTTTTTATGAAGATTTGAATGATACACATTTGAAATTAGCTTAATCAAAAAAAAATTTTAGAGACTCAATGCCCCAAGTTTGATATAAGATATAGCCCAGAATTTTAAAAAATGCAACCTCAAAACTTCAAGGCTGTCAACCCACAGAAAGTGTATACCATGTTAATGTCCTATCTTGTGGGCATAGCTCTTGAGCTGTTGAAATGGAGAAAACTCATTCTCCTTTGTTGGAATTGTGTATCCCTGGTTTCTGTGCACTGAATATTCTGCAAATGATGTAACACTTAGGTTGTAACAGCAGGGATTTTTAAAATACATGGTCTTTATTATATGAAATAACTTTGTCATCTATGTGGCATTATTTATCTGAGCAGTGGAAAATATATCCATAGAATTAGTAGCCCGGGTCTACAAGTTGAATTTGATAAATCAGTAATGATATGAGATTGTTTTGCTAGAGGAATAAACATAACGAGAGATAATGCTAACATGAGTGATAATGCTAAAACAAAACAAAAATGGAATTAGAAAAAATGAACTCATTGTTGCATTTATATTCTGAAAAAATAAATGTAATCCTTCCATATTTGAGTGAAGTGTGATTATGATTATGATTAAGTTATATAATAAAATTTAATTTTGAACAGTAGAATTATGGGTTATGTGAAGGCCTAGGGATGCGTGCCTCCCATATGTGCCCACCATACACATTTGAGTGTTGGATTGCAATGGCTCCCCTAACAGATACCAATCTGTTAAAGATTTTGCCATCTTTCTCACAGTTTCCTTTTCTGCAGCGTAAGGATGAGGAACTTATAAGTGTGTACCTCTATAACACTTGCAAATAAAATGCAGATGTCTATAATGGAAATGTCTGTGGACTTAGTCCATTCGTTTGCCACCTAAAATATCTTTCTGGCATAGATCATCTAATATAAAACTATCCACAGTGTGATGTAGGAAAAATGTTAGGGTTTGAAGCTGATAGCCAGGACAGAATTCTTGAGACATCTTTGGTGCAAAAGGCGATTTTATTAAATCACAGGGGCAGGACCTGTGGGCAGAAAGAGCTGCAATGGGATCAAGAGGAGTGTCCCATTATACGCTTTTTTCAAATTAGGAGGGTGTTAGGGATCACATAAGTCTCTAAGGAATTTGGAATCAAGGTTTCTAGGACTTTGAGTACACTAGATATTGTTGGGAAAAGGTCATTTTTTAAATTAACATATAATATATTCTATGCTTCAGGTCTGTGAATCATCATGCACAGTTCACAGCACTCGCCATAACACATACCCTCTCTAATGTCCATCACCCAGCCACCCTATACCAACCCCAACCCCCCAGCAACCTCTTGTTTATGTCTGAGATTGAGAATCTCTTATGCTTTTTCTCCCTCCCCAGTCCCATCTTGTTTCATTTTTTTCCCTCCCTTCTCCCCATGAGCCCCTGCCCTATCTCCCAAATTTCTCCTATCAGAAAGATCATATGATAATTGTCTTCTCTGACTGACTTATCTTGCTCAGCATAATATCCTCCATTTCCAGCCACACTGTTGCAAAAGGAAAGGTTTCATTTCTTGATGGCTGCATAGTATTCCATTGTATATATATACCACCTCTTCTTTATCTATTCATCTGTTGATGGACATCTAGGTTCTTCCCATGGTTTGGCTATTATGGACATTGCTGCTACAAACTTTTGGGTGCACATGGCCCTTCAGATCACTACATTTGTATCTTTAGGGAAATACCAAGTAGTGTGGTATTTAATTTAATTTTATTTATTTTATTTAATTTATTTAATTTAGTGCTGGGTCATAAGGTAACTCTATTTTCAACTTTTTTGAGGATCCTCCGTATTGTTTTCCAGAGTGGTTGCACTAGCTTGTATTCCCACCAATAGTGTAGGAAGGTTTCGCTTTCTCCTCATCCTCACCAATACCTGTCGTTTCCTGACTTGTTAATTTTAATCGTTTTGACTGGTGTGAAGTGGTATCTCAGTGTGGGTTTGATTTGTATTTCCCTGATACCGACTTATGTTGAGTATTTTTTCATGTGTCTGTTGCCCATTTGGATGTCTTTTTTGCAGAAGTGTCTGTTCATGTCTTCTTCCCATTTCTTGATTGGTTTATTTGCTTTTTGGGGGTTGAGTTTGATAAGTTCTTTATAAATTTTGGATACTAGCACTTCATCTAATATGTCATTTGCAAATATCTTCTCCCATTCTATCAGCTGTCTTTTGCTTTTATTGACTGTTTCCTTGGCAGTGCAAAAGTGTATGATCTTGATGAAATCCCAGTCGTTCATTTTTTGCCCTTGCTTCTCTTGCCTTTGGCGATGTTTCTAGGAAGGAGTTGCTACAGTTGAGGTTGAAAAGGTTGCTGCCAGTGTTCTTCTCAAGGATTTTGATGGATTCCTGTCTCACAGTGAGGTCTTTCATCCATTTTGAGTCTTTTTGTGTGTGGTGTAAGGAAATGGTCCAGTTTCATTCTTCTGCATGTGGCTGTCCAATTTTCTAAACACCATTTGTTGAAGGGACTGTCTTTTTTCCTGCTTTGTCCAAGGTTAGGTGACCAGAACTGAGAGTCTATTTCTGGGCTCTCTATTCTGTTCCATTAATCTATGTGTCTGTTTTTGTGCCAATACCATACTCTCTTGATGATTATAGCTTTGTAATAGAGCTTAAAGTCTGGAATTGTGATGCCACCAACTTTGGTTTCCTCTTTCAACATTCCTCTGGCTATTTGTGGTCTTTGCTGGTTCCATATAAATTTTAGGATTATTTATTCCATTTCTTTGAAAAAATTTGATGGTATTTTGATAAGGATTGCATTAAATGTGTAGATTGCTTTAGGTAGCATAGACATTTTCACAATATTTGTTCTTCCAATCCATGAGCATGGAACGTTTTTCCATTTCTTTGTGTCTTCCTCAATATCTTTCATGAGTACTTTATAGTTTTCTGAGTACAAATTCTTTGCCTCTTTGGTTAGGTTTATTCCTAGGTATCTTATGGTTTTGGGTATTGTAAATGGGATTGACTCTTTAATTTCTCTTTCTTCTGTCTTGCTGTTGGTGTATAGAATTGCAACTGATCCCTGTGCATTGATTTTTACATCCTGACACTTTTCACTGAATTTCTGTATGAGTTCTAGCAGTTTTGGAGTGGAATCTTTTGGGTTTTCTAATAAAGTATCCCATCATCTGCAAAGGGTGAGAGTTTGACTTCTTCCTTGCTGATTTGGATGCCTTTAATTTCTTTTTATTGTCTGATTGCTGAGGCTAGGACTTGTAGTACTATGTTGAATAGCAGTGGTGATAGTGGACATCCCTGCCATGTTCCTCACCTGGGGGGGAAAGTTCTCAGTTTTCCCCCACTGAGAATGATATTCACTGTGGGTTTTTCATAGATGGCTTTTGTGACGTTGAGGTATGTCCCCTTTAACCCTACACTGTGAAGAGTTTTGATCAAGAAAAGATGCTGTACTTTGTCAAATGCTTTTCAGCATCTATTGAGAGTATCATATGGTTCTTTTTTCTTTTATTAATGTATAGCATTGATTGATTTGCAGATGTTGAAACAACTTTGCAGCCCAAGAATAAATCCCACCTGATCAGGGTGAATAATGCTTTTTTTTTTTTTTTTTTTTTTTTTTAAATTTATTTATTTGACAGAGAGAGATCACAAGTAGATAGAGAGGCAGCCAGAGAGAGAGAGAGAGAGGGAAGCAGGCTCCCTGCTGAGCAGAGAGCCTGATGCGGGACTCGATCCCAGGACCCTGAGATCATGACCTGAGCTGAAGGCAGCGGCTTAACCCACTGAGCCACCCAGGCGCCCCTGAATAATGCTTTTAATGTACTGTTGGAGCCTATTGGTTAGTATTTAGGTGAGAATTTTTGCATCCATGTTTATCAAGGATGTTGGTCTGTGATTCTCCTTTGTGATGGACTCTTTGTCTGGTTATGGGATCAAGGTAATGCTGGCCTCATAAATGAGTTTGGAAGTTTCCCTTCCATTTCTATTTTGTGGAACAGTTTCAGGAGAATAAGTATTAATTCTTCTTTAAATGTTTGGTAGAATTTCACTGGGAAGCTCTCTGGCCCTGGGCTCTTGTTTGTTGGGAGATTTTTGATAACTGCTTTAATCTCCTTACTGGTTTTGGATCTGTGCATGTTTTCTATTTCTTTCTGGTTCAGTCTTGGTAGTTTATATTTCTCTAGGAATGCATCCATTTCTTCCACATTGTCAAATTTGCTGGCATATAGTTGCTCATAATATGTTCTTATAATTGTTTGTATTTCTTTGGTGTTGGTTGTGATCTCTCCTCTTTCATTCATGAGTTTATTAATTTGGGTCCCTTCTCTCTTTTTGATAACTCTGGCCAGGGGTTTATCAATTTATTAATGCATTCAAAGAATAAACTCTTAGTTTCATTGATCTGTTATACTGTTCTTTTGATTTCTGTGATGTCCATCTGGTCCAGTGTGTCATTTAAAGCTTTTATTTCTTTGTTGATATTTTGCTTGGCTGGTCTGTCCATTTCAGTGAGGGCATTGTTAAAGTTTCCCACTATTGTATTATTGTCGATGTGTTTCTTTGATTTTGTTGGTAATTGACTTATATAATTTGCTGCTCCCATGTTAGAGGCATAAGTATTTAAAATTGTTAGATCTTGTTAGACCCTTTAAGTATGATATAATATCCTTCCTCATCTCTTATTTTAGTCTTGGGCTCAAAATCTAATTTATCCGATATAAGGATTGCCACCCCAGCTTTCTTTTGATGTCCCCTAGCATGGTAAAGTGTTTTCTACCACCTCACTGTCTTACAGACAGCATATCGATGGGTCTTGTTTTCTATTCTTTCTGATACCCTATGTCTTTTGATTTGGGCATTTAGCCCATTTACATTCAGGGTAACTATTGAAAAATATGAATTTAGTGCCATTGTATTGTCTGTAAGGTGACTGTTACTCTATATTGTCTCTATTCCTTTCTGCTCTGTTACTTTTAGGCTATCTCTTTGCTTAGAGGATCCTTTTCAAGATTTTCTGTAGGGCTCCTTTGGTGTTTGCCAATTTGTTTAGTTTTTGGTTTTCCTGGAAGTTTTTTATTCTCCTTTTATTTTCAATGACAGCCTAGCTGGATATAGTATTCTTTGCTGTGTATTTTTCTCATTTATTGCACTGAATATATCATGGCAGTCCTTTCTGGCCTGCCAAGTCTCTGTGTATAGGTCTGCGGCCAATCTAATATTTCTCCTGTTGTATGTTACAGACCTCTTGTCTCTAGCCACTTTCAGGATTTTCTGTTTGTCTCTGAGACTTGTAAGTTTTACTATTAGATGTCAGGTTGTAGACCAATTTTTATTGACTTTGAGGGGGTTTCTCTGTGCTTCCTGGATTTTGATGCTTGTTCCCTTCACCAAATTAGGGAAATTTTCTGCCATTACTTGCTCTAATATACTTTCTGCCCCTCTTTCTTCTTCTTCTGGGATCCCAAATATTTTAATATTCTTTCATCTTATGTTATCACTTATCTCAAATTCTCCCTTCATGGTCCAGTAGTCATTTGTCTCTCTTTTGCTCAGTGTCTTTATTCTCCATCATTAGGTCTTCTATATCATTAATTCTCTCTTCTGCCTCATTTATCCTAGCAGTAAGAGTCTCCATTTTTTATTGCACCTCATTAATAGCTTTTTTTCCCCCTACCTGGTTATTTTAGTTCTTTTATTTCTCCAGAAAGGGATTCTCTAGTATCTTCAATGCTTTTTTTGAGACTGGCTAGCACCTTGATAATTGTCATTCTGAACTCTAGTTCTGACATCTTACTAATGTCCGTATTGATTAGGTTCCTAGCCGTTGATACTGCCTCTTGTTTTTGGTTTTGATTTTGGATTTAGTTTTTGGTTTTTGGGTTTTTTGTTTTTGTTTTTGTTTTTTTTTTTTTTTTTTGTGGTGAGTTTTCTGCTTTGTCATTTTATTCAGGTAAGACTAGATAAATGAGAGAAAAAATACTAGAAGGGTAGTCATGACCCCAGGAAAATATACACTAACCAAATCAGAAGAGACCCAAAACTGAGGGGAGGAGAGAGGACAAAAGAAAGGACAAAACCAAACAAATATATATATATATATTTGTTGAGAGAGAGAGAGAATGAATTAGACTGGTGAATAGAACGGAGACACACATTGATTTTTGGGTTTATTTTGGTCTGTTAGAAGAAACTGCCTCCCAAAATTTTAAAGAAAGAAAAATTTATGTATATACAAAAATAAGGGTAAACATGATGAAGGGATGAAATATGACTATAAAGATGAAAATTTTAAAAGGTTCTAAAAGAGGAACTGAACGAAGTTGGTTGAACAAGGAAGGAAAAAAAAAAAGAGGAAAGAATGTGATTCAGGCTGGAGAGTAGAACAAAGCCATGTACTAGATTAAGGTTTATTTTGATCTGTTAGAAGAAATTGTATCCCAAAATTTTAAAAAAGAAAAACCTATATGTATACAAAAAATAAGGTTAAATACAATGAAGGGATAGAATATAACAATTAAAGAATTTTTAGAAAGGTATTTTTAAGATAAAATAATTTAAAAAATTATTTTTTAAAATAGGAAAGAGGAAATATTTTTGAAAAATAGAATAAGAAAAAAATTTAAAAATTTAACTTTAAAAGACTAAAGAATCATGGGAAAAGAGCCATGAATTCTATGTGTTGCATTCCACTAGCTCTGGAATTCTGCAGTTCTCATTGATGAGTGAACTTGGTCTTGGCTGGATGTTCTTGCTGATCTTCTGAGGGGCCTGTTGCCATGATTCTCAAATGTCTTTGCCCAAGGCAGAATTGCATCACACTTGCCAGTGGCCAGGCTAAGTAATCTGCTTGGGTTCACTCTCAGTAGCTTTTTTCCCTGAACACTTTCCGTACAGCTTTGGAGGACAAGAATGAAAATGGCAGCCACCAAGTCCTGGCCCAGAGGATCCAAGAGCTCAGGGCCCCACTCCTGAGTGCACTCTCAGAGAAAAGCTGTCAATCACTCCCGTCTACCTGGTCTCTGGCTGTGCTCCAAGCTCACTCAGCCTGTGACTGAGCATTTCTGTCTCTGGCACACAGCCCCGTTTGGAGTCTCCAAACCCAGCAGATTCCTTCAGTGCACACCCATGCCACTCCTACCAGAGGAGAAAGGAGGGGGTCTCCTTGGACCTGCTGCTTGTGGGGTCCCTGCTCAAAGAGCAGTCTATCTTCCCATATTTCTCCTCGATTCACTTCTCCACATGTCCTACCTTCCAGAAGGTGATCACTTTTCTGTTCCTAGAATTGCTGCTCTTCTTCTCTTTAATCTCCTTTTGAGTTTGTAGGTGTTCAGAATGGTTTGATAAGCCTTTTGCCCTTAGGACATTGTCAGCATTGAGGCAATTGAGTCCCTAGAGGAATGTCACTCTGCCTGTTTCAAGGACTTGTCAATAGGCTCTAGGTAGTAAGGAAACTTAATAATTTTTCTTCTGCCTTTGTTTCCCACATCACAATGGGCCAGGGAAGAGTTGGGATTCACACTGAGTTTGCAAGCACCTGCTAATCAGTTCATGGCTCATTCACCTATAGTGTTTCATTCTGGGAAGAGATCCTTGAACAGCAGGGCATTATAAGCCATTCTCTTCCTCTTGTAATTCCTGGCATTCTTTAACTATTAAATATATATTGCCCCGGCTTGTTAAAAACCATAAAATCCAAAGAAACACCATTTCTCCAGACTGAGTGATGGCCTTTTAGAGGGCAATGGTCCTGTCACTTCTACATTTTTGGATCTGTCCCAGAATGTAGCACTCTAGTACCTTCTCAAACACTGAGCACCTGGTGTTCTTCTCTATTAGTTGTAATTTCCCAGATAGAAGAGAAATGCTTACTGGTGTTTTTACTTCTTCACTTAAAACAAACAAACAAACAAAAAAACTATTCTTTTAATAAGCATTTGAATGAATAAGCATTTGAATGAAAGGGTGCTGGCTCACTCAGTGACTAACCGTGATATAGACATCTAAACTCTCTAGACCCGTTTATGCATTTGTAAAATAAGGTGGTAAGACTAGCTATTGCATCCGAGGAAAGTTGGTCTCTAGAGATGCCCTGTGGAGCTCCATCTGCGCAACATTTTCATGAGCCAGGAGGGTGTGGAAGGCGTACTAATCAACATTGCAGAGAACTTGGAGCTGGAAGGCATGGTTACTGTTTGATTGACAAAAGCCATAGACAAAAAGACTGTGGCAGCTTGGAGCAATGGGCTACAGTCCAAAGGTGAATTTTTCCTCTGAATGGCACGCCTTCCGTAGTGATGTAAAACATGTAAAGACAAGACAGGAAGGCTGCAGCTTCAAAACAGTACCTGTAAGTAAGACTTTGGAGAAGTAGGCTACAAGGTTGTATATGATATGGCTTCAATAAAAAAAGCTTAACTTTTGTGAGCACAGATCAAGGACGTGGGGTATGTTCAGATGAAGTCAGTTAATCTCTCTGAAACAGGGCTTCATCTCTAAGGTAGGGATAGTCATAATAAGTACAGTTCAGAAATGTCTCCTGTGAATCTTAAGAACTGTGCTAAGTGCTTTGCCTGGCACATCTCAGTAATCTTCATAAAAGCTCAATGAGAGTTAGGTATTAACAGAATACCTGTTTTATAGATGAAGAAATTGCTACATAGATTACATAGATCATTGTCCAAGGCCTCACACAGGTAGGCAGAGGTAGAGCCAAATGCAGCTCCTTCTGACCCCAAAGCTCAAGCTATAAAGTGTTATTTTCTATTGCTTCCTTCCATACTGTTTAAGGGGCACAGGGCTAATTGTGCCCACATAAATCCTAGCACAGTGCCTTGTGTGAAGGCATATAGTAAATGCTAATATCCTTCCCTTTTGCTCTTTTTCCCTTCTGTCCTGTGCCTTAATGGCTGAGGCCCAACCCAACCCAGCATGTAATTCTGGGGGTTATTCTGAGACTTCAAGGCTAGACCCTCTTCACAGTGGAATAATCATTCCATGACTTTGCCTACCTAGTTTTGTTTTCCTTCCTTTGTCCCATATAAATCTTTTACATTCAGCTGCAGTAGAGGCCATTTAATTACTCATCATCAGGGGCACCTGGGTGGCTCCATCATTAAGCGTCTGCCTTTGGCTCAGGTCATGATCCCAGGGTCCTGGGATGGAGCCCCATATCAGGCTCCCTGCTTGGCAGTGATGGGGTCCGTGATCAAAGGAGCAAGACTGATACAAAGTGAAGGTCAAGCAAAGCTTTATTTTGCACCAGCACTGAGAATCAAACCGACTGGCTGGGGCCATCTCTTACGGAGAGAGCAACGACCCCCAGCCTTACAGGCTAGCTTTTATAGAGCAAAAGGCCATGTGGTTGAGCCTGGCCAATGAGATTGTAACACAACAGAGAAAGTTGTATAGTCATGTTAGGTCACATGCAGGTGGCCAATTGAATTACAATTTACCCTATAGTAACAGTTTGAACTAGCCTATCACTCTAGTCAGAATTAGCTCCCAAAAGGTGGGATTTACATTCTTTGGTGGCTAGGGAGATAGTAGGTGCACTTTACTGATTGGATACCTCCACCTGGCCTGACTCGTCTTTGCATCTGGGCTCTGTTATATCTGCCTGGCCTGACATGTCCTGGTATCTGGGCTCTTTTATCAGGGACTGGTCAGCCATATTTTACTGGTTTCCCAGACTTGTTTCTAAGTAAGTTCCTCTGGGGGGAGGGGGACAGAGTCAATCTAAGTTCACTGCATAAACAACAAGATGGCTGTTTTATGGAGATGGGGTCTCTCTGGCTAAGTAGGCCCTTACAGGCGGGAAGCATGCTTTTCCCTCTCCTACTCCCCCTGCTTGTGTTCTCTCTCTCTTGCTGTGTCTCTTTGTCAAATAAATAAAATCTTCTAAAAAAAAAAAATTACTCGTCATCAGCAGCAGTGCTCACCTCAGCCTCATTCGTACTCAGGGCTTGCTGAGGTGTTTGGAAGGTTTGAATTTGTGTCACTGAAAACATTCCCTGGAGAAGGAATGCTAACAGACAAGTAAACAACCTGAGGAGAAAATAATTCATTTTTAATGCCACAGCAGAGACTCAGGTTGAGCCATCAAGCAGCATTCATGTCCTTGAAGAGGAGATCTGCTTGGGTCTGAGGGGCATGTGTCTTTTTAAGAATTTGTGGCACTACTTATTTTATAGAATTGACAAAATTGGTTTTGTCAGAAACGTGTATTACCCAAATGCCTGAGACACACATAGTTACCAGCAGCTTGATTCTCCCAGAGAGGCAGAAATCGCACTTTCTACTTACTCTTGTTTTAAAAAAAAAAAAAAAAAGTCACAGTCACAGATTGGGTCTGAATCCTGAATCAGTTGTGTTAACACTAACAGAGGTAAGCAAGTATTTGAGGTGTGGCTACACAATAGCCACTCCCTGTTGGAAATATGAGTAGAGCCAAATTTTCTCCAATAGCAGTGGGTTTGCCTTTACCAATTGCGCCCAAGATTGTTCTCTGGATTCAAACCTGGGAATAGATCTGTTGAAATCCCTTAGAAGACCGTGAGTTTCATGACTTGCCAGCTCAGAGGGTGAAAAAAAAAAATGATCTCATTCCCAAACATGGAAAACAAAACAAAACAAAACAAAAAACCCTAACTAAATTCACGTAAAGAAAATGAATTTGAAAAAAATAAAAAATAACCACGTGGTAAAGCAAACAACTATGCCATTATATGTGCCGTTGACCCTTGAACAATATGGGTTTGAACCGCATATGTCCACTTACATGCAGGTTTTTACAGTGGACTGCTGTGAATATATTATCTCTTCTTTATGATTTTCTTAATAATCTTTTCTCTAGCTTACTTCATGGTAAGAATCCAGCATATAATATATATAATGTAAAATATATGTTAATCGACTTTGTTATCAGTAAGACTTCTGGTCAACAGTAGGCTTTAGTAATTAAGCTTTGGGGAGTCACTGTTTAGGTACAGATTTTCCACTCTGCAGGAAGCTGGTGTCCCTAACCCCCTGCATTGTTCAAGGGCCAACAGTATATTAAAAAGACGAGAGGGAGGAAAACTGCAAACTCTTAGCAAGGGTTTTCCTTATGTTCGGAAATGATACATAGCTGAAATTTATTCCCCATATTTTTATTTTCTGAATTTTCTACAATAATAAGAATCTCTTTTATAATCACAAAGCACAAGTGTATTTTGAAAAAGAACTTTCTATTGTGACAGCAATAAGACAGTCCAGAGTATGTTTACCTGCATAGGGCCAGGGAAGTGGCCACAAAGGACCCAGGTGAATTAGATGTCTGCTTTGTCCCCTCTGACCCAGCACTGTCCTTGGAGCAGGAGCAAGATGTTACAAGGATGACTGTGGTTGTATATGCAAAGTCACTTGCCAAAAGATATTTAGGAGTGAAGATTTATTTTTCTTGAATTCTCTGGAGGATATAAAACATGGCCAAGGAAATTTATTAACATTGACCCTGCTTTTTTGAGACAAATCATGGAAATTTTTACGGAAGAAGACTTGTAGGTTTAAAGGAGATAAACTAACATTTACTTTATAGTATCTCTAGTTTGCATGATGTTAGAGATGAATTGCTGAGATTTTGCTCTCATTATAAATGAGTGTTTAACAAACAGGTGTTAAATCTTCATGTTCACTTACTACACTACTCAGTATGTGGATTGCAAAAAAAAACAAAGACCCTTCTTGTGGTTTCTCATAAATGGGTTTGAGAAGTCGAAGAAACCTGAAGAAAATGATATTGCAGTAGGATAGTTGTTATATGGGGGGTGTGCACAAGGAAGGAGTATGGAATTGGCACAGAGGGGGGTCACAGAGGACTATAAACTGTTCTCTCTCATTTGCTCTCTCAGGCTAGTTAACTAATACAGTATTTTTATATTCCTGAATACAACAGGAAAGAGCTTCCTACCAGCCAAACACTGTTCTGTTTTTAACATGAAATATTTGTCTATTACACTCCCCTCCCCATAAAAGCCGGGGAGGGGGCATCTTGTGCTTTTCTGTCCGCATTTTATGGCTGAGGAAATTGGATATAAAAACATTTAGTCATTTGCTTAAAATCACTGAGCTGGTAGGTGGTAAAACTGGGACTCTGATCAGGTCTTTGTCCAGAGTCTACTGTGGCCCCTGTCCTATCTTCCTCCCAGTGGAGAAATGAAGTTTATAGATGACAAGTGGCCATTCCAGGCCTCTCTAAGACCTGGTGTTTATCCTTCTAAATTCAATCTGGTGAAGCAAAGAGAGTGAGTCATGAACCCTCTTTCTCCTTTGACACATGGAATGTTTGCAGTTGGGAGAGAAAAATAATATATCTGTTAGAGATTGTTAAATTCCTGAAATTTTTTTTTTTATTTTTAACTTTATTAAGTTTTGTAAATAGACCAGAAAATAAAAAGGGGAGAAAGAAAGAAAGAACGAAAGAAAGAACGAACTTTTAAAAATCTTTTGGGCCTAATGACAAATCTTGCCACTAGAAGCTGATAGAGCATTTCCCAGGTTTCTGTCCTAATGCAATGGGAGGGAATCAATGTCCTTATGTTCTTACTCATGGGCTGTTAGTTGCCTTTTAAGGTCCCCAGCACATAAGTCATGAGAAGGTGGCGCTTGCTTTCTTTTTCTTCCATGACCTGTCTCTGGCCTGTCATGTGAATTTCAGGCTTCTCGGCCTGGTATTCGTGTAGTCTGCCCCAGATCCTTTGCCACCTCAATTCTAACTTCTCCCACCCTATGCCTTATACCCTCCTGTCACTCTGGCTTTCTTTCTTTCTTTTTTTTTTTTTTTAAAGATTTTATTTATTTATTTGACAGATAGAGATCACAAGTAGCGAGAGAGGCAGGCAGAGAGTGAGAGAGGAGGAAGCAGGCTCCCCGCCAAGCAGAGAGCCCGATGCGGGGCTCGATCCCAGGACCCTGGGATCATGACCTGAGTGAAAGGCAGAGGCTTTAACCCACTGAGCCACCCAGGTGCCCCTCACTCTGGCTTTCTTAATGCCTTTTGCAGGTATGTCCACATAGCCAAGTCTTATCCATCTTTTAAGGTCTTGCTCAGTTACTAATCTCTTCCTTGACCCCAAAGAAAGTTTTCCTTGGAAAGTTTTCTTGTAAGGATTAATATACTGACAAAATCTCACCTCTGAATCACAAAGATGCTGGTGAATATATTTAAGGTGAGGGGCTAAAAAATTTCTTCATGTAAAATGAGAAAAATAGCTCTCAAAATTGTGCATTCACTGTGGTGTTGACATGATAGAAATGTACGTACAGATCACAAGAGATCACAAGAGAACCCAGGAAGACAGAGGCCATCACAGTGGTGAGGTGGTGAGATATATTATTTATTATTTATTTATTATCAATATTATTCATGTGTTAAAAAAAAAACCTGTCATTTTATGATATTCCTTAATACTTCTATGCATGTTTCTTTTTAACCTGCAGTATTATTCATTCCTTCCTCTAGGGGACCTCTCTCCTTTTGCCTGCCTGGCATTTATTTTTCCTTCTGATAAGAACATCTCCCTTTGCCTTTGTGTGAGGTCCTTTCAATTCCATGAGGAGGACTACTAGCCTGTCTCTAGCCCAGGGACAGGTATGTGACTCAGCTCTAGCCCCAGTCAGTGTATGGATTCCACTGGCCTCTGTATTTGGTTCAGGGATATAATTCAAGTGGGTTTGGCAATACTGAGTTCTAATAGTTTCCATGGAACAAGTGGGAAAGAGAAGATCCATTTTCTCAAACTCTCCCACCCCCCCAACTCAGAAACTTTTAAACTTGTAAATATATGAGCCAGAAGCAATCCGTGCTCTATCTTCTGACCGCCACCACAAGAAAGCAGTAAGGAAGGACTACTAATGGATCTAAGGAAAGACCTGAGTCCGTGAGTCTGTAAGTCTTTATGATTCATGTTGTTAAACCTTGAAAGACAAGCTGATCCAATTTGATGGGCCTGAGTAGAGATACTGTAGCCTTGTTCATTACCTCCAAAAAACTTGACCAAGTATCCACATTAAACTTGAAGATGGAAAGTCTGTTGTTGGACAGGGATTGTGGATGTTTTCCCCAGTTGGTAGAACAATTCCTTCAAACCTGATGGTTCTGCAAAATATGGCTCTATGTTCTTCATGGCAATTGGCAGTTTGTTTCTTGCTGAGTAAATGGGGCCGTCTACTTTGACTACAGACTTTTATTTTGCGGCAAGCAGAGGCCTATTTTATCTCAGGAGACGGAGATCCTAGTTTCTCCTCGTTTCACCAAGCCACTTGAAGTTAGTTGTTCAACATCACAGTATTTGTTTCTTTACTGTAAAAATGACAGGATAATGTATCATGGCTTTGGACTCCCTTCTTGCATTAGTACTCTGTGAATCTATATATATGCACTGATTTCCCTGAAGCTGACCAATGTATGGTACATGTCTGAGGGATTGTTACAGCATAATTAACTCACTTTACCACAGTGATGTCTTAAGACTGTCATTGACTCCAAGTTTAAGTTTCACTGTGGGTAGGTGATGAGGGCACAAATCCAGTCCTGGTCAATGAATGTCAGAATCAGGTTTGCTTGCAATCCTCTCTGACCTATGAATCTCTCTCTAACCTGACCCATTGATTCAAAACAGATTTGGTTGTCATCCAGCTTGGCTCATTTTGATTTGCAAAATTTAGTCTGTTTTGGTGTATCTCGGAAGCATCATTTTGACTAATTATTCAGGTTTACTGAATACTTTTACATTGCAATTTTTTTGTCTAAGCCAATACTTAAGAAAATAGTGAGGGGCCAGTTTTTTGTTTGTTTTATTTTAGTTTTGATCTATTATGGACCTAGACTTAGGAAATCATATGCTTGAATGCTGTGGCAATTCCAAATTATGATATATCTTTCTAAATGTATGGTCTCAATTTTGTACATTTTGTTTGTATATATGCATGGATCTGTTACTGAATTTTCTAATTCTGTTCTGCTGGTCTATTTGTATACCCCTGTGCTGATACTGCAGTTTTATAATGAGTGTTCATATCAGCTGACATCCGTCTCCTCTGAGCCAGGCTTTTTGGGAGTTCCAGGGCTATTTTTGGCCCTTTGTGCTTCCTTGTAAACTGTAGAATGACTATGTAAATGTTCACAAAGAATTTAATTTAACTTGCTTTCTAATAATGTGTCTTCTTATCCATGAACATAGTTTATTTTACAAGTTACTTAAACTGAATAAATTTTTATAATTTTCTCCCAAAAAATTCTTGTATATATTTATTTTTATTTGTAGGTGTTTATAAATTTACTACTATTGTAAATGATATCATTAAATATATTAGAAAATATGTTTTCTAACATTTTGTGGCTATTTTATAAGTAAGCAATTGATGATGGTGTATTAATTTATATCCAGCAGCCCTGCTAAACTCATTCTTTAAATAATTTTTCCATGATTTTTTATACAGTTATGATTTGTGAATAATAACTGTTTCTTTCCAATCCTTTTATCTGTTATTTGTTTTCTTGTCTTATTGCAAGTATATTAAAGGATTGTATTAGTTTCTTACAAGTACCACAAATTACTACATTCTAAATGGCTTAAAACAACAGGAATTTATTTTCCCACCAACTAGAGACTAGAAGTCCTTGAGTGTCAGTAGGGTCTCCCTCCGAAGACTCTAGGAAGGAAGTCTTCCTTGCGTCTTCCAATATCTGGTGACCTCAGCACGCCTTGCCTGGTGGCAGCATAACTCTAATCTCTGCTCCTATCTTCACTCGGCTTTCTTTGTGTGCCTTCCTGCATTAATGGATGATTTCTTCCCAAGGTACTTAACTAATTACATCTATAAAGACCTTATATTCAAGGGAGGTCACATTCTGAGATTCTAAGTGAAAATGAATTTTGAGGAGACACTATCAAATCCACTACCAAGATCTTAACTAGGATAAAGAATAGAAGTGGTAGTTAGCATCCTCTTGCATTCATAATTTTTAAGAAAATGCTTTTAATACATCAGAGTTACCATGGTTTATGAATTCTGAAGCACATCACATTTCAACAAGTCCAAAAGGGTCATAAGCCTTACAACCAGTGATCACTATAGTTTAATGTGTAGTAATTTTTTCTTTATTTATAGTACATCTTTTAACAAATGGTATCTTAGATTTAATAGAATGAAAGTTGTTTTGCTTTATATTTGTTTTTAATGTTAACTTTTAGCAGATTGAGAAGTTTGCTTCTGTTTTTAAGGTAGTGATGGGTTTTTGTTTTGTTTTTCCTTTACATCATGAATGGAGGTTGAGTTTTATTGAATGTTTCTTTCCCCCTTCTATTGAAATAAATACATGATCCTTCTTTACTTTGTAAATAGGGTAAATTTTACTAATAGATAATTTAACTTTTTTAAAAAGATTTTTATTTATTTATTTATTTGACAGACAGAGATCACAAGTAGGCAGGGAGGCAGGCAGAGAGAGAAGAGGAAGCAGGTTCTCCGCGGAGCAGAGAGTCCGATGTGGGGCTCGATCCCAGGACCCTGGGATCATGACCTGAGTTGAAGCAGAGGCTTTAACCCACTGAGCCACACAGGTGCCCCAGATAATTTAACTTTAAACTCACTTTGCATTCCCCACTTGACTGTACCCTGTTACCTTTTTATAGGTATTGTTGGCTTCATTTTTGCCAATTATAAAAGTATTTGTAATATGCTCATGAATGAGATTAGCCTGTAATCTTCTTTCCTCATGTTATTCAGGACTGGTTTTATCAAAATTATCCTTGGTCATGATGTATCATCCTATTAATGTGCTAATAAATTCAATTCACTAATATTTTGCTGAGGATTTTTGCATCCATGTTCATCAGGGATATATATTTGGCTTATAGTTTTCTTTTATTGTGTTACCTTCATTTGGCTTTTTTCATTTGGTGATATTGACCTCTTATGTTAAACTTGGAAGTTTCCTCTTCTATCTTTTTGAAAAACTTTAAGAGACATTAATATTAATTCCTCAAATGTTTGGTAGAAGTTGCTTGTGAAATCACCTGCTTTTCTTTGCAGGGAGGGTTTTTTGTTGTCGTTCTTGTGTTTAGTTTTTGTTTGTTTGTTTGTTTGTTTTTAGCAATCCAATCTCCTTGGTTATTGGCTTTCTCAAGATTTCTGTTTCTTCTTGAGTCAGTCTTAGTTGTATGTTTCTAGGACTTTATTTCTTCTAGGTTACTTATTTATTTACTTAAAAATTTTTCTTTATTAGTGAGATCATGTGAGGGAGAGGGAGAGGGAGAAGCAGATTCCCCATTGGGCAGGGAACCATATGCCAAGGGCTTAATCCCAGCATTCTAGGATCATGTCCTGAACCAAGGGCAGATATTTAACTGACTGAAACACCTAGGCACCCCTCTTCAGTTATGTAATTTATTGGTGTATAACAACTGAAATAGTCCATTATGATCTTTTATTTCCATGGTATCAGTTATAATATCTCCTTTTTCTTTACTGATTGCAAATCAAAACCATAATGAGATATTATCTCACACTTGTTAGGATGATTATTACCAAAAAAAGTAACAAATGTTAGCTAGGATATGAGAAAAATAAAACATTTGTACACTGTTAGTAGAAATGTAAATTCATCCAGACACTATGGAAAACCTTACAAAGTTTCCTCAAAAAGCAAAAAGAGAACTACCACATGACTCAACGATCTCACTTTTGTGTATGTATCCAAAGAAAATGAAATCAACATCTCAAAGAGATATCTGCACTCTAATGCTCATTGCAGCATTATTCTCAATAGTGCAAATATGGAACCAACCTAAACATCCATCAGTAAGTGAATAGATAAAGAGAATGGGTTAATGCATGCAATGTAATATTATTCAGCCCCCCCAAAAGAAGGAAATCCTGACATTTGAATAACATGGAAGTTATTACGTCAAGTGAAATAAGTGAGACACAGAAGAACAAATGCTACATGACAGCTCTTAGAGGAGAAATCGAAAATCGTCAGTCTCATAGGAGCAGAGAGTAGAATGGTGGTTGGCAGGGGCTAAGGGAATGAGAAAATGGACAGATACTAGCTGAATGGTACAGAGTTAGATTTATACAATATGAATAAGCCATGGAAATTCATTTACTCTACTTATATGCTGTCTACTGTACAGCATTGAGCCTATAGTTAACAATATTTTATATTTAAAAATTTGCTAAGAGGGTAGACCTTATGTTACAAAACAATGACAATAATAAGAGACTTTTGGTGGTGATGGATATATTGTATAGATTGTGGTGATGGTTTTATGTGTCTGTATTTATCTCAAAACTGATGAAGTTGTAAACATTATATACATATAGCTTTTTACATGCCAATTATACCTCAATGATTTGTTTTTTAATATTAACAAAAATAATTGTCAGTAATGTCAATAATTGTCAATAATTTCACCTTATTCTTGAAAACGTGTGTATGTCTTAGAATTATCAGTACAGGCTTTCATTAAATCTTGCTTATGGATGTACCTTTTTTGTTTTGTGAGAATGTTTAAATTCTTGTTCGGTTTTTGCAACAGATAGAGGAATGTTGAGATCATCTTTTTCTTCTCAATTCACTTTTGTTAAATTAGACTTTTCTAGAAACACGTCTATTTTGTCTGCTTTCAAATAAGATATCATAGAATTGCTCATAAGAATGGTTAGAATTCCTGCTGCGTCTCTAATTAGGCCTCCTTGGTGGCTCCTATACAAATTTTTCTTTTACTTGTTATTATTTATTTTTAGTCAGTTTAACTTTGGTTTTTCACTACTTTGTATCATAATGACCCCAAAAGGAAACCAACTCATTTTCTATTATCTCCATTTCTTTCCTTCTTTCTGTTTAGCCATTAATCCTTTATATTGTTAATATTTTTAGTTATTCTAGTGACTACCTGTGTAATTTTAAGTGATATAAATATTTTACTATTTTTTTCTCTCAAATTTTCATCTGTGCTCGCTCACTGAGAGAGGTTATTGGAGATAAAGGCCCTTCCTTTTGTTCTTAAAATTGCTCCTTACAGGTTAATGACCCTGTCAGTCAGTTAAAATGATTGCTCCTGAATGACAGTCTTTGTCCCCTTCCCCATGTCTCCCTGAAAAGTGGTCCAAATACCCTCTATGCACTGAAGGTTTCCACTTACCCAAAATCAATCTGTATGTAAGTAGAATCTCATTTTGGCAGTGCACTAGCTGTATGACTCACAGCAAGTTTTTCACCTTTGCACTTTGAGGTTACTTATTTGTGAAATGGGAATACAGACAGTCCTACAAGATTGTTGTAAGAGTAAAATTAGGTGACTGTCCTTAATGTACCTAATACTGGCCCTTCATTGCTCAGGATATGTTATTTCCCTAGCCCCCATGATAACTTTTCTTTTACACAGCATGGTACTTTTAATGTTTGAAGATAGTACCAATGACCATGTATCAGTTATCCAGAATTTTCCAACAACTTAGCACATCACCCAAGTTGAAGGAATAAATGGACAGAGGTCTTTTCTCAGCCTATGCACCTATGTTGTAGGAAGTAGAATAAAAATGAATTGATAGAAGCTTTGTGAGAATCCTAATATCTACTTTTTAAAAAAGAATAATGGTTTATCGAGAATAGAATGGTGGATACTAGGGGTTGGGAAAAAAGGGGAGATGTTGGTCAAAGAGTACAAAGTTACAGTTGTTAGTTTCGTTTTCAGGATCTAATGTAAAGTATGGTAATTATAGCTAATAATACTGTATTATATACTGGAAATTACTGAGTAGGTCTTAAATGCTCTCATCACAAAAAAAAGTGATAATTGTGTGACATGATGCACATGTTAGCTAATGTCATGGTGGTTAACTATTTTGCAATATACAAAAGAATAGTTGTCTATAATCTCTTTTGTGTCATAGACCCCTTAGGGAATAAAGTGAAAATCATGGGCCCTATCGTCCCCCGAAACCACATTTGCACAATCTTTTACACAGAATTCTATATTTCATATATCCTTCAAAGTCTACCTGTGAATTGAGGGATAGGAATCTTTCCTTCAAAAAGTACCAGTTTTCGGGGCGCCTGGGTGGCTAAGTGGGTTAAAGCCTCTGCCTTCAGCTCAGGTCATGATCCCAGGGTCCCGGGATCTAGCCTCATATCGGGCTCTCTGCTCTGCAGGGAGCCTGCTTCCTCCTCTCTCTCTGCCTGCCTCTCTGCCTAGTTGTGATTTCTCTCTGTCAAATAAATAAAATATTAAAAAAAAAAGTACCAGTTTTCTTTAAGGTTAGTTGAATGTCATATATTTGACAACACCGATATTTCTATTCCATGCAGACCAATATATCCGGAGTTAGAATATGAGTTTGAAATGGACAGATAGATTTTTTTGACATTGCTATTCTTTTTAGTATCCATCATAATGACCCCAAAAGGAAACCAGAAACAGCTTAAGCGCTTAAATCAGAATGTGAAAGCATTTCTCAACTGTTAGGATTTTCTGAAGAATGTGTCCCCTGTGAAGTCCCAGTGAATCTTACATTGAATGCATTTAAAACTTCAAAACTTTTCCCCTACCCTTTCTTTTCCTTTACATGCCAAGTTATATTGGGATGACTTTGTACAAAAGTAGCGTCTAAGGCAAGAATATGCTTACTGTGTTAGTAATAAGATAAGAGCATGATGCCCTTTATCTTTGTTTCAAGAGCAAATAAGGCTTTGTTAGGCCAAAACATTATGAGAGAATCAAGTATCATATGGTTTCACTTATTTGTGGAGCATAACAAATGACATGGAGGACATTGGGAGATGGAGAAGAGAAGGGAGTTGAGGGAAATTGGAAGGAGAAGTGAACCATGAGAGACTATGGACTCTGAAAAAGAACCTGAGGGTTTTGAAGGAGTGGGGGGGGGGGGGAGGTTGGGGGAACCACGTGGTGGGTAATAGGGAGGGCACATATTGCATGGACCACTGGGTGTTGGGCAAAAACAATAAATACTATTACGCTGAAAAACTAAATAAATAAAAATTTTTAAAAAAATCAAAAGATCGAAAGGTATTATTGCGTTGTCAATAAGAAGACAACCTCTGGTTTCAAAACCAAAATCTAATGCTTGAGCATTGCCTTGCTAGCCGGGTGACTTTAGGTTCATGGCTTAACATGTCCAAGTCTGTTTCCTCATCTGCCAAAGGGGGTTGGAAACACCTGAACTTGCAGGGTGATGTAAGCTTAAAATGAGGCTCTGTGTATTTAAAACACTTACCACATTACATAGCACATAGAAAACACTAGATATTAGCTGATACAGTTTTTGACATTGTTATTGATCATTTGACTAAGGCATCCTCAGATCTCAAGGAAATTGGTTGAGAAAAACCAAGTTGATAAGAAGATAAAAGTGTTAATGTAGGAAATATGCTTATTTTTAGATGCCTGAACAAGAAAACAGGAACACTGCATAAATGAAGTGTTATGGAAGAAAGTCAATAGGATGAAGTGATAAAAGTCACATCATTTCCTGAGGTAGATGAGACAAGAAGGGAGAAGGGTCTTTTTCCTCAAAAGTGAGTGCCAGGAGGCATTTCGGGGCAGGGTCAGCATGGATGGCCCAAGACCTGTCACCATCCATTAGTTTTTCTCAGAACTACTTGAAAAATTCCTACTGTATAATTAGAGTGGCTGTGATAAATGATTTTTAATACCTTCATCAAGATGTGTGCAGTGGTATTTTTCCAAAGATCATTTTTCTGTCATCTTAAGGGGCAAAACCAGCTAGATATATTGGAAAACATAAATGATTCACTAACTCTCAAAGGAGAGTTGAGATAAATATTTATATTGGTCATTTATCATCCATTTAATACTCAGGAGCTACATGTACTATGTTATCTTTTAACTATTCCCACTGGAGTAATTTTTCTTAGCAGCTATAGAGAAGAGGTGGTAATTGCACAGACATTTCTCCATTTTTTTTCCCTCCATTTAAATCCCACATTTGCTGAGCAACTACATCCAGTGTTTCAAGAATGTGTATTGTGTTAATTTATGCACAGTGAGCTTCTTTGCTGTTCACAGATAGATTCTGGGTCTAGTAAGCATACCAAACAGAAAACCGCCTGACCGAGAAAGAATGGCACTTTAGGAGAGTGAGAAATTAATATAGTAGAAATCATAGCATTGGGGTTATAAAAGCCACCTTTGCCCAAGATCAATTATAGATTGAGATAGGCTATAATGGAATGCATACTTACAGGACACCTACAGTGTACTACAGAAAAAGCACATAGTGAAACATTGTCCTTATGTTCAAGTGGGCTATAGTCTAATCAGGGTAAAAAGCTTATAAAGTATGTGAAGTGATAGATAGATGCACAGTAAATAGCTGAAATAGGAAGAACTCCGTTGTCCAGGGGTGGTCACAAAAGTTTCGTAGAGAAGGAGAAACCCAGAAATGTCATTCTCTACACGATGTTACATTGACCTGTCACTTACAGATGTATTCATGATGCTGCATCTCTGTCCAGGGCACACAAGGTTTTAAAAACTTTGAAATTCATACATGAAATTACTTGAATTGAGTCTTACAGAAACTTGAATAGGATTTAGCCAGGTTAAAAAACAAAAAAAAGTTAAAAAGTATGGCATTGCAGGGCATTCCAGGCCAGGACGATGGGGTCAACAAAGGCTTGAAGTTCAGAGATGGCAGAATAAGTAGAGGAAATAAGAAACAGTTCATTGTTCCTGAAGCTTAAAGTATTAGGTGGAGCAGATAAAGCTGCTGATATAGTCATGGCAACATAATGGAGGTCTTTGGGAACCATTGCTTTCGGTGCCCTTCCCCGTGGGTGGCCCACTCCATTGATGCTCATCCACATGGATTATATGGCGAGTGGAAGGTGAACAAGAAGTGAGATAGGCCACATCCGAGAGGAAGATTAAAAGCCATTCTCTGATCCTGCCATCACTTTTCCATCTGCCTCCTATCAGAAGGCAATCCACAACCAACATGTAAATGAACGAGAAAGAGAAGTTTATTGTTGTATGTCATTTGTTTATTGTTTATTGTTGTGGAGTCGTTTGTTAATGTAGCAAAACTTGGCTTAAGCTGATGGTAACAGTCATATTAGACTACCTGACGGGCAGTATAAAGATTTTTGTATTCACATACACACACACTTTTATTGAGTTATAGCATAAGTAGAAATATGTAGAATTCATGAGTACACACTGAGGAATTATAATACAAGAAACATATTCTTATGATGTTTATCCTGATTAAACTGTAGAACATCACCAGGAGTCCAGATATTCTGCATACCTGTCCTTTTCATTAACATCCTCTTCCCTACAGATAACCACTTTCCTGATTTCTGATGCCATGAATTAGATTCAACTACTTATAAATGTGAAACATACATTATATACTCTGCTGTGCCTGGATTCTTTGACTTGGTGTAATGTTGGTGAGACTAATTTCCATTGCATGGTAGGCACTTCATTTTATTGATATATAGTTTACTGTTTTATGAATGTATCACAATTATTTATTCTGTTGATAGGTTGTTTTAACTTTTTGATTATTACAAATAGTGCTGCTATGAATATTCATGGTTTGTGAAAACTTATGTATGCATTTCTTTTATGTATCTACTAAGAAATATCAGAGTATGCCTACGTTCAGTTTTAATAAATACTGCAAAATGGTTTTCCAAAGTGATGGTAAAAATTTGTATTCCAAACAACAAAAGTGTGAGACTTTCAGTTGCTCCAAATCCTTGTCAATATTTGGTATTGGCAGTTTATTGTATTTTTAGTCAAACTGGTAGGTGTAGGAATAGAATTTCTTTTTTTTAAGATTTAATTTATTTACTTGTCAGAGAGAGGGAGAGAAAGAGGGAGAGAGCAAGCACAGGGAGACAGAGTGGCAGGCAGAGGCAGAGGGAGAAGCAGGCTCCCTGCCGAGCAAGGAGCCTGATGTGGGACTCGATCCCAGGATGCTGGGATCATGACCTGAGCCGAAGGCATTCTTTAACCAACTGAGCCACCCAGGAGTCCCTAGGAATAGAATTTTATCTTTGTTTTCATTTTCCTGGAGGCTAGGAAGATTAAGAATATTTTTACATATTTATGTGCATTTGGATCTCTCCTTTTGTGAGGCATATTTTCAAGTCTGTGGTCCATTACTTTATTGGATTTTTAACACATTTGTATTTTTTATAAGAATTTTGTACATATTTTGAAAACAAACTCTTCATCAATTACATGTTTTACATCTTTTCTTAAACTTTGACTTGATTTTTTACTCTCTTAATAGGGATTTCGATAAGTACCAGTTCTAAATTTTAATGTAGTACAATCTACCATTTCTCTCTGTGATTTTGCTTTTGTGTCCTGTATAAGAAATATTTGCCAAGCCCAGTAAGATCATATATATTTTCCTCAATTTATCTCAAATTGATTTTTGTGTATAGAGATAGAAAACTATGTATCCAGGGGTACCTGGGTGACTGTGGGCTAAGAATCTGTCTTCAGCTCAGGTCATGATCCCAGGGCCCTGGGATCAAGCCTGCATCTGGCTCCTTGCTCAGCGGGAAGCTCACTTCTCCCTGTCCCTCTGTCTGCCTCTCCCCCTGTTTGGGCACTCTCCCTCTATATTTCTCCCTCTTTCTCTGTCAGATAAATAAGATCTTTACAAAAGAAAAAAAAAGAAAGAAAGAAAGAAAACTGAATCTAGATTTTTTACTGGCATGGGAATATCTAACTGACCCAGTCATATTTAACCCAAGGGTTATCTTTCTGTCACCTCTCTCTAACAGAGCTACTTTTGTCATAAGTTAAATGTATGGCTATGTATGGATTCATGTCTGCATTCTGATCCATTGGTCTGTTTGTCAACATCGTACCAATTCTGTATCTTAATTATATAAGTTTATAACTCTAGTTATCACTTAGCATAAATCCACCAACTTTATTCTTAAAAACTGTTTGAAACCTGTGGCCATCTATATATCCATATAATGGAATCATTTTTCAGTTTGCATATCCAAACCTGTATTTGCCAAAATGTTATTATAATTGCATTATAACTTATATCAACTGGAGGAGGATTTTCATCATAACAGTATTGAATCTTTCAGTACTTGGTATGGCATATCCCTCCACCTATTTAGACCCTTAATCCTAACAATGTTCATTTTTTTGTTCTGGTTTGATTTGTAGCCATTTTCTATGTAGAGACTGTAATTTTTTTCTTAGACTAACTCTTTGATGAAGAACTCTTTATTATTACAAGATTTTTCAACTTTTTTTTTGTCACTGGTATATAGAAACACACTTAACCACACTTGATATATGTTTCACTCAACATTATTTTTCTGTGCATGTGGGAACACACATAATACTCTTTATCCAGATTCATCTCTTGTTAACATTTTATTTTATTTTATTTATATTTTTTATTTTATTTATTTATATTTTATTTATTTATATTATATTTTATTTTATTTATTTATATTATTTTATTTTATTTTCATTTTCTCTATTTCTCTTCCCTATGTGTATATAACATTTCTGTCTGTTCAAACTGACAATAAGTAGTTCATATCATGGCAATTTAGGTCTGAGTATTTGAGTGTGTATCTCCTATGAATAGACATCATTGTTTTCCCTGAGGACAATAATACGATTATCAACTTTACATCATGTAACCTTGATAGAATATTTTTTAATTTATGGATTGATTCTGATTTTGTGAATTGTTCCAACCAGGTCCTTAATAGCATTTTTTATTCCCCTCCAGCAGAAGATCCAGTCTAATTTCAGGAAAAAAATTTGGCATCCCTGTCTCTCCAGTCCCTTCTAACATGGAATATTTTCATAAAATTTGACTTTTAGGATATTGATAATTTTTAAGGATGTAGTTCTTACTTGAAGCAATAGCATTTCTCATTTTGTGCAGTCTGATTTTTTTTGTGATTTGATTCAGGTTACATAAGAGAAGTTGTGGGCTTCTCACAGTATCACATCTGGAGGCACACCGTGTTCATGTGCCTCTTGCTGGTAATGTTAATTTTGATCATCTTGTCAAGGGCAGGAATGCAGTTTTTCCACAGGAGAGTTACTGGTTTTTCACTTTTAACTACCAAGATTTATTTAGGGAGACACTTTATGGCCATTCAGATATTCCGATCCTTGTCAAAAATTTCCCCTGTGTTTCTAGCCTGAATCAGACCTTGCTGTAAAAGTTGAAAAGTGGTTATTTTTCATTTCTAGCATTTTCTCCATATTTACCAATTAGTGTTTGGTGTTCAACATTCCAGAGTATGAAAGAGCCCTCCCTTCTCCTCCATTTATTTATGCATTAATCTAGATATCTTCATTTAGACTTAAAAATTCTCATTCTTCCATTGGCTTATAATTTATTATTATACTTAATCATTTTGGTACGCAGATTATTCCAGATTTGGTCAGTAGGAGTACCTTCAACCTCTATTTTCAACCCCTAAGCTCCCTGGTGCCCTCTATCAATTGTTTCCTACATCCACAACCTTGAGGTGACAGATGAAAAGAGAAACTCTGCTTCTCTACTTACAGGTAATCATAATTATAATAAAGATGTCTGTTTCCTGGTAAAGTTGAAGGCAAAGCTTATATGTAGTTTGTGTTCTTGATTATTAAAGTCTTTTTTGGTGGGGTATGGGAAAGTTTCCAAATCCAGGAGCTTCCACTTTCCTCCAAATTTGTAGGTACAACATTTAAAATATATTTAATAATGACTATTTTATTTTTCCAACTTTTAATCTATTTTTGTATTTTCTGTACTACGTTTCAAATCACAGTGTTAATTAAGCATGAGCCCTTGTCTCATACAACCCTAAAAATGAAGATGCAAATATTTCCTCATTAAAGTTTCTTGTAGGTTTTTGGTGGATATTCATAATTAGGTCAGTAAAGTATCTGATCCAATTAAGTAGCCATTTGAATTTTGGAGTTCTCTTTCTGGCAATATTATTATTATTATTATTTTCCTGATTTACTCTTTTTTCTAGATATAATTTTACTCAGGTTGTCCATTTCTTCTTTTTCAATGTTAATAAACTTAACTTTTCTAAGATTTTGCCTTTTAATTGAAATGTTCAAACTCCTTCTAAATGTATAATTACTCTCCCCAGGGTTTGTAAATTTATAAGTTTCTTCAAAGAACCAATTTTTTGCTTTATTGATCATTTCTATTGTACTTTCATTTTCTATTTTGTTAATTCCCCCCCTAAAATCTCTTACTTCCTCCATTTCTAATTTCTTGGGTTTCAGTTACTATTTTTTTGTTATTTTTTGAAATGAATGCTCAGCTCCAAAATTTTCAGTCTTTCCTTTTTTTAAAATATATACCTTTACAGTTATAAATATTGTCTGGACCATGTTTTTAACTGAATCCCATAACTTCTGGTTAATTATATATTTGTCATTAAATCCAAAATATTGTCTCATTTACATTACAATTTCTCATGTAAGCCATAGATTTACAAGTGATTAATTTCCAAAGTTGGGGATATTCTAGTTATCTTTTTATTCTTGATTTCTTTTCAGTTACATTGTGGCTAAGACACCTTTTAGTATCACTCAAATTTTTAAAAATTTGTTGCGATTTTCTTTTTGGCATAATATAAGATTGATTTTTGTAAAATATTTACCGTGTTCTTGAAAAAATATGTTCTATGATTGTCCAGTGTAGTATTTTTATATGTCAATTAGGTCAGTTTAGTAATATTATTTTCAAGTATTTATTTTTATATTTTTTTCATATTCTATCAATTACTCAGACAAGCATATTGAAATGTCCATCTCTGATTGCAGATTTGCCCCTTTCTCCTCTAGTTCTGTCAGTTTTTGTTCTTTGTATTTTGAGGTGAGATTGTCACTGCCAAAAAACAACAAGAGAACAATTGTTTTATCATCATTGTGATGATAGTGTATCATCATACACTATCCCCATTGGCTATAATAATATTTTCTAGTCTTAAATTTTATGTGAGGGTAGTTTAAATTCATGAGCCTTCTTTTTGTTAGTAACTTAGTCTGCATAACAAAATACCATAAATTGGGTCTCTTCAAACAATACAACATGACTTGCTCACATTTATGAAAACTGGAAGGCCCAAATCAAGATATCGCTAGGGCTGGTGTTAGGTGAGAGCTCTCGCCTTTCTTACAGTTGGCAGCCTTTTCTCTATGCCCTCGTGTAGCCTTCCCTGGATGCATGTAGCAGAGAGAGCTCTCTCTCTTCCTCTTCTTAAAAGGCCACCACATTAGTAGTGTCAGATTAGTGTCCTACCCTGAGACCTCCTTTAATCTTTAAAGCTCTATAGTTAAAAGCGCTCACATTATGGGTTAGGCTTCAATATTTGAATTTTGTGGGGATAGGATTGAGTCCATAGCAGTTAATTTCATGTAATATAGCATGTTCATGCTTTCATTTCCAAACTTGCAACATCCTTATGTTTATTAAACATCTACTTAAAGAGCAATAGAATTGAATTTTTCAAATCAGTAATATTTAGTCTGGCAGCATTTGTCTTTTTTTGATAAAAGATTTATTTATTCGAGAGAGAGAGAGAGAGAATGAGCAGAAGGGGTAGAGGGAGAAGGAGAGAGAATCCAAAGCAGACACCATACTCAGCATGGATGGAGCCCAAGGCAGAGCTCGATCTCGCAACCCCGAGATGATGGCCTGAGTTGAAACCAAGAGCTGGACAGTTAGGTGACTCCCACCCAGGTGCCCCATTATTTGTCTTTTAACTAAAATATTTAATTTATTTACATTTAAAGTAAGTACTTAGCTATTCATGTAAACCTATAATTTTACCGTTTATTTTCAGTGTTTACCACCTATTTTATATTCCTTTTTTTCTCATTTTGTATTATTCAAGTAGGTTTTTATCATTTTACCTATTTCCCTCACTAGCATATTATGTCATTTGCTATTTTTTAGTAGTAACGCTAGAGTTTAGAATATGTATGCTTGTCTCTTTAAGGTGTGTAAATTGTTATGTTTACCATTTCCTTGGAAATATAAGACCCTTATATTTTAAAGTCATTTAACCCTGCTTGCCTGTTGTGTATTAGTGATTTTAATTTTGTATGTGCATTAAACTCCCCATATTATAGTAGTTTTATAAATTCTTTGTTTCGATTTACTCACTTATTTCTATTTCTGCTTGCCTTCCCATTAGAACAGCCTCTTTAAATATTTCTTTTGGTGTGGGTTTGTCCTTAAGAAATTTCCTCTCTTTGAAAATACTGTTATTTTTTTTCCATTTTTCATGGATATTTTTGTGGGGTATGAAATTGTACTTTGGATGTTATTTCTTTTCACCATTTTGAACATATTGCATTGTCTTCTGACTTCTGTTATTTCTGTTGAAGATCAGCTCCTTTTCTTGTTTGAAGATAATCAGGGTAGTGTTAAGATTAATCTCTTCTTGTTTTCTTTCCTTTCAGTATTTTTACGATGAGGTCCTAAGGGGTGTGTGTGTGTATGTATGTATGTATGTATATGTATGTATACTTTATATACAATACAATATAAATATGCATGTGTGTGTGTGTATATATATATATATACACACATATACATATACATCTATATATTTAGCTTAGTGATTGCACTGATGTTTGAATTTGTGGCTTAATGCCTTTCTTCCATTTTGGAAAATACTTTGTCAATATCAGTTCGTGTATCGTTTCTGCGAAGTTCTCTCTCTTCACTCTTTCTGGGATGTCTAATAACAAATATATTCTACTTTTTCACTGAATCTCAATATGACTTCTACTCTTTTTTCATCTTTAAAAAATCTCCTTATTGTTTTAGTCTTACTATTTCCTACTGACCAACCTCCCAATTTACAAATTCTCTCTTCAGCTGAACTTCAGTTAACACATTTTCAATTGTATGATTTCCATTTGATTTTTTTCCCTTTATTTTATTTTATTTCTTATCGGTGTTCTAGCGTTCATTGTTTATGCACCACACCCAGTGCACCATGCAATACGTGCTATTTGATTTTTTTTTAATAGACTCCAGTTGTCTTCTGAAATTACTCATCATATATTCTAATGTTACGGACTCATAGCTATTTTAAAATTTTTGTCTGATAGCTCCAGTATCCGAGTCTCTTATAAGAGTTTTATTTTATTTTAAATCATTTCTTTTTCTTTTTTTTTTTTTGACATTTAAACTTGACTTCTGTTAAGTTGAATGATACTTTTTTTTTAATTTACTGAATGTCAAATATTGTGTGTGAAGAATTGCAGAGATAGTTCGATGATCTGATGATGTTATCTTCCTTGAGATAAGATTTAACTTGGCTTTTAGCAATCAGTTGAGCTAAGGATATACGTCTTTAATATATTTTGGAGTTGAGTCGATTTCACCTTCTTTTGGTCATGGTGAATGTTAGTCTGTTTCTGCTAAGCCCTTATTTAGTTGGTGTAGTCCTTTCAGATACCCCACCTGAAATGTTTTCTTGTATCTTTCTGTCTCTATTAGTATCTGCTGCTCCGTTATTGACTTGTATACTGCCAAGCTGAACTGGCAAATGCCAGAGGCAACAAGGTGTCTCCAGTGTCAGGTTCATCTCCACGCTTGTCTTCTCTGCAGATCTTGACACCTGCATGTTCACTGCTTTGGCTGTTCTTTAATACCTTCAAATAGATTATTTAAAAAAAAATTTTTTTATCCAGAATTTCTACTTGTTTTCAATGGGATAATTGCTGTATTCCATCCAATCTAGTCTGGTAAAGATGAAAGAATTGCATATCATATTCTTGTGGAGGATTTTAAGCCCATTAATGCTAAGCCCATATCATGCTCTCAGACCATCATTTTAGAAAATATTAAGGATGACAACATTTGGAGCATAAGAGTACAACCAAGATGGGGGTAGAAGCCTTCACAGAAAGTCGCACTGCGTTTAAATTCATCAGAAGTGTTTTTCTTTAAAACAAGTAATTAAAACCATTTACAAAGTGAAATTTCCCTTTATAATTGAATAGTGCCTTATTTTTATCAATCTTGAGGATTTAGATTTTTTTTTTTTTAAGTGAGGCACACCTGTTATTATTCTGCCTATTCTTGGTACCATTCGAGGTTTTAGAAATCTTTTCGAGTAAGCAGAGAGCCTAGTGTTAAAAAAAAATTAAAACAAAATAAAGAATAAAATAAATCCACACAGGCCTGTGAAGATTTTGGAGAACCACATGACTTTCTTTTTTTAAACCAAATGTTCCAGGAAATATCCATTTTTAAAAGATGATTTGCTGACACTTCGAATCTTGAATCCAAGTTGCTGATTCATGCAGTTTGAAGCTCAGAGAATTGCTTAAAGTTATAGCTTCCCAGGAAATAATCATGTTGATGTCAGAGGAAGTTTGTAGAGCTATGAAGAATTGTAATTACATGGTCTGCGGCTATATACTGCAGTCTGATAGATAAAGGACAGATTTTACAATGGGGTTGACAGCCGAGTTGTTATCGATTTTTTGTTTTTAAAGCTAGCAATGATGTATCTCATGCTATAACTTCAGTTCAAACCCACATAAATATGAAATTGCTGAGGTGGGAGTAGGACACAGAGCCATCAGGTTAGAAAATGTAACTGATTATGTAAATCTATAAAAAGTACATCACTGATAGAATAAATTATTTCTTGAGGGCATTTTGTCATGTTTATAAGAAATTTTACCACACTCTGGTATGTGAAGAAAAACACCAGCCAATATATAATGTAGCTATATTATTAAGTCCTATATTGCATCCATCAAAAATATAATCTTTTTTAAATAAATTATTCCATATACCTAATGCCTTTTTAGAATGCTTTACAAGTGTCAAATTGACCATAGTTTATCTATTTCAAGATATATTTTTCAAGCATATTTTTTCCTTTTGTCACATCTTAAATTAGTACCTGGACTTGTCTCTTTTGTAATTTTTTTTTTCTTTTAAGATTTTATTTATTTATTAGAGAGAGAGAAAGAGCAGGGGGAGTGGCAGAAGGAGATGCAGACTCCCTGATAAGCAGGGAGCCTGGGGCTGAGCTTAAGGTGGGGTTCAAAGCAGTGTTCCATTCGAGGACCCAGAGGTCATGCCCTGAGCCTACGGCAAATGCTTAGCTGAATGAGCTATTCAGAGGCCCCTGTAATTATTTATAAATAAATGGTGTTAAATGAATCCTGCCCCACCCATGGAATAAATAAATTTAAAGAGTAAAAGGGAAAGTTTTAATCCTCCCCCCCCCATCACTTTAATTCTATTCATGAATCACCAGGTTGATTATTTTGGTAGGACTTTGAAGTTTAAGAAATTTATGTATGTATGTATGCAATAACATACATAAGCATAAATAAAAGAAGACACCTATCACTTACCCAATGGAAAGTTCATTTTCTATGCTTTGTCCCTTTCTCCTTCCTTAGGTGTAACTATTTAAGGTGAGGGACTGTCAAGCATATATGAAATTACATAATTTTTTTTCATTTTCTATATTACACAGAGAATGTTTTATACTTCTTTGACATACAAATATCTGTGCACAATATATAATATTATTTGGCATAATTTAAGAATTATATAAATGTGATTCTATATGCAACTTGTTCTTTGTTAATATAATTTTGAGATTAATTTATATGGATCGATGTACATTATTAAATTGCCTTATAAGATTAAATTTATGAAAAACAGGAATAGTATGTTTACTTTTGCTTTCCCTTAATTATAGACAATTAGGTTATTTCCAATTTTTTCACTGTTTCAAACTTCAGATAGTGAATATACTTACACAGATCTCCTTGTACACGTGTGTAAATGTGTAAGAATGTCTCAAAGCTATTCATCTAGAAGTGGAATTCAATTAGAAATTGCCAACTTATTCTCTGAAGAGTTGTATAAATTTGTATTCACACTGCTCTGATTTCTCATTTCCCCACATACTCATCAACACACGGCGTTATCTATGGTTAAACAAACAAGCAAACAAAAACAACTTTCAAGGCTTCCCTCATTATGACCATCAAGCAAAACATAAGGACTGGAAAAAAAGCAGTCACATACTTTAAATGTTAAATATTAGGACAAGACCACTCCTTCCCCAAGCATACCACTTCCCCCACATTGGAAATGCAATACCATATCTCTCACTGTTGAACCAAAAGCTAGGCATTGTTGGCCTTCATTCTCCCTGAGGTTATGTAATTTTTCTATGTAGCCTCAATAAATATTTCATCTGGGAATTTATCTAGCCAGTGCCTCCCCAAACTTGTTCAGAATAATAAAGAAATTTCCCTTGAAAAGTAAATTCCATCTGGAAGAAGATATATGCTGTATTCTGAAATTTAACAAGGCTTCTGATAAATTCCACAGTAAGAAAGCCTGTCTAACTGTATTTGACACAACTTTTCCCAATTATTTAAAACCCTAACCTCTACATTCGGAACACACTAGAGAATGCTAACTGAACCCCCCTCAAGCCAGTATTAGCATAGAGTTCCATATTAGAAACTTGGATTCAAATTCAGACTTTTATCATTCTATAATCATAGGCAAGATATTGACTGTTCATGAACATGAACTTTCTCATCCATAAAAGGAATAAAGTCTTCTTTACTGGTTATGAGAACTAATAAACTAGTCTCTACAAAGCAACTATCATGGCCTGGCTCACAATAGGCATTTGGTATATGCAGGGTTACTACTGTGTCTTCAACTCCTTGAGATAGCTTCATACGTTTTATTCTCCATAGTGCAAAGTGCTCATTTTATTCTCTAAATGTACCCCTGTTGTTCATGTCTGGACTCTCTACTGTACATAGGTCAGAATTTAGAAAATCATAATTGTTCATGATTGAGAAAATTATAGTGGTTCATGATTAAATAGACCTCAGTCATAAAAACATTAATCTCAGCCTATCCTAACAGGACAGACTCCAGGCCTTCTTGAATTCGATTTAGCTTCTGAAGTTTTCCTTTTGCTTCCTTACAAGCTGCTTGGTCTACAGCAATGAGGAATGCATGAGATTTTTTTTTTTTTTTTTTAGTTAGTTATTCCTTATTTTTTCAGAGCCTCATAGAACCATCAGGCTCAAAGATTCCTGCTCTGACCTTTTCCATTCCCACAGTGTTAGAGAAGTTGAAATTCAAGAAAGCTATGTGTGAATAGATATGTCAGGGAAGGATAACCAGTCCCACCTGCCTTGTGGCTTACTGCATGGGTCTTTGACAGAGACAGGGTTGGGTTCATATATTGTCCCTTTACAAATGACCCTAAGCAGATTAGTAAACTCTTAGTTTCAATTTCCTTATCTGTAAAATATGTAAAATGATATCATCTACTTCAGTTTGTTCTTGGAGTAATGGGTAAAGAAATACAGCCCCAGGCATGTGAGACGTCTTAACAGATACTCATTTCTTCCCAGAGATGCTTGCTTTGGAATCACCTCCTCTGCTCCAGAGATTGATTGAAACATTACTGTTTTGAAATGTTTATGGAGTTTAAGTTCCGTATCTATACAGTTCTAATTGAAAGAACAGTGCTGCATTGAAGCGAGAAGTGTTTTATGATCACTATCATAAAATGTATCCTCATCTTAATACTGCTTATTCTTAGACCAGCTGAAGGATGAACACATCTTTAGAGGATAAGACTGACCATCAGAGTCCTCCTTTCTCTTGTTAAATAGCTAAAATTTATTGAGCAGCTTCTATGTCCCAGTCACGGAGATAGAAACTTTGTTTGATTATAATTATCATTCCCAATGGTTTTGTAGAAATTAAAATATAGGGAAGATCTTATTATCATGGCACGGTGATGGTGTTTGAAGGAGTGCTTAGTAACCCTAGCACCGCCACATCCTAACATTTATTAAGTGCTTGCTACGTAACCCATGCTGTGATCAGCACCTCACAAGCTTTATTACATTTAACACATTCTAAAACCTGGGTATTTACTATAACCTGTCCTTTACAAATGGGAAAAACCAAGGGCTAGACAATTTATACAGTTGTTTGGTGTCGTATCGTTAGTAAATGTTGAAGCCAGGATTTGAATACCTTTCCCTCTGGACACCATAGCTCATGGTTAGCTGCCTCCTGAGTGTCCTTGAAAGACAGCATCTATATAGTCTTGGTGCTTTTTCCAGTCCTGTATCGAGCGCTTGGTCTCATGAACTTGGTAACTAGCTTCATTTATTCCTGGATGGACTTCCATCTCTCAGGGTATAGTCTTAGTTTAAACAAGATCACAGAGGGTGCCTGGGTGGCTCAGTGGGTTAGGCCTCTGCCTTCGGCTCAGGTCATGATCCCAGGGTCCTGGGATCGAGCCCCGCATCGGGCTTTCTGCTCCGCGGGGAGCCTGCTTCTCCTTCTCCCTCTGCCTGCCTCTCTGCCTACTTGTGATCTCTGTCAAATAAATAAATAAATAAAATCTTTGGGGGGGGGAACAAGATCACAGAATGATGGGTAAGTTAACTCATAAGCAGATGCCAGTTATCTTTCTCTATAGATACACACCTCTGAGACCAAAGTGTTTGGAAGGTTGCTTCACCTCTTGCCAAAAGTGAAGGTTGAGACCCAGTTGGGGGAGTGAGGCCCATGATTTTTGAGGCTAGGGATTGAATGGAGGTGGTGTGATGCATTCTCTATTTAAAAGAGGTAGACTTCTCTCAGGTGGTCAGTTTGGAGTCTGGTTCCCAGGACACAAAGGGCCCCGTGAGCCATCCTTGTTCTCTATTCCAAAGCTGACCGCCTTCTTTTACTGGACATTTCCTTTCATCAGCTAGAATACAACCTCATCTTCAGCTGGGCTAGGTTCTTAGGTTTAAAAGGAAGTACTTTTGCCAAATAATACCAGATATACATTAAATTGCTTGTAAAATATAGTACATACATTTATATATGATATTAGAAGTTAACATAACATCTCTGTTAATCCAGCAGCTTATTTTCCCAATGGAATTGGAACTGATTGTGTTTCTTCATAAAGTAGCAGATGTAGTTAGTGGTTTACCTCTGGGGGCAGGTAATGTAAAAATGAGCAGGAACTGATACTAACTATAGGATTGGCCAATTCGGGGCCTATTGTGTAGTTCTCACTCAGTGGAATGTGTTCATTTGGTGAATTGGCAGGTGGAGAATCACTGCATAATGACTATTGAAGTTCCTCCTCTTCTCTTTTATTCCCTGGAAACTGAGAAATGAATTCTGATTAGCAAAGTATGCAAATAATATCACTTTTCATTTCTCGACTTTCTTCCATTTTGCATCCGTTTTTCAGTTTATCACTTAAAGTTACCATATTTAGTTCCAAATTTTGGAGGAATGTTGAACACTGCCACCCAAGAAATGCTAATGCCCATCTTTGTTATCTCTCTGTTGTAGAAAGGAGAAACTAAAACTGAGATAGTTGCATGACTTGTCCCCATCATTGGCAGGAAGTGGTCATCCCAAGGGTTGATTCCAAAGCCTCTTCTCTTTCCACTGTAATCCCATTTTTCAAATTGTTTTTTTCCAAAGTGCTAAAATATCATGGCTGGGTGCTTACGATTCTCTCTCTCTCTCCCCCTCTGCCCCTCCACCCCCACCCGGCAACCCTTTCTCTCTCTCTCTCTCTCTCTCTCTCTCAAAAAAAGTTTAAAAAATATGGCTTGGCTGACTTGTGCTTTGAGGTCTAGAGGATATGCAGTTATATAGACAGACATTGAGAACTCCCATGTTTTTATATCAAAGTCTCTGTGTTGTATTTGAATGGTATTAGTGTGAATAAATGACAATTTAAATTTCAAAAAGAACAACAGAGATGGACTTAATCTAAAAATGTCTTTTCCTCCAGTGAAAGGTAAATGTAATCATATGAGGTTATGAAAAGAGATGTCCTAAGAGCATTTAAATGAAGAAAAGTGGTAAGCAAATCAGATCTCTTGGCAAGCCCTGTTGTAAAGAATGTCATAATCTTTTGAACCTATATCTCAGCACTAAGTACCACATTCACTTTTTGGATTTGAGTTGTTTTCAGGAAAACAACAGAATAATATTGTAGCAGTTTTATTTCAATTTTAAAATTTGATTTCAGAGTTGGAAAAGTTCTGTTCTAGAAACACAAGTTTGCATAGTCTTCTCTTTATTCGTATTTATGACACTTTGTATAAAATAATTTTCCAACTCAGTTGGAGGAGTTTTATGATTTTTTTAAAACTAAGGTACAAGCATTGGTCATATGTAGGAAATAATGCATACATTTGGTTTAGCAAACATATATATATGCACTTAGTAACACTTAATATGAACTTTGGCAATATTATTAGAACTCATCAATTCTAAAATGTTCTTCTTTTTTCCACATTTCTCCCCACATTTAATCTCTCCAAAATCAGTGTGTAATTCATTCCCATTTTCCATCCTATTGATATATAAAATATCAGTTCCTCCAGCATATTAGAGTCAAAGAAAGGTGGTAACTCATTTCATTTTCAAATTAACCCTTGGAGAATTATTATTGCCCCACTTTTGAGGTGTGAAAACTCAGGCACAAGGATGTCAATGAATTCATGCAAAAACAAATAGCTAATAAGCAGCGAGGTCAGTATTCCCATGAAGATAGTCTAATTAGAGAGAGAATTCCTGCTCTAAACAGTGCAACTGTAATGGCTGCAGCTAAAATGGTATCGATAATGTACAAATTAAAATTTTGCAATGGTTATTACCAAATTGCTACAGCTTAGCAAATTACATACTAAATTGGCTTGATTTCTGATTACTGTCCCTTGCTCTTTTTACCAAATACTGCCACTATATCGTCTTAAGACTGTGGAAGATTGACAAGTGTGCGGAGTACACTGAATTTCAGAAGATGCAACTGGGAATCCAGTTCTTCTAAATCCATAATGTGATGGAAAATGTTCTGTCTTCACCGATGATTAATTTATAATAACTAGGCTCATTTCAGTCCCTCGCTTAGGTTTTTCAGTTTGAGAAGCCAATGGAGTGGATATTACATATAGAAGAAATACAGAAGTCTTTGGAACTATTCCAAAAGGAACACAAAATCTTGAAGACCCACCAGAGAATTTCCAAGGGTGATAGATGTCAAAACTTAGCATCTGTTGTTGAGGACAAAGGGAAAGTTTATAGTTTATTGTAGTGTCTTTGTTTCTTTTTTGTTAGGAATTTCTTGGTTTTAAACAACTGGCCAAGACAGGAGGGCAGAGATTATGGCAGGAGCGAATGTCTTTGGGTCAATAAAGACCATAGAAATGGCTACTGGTATAAAAACTATTGAATGCAAGAACCTATGTTAACTCGGATAATTTACTGAGATAGTGTTTTGGCCCATGGCCATTTGTATAATCTGTAAGAAAAAGGAAATTCTCCTTTTTTGGTCTGTGTGATCTGTGGGTTACATTTTCTTAGATAGTTGCTAGCAAAGGTAACAACATCAGGGCCTGTACTGTTAAAAGAATGTTTGTGATGTTTATTTTTCAATTACTTTGCTACTTTGTATTTTGTCTATTTACTAATACTGCATATAGTTCCTTGAGACTGTTATAAATTAGCTGCAGACATAGCATATCATTTAGTTTTTACTGTGTAACAGACCACCTAAGATTTAATGGCTTTAAAACTATACCTATTTATTTAGTTCATAGCTCTGCAGATTGGCAATTTGGTTTACCTTTAACTGAGTGGTTATTCTGGTTTCACCTGGTTTTGGTTATGTTCCTGTGATTAGCATTGGGTTGGCCTGGGGCTGGCTAATCACAGATAGCCTCAACAATGACAGCTCATCTCTTCTCCCTGTAGTCTCTTTTATTTAAGCAGGTTAGCTTGAAATTTTCCCATGGTAGCTGGACAGGTTTCTAAAAGACTGAGTGAAAGCTTGCAAGTTTCTTTAGGCTTAGCCTTAGATCCTGCACACTGTCATTTCTGCCCCATTGTTTTGACTAAAACCAGTCACAATACCAGACCATAAACAAGGGGAAGGTAAGTTAGACTCCATCTTTTGATGGGAAGAACTGCAAATGCACCCTTGGGAAGTTCAAGGATACAAGAAAGGTTTGAGATGAATGGCCATTTTTGCAATATACCACATTTTGCCTTTCAGCTGTCTTGTAAGCTAATATTCTTTTTTTTTCCCCCTGTTCATTTTTAATACCATTGACGGGTTGATTCTACCACTACATCTACCTTCAGATTTTTTCTTTTCTTTCCTTTTTATTTTTAGGGTGGGGTGTGTGAGGGAGGTTGAAGAACACAAAGGCTGTTGTTTACCGAATGAGCAACACTTTCTGTAATACCTCAATACCTAATGGTGTCTGAGATTATGTGATACCTACAAGAGATCCTACCATAATTTCAGCCCTCTTATTCCAACCCACCATTGTGGCTAGCAGATTAAAGCACTGATTCAAATACAGAACTCTAAAGTAGATCATAGAAAATAAATTCTTGACATAGCAGAGGGATTAGGACCCATAAAATATGAAGGGCAGTGGAAAAAACCTAGTATCTCGTAGTTTAGGCAAAAGGTGTCCCAGATAAAATCCAGTTGTCCCTTGGGGTGCCTGGGTGGCTCAGTTGAGTGTCTGCTTGAGTGTCTGCTTTCAGCTTAGGGATTGAGCCCAGCATTGGGCTCCCTGCTCTAGGGGAAGCCTGCTTATCCCTCTCACTCTGCCCCTCCCTGCTTGTGTTCCCTCTCTCACTGTCTGTCAAATAAGTGAATATAATATGTATTAAAAAAAACCAGTTGTCCCCAGATAAATATTAGGTAAAGAGTAAATTGGTTTTATTTGGCTCCAAAATGCTGAGCTAGTACTAAGAGGTAGAAATTACAAGAGCCAGGTTATGGTTCATTATAGTGAAAAAAATTATTTTAGACTGTTAGGACTTTTCAGAGTTGAAAAGGCTGGTATCAGCTAGTAGTTAACAACTGATTAATCTGGAGTCAGACTGCCTGGGTTCAAGTCCTGTCTCTTGCGCTTCCTACCTGTGATCTTGGAACACTTAATTAACCTTCCTCATGTAAAATATAAGACTAATAAAAGTTTGTACTTTCCTTTTTTTTTGTTTCTACTTAATTTTTAAATTTTTTTAAAAGATTTTATTTATTTATTTGACAGAGATCACAAGTAGGCAGAGAGGCAGGCAGAGAGAGAGAGGAGAAAGCAGGCTCCCTGCTGAGGAGAGAGCCCGATGTGGGGCTCAATCCCAGGAGCCTGAGATCATGACCTGAACTGAAGGCAGAGGCTTAACCCACTGAGCCACTCAGGCGCCCCAATTTTTAAAATTTTTATTTTAAATTGCACTATAGTTAACATACAATGTTATATTAGTTTCAGATGTACAATATAGTGATTCAGCAATTCCATACATCACCAGGTGCTTATCAGGACAAGTATACTCCTTAATCACATGACCTATTTAACCCATCCCCCCACACACATCCCTTCAGGTAATCATCAGTTTGTTTTCTATAGTTAAGAGTCTATTTCTTGTTTGTCTCTTTCTCTCCCTCTTTTTTTTTTCCTTTGCTTGTTTTTGTTTCTTAAATCCCACATACAAGTGGAATCATGTGGTATTTGTCTTTATCTGATTTCACTTAGCAGTATAATCTAGCTCCACCTCCATCCATATCCTTGCAAATGGCAAGAATTCATTCTTTTTTTTTAAGATTTATTTATTTATTTATTCATTCATTCATTCATTTGGCAGACAGAGAGCACAAGCAGGCAGAGAGGCAGGCAGAGAGAGAGGGGGAAGCAGGCTCCCCGCTGAGCAGAGTGCCCGATGTGGGGCTTGATCCCAGGATCCTGAGATCATGATCTGAGCCGAAGGCAAGAGGCTCAACCCACTGAGCCACCCAGGCGCCCCAAGAATTCATTCTTTTTTTATGGATGACTAATATTCTATTGTGTATAAACACCACATCTTTATCCATTTATCTATCCATGGACACTTGGGCTGCTTCCATAATTTGGTTGTTGTAAATAATGCTACAATAAATGGAAGCACATGTATCCTTTTTTTAAAATCTTTTTTTAACATCTTAAGTTTATTTTTTTCAGTGTTCCAAGATTCATTGTTTATGCACCACACCCAGTCCTCCATGCAATACGTGCCCTCCTTAATACCCACCACCAGGCTCACCCATCCTCCCACCCCCATCCCCTCCAAAACCCTCAGTTTGTTTCTCAGAGTCTACAGTCTCTCATGGTTTGTCTCCCCCTCCAATTTACCCCAATTCACTTTTCCTTTCCTTCTCCTAATGTCTTCCATGTTATTCCTGTGTTCCACAAGTAAGTGAAACCATATGATAATTGACTTTCTCTGCTTGACTTATTTCACTCACCATACTCTCCTCCAGTCCCATCCATGTTGATACAGAAGTTGGGTATTTATCCTTTTTGATTGAGGCATAATACTCCATTGCATATATGGACCACATCTTCTTTATCCATTCATCTGTTGAAAGACAGCTTGGCTCTTTCCACAGTTTGGCTATTGTAGCCATTGCTGCTATGAATATTGGGGTTCATTTGCCCCTTCTTTTCACTACATCTGTATCTTTGGGGTAAATACCCAGTAGTGCAATTGCAGGGTCATAGGGAAGCTCTATTATTCATTTCTTAAGGAATCTCCACACTGTTTTCCAAAGTGCAAAACACTTTGGAAAAAAAAAAAAAAGCTGTACCAACTTGCATTCCCACCAACAGTGTAAGAGGGTTCCCCTTTCTCCACATCCTCTTCAACACATGTTCTTTCCTGTACTGTTCATTTTGACCATCCTAACTGGTATCCCTTTCAATTTGTGTTTTTGGTTTTGGGGATAAATGCCTAGTAGTGCAATGTCTGGATCCATAGGGTAGTTCTAGTTATAACTTTTTGAGGAACCTCCATACTATATTCACAGTGGCTGCACCACTTTGCATTCCCACTAAAGTACAGGGGTCTCCTTTTCTCCATATGCTCCAACACTTCTTGTTTCTTATGCCGTTGATTTTAGCCATTCTGACAGGTGTGAAGTGACCTCACATTGTAGTTTTGATTTGCTTTTGCCTGATGATGGGTGATGTTGAGGATCTTTTCATGTGTCTGTTGAGCATCTGGATGTCTTCATTGGAGAAACGTCTGTTCATGACTTCTTCCCATTTTTTTAACTGGATTATTTGGTTTTTTTTCGGTGTTGTATAAGTTCTTTATAAATTTTGGTTACTAACTCTTTAACTTTTTTATTGTTTCCTTTGCAGAAGTTTTTATTTTGATGTAGTCCCAATAGTTTAATTTTGCTTTTATTTCCCTTGCCTTTGGAGACATATCTAGAAAAATGTTGCTACAGCAAGTGCCAGAGAAATTACTACTTGTGTTCTCTTCCAGAATCTTTATGGTTACTGGTCTCATATTTAGGTCTTTAATCTGTTTTGAAAAAGTTTGTATTTTGTAATATTATTATGAAGATCCAATGATAACATATATGGAAGTTCTCATTGTAGTGGTTGGCAATGTAAGTGCTCAAAATGGTTAATAATTAATAAGAAAAATATCTATATGCTTGGAGCTAACTGAAGGCCTCAGTGAACAACACTGAACAATTAGGCAGTAAAGAATACTAGCACTCACATGCTTCCTGGGTAGATGACACCTGTCTGTGCTATTGGAGATTTTCTCCCACCCTGTTAGAATTGCCCCTGGCAATTCAGTAAAAAACCTGCTTTCCCTTCTGTCTATAAAAACACATTACTACTCTTTCAGTCCAGGCCTAATTACCATGGATTGTAACCTTATTTTCTCTTATGGAAATAATCGATAATTCTCAGTGTGCAAAGATATCTACTTCCAACTATGACTTTATCTGAAAAATCATTATTTTAATGATCATACCAGCTTGCTTTCTTCCTTTTTGCCAACATCATTTTTCACAAGACCATTGCTTTAGGTGACTTAGAAAAATCAATTCAAGGGAGAAAATGCAGTGTCCAGAGGAGGCCAGACTAATGGTAGATGGTGCCCAAAGCAAAGGCTTCTGATTACCAATCCACTGAAGTGGGTCTTGGGATTGAAAACAAATCATTCAGCCAATGGCTGTCTTATCAGTTTGTTTGTAAATTGGGTCTTTTCGAGTCACAGGGCATTTTGGAGCTTTAGCTGTACTCCTAATGTGCTTAGGAGACTTGGATGAAAGATGCTGATAGTGTTCCTGGGAGACCAGGTCATTTGAGTGATCACCTGCTGACTTTTGTTAATGTAGGCTAACAATCAGGAGAATTCAGTTGGAGGAAAAAAATCCATTTGCTGTGTCCAGCTACGCTGCTTAGCAGAAACACCTGTGAAAATTCCTACTTGGTACCTGTAAGAAGCTACTATAACAATCCTTTGAATAACAGCTGCTGAGCAAATCATTTATTATAATATTATTACACATAAATACTAATGTATATGATATACTCCATATATACATTATATATATGTATACCCATATGTATAGCACACATATAATTCACACATATGAGTAATATATATAGGAATAAATAAGGTGGAAATCAATTTAAAAGGATGTGAGAAAAACACCATAATTGTTGCGTAATCCTAAAATCCGCTTATCAGAAATAAAACACTAAAATTGAATTGTTTCAAGAACAGTAGCCAAAGTCTTAGATTTTGTAAGCATAACACTTCAATTCTAAGGCAACTCAGTGGGTAGAGCTGCTCTCTAGTACACCTGCATTGATCGTTGTGGTAGCCACTAGTCGTAAAGGGCTACTGAGCACTTTAAAATGTGGCTACTTCAAATTGAGAGGTCCTATAAAGTATAACATGCAGACTGGATTTTGTAGACTTAGTACAAAGATAAGATTGAAAATACCTCATTAATATTTTTATGTTGATTTTGAAGTAATATTTTGGATATATTAGCTTACATAAAAAATTTATATTTCAAAAGATTCTTTTTACTTTTTAATGTGGCTTCCAGAAAATTTGAAATTACATATTTGGCTTACATTTGTGACTCACATTTTCTTTCTTTTGGGCAGTGCTGGACCAGAATATCATTACTCAAAATGATGTCCTCAGACTAGTGACATCAGCATCCCCTGGGAGCTTACTAGAAATGCAGAATCTCCGGCCTTGCCCCAGAACTCTTGAATAGGCATCTTCACTTAACAGGATTCCCAGTTCATTCATATCTACATTAAAATCTGAGAATCAGTGGGCCATGTGTGGTGGAACTAGAGTGAACTGATTAAGAGGAAAGTACCTTGTCTTAACTGTAATGCCATTCTGACTTCAAGTTTCTTTGGTGTGTCTATATTATCATCGTTCAGAGAGGTCTTCCAAGATGCTCTGTCCATGATTTTACAATGGAAATTAATGGGAAAAATGTAACTCAAGTCGCAGAAAATTCACCTTATGATCAATTTTTTAGGAGTAACTCTTTTGGGAAGCAAAACTTTTCTGTAGTTGATGTTGACTTGGTTCTGCATTGTCCTGCTTGGTGGTAATTGAAGAAGGGCAGGACGAGGCCTTCATCCTCACCATTTCTCCCCCTTTCATCTTTAGTCTCAACTCTAAGGTGGGATAGGCTTTCCGTGATGGTACTCTCCATCTTCCTTCCCCCAGTATCTCCCCATCTCATTAACCTGTGCCATTTATGACACTTCTCCCTTGCTGAAATCCATATTACATGCTTACTGTCGCCTCCTCGGTCCACTAGAACACAAATTCCTGAAGGACAAGGAGATTTCCTCATTCATCTCTGTAATGACTCCTGACACCAGCCCCATTCAAGTTAGGCGACACTTCCCAAGTTAAGAGTATAGTCCCCCCCACCTTCCCATCATAACTGCTCCACTGCACATAAAGCTACACGTGTGGCAGTTCTCAGGCCACTTCACTTCTTACCACCTGGCTACAAATTTGAGGGTTCCCACTACCCCCCTCTGGTTTGATAATTCTCTAAATGTGTCACAGAATTCAGGAAGGCAATATACTTAGAGTTTTATTATAGTGAAAGGTTGCAAATTGGAACCAGCCAAAAGAAGAGACACATAGGGTGAAGTCTGAGAGGGCCCCAATTGTGAAGCTTTCATGTCCTTAGGGACAAGTCACTCTTGTGGTACATCGTGTGTGATGGTCTTCAGGGTATCGTGCCAACTAGATACTCTCCTGAGCTTCAGGGTTTGGGGTTTACACTGGGGTTTCATTATGCGGACTATGACAGACTCAGTTGGCCATGAGGTTGGACTCAATCTCTAACTCCTATCTTCTCCCCAGAGGCTGGCTGATATCCCATGGCTCAAAACCTTAATCTTCTAATCACCCTTATCCTGAGTCCTTGTTAGCTTAAACTATCCAGGGTCTCACCATAAGTCACTTTGTTAACATAGAGCCAGGTGTGGTTTATGTGGTTTCATATAGAGCCACGGTTTTAATAAAATACCCTTATTATCTGGGAAATTCCAAGGGTTTAGAAGCTCCGTCTCAGGAACTGAGGACAAAGGCCAGTCGGGTTCTTTATGGCACAGGAACCTCTTAAACCTTAATGTCTCTGGCCGTGCTTGGCAGATGGTGAGGACTCCTTCAATATTTGAATAAATGAGTTTTCAGTGTCTAACATGGAACCTGGCTCTGAGGGCTAATAAAACTTTGTCACTAAAACGGTCATGCTTTTAATTCTTCAGTTAGACATACTGTCTCAGAGTTTGGCCAGAGAGTCAACCTTCTTAGCAAGTAGCCTTCTGAAGCCTCACGGAGGTGCAGCATTGTGAAACAGATTTAATTACAATAATGGAGATGAAGAATATAAACCTTTCACTACTTCTTTTAATGTCGGTGCCTTGTTAATGGAGGGAAATGAGCTCTATAAAATGACTGCAAAATGGTATTTGAGATTTTCTCTTATAATTAATTATTGACAGTTTAAGCTCATTGCACATATTAGGGGGGAAAAACTCCAATTAATTCTTCAAGAACACTCCCATAGGTTAGCTTGTTCTTTTGATGATTCATTTGCTGTCCTTAGAAATAAAACAAAACAAAAAACACTGCTCTGTCAAGAAATTGTTTTTATATACTTTTTTGATTCCAAGATTATTGGTTGGAATAGCTAAAATGCTGCCTCTGTCAGCAGCAGTGAGGAGAGAAAAAAAAAAAAGAAGAAGAAGAAAACAGGAGTTTTCAGTTTAAATAAGATTAAACCAGGCATGAGATTGAATCGGTGGCCTAATGTAGGTTCAGAACCCCTGATGATTTCTGTGAAAATGAAGGAAGTTGGCAGAAACCGAGAGAGGATTTGGAGTACAGGATAGCGTACACTGCGCAGGGACACATAGGCTTGTGGTTTGGGAAGCAAGCTCCCATCTCTTGTGAGTCTAGGTCAAGCTTCTCCTGGAGTTCTGGAGGAATAAATGAACTGTGCTTTCATGTTTCTTTTTTTTTTTTTAAGATTTTATTCATTTTCTACAGAGAGAGAGAGATCACAAGCAGGCAGAGAGACAGGGGGAAGCAGGTTCCCTGCTAAGCAGAGAGCCCGATGCGGGGCTCAATCCCAGAACCCTGAGATCATGACCTGAGCCGAAGGCAGAGGCTTAACCCGCTGAGCCACCCAGGTGCCCCTGCTTTCATGTTTCTAACCTTGTTCTAGTGCCTGCTGGGTTAAGTGATTTGGGGTGAGCAACCTCCCCTCCTGACATCCGCTTCTGTGAAATGGGAGAATAGTTCCTCTCTGGAAATAGTATCTACTTGGCAGCGTTGCTGGGATGACTCAGTAGGGCTGTGCACGGAACGCCCATCGGGTATGGCTCTGAGCTGCAGCTTCACCACCAGCAGTTCTCTCCTTTTGGATCTGCAAGTTTTCTCACGTCACACTCCTTTCAACTGAGGAATGTGCCCGGGGAAACAATTCCCTAGAAAATTCATGGCTGCAGAGTTGTCTTGGAAGGACACGTGTTTTTCAGGTGCTCTCCAGAGAAGCGAGAGAATTCCCAGCGGCCCACTTCGCTAGCCTCTGCTGCTGGGCGATTTCTCACACGTGTTAGTTTCTCCCCATCAGTATGTGCATGAGAGATTCTTGTCTGTGCACATGTGGTCAGTAGTTCAGGGGGGACATGAAGGGCAGGCACAGGAACCCTGGCGCCTGCAGACTGTCTGATGTGAAATGAGCATGGCCTTTCCTTGTCCTCTTCTTTTCAGAAATGACCTTTCTTCTTCGCTCTTCATGTTCACACAGAATCAGTTCTAATCAAGGACTTTGGAGTCAGGCCGAACTTGAATTTTCTTCACCTGCCTGCGTATGAGTTTTCCCATCCATAGGAGGAGGAGAGCTCCTGCCTTCCCTGGGGTGGGAATTGAAAGGAGAATCCTCTGCAGTGTCCAGCCTGGTCCTTCCTGACTCTGAGACTCTTCCTTCTCAGTTGTCCTATCACAGGAGCACCGGTTCTGGCCCCCAGTGACTTTCCACATCCTGGCTCTTGACTTTCCCATCTAGACAGTCAGGTGGATTGGTGACCGAAGAAGCCACACATCCCATGATGTTATGTACTGGGTCTGTGATTCCCTTTGAAATATTGCAGGGACATCCTAATATCACCTGTGTATAAGTCAGTGTAAGTAACATACTAGATATAGCTAGAATTTTGATTAAGGACTTTTCTAAAAAAAGATTTTCTTGATTTATTTGACAGAGCACAAGCAGAGGGAGCAGCAAGCAGAGGGAGAGGGAAAAGCAGGCTCTCTTCTGAGCAGGGAGCCCAATGCAGGACTAGATCCCAGGACCCTGGGATCATGACCTGAGCCAAAGGCAGATGCTTAACTGACCAAGCTACCCAGGCACCCTTTCCTTAAGAATTTAGACTGTAGTGTGGTCAGCTACTAAGTATCGTTACTAGAAAATGTTCTACTCCAAGGATGCCACTATCTTTAGTTCTGAGTAACCCAATATTTTACCAATTGGTCCAATAAATAAATAAATTTATTGGTGGATATAGTTGTTTGTTAATCAACATAATGTTGATAGAAATGAATTCTCCTTTTTAAATTAACAGAATTCTGGGGCACCTGGGTGGTTCAGTGGGTTAAAGGCTCTGCCTTCAGCTCAGGTCATGATCTCAGGGTCCTGGGATTGAGCCCCGCATCACATCGGGCTCCCTGCTCAGCGGGGAGCCTGCTTCCTCCTCTCTCTCTCTGCCTGCCTCTCTGCCTGCTTGTGATGTTTGTCTGTCAAGTAAATTAATAAAATCTTAAAAATAAAATAAACAGAATTTAAATTGTATAGTTTGACTAAAATATCTTATGTATGATATCTATTTTTTATCTCATACTGTGATATTTCACCCAAGGCACACTGCTTATTTACGTTACGTGTATATGCATATGTGTGAGTGTGTGTATGTGTGTACATACAGTCCACCTCTTACAAAGCCAGAGCATAAGAATGTCAGTGAGGCTTGTTTGGATCCTCATTGAATGGCTTGAGGTAATCTGAATATAAACTAGGCATAGATATTAGATAAATATTGCTAGATGTCATAACGGTATTACAGTAAATTTTCTCTAATCCCTCACCTATTAGAGATATCCCTTTTAGTACTTACAAATCAAATGACGTACCTTGTATCTGGGACTTGCTTTTAAAAATTGCAGCCACATCTACCAAGGACAAAAAGAAGAGAGATGACAAAACTTAAAACACCAAATACCTAGGAGGATAGATAAAACAAAATTGACAAAATACAAATAGTTGCTGGCAATGGGCATGTAGGAAATGATTATTCTCTCTTCATTTACATATGTTTTAAAATTTGCATTAAAAATAGTCTAATGGGGAAAAATACTCTCGTGGGGTCTCCAATTTGAATACTTAGGGAAGGTGTGAGAAGCACCTGGTGCAACTCGGCATTTCTGGGTGCTGATGCTGACTTGGGTTATTGTCATGTCTGCTCTTAGTTAACCTTTTGTGAGAACCTCGCGGTTCGGATGTCTAAAACTGCGGTGAGCGGGGCTACGGGAATGTACAGAACAGCTGCGCAAACTAGTCTGGCCTGTTTGCTAACACATTTGTGCTTAGAAATGTGTGAATAAGGCACAATTTGACCTGAGACTTGTTTTTGTTGGAATTTGAAAATGAGGTTATGGGTGGGTAACTGGTGGCCACCCGAAAGAAGACCTCAGAACTGTGTACAGATGGGCTTGTGCCATTTCTCGGCAGCGTTGCTCAGAATGGAGGGGCTGACTTAGAGGGAGCTGAGCCTGAGGAGTTAGCCCCTGTGGCACAGGTCGACAGGGGGCAAGAGAGAGGGAAGGGAGTCATGGGGTCCCACACAGAAGTCACGAGGGAGCACTGCACTGCGACCACGGGTACAGCATGCGCCTGGCTAAGGGAAGTCTAGCCTGTGTGCAAACGGGGGCTCCACAAAAAAGAAGTAAGTTGGGAGGCACTGGGGGGCCAGCCGTGGGTGGATAGCTCAGGTTCAGTAGAAGAGAAGTAAGTGTAAGGCCTCAACAAGACCCAACCCCATCAGGGGAATGCACTTTATTTAGAGAGGAATTCTGCTAGCCAGAGGAATGCAAGCACCCCTCTACCCCTACTCAGTAATGACGTTTAATCATTGAAGGAATTTGTAGGGCATGAAGTGGGAAGGAAAGAGCTAGAACTCATTACTAGAGGGAACAAGGTGAGACTTATGTTCTGGAAATGACAGAAACTCAGTTATCCATGGGTACTCAGGTCAGAATGAATAAAGTATCCTGAACTATGAACCAGGTCTCCTTAGATCCCTCTCTGGCCAATGATCATATTGGTCAGTAGGAATTCAGGGGACCAAAGGGTAAAGCTATTAGGTGGATTCTAATTAGAACTTGCTTCCAGTTGCTTCTCTTCCACAGACCTCTCAGCGTGGCAAAATAATTTGTTGGGATATTACTTTGTGTTTTCTTTCCCTGCAGATTTCATTCTTTCCAGACCTTTTGTTTAATTCTTTTGGCTTGAACAGAGGTTGTGTTAGTAAATGATAGCATACATTTACTTGCCTTTTCCCCTTTCCCTTTGGATTTTTGTTCCCCCTAAAGGCCAAATCATTAAAAAGGTGATGCATTACCAAGGGAGATGTTGCCAAGCTGAAAGGAGAGATGCCTCCAGAGAAAAGAGAGATTAGGGGTCTGCAGAGCCTGTGAGCAGTGGAGACTTATGACTTGCTCCCTGATGTTGCTCTGGGGAGGTAAAAAAGTCTCACCAGGAAAGGCAATTTGGAATAAGCAGAAAAGAATGCTCGGAGACTCCATTGGAAAATTATGCATATCACTTTACAGGTGAAAGTTTGCAACTCAGTAAATTGTAACTAACAATATTGCAAAATAATCCTTGTCTCTATACATGCAAATTCCGTCCAGTGGGATTGTTGCTGGTTTAGATAATGGTATTTGTAGTTCTATCCATGGCGATCGCTGGAGTGTGACATCCTGGTTAGGTCCTTCAAATACGAAGTTCAGTCTGGCACACACGTGTGTATCACACTTTTTACTGATACCAGGAAAGGGAAGTTGCAGAAGGATTTCTGAACAGAGGAGTGACACGATCAGATGTGCACTTCAGGACAGTGCTTCTGCCACATTTTTGTCCATGTCAGTCTACTAAGGATTTTATTAAAATATGTGATCTTCTTCAGATTTCAAAATTTGTAATTTTAACAAAACTTTCAGGTGATGCTGGTATCCACTGTTGGTACCTGGCTCACACTTTTTGTACCAAGGGTTTAAAACAGGGATCTGCAGGTGTGCCTGGGTGGCTCAGTGGGTTAAAGCCTCTGCCTTCGGCTCAGGTCATGATCCCAGGGTCCTGGGATCGAGCCCCCGCATCCCTGCTGAGCAGGGAGCCTGCTTCCCTTCCTCTCTCTCTGCCTGTCTCTCTGCCTACTTGGGATCTCTGTCTGTCAAATAAATAAATAAAATCTTTAAAACAGGGATCTGCAAATTTTTCTGTAAAGGCCAAGAGAGAAAATATTATCAAGTTTGTATACATCACATTTGTTGGTGCTTCACTCTACGATTATAACATTAGAGCAGCTATCAATAATACGAAAATGAATGATTATGGCTGTGTTCTAATAAAACTTTATTTAAAAAAAAATACCCCAGAGTCTGGATTTGGTCCATAGGCAATAGTTTGCCAATCCCTGATTTAGAAATATGATTCTGGCAATACTGTGTAGATGGATTGAAAGGATGGAGGGGAGATAAGAGACAGGCAGCCCAGTTAGTGGAAGAGATTTTGATGGAAGCTGATAAATGCTTAGACTATGGCAGAACTTTGAGAAACCAAAAGCAGGAGTACAATTGATAGGACTTGACCGGGATAGATAAAATGTGCAGAGCTGACCTCAATATTGGATGGGTTTTGGGTCCTCCAGTAATAAAATAAAGTATGACTTTTCAGGGACACATTTTGGGAGGATTCGTTTTTTTGTCTGTTTTGTTTTTTTTCTTAGGATATGACAGCTTTTGTTACTGATGTCCTTGATTTATGAAAGCCCAGACAAATTTAGGTTCCTGTTAATGATGCAAAATTGGGAAAATTTTATATGAGGTTTCAGGTTTTAGGGGGAAAAAATCTCATTTCAATTAAATCTTTCTACTAAAATATGAACAGATTTGTTTTCTGTATTATAGTTTTTAGAGTTAAAGAATTGTATGCCACTTAGAAGTGAGTTTATCACCAGCTCAGTGACCTCTGGTAGGTGATAAGGTATATTCAAGAACAAACAGTATTACATATCTGTAGCAAGTATTTATGATTAAAAAGTGAACTCAACAGGGGCAGCTGAGTGGCTCAGTCAGTTAAGCATCCAACTCCTGATCTCATCTCAGGTCTTGGTCTCAGGGTCATGAGTTTGAGCCCAGCATGGAGCCTACTTAAAAAAAAAAAAAAAAAAAAAAAAAAAAAAGTGAACTCAGCAGACAGATCTCAAGCTTAAGACATGGAGTGTTTTTGGGGGGAGTATAATGCAATGCCCCTAAATTCAGTAATAAAAGAGTTAAATGATATCTCAAAGTAGTGTTGCTCCAATTGAGTTGTATAGAATAGTGAGAAATTAGTCTTGTCAAAAATTCAGGAAGCATTAGTTACCTACTTTCAGCATTCAGAATAAGGGCTTACTGATCCATGATCCAAAACCATTAGGAAACTGATGAAAGTGAAAAATCCCATCATCATATTTAATTTCTAGCTTATCTTCAATATTCTCCAGTTGTCCCTATAACATCTTTTACTGTTTATTGGTTTTAAAATCAGAATCTGATGGTAGTTCTGTTTGCTTGTTACTTCTTGCAGTTCTGTGTTCTCAAAATGGCATCCCTTGGACCTCCAGCACTAGCACCATCGGAGAAGTTGTTAGAAATGCCACTTCTCAGATCTTACTCCAGATCTACCAAATCCAGAACTCTGGAGATGAGACCGAGTACCCGTGGTGGTGATCCTGAGGCGTGCTAATATTTGAAAACCACTGCTTGCATACAGTTTGACTCTCAGTCTTGGTGATAGTATCACCTAGGAATCTTCGAATGAAGACACAATGTCAGTTAGAACCTCTAGGTGTGAAGCTCAGGCATCAGTATCTCTGAAGCCCATCAGGTGTTTCTCCTGTGCAGCCAAGACCCCTCCTTTAGTTTCTTTTGACTTTGAACTGCCTTCTTTTATTTAATGACATTGACTTTATCCTGCTAGGTGTTTTGTAGAAGGGTCTATGGTGTGTATTTGATAGGATGCCTACTTTTTGTAACTTTATTGGTATTCCCATTTCAAAGGAATGAAAGGGATAAATCACATATCTTTTCAAAGGCTTCTAAAAATCGCTTTGGGCTTGCATATTCCTTGTGGTAAAATAGATAATATCACAACCATGTCTTTGGGCTTGTTGTTATTGTTGTTTATTTTCAACCAGGTACATCTCTCTGTTACCTCTTTTCCCTGTCTTTCTCGGCTAGATTATTACCACTCTGGCTTCCAGTGCTATTTTTCATTTTTAAGGTGATTTTTTGTGTGGAACATCTCTTGAGAATTTTGCCCTTCTCTTTCTGGGTTTATCAGCTATCTGCTGATAGCATGGACTCACCCATTTCTCTTACTTTATTTTTCTATTTCACACTGTGTTTTGTTAGAGGATTTCTTTTTAGTATCTCATCTGGCCATCTTGTGTGTCAAGTGGTAGCTTTGTTGTCTTAGATTTTTTTTTTTCCCTCCAGCCAGTCAGTACAGATTTGCTTCAATGCCAGCGCTGAAACCTGTTCTTATGTCATCTGCCTGACAGTTACACTGAGGTTTTGGGGGGGGGTCTTTTCTTTGCTTATTTAGATTTGTAGGGCAAAACCTGTTGACAGTTAAATATGTTTCTGCATTCTCACAGAAATCTCCACCTCTCAACAGATTGACCCACTTTTTTTTAACCCAAGATGCAGTAACTCTATGATGTTACACATGCGTGTTACCTGTATATGAAAATAAATCAAGGCATGTGTTCTACCAGTTTCCATCTACTAATTTAAAGGCAATTGAATATAATGAAGTATTGATGACTCATATGCATACAGAATTATTGTTCAAAAAAGTTTTAAATTCTTTCTTAGTGACAATAAATAGTATTAAAGGATAATTTTCACACACAAAAAAGCAAGCATGAATACAGTAAAGATTTTACTAGTGCATGGTTAGAGAGCGAATCAGACATTTTTTATAATAGGCTCACAGGAGAAGTCTAAGAAGTACACATTTATGTGAAATAGAAGATTGAAAGGAGACTGCAAATGAACACCAAACAGGTTTAGGTTTTTGTGTTTTTGTTTTTTGATCCATGGGAGAAGAATGAAGTCAACTGGACCTGTACCAGACAAAATATTTGCAAGTCCTTGGGTCTGGTTTTTCAACACTACCAGTTATACCTAACTTGCAGAGCTGTAATGAAGCTCAAGGGCAATGAAAGGCTAAAAGCAGATAACCCAAAGGAGTATGCTCAAAACATTGCAGTGTTTTCTATTAGAGCCCAGTAATTTTTTGCAATTCCCAAATGTCCTTACAGAAATAACATTTGTAAAAAGCTTGATGTCCTGTAAAATGCTTACAAATACATGCTTTGGAGAGGCATCTCAAACTTGTGAGACAGCTTGGTGGTATCTTCTCATAGTTGACCTCAGGGAGACAAGCTATGATAGCACATAGTGTGGGACAGGTAGGTAGGTGCTCACAAATCTGTAGCTGTTCTTAGGGATGCAGCGTTGGTGGCGGTTAAGAGCTAGGACTCTAGAATCATGAGGGTTGTGTCTCAATTTTCTCATCTGCACAATGGGGACAAAATAATGCCAGTGTTCTGGAGTTATTATGAGGAGTAAAAGAGCTAATTTGTAGAAGGTGCTGAGGACAGGGACTGGCTCAGTAAATGCTGTCTTTGTTGTTACCATTGCTTGGCATTCACCTGTCAGAGAGGAGGTCCAAAAATGGTGCCTAGATCCTTCGCCGCCAAACCCATGTGCATCCTTTGCAAAGATGATGCATTGTGAAGGGTGACATATTTTCAAATTTGACATTTTTTTCCCCATTTTGGGGATCAAGCTTGTTTGCAGAGAGAAGGTTTCCTATTTGAAGCTGGGAATGTTGAGTGGTACTTGAGTAAATATTCCCCTCTGACTCTCCTTTCATCTTGCAGGTTGCATGAGTACTTGGTTTACTGTAGTCAGCCAAATCTGAGCTATGCTAATGCCCAGTCGTTAGCACTCGGTGTCTGCTTGAATGGAATCCGAAAATAAATATTTCTGAGCTCGCAGGCTGATGCTTCAGTGGCATCAGGAACCTGGCAAGAGGACAACAGAATGCCAGTGTCAGGTCTTGGCTATGAGCCGTAGGAAGTGCTTGCTTACAGCAATTCTATGAAGTGATGGTCATGTCCGTTTATGGATGAGAACAAATGTGGCCCAGGGAATAATTAACTGAGTAACGCTTGGGTTTCAGTGCTGGTCTGACTTTAGTAGATGACTCTCTGGGCTCTCCTGCCTTCTGCTCAGAATCTCAAAATAGTAGATTCCATATAAACTATCATCAATGTGGCTAATAAGGACGAAAGAGTAAGAGACGCATCCAGGAACAGAACCTATTTCCTAGAGTAACAGGCTTAGCTGTTGGCAACGGGGCCAGAGCTTTGGTGAAAGAGTAGACTTTGGTGCTGATCCTTTTAAACATTGAACTGGAGCTCCTGAAATCCTCCTGGATTAGGAATTGACAAGGCTTGGTGTGGTACTAAAACTGGGAGAGGGACCCACATGGCCTCAGCAAAGTTGGTCAGAGAATTGGGAAACTTCTAGAGCCAATCCAGGTAAAATGATAGGAGTGGAGAGTTCATGTGAGTCCCCCGTTCACCCAGCCCCAAGAACAGAGCTCACCAGAGGTCACCACTATGGTGGCAGGAAAGCCCACTAGTATCTTGGCTTTTAGAGCTCTGTTGCTTGCTTCATGGGAGTTTGGGGGCAAAGAAACCAATGTAAGAATTTCTTTTTCTAAAAGAATGTGTTATGCTGTACAGACGTCAGCAGAAAACATTTTCATTATCACAGCTGGGGCTCAAATATGGTGTGTTTTTGATTCCAAACCTGTATGCATCTCCATCCATTCAACATTCTGTCCACCTGTTTAGTTGCCTAGGGCTGCAGTAACAAAATACCACACATAGGCTGGCTTGAAAGACAAATAAACAAAAGTGTGTTCTCCCTGTGGTAGAAGCTAGAAGTCCAAAATCAAAATGTTAGCAGATCCAGACTCCCTTTGAGGGCTGTTGGTGGGGATCAGACTTCTGGAAGCTCCAGACGTTCCTTGGTCTGTGGCAGTACACCTCAATTTATGCATTGTTTCTTTACATTACTACCTTTCCTCTGTGTCCTTGTCTTCACACAGCATTCCTGTGTGTGTGTGTGTGTGTGTGTGTGTGTGTGTGTGTGTGTGTGTCCAGATGTCCCTCTCCTTATAAGGACAGTAATCATATTAGATGAGGGTCCATTCTAATGGCCTCACGTTAACCTGTTACATCAGCAAAGACCCTATTTCCAATTAAGCTTACATTCACAGTTACCTGGGGTTACGACAACAACATACCATTTTGGGAAATAGAGTTTAACCCATAACAACATCTATTCCTTTCTCTGGCTCCCTTTCATTTTCCAGGCCTCGTGTTTTCTCATCTGGTAATTATTTGTTATTTTGTCTGTGCATCCATCCTTCTGATAAAAAAACAAATAAACTAGTGATGGCCTACCATGTGTTAGGCATTGAGCCCACACAGGTGCATGCAAGCACTGGTCCATAAACCCAAAAGAGACACAAAAACAAGTAAACAGATGGATAAAAGAAACTCAAACCGCCCTTAGTATTATGAAGGAAGGAAATAGAGTTGAGGCAGGACAGGAGGTTCTCCAGGGTAGTCTAGGATGGTTTCCTGGAGGAGGTGACAGGTGAAATGAGACTGAAAGGACAGAAGTGATGCCATCCAAAGCCTGAGAAGAGTGAATCTGGCTAAAGAAGAGTGAGAACTAAGGGCCTGAGGCAGGGACCAGCTTGATACATTTGAGGACCAGAGAGGTAAGGAGTGTGGCCTGGGAGTTGGGGTAGGACAAAAGCTTGAGTTGGAGATTCAGGCAGACTACAGATCTTGCAGAGCCATGGAGGGAAATTTGAATTTAAACTTAAATTAGCAGCTGACCTACATCATAAGACCAACAACATGCTAGTAATAATGATGAGAATTTTTTATTATCGGCTATGTGCCAGGTAGGCAACGGAGTACTTCTCACATATCTCCCATATGGCCCCTCATCCTCAACCACAAACCTGCAAAGGAGGTATTTTGAGAATTGTAGGGTGTTGGCCCATGCTTCTCTATACAGAGCACGAGACCTATTCTAGACACAATGCTCGGCCCTTTGGGGATGTGTTGATGGTCCCTGCCCTCACGTTACATACAGTCTAATAAAAACATCTGTCAGTCGGTGACCTACTGGTAGCCTGATGGCACGACAGCAACCTCCTAACCACTCTGGGCTTCACTGTCTTCCGTGTGTCAAGTGGGGAAGTCACAGTCTCCTCCTTACAGGGTTATGGTGAGTGGGAGCCGTCCACAGTGCACACAAGGCGAAAGACAGCAGGACTCTCGGTAAAGCCTGTGCAATGTGAAATGAAAAGCCTGTGCAGAGGAGGGTGAGATGAGCCTTGGAAGAACAGTGGCATTCCTCAGGCAGACCAAGAAGGGGATGACACAATCTGATTGCTATTAAGACTAACACGTTACAATCCTTATTATTAAAATTAAACTTGAGGAACTAGTGTGCCTGCCATGATGGAAAGAGGTTATCTGCTGTAATTTGACTTCTAAACTTTGTATAATCCTTGGTAAGAAGCGTGTTACGACACCCCTTACTGGTCACAATTCTGCATCTAATTTTAGTAAAAATGAGAGGGCTGTAGTAAATAGAGACTCATTCAAGGCTTTCTGTTTCCAAGACTGTAGGGTTGTCTTGTCTTGTCTTTTTCTTTCTTTCTTTCTTTCTTTTTTTTTTAAGGTGTATATCAACTTGCCCTCTAGTGACAGTATTTTGAATTTCACTCAAATTTCAGAAGACAAGTCTCAGGCTGTCCGGCTCCTCCACAAAGTAATTTGCTGTTTATTGGAAGCCTGTTGTGTGTATAACTACCAAAGTGACCTCTGTGAAGCGTCGTTATTGTGGGGCAGTAGGCACCTGCCAGATGGCAATAGGTATCATCACTGGCAGATAAAGACCCGGGACTCTAGGCAAGTTGCTTGCATTCAGGATAGGGTCTCCTCACCCCTGAAATGAGGATCGTGTGTATTTACTTCTGTTTCCCCTACCAGAGTGTGAGCTCTATGAGGGTGGGTGTTTCCCTTGCTTCCCTACCAATCCCCAGAGCACAGAGCAGCACCCCGCGTGTCGGAGACACTTTCTAAGTATGGTGGAAGATGGAATGGGCAGAGAAAAGTCTGAAGATGGAAAGCCATCAGTTACAGAAATCCCTGGTCGTTGGGTCAGGCAGATCATGGGTGCTTCACTGCATGATGGCATCCTTCCTTCTCTGGCTATTATCCCTTCCTTTTTATTTTATCTTAGAGCCCAGGCTACTCCTCTGGGCTGTTTTCTTTGATCTTTCTGAGCAGAAATTTAGAAGAGGAATAGGGAACATAGAGTCGAGGATGGTACTATTTTATGTCTGAAAGACAAGAAGACATTAGTACTCTTCCTTTCTGGTTGATGAAATACTATGTTTAACCCTTTCCTGTAAATAATCATTTATTTATCTCTGTAAGGTGCTTTGCTGCTAAATCATTGGTACGTGGCTCATGAGGAATCCTACAAATTTAACTGCGTCTGTCTCCTATCTTTTCACTGTTCAGCGTAGCTTAACTCAGCAACATCTCAGGCTTTCAGAAAGAATGTTAGCTGTTTTTTTCCCCCTAGTCATCCTATTCATAATTGTTTTCTTCCTTTCACCAAAGATTTACTGCTAACTTATGCTTTGAAGACAGGACCTGGGAGGCCACAGAGATGAAAGAAATGTGATCACACTTTTCCCTGCTGACAGCAGAACGTGCTCATCACTCACACTTGAAAAAGCATCATCATCTTCAAGTGCCTTCTATGAGCATTCAAGCTATGGAATAAGGGTGAGCCAGGAGAGGAAGGAGGCAATTCTTAATGTGCTTTTTAAAGTCTTAAGAGTTGAAATCCTTCTTTAAACAGTCACCCCATTGGAGAGAAGAGAGCATGTCTTTAAAGTTCCTACCCAGCTTCTTAAACCTTTAAGAGTTTTATCACGTCGGGGATGATAGTGAAAAGATACCCTTTGAGAGGTAGGGGTGAAGAATAGATATGGATTTATCCTTTTGCTCCATGACATTCTGCTGTGCAGAAACAAGTAATGCTTCCCAGGGAGCAGAGGAAGAAGTTCAAACTTCTTAACCTTGCGTTTCAAAGTTTCTAGAGCCCAGCACCAATTTGTCTTTTTGAACCTATCTTCTAGTATCCTCTTTATGGTGTTCCAGTCCAACTGTCCTTCCCGCTAGCCTCCAGCTATGCTTTGTGCTTTCAAAATTTAATTACCTTTTTTTTTTTTTTTTTGGTTAGGGAAAGATAGAGTTATAGTTGTTGGAGGAGTGATCTGAAAGTACAAAATAGGAGATAGCATTTTAGTTCTACTCTTGGGAATTAATGCCTCTTGGTAGTTGTCATATTGTTTCTAGTTCCTAAATATGTCCATGTATAATTACTGTGTTTATAACTTTTTAAAAAAAATTACAAAAGTGAGGGGTGCTTGAGTGGCTCAGTGGGTTAAGCCTCTGCCTCTGGCCCAGGTCATGATCCCAAGGTCCTGGGATCCAGCCCTGCATCGGGCTCTCTGCTCAGCAGGGAGCCTGCTTCCCTCTCTCTGCCTGCCTCTCTGCCTACTTGTGATCTCTCTCTGTCAAATAAATAAATAAAATCTTTAAAAAAATCTTTAAAAAATTACAAAATTGATTAATCAGTTAATCAACACTGATTCCCTCTCACCCTCACCAGAAGTAACCTTTGGTTTCATGGCATAAGGTTAACTTTGTACATGGGGTTTTTATACATTTATTTTGGTTAAATAGCATCATCTGATGTGCATTATTCCATAATTTCCTTTTTTTCCTCAACTGTATTTGTCGATGTCTCGCCATGTTTTTCCAAGTAGTTCAAATTCATTGCCATTATTTTCACACTTTTGCAAAGTGGCAGAGAAGATGAATATAGTTTTTCTTACAAATGTGCAAGGATTCTCTTGTGTACCAGAGGTGGTCATTGTATCTATGCAAGTGTTGATGGAACTGCTGACTCTCCCTGTCCCTTTACTCGCTTACTTGCCTGAATAGAGTGAACAAAGAGAAACATTTCTCGGATACTCTCTCTCTTCTCCCTTAAATTTCGCAAGTGTAGGATTCCCTTTATTCTTTTCCTCTCTTGTGGACTCCCAATCTGTGTATCAAGATTCAACTGACATAACATATATTGGATAGTCTTCTCATTTGACATTTATGTTGATTTTGACTATTTTTGCTTTACTCATTCATGTTTCTGCCAGAGTGAGTCGATGACCTTAGAAGGCACATGGCCTGCACACTCCTTTGCAGTCTGTAGAATTCGTCTCTGGTCCATGGTGAGTGCCTCGAAGAGCAAAGTCTAGTCTTTCTTGAAGCTTAGGTACTAAAGTCAATTGAAAAGTGAATATCCAGGATAGTCAAAATCACCCTTGATTTTTTTTAATTGCCCACAATTTGCTAACTCGAAATAAGCTCACTCGGCTATTTTTTTTCCCTACTACATTAAACCCAGTCAACACTTCTTTGTTTGATCAACAGATACAGGCACTGGTCCCCTTGTATGACAAATATACATTGTAATTTTTAAACTTATTTCACCTAGCATGTGACATACACATGTTTCTCTGGGGAGAGGCATGCAGGAAATGTAACTGACAGTGGATACAGTAGATAACCTCTCATCTCATCCTTCTCCTGGGACATTCATGCTTGTGGACCAGAGCAGAAGGAATCACCTGCCTCCCCTTCATCTCTCCCACACCCCAACACACACACATGTACCGGGTATGCTTTGTCTTATGACCTTACCAAAGATGTTAAATAATGCTTGGACGAAGCAGGTATTCAGCACAATGACAGGGGGAAATAAGCTCCTGCTTCCTTGATGAGACCAAATCCAGCAAATAAGGCAATAGGGTAGCTGTTCTGTAATCAATCTCCTAACACTCCCTGGGATTTGACAGAAATAATTAAGTCCCAAACACTTTTCTGAAGGTCATTTATCCTCTGCTGTTGTGGGGACCATTTTATTTCAAAGTTCCTGGATCCAACCCTGGTGGGGAGTTGATAATAGAGGAAAAATTGCCTTGCATATGTACAGGCATAGTCTTCTGTGCCTCAGGCACACATAGACCTAATTTGTTCTCAAAGTACATGAGATTGCTCATTGATTGTTTTAAGACACAGGTTTTATGTTTATTTAGATATGGCAAGGCCCGTAGATGAGGAGATAACACGTTTGAAATGACAGTTTGTTGCTCACAGAGGAGGGGGCACACCAGGCCTTGAGGGTCCACCCAGGGGATGACTGGGAGCGATAGTTCAGGAGGCAGAGGGATTTGGAGAAACTGTGCTGGAGCCTTTACTGAGGTTTTTGTGGGAAGGAAGGAATGAGGCACAATAAGCAAGATTTAAATCGGCTAGGTTGAGTAATTTCAGTGGGCTCTGGAGTATAGAGGTCATACCTAGCAGTCTGACTCCTGCCCTGGGGTAATTATAGCAGGTGGATAGTGGGCAGAGTGTGGTAGCCCGTGAAGGCTGTGGCAGGGGTGCAGGCTCTGGATGGGTTTGTTTGCATATGAAAAGTGAGCTTGCCAGTGAGTTCTTTGCTGTCTTAGGGAATTGCTACCCTGGGAGGGTCAGCAAGGCCCCAGATATAAAAGCATTAGAAAAGAAAGTTTTTAAAAAATGGTTAATACAGTGATGATCTTCGTGGTGGTATTTCCCTGTGTGTGACTTGGTCTCAGGTATCCACACACTGTGTGACCTTCTATGAAGGATACAATGAGCTGCCAACAGGGGAGCAGTGCAAAACGCCACAAGTCTGGATGTCAGTGATATCGACGTGGGAAAAGCTACTGGGGAAGGCAAGCATCCTGAGTCCTACAGGTGTCCTTCAAGTTTACTCCCCTTCCAAACTTTCCCTAAGATGAAACTCTTAAAATGTTGTCCACTGTGTGGGTGGCTCAGTGGGTTAAGAGTCTGCTTTCTGCTCAGGTTATGATTCCAGGGTCATCCCTGCTGGGCAGGGAAGCCTCCTTCTCCCTCTACCACTCGCCCCTGCTCATGATCTCTCTCTCTCTCTTTCTCTCTCTCAAATAAATAAATAAAATCTTTTAAAAAATAAAAAAAGATATGTTATCACTTGCTGCCAGTTTAAGAAAAGCAAACAAAAAAACCCAACCTGGTTTAGTCTGCAAACTTGTGTTATTTTGTTACCCCTCTGTATTAAGATATTTACAGTTTGAATGCAAAACCAAGTGATCTTTGCCCTCAAATTGACTTCCTCTCTTGGGGTCCAGAGATTTGTAAAATGGCATTACCATCTGCCCAGAGAGCAAACACAGTAATTTGGGAAACACCTTTGACCCTTCCACCCTCTCTATTCCTCTTGTGATTCTACATTAAGTCCTATTACTGTCCCTAAGTCTTTCTCTTATCCATATGTCTGTGTCTATTTCTTCTCCACTTCAGGATCACTTCTTTTCTTGTCTGACTCCTTATAGCTTCTTGATAGTCCCTTCTCTTCTCAGGAAAAAGAAAAGAAAGCACAAACCACCAAAATTAGGAATAAAATTAGGACATTACTTTCAACCCTACAGATATTAGTAGAATAAGAAAAATCCTCTGAAGAAGATTGATACTAACAAATTAGACAATTTAGACAAAATAGAAAATTTCCTAGAAAGACACAACTTACCAAAAATATTAAGAAAAAATAGAAAAGCTGAATTGATTCTTATCAAATAAAGGCACTGAATCAGGCGGAAAAGAACCTTTTCACAAATAAAAGTCTAGGACCAGATGGCTTACCTGTTGAAGTCTATCATTTTTTTCTTTCGTAAGGAAGAATCCTAATCCTACACAAGCTTTTTCAGAAAGAAAAAGAGGAGGGAACACTTCTTATCTCCTTGAGAAAGCAAAATTAAGTCATCCCCAGAAAAGAAAGCTGCAGGCCAATATCCCTCGTGAACATAGACAAAAATTCTTTTTTTTTTTAATATTTTATTTATTTGACAGAGAGAAATCACAACTAGGCAGAGAGGCAGGCAGAGAGAGAGGAGGAAGCAGGCTCCCTGCGGAGCAGAGAGCCCGACACGGGGTTCCATCCCAGGACCCTGGAATCATGACCTGAGCTGAAGGCAGAGGCTTTAACCCACTGAGCCACCCAGGCGCCCCTAGACAAAAATTCTTAACAAAATTAGCAAATCACAGCTAGCGATATATAAGAAGGTTTGTATACCATGACTAAATGAGTATATGTAAAGAATATAAGGTTGATTGAACATTTGAAAATTAATTAATGTATTATAGTGTACTGATAAAGAACAGAAACACATAATCTCAATACATACAGAAAAACACTTGAAAAACTAACACCTTTTCATGGTAAGAGGAAAAAAAAATCTCAACAAACTTTGTAGAGAGGTCCTTCAAATTAATAAAGCCTGTCTATGAAAAGACCCTAGCCTACACATTTTTTAATGATAAAAATGGAATCCTTCCCCTTAAGTTCAGAAACAAATAAGGCTGTCCACCCTGACCTCTTCTGCTAAACATTACTGGATCTAGTCAGTGTCAGAGGAAGAAAAAGTAATTAAAGCCATGCAGTTGGGATGAAAACTCCTAAGAAATCTACCAAATGGCTAAATAAGCAAGCTTAACAAGAGAGCAGGATTCTAGATGTGTACACAAAACTACTGTATCTCCATATACCAGCCAAAAATCCAATCTAAAAATGACAACAATTCAATGTGATTATATCAAAATGAACAAAATAAATAACAATGATTTTAACAAAAATAAGTACAAGACCCGTACATTAAAAACTTCAAAACATGGCACGGAGAAATTAAAGAAGAGCTAAATAAAGACATACCATGTTTATGGATCGAAGTACGCGATATTGTTGACATGGCAGTTCCCAAATTTATATGGATGCAGTGCAATCCCTATCAAAATCCTATCAGACTGTTGCTGACTAGATATGTCTTGGAGTTGATTATTTTTGGTTAAATTAACTGGTACCCTGTACACTCATTTGAGAGTAGATTTGAATCCCATATTTCTGTAAGAAAGTTTGTTATATTATTGTTTTAAATATTCATTCTGTCCCATTGTTTGTTTTTTTGTTCTCCTTTAGGATCAATTTAAATATTTAACTTTGTCAACTTGTTATATTTTTGTATTTTTTTTCTCAGCGCAAACGTCAAACTCCTCCCCAAATAGCCTTCCTAACTGGAGTTAGTTGGCCTTAATGTGGACTTGCCTCTGATGTCTCTTTACTTCATTTACATGTTCTTCCTCACTTGTAAATGGCCATCCTAAGGAAAGGTCCCAGGACAGGTAGGGATGATATTTGCCTTTCTTGAAAGTGTTACTCTGCTAGGCCTGCCATAAAAAAAAAAATGCCGTGGAGTGGGTGGCTTAAACCCCAGAGCTTTATTTTCTCATAGTTCTGGAGGCTGAAAGTCCGTCATCAAGGTGTTGGTAAAGGTCCTGTCCCCTGAGGATCCTATCCTCAGCTTGCAGTTGGCTCCCTTCTCACTGTGTCCTCATATGGCTTTTTTGCTTTTTTTTTTTTTTTTTTTTTTTTCATCCCTGGTGTTTCTTCCTTGTCTTCTAAGGACCCTAGTCCTATAGGACTAGGATCCCACTTTTATGACCTCATCTAGTCTTAAATACCTCCTTGAAGGATCTATATCTAAATACAGTCACATGAGGGATTGGGTTTCAATATATGAATTTGGGGGCATATGAACAATTCAGCACATAATACTGAAGATACACCTTTTCCGGTAATACCCCAGTTGTGCTTTTGTCTCTCTTGCTTCTGGGATCAAAAGAACCCTTGAGTGCCTTCTCCTTGCCTTGTTATTCCTCTTAAGGGTTGATCAGCTTTACCCTAAATAGCCAACAGTTACCCTGCTCTTACTGTGCTCTTTTGTGCATCATAAATTCCCAATATGTTAAATCATTTCTGTTACTGTGGTGTTGATTGCTAGCATTTCCTTTGGATTCTTTGTTAATGTTTTCATCTCTCTATTCTCATTCTCCATCTGTTCTCGCATATTGTCTACTTTTTCTATTAGAGCCCTTGTCGTATTCATCAATATTTAAAATTCTCTGATATTTCCAACATCTGTGTCACATCTGAGTCTGATCCTGATGTTTGTTTCATTTTTTCTTGTCTGTTGGCATGCCTTGTCATTTTTTGAAATCCAGACACATTTTATTGAGCACCCGAGATTGAGGGCATTAGATTTCTAATGTGAAGTATCATGTTAATCTGACTGGTTGCAGGGCTGTGTTGAACACTTCTTCACCTTTAGGAGTGCTGGAGGATTGAAGTTCCCCTAGTGTTTTGGTCTTGAGTTTCCCTAAGCCCAGCCCCTCTTTCACCCATAATACACTGTGGTTAAATTAGAGTCCTATTGTTGTGGTAATAAGGTGTGGGGAAAGGGCGGTGTTCTTTGATCTTCTGATGGAATCTATTCTTTCAGTGAGCCAAGGTCCCTGGGCTGTGATTTTCTCAAGGGTCCATTCAGTGATATAGCTCTTATCCCCATCCTACCCCCACTCCCTTCTCTATCTGATAGAGTTCTGCACCAATTTCCTTGAATCTGTGATCCATGTTTACATAAGATTTTTGCCCCTCTAGGTAAGGCAGAATAGCTAGAGGGAACTTGGATGGGAGACATGCCTCTGTCTAAGCTGAAATAAGTTCCCTAAAATCATTTCTCCTCAAGAGTAGGCCTTTTTTTATGGACTCAGAATGATTATTCTTCCTCTCCCTCTGTTGCTTAGCCAGAGAGGATTTCTTGGATCATCACTTGAGAACCTACAGGATTCCAGGAAATAGAGCCCAGGAAGTGTACCTTCCCTCAAGGAATTTAAAAAGTCATAAATAAATGTCTCAGCCCCGATGGCTTCACTGACAAATTCTATTACACATTTGAAAAAGGAATAATAACAATCCTACAGAAAGTCTTAAAGGAAAAAAAGAGAAAGAGAGAGAAGGAAACACTTCCCAACTGTTATTACAATGCCAATATATAGTGAAAAGCTTAGCTTCCAGCAGTTCCTCAACATAATCTTCTGGGCATTTCTACCAGTTTTTGGTGCCAGCAACTTGTGCTTTGGGTGGATAGATCTTAACTGTGGCCCTGGAAATGCACTTGACTCTCCAGATTTCTGGGTGGCGGTTTGCCCTGTAACCTTCGTTCTCTGATGGAACCAAAACAAACCACTGATATTTAATGGATCTAGTTTTCTCCTGCTCTGAGGATGGGAGGGATGACTTCCAAGCTCTTTTCATGCCGCAGCAGACACCAGAAGCCCACATCTATTAAATTCCAACCCAAGAAGTCAGTATATTATAAAGTATATACTTTATAATATAATATATATATTATATTATATATATATATACATATATATATAGTATAATATGAAGTCATCATATTATGATGTCCATTTTACAACTGAGGAAACCGAAACCTTATGTTCAAAGACTATGTCTTTGTCCATGACAACACAGCCAGGCCGAGACAGAGACAAGTTTTAAATTAATTCAACTTATTTTCTTTTACTGTGTAACTCAAATACATTCCTTTCCTTTTACACAAGAGGTTCACTGTATAAATTTCTCCTTTGATCATTGATGCCTATTCAGTGCCCACTTTTTTCTAAAGGAGCAATCAATGGACTAATATTTGTAAATCACTTAATACGGTGCCTGACACAGATTAAATAAATGCTCAATGAATAATATAATATCTGTTGCTTTTACTATTAAATTTATTCCTCATGATGACTCTATGAGGTGAAGTCCTACACTTGCCATTTGGTACTGGAAACAGGTGCCACCCTGGGCATTCTAATACAATTGGGCTGGGGTGCAGCCTGGGTATTACAGTTTTTAACAACTTCCCAGGTAATTCAAGTGTGAAGCCAAGATGAAGAAACACAGCTGTAGAAGGCATGCTGATCAGCTCCAGCTTACTGATACCATAAAAGAGGAAGGGCCTGTGTTAACAGATTGTGTTTTTTTTCTTTCTGTTTTAAAAAAAGGAAGCCGAAAGGTTGAGTTACACTGTGACATTTCCTAATTGGAAGTTGTCTCAAACTTTTTGGAAACCATACACACTCTCCTGGTAATTCATGGTAGACTGATACTTTGCACCCAGTGTGTCTGGGGTCAAGTTGGAAACATCAGTGTTGCCTGACCGGCTGCTGTTTAGATTCCATCAGTGGTTCTCAACGTATGGTGGGTGGGCCAACGGTGTCAATACTACCTGTTAGAAACACAATTTCTCAGACTCAGGCCCAAACCTATGGAATCAGACATTCTAGGGGTAGGTCCAGTACTCACGTTTCAAGCAGCCGTCAAGGTGATGTTGGTGCTTAAGTTCGAGAACCTCTGGATTAGATGACCTTGTCCTTTCCTTCTCCCATTCCGTGGAGAGACCAGATGAGCATAGAGAGCCTATGGAAGACAAGCAAGACAAAACAGAGATCAGAACATTAAGATTCAACTCATCTAGCAGTCCATGGAAATGTGGAGTTGCACAAGAGACAGACTCTTCCTTTAAACCCAGTTTTGGGGCGCCTGGGTGTCTCAGTGGGTTAAGCTTCTGCCTTTGGCTCAGGTCATGCTCTCGGGGTTCTGGGATGAGCCTTGTGTCAGGCTCTTTGCTCAGCGAGGAGCCTGCTTCCCCCTCTCTCTCTGCTCACTTGGGATCTCTCTCCCTGTCAAATGAATAAATAAAATCTTAAAAAAATTAAAATAAAAAATAAACCCAGCTTTGAACCCAAATCAGGGAAAGTTGTGCTGATGTGGTACACTTTAATTTGTTTGGGTCTCACCTCCACTGCTTAAATCTTGACAGACCTTTTAAGTCAGCCTATGTAGGATCTGTATGAAGCTCCTTATCTTTTCAGCTATGTGAACTGAAGGGGGATGGGAGGGCGGTGTGTGACTCTGGTTAGAATAGGAAAAATTATTTATGCCGTAAAGGATGTGAGCCATGGAAAGGTGATTTTACAAGGTGAGTACTAAAATATTGAATGGAAAAGTGATATGGGGCTGTGTACTCCATATCCTTAGTTTTAGCAAATTCAATTCCCAGGTTAAATGCACACACAAATATATACACACACTCCTATAAATAGATGGTGTACATAAATGTGTATGTGGAGAAAGCGTGTGGAATATACTATAAGAATTATGGGCAGTTGATGTAAACTCCTCACTCCAGAAAAAGTTTCAGGGTATGGCATGAAAAGTGCTAATGAAATCCACACAGCAAACAAGAATGTGAATGGGAGAATACTTTGGGGAGATTGCCACTGGCTGTCCATAGCCAGGGGACTGTAGTGGATTGCACATGCTTTAGATTCAGACAGCCTGGGGTTGTCTTCTTCCCTAAAAAGTATTAGGGACTGGTCAGCTTAAGTGTTAGCGATCCTGCTTGAAGATCATTTATTTGGGAAAGACAGAGGCTAGACAAAGAATTCTAGGTGTACAGAGTATTTCTAAAAAGCAAGGTTGCTATGAGATTACATTATAAGGGGGAATGAATTAGGGAGTCTAGAACTCAAGAAAATGGAGTATTAGAGGATGAGTGGGAATTAGCTAGGTTGGCGGCTTTCTACCATTGGAGGTTATCAGACTGTCCTGGAGTACGGGTAGCAACGCAAAAGTCTGACATCCTCCTGTATCCCCACACCCATTGCCTAAGCTCTGGAAACCACCACTCTAAGAAGGCAACAGAATCATTGTGGTGTTACAACTGATTAGTTTCTTAACTGTGATGGTGCATATACAAACCTAAAAAGGGGATAAAATAATATAGAATGGAATACACACACACACAAAGACTAGCAAAACTGGAGAAATCTCAGTAAGGTGGATATTAATATCCTGGGAGTGATAGGTTATACCAGTTATTACAATAGATTGTACATGTTTCCACTGGAGGAAACTGGGTTAAGTACACTGAAGATTTCTGTATTATTTTTTATAATAGCCTGTGAATTTACAATGATTTCAATTTTAAAAATTTACCCCAGGGGCGCCTGGGTGGCTCAGTGGGTTAAAGCCTCTGCCTTCGGCTCAGGTCATGATCTCGGGGTCCTCGAATGGAGCCCTGCATTGGGCTCTCTGCTCAGCAAGAACCCTGCTTCCTCCTCTCTCCCTCTCTGCCTGCTTGCGATCTCTGTCTGTCAGATAAATAAATAAAATCTTAAAAAAAAAATTCACCCCAAATGCACAGGTTCAGTCTTCTCCTATTCCAGTGATGTGGGGTCTCTGTGGTTTGCTGGCTTGTGAGGGAATTCTACTCAACAGAGAAGGAGAGCCACTGAGCTAGGTGATTACTGGTGGGCATGGGGTAGAAGAAAAGCATCCTAGGCAGGAAGCACAGACGAAATAGGACTTGTGAAGCCCAAGGACAAGAACTCGGAAGATTTAAGATGCAGAAAGAAGCCATTATTACTAGAAATTGGCCAGAGGAATAAATTGTAGTCAATTTAGGAGTCTGGTAAACCCTTATGTGGCAATATCAGCCTTTAAAGAGCTTAAAAAAAAAATCTCCATAAGCAGGTCCTCACCCTGGAGATTTCTAATCAGTCGGGTGTCGTGGAGCTAAGGCATCATTTCTTTCTTTCTTTAAAGAAATGTGTCTCTGAGCAGTTTTTGGTTTCCAACAAAATTGAGAAGGAGGCACTAGGATTTCCCATATATCCCTGTCCCCATAAATGCATAGATTTCCCCATTAATAATAGCCCAATTATGTATTATAACCAAAATAGTACTTGATTTTTGTTTTGTGTTTGTGTGGGGTGTTTTTTGTTAATTTTTTTGTTAATTTTTTTTTTCCAAAGATGAACCTATAACATTAACACATCATGAGTATCTGAAGTCCATAGTTTAGTTTTCACTCTTAGTGTTATACAAGCTATGGCTTTGGACAAATGTATGGCATATATTCATCATTATAATATATAGAGTATTTTCACTTCCCTAAAATCTTTGTGCTCTACCTACTCATCACTCCCCACTCCCAACCCCTAGAAATGACTGATACTTGTACTGTCTCCATAGCTTCACCTTTTCTGCAATGTCATATAGTTGAAATCCTATACTGTGCAGTCTTTTCGGATTAGCTTATTTCTCCTGGTAATATGCATTTAAGATTCTTCCGTGTCTTTTCATGACTCGATAGCTGACTCCTTTTTAGCACGAAATAATATTCCATAGACTCTATGTACCACAGTTTATTTAACCATTCACCTAATGAAGAACACTTTGCGTATTTCCAAGCTTGGCCATTATGAATAAAACTTCTGTAAACATCCATGTGCAGCTTTTTATGTGGACACAAGTTTCCAGCTCCTTGAGGTAAATATCAAGGAGTGTGACTGCTAGATTGCATGGTGTAAGAATGTTTAGTTTTGTGAGAAGTCACCGAACGGTCTTCCAGAATTGCTATAACTTTTGGCATTCCCACCACCAGTGAATGGGAGTTACTCTTCCTCCCATCTTCATCATTTGGTGTCAGTGCTGTGGATTTTGGCCTTTCTAGTAGGTGGACAGTGGTGTTTCATTGCTTTATTTTGCATTATCCTAATAACATATGATGTGGAGCATCTTTTCATCTGCTTGTTTACCATCTTCTTTTAGGAGGTGTCTATTAAAGTTTTGGGCTCATTTTTTTTAAACCCAGTTGTTTGTTTCCTTTTTGTTGAGTTTAAGAGATCTTTTTGAGTATTTTGGATACTTTATCAGAGGTTTATTTGATAAACTGTCCTTTATTAGATGTTTATTTTGCAAATATTTTCTTCTAGTCTATGGCTTGTCTTCTAATTCTCTTGGTATGGTCCTTCACAGAACAGAAGTTCTGAATTTTAATGACGTCCAGCCTATCTAATATTTATTTCATGGATCTTGACTTCAGTGTTGTATGTAAAAAGACATCTTTATACCATAGGTCATTTAGATTTTGTCCTACTATACCTCCTAGAAATTTTATAGATTTGAATTTTCACATCTACATTTAAGTGTATAATCCACTTTGAGTTAATTTTTTTGAAGGGTGTAAGGGTTTTTTTCATGTGGATGTCTAGTTGTTCCAACACCATTTGTTAAAGAGAACATCTTTCCTGCGCTGCATTGCTTTTGCTCATTTGTCAAAATATTTTGCTAATTTGACTGTTATTTAAGGGGTCTATTTCTCGGCTCTCCATTTCTGTTCTATTAATTTCCTTTTCTATCTTTCCAACCATACTACATTCCCTTGATTATCGTAGATCAATAGGAAGTCTTAAAGTAGTATCAATCCCCCAACTTTGTTCTTCTTTAATATTTTGTTAGCTATTCTGAGTGTTTTGCCTCTTCATATAAGCTTTAGAATCAGTTTATTGATACCCATGAAATAACTTGCTGGGATTTTTATTGGGATTGCATTGAATCCATAAATTAAGTTGGAAAGAACTGACATTTTGACAATTTTGAGTCTTCCCATCCAGAACAATGAGTGTGGATTTATTTAGTTGTTCTTTGATTCCATTTACTTATTCTTTGATTTCATTAGTCAGATTTTTAGCATTTTTCCTATAGCTCCTGAGCAAATTTTGTTAGATTTATACATAAGTTTTATATTTTTGGTGGTGCTAATGTAAATGATGATTATTTCAAATTCCGCTGTTCATTAGCAAAGCAATTTTGTCTATTAACCTTATGCCCTTCAATCTTGCTATAATTGCTTATTAGTTCCAGAAGTTTTTATGCTGATTCTTTTGGATTTTTTTACCTAGATGATCATGTTACCTGCAGACAACTTTATGATTGATAGTTTTATGCCTTCCTTTCCAATGTGTATACCTTTGATTTCCTTTTCTTACTCAATTAGCAAGAACTTGAAAAGGAATAGTGAGAAGGGAATCCTTGCTTTATACCCGATCTTAGTGGGAAATTTTACTTAATAGTAAATTTCTCAAGATTTCTTCAAGAGATATAGGTCTGCTCAGATAGTCTATTTCTTATGTGTAAGTTTTGGTAGAATGTGTTTTTTAAGGAATTGTACCATTTCATCTAGGTGATCAAATTTATGGGTAGAGCTGTTTATACTACTTTATCCTTTTAGTTTTCACATGTGTATTGGTACCCCCCTACCCACCATTTCATTTCTGATGTTAGTAATTTGTGTCCTCTCTGTTTTTTTCCTTAGCCTGGCCAAAGGCTTATCAATTTTATTGATTTTTTTCAAAACACCAGCTTTGATTTTGCTGATTTTTCTCTACTGATTTCCTGGGTTTTTTTTTTTTTCCTGTTTTTAATTTCATTGATTTCTGCTCTTATTTCTGTTTTTCTGCTTCTTCTGAACTTAATTTGCTCCTCTTTTTCTAATTTCCCAAGATAGAAACTTGGGTTATTGATTTTTAAATATTTTCTAATACATCCATTCAATGTTATAAATGTTCCTCTAAATATTGCTTGTGCTGCATCCCACAAATTTTGATAATTATGTTTTCATTTTCATTTAGTTCAATTTTGAACTTTAAGGTTTTTCTTGAAATTTCTTTTTCCTTTAATCCTCATCACTTAGAAGTGTGTTGTTAAATCTCCAATTGTTTGGGGGATTTTCCAGTTATCTTCCTGTTACTCATTTCTAATTTAATCCTGTTGTGCTCAGAGAGCAGACATTGCATGATTTCTTTTGTTTTCAACTCATTCAGGTGGGTTTTATAATCCAAAATGTGGTGTGTCTTGGTGAATATTCCATGTGAACAAGGAAAACCTGTATTCTGTTGTTGTTGGGTGAAGTATTCTATAGATACCAATTATATCCAGTGGCTTGGTGGTGGTGTTAAGTTCAGTATGTTCTCTCATTTTCTGCCTGCTCGATCTATCCATTTCTGAGAGGTGTTGAAGTCTCCAACGAGGATAGTGGATTTATCTGCTTCTCCTTGAATTTTTTTCAGTTTCTCCAGTAGTTTAATCTCCTCTTATTAGGTGCATGTGAATTAAGAATTATTTTGACTTTGTGGAGAATTGACCCCTTTATCATTATGCAATACCTTTCTTTATCTCTGATAACTATCTTTACTTTTCTTACTTTGCAGTCTGCTCTGCCTATAATTAGCATAACTACTCCTCCTTTCTTTTGATTAATATTATTAATGGTAGAAAAACATAGTATGTTTTTCTTCAACCATTTACTTTTCATCTATATGTGTCTTTATACTTAAAGTGGTTTCTTGTAGACAACGTAGTTGGGTTGTGTATTTTGACCCACTCTGACAATCTCTGTCTTTTAATTGGTGCATTTAGGCCATTGACATGCAAAGTTATTGATACATTTAGAATAATATCTTCCATATTCACTACTGTTTTCTATTTGTTGCCCATATCCTTTGTTCTTAGATGCTCTTCCTTTATACATACATGAATTTTTGACCTATATTAATTTTCTCCTCTCCACGGAACTTTTAGTATTTCTTGCCAATCTACAGGCAACAAATTCTTTCAATTTTTGTCTTTATTTTTTTTCTTCACTTTTGAAGGATAATTTCACAGTTTTCAGAATTCTAGGTTGTTTTGTTTTTGTTTTTTGCTTTCAACACTTTAAATATTTAACTCCATCCTCTTCTTACCTGCATTGTTTCTGAAGAACAATCAGATACAATCCCTGTCTCTATTCTATAGGCAAGTCTTTCTTCCTCTCTGACTCCTTTCAGAATTTTTTCTTTATCTTTGATTTCTGTAGTTTGAAGATGATAGGCCCACATGTAGTTCCTGTTTTTATTTTTGTTTTTCCATTTATCCTGTTAAGTGTTCCTTGAGCTTCTAGGATCAGTGGTAGGTGCCTGATATCAACTTGGGAAATTTTCAGTCATTATTGTTTCAAATATTTCTGTTTCTTTCTTTATGCTTGTGTTCCCATGATGTATATGTTACACATTTTACAATTGCCCCACAGTTCTTGGATATACTGCCATATTTTTTTTGTCATATTTTTGTTCTCCTTGGTTTTCAAGGATTTTTATTTTTTTCTTTATCTTCCAAGTCAGAGATTCGTTATCAGCTTTGTCCTGTCTACTAATAACACCTGTCAGGCATAAAGACATTTTTCATTTGTTACAGTTTTTTTGTGTTTTGTTGTTTGTTTGTTTGTTTTTTTATCTCTAGTATTTCTTTTTGGTTCTCTTTTAGGATTTTCATCTCTCTTCTTGCACTGTCCATCTGTTCTTGTATGTGGTCTATTTTATCCATTAGAGCTCTTAGCGTACTCATCATAGTTGTTTAAAATTTCTGGTCTGAGAATTCCAACATTCCTGCCATGTCTGGTTCTCATGCTTGTTCAGTCTCTTCAAATTGTGTTTTGCCTTTTAGTGTGCCTTGTAATATTTTCTTGGTAGCCAGACATGCTTTAGCAGGTAAAGGGGGACTGCTATAAATAGGCCATAGTAATGTGAAGGTGAGGTGTGTAGTGAAAATAAGTGCTCTATTTTTTTTTTTTTTTTTTAAGATTTTACTTACTTATTTGAGAGAGAGAGAGATCACCAGCAGGGGGAGGGGTAGAGGGAAAGGGGGAGAGAAAACCCCAACCACACTCTCCACTGAGTATGGAGCCAGACCTGAGGCTTGATTCCAGGATCCTGAGATCATGACCTGAGCCTAAATCAAGAGTTGGACGTTCAACTGACTGAGCCATCCAGGCGCCCCAGAAGTGTTCTCTATTCCTATGATTAGATCTCAGACATTTAGTAAGTATATGCCTCTGAACTGTGAACTTGAAAGAATTTTAATTTTTTCTCCCCTCTTAGGTAGAACAGGATAGCTCCAGTGAGCTGAATTTGCTTATTTCTTTTCTCCCCAATGGAGTTAGGCTCTGATAATACTGCAGCAAGTTAGGCTGTGGTTAATTAGATACCCCTGAGGGCAGACATTGTTAAGAAAGCAGAGTGCTCTGGTGCATTCAAAATGTTTCCTTTTCTTCTCCTGCCAGAAGCCTGGGGAGATTTTTTTTTCTCCCCTATTTATTGTGGGAACCTGGCCAAGCTCCTGAAGGTAATTCTTAAACTATTGTATGGGCCCAAATGACTGGCTTTCCCTGAGGTTTTCAACTCTCAGAATTGTCTGCTCTGAACATCCAGCAACCCATCAATTACAGTTCAGGTTTTCTTACCCCAACATCACATTTTTTTTAAAAAAACCCCAGGTCACACTATATTGATCCAGAGTTGAGAACCAATGTAGAAAAGCAATGGAAAGCCAGTGAAAGTTTTAACCAGGGACATGACTTGATCAGACTTTTGTTTTAAAATCCTTCTGGCTCTAGTGAGAAAATGGGTGAAGACGGAGAACAAATGAGGATATAGGAGGGTACTGCCCTTGTCCAGGAAAGTGGATGTAATGGTGTCTTTCAAAAGGGAGTTGAGGGGCTGGGCACCTGGGAGGCTTAGTTGTTACGCATCTGCCTTCGGCTCAGGTCGTGATCTCAGGGTCCTGGGATCCTGCCCCGCATCAGGCCACCTGCTTAGCGGGAACTGGTTCTCCCTCTCCCACTTCCCCTGATTGTGTTTCTTCTCTCACTGTCTCTCTCTCTGTGTGTCATATAAACCAACCAACCAAACAAACAAAAAACACAAAAGGGAAATGAGAAATGAATATGTGAGCTTTAAGCTATATAACTAGAACCACCTAATAATTGATAGGCATGAGAACGCAGGAAAGGAGTTTTTGAGTCCCAGCTGCCAGAGATGGAGGGAAATGTGTGGTTGAGATGGTTCTAAAGTTGGTGGTGGAGCTGGACTTATCGATGAGGAAAAAAAGAAAGATCTACTTGTGAGCAGCCAACGCCACAATCAGACGCTTCTGTATAGCCATAAGCCAAGACAAGTGTTTTAGTAGACTTGAACTGTGCCCAGGGAGAATCCTGAACCTAAAACTTTACCTAGAGTCAAGAAGGGGGTGCAACATGGTGAAAATGCCCTATTAGCCAGGCTCGTTAAGGAGTAGGTTGCCCAGTGAAGTGGAGGGAAGATAACTAGGAAAGGGAAAACTGAAAGGGAAGAGAACTGTGGGGAAGCTAATTGCAATAGGGAAGGTATTAGGTAATTACAGATCAGGATTAGAGTGAGCACAGTGGGACTGCAGTGAAAGGGGGCGGGAGTATCACAAATTAGCTTATCAGGGACAAATCAACAGGACAGGATGGCTGTTTGAAAGTAGAGGGCCATGGACAATAAGGAGGCCCAGAGCAGGAGGGCATAGAATCATGGCAGAAATGGGGCTGAAAACCGTGTGGTAGGTTAGGGAATACCTTTGGGTAGAAAGATGCAGCTGGGATTGGAGCATGTTTAGCTGGAGGTGGTAGTGGGTGAGACAAACTAATGGCCCATTTGAGATAGTGATGGTAGAGAGGATGTATGGGGGTCGTGGCCAAAGGATGTCCTCAACACAATAGCCAAGGCAATCAAGGAGTACATAGGCGAAACTACACTGTTTGCTGTTTGTATTTAGTGTTGGTTTAGGACACCACAAACCCACGTAGGGCAGACTCACCAAGATAAAAATGAACCTTTATTATCAGGCTTCTGAACAGTCCCAGGATGGCAGTTGTTCAAGCAAATAAAAACAGGGGCTGTCATTTATGATGCAGGTCTTCAGTGAAGAAATGTTAAAGCAAATGTCAAAGAACTCTGGATGCTGATGAAAGAGGGGATTCCTGGTTTATGGTGCTGCTTCTCACGTGCTATTAATCATTGTAGCAAAACATGGAGTGTGGCTCTCTGGTTCAGGCATTGGATACGAACTACAGCCTGTAGGCCAAATCCAACACACCCTCTGTTATGGTAAGTTAAGTGTCATCCAACACAGCCCCACCTATTTGTTTTTATATTATGTGTGACTTCTTTTGTGCTGTAACAGCAGAGCTGGTTAGACGCAATGGAGACCATATGGGCCACAAAATTTACAATATTTACCATCTGGCCCTTAGCAGAAAATATTTGCTGACCCTTCCCCGTTTCACCATTGTCTACACCAGTATGTGGCTTGGAGAATCTTCCATAATCCTACCAACTACTACCAATATGCCGGGATCCATCTGTTCATTTTTCCCCACACCAGTATGTGGCTTGGAGAATCTTCCATAATCCTACCAACTACCACCAATATGCCGGGATCCATCTGTTCATTTTTCCCCACACCAGTATGTGGCTTGGAGAATCTTCCATAATCCTACCAACTACCACCAATATGCTGGGATCCATCTGTTCATTTTTCCCCATTTTTCATTACAAAGAATCCCCAGATTCTTTGTAATGAAAAATCTTACTTAATGTGCTATGCAGGTTTAATCTCCCAACCTGTGTTCGAGGAGCAAGCAGCTATCTCCCATCCATTCAAGCTCCCATCCAAGCAGCTTTCACCCATCCATTCTCTTTTTGAAGGGAATTGACCCCAGTCCTTTGCCATTTTTATTAATTTAGAATCAGCTGTTTTAACCATTACAGTTCAGTGTTTGAGGAGAGCGGAGGGACTTAATGTTTTCTCTTGCATAGGAATGTGGAAGGGTTTAATCCCAGAGCTGCTGAGGGAATCAAGACTGAGAAAAAAGGAGGGAAATGCTGAAATAATTTTAGGGAGATTGAGCAAGATTTCTAACCTTTAGAATCATAGGTTTGGATTGAGCCAGACTTCTAATCTGAATCATAGATTCACAATGAATCTAACGATCAGAATCATCAGAATCGTGGCTTTGACGTGACTCCTGTCCATCCTCAGGCCTCTGTGGTTATTAGATAAACAGATAACTTCCTTTGTCATTTAAGTCAGTCCGAACTGGGAACTAGGTTCAGGCAATGTAACGGGTCTGTAGTGACTTGTCCTGACATAGTTACTTGTTGGTTTCCTTAAGTGAGGAGACTTGGGGAGCCACATCCCCTAGTCAGTGGTTAGCAAGGGAATTTATGGCAGCTTCTGCACTTGGAGCCATCCTCACAGTGCTTTTCTTGGGCTCAGCTCTCATGCCATCTTCTCTGGCATCCATCCCATTCTACGAGAAGTTGTTGCTGGCCTACCTCCCCTGTGTCATGGATGCTAGGGCTCTGGTCAGTGTTCGGATGTTTCTCTTGTGTGTTGATCTTGTTGAACAGCTTATTAACAACTTTCACTGTTTAGGAACTTGGTCCTTTCATGTGATTAAGATATATTTGTTGATTTTTTTCTGTGGCTGTAAGGAACAACAATTACACCTGGCACTTTTTGGTAAAAAAGGGACTCTATTATGGAAGCATAGTGGGTAGCTTTTAAGATGGAGGGAAATGCTGAATTACCAGAACTTGGAAAGGACAGGATGCTTGCATCTCTTAGCCTAGTAAGCAGGAATGAGTGGACATGCTCTTTGGGGTCCTGCTACTGATGAGGCCACCCCAACCATCTTGTGCCCTATGCCTTCACTCAAAACCTATGTTCCTAAAAAAAGAGACTCTGGCCCCTTGTGGGTCAGCTCTTGGCTGCAGGAGAACAGGGACTTTAATGGATAGACTCTTCAGGACCATATGCAGTGGGGAATGAATAGCTATTCAAAGGAAAATCATGGTATGACCAGAGGAGGGAGGAAGAAGACCCATAGGAAAATAACAGCTGCCTTTTATAAAACTCGGCTTGGACTCACAGAGGCCATGTTCAGTGACACTTTTATCACTTAAATCGTTTGCAAATCTCAGTGTTCATCTGAGGCCTTGTTAGAACACAGGTGTTTTATTGGCGAAGAAACAGGGGTTCAGGAAGAAACATGCCCTCAAATCATACAAACCATTGAGGTGGGATCCAAATTGAAGTCTGCTGGCCTCCTAAATTTTTGTTACTCATACTTTGTATCATCTCTGATTAACTGGGCTAATTCTATGGATCATATCTTATTAAAGTAATATAGTGTACTTTAATATGGTGACAGTTTTTCCTCCCTTGAACAAAATAAAGTGACATTTCAAAGAGGAGGACTGGTCCCCTAAAGGATAATCACATCACAAATGGCATATTTACTTTTAAAAGTGAATTATACTTTATGGCAATGGCTAAGTTAATGAAATGATTATACTACCAGCTAAGTGGATTTTATTAGCTCATTCTTTTTGCAGGACACCTGAGACTTGACTGGTAGGCAGTGAGAGAATGGATTGCCCAGTGGGAGTCTGAGCCCTGAGCTTGCACTGCCCTGAAACACACCTCTATGTGTTTGACCCCAAATATTTCATTCAAGCGGGTGTTTTGTGTTGCTTTAAAAATTTATGCTTTGATTATTTAACTCAGTGAATCTCAATCTTTATATTACAATCATATGGGGGCCCTAAAAAATGAAATATCTAAGTCCAGCCCCCCCATTTATTAATTGCTCATTTACTTCAAAAAATATATATACTATTCTGGTGTGGAGGTAGCATTGGTAGAGTCTGTAAAGAATGCTTTGCCAGGGATTTGATGTTGGAAGGCATACACCCCTGAATTAGGATCTCCTTGGAAGCAGGCAAAATTAAAAATTTCTCACTTGAATGAACAAGGGAATTGCATATGATTTTGCATTTTCATTGCCCATGCTGTGTATCCATTTTTACTTTTCCTTATCAGCTGGTTCACATGCACTTGACTGTCTTAGGAAAAAGGTCAGAATAGTATGGATTAAGGTTATATAAAGTAGACACGATTAGTCATTGATTATCTGGAGAGGGGGTAAAGTGGGGATCATCCAAAGCTTGAAAGAAGTTAAACATTGTTTCTTAATTTATTAGATACAGAATTGCTGCTTCAGACTGACTAAGCATCCTTGCTAAAGTGCAGATTTCTGGGTCAGAACTTGTAGGGAGAAAGTCCTGAGAATGTGAAGGTTATTCTTATGTCGCCTAAGTTGTGAGAAAACAGTACGTTGAGTCGTATGTTTCTGTTGATGTGTGAATGTTCCTGTGGTGAAGGACATTCACTGTTCAGCTGACAGAGTGTTCCTCTGACATTTATCATGCGTACCTGCACATACGTGTTTACACACGCATGCACTTATAAGTATATTTCATGTGGCCAAGTACAACTGCATGCATAAATTTGTACTTGACATCCCTCTGCTTAGAATAAGATCATTGTGTATCCGATTCTTCTCATAATTCCTGTGTTAGCTCACATGTCACTCCTCCAGGGGCACTTATCTTTACTATCATGGTAGATTTATGGCAAACATTTCCTAAACTTCATTCCTCTTTGTATCTATGCCTTTTGCACAATGACTTTGCAGCTTCTTTGATCAAAAAGTAAAGGCTACTTTCCCTCCCCTTGAATCTGGGATGACTGTGTAAATAAATTGGACCAAGAGTATGCAACCAATATTCCGCTGTACCAGTTACTGACCTTAAGAGCCCTTGCATACTTTTCTTGTTCTCTTGACCCCTGATCCCACCATATGAACAAACCCAGTCCAGCCTCTTTGTTGATGTGATACGTGGTCTGGTCATCGATCTCATCATCCTAAGCTGACAGCTAATGTCCAGATGTAAGAATTGAAGCTATTCCATTCCAGCCAGGCACAAGCTCATCTGTCAACTGACTACAAATTCATAAGTGAACCCAACCTGGATTATTCATACTGGGTCCAGACAAGCAGAACTACTTGCCTTATCCTTCAATTTGCAGGAAATAATAGTTGCTATTTCCAAGATACTATATTAAGAGAAATACTTTCAGGGCACCTGGGTGGCTCAGTCAGTTAAGCATCTGCCTTCAGCTCAAGTCAGATCCCATGGTCCTGGAATTGAGCCCCACACTGGGCTCCCCGCTCAGTGGAAAACCTGCTTCTCCCTCTCCCTCGGCCCCTCTCCACTCCCCACTCATGTTCTCTCTCTCTCTGTCTTGAATAAATAACAAGAGTATTTAAGAGAAATACTTGCTATTTTAAGTTAGTATGTTTTGGGATGCTTTGTTACACAGCAATAGCTAACTGATAAAACCATTTTTTCAAAAGGCCCTGTCTAATTACCTCGCCATGCTGTATATAGTTTTCTGTTTCCTTTTCATTATCTGAAATTAACTGGTTTGTTTTTGCTTCACTTTCTCTATAACAATGTAAATACATTGAGATTAGAGTTTCTTTTTGTTTTGCCTGCTGATGAATCTCTGGTGCTTAGAGCAGTCAGTACCTGGCTGACAGACACTCAGTAAATATTTATTGAATCAACAAATATATTTGATATAGACATCCCTTACAGGTATAGTTTCATAGTCCTATTTTCCTAAGGTTTATTATTAGAGAACGGTAAAATTTACTCTCAGCCCATCTATAATGGGAGCTAGTAGGGTGGGGCAAGTGTTGATGATAAGTTGTTGGAAAATGCTAGCTTGGGAGATTAAATGAGCTGCCATGGGTGCGCAGAGCCTGTCATGATAACAGCAGTGTACTCACATACCTGATATCTCAACTGGGTCATGTCACAATTTGTTTTAGTCCCAAGCTCTGGCTGATGCTTTGGCTGCTGCTGTTAAAACTTGGGAAGTTGGGGAGATTCTGTGAAGATATTATTTCAGACAGGACTTCATATTTTCCAGACAATCCATTATCTGTGACGCTCTGTCCACAGGTAATGTTATTTGCTTTTTGTGCACTGAGAAGGAAATCCCATAGAATGGTTTGCCCTAGGGAAGAATATTAAATGCTGTGGACTGGTTCTGTTCTTTTCTACCGGCTGAATGTTCCTGACATTGTATTTCTTCTTTCTTCTCAATCTTTCATCTTCCAGAAGTGATAAACTGTAGTGGTTGGGAATATTCATTTCAGAAGCTGATTTCCAGGGTTGGCATAGGAGCTCAGGGCTAATCGTCTGTGTGACCTCAAGCAAATCATTTTGAATTTTTGTGCATCATTGAGGTAGGATAGCACCTACCTTGCAGGGCTATTGTAAGAATAAATGATCTAATACATGTACATTTTCTGGGCCAGAATCTAGGAATATAGTAAACACTATGTAAGAATTGACTGGTGATATTATTGCTCCTGACACTCATTGTCAGTCATGTAATCTTGAATGAAGCAGAAAATCCATCTTAGCATCAAAAGTTGGTTATCAGATTCTTACAGTAGGCTCATTAATAATCATTAATTTTAGTAATGATAACAATGGGTGTGATGACTGCTTAACCTCGTAGCAGACTGGGTGCTCATGCACATTTTATTGCCTGTAATCCTTGTCACAATGCTGTGTGGTAGGTATAGCTTATTATCCTTTTATGGGTGAGGACAGTAAAGGATCAGAGAAGTTTAGAACCTTGCCCACGTTTGCATAGATGGTAAGCCAGGGTTCAAGCTTATGCAGGCTGACCCAGTACACCACCCACTTCTAGCTCTGAATACCCATGAGAGAAACAAAATATAGTAAGTTAGAAGTCACTTAACACAAAAGACTGCTCTTCCTGATGGTGTCATTTCTGTAAAGCACTGGAAACATACTTTTGCATCAGGGTCAGGAATTGGTGAACCATTTCCATGTGTGCATTCTCATTCACTGCAGTCCTCCCAACAGTCTTGAGAGCTAAATGGCCTCCATTTTCTAATGTGCTGGGGAGCAGAAGTTGGAGAGACTCTATCATTTCTTTTAAATTCCACAGCACATTAAAAAATGGAGACCATTTGAAGTGACAGCATTTTGACATAATCCAGAAGTCCAAGGCCAAGTCCCACACTCTCTTGACAATGCTATGCTCACGTGATATCACTGACTTACTGATTTGTATTTTTCTAACTTCAGTCTGTGAGGTTTTAGGCATATACTAGAATAGAATTTTATAATTTAGGATAACAGGCATTCTTTAAATGCATAGAGGCTTAAAATAACTATAAATGGATGGATTAAGCTACTTAGAATGACACAATATTTTTGGATATTTTGGAGAAGTCATTGCCTCTATCCAACCAACATTTTATAGGAATTGATTTGTTAAATCTATTAATTCAACAAAATCTTTAGATCCTGAGTCACTTTTTGGTCATAGTGTAATTTTCGCATGGTATAGAGTTTTTTTTTTCTGACAGGTTACTTAAAATAGGTATTAGGTAAAAAAAAATAATTATTAAAACTTTGTAAGATGTACTATTAGATTTTTTTTAACTTAAGACTTTTTAGAGCCTTCAATATGTTAATATGTGCTATGAAACTTCGAAGAGATAAAGCATACAGCCTTGTAAGTGTATTTGGTCATGGAACTCCCCAGAATAGGGGTTGGCAAATTACAGTCCAAGCACCAAATCCAGCTATGACTTGTTTTTGTTTACCCTGTGAGCTAAAAATGTTTTTTACATTTTTAATGAGTTTTTCAAAAATAAATTTAAAAAAAGAATGTGGAACCACTGAATATGGCTTACAAAGCCTAAAGTATCTGTCAAACCAAATGCTGCAACAGCCTTATCCCCCCAAGATGGTCCTCTCCCCTTCCTTTGCCTCTTAAACATGCAGGCAAGTCACCCATCAAATGTGGGTCTGTTCTCCCACTCCTTGAATCTGGACTGGCCTGAGAGTTCTTTGACCTATAGAATGTGACACCCAATGACACGATGGCAGTTTTAGACTGAACCATTAAGAAACTGCAGTTCTTTGGTCTCTTGTAATCCTGAATACCCTCTAGAGTAAAAAAATTCAAGTACCCTCTAGAGAGATCACATTTAGAGGCCCTAAGACTCCTGGGAGAGAGAGAGAGAGAGAGTGGCCTCATTGAACTCAGTCTTCCAGTCATCCCATCAGGGTAACAGGTGTTAGGGAAACCAGCTTACACCCTGCAGACAAGGTCAGAAGTCAGTGGAATATCAACACGGGACACTCGCTGATGTCATGTGGCCGACTGAGCGCTGTCTGAATAGATCCACACAATTAGAGATAAGAAAAAAAATTGATATTTTAAGCTACTAAGCCTGGGGTTAATTTGTTGTACAGCAATAGATGATTGAAACAACTTCACGCTCATCTTCATCATTGCCATCATCATTTTGTAGACAGTCTCCCGGATGGCAGCTCAAGACACTCACTTTGAGAAAATCAGATTTTGGGAGTATAATATCATCTTCACAATTTGGTCTTTTTATTAAATCACACAGGGCTTCTGCAAATAGTGTCAATTAGTGAGGTTTAACCTAGTGATATAATTATTTTTTATCAAATATTATATGCAGAGGACTTTGTCAGGTACGATACACCTGCTGAGAAAAGATAGCAGCCCAAACCTCTGAGCTCTTTAATCTCCTATCACCAACTATATCTTACAGCCTGTACTACTGTCTAGGAGTGGAGATTTCATACAGCTAAACCTCTGCTATCTTAGCTGTAGTAAAATTTCTTTAGGGAGTTATAAGATCGTGTCAGGAGAAAAAAAAAGGATCTTTACCTATGCACCAAAGCCCAGGACATAACAGATGTTCAGTGATAGTATCTTGCGGATGTTCATTTCAAATTCAGGAGGGCATCATTCCTTCACTACTGAATGGTTGCCTTTTTCTCCCTGTTGTTGAGGATTCTGCTGCTCAAGTCCTGTGTCAGCAGCCAGATACTCTGACGGCTTGCTTTAACTTGTCACACTCCTTACTGCAAGTCGTTAATATGCCCACTGTCTACAGAATGCCTCATCTCTTTAGCTGTGCCCATATGCCCTTCCACAGTCTAGTCCCCCATCTTCTGCCTGAAATTTAATGTCACTGATTTCATTTTTCCCAAAACACACTGTGTCTTCTTATATATCGTGCCTTTGCCCATGCTATTCCCTCTTCCCTGAATGCACATCCCTGCTTTTCTGTATAATGCATGTCTTCTCACCACACCATCTCCAACTCTTACCTAATCTCCTTTGGTATGTTTTTCAGATTCTCCAGAAAAAGGACTATCCTGGCATGTATACCTCTGTTACAGTTTTTACCACATTGGTTACAATTTATTTTTCACAGATGAGCTTAGTTTCTCTGAGTCCCAATTTTTTGTTGTTTTGTTTTGTTTTCATCTATGAAATGGGAGTACCTTTTCTCCCTGCAGGCTTACTGTGAAAACTAAACAAGGTGGGGTATAAGTAGGCATCTGGCATATGCTAACAAAAAATATCTCACTGTGAATCTTTGTCTTCACTCTCTGTGTATGGATGATTGCTTTCCCCTTCCCCACCTCCTCCAATATACTCTGAGCTGGTCTCAGGCAGGCAGTGTGCCTCTGGTACAGTCCTATCCACAGTGCCTGGCAAAGACCAGGTGCTTGGTAAGTAAGTGTCATATGTATTGTTCTTACTGGTCTTCTCATTTACCTTGACTAGCTACCATCTTTTGGTTAGAGTAAATAGCCACCTGCAGAGAAAGTACTTTTTAAAAAAAGCATCTGCAAAAGGTCTTTAGTTTTGTGACTTTATGATGTGCAGAAAAAACCATGCGAAGTGTGGTCATTTGCCCATCTCCATTGGTGATGACTCTACCCAAGGCTATTTCTGCTGTAAGTTATATTTTTGTGATGGACACCCAGAGACAAATCTAGATCCAGTTAAGTTGTTCCCCAAAATGACTCAGGGCCCTTCTTGCAACAAAGGAAACACAGAAGATATTATGAACTCACATTGCTTGCCAATGTCAAATATAAGAATCTTCATTTTGATTTGTCATTGCTTGCTGTGTTTCTTCCACCTACATGCTGTATATTAAAACAGCAGATTGAGCTATGGTTCCATTTACAGGTTCCTACCTTCCCAATTGATTGATTTTGAGGTACTAAGTCTTTTTTCTTAATGTAATTTACTGTGAACTCAGCTGAGATTTTGTTTATAACATTTTGTTTTCATTGACATGTGAAATGACTTGGAGTGGATATCCGTGAGAGTCACTTGGTACAAGGTGGACTGGTAGGCAGAAAGCTTGTAGTCTTCGTGGACCTTCTGGTCCCTCCACATCCTTCAGAGAGGTGTGATTGGGCTAGAGCACATCTGGATGTGTCATGTAGCTGTGCAAAGACAGAAGGATCCCACTCCTTGCTATTCTCCCCTTTAATGGGCCAAGAATGATAGGACCAAAGACAATCAAACTGCTTGGACTCTTGGCAGCAGAGGCTTAGGCCCTGGATAGTTAGGCAAGTCCCATGGGATACCAGCTGCACAGCATCTGGAAACATAGGCCAAAATATTCTGCAGTAGGGGGGTTTATTAAAGCAAGATGGCAACTTGATGGCCCACAATCCTGTGGAAAGTTGAATTTGGCTGTGATCCCTCGAGATTTATATCTATAAATCCAAAGCAAGGTGATCAGTGAAACATTTGTAATCCTATAAGCTTTTATTACAAAAATCTATCCAAATGGTCAATATCCAGATGAAAAAATAAGCAATTTAATATTTTATACCCAAAATGGTACTATGATAAGGTACTAGAAAAGTGATAGATTTTAAAAAGAAATCTCAATATTTGAAGCTATCTCTTCCATTTTCAATTATTTTATTTTACCTGTCTATTGTATTGTCTCATTTCTATGATTTTTATGCAATAGTTTATCAGTATGGATTGCTAAATATCTGTATTATAAAGCAGGAAGTTACTTCTAGTAGTAGAACATATATACCTGAAGCACATATTCACATCTATAAATCAGCTAAGAAGATGGCAGGAAAAAGTGCTAGTTCTAAACACAGCGTCTGTAGCAAAAGATATCGGTGTTCTGCCCATATTCTCTGGACTCTGCCATTGTGACAACTCTGGCTGACTTTAGCCATCTGCATCTGGTTCTCTGTGTAAGGAGCTTTTTGTAGTGACTGAGTACATTCTGCTTCTGTGCATGGCAGACAGAAGAACCAGAAAGTAAATGCTTTCCAAGTTCAGTCCCCCACAAATGAGTAACAGAGACACTGTTGCCTCTGTGCTGGGATAATTCTGAGACTCAATTCTACATTGGTGTTGAGTTCACTAGTGAGATAATGTTCTACTTACTTCCGGGGTAACTTTCTTGACATGCCTTCTGCTGTCCACCTGCTTTTCTGTTTCTTTTTTTCCATCCACTACTGAATTTTCTCCCAAATAAATAACTAGTCCTCTTATTATATTCTCAGGATCTGCTGTTGAGGGAAACCAAACCAAGGCACGCTCAGTGAAAAATTTTATCTAAGAGTCCATATTTCTTGGCAGAGAGCCCAGAACCCCCCAAAATTGAGTGGAGAGGTCCCATGAAAAGATGACATGACTAGGATATCAACCTTTAAAGGAAATCAAAGAATTTGTACTGGTGGTACCAATAAACCCCCAATATAGCTAATTCTGAAGCTAGAAACCTTGTGAAATCACCCCCTTTGGAATAGCTTTGCAGATAGTTTCCTTCTCAGGATCAGACTCTAACCCTCTATTGTCTCCTGGGTCTTTCTGGTACCCTGTAGTTGGAAAGCAGGGTAGTACCTTTCCAATACTAAGAAGGTTCAGTCTTAGAGTTTGTACAGCATTTCCTTTCCCTCTTAATCTCTCCTTTTTGTAAAGTACACATGGTGGAAGGAAGGAGGTAAAACAAACATCTTTTAAACAGACCACATGTCTACTATTGGACAAAATTAAAGAATTTTAACTTGCATTTTGGTATTTGAACCTAATGATAGGGATATGGAATTAGAGAAACTCGGTTTTGGGGGGAACCTTGAGGATTCTCTAGTCCAAAGACCCATCTCATAGCTTCAAACATCTCTCAGATGTGCTATTATATAAAATGCAAAAAATAAATATTTCCCGAGTATCTGTTTGAATCAATCAACAGTCCTTCCAACAAACTTGAACATGGCTACTAACTGAGCCATGGTTTCCTTCCAGGGAAATCTTCTCTCCAATCTTCCTTTATCCCAGCCAGCAATACGTCCTTATGTCTCCTATAGGTTCAGTTCATCCATCCTAATTCTACTACTTGAGGCCACCAAAAAAGAGATTCACAACAGAGCCACCCTTCAGGTGCATATCATTTAATCTTCTCTTTTCAAAGACGACATCCATTATATTTTTCAGCTCTTCTTTCAGATAATCTGCTCATGAATCCTGTCTGGTTATCTGCTTATCAATCATTTTCATTGTATCCCTCTAAACAGCCCTCTCCATATTTAATTTTGCCTTAAAGTGAGTCTCCATGTATGAATGGAATATACTAACCAATCCAGTGGTCCAGATGATAACTGAAGTGTGGAAGTCTGTTGAAATCTGCATTGGGCTGCCCCTCTCTTTGTTCTTAGGGTACCAGTTATACAACTGCCTTTTCTAGCAAGCCTCTAAGTAGGTCTAACCATTTGGAAGTTATGAGTCTTACAGGGGGTAGATAGTTATTAGAAACAATCAGATGATGTTCAGAGTTAAGTCTAATTAGTAAGGTGATTAGTAGGAATTTTTGCTAAAAAGATGAGGGTTTATTTAAATGATTGATTTCTTTTTATTTGGAGGTTCTAAAAGGAATTTGTATGCAAAAGCAGACATTGTCCTACCATCTGCCTGGCCCCTTAGAGATGATTAGGAGCTAAAAATGTCAATCTCAGCACATGCCACTTCACTAAGAGTTGTATTACTTTTCATTAAAAAGATACATGGGGCGTCTGCCTGGCTCAGTCTGTAGAGCATGCAACTCTTGACCTTGGGGTTGTGAGTTTGAACCCCATGTTAGGTGTAGAGATTGCTTAAAACCTTTTTAAAAGAAGATGATATGTGCATAAATGAAAGCAGGGTCATGACTCTTACTGAGCTCCCCAAATATCCTGTCATCCCTGTAGAGTCCTCTGGGGTCAGGCATCTGAGTGCATTCAAACAATAAACCCCAGGGTTAATGATTGAGGTGACAAGTGGATTTTATGTCCACAGCCCCTCTCTCTCTAAACCCCCTACTTTCTTTGGGTCAGCCTTTCTATTATTTATAGTGTTGGATGACTGTTAACCAAAATGACTCATTATTTGTCAATTATTCATCATTGTCCATGCTATGTGATGTTTGCTCTTCTTTTGCTAACATGCAAGGAAGACTTATGATTAGCTCTTGGAGGGGTTTCAGACAGAAGAGAATGTATAGAATTGGATCTCGGGGATGAGAAATAGAAAGGCCCCAAGAATAATGCTGGGGTTCTAGCTTGTGATTGGTGGGATCATTCACAGGGAGAGAAAATATTGAAAGACCAAATCCAGGCATGATACTGTTGAGTTTGGTTTTGGATATGTTGCATTTGAGGTGTCTTTGAGAGATCCAAGAAGAAAAATGACAAATGGATTTGAATATGTTCTGAACTTTTGAGGAAATTAGAGATGTTTCTAATTTATTTTCAAATAGGTGATAATGGATATGATAACTTAGAGATAAAATATATAAAAGTGAGGTGAACAAATCTCTTAGGCCAAACCTTAATGAAATCTTGTATTTATTAGCTGGGTAGTAGAAAATGAATTTATAGGGGAAAATTGGTACGTTCAACAAGAAGGGTGGGAAGAAATCCAAGAGTTTACTGTATCATAGAAACTAAGGGGGAAAAAAGTATTTAGAAAATAAAGGACTGGTCAGCATTGATGAGTGTAGCTGAGAAGCCAAGTCAGAGCCTTTGTATTTATTTGGAAGCCTTGGATAAGCTGAATGAGGTCATCCTAGGAGATGAATGAATAATCCCAAGTTTTTGTGTTTGTGAATGTAAACTACTACAGTTCCAAAATTGGCTCTAAAATTTGATCTCAAAGAGAAATTTCCTCGATATTCAGACCTTGGCAATCTCATTTGAATCAAAATGCCAACTACTGTGAATTATTTTGCAGTTAGAGGACTCTTGTTATTTATAAATTATGGTGAATTTAGGAGTTTATGAATTTTCTACCTACCCTTCTCAAATCATGCTTGCCATTCTGCTGCCCAAAAGCTTTCTGAGACTCCCTTTTGTTCACAGTATGGCTACATTTTATAAAATTGTTACCAAGCGGCTGCTCGTGTTCCTTGCATTAGTCCCAGTAGTTCCCCAAATACCCCTTGTGGACAGAGTCATACTATGTTCTCTCATGACTCGGTGCATTTTCTCTTCTAGACCTTTTGCTAGGCATGCATGTTAGTTTTGCATTGTTGCTGTAACAAATTATCAGAAATTTGGTAACTTAAAACAACACAAGTTTGTTGTTTCATAGTTCTGTAGGTCAGAAGCCTGAATACAGCCTGCCACATCTACTCCTCTGCTTAGGCTCTTGAGGCTAAAATCAAGGTTTTGGAAGGGATGCTTTCCATTCTCTGGACTCTGGGATTGAATCACTTACAGGCTCATTCAAAATGTTGGGGAAAGTAATTTCTTTGCAGATGTAGGACGGACGTCTCCATTTTGCCATTTGCATCTTTGTTCCTGGAGGTCACCCACATTTCTTATGCTTCCCTCTGGTCCCCTTCCGGTAATGACAGTGTGAATCTTACTCAAGCTCCAGATCAATCTTCCTCTTCTCTCTTTTCTCTTGGAGTCCAGCCCGAGAAAAAGTCTCTGCTTTTAAGGGTTATTGCGTTTTGATTGAGCCCACCTAGATAACCCAAGCTTGTCTCTTGATTTTGAAGGTCTGCAGACTAAATTGAAAAGTCTTTTTTTTCCAAGTAAAGTAGCATAATTGCACTTGTTGAGGATTAGGATGTGCACATCTGGGTAGGAGGTGTTTTTCTGCCTACACAGCATGCCCATCCTCCTCCTTCTTCACCGGTGTGCTCCTGGGTAACCTTCAAACTCCAGCTAAATGTCATTTCCCTTCTGCACGCTATACTGAAGTTCCTACCTCCAGGAAGAATCAATTATACCTTTTCTGTGTTTCTACAAGCCTTTGGCAATAACTTTTAGTTTTAACATCGTTGCATTGCTGTTGGTGCATTTGCCTCTACCACAAGGCTAGAGAGGTTTAGAAGATAGAAATGATGATTTATTACTCATCTATGTCCCCCTGTTGATAAGTTCAAGCCTATATATGCAGTGAATGCTAACTTCCTTCGAACATGTGGAGTACAACCATATTCTAGAATAACCTGCTTCATTGACCTCTTACCTTTTCATTTTCTCATCTTTCTCTATCTTTACCTTCTCCTTCTTTCTCACAACAGCAAATCACCTGTGAGTGTCCACACTCAGAAAGAAGTGAATCAGTATTGCATTTCCGTCTCAGATTTTATTCAGATCAATATTTTATACCATCCACAGTCCCTATAATTCCAATGATAGAGAACTGGATCTGCAAACATATGTTGAGCATAGATAGAGATAGCTGTGCCTATATTCTCCTTTGAAATATTTGATATTTCAAAAAAACTCACATGATGGGGACGTTTCTGAAGGGGCTCAGAAAATGGATACTCTTAATCAAGCCCCAGAATTTTGGGTCCAGGGCTCTTCTTTCCATATTGCTTCAAAATGTATTATTTTTGAACTATTTTCTTCAGCTTCCAGAGACACCCCACTGAAGTGCCTCCTGTCCTCTCTGTCACTGTGTCATGTCAATTTCAAAGACGGTTTCCCATCTTCCTACCCCTGCTGTGCCTCCTGGCTCCTGGCTGCACGGACTGGACTGAGGAGCGGCCACCTCTCTCCCAGCAAGGACTTAAAGATACGTCTGGTTCTTCATAGTCTCCACACCCCAGTATATCAGATCAGAGTCTCTAGGACAATGGGACTTCATGGATGTTAGGGCAGACTTTGCCAGAAGTGAGAGAGAGGCATACAGTCCAGGCACGAGCCCCCTAGATCTCCTTAGAGAAGCCCTGTGTATGACCTGGAGCATTGTGAATACAGAAAAGAAGTGTCCAAGGGAGAGGGAAAAAAAAAAGAAAAAGAACAGAAGTAGACAGGGAGCAAATTTTTCGTCAAGATATCAGGCAGCAAGCTCCTCCTATTTGAGTTTAGAAAGAGAACTTTGCCTTCGGACTCTCGTAAAAATATTTATTTGCATTTAAATTCTAAACCTCTATAATAGGCAACTTTGAGAACATTTTTTTCCTTTTTTTTTTTTAACATATAAGAAGTCAGATTTTAAAAGATGTTTTTCTTTTAAAATAGTTCAACCGTCCTTGAATTTACATGCAAATTTAGTCATCATCTACACAGCTCGTTCTGTTTTTCATGGTATTGTAGGATCTGCAGGGCCCTCCACGTACCCCCATTTGGAGATGTGTTAATGCAATGTTGCTTACTCACTCTCATTCTCAGATCCTGTTGGTACTTCCCATATCAAAGGATATTCAGGGCAACATTAAAATTTGCCTCGGAAATTGCATTAACTGGCATTTAGGGCTTAAAAGGGAGAGATTAAATTGTTCTATTTTTTAAAAATCTGTGGTATTACTTTGCAAGGAGTACACCTTAAGGGAGGCAGTTTTCATGAGAGGAAGTCCTCCTCCCAAGTAAGCACAAGATCCTGTTGACTAAACTGAGCTTAAGGCGAGAACAGAGAGCAGAAGTCTATAAATTTTATGCTTACTGATGAAATTTCAAAATTGTTTTCTTTTTCACAGCATATGTTCATTTTTATGTGCCATCTTTTGTTATGGGACAATGGCATGCACTGAGGGGACAGGCGGGAGACTGATTCTCACATGTGGTTTGTCATTAATTAGTTGTGTGTGGCCTGGGTTCAGGCACACGCAACTTAATAGTGACAGAGCCAGAACGGGGTTCTCTCTCAGCCTCATTTTTCTTATATGGAAAATGTGTGTAATGTGGGGGTTGGATCAGACAGGGGTCTTGAATATTTATTGTAGCAGACTTTTGTTTCTTTGCCTTTAGTCTCTTCTTTTGTTAGCCCATCCCTGCTTCACAAGAATCTGTGCAGTAACAGTCATGAAACTCAATCACCTACCTTTAAAAATAAAATTTATGTGTACTTGGCTAACTCAGTTGGTAAAGCATGCAACTCTTGATCTCAGGGCCATGAGTTCAAGCCTCACATTGGGTATAGAGAGTACTTTTAAAAAATGCTTCTTAGATCATATCCAATAGTTATCATTGTACCAGCATGACTGTACTCCTGGCTCAGAGACCAAGACGGCTTTTGTATGGGAAGTGAAGATGGCCACAAACTAGGAGGGTGTGGCAGGGTTTGCAGACTATAGTTGAGCCTGAGAGTCTCCTTTCCTACAGTCTATGGCACTTCCATAGGAGGGATTGCAAACACATTAATGCCAAGAAGCCAGTTACCTGGACTTGCCAAGGGGCAAGTGCAGTCTTGTGAGGTTGGATACCTCCAAGGAACTGGGTTATGCAGAAAGAATGGAACATGGTTTCATGAAAGAAGTGGCAGTGTTAATATGAACTCGGGCCATGGAGGACAGTGTAAGAGATAGTGCTGGCTGGAGTTGGGAGGGCTGCATAGTGAAGCAGGCATTCCTGATTTCCGCAGCTGCCTTGGAGAGGCTCCCACCCAGACGTCACCCTGTGTGCTGTGTTCTGTCTCACTTCTTCCCTCATGTTCAAGGACTTACCTCTCACTGTCCAGCTCCTCAGCACACACAACAGACTCTTGAGCGAAAATAATCCCCTTAGGGCTTTCTTGGACTCTTACATGCTCTTTGCAGGCAGGCAGACCTCATTTCGAAGTGCAGCTCTGCCACTGGGCATGTTTTTATCCTATTTCTGGTTTTCTTCATTCACAAGGAGGAAGAAAGGCTGATAAATGCTTACCTGATGCTGGGATTTAGGGCAAGCAAAGCACAGAGATTTCCATTTAATTTATGTCTTAGAAAATCTATGTGGGAGATGCCTGGGTGGCCCAGTCAGTTAAGTGTCTGCCTTTGGTCAGGTCATGATCCCAGGGTCCTGAGATCGAGTCCCACATTGGGCTCCTCACTCAGCAGGGAGCCTGCTTCTCCCCTGCCTGCTGTTCCCCCTGCTCGTCCCTTCACAGTCTCCTTCTCTCTCTGACAAATACATAAATAAAATCTTTTTTAAAAAGATTTAAAAAGAGAAAATCTCTGTAGTAGTAAACATGATTATCTATATCTCACAAATGAGGAAATGTGAGGTTTACTAAGCTTGAGATAATTTATACAAGGTCATACACCAATGGAAGAGTTAGGTACAACCTGAACTCTTGGTTATTGTATTAGTTTCCAATGGCTGCTGTAACAAAATGCCACAAACTGGGTGGCTTAAAACAACAAATTTATCCTTTTTCTGTCCTGGGGGCTGGAAGTCCAAAACTGAGATGTCGACAGGGCCATGCTCCTTCTGAATCCTGTAGAGATAATCCTGCTTTGCCTTTTCTAAATTCTCCTGTGTGCTGGCAATCCTTGGTGTTCCTTGCACTACAGATGTATCACTCCATCTGTGTGTCTTCCGATGTCCTTGTCACAGTCTGTCTGCTCTTTCTTCATCTATTTCCAAAGTGCCCTTTTCTTATAAGGACACCAGGCCTATCGGATTAAGGGTCCACTGCACTCCAGTGTGCCTTCATTTGAACTAATTATATTTGCAATGATGACCCTTTTTCCAAATCAGATCTCGTTCTAGGGTACTGAAGGTTAGGGCTTGAGGACTTCACCCATTTTTGGGAAATACAATTCAACCTGTAATAGTTACAGTGTTGAAACAAATGCCTGTGGGGTCATCATGAGAAAAAAAAATGAAGCAATACATGTCTCCTATCTGGCAGGTAGTAGATCCCAGGAGTTGCTCACTTTTCCAATAAGATGATTTTAGGAGATAATTCATTAATCCAAAACATATATTAAAAAGATATGAATGAGAAGCAAGGTGGCTGACCACTGTGGAAGCAGTTTTTGGGCACAGAGCTTTTTGGATCCTTTAAAAATGTACTGACACCAGAAAATCCATTGCCTGTTTGGTTTTCTCTTCAGTTTAATTAAGGCACTGTAAGATTTGAACTGCAAGCCCATTTCTCTTGTCTTCTTTAATAATTTTCTTGGCAAAATTAAAAAGAGGAAAAACGAGGATGGGAACATGTTTCTTCTACCACATGATGAAATGTTTACATAATCATTCCAGAAGGGGAAGATTTGTAAAAACTAAGGACTCCTATGATCTAGGTTAAGAGTACTGCCACTGTAAAGGAAACATGGTCCAATAATCAAAAAATGATGCCCATATAGTCAAAAATTTTTCACCTGAGTGGTTTCTAAATTACCATGATGAAGGGAAATTGTCCATTTCATTAATTCTTAGAATTTTCTTTCATTTTCCATTTGTTTCCTTCGACCCAAGCTCCTGCACTCCTTCTTTTCTAAATTTCATAATTTCCTTCTCTCCAGGGGTTGGCCTAATGCTTCCTGTCCTCTCCTCCCAGACTTTCCAGGTTTGCTCCTTACTTTTGAGCTTTTGATTCTTCAGATTCTGCATCACAAACTAGCAAAGGCTCATTCTGACAACGACAGGACCATGAGTAAGAGTTGTGGATTAGAAGAAACAAATTGGGCCAAGTCCAAAAGCTTTTTGGTTAGCAAAGAACATGAGAGGATTGGTTAGACTTATTTTGTCTCCTCACATACGACGGTGAATTATTTTGGGGTGGAGATAATGTTAAGCTTGATTCATGTATCAGTCCTGCTAATTTTCCAGGAGGCTGAAAACAGAGACATCTGTGGATTATGAATCTGGTGGCTGTTTGAGTATTTTCTCTATGCAAGGCATGGTGCTAATCACTGGGGAAGTTTCGATACTTGATACACTGGCATAACAACTGCCAAGTCCCAGGCTTGAATGCACAGGGGGTTTCCGGAGCCTCCTGGGTGTGCCAGGGCTCAGAGCTAGCTCAGAGCAAAACGAGACAGGAGCAAATATTGAGGTCAGCTGTGCCACAGTGTGCAGCATTCCCCGTTTAGCCTGAAGGGGCCTGCTTTAGGCTTGGGTCACAGGGTCTTGAGTAAAGTTATAGACTTCGTGAATCATACATTATGAATATCATACATTTTGAAGGAATTATAAAAATATTAGATACTAGAATTAGGTTCTCAATAATTTCAGCTAGCTGGAATAAGATTCAGTTTAAGAAGGATGAGTGTAACTTCATGAGTATAGGTCCAAATAATACTCTAACTCCAGGTCCAGAATAGGGGAGAAGCCACTCATGGAGAGGCAGCCTGAGGGACAATGACAGGAGGTTTCAGTTTGCTGCTGGTCCACCAGTGTTGATTCATCAGTGTGATGGCAGCAGAAATGTAAATAATACCTGAGACGTCCTCAGTGTTTATAGAACTGATAAGTGATTTCTAGAGTATTTTGTTCAGTTATGTTTGTTATGCCTTATGAGATAAAAATTGAAAAAAGTTGGAGCTTGTTTACTGGGAGCATGCTGAGTGGCAGAAACAACATCATGTCTTCTGAAAGAGGGCAGCTTGGCCTGGAGAAAAGAAGACTATCTGCTGGGTGGCCACAGGTCAGAGAGCACAGTTTTTGGCTTTGTGTGGGTCCAGAGGGAAGAACCAATCTACCAATAGTATATGATATAATAATATATAATAATATGATATAATAAGGCAGATTTTAGTTTAGATGACACCATTTAAATATGACTCATATATTAACTAAGATTTTCCTGCCAATTCATGTCATTAGAAGCCCCTTCCTCTGCCTGTGAAAACATAATGTTCTCCCCAAATTTGTATGGCCAGACAGTTCACTTACAAGGCTTTTGTGTTCATAAGACTTGACTGAAGATTTGGAAAGATGAGGAGATTTAAATCACAGCATTTTAAAAATATTTAAAGGTCAGTGTTAGATATTCCTATTTTTAACTGTTCCTAAGTCACTTCCACAACTCAGAATCCAGTTCTCCACCCAGTTGCTTAACATTCTTTTCTTTCCTAGGCTGTTTTTTGTTTGTTTGTTTGTTTGTTTTGTTTTTTGTTTTTGTTTTTGTTTTAACCTCTTTCTCTTCTCATATGAAGTTATATAGCTGTGTTTTTTCTTGTCTTGGCTCCTACTAGCACCTGCCCACAGGGTCATGTCTTTCTTAGGTAAGGGACTTATTAAGTGTCTTAGTCCATTTGGGTTGCTATAACAAGGATAACATAGATTGGGGAGCCTATAAATGATAAAAATTTCCTACAGTTCAAGACTGGCTGCTTCAGTGTCTGGTGAGGTCCCACTTTCTGGTTCAGAGACAGCCATTTTCTTGTTGTGTTCCACATGTTGAAGGAGAGAGACAACTCTCTGGAGTCTCTTTTATACGGAATAGTAATCTCATTCATAAAGGATCCATCCTCATATTCTAACTCCATCCCAAAGTTCACTCCTCCTAATACTATCACATTAGCAATTAGGTTTCAACATGTGAATTTTGAGGGCATACAAATATTCCATCTATAGCCTGGAGATTTGTCTGAACACTGTTCTCTACCTATCAGAACCTCTGATACTAGCTGTTTAGCTAATCCATTGTCTTAGCCCACTCTCTTTGCAAGTTGAATCCCTGTGAGAATGAAGTGGGATACTCAGGAAATACTACCTCCCTTCTGCCAGGTGGTAAGGCTGGTAATCTGTCTGAGTGACTGCCCACCTGGAATCAGGTAGTTGTGCTCCAAGCTTCCACTGTAGCGTGGGACCTGGGTGTTCCCTCAGAAGACCGTTAGTTCTGATAGAGTATCCTCTCATTAGCACTACGTTGGGAATGGCCAGTAATTGTTTGGCGTGGATCCTAAAGCCACATGACAGGAGTCACTCTTAGGTTGATTTCAATTATTCCTTTAATAAGGATGTGTTGGGGCTTCCCACAGCCTTTAATAGTGCTAGAATGCAATATGGAGTGAAATCCAAATTCACACTGTCATGGAAATAAGAGTGTTGCTGCTGTAGACTGAGTGTGTGTATTGCCCCCCAATTATATGTTAAATCCGAGCCCTGAATGTGATGGTATTTGGAGGAGGAGCCTTTGGGAGGTGATTAGATAGGGATGGTAGGACCTTCATGAATGGCATCAGCGTTATAAAAGAGACCACAGGGGGGCGCCTGGGTGGCTCAGTGGGTTAAAACCTCTGCCTTTGGCGCAGGTCATGATCTCAGGGTCCTGGGATCGAGCCCCACATTGGGCTCTCTGCTCAGCGGGGAGCCTGCTTCCCCTCTCTCTCTGCTTGCCTCTCTGCCTGCCTGTGATCTCTGTCTGTTAAATAAATAAAGTCTTTAAAGAAAAAAAAAAAAAAGAGAGACCACAGGGATCTCTCTTGTCCCTTCTCTTCGCAAGCACAGCAGAAAGACAGCTGTCTATCAGCCAGCAGATGGGTCCTCGCCTGGCACCCCACCTTCCCCGCCTTCCAGTGCCATGATCTTGGACTTCCCAACCTTCAGAATAGTGAGAACTAAATTTCTGTTGTTAATACGCTATGTAGTCCATAGTATTTCTGTTACAGTATCCTAAACAGACTAAGACACTATATTGCTAAGGAGGTGTGCATGTGTGTCTTTCTGAAAGAGTTGTGGTAGATACTTGGAGGGAGAGAAACGTCGTAGGTACCTCAACTTCATGGAAGGATCCAGGCTTACATGGCTTCAGATGTTTGTTAAGGCTGTTGTGTCCAGACTCCCCTCTTCTTCCCTATGGGACATGGGATTAAGACCACAATGGCTAATGCTTCTCAGTGTCTGATGTCCTGCTTGTTCTCGGGTCTATGGCTATTTAGTGGTCTGCATTGAAGTTATAATTATAAGTAATAGTTACGCTCACCAAGCTTGCAGGCTGATACACTTGATGGTCTCATCTCTGAGTGTCCTCAGGTGCAGGAATCGTGAACATATTAATAGAGTAGAAGATGACTAGGTTCCTTGGGGAGAAACCCCATCCCTCCCGATAGAAGCATGGCGTAGGCAGCCTCTTCATAATGCAATTCCCAGTGGCAGGTGTTTGAAGAGCTTTGGAATAAAGGTGTGTGGTGAGGTAAAAAGACAAACAGAAACGGAAGGTACCCCTTTGTCTTAGGTAAGCGAAACACATCCAGACAGCTCATCTTGGGTTCCTAGAATGTTTAAAATGGCAGTGTTCTAAACAAGACGAAACCAGAGAGGGAGACAAACCATAGGAGACTCTTAATCTCCGGAAACAAACTTGAGGGTTGCTGGAGGGGAGGGTGGTGGGAGAGAGGGGGTGGCTGGGTGTGGGACACTGTGCTATGGTGAGTGCTGTGAATTGTGTTAGACTGATGAATCACAGGCTTGTACCCCTGAAACAATAATACATTATATGTTAATTTAAAAAAATGGCAGTGTTCTTCGGTGGAAAGAGAGGCAGAGACCTGAGGAAGGGGAGAGGATTTTAAAGATGTATCATTTAGGCTTTGGTACTGAAATCCCTGTATTTTGGTAGAAAAAGACTTAGTCTGGGGACATAGGTGTGCACAACCTCACTGGCCAGGGCTGAAGTTGCGGTTCTAGACGGAGCCCCAGGAATCACTCCCTCACCATGAGTTAATGAACTGTAGGTGCGGGGACTTCCACTTCCATGGCTTCTTCCGAGGCTCTGGGAGGTACCCTCGCAATTTTACATTGAAAATGTGTATTTGTTTTTATAAAGGTCCCTCTTCATAATAAAAGTCAGCATCAGCCCAGCAAAGCATGGAGTGGTCCCTGTTCCAGGGCAATAAGGACCAATAATCTTGCTCCTACCTCTGGTGCCGCTATTGGAGTTAGGAGCTTAAGATCTTTCCTCCACCGTCACAAAGACCACGAAGCAGGACTGAAGCAGGCAGAACTGTGACATGTCCTCGACTCTGAAACTGGCTCTTGGCATCCGGGAAAAGGAGCAACAACTGAAAAGCCATTTATAGAAAATGTGGCGATTCCATAACCTTACTTCCCAATAGAAAAGGCAAATGGAGTAGAAAGATAGCTTTGCTTTCTTTTCCTTTTACCTTTATGAAATGTCCCCTTTTAAGGCAAGACATTTGTATAGGTACCCCAGTTTTCTTTGGGTTAGTTTTGTAAGGCATATCATGTATAGTCATTTTCTACTGCAATTGTAACAAATTACCACAAACTGGGTGGCTCGAAACAACAAAGCTTATTGTCTCACTGTTCTTGAGTCCAGCAGTCTGGAATCACCAGGCTGAAATCAAGGTGTCTGTAGGGCTGCATCCCTTTCAGAGACTCTAGGGGAGAATCCCTTCCTTGCCTGTTCTAACTGCTGCTGGTCACCAGCGTTCCTTGACTCCTGGCTGCATCACCTCCCTTGTCTCCCTGATCATGTGTATTTCTCTTCTCTGTGTATCAAATGTCCCTCAGCTTTCCCTTTAAGATTTTGTTTGTTTGTTTGTTTTGAGAGAGTGAGAGCAAGTGAGCCCAAGCAGGGGGAGGGAGAGGGAGAATCTCAAGCAGTCTCCACACTGAGTATGGAGCCCACCATGAGGCATGGGGCCCAGTGTAGGGCTTGATCTCACGACACTGAGCTCATGACCAGAGCTGAAATTAAGAGTCTTAACTAACTTAACTTAACCAAGTTAAGTTGGTTAACCAACTGAGCCATCCAGGACCCCCTTCCCTTAGGCTTCTTTTTTTTTTTTTTTTTAATATTTTATTTATTTGACAGAGAGAAATCACAACTAGGCAGGGAGGCAGGCAGAGAGAGAGGAGGAAGCAGGCTCCCCGAGGAGCAGAGAGCCCGATGTGGGGCTCGATCCCAGGACCCTGAGATCATGACCTGAGCCGAAGGCAGAGGCTTTAACCCACTGAGCCACCTAGGTGCCCCTAGGCTTCCTTTTATAAGGAGGCATGTTAGGGCACTTTGTGCCCACCCAGATAATATGGGATAATCTATCTCAAAATCCTTAATTTACTCATATCTGCAAACTCTTTTTTTCCAAATAAGGTGACATTTACAGACTCCAGAGATTAGGACCTCTTCTCTTCAGGGCCACCATTCAGTCCATTGCACTATTCTTTGACTTGTAACCTTTCTGTGCCTTCTATTTAAGGTATGTCTCTTATAAGTGATTCTGTTTAAAAAAAAAAATCTGACACTCTGTGTCTTTTCATTTGCGTGCTTGTTTACATTTAACAACGTTGCTGATTTATTTAGGTTTCAAACCACCATCTTACTAGCTGTTTTCTATTTGTCCTACTCTTTTTCTCTTCTTCCTTACCTTCTGGATGGACAAAATATTTTTCCTTATCCATCACATTTCTTTGTCTCAGTCTCGTGTACATGCTTTTAAACTGAGCAAAAAAATTTGCATCCAGACTTTCAGTTGCAAAGGCATCTGGGAAGTGTGTCTTTCAGCTCTTCCACTCTTTGGTGCAGAAGTGTGCGAGGTGGTTGAGGTGGGAAGTCCGCCGTATCCAGCACACCTAGTGAGTTAACAAAGCTGTGATCCTTCCCCCACTTTTCTTTACACATCTTTACAATTCTTTACAATCTTCATTACACAGCATGAGTCCCTCTGTGTGTTCACGGGCTTTCCAGAACAAAATACGGAGCTTGGAGATAATGGGTGCTTGGATATAAGCTTGGGCATGGAACGTGGCCATAAACTTAAACACCATGACACCTTTATATCTTTATAACACTGTAGTAGTTTGTTGAGAGGACTAAACTGAGGAAATGATTTCACAGCTTCTGTCTTGATTTTGGAGGGCTGTCAGAAAGTCTGATAAGGTGATTAATAAATGGGAATCGAGAATACAAATCAGTAAAAGAAATCTGAAAATCTTTTCAGTCAGGTGATACCGGCAAAGATTGATGGAGGGTGTAGTGAAAATGCATTTTTTATTACATCTCTGATTAGTTCTGCCTTCACGGTAGATGGAAACATATCTCCACGATTTGGAATTATACTTTCTTTTTAGTTTTGGTATAAAGCAGATGAGAACGGAATAAAGCAGGGAGGGGCAAAATGAGATACTGGTTTGGTTCTGTTCCAAGTCAGTTTGGCACAGAAATTACAGCCAGAAATGGAGTGTCTCATTATGATTCCTCATGTGCTAGCAACAGAGGCTGAATAGATAATTTGCCTTAAAATACAATCCAGAATGGGAGTGAATGTGGGGACAGTTGCTGCTACCCAGAGAGCAAACAGGCTTCTGCAGCAGCCTAATGATCTATGCAAAATGGTTCGAAGTGGCCCTTGCCAGCCTTGATGTTTGCTGGGCTGAGTTTTAGTTAACCACTCCTCAGGGTGGTGCACATTTAAGTAGGCTTCCAGAGACGGATTTGTGGAGTACTCAACCAGGTGATCTCCTCCAGAATCTGTATATGGTCCTGTCTTTACCCTTACTTGGAACTCTTGGGACAGGTTTTTCAGAATTTAATGTTATGGACAGGTCTCTTAGAAATTTCTTAGTAGTAGTAGTGATTTTGTGTCCTAAACAGTCATCACTATTTGGAAAGAAAGTGCTAGAAAGTAGAACGAGTTTATATGACATCTCCTAGAACATTAGTTTGAGAGATACTGTTTTCTCAGCCAGGATACCTCCCCAGTAAATTATTCCTATTCTCTATTCTGCTTGTTGTTGAAAAGACTGCTTTTCAGAGGAGGCCAAGTCACAAGTTTCTGGCCAAAAAACTATGAGAACTTTGGAGAAGAGTTTCTGTTCCTGAATAAAAAGACATAGCCTCAGGAAGAGGACTGTAGTTTTTTGGTCTTTACTGCTTAATGTATGGATGTAATGCCTGGAGGTACAGTAGCCATTTTGTTAATGTGAGGATGAAAGTCATACATCAAGGTTGGGGGGCAATGTAGGAGAAGACAAAGAATTCAGGTTCTTGATATCATCCTTGATCAACTACAAGAAGCCACAACTGTCTGCCTTCAGACTTCATTTCTTAAGAAAAATAAGTCCCCATATAGTAGTTTTATGTTTGTTGAATTTCTAAATTTTTTGCCCCAGATTCTTCTTCTGTCGTGTGGATCGACTTCAGTGACACAGCTCCTCACCCACTTCTCCCAACACATCCTACCTCCATACTGACATGTACTTGAACCCACTGATAAACCAATACCCTAAGTAAATCAAAATTGTAGTTTAAAAATGTTTAAAACGTTAAACATTTTTGCACATCAGACCTATATTATTTACTTTATGTAACCCTTTGAAAGTACTGGGGAAAATTACAGTGTATTAACAATTAAGGAGTTTCCATATAATCCCAAAGGTGAGTGAAAAATTAGAAACTGTATTTTTAAAAATTCAGTGTAACATTTTGATGCATACATGTTTGGAAGAATTATCACATGAGCTATACTACTTAAGTTCAACAATTTTCATTTTGTTGTATTTGCCACATCACACAACTCTGATACCACTGGGATCTGAGATCCTTTACATGTGACTTATAATAGTTAAGTAAAATTCTGCATTAATAAGTTTTAAGGAATCTTTGAGAAGGAATTGTGTGCAGCTCTACCAGTTTCCCTCCAGAGATACAGACTTGGATGTGTCTAGATGTGAGACTGCTGGGCTTGCAGTAGAACATTGCTTCCGCACATTCTTACACCATTTTGGTCCAGGGGCCTTCTGAGCACAGTTCTTAAAGTATGGTCTATTGTGGTCAGGATCAAGAATGAGAACTGGGTGGAAATGCAGATTCTTTGGTTCCATTTCAGTGCTTCTAAATGAGAGATGCTAGAGTCTGCCCACCAACAAGGCTTTAGCTTTCTCACGAAAGTCTGAGAACTAGTATTTTTGAGAAATCAACTATATAGTATTAGAAGGTGGTGGTTGAGGGCTTGTTATCACACATTCCTTCTTACAGTTGATCTTCTTCAAGATATACCACATGCAATTTTTTTCCCTCTAAAAACACTATCACAAGGGACAATTTGTGACCACAATAGAGATAAAAAAAAAATAATCTTACTGGAGCCAGTGGATCTGTTGTAGACCAAATTCACTGCCATGGTCAGGTCTTTGTGGATGTTGATTACTTCTGTTAGTGTAATTTATCTAATGTACAAAAAAAAAACAACAGAGGAGCAAATTAATGTTTAAACTGCTCCCCCTACATTGCTCATGAACTGAGCAGAAATGTGACACTCCTTTCCTGATATGACAATTTAGGGGAATTCTTGCTGACCTAGCCTTTGTTTTTTACTTTCAAGTTTCTCGCCAAAGACACTGAGGAAATAAACGGTGTGTAATTGTAGTATTCAGTAATATTTATATTCTAATTCTTACAATGTCAGAAGCTTTGGTCTGGAAGCTTTTGTTCAAAATAAGTGTATGTGTATGCCAGGGGGTCATACAAGTCATTCTTAATGTGAAATCAGAGCCTTTGGATGGAGAAAATACAGATGAGTGTGGGAATATGGGGAATATTAAGGAATCTCTGAGAAAGATTCATGCACAGCTCTGCCATTTTCCCTTTGGAGAGATACCCATAGACTCATCCAGATAGGAAATCCTTAAGCTTTATTTTGACCTGTATTCTAAATTTCTTCCATTTAAGAGAGAATGAACAGAAAGTCAATGATATCAGAATGAGATGATTCAGTGAGTCAGGTTAGTGGGACCAACAGTCTCATTGTTCCTGGGATTGGGGGGGGGGGGGTTTCCTGGGATGCTGGACTTTATGTGATAAAACCAGCAAAATCTCAGGCAAAACTAGAATGGTTGGTCACTTTTATCTCTGTCAACTGAGAAAATTCCATAAAAATTGGTGTTTTCTAAATCTTTTATTTCCCTATAATGGGTTCTTGCTGTGAACATAAGGTCCCCCGCCCCAGCAGCCAAGAGAATCTTAACTTTTTGTCATCACCAGATAGTAGCACAGGATTCGTGTTTCTAAGTGAGAACCTCACAGAATATTAGGCTAATGAAACCAAGGTCTGAATCTTAGGAAGGAGCAAAATGTTATCTCTTCCATGGAGGAAAAAGCTGTAGCTTTGACTCTTCATGGATTCTTGATCACAAGGATGGAAGTAAGACTAGAGCAGTTGACTTAATTAGCTCTATGACTCGTGAGTTTTGTCTTCCTGAAATGGGAGTAGAGCCACCCGTCTAATAGAGTTGCAGATCTGAGTGAATGATTACTGATTATACGATGCAGCTTTGCTAACTCTGGAGTCACTGGTGGAGCGTGGCTCATCACATAAGCTACGCAGCACACCACGCAGGTCATTTTTAGGCCTATAGTAGGAAGATTGGGGTCTTAGTTGAGATGATTGTTTGCACATTTGTGTGTAGCCATAAAAGCACTTGAGATAGTTGTCATTGTTGATGCATGAAACACCATCCTTATTGATCCATGCACACTCTTCTTTATGTTTAATAATACAATAAACTACTTGCTAGACTATACACAGGCTAAAACCTCACCATTACTGATAATTCACTTCTCCCTTCTTTCTTATTTCATTCTCCTGTTTCCCTCAGAGGTAACCATGATCCTGAATTTTGTAAATTATCTTGTAGAGCTTCCTTTTTTGTTTTTTTTTTTTTCACTCAATATCATGTTATTAAGATTGATCAAAGTGGTCTCGTGGATTCTCTTGCTGCATAGTGTTCCGTTGTGTGACTGTACTGTGATTTCTTTGTCCATTTTTCTCTCAGTAGACACTGCAGTATTTCCAGAGTTTTGGAATTGTGAACAGGACTTCTATGAACATCCTCTGCGTGTATCCTGGGGTACCTGCAGAAAGATATTTTCTGAGTTGTTATGAGGCGGTGGAGCTGCCAGGCCATAAAGAACATAGATATTCAACTGTGAAGTGGAAATTGTTTGTCCAAGTGGTTGTAGCAGCTAACACTCAAATCAGAAATATATGAGCTCTCCTTTACTCACATTTTCCTGACATTGCCAGTTGGATAGGGTGGGGTGTCAAATGCTCTCACTGTGATCTCAGTTTGCTTGTCTCTGATTACTAAAGAAATTGAGCATCTCTCTCTTTTTCCTCAGTCATGTGATTTCCTTTTCTGTGAAATGTCTGTTCTTTCCACAAGTGAGTTGTCTGTCTTTATCTTACTTGCAGGATACATGTGACTTTTTATTTACATTTATGTGGATTTCACATTATGTGTATGTGTACACTTATTCCTAATACATATTTCTAATATGAATCCTTTGTTGGTTTATGCATTTTACATATCTTCTTACAGATTATTTTTTACCTCCACTTTCTTTACAGTATCTTTTGTTGAACAGTATTCTGGATTTTAATATAATCAAAGTCATTAATTATTTCTTCTATGGTTAGCCCTCTGTTCTTAAGAAATCTTTCCTTACAGCCAAGGTGAGAAAGACACTTCCCTGTATTTTCTCTTAAAGGCCTTTTTTTTTTTTTTTTCCCACTTCTGACACATCCTTAAAATCCATCTTGGATTGATTATGTTGTGTATAATATGTACAAGTGTTCCAGGTTTTTTTTCACAGACATAATGCTTTTTTCATCTCTATGGAAAAGATCCTTTTCTGGGCTATCATTCTGCTCAGTTGGGGGTATGAGCCCTCAGTCTGGTTGTGTGTGCTGGGGACAGGGGGAGGCAGGTGCTATGGTAGGTGGGATGGTTCATCATTCCTAATTCCTAGTATCCATCCAAGTCCTAATCCCTAACATCTGTGTTTCTCTCAAAACCACATTGTAAGGGGATGGGGTTAAAAATACATCAGTATCTAGGTGTCCCTCCAAAATTTGTTTTAATTAGTCTGGGGTGGAGCCTGTGGGTCAGTATTTTTCAAAAGCCCCCAAGGAGGTTCTAGTGTAAATGCAGGGCCCAGAAGAGCTGTTCTATGTTATGTCCAGAAATGATTTCAAGTGGGGAGCCAGCATCATGCTGTGCTACTTTGCCAACTTAGCAGAAACCCCTAGGATGATTTTCAAGCTAACTTTTCTCCCTATAAATCTACCATATCTCATTGCAAAGAAAACAAAAAGTTGAAAAATTTAAGAGTAAAAAATAATTCACAATTGCGTAGCTTAGTTTGTATTTTTCCTTCAAGCTTTATCATGGCATGTATATGTGCATTTATGTGGTTTAGAATCATCTTGAAAATCATTAAGAGCATTTTTCTACAGCATTCTTCTGAATTACTCTTAAAACTGTTTAATAGTCTATCCTATTATAATTATTATGTATTGTTCATACACACTTACCCTGCCCAAATCCTATTTCATTCTGCTTAGGGGCTGATTTTGCTTATGGTGATTGTATTTCTTATTTTGGAGTGAAAAGAAAGCATATTTTGGGCATTGTAAGTTAGCATTTAACAGTTTTGGCTCCAGCATCAATGAGATCTGGGTTCAAACATCACTTACCAATGGCATGACTTTAGGGAAATTTTTCTACCATTCTTTCTTTCCTCTTATTACACATTAACATGAAGATAATGCCAACCTCTCCCACACAGAGATCTATTTAAGATTAAATGAGGTGAATATGAGTTGCTGAACACAGTGCTGAGCACATGCCAAGTATCTGATGAACTTAGCTCTCTGCTAGCTCTATGCACACAATATCTGGTGGTTATCAAGGGCAGCCCTGTCCCCCTTGGCTCAAGGGCCAGTATGATTTGCCTGACCCAGTTTCTCTGGAAGTAAATGTCTACTAGGAGGAAGACAGTCACCACGATGGACTCTGTCATTGTCCAGCTCAATAGCCAGGTGCAGAACAGGCTGGAAAGCTATTTGTTCAAAGGAAAAGGTAAAAATGTATTTTTTTTTACTTATTTTTATTTTACTTATTTTATTGTTACTCTAACAATGGATGCTGCTCACTGACTGGCTGACTCAAAGTTAGAATAATTTCTCCCTAGGATTTTCCTTTATTGTAGTGAATAGGTCCCTGCAGTTGAGAGGCAAATGCAGTTTTGCAACTATGGAACCAGGTGTAAACACAGCTGGGGATCTGCCTGCTTGGATCTCCATATCCTCTTGGAGCCCAGAGGATCATAAAACACAAAGTAACAGCAAGCAAAATAAAGAGTCAGCGTGTCCACATTTTCTAAGCAGAAGAAAGAGTAGTGGGGAAAAAGAAGAAATGCAGTGAGAGAAGACGGATTTGGGTTGGAGTGCTGTACGGTGAATCTGGTTGTTATGTCCTGTTGAAGAGAGCTCACCTCTGCATAGAAGAGCAGCATCTGCACAATGTTGGACACCTCATCGGCAATGCTTGCTTTTTGAGGACAGGAGATTTGCCTTATTACTGCAGTGTCCCCAAGAATTTAGAGCAGTGCCTGGTATATAGCAGGTGCTCAAATGGTTGACTGAATGGTCAACCACTGCCCATTATAACACTCAAGGGACAGTGAAGAGAAAAGAATCTCTTTTCTGAACCAAATTCATATCAGCGGGAAAGACCTGGTGGGGAAAACACCAATGTCACTTGAGCTCATGAGCTGGGGGTAGCAGCCTGCCCACACAGAGCCAGGTGGACGGATGAGGCTTTGGAAAGACAGACTGCAAAATGTCGAAATATAGTCATGAACCCAAGATCAGAACTTGGGAGATGACAGACCCGAGAGCAGCAGAAGACACTCAGAATTCTGAATCTCTGGTCAGGTACCCAGGGAAGGAGAGAAAAATGGTTCCAAGAGACAAATGTGGGTGGGTGAGTAAACTGTCCATTGAGTTGGTTTTCAGCCAATTTATGCAAAAGCTGGAAGGTGGGCAAATGCACCACAAAATAGTGACCTCTAAGAGTAGTATTTGAAGCCTAAAATTCAGAATGCATGCAGGGGTGCAAAATGAGTCAGAGCTGATAAAAGTATCTTTTGCTTTGTTTTAGCCTTTTGTCTGTTCAAAACCAGAACATGAGAAAAGTCCTACAGTCCCTTAGATTTGACCAATGGCTTTCAAAGTATAGTCCTTGGACCAGCAGCATTAGCATCACTTGGAATAGTGTTAGAAATGTCAGTTAGCAGGGGCGCCTGGGTGGCTCAGTGGTTTAAGCCTCTGCCTTCTGCTCAGGTCATGATCTCAGGGTCCTGGGATTGAGCCCCACATCGGGCTCTCTGCTCAGTGGCGAGCCTATTTCTCCCTCTCTCTCTACCTGCCTCTCTGCCTACTTGTGACCTCTCTCTCTGTCAAATAAATAAATAAAATATTTAAAAAAAAATGTCAATTAGCAGCACCCACCCTGGACTACTGCTGAATTTGTAGGAGGAGGGAACGATTTAGCATTTTGTGTTTCAGTAAACCTTCCAGGGAACTCCGATGCTCACTAAATCTCAAGACACACTAGATTAGAACATCAATCCTCCACCCTACACATGGGAAGCTTGAAGAGGAAAAGAAAAAAAAAAAAAAAGTCCCCAAGCTTTACTCCAGAGCAGTTAAAACGGACTCTCTGTGGTGGGCTCTGGCCATGTGTGTATTTTAAAGTCTCTTAGTGAATTGAATGTAAAATCGGGGTCAAGAACCTAACTCCAGTTCAGGTACCAGCAGCGCCATCGTGTCCCCAAGGAGTTTATTAGAAATGCAGAAACTTGGGCCCTTCCTGCTGAAAGAGAATCTACATTTTTAACTAGATCCCAGGTGACTGACTGATAGGCACATTCAAGTCTGGGAAGCACTTGTATAAGATACAAGAGTTAAAGGAGAGAAATCAGGATTCGTATCTTGCCTCCACTTTATTGATTTATTGATTTACTAAAATCCCCTTTTAAAGAAAGGGGGAAAATAGGGGTGCCTGGGTGGCTCAGTGGGTTAAAGCCTCTGCCTTCAGCTCAGGTCATGATCTCAGGGTCCTGGGATCGAGCCCCGCATCGGGCTCTCTGCTGGGCAGGGAGCCTCCTTCCTCCTCTCTCTCTGCCTGCCTCTGCCTGCTTGTGATCTTTGTCAAATAAATAAATAAAATCTTAAAAAAAAAAAAAAAAAGAAAGAAGGGAAAAAATGACCCCAAAAGCCAGGATAAACACATTGACACTTGAGGCACAAAGTAAGGTTTGGAGTCAAAGAAAGGCAGATGTCAGGAATGCCATGTGAAGAGAGAAACAGGTGTTCTGTAAACCTTAGGTGCTTGAATTGCCCATACAACTCTTTTGACAATACTTTGGTTATTTGTTAGCCAATAAAATAAACACAGTAGGACAAAACCAGGGTCAGTAACCATTGGGTGATCCCAGGCCACGGTGTTGAGTTTGGGAGAGTAAAGATATTTGGATTGTGCTGTAGTTTCCAAGGCATGCCCTGTCCTCCCCTCTTCCCTTGAGGAGTCCTGGTGAGTGTGTCCGGAGTCTGGAGGTGGTACACCACAGCCAGAACTTCTGATGGGGAAGACCTTGGGAATAACTTCTGAACTTGATTTGATTCCATGGCAGGGAAGATGAGCAAGGCAATGACTTATTTATTAATAGAGAAACAAAACCCAAAAGCCACTCATGGTTCATGGAGTCTAGGAGTGTTGGTCTCTTAGGTTTTGTGACAAAGTCAGAAATAGTGTGGATACAGTGTGTTGATACTTACAAGCCATGACAAATGTCCCTGGCTCTGGTTCATTTCTTCTTATTTTTTGTTAGCCAAATAACACAGGACGATCATTCCTACAGCTTTGGGGTTTCTTTTTCTTTTTCTTTTTTTTAAGATTTTATTTATTTATTTGACAGACATAGATCACAAGTAGGCAGAGAGGCAGGCAGAGAGAGAGGAGGAAGCAGGCTTCCTTCTGAACAGAGAACCCGATGCTGGGTTTGATCCCAGGACCCTGGATTCGTGACCTGAGCCAAGGCAGAGGCTTTAATCCACTGAACTACCCAGGCGCCCCCTTGCGGGGTTTCTAATTAGAGCAATAACCATACTTCTGTTGACCTAACGCTGATTAATGCACCAAAGTCAGCCTCGTCATGGGTCTCTGGTGGAAACCTCTAAAGCCCTGCTCTGGGCTCTGTCATTTTCCAGAATATGATCACTACCTTGACTGAAAGTTAGTAAAGCAGCATTGATCACTACTATGATGATTGGAAGGGTCGGGAACCAATACAAATATCAGGACCTAACCAGATACTCAACTGAGGGCATGATAAAGCAAATTTTACAAAAACATAATTTATAGAAGAAAAATGTCAAATGAGAAACTGTACAGCAGCGGCAACTGGAGGAGGGGTTGAGGGATTTGAGTCCTTTGGAGCCTGATTGTTTTTGTCTGTGTGAAGTGGTAGCCAACAGTGCGGCCAGGTACCTTAGGCATGAATCACGCTGGCAGCAAAGAAGAGGCGCTTCTTCCCCACCTGGGGAGCCACCCCAGCTCTAGCACCGTTGTAAGTTTTTGTGTTCAGACGAGGTTAGCACGTTTCGATTGTGAAGTTAACATTTGGAGCAAGTTCATATGCAGGGGCCTGATGGATGGAAAGACCTGAATCTCTGTCCTGTTGATGTTATAAGATGAGGACATGAAGGGCCCCAGGAGCCTGTGGGTCTCCTAGGATTACACGGCTGATTCATCCTCCTACATAGGAGTTGTGATTCTGAATCGAGTACCTTCTTGCTGTCTTGTCTCTCTCCCTCCTTCAGATGGAAGTGTTTCTGATGTAGCATATCCAGCCATCCTTCTTGGCTTCCCACTTTCCTAGACTGGTTCCCACTCTGATGAAAAGAAGGACTGCATGGGAGGCATTGTTCTCTCCCTTACCTCAAAGGCAGAGAGTACAAAGGTCAGGTCTCAGCAGTCGCTTCCTCTGGATAACCTGGGTCTTCCCTGCCCTTACAGACCTAGCTCCAGCCCCTCTTTCCACAGACTCTTCCAGTCCTCCCTCTGTGTTCCTCTGTTCTTTACCTTCATCCCTCCATTCTTCCTTTCACTGACTGCTTTAGAAATATTTACGGAATGCCTGCTCCTTGTCACACCTTGGTCGCAGTGCTGGGATAGTACGAGGAACAAAACAGACAGTGTAGCTTTTCTCCTAGTCCTTATTGCTGGAAGGGACCAACAAAGATGAAGAAACAGATAAATAAAGCAAGCGAGTGGATTCCCTGGGATGGGGGGAGGAGGAGGGCTGCTCCGTTAGATGAGCTCCGAAAAGACCTCTGATGGGATGATGTTTAAGAAACTGGAAATACTGAGGCAGTGGGGTCATGTGGCTGCGTGGGGGGAGTTAGTGCTAGGCAAGAGAAGAGGCATTAGCGATGCTCAGTATATTTGAGGAAGAGCAGGGAGACCTGGAGGGGCATTCGTTCTGCTGCCTGCTATTGGTCCATTTTCTATCACGTCTGTCCTAGGGCTATAGATGAACTTCAACTCAGCTACCCTGTTGGGAAGGGAGGTTATGGAAGATGATTAGAACTGTCTTTTGAGGATTGTAAATCAAAGTATATAAAGCATATACGGTAATGCACATGATCTACATAAGGTATATGATGCATATAAAGGAAACGATATGTTAAATGTACAGATACATATATAATGTATATAACGCATATAAATAACAATTCCTTACATAGTGCTGTAGGTTTAACTTTTATCCTTGACATTGTCTTGATCACTGTTAATTTCAATTCTACCCTGAGGATCCAGGGGCGGAGTAAAGGTCCTTGGCAGTAGCTCTTGCCACTCCTCAGTGGAATTGCTTTTGTTATTTCGCTTGCACTCTTGTTCATACATCAGAATCATCGGGAAAGGCCGTTCCGTGATTTCTTGGTGAAACAAATTGTTTCTCCTACGTGGCCAGAAGCCAGCCTGGCTTACCCCATGCACTCTTTTACAGATTGTGTTTGCATGTCTGGAAGGAGAAAGCACTGTGCCCTCCATCTGATTTTTAAGACAAGCTATAACAACCGTGGTGGTACGGATGCTGGCTAACACAGGTGGCAGGTTAACCAGGGCCAGGCAGTGTTCTAAGCCCTTGGCGTGATGTTTTTCCCCTCTTAATCCTCCTAAGTCTTTGAGATACGTCGCAGTATTCCTCTGTTTTCCAGCGGAGGAAATGGAGGATTCAGACTGTGTCTGTAACTTTCCCCCAGGATAGCTAGGAGAAGGAGAGCCAGCTGGCATGCTCGGTTGTTTTGCTCTACTACTTGAAAGTGTTTATAATCCCAAACTCATATGTGCTGTAATTAGCTTTTTATCTCATTGGCCTGTTGTTTGAAGGGTATTTAAGGGATTGGAAAAGGTGAGAGATACTTTAATTTTTCTCAGGTTGATACTGAAATAAGATTTCTAGCTTTGTATACAAATTTCCTGGGCCAAGAGAGCAGCACGAGTTTGGTGGATTCTAGACGCAGTAGAAAATCAGTCACAAGTTGATCCACGATGGGCCATTTAAATCCATTGAAATGGATTTTGGGGTCCTTCCCTTGTGCTGAAGATCGGCATCACCCTCTGCAAATTGATACTCTTCTGTGCTCATGACACCCAAGTGAGTGCGAGTTTATCCATGAGGGGGTTTCTTACATAGGAGTTTGGGGAACCCCAAGTCTTAATCTTGCTATCAACATGGCCACCGTATTTGTTTGGCCGTATAGACAAATGCATTGTTGTAGTACTCTTATTCAGATCTTTTGGTTAAGTTTCACGGAGATATTTATCTTTTCACTCACTTGCCCCCAGATTGTTTATTGAAGCTAATATTCCTTTTTTTTTTCCTCTTCCCTTTGACACTTTTTTTTCATTTCTGCAGTTTTTTATTTTTATTTATTGTTAATTTTTTATTGTTATGTTCAGTTAGGCACACTTTATTTTTGATGGGTAACTTACTGAGTCAGTGTCTGAAGGCTGTCTGGTCTTTGATTTTGAGGAAACAAAATGCATGGGCTTTGTGATATTCCTTTTTTATGAGAGCATTGAGCCCTATAGGTTTATCATTTTAATTTCAGATATAACTTTACTTGTGAGCTAAGGCTTGTTTCTTTAACAAGTTTGGTTGTTTTCAGTATTCCCTGACTTAAGACTTCATGAAATAAGCTGTAACTAAAAGGGGATAAACAACTAAAAATATTTATTTCAGGAAATAAAAAAGTTAACCAAAGTATTTTATTGGTACATTCTTGGACAATATCACAGAATTGAAAGAGAATGGAAAGGGGGAATTTTTCAGCAAGGATGTTTTCCACTAAATTGGCACATAAGCAGCAAGATTAACGAAAGTACTTATTACAAACAGTAAAAAACATACATGCTTTTTTTTTTAAAGTCCTTATCACACTGGTCAGTCATAGAGGGGCATGAACAAAACCTCAAGACATGAAAAATCTGTATTCTTTTCTTCAAATAGCTTAATCATTATTAAAATTATTGCAAAATATCCATCTACCTTAATTAAAATAACAAAAGAGAACACAAATACGAATATTGAACATAAATTATTAACATGTACTGTAAAATACGTTACTGGCATGCATTCCAAAGAGCAAGACCTCTATTCAGTTCAGCCAACACATTCCTTTCACGGGACCTATCCTCATACCAAAGATAGGTGGGGCATACTTTCTCAGCACAGTTTTTGGTCTTTAAATATCGTTTTTGTCTTAAAAAAAATAACATGATTTGCAGTAGAATTATAATTATAATTATACAGTCATTACATACATGGTTTTAATTTTCTTTCTTTCCTTTTTTTTTTTTTTTTTTTTGTCTGCCGAGATCTTTTTAACATTTAACTTGTTGCAAAATTTTCCCACATATTCTGCCGTCTGAGAGAATAGGGCTCTATGGAAACAAGGCATTCAAAAACAAACAGTGAACCGAGGTACGACATCAGATGGCAAAGTGCAAAAGTCCTCACAAACTGTACAGAAAATTTCAAAACCTTGCAGTCTGGAAGTACATACGTAGAAAGACAGGTCAGCCCCAAAACGTTCACTGTGGCTCTCGGTGGTTCATCGTACAGAGCCTGGGTGGGACTTGAGTCTCAACGCTCCCTGTGGCAGGGAAGGTCCAAAATTGCAGCCGAGTTGGCAGTGCTGATACCAGTGACTTATTAAGCCAAGATAAAGTAAGAATATTTCATAAAGCAGCTGTGTAGGACACTTGGATCCTCTAACATTGGTCTCCTGGCTGGGGATGCTCCTCCAGTGATAGGCAGCGGGCAGGACCAAAAGAGTCCTATGCCAGGTTGGGTGACGAAATAACTGAGGGTCTTCCTTCTCCATGGTTCCATGGAATGAAACAGGTTAGATAACCAGGTTATTATAACTGACATACTTCTTTTTTGCAGCAGGGCCTGGAAAAAAAAAAAAATGTAAGAGTGAGTTGTAGCAATCATCTTATTTGCAAAGGTAGAAACAGACTTAGATCTGGATGACTTGGGTGCAATGTCAAGATGGAACCATGCCCCAGTGAGGAACACACATCACTCTGGATTCCTATGATTCTTTCTAAGGTTTTGTCTACTAACATCTGCAGTGCCCAGCAATTCTCAAGCCATCTGTGCTCTCTATTCTGAGATGTCCCCAACCTTCCCCTTTAAGGTTTATAATGGTTAGTAAATTAATTAGTGGATGTTGTGCTTTCTAATCAGCTGACCCTAAGCTGAAAGGGTCCACCCATGTTGCAGTGTATTTTGTTGTGTGATCTTCTCCCAAACCTTCTCATAATAAATGGCCATTGCTTGGGACAGGTCTGTCCTGGGTCACGGCGACTGATTTCAGTTGACTATAGATTAGGTCAACCAGTGCCTTCTTCAGTTCTGATTCACACAATCAAATTACTGGTGACTGACTTGCACAGAGTTATCATCAGTAAGTTATAAATAAGTTATAAATGGTAATTTATCTCACTTAAATCTTACCATGCATACCTTTTTGTTTGTTTTCTTTAAATAATAAATTACTTTTCTATCTGGTACAGTGCTTCTAGAACTCAGCTCTACTCATTCATTCATTCATTCATTCATTCAGCAGATATGCATCAGTTGCCTACCATATGCCAGACATGGGGCTAGGCACTGACGAGCAGATGATGAGCAAGTCAGACCCTTTCCTGTCCTCATGCTGGAAATGACACCAAGATCCTGAAGTATTACACTCTAGCTCTCAATACCAAGTAAAACAATTACTGTGATGTGACATGTTCTTTATTCACTAAATCTTAGTAGTTTTGCATCAGCTTCTGTTGGACACAAAGTAACTGTTAAGTGACATTTACTGATGGCTTATTTTATTTACTGTTTTTTATTCTAAGGAGTATTGTTCATTTACTATAAACAAGTAACAAGAATTCTTCCACACCTCTTAAGTAGGGATTTATATGGGAATTCAGGAGACTGGAGAAGCCACAATAACGTACTAAGAGTTTGTATCTGAACTTTGAGTAGGTAATGCAGCTAGTATATTACAGATACATACATGCATGTGTACACCATACGTAAAGACAGACTTTATTTCCTGGGTTAAAAATTCAGACTCTCCTGGTAAATTCAGATTAGAAGATTCCGACTCATTTCTCTACTAAATCACATTGCATTTATTAACTAAAACGAGGTTAAAGAAACACAGAGGTCCTCTGGAAAATCTAGTCATGAGCTGGGTCATGCTGCATTGTCCTTGATAAATACACGGTGTCAGTAATGCCCCGTTGTTAACAGAGGGCCCCATTGTTAACAGAGCCTTCACTGTCTTCGCTGATCTGCTTGGTTTGAGTATAAGGAGGAAAACTTTCTAAAAATGTTTTCTTTACTCCAAAGTCTACTTATAGTGTCATAGCTAAAAAACTCCAGTAGATAGTTAGAAATAATCACAGCCTGCCTTGTCAAATGGTAGTATAATATTCTCAACAAAAAGGGGAGATCAAAGAAAAAACCCAGAGGTTTAATGACCTAAATATCTGAGTTTACCACTATCATGTAATGATTGTGTGACTGTTATCCATATAAGCATAACTGTCTAGTGAAAAAAGCAAGACATACTTGAAATTCCTCGAAGAGGTTACTTGAAAACACCAATTTCTCCAGAAAAGTCTTCACCAAAAGAATAAGGAAGTTAGAAAATATTGTCCTTAAATTGTAAAGCTGAGCATTGTTTTGCATTAAACCATCATGAAGATGAGCTTATGTTGTAAAAAATTCAAAATGATAATAATAGTAATGGAAATTCACTGATGCTTGGCATGGATTATCTTCTTGTGTTTGTAAGCCTTGAGGTGAATGCTGTTATAATTCCTGCCTTACATAGGACGGGTTCGACGCTCAGAGGGACCAGCATTCTAAACTGGGGCTAATGTTTGAATCTACAGTTTGCTCTGCAGACTACAGTAGGAAGACCATGCTGCAGCTGGACTCACCTGACCCAGGTTCTGATTTAACTCTGTCCACTTATTTGTTTTGTTTTTGTTTTTTTTTTTAAAAGATTTTATTTATTTGTCAGAGAGAGTACACACAAGCAGGCAGAGAGGCAGGCAGAGAGAGAGGAGGAAGCAGGCTCCCTGCCGAGCAAGGAGCCCAATGTGGGACTCGATCCCAGGACCCCAGGATCATGACCTGAGGCGAAGGCAGTGGCTTAACCAACTGAGCCACCCAGGCGTCCCTCTGTCCACTTATTTGAAGTGTGACTTGACTAGTCCAGTGACATTGAACTTCTCTGAGCCTTTGTAGAAATGGTTAGAATATTGTTACCTTGTTGCCTATTAATGGCATAAATGTATGAAATATTTCAGTTTCTCATTTGGCAACATAATGGATAAAGGTATTTTTAAATTACAAAACTCTATACAAATGATTAGCTTCTATTCATGCCATCTTGGCAGAATAGCTGGGGAACTTTGCAGCAAAATGCTAATGGAGTTGTGTAGGTCCTGGAATGGTGATTTATGTTCTTTTCAGAGAAATACCCAATGTATTATAATGTTTATTTTTAAAATGTTCTGGCCCTATGAGTAAATAAGATAAGTACCAGTGGTGTCCGATAATTCCATTTATTTGAATACCAATGCAGTTTATGGCCTAGAAAAGAAAATTGCTTAGCTCAAAATAGTTGTGCAGTGAAACACTTTCTAAGGAAATGTACTTTTAGTATTTTAAAACGGTTAGAACTTTTTCTCTTGTAAAGTTACAAGATTTTCTTGGAAAGTTACAAGGAACATTAAGAATATACGGCAGGGTCCCTATAGAATTTTTAAAAGTTACCTACATCAGAGTTGATGTTTATGATGAGGCAGTATTATGGGTTCTAGTTTTTGGAATGAATACTTTTTCTCCTTTAAAACGTTAGACATTCCATCTTACTCTTGGTGTTTTGTCAAAATCAAAGTGGGCTTGACATTAACTTGAACTACTTGAACTACATTAACTTGAACTACTACAAGTGAACTACTTGTTCTCTCTTTAATTTCTCATGAGTCTTTTTGTTTCACGGAAGTTTAATTTCTCACTGTGTTCCATGGGATACTTAAAACCCAAACTATAGAAGTAAAGAAAAAAATAATAATAAATGGAGAAGAAAAAGAGTCTTATGGATAGTATAAGAAACATTGACTTATGGGAAACGTAAGTAAATAAATATATAATTTTGAATAAGAAAGATTAAATAAGCCTCTTTCTGTACCCATATTTAATTTCTTTATTTTTTACATAATAAAGAACTTGGGTAGTTCACTGACAATATCCATACATTTCTGTGAGATCTTGTTAAAATTTTAAATGCATATGAAAAAAATATATATATCAGTGTATGTATGAAGTGATTCAAATAGCCACAGAAAGTATAGACAATAGTTTATCACAGCCTTGAAAATAGCACATTGATATATTTATATCTTTACTTCAGGTGCCCCTCCACCCACCCACAGAAAAAGCACAATCTAACTTTCCCTACTTCCCCACCCCCACTGCAAGTGCTTCCCTCCTTCTCCCATTGCCGCCTGTTACCCTGATGTGGGCATCTTTTCCAGCGAGGTTCTTGCTGCTACTGTGTGTGTAGCTGCCCGTAAAATATAGAGAGTTTTGCTTTGCGTTTTTTCAGTTGTACAAAAATGGTATCACTGTGCATATCCATTTGCAACCTGGTTTTCATATAACATTGTGGTTTTAATACTTATTTATGTTGATTTGGTAATTGTAATTACTATATAGTTTCCTGTATAAGCTTAGCAAAAGTTTTTAGTTCTTATTTTTAATTGATGGGCCCTACTTACTTTATAATTGTTTTCAATCGCAAACAATGCTGGAATAAATGCAATTTGAAAACTAATATCATTTAGAAAGTTAAATGATAAAAAACTATAAGCTAGAAGAAATTATTTGCAGTATAATTAAGTGACAAAGGATTGTTAAACAGATTTTTTAACGTATACAAACTAATAAATAAGAGATCTAATTTTTTTAAAAAATGAATCAAATGATCTCAAAAAGTAATTTGTAGATTAAAAAAACACTTGAAAAATGCTCAGCTTCAACAATTGGAAAATGCAAATTAAAACAATAAAGGGTCGGCATTTCATGCCTAGCCACTGCAAAATAAAAAATGTATTCGCACTGATACATGTACTAGTGAGGGTGTGAAATGTGGATTCTTAGACCACTCTGGTAAGAGTGGAAGTTGGTATAATCGCCATGTAAGAACCACTTGGAAAGACCTAGAAAAGCGGAGGACACACATAGCGTTCATTGACTGAGCAATTTTGTTTCTACGTATATACCTGACACACATTTTCTCATGTGCACGTGGACATGTGTGGGGCTTCTCAGGGCTATTAACATAATGTCATGCTTTATGATTTTCTAAGAGGGAATTCTCCTATAGCGGGTGGGCGTAAAGTACAAATGAGCAAAGTGGGTCAATGTGAGATACTAAGGAACAGCATGAACCCTGATCCATTGGAAAACACTTGCCCCATGTGACAGCATAATCATCTATAGGATGCTTATCTTAATTTAGTCAGATATTTCGTTTTTTAAAGAGGTTGTTAGGTAAAGTTTCATTTTTTATTCATTTTAAATCTCTTTTCAAAATTTATTTTTCATTTATTGAGCACATATTAGGTATTGAGCTCTCTTCCAGGCATTATAAATGCCTATTTTTTTGTACCAGGTTCAAAATCATATTAAAACCTTGAGCAAGTCAAAGGAAAGAGGCCAGGGACTAGAGGAAGTCTCTGGGCAGCCACTTTGTAACTCACTGACGCTATCTGCATTGTTTTCCAAAACAATAGCCCTCCCCCCTGACCCCTTTTTAGTGGATCCCTTCACACTATACAAGAATGTACTTTTGGTTATTTCTTAAATGTTAGTCCTGCTTATTACTTCCATCCTTTGTAAAGCTTATCAAACTTGGAAACACTGGTTTATTGCCTGATAAAACTTGGCTCAAACTGACTTTTCTATGAACTTATTCTAAGTGGTATCTGTGCCTCCCCTGTCCCCTGCCATTGCTTTCCTGTCAACCATAATTTGCTGTTGTTGCTTAGTTAAAAATACTTTTTTTTTCTTACATTTTATTTATTTGTCTCTCAGAGAGAGAGAGAGAAAGAGAGAATGAGCAGGTGGAGCAACAGGCAGAGGGAGAATCGGGCTCTTCACTGAGTAGGGAACCCAATGTGGGACTCGACCCCAGGAACCTGGGATCATGACCTGGGCTGAAGGCAGGGGACTGAGCCAACCAGGTGTCCCTAAAAATACCTGAAATGGATGAAACTGTTCATATTATAGTTTACAGTTACTAAAACAAAAGGAAATACTTTAAGCTATTATTTCTGTTGTCACTAGCTTGTTTCCTGCTTGTTTGTTTCATTAGTAAATGTCCTTAGCCCATTACTTAAGGGCAAGTAAGTATATGTTACCTTCAATTGTTAATTTCCACTCAGAATTTCAAAAGAGCTAGTAAAATTCCTATACTATGATTTTATCTACATCTTTTTTTAAATGGATTGTCATCTAAAAGTAGCACATTACTCAGCCAAAAAGATGGAAATCCCAAGAATGGAGAATATGATTACCAAAAAATGAGGCATTCACAATTTTGCAAGTTGAACACTGATCTAAGAAAATCTGAGACTTTTCTACAACTTCTCTGTCCCACCTCTAGCTCTACTGCAGCAACTTGTCAGAAGGATGTTGGAGTATTTATCTTTATGTTAGTTAGCTGGACTTCTTGACACAAAGAAATTGGCAGGGGTGAAAATGCAACCAGCTAAATATGTCAGGATTCCACATCACCAGTAATTCTAATCTAGTCACCAAAGATCCAGAATCTGAGTTTCTGTCCATATATCCAACCATCCATCTAATGAAATATTATTTAGCACCTGGTAAAAGCAGTCACTTTAATACATGCTAATCTTGCAAAATAGGCTTGGAAGTTTGCAAGCTGTTTATTCGATTCTCTTTCATTGTAAATATGGATTCTTTGACAACATTTAGAGAAGACTGCCATGTGCCATCAGCAAGGGCTTGGTATTTCCTTTGTTGTTTTTCCTCTGTAACATGATCAGCATAAAGCAGGAGATCATAGGTTAGAATCCCACTGGGAGGAGTCCCCAAACCAAACTGGTACCTTCCCCAACATTGAATGAGGGAGGCTGTTCAATGGGTAACTGGACCAGTCTACCATATTAGCAGACAATATTAATCCGGTTCAAGAAAACAGAGAAGCAACATCCTAGAAATCCTTAGAAAAAGTGTGCAAAGTGTTTGCTCCAATTTCATTAGAAACAAAGATATGAGTTGGGTATAGTCCCTTTTGTTAAGGAATTTGTTTTATAGTTGGGGAGATGATTATAGGGCCTGGGATAAGTGTTTAAAGATATTTGATGAGGGCTAATTAACCCTGTCTTGAATGCGGGTGTTTTGTACTAAGCCTGGGAAGGCTTCTCCATGAAATGGGCACGTCATCTGGATGGCGAATGGGAAAATATAAGAAGGATGCAGGTGGTTTAAAAGTATACCATGTTCATATCAGTGTACAAGGGGAGGGTGTCAGTTCTGGATCTGAAGGTTGATAGGAGGGTCCAGATGATTATTTCAGTAAATATGCATGCTGCCATACCAAATTCAAGACACTGGAGGTAGTGATGAACAAGACACACTCCCTATGGTTATTTAGATTCCTATTTAGATTCCTCAGGTCTCTTGTTAAAGGCCTTGAATGCCAAGGTAGGGCAATGGTGGCTGAGAGGCCGTGGGGAAGCCATCGGTGGTTCTGAAGCTGAATCTTCAACTTGAAGTCCCTCTCTACAATGTTTACTAGCTTTCTCCTAAACTTGTTACCTCCTACTCCTGTTCTGTTTGTAGTTTCTCCAAGTCACTTGATTCAGGGAGCCTTTCCCGACCTCCTCCAGACTAGCGAGGTGTCCCTGCTCTCCTGTCTCATGGCTTCTCTACTTTTCCTTTGCCATATGCTTAGCACAGCCAGGGTGTGCCACTTACTGCTCATCACTCCTGTGTGTCTCAGACCTTAGCAGTGCGGGTGTAAGAATGGAACAGAGCCTTGTTTTCCCTGGTGCTAGTAACTGTGGGATACCAAGTAAGTGTCGGTACTGAAGAATCACTGCAGAGAGGCTTCTGCTCTCTGCAGTCATTGTCCGATCTAGGAGCCTTTTAGGAGAGGAGAGTTCTGATGGCCTCACCTCACCTCCCGCTCCCACCACAGAACATGTGGGAACTTTGTTGGCTTTGTCAAGCTTCCCCTCCCACCCGCCCCCGCTCAATGCCCCACTTGGTGCTATCGTGTACAAAGCTATTGCTCCTTAGATTTCATTTGTAACTTCTAAATCACAGTATTCTGTCTCCCCCTTTGAGAAGCCACAGAGGCCCAAAACAGCCTAGCTAAAATTGAGAAATCAATTTTCAATTGTGCCATGAAAACGGTCAATGAACATTCTAGTGTTTCTTTAAGAAATCTAATTTGTTTTTTAAGACGTAAAGCATCAAGCAGAGGTTTACGTGGTTCTTGGAAGATGTTTTGGAAGCAAATAGACTAGGTCTCTGTTAGGAAACATCTTTAAGCTTGGCCAAGTTAAAATCCGGGTAGCTTGATTGAGGTTGTATATGTTTTGCCCTAGAAACAAAAAGCATGTACTAAATTACTCCATCATAGATTCCTCCTTTTTCTAGTTATACACTTTGCCTGGGCATTGAAAAGCTTTTGTGTATTTCGCAATTTCAGTCTGTTACAGATATGAGCATTCTGGAGCATATTATGGATGCAGTGGTGCCTCCAAGACTGAAGCGGTGCGTGAAAGCCTGTCTTAGGGAAAATGTTACAAATAAGGCAGTAGTGACAAAATAGTAGCAGAGTAGTACTTAGTGTTCCTGGATGAAAAGCTCTAGCTAAAATCCAGGTCTTGCTATTTTGGGGGTAGGACATTCACAGTCCATTCATTCATTTATATTTTCTTTATTCTACCATTACTAAGAGCTTATGGTGTACCAATGGTAGTTTAGTTAAACACCAGTGGCTCAGAGGTAGTGGGTAATAGTCTCTATCTTTGAACAACTCCTGCTTCAGTGCAATTCAGCACATATTTATTGACCACCTACTATGTGTCAAACATACGGCAGGGAAATTTAGCCACATTACAGAGCTGCACAGCCTCTGATTGTATGGTGCTTACATCCTAGTGGAGAGAGAGAGTTAATTTTTTTTTTAAAAGGTAAATGCAGCCAATTCTTGTTATTTGTTGTTATATTCTATAAGGTTGCCATAAACACTGAATTATGGAATACTAAACCATTGCTCCTAGGAGAAATATAAGGTTAGGTTCCTATGAGACTCTGACCACAACATTTTATCAACCAATCAAGACATAACATTGATTTATGTTTGCTTCTGTTTGAAGATGCCTTATTTAATATATATTATTGATTGATATCATTTAACTCCTGGCCAATAGAATTATAATTATAATTCATGCCTGAACAAAGTTAAATAATACATGCATCCTGAATTCAAAAATACTAGATAGCACTGTTGTTTGGGGGCTATTTTAAACAACAAAATCACTGACAAAAACAGAACAATGCAAAACATAGGCATTAAGCAAACTACAAATTCACCCTTAGAGCTAAAACAAAGAAGAGCATCACCTTGTTCACTTTTAGCTAAGATTGTGTGCATTGAATGACTCAAATATTTCCCTGCCCTGAATATGTCTGCAAATGACTCTAAAAGCACAAGTAGTCATTTTGGAATTACATGTCAATTTCAGCAAGTAAGGGAGTTTGGAAGTAGAGAACCTGTGAATAACTAGGTTCACCTCTATGCTGATGTCAGGCAATCACAAACACTATGAAAAAAATGTTGACTAGAGGGTTAGAGGTTAGGCTGAGGTTGCTGTCCTAGGAAAGGTGATAGTTAAGGTCCGGAGAGGATGACATTTGAGCAATGACTTGAAGGGGATGAGAGAGAAACTATGAAAATTCTTGGATCATAGAGTCAATAGAAGGTTCAAAGCCCTGAGGTTGGCATCTGAAAAGCCAGAATGGCTGGAGTAAAGAGAGTGAGCAGAAATGGTAGTCTGCATGAAGAATTCCAACTTGGCAGAAGGCACCATCATAAACTCAAGGAAGGTTTCAAAGTGCAAGGAGTATCCTGAGCAGTTAATTGTGGACATTTCTCTGCCAGGGAAGCCGGAAGTCAAGGGTACAGGTATTGAAGAACATTCCATGTGGAGGACCTGCCACTGGCAAAGGCATGTTTTGTGAAAAGGCTGAGTGTTTGGAGAGAATGGCAAAATGTGCAGAACATTTAAAGAGGACAGGGTTCATGGAGAGAAGAAAGAATGCTGGGGAGGATGATTAGGGAATTTAATCTCCAGCTGGCAAGGGCATTTTATGTTACATGTAGTGTTTTGGTTATGAAGATGAATGGTGAGAATTTCACCAATATTTGAAAGAAGTAGAGAATGTTCTGATAGTTACCTGAAGGATAAGTTGGGGAGAAGAAGTGGATAGTAAGTGCATGCAGGGAGACCAGCCAGGAGTTGATGGAGTGATTAGGATTGTGTTTGTGTTAAGTGGAATTCCAAGACAATATTACAGTGGGGGTTCTAGATGAGGAAGCATCTCAGAGTTCCAGCAGTGCCCTTGCGAACACCTTGTTCTCTTAGGCATGAAAACATGGGAAAGAGCCTTTAAGGCCATTGTCATGGGGAAGTGCCTTGAGGCCAGAGCTATGTTGTTTATTTGACTGATGGATTGATTAATTGATATTTAATTTAGCAGGGAGTGTATGTGACATTGCAGACAGGTGTTGTGAAGTTCAGTTAGGTTGACTTTTAATGTGACTCTAGATCTTAGAGAATCCATGGGGTGCAAAGAGAAGAAACCAGAGAAAACCTGGCCACGGCAAAGGGAAGAGATAAAGACTTAACATTTCCTTCCTTTCTTGAAGTCCAACTCATTTTAACCTGGTAGGCAAAAGACAGAGCCTGAGAACTGAATCTCTGTTCAGGAGGAAGGATGCAGTATTTCATAGGCTGTATGTTTTGGCATACTGGCTTTGGGAGACAGAAGGATTGGAATTTGCTACAGATAACAGAAATCACCTAAAACTTCAGTTTAAAACAAATATAAAGCGAATGTCTACTAAATGTTGAACCCTGGTTGCTGGGGATACAGAGGGAATAAGACATATCCCTGTCCTCAAAGAGGTCTCAGTCTAATAGACCAGATTCCCCTGTGGCTAAATTAGGCATGGACTGTAAAGCTTGAGCATGTAACAGTGAAGTGGCAAACATCGGCTTCCATGATGTATAAAACTCACCAGCTCATATTCAGACCTGAGCCTTTTATGTCAGTTTCAACATTAGAACTTTGTAATGATGGAATGTTCCTTCCTTATTATTAATTTGGCATATTAATTTGCTCACTTATTTAACAGTAGTAAATTTTTGTGAGCAAAGACATTAACATTAAACAACAGTGAATTAATTTCAAGGTTTTTTTGTTGTTTTTTCAAGATAAATAACAAACTTTTAAAAAAGTAAAATAGTAAATTATGTGAATTAATACTAGGAAAATGAGCATTTAAACAAAAAAGTATTAAGAATGTTGATAGAAGATAATAAGGACCAAGCTATATGCACAAAGATGTTCAGGAAGAGGTAAAATAATATTTGCGGTTTTGAAGAATCTAAATCTCAAACTAGACAGGGATTAAATAAATTTTAAAGCATGGGACATTTAAATCTATCAAAGGTAGTGATTATATATTTTTTTGTTTTTTCAGTGTTACGATGGAGCAACTTGGGAAAGCTTAAGCCATAGCATTAATAATGTTTAGCACAAAGAATAGGTTACAGAATTGTGAGAGCTCTGTAATTAAAACAGTGTACTGGGAAGTCTGAAAGAAATGGATCAAATTATTAAAAGCTAAAAGAAAGCTGGTGAACTTTTCAAATATGTCAGTATCATAATGGACAAAAATAAGACGTGGGACTGTTTCAGATTAGAGGAGTCTAGAGAGACAAAAACACTAAATGCAGTGCCTGATCCTTGACTGGACCATGAATTAAAAATAAACAAAACCCAAAAAATATTAGCTGTATTGGGGAAAATGGGAACATTTGAATTTTGACTTTATAGTAAGTAATAACACTGCTTACAAGAGGGAACAGACAAGAGACTTTGTATTCAGATAAAAGATGGAGGGAACAGATGCCTAACCACACCATGCATGAGTAACAATAGTGGCTTCTATTGGAGGTGCTAGAAGAGAATACTGGAAATTGAATATGGCCCAGAGCTAATATAGCAAACTGGTTAACCCTCTGGGCTCTCATGACCAATCCAAGCAACATAGTCTGTGCCCAACCATGGCAGGTGTCTCATGGTTCCATACTTTCCAACCTCAGTGTTCTCTCTAGAAACATTTCTCTTCTCTTCTTTTGTATCGCACATTGCCAATCTGTTACTTTGAATGGGGTGGATTGATAATGACCCTTCAGTATGCAGATTAGTTCAAGGAGCTTAAGATGATTTAACAATCCTGAGATATACCTTTCAAATTCCTGATTTTAAATTGGTGGTTTACAGTCTTTGCTAAAACATTTTCTCTTTGCCATGCTAATGCTTATTGGAACCGTCCACACTGCCTGTTCCTCTTTGTTTTCAAGATCAGACCACTTGTGATGTAAATTAAGGCATTTGGACAGGAGACTGGAATTCTCATCTCTAGAAATCAGCAAGGTCTTGAGGAAATGAGCACTTAGATGGGTTCAAGGCATTGGGTTTGGAGAAACTAGATGGAGGAAATGGAAGGGTGCCTTCTCTCAGGAAAGACTGAGAGACTCTGAAGACTAGAGACCAGGAACTGAATGCTAAATGATGTTAGAGAATTACTGTGACCTTGGTTAGATAATTATATGATGGTAAGGTCGGAGAATGTCTGCATTTTATGATGAGCTAAATTTTTTAGAGTAAAGATTCGTGGTATCTGTAGTTTAAAACGGTTCAAGGCAAAAAGTACATAGGTACAGAGGGAGCAAGTAGGGGAAATACTAGTTGTTCAGCCTTGGTGGTGGCTTATACTACGTTCCTTCCACGTCTCTGAATGTTTGAGAAGTTTTATGATTAAATAGCTTGAGACCTGTCATCTCCAAAGAAAAGTGTATGCATCGCAACTTGTCTGAGAGCTGACCCTACCTTTGTCTCATACCACTTGCCGCCAGGAAGCAGTGCTCTCACGACAGTTTTATATCTCAGAGAAGAGATGAAAACAAATGGCAGTTGTTTCTGTGGCCGGGTATAGAACCCTGATGATCTAATTCAAGAGCAATCATCAAAAGAGCCACAAGAGTGAAAAGTAGAGCAATGGAAAAGATGGACAGATGGCCATACAAGGATAACCACCACTCAAGTTTTATGACCTTGGGCAAGTAACTTTATCTCTCTGGACCTGTTCCGATCTGAAAGATGGACGTAACAATAGTGTCAATGGTGTTAAGAGGATATAAGGTGTTAATACATGTGAGACACTTAGAATGGGATTTAGTATAATTTTAATATAGATTGGCTGTGATCTGGCTTTTCTCTGGATGTGTTTGGAGAATGTCACGCACATAACAGCGACTCGATTGTGTGTGTGCTGCCTTTCTCTTAGATGAAAGGGGGCCTTCCACAGCAGAAGGTCAGGCTCCCTGTAAAATGAAACCAAATTAGCTGTTCGGTGTTTGGATGCTCGTAGGGTGCCAACAACTTTCCTTGAGGAGGTTTAAGGTGTTGTCAGAACACCTAGTGCATTTCTCCATTCATTGACAAAGGAATCTGCCAAGTCACTGTCAACATGTCTCCACTCTCTCCAGCTGTATTGCCATCATTAGCCACTGCTTCATCTCTGCAAAAGTGTATCACCGAGCCCTTGTACTTTGAGAGATTGTGTTAGTCAACGGGAGCCAAAGAGGGAAGCAGGACTTCGGCAGGTTCTATTATGACAAAAATGACAGCTTTTTTTTAACTGTATGGACACACTTGTGCACATAATCAATGGCTGTTGCTACTCCTACATACAGTCCGTGACATCTTTGTGCAATATTGGAACTGGTACTTATTGATTCCAGGAACCTTTCCTGCAGTGCCATTATGTTATTGGCGAAATCAGTTACTAGAGCCTGTAAATGTGCATTTACTTATGTACTGCTTTTCTCTATTTTGATTTACTAATTGGATATCAACTGAGAAGCACATACCAAAGTCATTTAGATGAGCTGAAGTGACTTATCCTCTATTTATTTAGTCCTTAGCTTTGCAGTCAAGATTTGAGTGGTGTCTGTACTGACAAAGCAAATTGAAGACTGGGGCAACTACCAAATCGATTCTGTCAAAAAGACTGAGCCTGAAGCTATCTATGCATGTCTATGATACATGAATGTATAAGCACACTGGGTCCATATGACCCGGGTTGCTTAGCAAACACTTAGCAGTGACCACTCAAATTTCCATATTTTCCAGGGAGCATTTATGTACCCCATACCCAGAACAATCTGTTACATCCCAAGTGCAGTCATACAACTTGATCACAAACAGTGTAGGGTGAATCCTTAACCTCAGCAAACATTGCTGAGATGATGAAACACTATTTTTTTTTTTTTAATTCTCAATAGTTCTTCTTTCCCTGAAGTTAAGAAACATATGGACGTACGAATGCTTGTACTTTGACAGCCGTGTTAGAACTTAAAATGTTCTAGGAACTCTGCTGAGTATTTGGTATTTACAAACCCTTTTAATACTTTCAGCAAACCCTGCAAGACAGATACCAGTATTATCCCTACTTTACCAAAGGACATCTGAGGATTAGACAGATTAACAGACACATCCAATGTCACATCAGATATGGGTTTTGATAAAGCAAGAAAGGAGTAAGAGAGGTGGAGCTAATGTCAAGGGGGCACAGATTATCTCTTATTCAACAAACATTTTCCAGGTGCCTACTATGTACCAGGCAGGGAGGCATAGTCAGCTTCAATAAGTCAGGACAACGTCTCTGTCGCTCACTCTGTTTTACATCTAGCATCTGTCCTGCCTTGGTTTCTTCCCCAGAATTCCATTCTCTAATTCCCATGGATGACTAGCTTGTTGCAGGAGGCGCTGAATCCTGTGAGGTGCTTAGAAAGTCTCAGTGACTAAAGTGGCAGCATGGATGCTTAGGTTCCAGGAGGCTGAGAAGCACTCCTACAGACAGTGAAATACCCTGACAACAAGTCTGGCACGTGATAGCCCTTTGTTCACAATCACCTTCCTTCTCCCCAGAGGAACCAGTGCAGAATAGATACTTTAAGAAAGAAACGCAGTGTTTGTAGGAACTTAGATCTGGAATGGACAATGTGATCCTAATCCATTCTGTATATCTGGAGAAAAGTCTATGGCTGGAAGCAAAGATAAAACAAAACAAAACGAAATAAAACGAAAGTTGACAAATGTCCAGACTTTGCCTTCCCCAAAGAAGGGAAAGGTAGGATCACCCATGTCAGTGATGGGGCAGAGATGTGAATCTGGGTTAAGGAGAGGTCTCTCATGTCACACTTCAGGGATTTAAATCCCAGCTTTGCTCTGTAATCTGTATCTTGTAATATACCCCTAAGCACCAGCTTCCTTGCCTTTCAGTTGTTGGGAAAATCAGGATGGTGGTACTAGGGACAGTGCAGGACACTGAAGAAATTATCATCATCACCTTCCCCCCTCACCCCCAGCCCTAGCACCATTCACCTCCATCTCTTTCACTGTCCAACCAGCATAATTATCATCACTGAAAACTAGTCATCTGAACAAGACAGTGGAATTCAGAAGAATGGTTACATCTAAACTTAGCTGGTTACCTGTTTCACAGGATGAACACATCTCATAGGATGTGATTTAAGCACAAAACGGATATGAGACTTGGAATCGCCAGTTTTGCGATTATGTACTAGAGAGTGGTCAGTTCTGAACTCCAACTTCAGCGCAATCTGTTAGGCTCTTGGGGAAGAACATTCCCGGTCTATATACAGTGTGTAAGGAGATTATATTTTTGCAAAGAAAATAGAGGTGCATAGTTCAAAGGTAGATTTTGGTATCACTTCAGAAAATAAGAATGGTCTCTAGGTAAGAGAGCTTGGCTAAACAGATACTTTAATTTTAATTTAGTCAATGGAGTTTGGCTAAAGAAACAATTTTGGTTAAAGGAATATTTAAATATTTTAAATAAATCTAACTTAATTAAGAAAATTCTTAATATCAGGGCCATCTTAAAAATATGGGTTATTGTGTTGCTACGGAGAATAGCACTCTTGTTCCGACGAATACTTCCAAATAATTACTCTTCTTTAAGATAGTTACAGTCTCCAGGGTTATGTCACCTCAAACTGCCATAATGCGCACACCATTCCATCTCACAACTACCTGCCTCACTGGGAGGGGGTAGAACAGTCAGTAAAGACTTACCAAGTCCCTACTGTAGCTGTCTTCCATTCCAGATTCTAGGGCTGATACAGGTGTACAAACATATGAGATATAACCCTAGCCCTCAAAGAACTTCCAGCCTGGCAGAAAACCTATGAGAATCATGCACACAACAAGGTTGCCAACATTAGCAAAACTGCCACTAAAGGCTGCTGCTCCAAAGTCAGTCATTGCCATCTGTCAGTTTTACATGACCTTCTCCTCAGGGAATTATTTTCTGGAACAGATGTCAATGACATCCTCCCAAATAGGAGGTCCAGACTGTTGGCTTGGCCAGTGGTCCTTGCTCAGGTATCCTCTCTAGGTCTTCTGTGTGAGTAGATGCCTGACTTTTTTCATTTCCATTTCCAGTCCTACTCCTGGGATGCTTTCAGTAAGCTGCTTCAATTCCCAGTTCCCTGGTGTCTAAGTTAATCATTCTCTCTCTTTGTTGGATACCTTGCATTATGCCATTTTCTCAGGTCTGAGCTTTTCTGGAGGCTTGAGATAATTGTTCTCTACTCCTTTTAGCGCTGCCTTGTTCCAAGGCCTTCTTTTTCGTTACCTTCCACCCCCATATGATGATATGAAGATTCTTTTGTCTATTGTAAGAATAATGTACAGAGGAGGGAGTAGAGAATGATCATGTCTCAAGTGCTGCTAGAAACTGCAAAATGAGGGAACAATTTGAAATACTGATTAAAGAGAATTTGCTTAATAATGGTAATGGTTGACATTTATAGTGTGCTTCTGATGCCAGGAAATGGCACCAAGCATTATAGACAGATAATTTTCACCAGTGATCTGTGAAGATGCTTTCATTCTCCCCATTTTGCAGATGGGAAAAGAGAGGCACAGAGAGCTTAAATCTAACTCCCAAGATCACTGAGCTGATAGAGCTAGGTCACCCAACCTGAGAACTCATGTCTGACCCACTGTGAGTCTCTTCTTTATGTAGGAAACTTTGGTCTTGCTCATCTACTTCCTCTTAGAAAATGGAATTATTGCACCTCAGAAGAGTGGAGAAAGTGAACGAGAAAGGTGTGACAACATGTAGGTCCATTCTGCTGACATGCTCTAGCATACTGGGGTGCCACACTGAGGACTAATAAAATGTAGCAGTGGACTGTGAAAAGCTGAGAGGAGATTTCCATCCATAGTAAGCATCCTGGGTAGAATTTGCTGTCGCATATACTCTTCTTTTTCTTCTTGCCTCTGAAAAAGCTCATACCTGGAAAGAGATTCTCTTTTCTGCCTAGCACTGAAGCCCCTTCCCTCCTGTTGCTGATGGACCATTATACCTGATAAGCTGCTAACAGGTGTCCAGGAACAAAGATGTATCAGTTTTTTGGGGGACAAAAATATGATTTATCTTGGGCACTTGTACTTATATCGAGGTTTGCATTTATCCTACTGTAATTTCTGCATTTGGGCAATATATCCATTGCTCTCTAAAGACCCAAACAGGTGATAGATTGAAACATATATTGTGAGAAAATCCTATGGCTGAATGCCTGACTCTTCTTGGTCTCTGAGGGAGAAAAAAATACACCAGTAGTTTCCAGAGCTTCCATAACTGCTAATATAATTTTCTCGTCAACGTGATTTCACCTTTTTAAAACTACAGTCAAGCAAGAGAGCTGTGCTTTGCTTCTGTCTACTGGCAGAGAAATTAGTTTGATTTTGATTTTTTTTTAATCAAAGTTTTAGAGTATTTTCTCTCCATTTTTTTGGGTGATTTCAAAAAAAACCTCAAATTTGACCCATCTTTAAATCATCCATTTTTACATGCGGTGAAAGAATAAGGTTACCTAATCACCGCTTTGAAGAAGAATGGAAAAGAATAATCCATTTTTTGGAAATTAAGATAATCCCAGGAAGATATCCCACATTCTAGACTTCCACACCTGCAAGTATTTTTACAGTTAATGCCAATAGTCAGGAAAATGAACCCAAGGCCATTTCAGAACTCCCACACGACAAGAAGATGAAATAATGCTCAGCGTGCTTCACCAAGTAAACAGAGTGCTATGGTTTTGAAAATAAAAATTTCAACTGTAAAGATGAAACAAAGACATGTTGTCTGATAACCCCAAGTCAACCAGAAAATTCAATAAACTTCGAGGACCAGATTTCCCTGCTCACTGCTTAATTAGTGTTACTGGAATTAGTTTGAGTGAATCTACTTACTTTTCAACCAGCTGTTTAGATATCCTCTAAATACATCTCAAATATCATTTTTTGTAGCAGAGCCAACCATAAAAATAAAATAAACCAGCTGCATCATTCAATCCACAGGATTAGGATGTCCATATGAACTATATTATGTATCCAAGTTGGACTGGGGCCATTAATGTCATTCCATTTCTGCATCCTCTGTGGTACTGTGTGAGCAAATTCTGGCAATCCCTGTTCTTTCCATGCCGTATATTTCCTTTTTTATAAAAGCCTACAGATGTTTCTACTTCTTAATATATGCCCTAGGCTTTGAGATGTTGACATGTAAAGTACTGAGCATTGGTATCACTTTTGCTGGAAATGGAATTGGATAATGGTCAATTTACAGACCCTAATCTTGAAAACTATTATTTTCTCTGTAGGCAAAAGAAATGAAAATGAGGGCAATAAATGTATCCCGGCCCTTGGGTAGTGATGCAATGAGTGTGGGAAATTGCTGGCTAAAGGAGCAGTCATTTTAGAATGTATCCTAAGAAGGAGACAGCTTGTGTGCCAGGAGCAGGATGCAAGTGTACCTGGATATGCCCATCTCCTGTGTCTCTGAACTAGGAAAGCACCCTCTAGTGTGTTAGAAAGCTCTATATTGGCCAAAGCTCCAGACTCTTGAACTAGGCACAGGTTTTCTCAGATGCTCTTGCTCAGAGGGCGTGTGATGGGCTCCTTGGAAGGGAAGAGCCTAGTGGTGCAAGAGAGGGTACTACCAGGGATCAGGGGGAGGAAGGTCGCTATGAAGGGGAACTAGGAAGGGCTGCTGAGTTCCTGTGTTCTCTTTTGCAAGAGTAGCAGAAATGAGCAAAGGAGGACAGGAGACACTCACAAGGTCATGGGAGATGAAGAAGGAATAAAAGAGAAACAAATGACTTTTTTAAAGGAGGAAGGCTGAATTTGTGAGCTTTAAGCTCTGTCTTACTTCTCTGTATATGCAGAATCTGTGTGAGTAGAGTATGAGCGCATCTGTGGAACGAGGCTTTGGGAGTCTGAATCCATGTTCTGCCACTTACTGTGTGACCTTGGCCAGGATGATTAAATTCTCTGTGCTTCAGGTTACTTAACTCTTCAGTAATGATGGTAGAACCTACTCACTGAGTGGTTCCAAGGATTATGTCGGTAAAGTACTTACTAAACACTGACTATGCACTTGCTATGATGTCATCAGGCCTGTTGAGTATTCCTTTGTTCCCTTCTGTGTCTTTTATGGCTTTCTTTTTGTCAGAGAAACAGTTGCAGACATGGTATAGGCATACATTACATAGTGACTAACTGAACATAATAATAATAAAAAAAGAAATAAACTATTTTAATTACAAGAGATGAGCCACCCACTTAATGGGCATTGTGTGATGAATTCCTTTATAAGCTTATTTTGGAGTCATAAGGGATTGCAGAATCCAGGTCTGCTTATTAAGGACTGGACTTTTTAGTTCTAGGATGTTCTTCTTGTATTCCCAACCTTTGGCATGCGTGGTGTTTCATTTTGTAAATTATGCCATAGTGTGGTATTGACTGTTCTGCCTTGGGCAGCTGAAGAGTGGCTCTTAAGCATCCTTTCTACAGAAACAGGTGCTCTGAGAGCTGTGTGTTGTTAGACATGCTTGGATTTCATTCAGATTCAACAGGAAACATATACTGAACATCTAGCATTTGGGTCTGATACTCTGGGAGTGTGTCTCCAGGCTCCTCTCCACCCGATCTCAGTGTACCCCGCATCCTAATAAAGATGTGGACTATTTCTCAACATTGCCCAGAATCACAGACCTAAGAGATAGAGTTTCCAGAAGTTATCAGAAAGATTATCATGCTCTGGGAATGTGCCAGTTTGTATTTTCCTCTTCCCAAGGGCCCACAATGCTCTTCCTCTGTCTCTGGCTTCTCTTACTCTTCTTTCATGTCATCCAGAAAAACTGGACCAAGGGCTGCTGCCCAGGGAGGACAAGAGAGCCAGTTCTATCATAGGTCTCAGGAGAAATACCTTATTTCTTTGTGTTTTCCCCACCCCTAGCCTTGGGGGAAAAAAAAAATCCGTGGGCTTTTACATCAGCTATAACATATGGGTTGGTGATAAAAATCCAGCTAAGAGTAAATAATTCTGTTTTCCTGCTGTTTCGATAAACTATACAAGCATATTTCCCTTAGGGACCTTGCAGGGAGTCTAGATGATCATCATGATGTCTCCATCTCTCTCACTAGCCATCATCTCATTTTAATTCTGAAAAAAAGAAAATATTCTCCTTGCTCTAAAAGATCTCATGGCCTGGCAGTGATCTTTCATCATTCTTATTTAATTTTGGTCAACTAGGTCATGATCTCTATAGAGCAAATAGTATTTTCTTGTTACAGTCCCCAGAGTTCAAGAGCACATAAGACCATCTCTGAGTACAAGTAGTACTGACATTGAATGTGTGGTATATCAGGCTCTGAGACCCTGAAGATGCCTCCTTAGAAATGGATATTGATTATATTTGAGGTGCTGTGATCACTCAATAGATACAGATGCTTAGCTACTCTAGTAAATTACATAATGGCTCTCCTTGAGACTCTTATACCTAAAGAACGGTTTACTGCTCTGTTTACACAGAGCAATTGGGTCATAAGCAACACTTACAGCTGAAGCATTTTATTTGTATCCAGAATTCCTTACACATTCCTCAAAAAATTCCAAAGGAAGGGTATGCAATATTTTGCTAATCCCCTTACATAGAAATTTGTTGTAATGGAATGTTCATTTTAATTTGCAAGGAAATTTATTTTTAAGGAAACAATCTCCTTATAAACAGGTTTATATTTGCTAAGTATTTTTCTTTTCCCGAAAATGATTGTATAGGTCAGTAAGAAAACTACAAGATCAGAACTTGAGGATGGACAACAAAACAAAACAAATGAAAAGCCCATCTAGTGCTTAAAGGCACGGTCAGCAATAGATGGATAGTATGAGTTGCGATCAATGATAAATGCCTCAGCTAGCCATCAGGGTTTAAATACTGAATGTACATCTTCTAATAACACAGTCCCTAGGAAGTTCAAAATACTACATTTGGGGAGGGACTATATTTGACATCCATTTACTTACCACAAACCAGTTGTGATTAAGCAAGTTCACCCCTCCCCCAGCAGAGTGGAGCAAGGGGCCAGCATGTTGGAAATCAGATTGTCTTTAATTCTTAGTTTGCCTGAGTTTGTCATGGTGTTCATTTAAAGTTCTACAGCAGAATATCGGCCTGATCAATGGGAAAGGTGTCCTGTCTCAATGGAGTAGATGCAAAGCACTTTGACCCTTGAATAACCAGTTCAAACTTGACTTAGATACTGGTGGCTAGGGCTGCAAAATTCCCTGTCGGCCCTTCAGTGAGAATCCCTTTAAAGCCCACAGAGGCAGAAGATAAAAGAAATGGGCATTTCTCTCTGAAATTGAAACCCATGTTTATTGTCCAGGGAGAGCCTTGGAAGCCATGTTTTGGGGAAGGAGAAACCTAGGTTCAACCACTGTTTGGCTGGGAAGAGAAGCCACCAGCTGGGTGGCTGTGGATTTGCCACTGGCCTGGGATCGAGGCTGATTGTGCATTTTCCACCTGCAGATCTTCATTGGTGGGAACAAAGCCATGTTCAGTTCCTATGTTCTTCGTCACCACTGCCACTAACGAGCAATGTTTGCTGCGGATTGTGACGGTGTCTCTTTTGGATTTAGGAAGAGATGGACTGAGGTATAGCCTCTCACGGGCCAGCTAGTTCTTCAGTAGAGGAGTTTCATGGGGAGAATTGTGTGTTGGTGGCCCTTGGCTGGTACAACCGGGCTGCTGAGTAGATGTACACACACAAGAATCAGCATGAGGCAGGCTGGGAGAGCAGACTGGTACCGAAGGGCACTTTTCAAACTATGACGTGCCTCTGAATCACCTGCAGATCTTGTTTTAATGTAGATTCTGAGTCACTTAACCTGGGATGGAGCCAAAGTTGATGCATTTCTAACAAGCTCCTGGTGATGCTGCTGTTGCTGGCTCACACATCAAACACTGAGTAGAGCAAGGCATTGGGGGCGTTTCTAGAAATGTACATCCCTGTCGTGTTCTGTTTATCACTCCCGGGCGTGTTGGCACACACAATTAAAAGGAGTGCTGGCACTTTTTCCAAGGCTCATCAAGGTATAAAAGTTGAGATAGGGGCGCCTGGGTGGCTCAGTGGGTTGGGGCCTCTGCCTTCGGTTCAGGTCATGATCCCAGAGTCCTGGGATCGAGCCCCGCATCAGGCTCTCTGCTCCGCGGGGAGCCTGCTTCCTCCTCTCTCTCTGCCTGCCTCTCTGCCTAGTTGTGATTTCTCTCTGTCAAATAAATAAAGTATTAAAAAAAAAAAGTTGAGATAACTGAAATAGACCTGGGTTGGAGTTCGTTCTTCAGTTCGAGATACCGAAATGGTTGCCTCCTTTTCTGTTTTCTGTTCTTTGCTACGTATATTTAAAGATGGCCTGTGCAAACATCTTCTCGCCAAGTCTGGTTTGTATACTAAAGCATTCAAAATAATTCCAAGCTTTCTGAATGACACCATTCAGTTGTGTGTTTTGTTTTGCATTCTGGCTTCATTCACTAAGTAAGGTTGGCAACACATGCTCGTGGAAGCGGGACTCAGAAACTCGGATGGGCATGCTGAGCGGAGACTGGTTTCCCTGCCTTCCAGTTTTGTCACGGAACTGACAACAGAGGCCCCTCTGCCTAATTCCAGGGAAAAAAACAGAGACATTGGGGATGGTTTTTAGAACTCTCCTTCTGTTTGTCCAGACAGGCATCTTCACCAAGTTTTGAGTTTGCTTCCCAGGAACCAGGCACCGGGTCAGGCTGGTGAAAGGTTAACTCACACCACCGCCGGGGAAATAGTATCCATGGTTGGTGCTCCCCACGCAGCCAAGGGACAGACTCCATGTTGACAACTTCCTTTATTTAACAGTTGTAATTATCATCATCCTTTCACACGCAGTACTCAAAGAACTTTACTTGGCATTAATGCCTGCACACTCTCTGAGCCCAGTATTATTTGTCCTATTACACATATGGGAAAACAACAATTAAGATACCGTATTCAATGTCACGGTAGTAATCAGAAGTAAAAGTGGAACTCAGGCTTTTTAAAATGTTGATAATATTATTATCATTACTATTTAGAAATCACACTTTTAAATGCTCCAGAGCTTTGAACTTTTAGACCTGTAACCACTTGGAGTTCCATAGGGGACATGTTAGGGTTAAACTGCATCCCCCTGCCAAAGCTATATCGAAGTCTTAACTCCCAGCACTGTGAATATGACCTTATGGAAATAGGGTTTCGGTGAGGGAGGGACAAAGAAAGAAGGATGAGGGAGAGAAGGGGAGAGGGAGACTGTTCTGTCCTAACAAAAGAGACCTTTATGCAGAGTTCAGCCCAAGAGGTAACTTACTTGGGGGACTAGCATAATGTATCCAATAAATAAATAAATGGTATCAAGTCTAAATACTGTGTAAGTAGTATTTCAGACAATGCTCACACACACACACACACACACACACACACACACGTAAACATGGAAGAATCTATAAGAAAAATATCTTTCATTGTTTTCATATTATAGATGTGAAAATTAAGGTCTAGAGAGGTTAACTTACCCAAAGCCACCCAGATTATGAAAGGTGGAGCCCAGAGTCTCATCTGTCTGGTGCTGCTGCCATTGCCTGTCCCTAGTGTGATGGCCAAGAAGGCCTGTGCTACTTGGGGAGACTGAGGCTATCCTGGAGAGCCTGTAAATCGGAGGCAGAGGAGCTATGGACGCGGTATAGTCTCCTGAGTTTAGTTGTTCCGTTATGTAACTTAAGTAGGTGCAGAAAGAGCAGGAAGTACAGACTGTTTTTTCTCACTGTTTTAATAAGATATTTAAAAGTCTGAGAGTGACTTGTCAGTTTATGCTTTTAACAGTCATAGTCCTTTAGATGGAGTTGATCATTGAAAAGCAGTGAGATTTCACAGTTACCTGTGAGGGTAATGATGACCTTCAGTAGGCGACACCCAGGTGAGGTGTCAAGAGAACCCTGGGAGGGGGGTGCTGTCCCTTTAGCAATAGAGCAGAATGTTTCCCGAACGTCTTCTGTGTCTTTGAGACATCCTGTTTTTGAGAAATCTTATTCCGAATGGCAAGTCAGAGGTAGTTCAGTTAACATCACATGGTTGGTGATACCCTTAGAGACTTAGAGACATAATGTGCCCTGTTCCTACCTGCAGCTCTGACCTCATTCCCTTTCACTCCCCTGCTCCAGTATTATACTACCTTCTTGCCATTCTGGTGTGTGCCAAATTTGCCTTTACCTCAGGGCCTTTGTACTTGCTATATGCACAGTGTACCATTTCTGTCCTTCTGTCTTGAATGTATTCCCAGAGATGTGGCTTATGACTTGTCATCATTTAGCTCCATCTCCATGTCACCTCCTCAGGGATATATTATCTAAAATAGCAACCCTCTATCTCTCTACACCACCATGATGATTTTCTGTAAACATAACCTTTTCTTGCCTTTCTTTTCCACTGAAATGTAAGCTCTGCATGGGTAAGAATTTATCATGGATACTGTTGTGCTTGATACTTAAGAATTGTTCACCAAGAAGGGCCATGTGAGTGAATGAAACTGGGCCACGACATAAAAGTGTGAGAGGGTTCTGTATAGGGCTATGGGTATTCAGGAGGGGCATTCCAGTCTTAGAGAAACTCTCAGGAAGGGTGAGGATCAGTAGAGTACTTGGGCTAAGGTTGATGTTGAGATAAGGGAAGAGGGAGAAATGTTTTTGGAGAGAGGCTGGGACTCTTGAGATACTAAATGTTCAGCACGAATGTGGGGGTAGATTATGATACTGGGGGTTTGGAGAGATGAAACTGGGGCAAGATCTTTCAGGGGCTTTGCCCCCCATGTCGATGAGCCTGGACAAACAGATTCTGGAGTGTGGCAGAAGCTGAGACAAGTGAAGGCAAGAGCTGAGCATCTCCTGATACGTGTTGCTCACCTAGGCAGGGCCAATGTCCCGCCTTTCCCCCACCTTGTCAATACTTAGATAGATGCCGTCTGGCCTGGAATATTCAGTGAAGCCTTGGGTTTAATCTTGTGGGGCTGGGACTCTGGTTGGCTTCCTGATTTACTCCTTGTGACACCTTCTGGCAAGGTCCCAGGAATGTGAGTGACAAGGCAAAATAACACACCCTGAAATTAGCCATAATGAAAATGACTGGTAATCTCTAGCGATTACTCTGTGTGTGAGTGACAGGGTGCCGTTTCTGCGAAACCTTTTGCTGCAGCAAAAATGGGTCCTGTGGGACTTTCAAGTTGGAGATTTGTATATATATATATTTTTTCCAAATGAGAATAGCTTCAAAACTTTGGCATCATGTGTTCTTTCACCCATATAATGAGGCTGATTATGAATATTTAATAAACCTTATGAGGAGATACACTGAACCCCTTTTAAAAATGCAAGCCCAAGTTACAATAGATGCAATAGTATAATTCTTATACGGCAGTGGAGTGGGTCAGCAATTAGATGCCAGGGGTCCTATCCCAGGGCCTGAGTTCTTAGAACATCTACAGGTAACAGGGGAAAGAGGGAGCCAAGGTTAAATGGAGGTGGAGGAACAGCCAATGTGCCTCCTCAGGTGGCATATGGAGAATGAAAGTAGGACCCAGGACGGTCTGACGGCCCACCTGCATTGACACATTGACTGTCCTTTGTCGATGCCAGTTCCCTGTTAGGGAGAAAAGGGGGCTCAGAAATTATGGGGAAATGCCCTTCATCTAAGTTTCTCTAGAGCAATGCAAGGAATTGGAGAAATACTGAGGTGCTTGTTGAAATTAGTTTTCAGATTGTTTGGAACTCTCAGTGGAATGAATACTGCTTAGGAAGCCAAGATAGATGCCGGATGATGGAGAGGCTGCTCTGCTTGAGCCCACATGGCCACTCCCGCCCCCGATCCGCTGGGCCACTTCCTGGTGTCCCTGTGCCATTTTTAGAACACCATTCGTAAACTGGATACATGTACGTGCGTTTGACTTTCAAATTAGATATAATTTTATATATTTATGTGATATTTATATTTTTATTAATATACAACTATATATATATATATAATTTTTTTTTTAATGAGAAAAGAAGTCCAACCTAACTCATACCTGACTCCAAACTAACTCAGATCTGGCTTCAGGTAATTTTTTAGATCCATACCAGGTTACCGAGTGAGCTGGGAGATCTAGCCAACCACAGGATGTCAGGCATCATGCTATCAAAAAGGAATGGTTTCTAACCTCTGTTACTGACATCAGAGTCTCCATCCCGATCATGCCTGTCCTTCTTCCAGGCAAATGCCTTTGCTCCTATGACTGAAAGTTTAGGCTAGGTCTCCATACTCTAAAAGCACCTGTTCCTGTATCTATAAACATAAATGTATTGTACTTAGCTCCTTCCCTCCCTCTTACCTAATAGACTCTGTACTTCTACCATGATAATGCCTCTCAGCCTGTCAGATGCAAATTTCTGTCACCTCCCCCAGGAAGCCTTCTCTGACTACTTCAGGCAGAATTAGGTCTCTTCTCCTCTCTGCCCCTCTAGCACTCTGTGTTTTCCACGCAGTCAGCCTTTCTACCACCTCTTCCACTTTTTACCATATCTGTTTACTCTCTGTAGTATTGATTCACTGATTTCTGCGCATCAACCTTAAAACAATTCACTCAGAAAAAAAAAAAAAGAAAGAAACTAGGCCTCCTTCTGGATAACGATATACCAGAACGCATTGAAAAGTGAAGAAACCAAAATGCACTGAAACAAAAACTAGATATGTGTTGTTAGGATTGAAGATTAAAATGTAAAAATAAAAGAGACTTGGTGAGGGAAATAAAATGATAGAAGAGACTTGTTAATGTCCTGTAAAATCCTATAATTATGTGAAATTAGCCAAGACAAGTGCTCCATGAGATTCCCAATTTGATACATCCCCAAACTTCCACTTTCTGAATTTGGAAGTCAATAACAAGCTTGCTTTACAGAGCGTGGAAAATCAGGAAAATTAAAACCTTTATAGTGATCATGTCTTATCATAGTGCTACAAAGACCATATTTTGCAAAGAATAAAGTTAAATGGTAAGAGGGCCAAACCAGGAATAGATAGCACAGGAATCACTGTCAGAAGCCACTTATAATGGGTCTGTCTTGGAGAGAGAGCCCCTGGGGAATAGAAAAGATAAAGGGGTCTCAGAATTTCTGCAACAGAGAAAGCAAATATCAAATTAGTTCCTGGGAACGCTTTAGAAGCATCTGGCCTAAGTGATTTTGGAAATTTCTGGTGACCATGCTGCTTCTACCATCTGCTGGTATCTTATAAGTAATATTTTCATCTTCCTTTAGAATAGATGGCTTCAATTAAAAAAGTAGTAGATGGAATATCAGCAACAATGCCAACTTAACATGGGGCTAACTTAACATAGTACATAGTACCATCGTTTACACATTATGTCAAGTGTTACCTCCATGGAAACTGCCTGATTTTATTGAATGGCAAAGTATATGTAGGTGTGCCAGTGAAGAAACTGGCCTGCCTCTCCATTTCCTCATGGAGGTTTCCTCAAATATAGGAAGGGAAGTTATTAGGATCTAGCTCATTAACTGACTCAGCCAGAAATGACTCAACCAAGAAACTCATAATTTGGAGAAAGATTAAAACGTTGAATGGGGACCAACTTCCCTTTTAGGTGACGTAAAAAAAAAAAAAATGAATTTTCCCTTAAGTTGACCACAGGGGAGTAGATTGTGAGGGCAATAAGGAAGAACAGATAGAGAAATCTTTAGAAGAAGCTTTCTAACAGATACAAAGCTAGTTCTGGACAAGGTGGAATTTGACCTTGGTTCATTTAATTTGCTGCTTCTAAGAGAAATTGCATATTTCTACAAAGCCCATACTCCACTTCAATGCAATATTGACATTAATTACATTTCTACTGCTTGTGACATAAATCATCAATTTTTTTTATCATTGGCATATTATGCTGTAAAGAATTTAACCTTGTCCAAGAAGAAGTCTAGCCTTGTACTCTTGGTCCCTGGGATGTAACATTTGTTTGCCTTGGTGCCTCGGGTGAACCAGATAGTAACAGTGTGATTTTGGGTGGGGGCTTTGGGTCTTGCATGCCTGGTTGACCTGGAGACTGAGTTCAGTCACATGCACAGTCAACCAATCAATCTTGCAGATAGAATGGAGCCCCAGTAAATTTCTGAACACTGAGGCTTGGATGAGCTTCCTTGATTGACCATACTCTGGGTGTCTTCTCACATATGAATGCCAGAAAAGGAATGCAGGTTGACTCCATGGGGAAAGGACAATGAAAGTTCCAAATGTGGGCCCTTCTTCTGGACTCTGTCTTATGTACCTCTTTTCTTGGCCGACTTTAATCTGTATCCTTTCCCTTTGATAAACTTTCAGTATAACAGCTTTCAGTGAGTCTTTCTAGCAAAGTATCAAATCCAAGGGTGGTTTTGCGAACTCTCTAAGCTTGCAGTTGGTGTCATAACTGGGACGATTTTAAGGACTGCTCCCTTCTAACTTTGTAGCTGACCTAAGCTCATCACACATATAAACTACTTTGACTTCCTGCATGGGGAGGAATTAATTAATTCCTCAAAATTAATTGGCTTTGTGTATTGGAGAAATTGTCTTTTACTTCATAGTACAGATAAATGCACAAGAATAAAATCAACTGAATTTGAGTAAAACGGCTCTGTAAAGGTTAACCAACCTACTTTGTTTTTCCCCATCTGGAGACACAGAAGTCAGTGAGTACGTAGGCAAGAACTGCCATCCGAGTCACCAGAATTTTCCTAAGGGTGGAGAACCAAATCATTACCAGATCCTGTTGCTTTTACCTCTGACATAATTTATCCCTTCCAGTTCTCTCTGCCTCTACTACCCCCTATGTAGTCAAAGTCAACATTATCACCTCAACTTATAAATATCTTCAAGCCAAATTCTGGATGTTTACATACAGCCATTCCCCTACCCAGCTGCTGGAGTGATTTCTTCTAAAAATGTAAATCAGATCATGCTCCTTATTTTCTCACCTCTTTTGCTTAAAACTCTTAAATGGCTTCCTTCTGCTTTTAGAACAGATAAAATGTCTCATTTGTTCTAAAAATATCTGTGGGACTTGACACTTTTCCATCTCTCTTGAACCGTGTACTTCCCCTGGTTCTCTTCCTCTGGTCACACTGGCCTTTGCTCAACCTTTCCTCTTTTCCATGCTTCTGTAACAGGGCCTTTGAACATGCCTTTGCCTAGGTGGATTGCCTGCCATTTTTTGCTTGCTAATGTCCACACGCCCTTCAAGCAAACCTATCTTAAGAAAGCTACTCTAGGGGGCACCTGGGTGGCTCAGTGGGTTAAAGCCTCTGCCTTCGGCTCAGGTCATGATCCCAGGGTCTCGGGATCGAGCCCCGCATCGAACTCTCTGCTTGGCTGGGAGCCTGCTTCCTCCTCTCTCTCTCTCTCTGCCTGCCTCTCTGCCTACTTGTGATCTCTATCTGTCGAACAAATAAATCTTAAAAAAAAAAAAAAAAGAAAGCTACTCCAGGTCTCCATAGTTAAGTTTCATAGCTCCCTATAATTCTTGTTCAGAGTGTTTTCTGTTATCTACTGTTTTATAATCTGTGTCTCTAGTAGACTGAGTTCTTTGAATTTGGGGGGTATCCATGGTACTGCACTTTTGCCAGGAGCCCCTGATCATTTTGGTGTAGGTGGGCTTCAGACTGGACTCTCTTCAGAACGCACTTTTCAGGCAGGATGCTGGCAGCTGTCTCCTTGGGACTGAATATTGGTTGGAATGAGTGACTGCAGAACAAATATAGCCACTCAGGATCATCATTCGCATCCAAGAGGTGCTTGAAGATGTTTTTCCCTAGTGGATTTGTCCTGAGCCACTATTCAGAAAAGTGCCTTGCCTTTGATGTCCAAAATAATGGCATGGGTATGATAATTGGCCATCCTGTTGCCATCATGGGCTCCAGGAATGCAGAGTGTTGTAAGATACTGATCCTTTTAGACCTTGGGACAGCTATTTAAAGCTTGGGACAACCATGTCAGTCATGTCTAGCCACGAGGAGCATTTTCTGGAATCTAGGTCTCCCTTGAAAGCTTCTTAAACAAGAAGGAACTGGTGACTTGTCTGACTGTTTCTGCAGGTGAAGGGCACAATGAATGAGGTCCAGCCCTTGCCATTCTTCCCTGGTACATGGGCAATTAGGTGTTCTCCCAACTGGATATGAGATTCAGTATAGTGTGTGCCACTGCCATGGTGGACAAAGAACCCCACGAGCTTTAAGAAGACTTCACTCATGTGCTCAGAAAGCCAGGCAGTTGGGGAGAGCAGGACAGGATGGCTGAGTGGGCCTCCTGGCAAGTCCACATCCAACTGGTGACCCCATATGTTTGCGTTCACAAAAATAGTGGATACTTTTATCCATTTGTGACTGAGACGCCCTTTCAGTGGCAAACTGTCTCAGCTGCATAACTGCTCTAACAGCACATGTGTACCAGCAAACTAAAGCATCATCATTATGTAAAGCACTTGCAAGAAAAAGCTTGCACTGTATTCAAAATCCATTCACATTGTCGGAGGACATTTTAATACTACTTTTTTTTTTCAATAAAGGAGAAGCTACTGGACTCTTGAAATATAAATCCAAATGCTATGCATTTTTTGAATTATTATAAAAAATGCTGTCAAACTTTGTATCACCTACTTACACAAGTTTTTCTTTTTTTTTTTTTAAAGATTTTATTTATTTATTTGACAGAGAGAGAGAGATCACAAGTAGGCAGAGAGGCAGGCAGAGAGAGAAGAGGAAGCAGGCTCCCTGCGGAGCAGAGAGCCCGATGCGGGGCTCGATCCCAGGACCCCAAGATCATGACCTGAGCCGAAGGCTACGGCCCAATCCACTGAGCCACCCAGGCACCCCCACAAGTTTTTCATTTATGTTCTCTATCAAGAATTTGAAGAGATCATCATCAAACAGTCTCGACTAGAGATACCCACTTCATGCATATAAGTAGATAGGAAATACCTGTTCACAGAATTAAGTCCAAGTTATAAAAAAAAAAAAAAATGAAAATACTAGGTTTTGAAGTTAGATGCAAATTCAGTCTCTTCTATAAAACTTTTAATTATTTGGTAATATCCTTATAAATAACATGTAATTTTTTTCAGCAAGTCTTGCATAGATTTTCCCCATCCCACCCCAAATCCTCGTTTGCCAAGTATGCCTTACCAGTATTATCATTTTCACATGTGCCAAGACATGAAAAAACACTGTTCTAATGGAGAGATGGAATGCATAAACAGTCTATTAACAGTCTTGCTATGTAGTGTGCTGATCAATAGGACCCAGCAGGGATGATGAAGGGGCTAGGTACTGGCTATGAGGAACAAGGAGTATTTATTTTAGAGATAAGAGAATGTAAAATGACAGTTCGGTTTTCTTAACAACAGATTATTGATTATCATTTCTGAAAATGAATTCTCTATACTGCTTCAAGGCAAAGAACTTGGTATAAATTTAGTAAGAAACTGTGTGACCTTGCCCAACTGTGAAACTTCTCTAAGCCTCAGTTTGTGCAGATAGTGGGATCCATCCCAAGGGTCACTGTCACACATAAATGAATCATCTTTAAAAATACTTAGACTGTGTACCTAATAAGCATCTGAAGGAAAAGATTGGGCCATGTGGTAGTTCCTATCACTAGAGGTATTTGAGCGTATTATACATGATCTTATTTTTTAAAAGGCATAGTGGCAATTAGACCTTTAATTAAATGACATTAAGTTTCCTTCCATTGCTGAGACTCCCAGACTGGAAGTAGCAGAACCCACTCTAGAATTAACATTACAGCCCAGGTTGAGGGCCATCCAGAAGAGAAGTCTCAGCATGAGCTCTTTCAGTGGCCCCTCACAAGGATCTCTTGGGTAAGAATATTGGCAAGGACTTACCCTCTTCTCAGAAAAGAACTTCCAGTACCATGCATCAGACTCACCCAGAGGGCTTGTTAAAACATACATTGATAGACCCTGATCCCAGAGTTTCTGATTCAGCCCATCAAGGGTGGGCATGGGGCTACAAGAATCTGCATTTTTAATAAATTCTCAGGTGATGCTGATCCTGCTGGTTCTGGGACCAAATCTGAGAATCTCTGCCGTAGATCAAGGGTTCTCAGCCCTGGCTGCCATTAGACTCACCTGGGGAGCTGTTGGACCACAGCTTCCTAGACCCCATCTGATAAAACTCCACAGAGTGCTGGGTGGTGAGGTCCAGGGTTAAAGGCACTCCAGGTAACTCCACTGGGCAATCAGCGCCGGGAAGTACAGAGTCAGAGTGTCTTTATTTCAGTCGGGGAGCTCAGAGCCCCTTTCACTAGACTTCAGTATTGGATTAGTATTTGTGCTGTTTTTGTTATTATTTTCTCTTTTGAATTTTTTTTTTTTGAAATATCATAGTGACATTTGAAAAACAAGTGTTTTTTACTCTGAGGCTGTTCCAACCATAAGTCACACCCCTTCCTCCTGATTATTCAAGAGCCAACTCACTGTTAGCAATTAGATGAAAATCTACAGTCTGTAATTATGATCAGTATATATGACAGGGCAAACAGGGCCTGAATATTTTATTATTTAACCTTTTATTGCTTGATGTGTTTTCAACCATTGTACTTGCAAGAATAACCTAAAATGATTCACAGGTGAGATGATAACTTGCCATATTTTTATGTTTTCTCCTCAGACTAAAACACCTTCACATAGCAATAGTCAGTTGAATCATAGCAGGTTTTCACGTTCACTAACAATTCAGTGACTGTGTGAGGTTAGCTTAAAATGTTTGCGCCTGGTCAATGCACATCTTTTATAGGGGTTAGGTTTTAAAGTCGACAGGCCTGGTGAAAATTAGGCATGGTTAAAATTTTCCTGCGTCGTCCCTTGAATCCATGATACCTAGAGTGTGGTCCAAAGGTCATCGGCATGGGCATCACCCAGGAGCTTGTTAGAAGCAAGGAGTCTAAGAAACCTTTAGAGTCCACACCAGCATTTTAACAAGATCCTTGGATGATCACATGGACATTAAAATTTGAGAAGCACTGTCTTAAATTATTCATTCATCGCCAAGGCCTGGGACTGCAGAAGCTGAAAAGTCCAGAATTACTTATTTGGATTCTCTCTGCATTTTCGCTGAGGCTTCACTTTTCCCTAGGTGGGGACACCCGTCTCTAGACTGAACAAGAAAAGCAAGGAGAGCAATTTTTCTTTCCTTCTCATCCACCTCTCCTTCTACCTTTTTATTCTATTGGATCCATGTTGTTGAATTAATGTTCCTTGGAAATACATGTATTACAACTTTCATTGTATTTTATACATTAGCTCAAAATTGGACTGCCCATCTAGTGTGCACCAGGAACCACACTATCTACTGAAGCTATTACAGCAGGGAGGAAAAAACCAGCACCCAACTTAATAGACCTTATTTTCAGAAACTGTCCATTTAGAGATGTGATTAACAGTTCTCATCATGTGAGTAATACATGAGTGTGTTCTGAATAACTCAGTGTTTGGTTTCCAGAAAAATTTTAGTGAGGAACCTTTTCTGTTAGGAGTTCCTGTTAACTGACCATCCACATTTGAGGCTGAGAGGGCATTTTCGGAGGGAGGAACCTGCCATCAGTTTAATTAGACTCCTCCTGCAACTCATACAAAGGCCAGAAGGGATGGCTTGACATAAAGGCAACCACATGTCTGAGCTTCCAGACCCAGCCTCCAGGGGCCAAGGAGAATCAACAGTGTGGAGAACCAAAGCATCTTCTGGGAAAGGCTGGGCAGCATGCTAGCAAAGGTCCCATCTGTCACTCTGCCAGATCCTCTCGGTATTACTGTCCTGAGCATGTCTTGGGCTGCTGTCAGCACCAACCCCATGCTCTCCATCAGAGGTCCCCAAACAGTCTAAACAATTTTGTGCTCCTGCTCCTTGGAGGAAAGAGGGGAAAATGCTTCTTTTTCCCTGCCCGCTTCGGAATTTATCAATTGCACGTTCTGGCCGTTTGCCTTCTGTTGATAACATCTTAGTTGGAGAATGCTTTTTTTCACTTCTGAAGGGAAGGAAGGAGTCTCCTATGAGATATGGGCTGATCACCTAATCCTGTGATCTGAATTTCTTCCTGACATCTTAAAACTACTTACATCCATGCTAGATGTTTGCCATCCTTAAAATGCCACAAGGCATTGCTCAGTGTTCTCTTTTCCCAACAATGGCTGGCAGATTTTGGGGTTTGATGTCTTTACATGCCTTTCATCAGTACAGAAACTATACCTCTTCTTGGTTGTTCTTCCCGTACAACGGCTGCTGTTTATTGATTTATTGTGTTTAAATGAGAAATTGCAACTTGCCTCCAAATAAAAGGAACAAAGCACATATTACAGGATATTTATGTCTAAATCTATTTACTATTTATGAAGAATCTAAAAGCTTAGCAGTCTCTTTCATAGACAAACGGTGAAGCTTGAAAAAACTACAGCTGTTTAAAATTTCAAATCATTAGTTGAAAGCCGGATCTAGACTTAAACTTTCTCTTTGAGTACCTCTTTTAAAACAAAGCTGTTGAAGACAATGCGATTATGTCTTTTTCCCACTACAATGCAAGCTGAGGGCCTGATGTTATTCCCAGGAGAACTGCAGACTCGGAGATGCTGGGGTTCCAGTTTCTAGCCTCCAAGCCCTCCCAGCTAGCATTGAGCCCATGGTGAGATGGGCTATGGGGGAGCTTCCTGCCTTGAGTTGAGGGAGAGTCAGACAGTGGTTGGAATGTGCCCTGGCTGAAGCCAGGTCATTCCCCCATTTGAACGCAAGAAGAATCTCTAGGAGGTTCCAAGATAGATCTGATTTTGCCAAAGTCCTGAATGATTGTTTTAAGTTCTGGATTCGAAGGAATACTAATTACTGAATGTTGGGCATAGATCAGACCACAGCCTGGGGACTTAGCTTGTGTCATCTTACCCAACTTCAAAAGAGCCTCATTAATAAGGGGACTCAAATCCTTCCGTTGACAGACATGGCAGCTGGGGTGGGAAGATACTTTTGTCAAAGTAACACTGTGTCTAATTCTGAAGTCCATGACTCTCACTCTAAGGTGTCTTTATTGTCAGAGAGAGATGCACTGTTTTCTTCCCGTAGAATTAGATAACTTCTCACAGGCAATCAAGTTATACCTCTTAAGAGAAATCCATCTTCGAAACTCCGAAGTTCATTAGAAGCTTAGAGCTGCACTAGATTCATGATGGCCACGGCAGTCTTGTAAAGAAAGCTCAGAAAACATTCCTTCCTAATCCTTCCCAGTGACATAATGCACTGAAAGTCAAAACGGGGGATAGAAAAGAAAGCTGATGTTTGACGAACAGATGAAATTATGCAATTAGGCCAGTGTTTATTCACTGCCTGAGGCACAATTCTGAATTAGATCATTTGAGAGCCATCTTTTGTTTTATAACATATTTATTGTAGAATACTTAGAAAGTACGTAGATCTTTCTGGCTTCTAATAAAAGAGCTGCTCTGAACACATACCCATCGGTCTGAAATTTTGCCCATTTAGAGACTTGCAGGGAGAATACTTCGACTGTTTCCACTGTTGCTAAGTGTCTAGTATATCTTGCTGTAGAAATGGCCTCTCTGAAGTTGACATAACTATGTTCGCACTTAACAACATAGAATCTGATACTGGAGCTTCTTAAGAAGACTGACTGGGTGGTCAGTTTTTTCCCTCAGATCCAGAAGTTTTCCTACCTGAAATAAAACTGAGCTTTGAGCTTTCAGGTTAGGGATTGGCTGCATTCCATGGACCACTGGGTGAGACCGTTGCCTCAGCTTTTGGATTGTTCTTACAGATTATCCTTTGGTATCTTTAACTTCAAGATTTTTGAACATATAGTCCATAAAATCAGAGAAAACCTTCTGTTCCTAAGCCAAGAACTCAGAGTGGACATTGTATCTCAAAGAACCTACTGTTGTAATGCTTCTACAGGTTATCTGTTCTGCTGCCCTTCAGTTTAAAAACCCCAAACAGTGCCTTTCTCTCTAAGGATACATGCCCATAACCTTCAGAATAGAATTTGAGGATAGTCACAGTTTTAATATATTTTTTTGTCTTGCTTCATTTTCACACGTCATACTCTTGTCCAGTGGTTTCCAGCTGGGCGAACTGTGCCCTCAGAGAACATTTGGTGATGTGTAGAGACATTTCTGATGGATGTGTACAACCGTAGTATAGAACTACTGGCATCTAGTGGGTAGAGGTCAGGGATGCTGCTAAACGTTCTACAGCACAAAGAACGGCCCCCTGCAACAAAGATTTATTTGGCTCCAAATGTCACTAGAGCCATGGTTGAGAAGCCTTATGGTCTTGCTGTGCTGAAGAATGGCTCTTCCTCAATGTACCTATGTACTGGAAGGCACTACAGTGGTCAGAAGCAGGACCTCTAAGCCCTGATGACTGAGCATATATTCAAGTTCCTCTGTCAGTTGTGTGCTTTTGGGGAAGTCACTTAAAATCACCGTGCCTCACTTTCCTCATCTGAAATATGGGCTTAATGATCCATATACAATAAGGTAATTATAGTAAATGAGTTAATACACGTTAAGAACTTGAAATAGTGGCTTTTACATGGGAGGTAGTCAATACCTGTTACCCAGCCCTGTCACTAATATTGTTGCCACCATTTCACATACTTGGACTTTAATTAGGATGATCCATCTGCATGGAACACCCTTTCCCATGTTGGTTCATTGTTTAAGCCACAGTTAGAATAGCTCCTTGCCATCCATGAGAGCAAATGACTACTTTCCGTCCTCAGGACATACTTCTAGTAATGCATCCATGAATCACATCTGACAAGGAGTCATTCTTCCTTCTCCTTTGGGTTGTGACCTAGGGAGCTGCAGCTAGTTCTATCTGAGTGTTACATGTCCAGTCCCTAACAACAGTAAATATTCCATAAATCATGGCAGTTGGTTTGGGGTCAGGCTCTGTTGACAAGAAGACTAATAGACAAAAGAAATAGTAAACTTATCTTTCTTTTCAGACTTGGTTTAACCTCTTTAATAAGCTTCAGAAGCTTATAAAAAAGAAGCTTGAATTTAAATGGGGACATATGCATTGTCTTTATAACCCACTCATGCAAGACAGAATCCTCTTCCCTCCCATCAGACACAACACACTCCTCTCTAGCCTTGCCAACCTCCTAGCCTTGGAGAGATATCCAGCTTACGTTGTTATCTGGTATTAATACTTCATTACTCCTATAGCTGTCTATCTTTATTTCTGATTCTGGCTTGAGCTGTTTACCTTTCCATAGAAAAGGTGACCGGTGGCTACTCATTGCTGATGATCATCTACAGGTAGGAGGAAAGAGAGGCTTTTGTTGTTGTTGTTTTGTTTTGTTTTCCAGACTGTGCTATAAAAAGGAATCTTCTATAATGAGGGATTTGGGACCCTTCTGCTCTGGCGTAAAAACGCACTTGTTAGTCTAAAGATATTTCAACTCTTTAAAGAGTGATGGGTGTATGTAAAACGGGGTCAGAATGGCTTCCAAAGCTACCTTGTAAAAAAGAGCGAGGATGATGTCGTTCACCCCCATGAGCCACAGGCTGTAGGTCTATAGATGCTGTATGTGCAGGCACAGGGCAAAATAAAACTATAAAATGTTATATATGGGGTAGTTGCTTGTCACAGTTAGTTGATGATGATGCCGTTTTTAAAAATTCTGTGGATTTTTCTTTTTATCTTCTGTACTTCTGGAACATCAACTCATTATACTGTTCTGCAGACAATATTGAGAAATCAATATAATCGATTGTGGGTTTGTTGTTGTTGTTGTTGTTGTTGTTTTCCATTAGACAATATAGAGCTTGTCTGGAAAGTTCAAACCCAGAGGCAGTTTTTGTTTTCCCTCTCCCTTAGGCAGCCATTTTGTATCCTGAGTTCTGGAATGAGCATCCAAGAAGCTAGGAGAGGCCTCTCTTCATTTGCTAGAGCTGCTCTGGGATTTAGTATATTGCATGGGCTCTTGTTCCTAGCTTTCTGTGACAGTTTTGCAGTAAAAGTTCTCTAGAATATAAACTGATAGCAGAGACTCCTTTAGACATGCATAACATCACTAACTGTTCCTCCTTCACATAAAACGTCTGCTTGTTGAAAATGATAGACATCTTCATTTTTTCCTTGTATTTTTTCCTTATTCTCAAACATTCGCAAAGCACCTGCCAGGCAGCGTTTCCAAGGACTAACCAACGGATAGAACAAATCAAGTATCAACATGTGGGACGAATCAATCGTAGGCCATGTCATTCTGGCTCTGATGGGAAAGACCAATCATTTTTCAGCCAACACCAGAATTGCAAAGTTGGGTTATCACAAGTGAAAAGTGTCTGGAAATCTGCTATTTGAGTTTGGGTGAAGGCCTGTGCTCACATGCTTGAATACTTAAGCTGACATTTCTGCTGTGGAGCAACACTGATGTGGCAAAACGAATATGTACATTGCTTCCATTTGGGTGGCGATGAAGATCATCCTCTCCACTGAAACACGTGATGACTGCAGAGTTGCCACCGAGCTTGATTTTCAAGAATTATGCGCAGCTAGAGAATCAATAAATACAGAACATTATAAAAGAATGGGGGAAGCTTCCCACCTGAGAGAAAACCTTTTATGGCAATTTTGTTGTTTTTCTTCACAGTATTTAGTGAATATTCCACAGTGTAAACCACTCTTTACCAGATGCCACACAAAAATGGATTCCAATGCTTTCAGAGAGAGTCTTGAGACTATTTTCACAATCAGTGGAAAGTGCTAAGAACAAATGATATCACTTCTATAAAGGATGTTCCTATGCTCCTTTTTACTTTCTCTAGGCTGCAGTCCAGAGCTCTATCCAAGGGAGATCTTCCAGTGATGATGGCAGTGTTTTGTATCTTTGCCATCTGCTATGGTAGCCATTAGCTATGTGTGCCCACTGAGCACTTGGAAGGTGGCTAGTACAACCGAAGAACAAAGTGACTTTCTCTCATTCTAATTAGCGTACATAGCTCTGTGCAGCTAGTGGCTATCGTATGAACCAACCAGCTACCACTTAGTTGGTGATAGTCATAAAAAGAGTAACATAATTATGGAGTATAATATTATATATCAACCAGTGTATTAAGCATATTACATACACTAAGCCTAATCACAACCTGATGAGGTAGTCACTAAAGTTACATCCTTCTTGTAGGCAAGAAACTGATGCACAGAGAGTAAGCAAGGCCCCTACGTTGCAATCTAGAACAGGGAACAGTTGGATCGGGCATCCAGGAGTAAGTGGCACCCTCATTTTTAACCTGTGACCAGTCTGCCTCTCTTTAAGATCACATTGAATTCATTAACAGCAGTGGTAATTGAAACAATGGTTATCCTGATCTTTTTTGTTACCTGGTTGGGCAGAAAAGCATCAATGAAAATTTTAAAATATTTCATCTCTTTGAAAACTTTTGGGCTAATTAAATTCAGAGGTGACCTACTGAGTAGCTTAGAATTGTTGCATAAAGATGTGTTACCTCACTTTGCCTACAGAAGCCATGACCTGTGGCCCCGTTCAAGAACAAGAAACACTAACACAGCTTCTTATCTGGGGTTGTCATGGAGACTCAGCCTTAAACAAAGATGGTGCTATGTTTTCCGGCTCCAGTAATAGAGCTCAGCAATTGGCTTCGTCTTTATTTAGTTTGTAACACCAGTCTGGAAAACTCTCTCGAGAGGAGACCTTGAAATAGCTTCTCACAGTGCTAGCAGACAGCTAGAGATGATTTCTTGGGAAGATGGTTGATGACATGGTGTGACAAACCTGAGTATTTTTTTTTAAATCAGTCATTTTCATATTCTGGAAAACACTCTGCTGTATAAATGATCACCATCACATCAACACCATATTTTATGTGTTATCATGCAGAGTTTAAAGAGGGGAAAAAAAAAAAAAAAAAAAAAAAGTTCCCAAACCTGGATGTCTGGATGTGTGTCAGAACCCTGGGGAATTTCATGACATTTTGATGAGCACCAGGGGTAGGGAACAAAAGATATAAATTAGACTGAAGTATAAACTGAAATTCATTTCAAAAGATTTCTTCTTGGCAGATTTTCTGCCATAAATAGAATTTTTACATTGATCCTCGGTATTTCCTTAAATATCTTAGTACTAACAGTAATACTTTAATGTAACATTGCCACAGTGGTGACCGTGTTGAAAGTATTTATGGAAAGGAAATATGTGCTGTGTTATGAAATTAAACAGAAACGAGGTGTGTTTAAATGTGGCTTCCCAGTTTCTCTCTTGATAGCGCAGTGAACTTTCGGCTTTAAGACACCGTTGCTCCAGAAATGATCAATACTAAACAGGTCAAAGACAAGACCGGAGATGTATTGATATTTCAATCTGAAAATCCTGCAAGTCTTTCCAGACAAAACTCAGATACAGATGGATTACTTGACACTCTCAAACTTTATTATGTGTGGTACAAAAATAGAATGGGTACAAGAGATCACATGGAAAAGGATCAGATTGGAATCTCCAAATTCTTTCCTAGAGGAAACACAAATAGAAAAATTCAGTTAATGTTAGGGGAACTAATAACAACACCGATGGCTAACATTTGAATAATTATTGTGCCAAACTCTTTTCTTTTCTTTCCTTCTTCTTTTTTTTTTTTTTGAAGTAGGGCCTTGAACTCACAACCCTGAGATCAAGACCTAAGCTGAGATCAAGTGTCGGATGCTTAACCAACTGAGCCACCCAGATGCCCCCAAACTCTATTCTCTTTTATGTAGTTTTCACAACTATGAAAACTAAAAGGTTATATTTTACATATGAGGAAACTGAGGCACAGATGACCTTTTTAAAAGGGTGAGCATTTTGTCCACTTGGCAGAAATGGCAGGGTCTCACACACTGATCCTATTTCACTTTCTTTTACTTTTTTAGGGGAGTCAAGTAGGAGCCCCTACTGATACTGTCATACCTGCCACTTTATCCAGGATGGAATGAGAACCCAATACACAGGGAGGAACTGCCTTTGAAAGGGTCACATCAAAGCAAATCACAGTAGAGATCTCTTTCCCCATTTGCTGCTGTTGATGTCTTTCCTTAAAGAAAAAAAAAAAGTCCCTAGAGATGGGCTAAAGTCTAAAGTCTCCTTTGGTGTCATTTCTCCTGATTTTGGAATATTGAGAAGATAAGGACATTGCTGGTATGTGAGGAGGACCACTGATAGTTAAGCTTGTCCTGGAAATTAGAGAGGGTCTCTTCCTCACATTCCTTGGTAGGTTGGGTAGTCAAGCTTGCTCAGGATACTTAGAAGAATGCAAAACGATACTTGCCTTGGACAACGGCCTGACTGCATGCCCGTGCAGATGGCCACTTGTGGTTGCACTTTTCACCTGAATAGAAACAACAGCTAAAGTCTTAGTCTGGACTTTGGCAAACCACTGCAAATTAAAATGCAAATGAAATTTGCAAACATGGTCAAAATGAGGAAAAGAGAAATTAAGTTCCTAGAATAAAAATCTAGAATTTTTTGTGCCAGCCCTGGGAGGCCAGCTTAATCAAATTTTCAGCTAATGCAGTTGATCATGAGTCCAGTGGCCAGTTTCTTTATAGAGCTTCACTCTGGCAAAAGCAGACAGAGAAGGGGGAGGTGATGAAACTACGGTGGGAATTAACTTTCCACACGTTTGTGCCAGGGAAGTGTCATTTTTTTAATGTGAGCAAAGCCTTTTCTGAGCTTAATTTCACTTGCTGACGTTGTCATAGCACTGAAGGCAGAGGTGGAGTCTCCTTGCAGCCATCATTACCTGACGGCGCGGGATTTTAACTCTATACAGACCGCACTCACAGCCTGGGAGGACCACTAGGCCTTGAGTGTGCTATTCCGTGCATTTCAATGAGTTCTCAAGAGTTAACATTTTCAACTCTGGAAGACCATGTTCTTGGAGGCAAAAACTACAGTCTTTAATTTTTCAGACCACCAAAAGAATCCAAAAATAGGTAAAACACCACCAAATTGTCTTATCATTCGCGGTACCGTGCAGGAAGAAAAAACGAAAGTGGGCCCTTCTCATTTCAAAGTGGCCCTGAACTCATTATGCTTTCTATCTTGAAGCCCTTGAGGGCTTTTAGAATCAACTGATGAGAACAATAAATGTTGATGAGAGAGATTATGCAGACTGAAGTGTTGTGTTCCATCCTATTTAATTTCAGGAATGTTGATTAAACAGGACTCTGGCCAGAAGGCCGTGTTCAGGCATGCACTGTGCCACTGGGCACTGTGCTGCCCTGCTCTGAGCCTCAGTTTCTCCATATGTTAAGTGGGGACAGTAAGTCCTGTCTGAATGGATGGTTGAGCACTTTGTACATCTGTAGCAATAGGGATGATATGGTCCAGTTACTATCCTCTTCAGAAATGATAGTATTATTATTACTAATTATTAAATTGCTACAAAGCACCATGTGAGGTCCTTTGAAGAGTGAGATAAATGAGCCCAGCCCTTCAAGAAAGTTCTATATTTGATATAAGCTTGATAAATACCAACGAAGATCTCTGAGGGGTTTTCTTAATTGATTTTGTTGTAGTATCCTGGCCTTGAAAGGAAACAAAATGTGTTTTCACAAGCAAAGATTAAGGGACTCTGTTCCACTCAGTCATTATTCTGTCACTCAAGACATACCCCAGAATGATTATTTGTACTTAAAATGCTCTTCAGCTTGCGAGCCAGCATGGAGTTACCTGTCGAAGTTAATCATATGGAGTGGTTCATATATCAGGCGGTATGAGCCTATCGGTCCCACGGCAGCCTTGCTGAGTGACTGATAGCCCTCCCTGTCAATTTCACCAAGCTGAAAGACTATCACTGACCCATCAAAAGACCAAAGTGACCCATCTTGGAAACAGAGCTTGTCGTACCTAGAGAAAAGGTTTCCTGACTTCACTGGCAAACTAGATGTCATTTTTTTCCAACTTTGATGGTTTATGGAAACAAAAAATGTAACCACAAAAAGGAGGAGAAAGCAAAGCCAATTAAAATAAAACAAAAAGATGGGCAGGGACTAACAATGCTACGTCATATATGCATAGCCTTTGTAGAGGAAGGCTTTTATTTATAGGATTCCAGGCCATCTTCATGGTATCCCCTGGAGAAAAGCATGCTCCCATCTTCTACAAGGGGAAACCAATGATCACATAGGACAGGACTTATCCAGGATCCCAGAAGGCCATGAGGCGATAAAGCTTATGCTACCTCAAATATTGAGCAGAAACTTGGTGCAGTTTTCCTTATTCTTGGCCAGAGAAAAGCAACAGCATGCTCAAGGTCATAACTAATACTTGGACCAACACTTACAGGAAGAGGGGTTGCTGATTCATATCGTGTTCTTCAAAGGGTTTGAGTCAGCTCAGCAAGAACAGGCTGTGGACAAATTTCCTCAATCCTCTTAGTGCAAGCTGGGGTCCTTGGAGGTTAACTCTGAAAGAAGGCAGAGATATAATGGCATTCAAAACTAATCTTAAACTTGAAAAGAAAAAAAATGAGAATATTCATGTGGATCATAAAGAGAAATAATGATTACCTTTGATTCCTAGAGAAAGTTAATTTAAAATGCATCCAAGTTCCATTGTACAGCCAAAAACAACAAAAGAAAAAAAAACAACAACAAAAAACTCTGCGAAGCTGAGACATGTCTTTAGGAGGCAGAAATAAGAGTCAGCATCACTGTGTCCTGAGAGGATGTGCTTTCACGGTAATTGGGAAGAAGAAAGATTGTAGAGATTAACTGAGTTTGGTTTAGGATACATACTGTTTTCTTTTTAAATGCAAATGATACTTGGGGCCCAAAAGACAAAATCTGTTCCAAATGCCAGTTTCTTTAAAAAAAAAAAAGAAAAAAAGTACTTAATAATCAGAAAACTACCAAATTGATTATGTTTTTGTTTTTACCAAATTAGAAGCTCTAACCACTTAAATCAAGCCTGCACAGGATCCATTTCTAGTGGTAATTCTGAAGTTTCACATACCTTTCGAAAGACAAATAGAATAAATACCCATAGCCCATAAAAGGAAAGAAATCGGCTTGAAACTCAGTTGATTTTATACACAGGGTTAGCGCATCAAAAGAGACCCTGGTTAATTACCTATGTGCAGATGTAGCATTGACCGTCAATTTTAAGAGTTTTATGTAAGAGCCACAACCTAGATTTGAAACTTGTGACATCACGGTCAAAAAATTGCCTTTTCAAGGCAGTCCGCAATTTTTAGAGGTTTTATCTGGAAGACTACAACTCCACTTGCGCAGTCTGTAGATGCAGTATTTTCTTCTTATTAATAAATACTTAATATTTAATGTGTATATACCGTGTTCTAGGTAAGGTTAGGAGGCCTTGGTATGTGAGGTATTATATATACTCCAATCATCTCATGCACATTTTCTGAGAACCTGGTATTTGCCATACCCTGTGTGAAAGGCACAAAGATAAGGTGACTTGGTCCTTCTACACACAGGCCACTTTCCTGCATGTCATCCCCTACAATTATGTGCATCAAAACACAATACTTGAGCCTCACAGAACTGCTTTCTAATCCCAGCATACACCATATCCTTTTGTGCTTCTGGCTCTTTGTGCATACTTGTTTTCTGCCTTGAGTGTCTTTCCTTTATGCTTGCCTGGAGCCCTGCATCTTTTAAGACCAGCTCAAACAAAACCTGCTGGGTAATGCTGTCCACCTGCTGCTTGCTAGCTCCTGGTACAGACCTCGTCTAAGACCTACTCCTGTCACTTTGAACTCTAATTCCTTTCCTTTGAGTCTTCCATAAGATCTGGGCTCCCTGTGGGTATTTTCACTTCTGTCCCCATTCCTAGTCAGTTCAGGGCTGGCCTAAAGGAGTGGTGCTTGACAAACATGTCTTTGATGGACCCAACTTAAGTTCAGAAAGAGTTCATAAAGCCTGCTCGCATGGCGTAGTGCTGGGATAAAATGTAAAACGTAATTGTCATGGCTTTGGGGTACAATGCATATGTTTCTTTAATGCTAAGAAAATTCCAGCCATGTAAATGTTCATCCTGTTCTTTAAGTGGAACTGAAGTTGTAGAACCGAGGTGGCAAATACTGTGTTTTTTTTGAGGATGCTGAGATATCAAACCCCGATGGGAGAAATAATGGTGTTTCACGGAGCTCTTATGTAGAAAGAAATAGGCCAACAAGATTTATAGCTGCATTTATTTCTAAGGTGATTCTATGTCAAAGGTCAGGTAACATATATTCTGTGCTATGCTATACTTACAGAGTGTTTCAAGATGGATTTTAAATTGACGGAGTTTCCGGTTAGCACAGAAATATCACACTGAATGTTAAGGACTAGGGGGAGTCTCAGTATGATACAAAAACGTGGCTTACCCAGTTCTGCAAAGCTTTAAAATGTAAGATAACCCCATTATAGTAATTATAAGAGATGAGATTATTGATTTTTTTACCGTTTAATAAATTAGTGAAATGTCAATAATATTATAACCAATGTGCTTGCTAGGAAGACTGTTCCTTATAAAAACAAGACTCAGGGCTATTACTTGTGAGGCTGAATTAAACTGTTCAAGTTTTAAAATGAGAAGATTGTCCTGTAGCGTGAAAATTTACCTCCTAACAAAGCAACCTGTTTGCTGACCTGGCAATGACTCTAGACTGATTGTGTTTTTGTTGCTTAATTGCATTTTAAAACAAATGTCATTAGATTGATAACCCTCTGCAGAGTTTTAAAATCTACAAACATTCAGACAAGAGACGGCAGGCAGTGCTGATTCAGTGATGTCTGGCCTGTGGTGTCTGTGAGACAGAGCTGTTCAACGGAGGCAGGAGGTGGAGTGCATTTTCAAACCAGGTTAGGTCTGTTCTGCCTGAATTTGAACTTGCTTCCTTCAACCCATACAAGCAGGTGCTTGGTCTGCTTTGTAGATTCCACCTTTGTTGGGGCGTGGTGGCTGAGACTGAATTTCTTGCTAGCTCAGGAGTACAGAAGTTGACTTGAATCTACAAATTGCCCATTACTGTTTTGTCTGCCTACACACGACATAGAAATGGATTTGAATGCACAACTTTACGCGCCTTCCTTCCTTGTTCGAGAGTTGTCCTGTCTTACTGTCACCCGAACACGGTAAATCACTCCCCTCTCTGAGTAAATGTAACTTGGACTAATTTCCCAATTATTTTTTAAGTAGCAGTGTAAGATCATTGTCATTAACTTGGAAAGCCACCTTCCCATTGGCAGAAGAGGAGAGCACCCAGTCAAAATCTTTGAAACAAAAAAAATCCTAGCCAAAAGTTATTTGGAAACAGCACATCCTACAAGTATTTTTTAACTGAAAAATTGACTTAGAACATTTTCACCTTGCATCCTTTAACCCAAAAGGCATCAACTTAGAATGGAGCTAAAGAGAATTTTTAATGGATTGAGATTAAATCTTCCAGGGAAAATTCCCTCTCTTTTATTCTCAGAGAGTCTCATGTAAAAGGATGATTCAAGTGATGAGCTGCAGTGTTTTGACAAGCCCTTGGAGTACAAAACCTTGAAATCTCAATGGAATACCGTTATATATTCGCTGGGAGAAAAGAATGCCCTATTTAAAAACTAGGACAGATCATGTTGATATAGAAAAAGGACATAAGTGTGTGAACAGTATATCCCAAATGAAAGACTGAGTTGCAGGCACCTACCTAAAAATCAACAGGAAATATAATATAAGTGGATTAAAAAACACACACACAGCAATTGTTCTGATAAAAGTTCCATGCTAACAACATAGAAAAGAGGAATACTAGCCCAGGTTAGGAAGCAGTATTTCCCCCTCCCATGGCAGGACCTCTCCACTCTCTCTTGGAATCTTTCTGCAGGTAGGTTTTTCTACTTTCTAAGCACAATAGCAGATTTAAGGGGAATCAAAAGGCAACCTTTTATTCACAACCACCACACAATTTTAATAACTCTATGCCATGTTTTCCACTATTTTCCCACAGTTGGGAATACTTTGACATTCAGCTGGATAGGGATGCTTGTCAATACAAGGGTTCTTTTCCACAGTTTTATACTATTGTATAGGCTAAAGGAGGAAGGTAGTAATAATAAGAATGAGTAACAATAATAATAATAAATTCATACACAGCATATACCTTTTAGTGAGAGCCCCAAATAATAAACATCAGTGAAGAATCAACGATTATTCTTATGTCTGCTCATTCCCATGCCCAGTTCACACATCACACCATTCACCATTTCTCCTTAGTTATTTGTTTTAATGCCTTTGGTATTTATTGGTAATTCCTGGGTTTGACTAATGTTAAACTCATTATAGATTCTTGACACCCTTCATTGAAAATTTCCTTGCTCAGTGACATGACTGAAGTTGGTTCTGTTTCTCTAAGACAGAGCTCCGAGCCACAGTTCATCTTCAACACACTTCAAGCCCATCTAGCACGGCCTTTTCTATTTCTTTACTGTGAAGAAGGGACCGAGACTTTTTTGGGTTTGATATAGTAAGGCCATTCATTGTTTTTTGAACGAATACATTACTGGGAATATACTTACTAGAAATAAAGCTGAACAGATATTTTTGCTAGGTAAACCTCCCCCCTTTGTTCCCTTTAAGTTTCCACATTGCCTTCTAAAACCAGAACAAGACAACATACATTTAAAAATAATCTCTCGCCATCGGTCATTTTAAAGTAGCCCAAATACCAGAGTGACCCACACCAACTTCACCACTGTTGGCTACCTGATTAGAAAAGACAAATGTACACACACCCACATGCATGTTCTCCAGAAAAGAAACCAAGCATGTGACCCATAGCAGCTGTCTGCACTATGCTTAGCAAACAGATCATCTTTGAAAACACGTTTCATCATATAAATAGATTTACAGGTAATCATGCACAGTTTTCACAGAAACACTTCTTTTCTCAGTAGAGACAAGAACATACAAATAAATAAAAATGAGATTGTTTCTTACCTTTTAGAAAGCAGGCAAAAGCTATACTGTTGGTGGGATAGTGTACCAAGTAACAGACTTTTGTACACTCTTTCTTACTGGTGGTATATAGTCTACAGGAAAAGTAAATATATAGGTATGTATAAAATAAATGTATACACAATATTCCTTTATTTTATTTTTTTCCTTTTGGAGAAGAGGCTGCGATAGAGACCATAGACATTATGCTCACTCTTTCAGTACATTCAATAGCCTTTGGTAGACCAGTTCACCACAATTCAGGTACCTCTGAACATGGGAGTGCTGGTGCCTCTTGATTTAAGGCAATTGGGTTTTAGTTGCTAGAGCTGTAGCAGTTGAGGGAACCAGGTCCCAAATAAGTTATCTATCTGGTCAGAACTTTCCTTTCTTCCTTTTGCTATCCCCCCCCTCCTTTTTTCCCCTCCTTAGCCTAGTCCAGCCATGCTGACCAGCCTGCATGGTTAGTCCGGCAGGATGAAACAAATAGCATAATGTTGAGAATGTTAGAGATCCAAATAAATGAAGAAGCAAAACAAAACAAAAACCATAACAAATTAACACAGCACAGGAGCATGTTCCAGAGTTTTCTAGGCATCATTACTTATGTAGGTTTGGTAACTACATCCATTTTCCAGCTATATATATATATATATATATATATATATATATATATATATATATAATCAAATGTCTTCTTATATTAACAGTTCAACTATTTTATCTAGTAATTACCATCTTTGAGAACAGCACAAGTTTTCATGTATGTTTTCCTTATAGTAGGTGCAAAATGGTAGTAAAAAATGAAAAAAAAAAAACACCCAGCATCAGAATACAAACTTATATTTAAAATATATTATTTTAGATACAAATTATTCTTCTAAACTATGCTTCATCATAAAGTGTACTCACAGGTCTAGGGTAGGTCTAGCCTCTATGTCAGTCAGTTAATCATACATTCCCACATCCTAGAAAGAGGGACCCAAGCTGTCCACCTGCCTGACATCTCTAGCTGCTACTGACCTTTCAGAGTCTAAGCTATCTGCAACCCATGCAGGTATTTGAGGACTTTGTCTGCATTACCTGGGGACATTGGCTTAGAAAATGGATGGTAGTTTAGGACAAAAGTAGCTTAGGGCTACTCATCGCTATGCACTGCAATTCTTTATAAGGAGAGCATCTGGCCTGAAGATAATTCAAAGAATATCTTCTGTTTCTAGCCAGTCAAGCTGAGGAGGGCAGCAGTTTTTATCCACCCATCCCAATAAAGACATACTGCCTCAGTTAATACCATTCATCCAATTGGAAAAGGGTCCTAGTGGCCATCGATAAGCATGTCCCAAGCAGAACAGGTCCTCTTATTTATTTGTCATCTACACGTTTGCCATGAACAGACATCCACCAAGTCAGCAATAGAAAGTGTGGGGAAATGTGCTGAATTCAGGATGCAGATGCGAGAACCAGAGCTCGAGGTGCCCTTCTTCTTAGAAAGGAATGTTGAGAAGGCATCATGATGGCCATATCTAAAGCTGTCTGAAGTAGGTCAGGCTCTTCGGAGCCTCTAGCAACAGAAGTCTTGTCTGTATACATAATAGTTCAACAAGTAGCTGAGCTAAGCCCTTAGACGTCCTACTGTTTTTCAATCCCAATACAGCGGCCAACTAGCACTTGCCCAATGCTGAGTATCTAATGCCTGTAGGGTACAGATACATTAAAATTTTAAGATTTACTTTTTGTGCATTCCACATGGAAGTTTTTCTTTTAAGCAATGACATTTTGACAGAAGAAGCAACCTAAGAGAAAAACTGAGCTTCCTGGGGGAAAACTCAGGCAGTGCTGGGAGAGTTGTATTTTCTGCCCATAGTAAGCCAACAAGCAAATTCGTTGTTATGTGGACATGTGGTTGCAGTAGATGAGTAGAAGCGTGCATGCACCAGATGGCAAGCTGCAATGATGGAGCAGAGATGTTAAAAACGAGAACACTCAAGATTGAAATACATTGAGACTAAGTGTTTAGAGCAACAATGAATAAGGGGACACTGGTATTTCATTATTTACTTCAAGCTCATCCTATAAACCCAACTTCCTCTCAGATATCCTTCCTCAGAGAATAGTGTACAGAATTTTCCCTTTGGAAAGGCACATTGCTTTTTTGAATACATAGTGTGTGCTTTTGTTTCTTTTTTCACCAGACAGCTTAATTTCAGCAAATAATTCCTATGTCTCTGCTACCGAAGTTCAGGAATTTGAGAATACTTGAGCTATATTTGGTATCAATAGACTATAGTAATATTCCCTCCAGCAGGTGGTCTTACTATTTATTTTCATGAATTGAATTTTTCATTACTGCTCTTTGCCTACATACATACATTTTTCTGTTACTCAGGACTGATTTTCTGAATAAAATGACTATCTAGGATACCACTATTTCTGGATTAGATGCCCTTCTGGATCATTTGAAATAACTAATTGTATTTTTGTCTGATCTCAAATGTTTCATCCCTTTAAGCTGACTTTATCCCCGGTCACCATCACTGCTAAAACTTTGGGAGACATTTCCAATATGTGTCCTAGATAAAATCCTTGCCTCTTAAGACATATTAATTTCTAGAGATGAGCTTTCTCATAGAGTAGCCACAAACAGAGATGGCTATTTTGAGTGAAATTATTTAAAATAAACAACATTTTTTCCTCAATTAAGTGACCATATTTCAAGTGCTCACTGGCCACATGTGACTAGAACATTTCTACCACTACAGAAGGTTCTTTTGGGCGGATTTTGTTTGGATCAACTCTTTTGATTTTTGAGGGGGACCTTTGGAAGCTGGGTCAACAGAGACGCCAATGTTTGGAGGTACATGAATCTCCTCCTATGGTTAGGCAATTATCTATTCAAATTACTTATGGTATTTTAGGGAGTGTCTACACAAAACCAAACGAACTAAGACAATTTTTAAATTGTTTTGGACTGCTTATAAGACAAAGACTCTATTTGATTTCATTTTTCCCCTGAAATGTTTATTTTTGCTCTGTGTAGACACGAAAATATCATTGACAAAACTCAACAAAACTTTTTCATGGGAAGGTACCAAATGAATTCCAAATGGAATAGTTGTCATGACTGGCATAAATGATAAGTTATATAAAGTTTTGAGTAAGTAAGATGAGGCCTCTACCTGGGCAGCCTTCTTTGAGCTCAAGTTACAGCTATCTTTATGACAACACAGCAATAATAATACATTTCCCAGCACATTTAACTCAAGAGTCTGAAACACACATCATTATATGCCTTATATGCAACCTAAATTATCGGTTGAGGAAGCCAAAAGAGTAATTTCTGTTTTGGAAGTATGATATGACACTTACATTCTAAGGAACAGATCAGCAGAGAGAAGTAGGCGTGGATTTGGGAGTCAGACCTGGGTTTCAGTCCAACCTCTACTGCTAACTAGATGTGTGATTTTGGTAATGGCACTTAATCTCACTACGCCTGGGGTTTCTTCAGTAAAAAGAACAATTCTCTTACAGAGGTACTGTGAGGGTAAGAGATCCTGCACACGAAGCACTTTGGATAATGCCTATTTCAAAGGTTAGCTGATGCAATATTATTAGTAGTATTAGTGTTACTACTAGTACTAGTGTCAGTATTAGTGTTAGTATTAGCATTTTACAACCATTACTGTATCCAAAATAGCTGCTGCAAGGATAGAAACTAATCATTAAAATTAATAATAGTAGAAATGTTGCTTGAAAGCTATTTTTAAGAAGCAAAGTACTGAATTGTCCAAATTCAAAACTTCTAACGTGGTCATTTTTTTTTCAATATGTACAGATTTTTGACCATATGTTCTGCTTATTAATTTTGGGGCATATCTAGTTAAATTCTGTGCACGTGTATGTGCACACATGCTCAGATATAAATGTAAAATAATGGAATGTCTTTAGGATAAAGATTTAATAAAAATGCAAGTCTAGCAAGGGGTCCTAGAATAAAACACTACAGAAGTATAAATGTGCAGGTATATTTATCAACACAAGTATGCATAAAAATAGATGCTTATGCATATATTTTCATGGAAATATTTCTTTTTGGGCATCAGTTGCATCTACCTCCATACAGACCTGAACTCTACCATCACATCCACATAACCAATCACATTCAAATGTACTTTTCTGCCTTTTAAGGGATAAAAAAGCACAGTCACAACTGATATATTATTTTCTAGATGCATAACGGTATGACACACTTATGACATAAATATTTTAAACACGAAGGTGCTGAGCTTTAGGATAGCTCAGTGATTCTAAAAGCCACACAGCTGGGAAGTGGAGTGGTTGGGATTTGAACCCAGGTCTGTCTCAACCCAGAGCCTCTTCCAACATCACGTCAAATACCACAGGATTCACTCTCCACTTTCCCTCCTCTCAATTCACCATTTGCTCTGAAGACACAAGAGCAGAGGCTATACATTCATTCTGTTTCTCCTTTCTTTCGGTGTGGTCTTTGCCCTTCCTCTTGTCTTGTCCCAGAATCCTTTCTATTAAAAGGTCCAAGTGAAGCCCACAATATTATTAACAAGCCTTTGTAACCCTGTCTACGTATTCTCAATGAGTTTCACAATATTCACGCAGCCAACTGCTTAGAAATGGAGAGGAGCCAAGACCATGGATCTTAGCACAGTATTTGTCAGGAACAAACTCTGTTGCCTCCTGCTCTTCAAAGATCTCTTTCTTACTTGCTGAGTATAAAGGATTACCTCAGAGTCTTTAGAGATTCCTTTCTGCTTGGTGAGAAGTCTTTGTCTATGACAAAATGAGTTCATAACTGAAAAATGTCTTGAAGGATTTAATGGATGACCTGAATCCCCCTCTACTTTTTAAAACAAAGTATTATGAACACTCGGATCTGCCACAATGGATTTGGAACTGGTCAACTTGTTCCTAGAAAACAAATCCTGGAAGTAGTGTTTTTAATTTAAAATGCACTCTTATCACCATATTATTAGTAAAATTGACAAGTGGGAATTCTATGTGTTTAACCTCTGGTTAAAGCGGTCTTGTTTCCTTACAAAGTGGGATGTGTATGTCCATCTTTTTGGAGTCATTGGCAGGGGTGACTAGAGGCTACCCAGGAGTTGCAGATATGCAATGTAACATATCAGATATGACATTTCACCTTTAATCTCCTCCCTAATATTCTGTCTTTCGTGGAACAAAACTCTGCTGCGGTGCCACAGTAAATGTTTTTCCATGTGGAGATGTCACGACCATGGTGGTCTTCAGCCTGTATACTTGGGTGTTTTCTTGTTTCTAGAAAGCTTGCTTAGTAAAGAATTATAACTTTCTCTACATTCATGTTCCAGTGTAAAGAAGTTTTGCTTCCTAAGTTATTAAATATTCCAGTTTTATTCACTTTGCTACTTCAATCAGGTGTTAAAGCTTCCCTACTGGGAAGTTGTTCCCCTAACATGAGGAGACCTAGAAAGGTGGGTCACAACCCAACGGGTATGTTTCTGTCAATTGGAGGGTTTGGTACCAATGAGGATGAAGGATGAGATTTCACACTTCAGAAGCAGAGCTTCTAAAAGCTTTTTTCCCACAGGGAGTAAAGTGAAATCAGGCAAGAGTAAGACAAACTCTTAAGAGCAAAGGTTAGCATTCACCCAGGAAACCACTCCATTAAGACAAGAATGGACACCATATCTCTCCAAAGAAAGGCAAACTCATACCACAGTTCCTAGAGCTTCCTGATGTAGGAGGGGAAGTCAAAAAGGAAAGGAAAGTTACTTACTGTTTGGGTCTATGTTTTCACAGAGTTCTGTCTTTGCCTCACCGTTGGGTCTGTCACTGGGTTTGTGTGACAGCCGCGATGACATGGTGGCTGCCGTGACTACCGCCTTGAAGCTTCGCTTCCGCTTCTGGACATTGAGTTCAGGGTGGAAAATGATGATGTACACTTTCGGCATGTATAGCATCCCCAGAGCCACTGACGCACTTAGGTTCATGGAGATTGTAAGTGTGGTAGTTTGTATGTAGAGCTAGGAGACACAACACACAAGACACTATTACAAATAAAATGACTGCAAAGGAAGTCTGAATACTTAACACATGACATCAAGAATGACTTTGGCTAGGAGAGAAAGCATAGCCATCTCTAGGACCTTTTCATTAAGAAAAATAAAAAGGAAGTTGGTGTAATAACTTGGCACATTTATTGGAGATTTTTTGCATATATTAATTGACTGAATGCCTCTGGGTGAATCCGTGTGCATGCCTGCCCTGGAGAAGTCTCCTACATAGGAGTTCATACTGGTAATCAGAGTTGAAGTACTTTTGATCAGAACAAAGATGTGAAAATCACAGAAATCTGTAATCGTGAGTAAGGGTGGTTATTTTTTATTTTCCATATATGCACAGAAGGATTAATACTACATGATTTCTTGCTACGCAAAGACTCTGGGACCTTTGAAAGTTAGGTTAATATATGCCCCTTTTGTTGTATTATTATTATTATTATTATTATTATTACCGTTCACCTTCACCATACCTACAAAGTAGTGAGTAAAGTTGCCCTGAAAAGTAAGCTTTTCTTGCTTAGTTCTGATTTACAAAACACTGATGGCAAGGACCCAAGATCTTGTGATGCTAAGACTCTTTTATGTTGACAAATTGCTAATAGGTCAAAAACATCCTGACATTTGTGTTATTTGTGGTGTGGATGGTGTCTCTATAACTGTCCTTGTCTCCTTTGGCTCCCTTGAAAAATCAGTAAACAACTATTCATTTACTATGCAGTGTGTTAAATCACTGCCTTGGTTATAAACTTGAAAAGATGTTGGTGGAAGGGTGTGGGGAGTTGTAAGATAGTAAGGAGAGAACTACAGACATCTTGCCTTGGTCCAGTTGTGTTTATGAAGTGCCCTCTTTTCTGATCTGGAGTCCCACCCCTATATATTTAGATATGTTTGCCTTTTGCATGACTTCTAAAGGTTGTATTAAATGTGAGGTGATGGATGCGTTAATTAACTTGATGTGGTAATCATTTCTCAACTATACATATATTAAATCATCACATTGTGTGCCTCAAAAAGGATCATGTTGTATGAACCCGAATTATACAGCTTTTGTTAGTCATACCCTGGTAAAGCAATAAATAAATGAATGCATTTGTTCATTCATAAAATTTCAATTACATTAAAAAAATGAATAGATGCCATGGCCTTTTGTGTTAGTGGAAATCCAATGATATATTTATTCAATCATTGTGTTCTATAACTAGGTCATCCCATTGATCAGAGGATGAAATCCCCATCCTTAATGGAGTCTACAAGGTCCCATGTGGTCTACCCACTACCAACTTTTTCAGGCTAATTTGCCACCACTTTTCCCCCACCCTTCTCCCCAGGCCACCATCCATATGGACAGTCCTTTAGGTCTTGAAGATGTTGTGTTCATTCAGCCACAGAACCTTTAATACATGTAATATTACTTTACTTTCATTTACTTCTGTATGGAATGATTTTCCTCTGCTTCTTAGAACATCCATCCTAGGCTGCCCTCACCTACAGCCTCAAGTCTAGGACAGCTTCTTTACTTATACAGAGAACTGTTTTCTTTGTACCATTGGCCTCTGCTTGTAATTATATGCCCTTTTCCCCAATCATTTGGCTATCTCTCTCTGGTTAGGCCAGGAGTACCATGAAGGCAGGAACAAGTGTCTGTGGTATATTGTTGTGTCTGCAGTACTGACAAACAGGAAGCACTTAAATAAACATGATAGAGGAGCTCACTTGTTTGTATAATGGGTGTCGTTTACCTACCTGTGATTCAAACTGGTCTTTCTCTAAACATAGAAAAATCTCATCAGACCTATTGGCTGCCTGGAAATTTCTGTATTGTATTTCAAACTGAGGCTCTGGTGAAGAATTAAGAGAGACTTTGCCACCTCATGTGGAAGGAATGCAGTTTTACAACAAACATTAATTTGAATGTGCATGTCTTTGAATGGTTTTAAGGAGCTGCCAGCGACTAACTGTATATACATAATGAATGTAAAATAGAAAGACAAAACAATATTGAATTAATGATCCTTTTGGTTGTGAATCAGACTGTATTTTAAAAGCTTATCTTTTCCTACTGGAATACTTCTAGACTTTGAACTCCATTCCACCATGCTAACCTACACCATTTAAGCAAGGCTTACCATGTTCACAGGCTTTAAGGACCTAGGCAATGTTGCTTCCTTCCTTCATGATCCCTGCTGTCATCTTACTAATGAGGACTTTGCAAATCATGGTTTAGCAATCCAAAAAAGAAAATGATACAATTTAAATGATAAAATTTAACTTAGGGTTTTGTTCCTGTTTCTCTGTTCATGAGCAAAATTTTACAGTTAAAGAAATCATCCATAGTTTATTTAAACATAACTGTAAATTCTATACCTACATAAGCTTCTGTATGGGTATGTGTCTGTGTGTGTACACACTTTTTCTTAACAAAGACTACTTAGCAATTTAAGACCTCAAAATCTATGAAGTTTATTTTATGGAGTGTCTGATTTCATTATTCTCAAACTGGAGCCCATTGAGACTTGATATTTTGTGTTGAAAGTTTTGCAGTCTCTGGTGACACTTTAGGAGTATGTGAAAACCAACATGAATGCCACTGACCAGATTCCTGCTCCCACATTTCCTCCTTACATTGCATAATGTTTCAGAATGAATGAATGAAGCTAGCCTGAGTTCACTTCCCATTTCCTGTGACCTAGGGCAAAGAATTTAGCCTGTCTATGCCTTAGCTTTTACATCTGTAAATGGGGGTGATAATAACAGTACCTACCTCATAATATTGTGTTGACAAATTAGTTTTTGTAAAGTACTTAGGATCAGACCCAGCAATACTATAAAAGTATTTTTAGATAAGTATATACATCTAAAGATATGCAGGTTTTAGTCTACAGGAATCCCAGAGGTATTGGTTCACAAACATTCAACTCTACCAACCCCCAAAGAGAGGCCCCAAGTCACTGTCTCTTTGGCCTCTGGTGGGAGGCTCATCTTCTTACTGTGTTTATTCCACCATCAACTTTTAGTACATTCCTTTAATAAATTACAACCTATTTTAGTCTTGAGGCTATTCCTATTTTACCTGCTGCTTACTGTAAAATACATTATCCTGTTTATGTAACTTTGGGTATTTGACAATACGTTCTTCATAATTTCTTTAGCAAAGTCAAGGCATTGGTGATCACTGTTGGCCTTTCATCAAGGCATAGAGGCCCTTGACACATAGATCAAGACTCTCCCCAGGGCTGACATACAACTAAACCTCATCCCATTCTGGCTCTCTGAGGATCCTCCCCAGGGGAGCTAAGTCTCCCCACCTTGGCCAATCCTCAATGACTCAGGCCTGTGGGAAGGATGCAGATTGCCTTGGAAATTTCATGTGTTTTTATAATTAAGCCTTAATTTTATCATCACCCTAAATGAATTTCTAGAATCTAGTTTCTGCTCCTTGGTTAAATGTGGATTTTCTTACACCTATCATCTATAATTCAGCTTATATAACCAAACGCATTCAGGCAAAGAATTTACAGTCAAGCCAGGAAAAGTTTTTGCATATATTCTAGAGCAGTGGTTATTTTAAAGTCTAATCCCTGGAAGTTTGGACTATAACTCTTCTCTCTGTCCATCAGCTTCCTCATCTGTAGAATGAAGACAATAATTATTACTACCTCATATGGTGGTTTTGAAGATCTAATAAATATATGAAAAATGCTTAGCATAATGCCTAGGAAAGAAGTACCCATGAAACATTAACCACTTACTATTATAACTACTTTTTATTATAACCACTATTTATATTCTGCTTAATATTTATTTAGATTATGTTGTTGAGGTCTAGATCTCAAGATGAAGGCTCATAACCATTTTCATTTATTTTGAAATTTTTACATATGTCTTATTAATTAACTAGGTTGTAGTGTCTAAAACACCAGACCTAGTCATGTCTGGTCTGGCTGAAATGTACCAGCAGGTATATCGTTAGAGTGTATAGGTATATGCTTAATCTAATGCCAGGCAAAGCCCACCTGAATCTTTTTCATCTTGGTCTAAATTCATTATCAGATAAAATGCTAATCCATATTATGAGATGCCATTATTGTTTCAGAAGATAGTGTAGCACTATGATTACTTGAGTTCTCCTTGTCTAACTTTTTATTGCTAAGATATTAAGAAATTTGAAAAGTGGTCAGATAGTGCTCATGAGCAACTTTGAAATTTGCTAACTCTTCTGTGTAAATTTATTTTGAGAGATTTCAAGGCAAGCTATTAAAATTTGTAATAGTGATAGGCTTCAAACTTTTAACATCACAGCATTTGAGATACTGTCCAAAGAATAATGAGAAAAAGAAAGTAAAAAATTATAGGGCACAAAAGTTGACTAGGAAAAACTCACTTTCAGGTTTTTGAGTTCATTGAAATACTCTCATCATTACTACTGATGTCCTTAGAAGTATATACTACACAAAGGAACTAATACTATATTTATACTAATGAATTACCAGCTTTATCAGTAAAAATACTGTATTAGAAGAAGAGTCCTAGAACTGATGGTGTTAAACTGTAGATATAAGATGAACTTACATTTGAGAATGTAATTTCTTCAAATAAGAACTATTTAAAAAGGTGCCAAACCCATGCTGTAAATTCACGTTTAGTTCTATTTTCTAGACAGACTATGTGAAAGACTTAATTCTCTACTCTTGGTGCTTTCATCCATGTGCTGGTTCTCATTTTTACTGAGATACTACCAAATGCCTGCACCAGCCCAAACACTAAGTACACCATTGTGAAGACAACAGACATTCTCCCTCCATCAGGGAGCCATAGTCTAATGGCATTAGAAAGCCAATCAAGAATGAACTAATGCGGGGTGTCTGGGTGGCTCAGTGGGTTAAAGCCTCTGCCTTCAGCTCAGGTCATGATCCCAGAGTCCTGGGATCGAGCCCCACATCGGGCTCTCTGCTCAGCAGGGAGCCGTTTCCCCCTCTCTCTCTGCCTGCCTCTCTTCCTACTTGTGATCTCTGCCTGTCAAATAAATAAATAAAATCTTTAAAAAAAAAAAAGAATGAACTAATGCAACAACTGTTCACTAAGTCCTTTCCCCACAATGTATATCGTCCCCCATTTTCCCCTCCTCTTGTCCTTTCCTTTGCTGACCTGTTGTGCTTCTGACACCTTGTTTATATTTGATGCGTCATCCAGTGGCCCCTTCTACATAAAGCCTTCCCTATGTCTCCAGTCAGGGCAGTTCCCCTGTTGGCCTTGTCATAGGTACAGCTCCAAAGAGCACTTACCCTGGTCTGCTCAGAAAAGTATAGCCAGTTAGTTGTGCTTTAAGCCTTGTTTTGAAAATGCAAATGCATCCCAAACAGATGGCTAGGTTAGGAAACAATTTAAGTACAATACAAAGCTTGTGCATCTATAAATTTTTTCCCCAAGAAACACTAGATGAACACAATAAACTATATCCAGCTGTACCAAGCTGTGCAGGAACATACAAAAATGCACGCGCGTGCGCACACACACACACACACACCCCTCAAACATCCTTCTTTGTTCCCTTGCACAATTTTACAATAAATCACAAGCAGCAACGCTTCTGGCACTTCCTTCCACGAGCAAAGTTTACCTCCTTTTTCTTAAGGTAAAATGCCATATTCTTTGTAACATTTATGCACTGCTTAGCCATTTAAATTGTATAAAACCATGTCACCATTTTATTAGATTTTTTTAATGTCACTGGTGATGTTTTTGAGTGTTAGGTCCCTAAACCAATTTTTTCCCCATAAATCTTGTATTTTTATTGCACAATTTTCATAACATGGTGATTTTTAGAAGAGAACCGACTGGATAATAAACACAATGTCTGCTAAAAAGTGTATGCTTATTACATTCTGGTTGAAGAAAAAGTTCTATACTTGAAGCAGGCATTAGGTACCATAAATTCTTGGCGTTATGTTGTGTTTTGAGGAAAGCTGTTACTTGTAGTCTGTTAGTTTTATCGCTTTTATTTTTGAAATTATTTCTGTGCTCTGTTTCCTTATTCCTAGAGGGAGATAATAATAGTACCTCTCTTAGCAGGTTGCTGGGACCAAATGGTTGCCATTGTGAAATACATACAAGGGTAATGCATGTAGCAACCACTCAATCAAGTGTATTAGTACCACTGATTTATTAATTGGCTATACCATAAAATAGTTTTCTATGTTGCGTTTCTTCATATTAGTACATTTTGTAACGACAATGTTTCTTATGAAATCTGAATCACAGCCTTTTCAAGGAACAAGCATTTCATTAAGTTTGCTTCTCTTTTGTTTGAAAGTATTCTCAAACTCCTATTTTACCTTTCATTGAATCTTTTATGAGAAATAGTAAATTCTGTGCATTCCCAAATGACAGGTGAAAATTGGGACAAGAAGGCCTTAATGGAGACTTCAAGTGGGAAGGGACAAGTTTTCATAATCCTCACAATATCCCCAACGTCTGTGTAATAAAAATGAAAAATGTGTCTGATGGAGTCCCAGAAAATAGGAAGGATACATTATTCCCTGACAGATGCTTGGAACATTCATATGACTGAATTAAATGAAAGTTCCTGGCAGTTATGACCAGTGTTTACCATCCCTACACCTGTACTCCTTGCTTCCTAATTAGAGGAACCATATCTTCAAGAAGAAAAAATAACATATATTTGAGGACAGGACAGGATGTTTGCAATTGGGACTTCCTCAGTCATCGGGAGGGTCAGTATATTCTTGACTTAGTTATCAAATATTGCATGATGATAAAAGGATTCAGTATAATTATGGGGGAAAACAATTGTTTTTTGGGGTAGAGAGAGTTGCGTCTTATAGAAGAATGATGTAATAGAAAGAGTATGATCTTCGTTATATTAGAACTGATTACAAACCTTGGTCTCAGATTGTTGGTTGGTGACAGTGGGCAAGCTCTTTCACCTCTGGCAAGTGACAGACTCAAAATTCAGACCCTAGCGATTTGTTACCAGAGTCTCTGATATACAACCCCATCAAACTCTACCATTGAGATGTTCTCACCATTTGGAGTTATGTGTGAAAAGTAGTGCACAGTACCTAGAATATGGTGGGTGCTCAGGAAATGCAAGTGTTATACATTACATTTGATGGCCCCATCATCTGTAGATCATTGTCATGCTATTCTCTTTACACTTCCTATCTTTGATGAGGTAATAAAGAGGGAGGGAGGGATGGAGAAAGGGAAATGGGATATACATAAAAAGATACACACACCAAATAGTATAGCCACACTTTGTGGATAGGTGTCTGGCATAGAATTATAAATAATGAAGGCAACCAGACGGCAATTGGACAAAACCTAGTTTTACTGTGTTTTCTTTTTGTCATTAGTATTTCTAGGCAGACATGATATTACATGTACACACAATTACATTCTTTATTTGGATGGACCGAAGACAAGCACTCCAGGTGAATGTAAATCTGTTTCTAAAGTATGAGAAAGTGATTGTGTCATGCTTGAAATAATCTACATCTCAGTTCTTTCCGCTCCTGCGCAGAAGCCTGGTGTTGTGTCTATTCCAGTGGGATGCTATTAGTACAACTGACCACATGCCTGGGAAATTCAGTGTTTGGCTTCCCATGACATCCTCAAGAGCTCCAGGTCACCTCAATCGCCAGTTCTTCCAGGCGGTCACTTCTGATTTTGTTGGGCGTAGGAATTTCTTTCCTCCACCAGTCGACTATCCGACTCCTAAATTTTGATTTCAAGATATTTTTCCTCCATACCTACAAGGCAGATTTGCTCTTTTATATATAGCCAGTGCTGGCACGGTTCACGCTGTTGTGTTATCTAGAAGGATATTTACCATTCCTGCTGGGTTGAGAGTCCCACAACTGTTAGGCCACTGCCTTGCTGTGATATAACATACAAAGGCAAAGTGTTTTCTCCACAGTCAGCCTGGAGAATCACACTTCTGCCAGATTCCATTGGTTCCCTTTGAGCCTTTGGCCACATTCATCAAGAGTAAACTGAAAAGACTTTTTGTAGGAAGCAACCTCAAGTTCTTCCTTATATTATGAAAATGTTGTTTGTACCTTGCTGGGGAATACATCAGGTAAAAGACGATGATATTCTGTATTACTTTGCAAATAAAGTGAATGGATTAACAACAACAGCAAAAATTAAGTCTGGACTTAATGTATTCTTTTTTGTTATTTTTAAAAAAGATTTATTCTATTTTGGTGGGGAGAGGAGTATAGGACAAGGGAGAGGAGACTCTCAAGTAGACTCCCTGCTGAGAGCAGAGCCCAGTGGGGGGGCTTGATCTCATGACCCTAAGATCACGACCTGAGCCAAAATCAAGAGTTGGATGCTCAAGTGACTGAGCCACCCATGTGTCTAAAGTGTCTGTTTCTAAAGTTGTCATTAGGGATACTCCACTTCTGTAAGTGCAAAGCTATCTAATCTTGTCAACTTTTAAAGTCAGCTTTATGGTTCTAAAGAACATCAAGAGATAGAAATCAAATGAAAAAATTGATGTCAAATTAATAGCTGAAAGAAAGAGACGATCTTTGCATTTCCTAGGCATAGTCAATGTGTTTTAAGTTGGAGTTGTAAAGTGTTCATTAAAACTGGACCCCAGAGTGTCATTGACAAGACAAAGTCAGGCTCTTACTAAAATAAAGTGCATTCTTATCTCAGTTGTCAAAGCCACTGACGATGGCTTTCTGTTGAACTTTGACAAGTTCTAATCATCATAATCATACAGTTTTTTCCTTTCTCTTTTTCATTCTGGCTATTATTTCAGTTGATCTTCCCCTGTTCCTTTTGGACCCTATCTTTCCCATCTTGCTGCTGAGTTGTGCTACCTTTCTTTCTGCCCTTGAAATTCATTCCCCCTTCCATTAGCTCATAGCTTTCCATGTATCATTTTTACTCCCCTACTTTTGCCCTGCCCCTAGTGTGGTGGTGTGCACGCGGGTGGATGCAGGCCCCCCGAACTGTTGCTATGCTGGGTAGTGCTCTGTGGCACTCATTAGTGATCATGCCAAGTGCTGTCCCTGGCTGATGGACAAAACACTCCAACAGCTAGAATCTAGTCCAGCGGAATTGCCTGTCCAGAGGTAACTTAGGCTCTGAACTTCTCATCAAGGTCCTCAGCTCTTTAAGCCCATGGTTTAAGCCCCAAAGGAGCAAATAATTGCAATGAAACTTCACTCAGAAAATTGTCAACAAGTATTTGCTCAGACTATGGCCCTAACTGGAACAGTGAGGGCTCTGAGGTTGGGCAGGAAAATAACACCTCTCCTGCCAAGAGAAATGTAATAGTGAAAGGGAGGGAGCCTGGCTGAGGAGTAGGGGCTGAGTGGTTCATGGTTTTAATTCTGACTTCACAGGATCCTTTTGGTTTTGCTTTTGTTTGCAAGGTCTTGTGTCAGGGATCTCAAAACTGCCATTTCCTACCCACTCACTCTCTGAGCCTGTCATCCGACCTCCATCATCCCCTAGTCTGAGTGTGTCCTCTAAACCTTCCCAGACTCTTTGTCAGAAGAGGTTTTTGTTTTGTTTTGTTTTATTCCCAGGTGTCATTTCTTTTTACAATTCAGTGCTAAGGATAGCGCTCTTGGGGGTTTCTGCTGTCCTGCTGCATTTGCTCGACTTTCCATCACATTTGAAGTGAAGATAAAATCCTCAACGTGGCCCAAGGAACTCTGTAGGTGTCCCTTCTGTCTTCCCTCACCTTTTCTAAGTCCTTCAAGTGGGCAATGCTCTGTTTATCCCCAAAGCTTTTGTACATGCTATTCTGTCTGCCTCAGATGCTATTTCCACTTATCTTTACCTAGCTACTTCCTACTTCCTACCTGCCTTTCCTGTCTCAGACTTACTTCTCTGATTCTCAGATGTAAATTTTGACCTCCTTCTCTTGCTGGCATAAAGAATGCATCATACCCCTTCATTACATTAATCATGATTTGTGATTATTCATTCAAGTATTTATTTCCTAAGTATCTTGTCAGTAGACTCCCCCCTGCACCCCCCCCCCCCCCACCACACAACAGTGTGGCCCATACCTTTCAGATTATTGTGTGTAGGTCCTGGAACATAGCACGTCCCTAATTCATAGCAGTTAAACAAAGCAATGAATGGTCCAGGAGATAGATACTGTACAGCCAAGAACAATAAAATGTATGAGCAGTGCACTGGAATCACAGTCAGGAATTTGGCATTTGGATGTAGGCTCTGCTGCTTATTAACAATGGTAGGGGCGGGGCATTTTGAGTACCTCGCTTAGCCTTTCTAAGCTTGAATATTGCTACTTATGATATGAGGTGAATAATGGCAACTACTCTCGCTGTGCCAAGGAAGAAAAGACTTGTAAGTGGTCAGACTTCTTCAACTCTAAAGCCCTGGTCAAAATGCTGTGCTGGTAAAATTTATGTCTGTGTAGCACAGGATAAATTAACCATGTCCAGAGGCTCTTTCTCTCTGAACACTCATAACTACTTCCCATTTTTTCAAGTACTTTTTCCTTTAGCAATTTCAGTGGCTTCACTTCTGGCTCTACTCCTGGACCTGGGGCATTCCTGTGGCCCAGGCATGGTATTCAGAGCTAATAAATAGAGGAGATAAAATATAGAGATAAATTGCCTCATATAATAGGGAGAGAACCAGAATATTTTGTGGAAGTCAGGGAGGAAGAGAACAGTTAGAAGTGAGCAAATCAAAGGCAGGGCCTTCATGCCTGGCATAAGGAACAAATTCAATACATGTTTGATAAATGATATGGTCTTCATTCATTTGACAAATCAAAGTCAAATTCAAAGGCATTTATTCATTTTTATTTTACAGCTCATCATGTCTCCCTGTCTCCTGGCCTCTTTCATATCCCTGAATATGGCATGCTCTAGTCTGCCACAGGGACTTTGCATATGCTTTCCCCTTTTCCTGGAATGTTTCCCCACCCTCACCTACCTTGTTTAATTTATTCTTTAAATCTCCATGCAAGCATCGCTTCTTCAGCTGAGACTTTTCTAACCAAAACTAGGTAATACCATCCTGGCATAAACTCTCAAAGTAATCATACGATTCATAACTTAAATATGTGCATGAGTGTGTGTGTGTGTGTGTGTGTGTGTGTGTGTGTATCTATGTATGATAAATATCTGTCTCCCCCACCAGGAAGCATGTCTGTTTATCTCATATTGTATCCCTGCATAGCACTGTGGTGTGGGGGGGGGCCCATACAAGTGACTTCATTGATACTCACACTGTTAGTGAAGTAAGTCTTAGTGATAAGGAACTAAACAGTGTATTTCCATACCTTCTTCCACAGAGCAGAGTCAAAAGTGATGTTCTCATGGACTTAGACTGCCTGTAAAAAGTACTCTCCTAACTGGCCCAGGGAGGATAGGACTAGATTGTCCTGGGGTTGCCACCATTTCTTAAACCCTCTTCCATGTGTTCACCAATAAATAAATAATTAAGTAGGTAAAGTAATTGCCAATAATGACTCCTTTGGAACCAGAAGTAACGATGAAAATCAACAACCCTGCCCCTTTTGGAAGAATGAGATTTTTTTCTTTCAAAAAGTTTGTACTAACACCCAGGTTAGTACCTAATTGTCTCTTTATAGTGAAAATGAAATGGTTGCTATGACAATGCAGTGAAGAATGCATTTTGTTTTGTTTTGATTGACAAAAAGCTGCTGATTTTGACTTAACTGAGGCCATATATATGCATTTTGGTTTTGCAATTCTGATCCTTCCTGGAAATTTTCAGAAGCAGCACTAAAGATAAGTTAATGAATCCACCTTCTTTAGACAGTGCAAAAGCAATGAAGAGGATAAAAAAGGACAGGTGAGAGATAATATTAGGAGGGAGAAAAGAAAGGACACGGATGGGTTGGGTGGGAGGAAGTGAGAGGAAGTTACAACAAAGGATCATTTTTTTTTGCATTCTACCTCATCTTATGCAAACCCCATCAGAGTACTATCCTAAATTGAATCAACCTTGCACAAACCCTAGATGGAGTCTGATCGCTCCTAAAAAAAAAAAAAAAAAAAAAAAAAAAAAAAATGTTGGCCTCCCTCCCTAAGTAAGAGCAGATTGGCTAAACATTTTTCCAAGAGATTTAAAAAAAAAAATTTAAGGATTTTATTTATTTCTTTAACAGAGAGAGGGAGAGAGATAGGGAGAATCAGGTCCCCCACTAGGCAGGGGGCTGGATGTGGGACTTGATCCCAGGATCATGACCTGAGCCGACCTGGGCCAAATGCAGATGTTCAACCAACTGAGCCACCCAGGTGTCCCTCCAAGAGATCTGAAGTGATATTAGCCCCTTTGGGAGTGCTGGGACCCAGGCATTTATACCAGCTTCATCTCTCCCAATACCAGTGGAGCTCTGATCCTAAGCTAGCTGACCATGCAAAGCCAATCCTTCACCCTGAATTATTTTTATGGTTAAGATTTTCTCTCCAAGCCTCTACCCTGCATTTATTCCTAGTTGGAACTCCTAAACCACCTGTGTAAAATATATATATATACTTGTTTAGAAGGTACAAAAGAGATCCATAAAATGGTTAAGCAACAAGCATGTGAGTAGATAGTTGTCTCTCCACACCCCAAAGTATTGAGATTCGTGTATAATAATTTAAGAAAAAAAATTCTTAACAGTCTTTGTCTCATCTGAGTCTTGAAACCATTCCACAGCTGGATTATAATTCTAAGAAAAATGGATGAAGGAGTCTTAAAACATAATTTTAAAGGCAAATTCTCTCTTCAGTCTTGGCTTATGGAATCACCATATGCTATTTATGGGAAGGAAGATAAGACATGAAAGGTCTTCTCTACAGTTTATTCAATATGCCTACAGAGATTTCAGGCCCACATGTCAGCAGAAGGTTCTGAGAAGGTTATTCTTATTTATATGCAACTAGATGCTTATTGTCTTTAGTGTAGGGATCATCGCCTTTGCGATCCTCTTAGGGCTGATGACACAATCAAGCAGACATCTCAAATAACATTGAAAATGGGGATTTCCCTGCATCTTGCCTTTGCACTAATTTTCCTCATCTCAAAAAGTGTTACCCTCATCGACCTGGTTGCACAAATTGGAACTTTAAAGGTTATTCTTGAATACTTGCATTTCCCTCACATTGTACCATTTATATTCAGGCCATTAGCCAGTTAGCTAATATTATCTGTAAGAGACTTCTTAAATCTTTTCCCTTCTCTTACTCCTGCACTCCCCCACCCCAACTTAAATATGTTTAACCAGTAAACACAACTAAGTACAGAGAAGAGTGGTTACCATTTCTCAGTTATCAAATTTAGCAACGACAACGATGATGGTAAATGAGGATATGATGACACACTTTCACATTGTTCCTGGGGTGCTAGAGTAGTATCCCAACTGGTTTTACTACACCCATTTTTTAAGCTCCCTTTATGCAACTCTGCACAGACTAACCAGAATTATCTTTGTAAGAACTGCAAATCAGCTCACATGGTCTCCTGTAAAACATCTTTCAAAAGACTTTTTCCATTGCCTTATAGTATGGTATCTGGCCTGGGTACATTTCCAATTTGTTAGCTAGTCTATCTTGAATATGATCAATCTACAATGGCATTTTCTTTTATTAACTTATAATGTATTACTCGCTTCAGGGGTATAGGTCTGTAAATCACCAGTCTTACATAATTCACCACACTCACCATAGCACATACCCTCCCCAATGTCCATCACCCAGCCACCCTATACCTCCTCAACCCCCCAGTAACCCTCACATTTTTTCCTGAGATTAAGAATCTCTTGTGGTTCATCTCTGTCCCCCGTCCCATCTTGTTTCATTTTTTCTCTCCCTACCCCTCAAAACCCCGCTACCATGCCTCTCAAATTCTTCATATCAGAGAGGTCATATGACATTTGTCTTTCTCTGATTGACTTATTTCATTGAGCATTATACCCTCTAGTTCTATCCATGTCATTGCAAATGGCAAGATTTGGGGGGTTAAGGATGGCTGCATAGTATTCCATCGTATATATACCATATCTTCTTTAGCTATTTGTCTGTTGATGGACATCTAAGTTCTTTCCATAGTTGGCTATTGTGGACATTGCTGCTATAAAAATTCGGGTGCACGTGCCCCTTCAGATCACTACATTTGTATCTTTAGGGTAAATACCCAGTAGTGTGATTGCTGGGTCATAGGGTAGCTCTATTTTCAACTTTTGGAGGCAACTTCATACTGATTTCCAGAGTGGTTGCACTAGCTTGCATTTCCACCAACAAGGTAGGAGGGTTCCCCTTTCTCCACATCCTTGCCAGCATCTGTCATTCCCTGACTTACTAATTTTAGTCATTCTGACTGGTATGAGGTGGTATCTCACTGCGATTTTGATTTGTATTTCTCTGATGCCGAGTGATGCTGAGCACTTTTTTAAGTGTCTGTTGGCCATTTGGATGTCCTCTTTGCAGAAATGTCTGTTCATGTCTTCTGCCCATTTCTTGATTGGATTATTTGTTCTTTGGGGATTAAGTTTGATAAGTTCTTTATAGATTTTGGATACTAGCCCTTTATCTGATATGTCATTTGCGAATATCTTCTCCCATTCCGTCAGCTGTCTTGTGGTTTTACTGACTGTTTCCTTTGCTGTACAAAAGCTTTTGATCTTGATGAAGTCTCAATAGTTCATTTTTGCCCTTGTTTCCCTTCTCTTAAGTGGTGTTTCTAGGAAGAACTTGCTGCAGCTGAGGTCGAAGAGGTTGCTGCCTGTGTTCTCCTCAAGGATTTTGATAGATTCCTTTCTCACATTGAGATCTTTCATCCATTTTGAGTCTATTTTTGTGTGTGGTATAAGGAAATGGTCCAGTTTCATTTTTCTGCATGTGGCTGTCCAATATTTACAACACCATTTGTTGAAGAGACTGTCTTTTTTTCCATTGGATATTCTTTCCTGCTTTGTCAAAGATTAATTGACCATAGAGTTGAGGGTCTATTTCTAGGCTCTCTATCTGTTCCGTTGATCTATGTGTCTGTTTTTGTGCCATACTCTCTTGATGCTAATAGCTTTATAATAGAGCTTAAAATCTGGAATTGTGAGCCGCCAACTTTGGTTTTCTTTTTCAACATTCCTCTGGCTATTTGGGGTCTTTTCTGGTTCCATATAAATTTTAGGATTATTTGTTCCATTTCTTTGAAAAAAATTGATGGTATTTTGATAGGGACTGCATTAAATGTGCAGATTGCTTTAGGTGGCATAGACATTTTCACAATATTTGGCCTTCCAATCCATGAGCATGGAACATTTTTCCATTTCTTTGTGTCTTCCTCAATTTCTTTCATGAGTACTTTATTGTTTTCTGAGTACAGATTCTTTGCCTCTTTGGTTAGGTTTATTCCTAGGTATCTTATGGTTTGGGGTTCAATTGTAAATGGGATTGACTCCTTAATTTCTCTTTCTTCTGTCTTGCTATTGGTGTATAGAAATGCAACTGATTTCTGTGCATTGATTTTATATCCTGACACTTTACTGAATTCCTGTATGAGTTCTAGCAGTTTTGGCGTGGAATCTTTTAGGTTTTCCACATAAAGTATCCTATCATCTACAAAGAGTGAGAGTTTGACTTCTTCCTTGCTGATTTGGATACCTTTTATTTCTTTTCGTTGTCTGATTGCTGAGGCTAGGACTTCAAGTATTATGTTGAATAGCAGTGGTGATAATGGTCATCCCTGCCATGTTCCTCACCTTAGGGGAAAAGCTCCCAGTTTTTCCCCATTCAGAATGATATTCACTGTGGGTTTTTCATAGATGGCTTTTGTGACATTGAGGTATGTCTCCTCTAACCCTTCACTTTGATCAGTTTTGATCAAGAAAGGATGCTGTACTTTATCAAATGCTTTCAGCATCTATTGAGAGTATCATATGGTTCTTGTTTCTTTTATTAATGTATTGTATCACATTGATTGATTTGCAGATGTTGAACCAACCTTGCAGCCCAGGAATAAATCCCACCTGATCAGGGTGAATAATTCTTTTAATGTACTGTTGGAGCCTATTGGCTAGTATTTTGGTGAGAATTTTTGCATCCATGTTTATCAAGGATATTGGTCTGTAATTCTCCTTTTTTTTTTTTTAAAGATTTATTTATTTGACAGAGAGAAATCACAAGAGAGGCAGGCAGAGAGAGAGGAAGGGAAGCAGGCTCTCCGCTGAGCAGAGAGCCCGATGTGGGACTCGATCCCAGGACCCCGAGATCATGACCTGAGCTGAAGGCAGCGGCTTAACCCACTGAGCCATCCAGGCGCCCAGTAATTCTCCTTTTTGATGGGGTCTTTGTCTGGTTTTGGGATCGAGGTAATGCTGACCTCATAAAATGAGTTTGGAAGTTTCCTTTCCATTTCTATTTTTTGGAAAGTTTCAGGAGAATAGGTATTAATTCGTTAAATGCTTGGTAGAATTCCCCTGGGAAGCCTTCTGGCCCTGGCCTCTTGTTTCTTGGGAGATTTTTGATGACTGCCTCAATCTCCTTTCTGTTTATGGGTCTGTTCAGGTTTCCTATTTCTTCCTGGTTCAATTTTGGTAGTTTACCTGTCTCTAGGAATGCATCCATTACTTCCAGATTGTCAAATTTGCTGGTATATAGTTGCTCATAATATGTTCTTTTAATAGTCTGTATTTCTTTGGTGTTGTTTGTGATCTCTCCTCTTTCATTCATAATTTTATTAATTGGGTCCTTTCTCTTTTCTTTTTGAGAAGTCTGGCCTGGGGATTATCAATCTTATTAATTCTTTCAAAGAACCAGCTCCTAGTTTCATTGATTTGTTCTACTGTTCTTTTGATTTCTATTGCATTGATGAGATATAGATCATTTACCCAATCTTTATTATTTCTTTTCTTCTGCTGGGTTTAGGCTTTCTTTGCTATTCTTTCTCGAGCTCTTTTTGGTGTAAGGTTAGGTTGTGTACTTGAGACCTTTCTTGCTTGTTGTGAAAGGGTTTTATTGCTCTATACTTTCCTCTCAGGACTGTTTTTGCTGTGCCCTAGTGATTTTGATCAGTTGTGTTTTCATTTCCATTTGTTTCCTTGATTTTTTTTTTAATTCTTCTTTAATTTCCTGGTTGACCCATTCATTCTCTAGTAGGATGCTCTTTAGCCTCCATGTATTTGCATTCTTTCCAACTTTCCTCTTGTAGTTGAGTTTTAGTTTCAAAGCATTGTGGTCTGAAAATATGCAGGGAATGATCCCAGTCTTTTGGTACCAGTTGAGACCTGATTTATGACCCCGGATATGATCTGTTCTGGAGAATATTCCATGTGCAATAGAGAAGAATGTGTATTCTGTTGCCTTGGGATGAAATGTTGTGAATATATCTGTGATGCCCATCTGGTCCAGTGTGTCATTTAAAGCCTTTATTTCCTTGTTGATCTGTTCCTTCGATGATCTGCCCATTTCAGTGAGGGGATGTTAAAGTCCCCTACTATTATTGCATTATTGTTGATGTGTTTCTTTGATTTTGTTATTAATTGGTTAAAAAATTGGCTACCCCATGTTAGGGGCATAGATATTTAAAATTGTTAGATCTTGTTGGATAGACCCTGTAGGGATAATATTATATCCTTCCATATCTCTTATTATAGTCTTTGGCTCAATATCTAATTTTTCTGATACAAGGATTGCCACCCTAGCTTTTTTTGGATGTCTATTAGCATGATAAATTGTTTTCCACCCCCGCACTTTAAATCTGGAGATCTTTGGGGCTAAAAGGAGATTTTTGCAGACAGCATATCAATGGGTCTTGTTTTTTCTTGTTTGTTTTTTGTTTTTTAATCCATTCTGATACCCTGTGTCTTTTGATTGGGGCATTTAGCCCATTTACATTCAGGGTAACTACTGAATGATATGAATTTAGTGCCACTGCACTGCCTGTAAGGTGACTGTTACTGCATATTTTCTGTGCAATGATTCCAGAAAAAAATATACAGTAACCAAATCAGAAGAGACAGAAATGGCAGGGGGGGGTGGATAGGGAAAAAAAAGAAGGACTTCTAAGCATTGGCAATTAAAGCCAATGCTTAGAAGAAAGAAGAAGAAAGGAGGAAAAAAAGAAAAAAAATATATGTATATATTAGACTGGTGAATAGGGAGCCACACACTTGATTTTGGGTGTAATTTGATCTGTTAGAAGAAACCTCCTCCCAGAATTTAAAGAAAGATAAACATTTATATATACAAAAGTAAGGGTAAACACAAGGGATGGAATATGATTGTAAAGATGAAAATTTAAAAAGATTCTAAAAAAGGAATTGATAAGATGTTCATTGAAAAAAGAAAAAAAAAGAAAAGAATGTGATCAGGCTGGAGACTAGAACAAAGCCATGTATTAGATTTAGGGTATATTTTGATCTATTAGAAGAAACTGTATCCCACAATTTTAAAGAAATATAAACCTATATGAATACAAAAAATAAGGTTAAATACAATGAAGAGATAGCATATGATGGTAACAATGAAAATTTTAAAAGATTTTTAAAAGGTATTCATAAGATAAAATAGTTTAAAAAAGGTTAACATAGGAAAAGAGGAAAAATTTAAAAACTAGAATAAGAAAAAAGTAAAATTTAAAAAAAAATTTAACTTTGCATGGAGCACTGGGTGTTGTACAAAAACAATGACTACTGTTATGCTGAAAAAATAAATAAATTTAAAAAAAATTTAACTTTGAATTACTAAAGAATCATGGGAAAAGAAGACATGAATTCTATGTGCTGCATTCCACTAGCTCTGGAGTTCAGCAGTAATCACTGATCTGTGAACTTGGTCTTGGCTGGATGTTCTTGCTAATTTTCTGGGGGAGGGGCCTGTTGCTGTGATTCTCAAATGTCTTTGCCTGATGTGGAATTACACCGCCCTTGCCAGCAGCCAGCCTAAGTAATCTGCTTGGGTTCACTCTCAGTAGCTTTTGTTCCTTGAACACTTTCTGTACTGCTTTGGAGGATGGGAATGAAAATCACAGCCTCCTACTATTCGGCCCCATAGGAGCTGAGAGCTCGGGGCCCCTCTCCTCAATGTGCCCTCAGAGAAAAGCAGTCAATCCCTCCCTTCTCCCTCCCTTCCAAAAAGTGGTCGATTTTCTTTTCCTAGAATTGCTGCTCTTCTTCTTTTCAATCTCCTGTTGATTTTGTAGGCTTCAGAATGGTTTGGTGGCTATGTAACTGAACTCCTGGGACCTGATGATATTTAGGTCTCCTTCTCCTCTGCCATCTTGCTCCTCCCCACCCTGGCATTCGTGAGTGCTCCAAGTTCATGTCCAGCAAAAGGACATAACACATACAATTTTCCCTGCCCAGAATTTTGTTTGTTTGCTTATTTATTTATTTATTGCCTGAGTTCTTCACCCAGATAACTCTTAACTCATCTTTTAGGTAACTTCCGTGCATTTCTGACAGACTTTATATGACTACCTGTTGCTCCATGAATGAGTTTTCTCCTTCCATGATGTTCTGTCACTGCAGCCTGTTCTTTTTATTCATTGCATGTATTATAATCAGTAATGATCAACATAATCATGGATTCATTGATCCCAACTCTTAATCTCCTACTAGAATTTAAGCTGATGGCAGGAATACACCTGTCACACACACACACAAAGACTTAAAAATATATTTTTTAATTAATGAAGAAGGATAACAGTTAAAAAATAATCCCAAAGCAAGGCACAAATGTAAGCATCCTAATGAGTAAAACTGTTTTGAAGCTATAAATATATTTTGGGTAGATATTTGTTCTTAGAGTGAATATCCTCAGAGTATTAAATCGGAATCCCAAGTTTCCAGATTATCACAGTAATGAAGTACAAAGCTAGGATGGAAGTTGAGGTCTTTTGATTCTAAAGTGCACTCTACCATATTCACATCCAACTAAAAAGTCTGTTTAATAAAAGAATGGATCATAGAACTGTTTAAGGTTTTATTCTCCAAGGCTTTAATTGCCAATGCTTAGAAAACCAACAGCTCTAACTCTTTCTAAAGGGAACAGACAGAAGCTTCCCATTCTTTTTTTTTTTTTTTAAAGAGGGAGAAGCAGGCCTCCTGCTGAGCAGGGAGCCAGTTGCAGGGCTCAATTCCAGGACCCTGGGATCATGCCCTGAGCTGAAGGCAGAGGCTTAACCCACTGAGCCACCCAGGTGCCCCAGAGGCTTCCCATTCTTTATCACAGATTGCATATTTGTGTGCATTTTATATTTAAGACTATATTCCCCACCAAGAATAATGTGTAAATATCCCCTGCATATGATTGAAACTGTGTCCAACTTCCCTGCCAAATCCAGCTTCTTGTCAAGAGGATGCAGCATTGCTGTTGTTCCTCCAACTGTGCAGACAATTATACCCAAGGAGATGCCCCAAATGAAATGATAAAAGGTTTGCTTGAGCAGGCAGAAAAACAGGATGAAAAATAAGTAATATACAAATAGCATGTAAATATTATCTGAAGCACAAACAGGTTGCAATGTCTGATGAGTCTGCTGACATGTGTTTATTATGTGACTGAGTGATTTGGGAAGGTGCAGAGTAGACCAAGAAAACTGCACAGAGGAGAGGAAGGGAATTATGAGGAAAGGAAACTGGAATTCTTCGATTTTCAGGTAAACACTGAAGGTCCCAGCATCTTTGTTTTTTCTCTTAGTGGTAGGACAGGACTCCTTCTCCCTCCCTTCATTTTCTAACTGTTTAGCATATCATAAGGTGGAATAAATAAAGGGCAGTTAGCAATTCCCCTACAGGCAGGGTGTCTGTGAGTAACAACACAAAGAGATAATGCTAAAAGGAGACCCAGCCCTGCAGTGGGAAAGGTGTGGTCCCTTTAGGGACACAGGGCAAGCATCTGAAACATGGAGTATTCATACCAGAGGACAGGAACCAAGGAGTAACACCTTGGTGTCAGTGAGAAAAGGAATTAGGAAGGGAACAAAAAGGATTTATTCCCATGACCACAAAACAGGCAGTCTTAGGGGTGACCTCCAAAGGAAAGACCTCCCTGTGCCCAGAAGTTGAGGGGATTGGTTAACTAGGAGAGAGGAAACTTTGCTCTGGCTGGGAAATATGACTATAACCTTAGGATATGAACTATCTGTACCCCTCTCTGGACTCTGGGATATTTGGCTGGCTGAATATATAGTGTTTGATAATGAACTATCCCACCTGTTCCTTCCCCTATGAAGCTGTACTACGGGTTATACATACATTGGAGGTATTTTTGGGACAAGCGATCTTACGCTTATGGTTAGAAAAGCGATAGTCGGGGGAGGAGTCAAGATGGCAGAGAAGTAGCAGCCTGAGACTACATCAGGTAGCAGGAGATCAGCTCGATAGCTTATCTAAACATTGCAAACACCTACAAATCCAACGGGAGAGCGAAGAGAAGAAGAACAGCAACTCTAGAAACAGAAAATCAACCACTTTCTGAAAGAACCTGTTTTTATCCCCTTTCTCCCCCCCACAATTTGGGGTCTCTTCTGATTTGGTTACAGCGCATTTTTCTGGGGTCTTTGCCACCCTTTTAGTAGTTTATTTGCTCCTTCATATCCTCTTATCTGGACAAAATGACAAGGTGGAAAAAATCACCACAAACAAAAGAACAAGAGACAGTACCGAAGGCTAGGGACCTAATCAACACAGACATGGGTAATATGTCAGATCAAGAGTTCAGAATGACGATTCTGAACATTCTAGCCGGGCTCGAAAAAGGCATGGAAGATATTAGAGAAACCCTCTCTGGAGATATTAAAGCCCTTTCTGGAGAAATTAAAGAACTAAAATCTAACCAAGTTGAAATCAAAAAAGCTATTAATGAGGTGCAATCAAAAATGGAGGCTCTCACTGCTAGGATAAATGAGGCAGAAGAAAGAATTAGTGATATAGAAGACCAAATGACAGAGAATAAGGAATCCGAGCAAAAGAGAGACAAACAGCTACTGGACCATGAGGGGAGAATTCGAGAGATAAGTGACACCATAAGACGAAACAACATTAGAATAATTGGGATTCCAGAAGAAGAAGAAACAGAGAGGGGAGCAGAAGGTCTATTGGAGAGAATCATTGGAGAGAATTTCCCTAATATGGCAAAGGGAACAAGCATTAAAATCCAGGAGATGCAGAGAACCCCCCTCAAAGTCAACAAGAATAGGTCCACACCCTATCACCTAATAGTAAAATTTACAAGTCTTAGCGACAAAGAGAAAATCCTGAAAGCAGCCCGAGAAAAGACGTCTGTAACATACAATGGTAAAAATATTAGATTGGCGGCAGACTTATCCACAGAGACCTGGCAGGCCAGAAAGAGCTGGCAGGATATATTCAGAGCACTAAACGAGAAAAACATGCAGCCAAGAATACTCTATCCAGCTAGGCTATCATTGAAAATAGAAGGAGAGATCAAAAGCTTCCAGGACAAACAAAAACTGAAAGAATTTGCAAACACCAAACCAGCTCTCCAGGAAATATCGAAAGGGGTCCTCTAAGCAAAGAGAGAGCCTAAAAGTAGTAGATCGGAAAGGTACAGAGACAATAAACAGCAACAGTCACCTTATAGGATAATAATGGCACTAAATTCATATCTCTCAATAGTTACCCTGAATGTTAATGGGCTAAATGCCCCAATCAAAAGACACAGGGTATCAGAATGGATAAAAAAACAAAACCCATCAGTATGTTGCCTACAAGAAACTCATTTTAGACGCGAAGACACCTCCAGATTTAAAGTGAGGGGGTGGAAAACAATTTACCATGCTAATGGGCATCAGAAGAAAGCTGGGGTGGCAATCCTTATATCAGATCAATTAGATTTTAAGCCAAAGACTATAATAAGAGATGAGGAAGGACACTATATCCTACTCAAAGGGTCTGTCCAACAAGAAGATCTAACAATTTTAAATATCTATGCCCCTAACGTGGGAGCAGCGAACTATATAAACCAATTAATAACAAAATTAAAGAAACACGGGGGGAGGAGTCAAGATGGCGGAGAAGTAGCAGCCTGAGACTACATCAGGTAACAGGAGATCAGCTCGATAGCTTATCTAAACATAGCAAACACCTACAAATCCAACGGGAGAGCGAAGAGAAGAAGAACAGCAACTCTAGAAACAGAAAATCAACCACTTTCTGAAAGGTAGGACTGGCGGAGAAGTGAATCTAAAAATATGGGAAGATAGACCGCGGGGGGAGGGGCCGGCTCCCGGCAAGCGGCGGAGCAACGGAGCACAAAATCAGGACTTTTAAAAGTCTGTTCCACTGAGGGACATTGCTCCAGGGGCTAAACTGGGGTGAAGCCCACGCGGGGCCAGCGTGGCCCCAGGCCCCGCAAGGTCACTGAAGGATCGGGGGTGTCAGAGTGTCGGAGAGCTCTCAGGTATTAGAACGGAGAAACCGGCTGCAAAGACAGAGCCGAGGACTGAACTCTCAGCTCGGGGTTACCTTGAACTGGTCGCGGGCTGGGTGAGCTCGGAGCGCGGCTAGAGGCTGGGGATACGGGAGTGATTGGGTGCTGTCCTCTGGGGGCGCACTGAGGAGTGGGGCCCCAGGCTCTCGGCTCCTCCGGGCCGGAGACTGGGAGGCCGCCATTTTCATTCCCATCCTCCGGAACTCTACGGAAAGCGTTCAGGGAACAGAAGCTCCCAAAAGCGAGCCGAGCCGATTACTTAGTCCGGCCGCCGGTAAGGGCGGTGCAATCCCGCCTCCGGCAAAGACACTTCAGAGTCACTACAACAGGCCCCTCCCCCAGAAGGTCAACAAAATATCCAGCCAGGACGAAGTTCATCTATCAAGGAGAAAGCAGATTCAATTCCTAAGACAGCAGAGCAATTCCAGAGGAGGAGAAAGCAAAGCACGGAACTCATGGCTTTCTCCCCATGATTCTTTAGTCTTGCGGCTACTTCAATTTTTTTTTCTTTTTTCAATTTTTTATTTTTTTTTTCTTTTTTCAATTTTTTTTTCTTTTTTCTTTTTTCTTCTTCTGCTAAATTTTTTTAAAAACTTTTACCCTTTTCTTTTTTAACGTTTTTTGACTAGTTCATCTAAATATATATATTTTTTCTTTCTTTTTTATATTTTTTTATTTGTTTTATTTTTTAAATTTTTTTCTTTCTTTTTTTTTTTTTCTTTTTTTTTCAGAACCTGTTTTTTATCCCCTTCCCCCCCCCCCCCCCACAATTTGGGGTCTCTTCTGATTTGGTTACAGCGCATTTTTCCGGGGTCTTTGCCACCCTATTAGTAGTTTATTTGCTCCTTCATATCCTCTTATCTGGACAAAATGACAAGGCGGAAAAAATCACCACAAACAAAAGAACAAGAGACAGTACCGAAGGCTAGGGACCTAATCAACACAGACATTGGTACTATGTCAGATCAAGAGTTCAGAATGACGATTCTGAACATTCTAGCCGGGCTCGAAAAAGGCATGGAAGATATTAGAGAAACCCTCTCTGGAGATATTAAAGCCCTTTCTGGAGAAATTAAAGAACTAAAGTCTAACCAAGTTGAAATAAAAAAAGCTATTAATGAGGTGCAATCAAAAATGGAGGCTCTCACTGCTAGGATCAATGAGGCAGAAGAAAGAATTAGTGATATAGAAGACCAAATGACAGAGAATAAGGAAGCCGAGCAAAAGAGGGACAAACAGCTACTGGACCATGAGGGGAGAATTCGAGAGATAAGTGACACCATAAGACGAAACAACATTAGAATAATTGGGATTCCAGAAGAAGAAGAAACAGAGAGGGGAGCAGAGGGTCTATTGGAGAGAATCATTGGAGAGAATTTCCCTAATATGGCAAAGGGAACAAGCATTAAAATCCAGGAGATGCAGAGAACCCCCCTCAAAGTCAACAAGAATAGGTCCACACCCCGTCACCTAATAGTAAAATTTACAAGTCTTAGTGACAAAGAGAAAATCCTGAAAGCAGCCCGAGAAAAGAAATCAGTAACATACAATGGTAAAAATATTAGATTGGCGGCAGACTTATCCACAGAGACCTGGCAGGCCAGAAAGAGCTGGCATGATATATTCAGAGCACTCAACGAGAAAAACATGCAGCCAAGAATACTCTATCCAGCTAGGCTATCATTGAAAATAGAAGGAGAGATCAAAAGCTTCCAGGACAAACAAAAACTGAAAGAATTTGCAAACACCAAACCAGCTCTCCAGGAAATATTGAAAGGGGTCCTCTAAGCAAAGAGAGAGCCTAAAAGTAGTAGATCAGAAAGGTACAGAGACAATATTCAGTAACAGTCACCTTACAGGCTACTAATGGCACTAAATTCATATCTCTCAATAGTTACCCTGAATGTTAATGGGCTAAATGCCCCAATCAAAAGACACAGGGTATCAGAATGGATAAAAAAACAAAACCCATCAGTATGTTGCCTACAAGAAACTCATTTTAGACGCGAAGACACCTCCAGATTTAAAGTGAGGGGGTGGAAAACAATTTACCATGCTAATGGGCATCAGAAGAAAGCTGGGGTGGCAATCCTTATATCAGATCAATTAGATTTTAAGCCAAAGACTATAATAAGAGATGAGGAAGGACACTATATCCTACTCAAAGGGTCTGTCCAACAAGAAGATCTAACAATTTTAAATATCTATGCCCCTAACGTGGGAGCAGCCAACTATATCAACCAATTAATAACAAAATCAAAGAAACACATCAATAATAATACAATAATAGTAGGGGACTTGAACACTCCCCTCACTGAAATGGACAGATCATCCAAGCAAAAGATCAACAAGGAAATAAAGGCCTTAAATGACACACTGGACCAGATGGACATCACAGATATATTCAGAACATTTCATCCCAAAGCAACAGAATACACATTCTTCTCTAGTGCACATGGAACCTTCTCCAGAATAGATCACATCCTGGGTCACAAATCAGGTCTCAACTGGTATCAAAAGATTAGGATTATTCCCTGCATATTTTCAGACCACAATGCTCTGAAGCTAGAACTCAATCACAAGAGGAAAACTGGAAAGAACCCAAATACATGGAGACTAAACAGCATCCTTCTAAAGAATGAATGGGTCAACCAGGAAATTAAAGAAGAATTGAAAAAATTCATGGAAACAAATGATAATGAAAACACAACAGTTCAAAATCTGTGGGACACAGCAAAGGCAGTCCTGAGAGGAAAATATATAGCGGTACAAGCCTTTCTCAAGAAACAAGAAAGGTCTCAAGTACACAACCTAACCCTACGCGTAAAGGAGCTGGAGAAAGAACAAGAAAGAAACCCTAAACCCAGCAGGAGAAGAGAAATCATAAAGATCAGAGCAGAAATCAATGAAATAGAAACCAAAAAAACAATAGAAAAAATCAATGAAACTAGGAGCTGGTTCTTTGAAAGAATCAATAGGATTGATAAACCCCTGGCCAGACTCATCAAAAAGAAAAGAGAAAGGACCCAAATCAATAAAATCATGAATGAAAGAGGAGAGATCACAACTAACACCAAAGAAATACAGACAATTATAAGAACATACTATGAGCAACTCTACGCCAACAAATTGGACAATCTGGAAGAAATGGATGCATTCCTAGAGACATATAAACTACCACAACTGAACCAGGAAGAAATAGAACACCTGAACAGGCCCATAACCAGTAAGGAGATTGAAACAGTCATCAAAAATCTCCAAACAAACAAAAGCCCAGGGCCAGATGGCTTCCCAGGGGAATTCTACCAAACATTTAAAGAAGAACTCATTCCTATTCTCCTGAAACTGTTCCAAAAAATAGAAATGGAAGGAAAACTTCCAAACTCATTCTATGAGGCCAGCATCACCTTGATCCCAAAACCAGACAAGGATCCCACCAAAAAAGAGAACTACAGTCCAATATCCTTGATGAACACAGATGCAAAAATTCTCGCCAAAATACTAGCCAATAGGATTCAACAGTACATTAAAAGGATTATTCACCACGATCAAGTGGGATTTATTCCAGGGCTGCAGGGTTGGTTCAACATCCGCAAATCAATCAATGTGATAGAACACATTAATAAAAGAAAGAACAAGAACCATATGATACTCTCAATAGATGCTGAAAAAGCATTTGACAAAGTACAGCATCCCTTCCTGATCAAAACTCTTCAAAGTGTAGGGATAGAGGGCACATACCTCAATATTATCAAAGCCATCTATGAAAAACCCACCGCAAATATCATTCTCAATGGAGAAAAACTGAAAGCTTTTCCATTAAGGTCAGGAACACGGCAGGGATGTCCATTATCACCACTGCTATTCAACATAGTATTAGAAGTCCTAGCCTCAGCAATCAGACAACAAAAAGAAATTAAAGGCATCCAAATTGGTAAAGAAGAAGTCAAACTATCACTCTTCGCAGATGATATGATACTATATGTGGAAAACCCAAAAGACTCCACTCCAAAACTGCTACAACTTGTCCAGGAATTCAGTAAAGTGTCAGGATATAAAATCAATGCACAGAAATCAGTTGCATTTCTGTACACCAACAACAAGACTGAAGAAAGAGAAATTAAGGAGTCAATCCCATTCACAATTGTACCCAAAACTATAAGATACCTAGGAATAAACCTAACCAAAGAGACTAAGAATCTATACACAGAAAATTATAAAGTACTCATGAAAGAAATTGAGGAAGACACAAAAAAATGGAAAAATGTTCCATGCTCCTGGATTGGAAGAATAAATATTGTGAAAATGTCTATGCTACCTAAAGCAATCTACACATTTAATGCAATCCCTATCAAAATACCATCCATTTTTTTCAAAGAAATGGAACAAATAATCCTAAAATTTATATGGAACCAGAAAAGACCTCGAATAGCCAAAGGAATATTGAAGAACAAAGCCAAAGTTGGTGGCATCACAATTCCGGACTTCAAGCTCTATTACAAAGCTGTCATCATCAAGACAGCATGGTACTGGCACAAAAACAGACACATAGATCAGTGGAACAGAATAGAGAGCCCAGAAATCGACCCTCAACTCTATGGTCAACTAATCTTCGACAAAGCAGGAAAGAATGTCCAATGGAAAAAAGACAGCCTCTTCAATAAATGGTGCTGGGAAAATTGGACAGCCACATGCAGAAAAATGAAATTGGACCACTTCCTTACACCACACACGAAAATAGACTCCAAATGGATGAAGGACCTCAATGTGAGAAAGGAATCCATCAAAATCCTTGAGGAGAACGCAGGCAGCAACCTCTTCGACCTCAGCCGCAGCAACATCTTCCTAGGAACAACGGCAAAGGCAAGGGAAGCAAGGGCAAAAATGAACTATTGGGATTTCATCAAGATCAAAAGCTTTTGCTCAGCAAAGGAAACAGTTAACAAAACCAAAAGACAGCTGACAGAATGGGAGAAGATATTTGCAAACGACATATCAGATAAAGGGCTAGTATCCAAAATCTGTAAGGAACTTAGCAAACTCAACACCCAAAGAACAAACAATCCAATCAAGAAATGGGCAGAGGACATGAACAGACATTTCTGCAAAGAAGACATCCAGATGGCCAACAGACACATGAAAAAGTGCTCCACGTCACTCGGCATCAGGGAAATACAAATCAAAACCACAATGAGATATCACCTCACACCAGTCAGAATGGCTAAAATTAACAAGTCAGGAAATGACAGATGCTGGCGAGGATGTGGAGAAAGGGGAACCCTCCTCCACTGTTGGTGGGAATGCAAGCTGGTGCAACCACTCTGGAAAACAGCATGGAGGTTCCTCAAAATGTTGAAAATAGAACTACCCTATGACCCAGCAATTGCACTACTGGGTATTTACCCTAAAGATACAAACATAGTGATCCGAAGGGGCACGTGTACCCGAATGTTTATAGCAGCAATGTCTACAATATCCAGACTATGGAAAGAACCTAGATGTCCATCAACAGATGAATGGATCAAGAAGATGTGGTATATATACACAATGGAATACTATGCAGCCATCAAAAGAAATGAAATCTTGCCATTTGCGACGACGTGGATGGAACTAGAGCGTATCATGCTTAGTGAAATAAGTCAATCGGAGAAAGACAACTATCATATGATCTCCCTGATATGAGGACATGGAGAAGCAACATGGGGGGGTAGGGGGATAGGAGAAGAATAAATGAAACAAGATGGGATTGGGAGGGAGACAAACCATAAATGACTCTTAATCTCACAAAACAAACTGGGGGTTGCTGGGGGAGGTGGGATTGGGAGAGGGGGAGCGGGCTATGGACATTGGGGAGGGGAGGCGAACCATAAGAGACTATGGACTCTGAAAAACAACCTGAGGGTTTTGAAGGGTCAGGGGTGGGAGGTTGGGGGAACAGGTGGTGGGTGATGGGGAGGGCACATTTTGCATGGAGCACTGGGTGTTGTGCAAAAAGAATGAATACTGTTACGCTGAAAAAATTAATAAAAAGGGGAAAAAAAAAAGGAAAAAAAAATTAAAGAAACACATCAATAATAATACAATAATAGTAGGGGACTTGAACACTCCCCTCACTGAAATGGACAGATCATCCAAGCAAAAGATCAACAAGGAAATAAAGGCCTTAAATGACACACTGGACCAGATGGACATCACAGATATATTCAGAACATTTCATCCCAAAGCAACAGAATACACATTCTTCTCTAGTGCACATGGAACCTTCTCCAGAATAGATCACATCCTGGGTCACAAATCAGATCTCAACCGGTATCAAAAGATTAGGATCATTCCCTGCATATTTTCAGACCACAATGCTCTGAAGCTAGAACTCAATCACAAGAGGAAAGCTGGAATGAACCCAAATACATGGAGACTAAACAGCATCCTTCTAAAGAATGAATGGGTCAACCAGGAAATTAAAGAAGAATTGAAAAAATTCATGGAAACAAATGATAATGAAAACACAACAGTTCAAAATCTGTGGGACACAGCAAAGGCAGTCCTGAGAGGAAAATATATAGCGGTACAAGCCTTTCTCAAGAAACAAGAAAGGTCTCAAGTACACAACCTAACCCTACGCGTAAAGGAGCTGGAGAAAGAACAAGAAAGAAACCCTAAACCCAGCAGGAGAAGAGAAATCATAAAGATCAGAGCAGAAATCAACGAAATAGAAACGAAAAAAACAATAGAAAAAATCAATGAAACTAGGAGCTGGTTCTTTGAAAGAATCAATAAGATTGATAAACCCCTGGCCAGACTCATCAAAAAGAAAAGAGAAAGGACCCAAATCAATAAAATCATGAATGAAAGAGGAGAGATCACAACTAACACCAAAGAAATACAGACAATTATAAGAACATACTATGAGCAACTCTACGCCAAAAAATTGGACAATCTGGAAGAAATGGATGCATTCCTAGAGACATATAAACTACCACAACTGAACCAGGAAGAAATAGAACACCTGAACAGGCCCATAACCAGTAAGGAGATTGAAACAGTCATCAAAAATCTCCAAACAAACAAAAGCCCAGGGCCAGACGGCTTCCCAGGGGAATTCTACCAAACATTTAAAGAAGAACTCATTCCTATTCTCCTGAAACTGTTCCAAAAAATAGAAATGGAAGGAAAACTTCCAAACTCATTCTATGAGGCCAGCATCACCTTGATCCCAAAACCAGACAAGGATCCCACCAAAAAAGAGAACTACAGACCAATATCCTTGATGAACACAGACGCAAAAATTCTCGCCAAAATACTAGCCAATAGGATTCAACAGTACATTAAAAGGATTATTCACCACGATCAAGTGGGATTTATTCCAGGGCTGCAGGGTTGGTTCAACATCCGCAAATCAATCAATGTGATAGAACACATTAATAAAAGAAAGAACAAGAACCATATGATACTCTCAATAGATGCTGAAAAAGCATTTGACAAAGTACATCATCCCTTCCTGATCAAAACTCTTCAAAGTGTAGGGATAGAGGGCACATACCTCAATATTATCAAAGCCATCTATGAAAAACCCACCGCAAATATCATTCTCAATGGAGAAAAACTGAAAGCTTTTCCGTTAAGGTCAGGAACACGGCAGGGATGTCCAATTATCACCACTGCTATTCAACATAGTACTAGAAGTCCTAGCCTCAGCAATCAGACAACAAAAAGAAATTAAAGGCATCCAAATTGGTAAAGAAGAAGTCAAACTATCACTCTTCGCAGATGATATGATACTATATGTGGAAAACCCAAAAGACTCCACTCCAAAACTGCTACAACTTGTCCAGGAATTCAGTAAAGTGTCAGGATATAAAATCAATGCACAGAAATCAGTTGCATTTCTGTACACCAACAACAAGACTGAAGAAAGAGAAATTAAGGAGTCAATCCCATTCACAATTGTACCCAAAACTATAAGATACCTAGGAATAAACCTAACCAAAGAGACTAAGAATCTATACACAGAAAATTATAAAGTACTCACGAAAGAAATTGAGGAAGACACCAAAAAATGGAAAAATGTTCCATGCTCCTGGATTGGAAGAATAAATATTGTGAAAATGTCTATGCTACCTAAAGCAATCTACACATTTAATGCAATCCCTATCAAAATACCATCCATTTTTTTCAAAGAAATGGAACAAATAATCCTAAAATTTATATGGAACCAGAAAAGACCTCGAATAGCCAAAGGAATATTAAAGAACAAAGCCAAAGTTGGTGGCATCACAATTCCGGACTTCAAGCTCTATTACAAAGCTGTCATCATCAAGACAGCATGGTACTGGCACAAAAACAGACACATAGATCAGTGGAACAGAATAGAGAGCCCAGAAATCGACCCTCAACTCTATGGTCAACTAATCTTCGACAAAGCAGGAAAGAATGTCCAATGGAAAAAAGACAGCCTCTTCAATAAATGGTACTGGGAAAATTGGACAGCCACATGCAGAAAAATGAAATTGGACCACTTCCTTACACCACACACGAAAATAGACTCCAAATGGATGAAGGACCTCAATGTGAGAAAGGAATCCATCAAAATCCTTGAGGAGAACGCAGGCAGCAACCTCTTCGACCTCAGCCGTAGCAACATCTTCCTAGGAACAACGGCAAAGGCAAGGGAAGCAAGGGCAAAAATGAACTATTGGGATTTCATCAAGATCAAAAGCTTTTGCTCAGCAAAGGAAACAGTTAACAAAACCAAAAGACAACTGACAGAATGGGAGAAGATATTTGCAAACGACATATCAGATAAAGGGCTAGTATCCAAAATCTATAAGGAACTTAGCAAACTCAACACCCAAAGAACAAACAATCCAATCAAGAAATGGGCAGAGGACATGGACAGACATTTCTGCAAAGAAGACATCCAGATGGCCAACAGACACATGAAAAAGTGCTCCACGTCACTCGGCATCAGGGAAATACAAATCAAAACCACAATGAGATATCACCTCACACCAGTCAGAATGGCTAAAATTAACAAGTCAGGAAATGACAGATGCTGGAGAGGATGTGGAGAAAGGGGAACCCTCCTCCACTGTTGGTGGGAATGCAAGCTGGTGCAACCACTCTGGAAAACAGCATGGAGGTTCCTCAAAATGTTGAAAATAGAACTACCCTATGACCCAGCAATTGCACTACTGGGTATTTACCCTAAAGATACAAACATAGTGATCCGAAGGGGCACGTGTACCCGAATGTTTATAGCAGCAATGTCTACAATAGCCAGACTATGGAAAGAACCTAGATGTCCATCAACAGATGAATGGATCAAGAAGATGTGGTATATATACACAATGGAATACTATGCAGCCATCAAAAGAAATGAAATCTTGCCATTTGCGACGACGTGGATGGAACTAGAGTGTATCATGCTTAGTGAAATAAGTCAATCGGAGAAAGACAACTATCATATGATCTCCCTGGTGTGAGGACATGGAGAAGCAACATGGCGGGGTAGGGGGATAGGAGAAGAATAAATGAAACAAGATGGGATTGGGAGGGAGACAAACCATAAATGACTCTTAATCTCACAAAACAAACTGGGGTTTGCTGGGGGGAGGTGGGATTGGGAGAGGGGGAGCGGGCTATGGACATTGGGGAGGGGAGGCGAACCATAAGAGACTGTGGACTCTGAAAAACAACCTGAGGGTTTTGAAGGGTCAGGGGTGGGGGGTTGGGGCAACCTGAGGGTTTTGAAGGGTCAGGGGTGGGAGGTTGGGGGAATAGGTGGTGGGTAATGGGGAGGGCACGTTTTGCATAGAGCACTGGGTGTTGTGCAAAAAGAATGAATACTGTTACGCTGAAAAAATAAATAAAATGGGAAAAAAAAAAAGAAAAGCGATAGTCTTTGTGTTAAGACTTGGGGATGCCAGGTTTATTAATGGTATAGGGATGAGGTCAGTAGACTCAGGTGTCAGCAAACCTGGATGCTAGTTTCTGCTCTGACACTTAGTTAATGGATTTGGACAAGGCCATCTGTAAATATATTTGTGACAGTGTATTGTTATCTTTACCTTGACCCTCAGAAACATGTGTGTACTCTCTTTAACTACAGAAGAATAAATGAAACAAGATGGGATTGGGAGGGAGACAAACCATAAATGACTCTTAATCTCACAAAACAAACTGGGGGTTGCTGCGGGGAGGTGGGATTGGGGGAGGGGGAGCGGGCTATGGACATTGGGGAGGGGAAGCGAACCATAAGAGACTATGGACTCTGAAAAACAACCTGAGGGTTTTGAAGGGTCAGGGGTGGGAGGTTGGGGGAACAGGTGGTGGGTAATGGAGAGGGCACGTTTTGCATGGAGCACTGGGTGTTGTGCAAAAAGAATGAATACTGTTACGCTGAAAAAATAAATAAAATGAGAAAAAAAAAAACAAAAAAACAGAAACATAGTCTCTATATCATGCCATGAATTGAGGAAAGTTAAGCCATAATTTGAACAAAATTAGAATTTGGTAATCATTTGTATACTGACAATGTATAAAAGCGATGAATGATTATATGCCAGTTATTTTATAAGCACTGTAAACAATTAGTCATGCATGACTTGTACAAAAAGGAGGAAGAACCACAAGAAGCAGGGTGTTGCCTGCTGGTGGCTGAGGGGGCTCCTGTTGTCTAAGATTCTGTGCTATAACAACTGGAAGACCCCTTGCCCCAGGAGGGGGCCGCTTTGAAGGGCAGCTTCAGAGCTTCTCGAGAGGCATCAGCTGAGACCTTATTGATTCTGCATCATGGCCCAGCTTTTCCCTTATTTCGATCCTGTTTCTTTTCCTTCTACCTATAGCTGTTGATACCAGGTATACTTCGAAATAAACCTGCCCTTGGGCTCCCAAGGAGGCCAACTTGAGAATTGCCATATCAGTTATAATTCTTCTGGGCATCTCAGTTCCAATCACAATCAAGAATTTTCTCAGAACAATTTGTCCCATAGCACAGACCTCAAAGTCCGACCAAGCAGCCTACTGCATTTATAGCATGTGCTAAGCGAAGCCAGCTGATCTCAGACAAAATGTATCCCCTCCCCAGGACTTGTTCCCCCACTTCTATTGTGTATCCATGAAATGAGAATTTCCCTCGCTCACTTTTCACATCCAGAAACATGTATGTACTACCTATGTTGTCCCCCAAATCCTATTAACAACTTGAAAGTTTTCAGAAACTTTGACATAGGACAAGGACTATCTGTACAGTTCTCATTGAGGTCCACCACTTGTTAATATCCAACCCATTGTTTTCGCTTTGTCTTTGTGACAAACACTTTTGTATGCATCACCTAAGGAAATGGACATTTACTACATAACCACAATAATGTTATCACACGTAAGAAATTTAACGATTACACTGTATCATGTAATACATGATAACAGCCAAGTTCCCCCATTTTTCCCAAAAATGTCTCCTGTGATTTTTCTCCAATGCAAAATTCAGCCAAGGTTCATGCATTGCATTTGGTTATGTTTCTTCAGATTCTTATAAATTAGAGCAGTCTTCATGGCTTTTTAAAATAGCTTTATTGATATAATGATAAACTGCTCATACTTAAAGAGTAAAATTTGATATTTTGACAAATGTAAACAGTGAAATCATTACTACAATCAAGGTAGTAAACATATGCATCAGCTCCAAAAGTTTCCTCCCACACCTTAATCCTTCCCTTTCACTCCTCCTCTCCCCCATCCCCCAAGCAACCACTGATTTACTTTTTGTCATTGTAAATTAATTTGCATTTTATAGTTTTTTCTCTCTGTGTATACACATACATACATATATACACACTCCTCTGTCAGGCTTTTTGAATTCAGCATAATTACTTTGAGATTCAACCAAATTATTGAATGTATCAAGAGTTCATTCCTTTATATTGCTAAATAATACTCTACTGTATGGTTACATGACTGTACTCATTCATCTGTGAATGGACAACTGGGTTATTTCAAGTTTGGCTATTACAAATAAGGCTGTTATGAACATCATACCAAAATCTTTGTGTGAACACAGTTTCCACCTTATTTTGGGTATATTACTAAAAGAGGAATGTGTGGCCCATATAGTAAGAAAATGATTAACTTTAAAAAAAAATTCCAAAGTACAATCTAAAATGGTAGTACCATTGTACATTCTTGTCAGCTGTGTATGAGAGTTCCAGTTCTCAGAATCCTCTCCAGCACCTGGTGTGGTCAGTCTTGTTTAATTGTAGCCATTCTAATAGGTGTGTAGTACAATCTCACTGTCAATTTAATTGGCAATTTCCTAGTAGCCAACAATATTCAGAGGAATTCATAAGGCTATTTCCTATTTGTATATCTTCTTTGGTGACATGTTTGTTCAAATCTTTTGCCTATTTGTTTTTTATTGGGTTTTCCTATCCTTAAAATTTGAGAGTTTTAGATTCTAGATATAGGATCTTTTTCAGATATATGTTTTGCAAAGATTTTTTTACTAGTCTGTGGCTTGTCTTTTCATTCTCTTAATGCTATCTTTTGAAAAGCAGAAGTTTTTAATTTTGGTGAAGTGTAATTTTTTAATTCTTCTAGGGAATGTGCTTTTGGGGTGTGATATCTAAGAAATCTTAGCCTAATCCAAGGCCAGAGATTTCCTCCCTATTGTAGAAGTTTTAGAGTTTGGGGTTTTATGTTTAACTTTAAAATTAACTTTAGGGGTGCCTGGGTGGCTCAGTGGGTTAAGCCGCTGCCTTCGGCTCAGGTCATGATCTCAGGGTCCTGGGATCGAGTCCCGCATCGGGCTCTCTGCTCAGCGGCGAGCCTGCTTCCCTCTCTCTCTCTCTGCCTGCCTCTCTGTCGGCTTGTGACCTCTGTCTGTCAAATAAATAAATAAAATCTTAAAAAAAAATTAACTTTAAAATATGGTATTAGGTCTAGATCTAAGTTCATTTGGGGGGGGGGTGTCTATCCCTCTAGCACAATTTGTTTAAAAGGTTGCCCTTTCTCCTGCATTACCTTTGTACCTGTGCCAAAAATTAGTTGTCCATCCATGTGTTTTTTTAAATTAACTCTTTATTCAGTATCATTGATCTATTTGCCTTTCTTTACACTAGCATTATGCTATAGATTTAGAACAACTCTTAACATCAGATGGTGCCACCCCTCCAGTTAATAATTTCAGAATTATTTTAGCAGTTGTAGGTTCTTTGTATTCTCATATGGATTTTAGAATCGATTTGTCAGCTTCTGTAAGACTTTAAGGATTGTGATTGATATTGGATTGAATGTATAGAGTAACAATTTGAGTCTTTCAGCATCTCAACAACATATATCACTCCATGTTTTAGGTTTCTTTTAATTTCTCTCAGCAATATTATATAGTTTTCAATAGACATGTCTGTCAAATTTTGTTGTTTTTCAAGACATTGACTTTCTGGAAGAACCCAGGCCCGTACCAATGTCTTATAAAATGCCCCACATTCTGATTTATCTGTTTTCTCATAGGTTGATTGAGGTCAGAATGTCAGGGTGTTCTGCTACTGGTGATGCTGTTTGATCATGTGGTTAAGGTGGTGACAACCATACCTCACCATTATAAAGGTACGATTCACTTTTGTCATTGGGAAATCATTTAGGAGTAGTACTAGAAGTCAAAACTGTTTAGAAAAGTTAAGTCATTTATTTAATACTTATGCTTTGATATGTGATAGTTTCTTTTTAAAAGATTTTATTTATTTATTTGAGAGAGAGACCAGGGGCAGGGAGGAAGGGCAGAGGGAGAAGCAGATTCGTCACTGATTAAGGAAGCCTGACAGGACATGGGGCTTGATCCCAGGATCCTGAGATCATGACCTAAGCTTATTAACTGATTGAGCCACCCAGGTACCCCTGACACGTGATAGTTTTCTCAGTGAACACAACTCCAGTTTTCTCTCTAGGAAAAGTATTAGAAAGGAGGCACTTATACTTTGCTTATCCTAACTCTCTCCTAAAATAATTTACTACCAGAAATGATAGGCCACTAGGAAAGGTTTGCCTGCCCCCAGTACCAAAAGCCCAATGATGGATCAGGGGTGGGGTTAGTATGTATGAAATCTGAGATGAGCCCTCAAGACATGAGGATACTGCAAAAGCAAATCTTTCTCAAAATGTTGACAAAACAAGTTCAGCTCCTATCTCCATGAGATCTTGTCACTATGGAGCCAGACAGGTTTGGATCAATGCTGTAGGTTTATAAGCTCTGAACCAATTATATAGGCCCTCAATCGACATTAAATACAAACAGATGTCTTGCATAATGGCATGTACTACATGTGAACAGATGGGGTTTCCAGTAGGTGATCCCTTTCTTTTCAGACAGGGTGTATTTTATATTCTGTGAAGAATATACTTTATATCTACTTTATATCTACTTAATATCTACTTTATATCAAGCTTCGTGCTATGGGATATTACATGTGTGATTGCTTTAAAATAGTCACACACTAAGCATTATTGGAGGAACAGAAATGGACACATGGCCTTTTAATGGACATTGGGCTCTTTGCTTTCATCCAATGCACCTCTCTTCCTTCCTCAAAAGACTCATTTCCCACAGCTGGAAAGTATATTTCTGTAAAATACACAGTATACTCTACTATGCAATGTCTCCGCATTCCTTTGCATTCATGAAAACCTGAATAAACAGGTGTATTGAGATTTATGGAGAAGCAGCAGTATTTATTTTTGCTCATGGAGAAATTTGCCAGGATTCAGCAAGTTACAGTTAATGTTCACCTCATTTGCCTTGGATCAGAGCAAGTCTTGGTGGGAGATGGCTAGACAGAAATATGAGCAATTCAGACAAAAGAGCGTTTGGTTACTGGGTTGGAAAATAGTAATTACTTTTACTATTTTAAAAGCCAGTTTTTACATCTTTGCTTAAATGCAAAGATACATTTCACATGGAATACCCCCAACACTATATTTATTTAAAATGTGAGTGTTAACCCTTATAAAACTTTCATGCCTTCTTTTCATAAATTAAAAATGTAGCAAAAGGAAAAAGCTGAAATGTCTATAAATGACAACACAAAATGCATGGGAAATTGTTAGAATTGAAGATGCCTTAAATTACTTTGTTGATTTCATTTATTTAAGGTTTGTTATTCTGTACACTATATTATAAACAATGATAAGGATCATTCTAAGATACATTATTACTGTTAACAGAATATCCCCCCTCCAATAAATACTCTTTTTAAACAGAATATTCCCCTCTCCAATAAATACTCTTTTTAAACTGTTTATACAGCATTTATCACAAAGAGCATCATTAACTTGCTTTATATGAGTCTGCTCTCTAAAAATTGTGGGTCAATTTCACTGGATATCAGACATTTTTATTGCTGAGATCTCTTGCTGAGGCTACCTTTTATTGAATGTCATAGACCAAATGAGGTGGCAAGATAAGCAACTTCTTCTGTATAAACAAAAGGATACAAAATAATGACAAAAGAACCAGTCTTCATGTCCCAAAACCAAACCGTTCAAGTTTCATGCAATCAAATGGTTTTCCTCCCCTACTTTGTGGTATAGTCCCTATTTAAGTGATAAATAGTGAATGTTCCTTGGATGTTTTGCTACTGTATTCTCTAAATGCATTAGAAACTTATTAAACTAGGTTTATAAAATTCACCATGAGATTTAACACCAGCAGGGTTTACACCTCAAAGATTCATTTAAATTTTAGGGTGTGTTTATATGGATAGGTACACACATACTCAGTTTTCCTGCATGTATTCACAGAGAATGCCTTTTGATGCACATGAACCTGGGAATTTTAGAGAGATGTAAATCATGTTTTTCATCCTTAACAACTTTGGTTCCGCCATCATTTTTTGGTTAAAGTCCTTAATGATCTAATAGAGACACAGGTATAGGAGCTGAATGTTTTCCCCAAGCCTCACTTAGTTGGTTATTTGGAGGAATGAGTATTTGCTATAACTTCCAGCCTGATCTGTATACTGAGACTAGTGTTCCTGCTCTCCTTGGGTGTGTCCCTCAAGGTTTCTTAACTTTCCCTGGCAGAGTATGGTGCTCCTTCTACTATAATTGGTATAATTAATAGTTTATGTATCTGTCTGCCCCCTCTCAGACACTACTACACTGGACTTTGTGGTTTTCTAAGGTATATATTATTCACTCTGCTAGCCATTATTGTAAGTGGATTGGCTTTCAAAGTGATGGATACTAAGTGTATATTTGGGGGGGAAATGGAATGAAATTTTTAAAAAATATATTTTATTTATTTGAGAGAGACCATGAGAGGGGTGAAGAGAAAGGGAGAAGCAGACTCCTCACTGAGTTAGGAGACAGATACTGGGCTTGTTCCCAGGACCCTGGAATTGTGACCTGAGCTGAAGGCAGTTACCCAACTAACTGAGCCCCCCAGGCACCCCTGGAATGAAATTCTTATGACTGTTTTCTTTGTCTTGGTATTTCTCAAACTCTGCCTCAATGGAAATTAACATCAAATCAAACCTTTTGTCCTCTTCAAAAGCATGCTTTAGCTGCTTTAGTACTTTTCTTCTTCTGTGGACTGGGTATACAGCAACACAAGCCCATCACAAATAAGCCCTGCCTAGACGTTCATATGTGGTAAAAGATTTACCATTTCCATTAGATTGTACCCAAAATGTCTGACACTAAAAGGTATGGCCCACATAATCACTATTCCTTGAATAGAATATCCCCCCCACCCCACCCCACCCCCACCGCATGCTTGCTATTTTTTTCTACTTTTAATATTTTTCTTATTTGGAGGACTCTAGCCCAACACTGTTCACACAAGGGAATTGTGAACTCTACAACCACATATTCTGGTCACTTCTTCTGTTGACATATGCAGGGAACATGGAAAACGGACTTTACTTTCTGAGTACAAATGTGCCGTTCCTTTGGCACTCATTACCTGGTTAGCCTCATTAGTTCAGATAAAAACACTGAAGATTTTCCCCGGTTGTTTTCAAAAGATCTTTGTACTTTACCCAAAGTAAACACTTATTATGTGTTCAGTAGCCTAAGTGTTCAAGTGACATTAGGTAATGAGAATTCACTTACTAGCTCAATTGGTAGGGAATTAGGCCCATTTTAGGTGACCTAATACTTCAGTTGATAAAAATGTTCTGATATTTTAAGGCATAGTCTAAAAGGCCCAATTATTTCATTTATTTTTCTAGGAACGCTTCTTGACTATTTTTTTTTTTTTTTTGGATGCTTTGCTTTTCAAATGACATTTCTGAGGTAGGCTGTAATTTACAGTTTTAAGTGTAGGCATAAAGGAACTTGAGTTAAGTATAAATGAAGGCTGATGCTCAGAGAGATGGGCTTTAACCTGGCTGCCACACGGTATTCTGCTTCTCTATCACCGTACCTGCAGTCTATGTCATTTTGTATGTTCTAGGAAATGTACAATCACACAAACATTTTATCCTGTCCAGATAGTGACAGGATACAAAGAAATCCTATAGTAAAAACATGTACGCATCACTAGAGAATGACCAAACAATCTCTCTAGGTTGCTGTCATATGCCAAGCATGGTGCTAGGAGCTTTTACATTATTCTCATATTATAGATTGTAAGTCAAGTACTTTATGTAACATAAATATGGTCATATCGCACGTAAGTGTTGGAACCCAGATCTGTCTTGCATATGGTTCCTTTATAAAGAAACCCTGAAAACGGATGCATTTATTTTCGGATTTTTCCACATGTCCAAAATTTTTGAAGAGGGCAAGGATGAGCAGATTTCTATTCAGGGTGAGAAGTTGTTCCCACTCTTCGAATCCATATGCTACAATGGGAAAGCAGAATTGCATTCCTAGTCTCTTTCTCGTTTTGAAATTTTCAGTATCTAATAGTCATGACAACTAGTAAACCTAAACTGAGAAGATAACAAGGGCGAAGTCTCACCCTATATCCCATTCAGTGGGTATTGCCCTTTTTCAATGAGGCTTCAAGGCAGAAAGGTATATTTTCAAACTGAGAAGTCATCTGGAAGTAAGTCATCATAATCAATTGAAAAGTGAATTGAATATATACTATATAATACACAGACATACATCTAATGTCTGGAGCTTGTGAAAGTGGCCTTCTTTGGGATAACTATCTCCATAGAGGCTAACATTAAGGATCTTGACTTTAGAATGCCTTGGAGCAGGGTGCGTCACAGCTAACGACAAGTGTTCTGAGAAGCGAAGAGCAGAGAAGACGCAAAGTACTGTGAACGAGATAGCAGAGACAGGAGTAATGTGTTTATTTATGAGCCACAGAAGCCGAGGATTGCTGGCAGCCCCTAGAATCTTGGGGAAAGGCTTGAAATAGACCCTCTCCAAGGAGCCAACCCTGCTCACACCTGCATTTAGAACTTCTGTCCTCCAGAACTGTGGGAGAATACAAGCCTGTTGTTTGAAACCATCATGTTTCTGATAATTTGGCAGCCCTCAGAAACTACTGCAGCCAGTCTAAGGGCCAATGGAAACTAGTTTTGTCTTCCCTCCTCTCACCGCCCCCATCCCTTCCTTTGTTATTTTCTTTGTCAGCTATAGGGCTATCGTAACAAAACTCCATAGCTTTAGTGGCTCAAACAATGGAAGTTTACCTTTCACAGTCTGGGAAGTCCAAGATCAAGATGGTGGAATGTAGGCTTTGTTCTTAGAACTCTTTTCTTGGTTTAGGTGGCCTTCCCCTCACTGTATGCTCGCGTGAACTATTCTATGCATGTAGAGAGAGTGAGGCAGCTGTGGTCCATCTTCTTTGAGGACATTAATCCCATCAGCATGGTCCTACCCTCGTAACCTCATTTAACTGTTATTACCTCCCAAAGGCCCTGTCTTCAAATACATCACCTTGAGGGTTACAGCTTCAACATGTGAATTTGGGAGGAGGGCCCAAACATTCAGTCCATAACCCATCCTTCCTTCTTTCCTGCTCCTCTAGGTCAACCTTACTGACTGAGAATTACATACCATAAAATTCACCAATTTTAAATGCCCACAGTTATTACTACAATCATGATAGAATATTTCCAGCATCCTATAAAGTTCCTCCCTGCCCCTTGGCAGTTGAGTCTTTTTCCTACATTCTGGCCAACACTGATTTGCTTATCTTAATCACAACAGTTTTGCCTTTTTCATAACTTCATAGAAACAGAATCATACAGTATGTTGTTTTTAGCATCTTACTCCTTATTTAGCATGATGCTTTTGAGATTCATCCATGTTCTTGTATGTAGTCAATTCTAGATTAGTATTCCACTGTATGGATATACGACCATCTATTTATCCCATTGTGGGAGGCTGTGATAAGGCTTGAGATGAGGACCAAACCAGGCCCTGACTTGTGTCTCCTTTAAAGTCCAAATAGCCTAACAAAAGGCTTAGGATGGAAAAGTTGAGTAGCACTGAGAAAGGGTCTGTGCTATGTGTTGTGCGCTCGCCAACGTGACTTCCCACATGTTTACTAGTTAGATGGGAGCAAATTGATTGGGGTCATAAACACTTAACTGGTCCTTGCTGTTCCAGCACAGCTCATAAATCACTTTCAGGTTTGCTGTTACTTCTTGTATCAATATGGGACAATTGTACTAACATCAGCCATTGCCTGCAGGTGCACCTCGTTCGTTTCTCACTAGTTCTCACAAGAAACCAGAGGGTCTGCAATTAGACCTTGAGACGTAGGTAATGGGGAAGTCTGGAGGTTTTTTGTGCCTGTAGCAAATTCTTTTGTAACCAGCTGAAAATAGTTACTGTTGGCTATATAATGCCTCACTGCCCTGAATAAAGTCGGCACTGTTGGACATCCTCCTCAGTGCTCCTCCTGCCCCCATCTCTTTGTCTCTGAACTTCTTCTTTTCACCATCCTCTTACCGTCACATTCCTGGTCGATTTGTCGTACTGGCCGTGACATCCCATGAATAGTTGGGTTGTTTACAGTTTTTGGTGATTATACCTAGAGCTGCTATGAGCATCTATGTACAACTTTGTGAGGATATATGTTTTCATGTCTCATGAATAAATACTTAGGGGTGGAATTGCTATCACACAGTATTTAATTTTTATAAGAAATTTTTATAAGAAACCACCAAACTCGTTAATTAAGTGGCTCTACACTTTTGCATATCCATTAGTATGAATGTATTAGTTGCTCCATATTCTTGCCAACATTGGGATTGTGTTTTAAACTTCAGCCATTCTAGTGGGTTTGTAGTAGTCTCTCATTATGGTCTTATTTCGCATTCCTGAGACTGATTTTATACTTCTGATCCTGCACAGCTTCTCCCTCCAGTTATCCCAAGGAGCAGCACTGAACTCTTCATTTCATTCTTAGATTAAAAGTTGATAACGTGGGACCCTTGGACCAAAATAGTGTAGGAAAATGGATGTAACAACCATCGCACATAAGACCCATGTGCTTAACAGTGCTTGCCCACGCAGTCATCTTGGGAAGAATTTTTTTCATATTTGTTCAAGTTAACCATTATATATGCTTCTGATTCTCATGAGTAGGGGATGCTAGGTAATAGGCCTTTCTCTTTCTTAGACCTTAGTGTCCCTAACTTGAAAAGTATGGCCCACAATGGTGGTTTTTAAATCTGCATGCATACAAGTCACCCAGAAACTAAAATAAAAATGAAGATCTACTCCTAGCTTTCTTTAGTTGGGCAGATCTGGAATGAGACCTTGAATTTTGTACTTTTAACTGGCTGATTTTCTAGACTGCATCTAAACTGCATGCTGGCTGTTTAACTGCATTTCGGAAAGAAGCTTACCTAGTTGCTCCCAGGTTGCTTCTAAGTTTGATATTCTATGCAGAACATGAGATGACCTTGATCTGTGACTCAGGCCTTTCCTCAAGGTTATAAAAAAATACAGCGTAAATAGTAGGTGCTTGATAAATAAAGGTGGGAAAGAAATCATTGATAGGAAGTCAGTTTTAGGAATTCAGTTACTGCTTGCCTGGTTCAGAGCAGCCATCCCTGAGTGTCCAGAAAAGAGAGGTCTCCATTCTTTTTTCAGTCAGCTCTCTGATTTCCACCTGCTACCTTTCACCCTGCTCTACCACTCTCTTGCTGTTGGACTGTGGCCAAGTGCTTTATTTCTTGGAGCCTGTTTCCACATTGTAAATGGCTGTGGGGAGAACCTTCAAGGGCTGTTGGTTGTGAAATAATTGAAATAATACAGATGGAAGGCTGAATATAGCACTTGGCATTTAGAAAATAGTCAGTAAATAATAGCTATTGTTGTTTTGGTTACTATTATTCAGGGAAAATGATGCCCCCTCTCTCCTCTGAGCTATAAAAGCTGGCTTTTGCACTTCCCCTTATGCCCTCCTGCAAGGCTTAGAAACCAAGAAAAGATTTGGCAGCCCTCAGAAACTACTGCAGCCAGTCTAAGGGCCTGAAACATAATATAAATATATTTATAAATAAATAAATAAATTAATTAAATAAATATAAAATAAATATAAGGCCCAAACATTCAGTCCATAACCCATCCTTCCTTCTTTCCTGCTCCTCTAGGTCAACCTTACTGACTGAGAATTACATACCATAAAATTCACCAATTTTAAATGCCCACAGTTATTACTACAATCATGATAGAATATTTCCAGCATCCTATAAAGTTCCTCCCTGCCCCTTGGCAGTTGAGTCTTTTTCCTACATTCTGGCCAACACTGATTTGCTTATCTTAATCACAACAGTTTTGCCTTTTTCATAACTTCATAGAAACAGAATCATACAGTATGTTGTTTTTAGCATCTTACTCCTTATTTAGCATGATGCTTTTGAGATTCATCCATGTTCTTGTATGTAGTCAATTCTAGATTAGTATTCCACTGTATGGATATACGACCATCTATTTATCCCATTGTGGGAGGCTGTGATAAGGCTTGAGATGAGGACCAAACCAGGCCCTGACTTGTGTCTCCTTTAAAGTCCAAATAGCCTAACAAAAGGCTTAGGATGGAAAAGTTGAGTAGCACTGAGAAAGGGTCTGTGCTATGTGTTGTGCGCTCGTCGTTAGCTGTGACGCACCCTGCTCCAAGGCATTCTAAAGTCAAGATCCTTAATGTTAGCCTCTATGGAGATAGTTATCCCAAAGAAGGCCACTTTCACAAGCTCCAAACAGACATTAGATGTATGTCTGTGTATTATATTTATAAATATAAAAATAAATTAAATAAATAATTTACCCAATTTAGTCTGCAGTCGGCCAAGGTTTTGAGTGTGCATAAAGGGAGGAAGCTAATGTGGCTAGGGGTGAACTATGATGTCACAGATGGGGGTCTCTGAGGTCACTCCTTGGAGGCTTTAGAAACAAACTTTCAGCAAACATGGGGGCAATTCATTAGAGAAGCTGAAGGAGAAGCTTTGGGGATTTTGCATAAAACTTCCTGCTCTTCTATATCAAACTGAGGCAAGGCAAGGCAAAGCTACTATATATTTTTTTATGACAACAATCTAAAAAAAGTCTACCTGCTTTGCTGGTTTACTGTGAAGTAACCTAACCTGAATCCCCTTTTAGTTGGAGGGTCACAAGCTGGGCTTTAGCCAACTTATTATTATCTTTTTTTTTTACATGGGTCAATTCACTGATCTAGAACTCAGGATAACTGAGGCAGCTGGTAAGAGGTTCCTTATGCATGTTCATTGACATCCTGTTACAATGTAAGAAGACGAAGAAAGAGAGAGACAAAGGTAGGACCATGAGGCAAATTTCTAGTCTTCTGTGAGTAATAGCAATGACCATAAATAGAACATAAATGTGGGCCACCCTGTGGGATTGTTTTCTAACACAGACTTAGGAGTCTAGATAGGAACAGCAAATAATTCAAGACTACCATGTTTGAGCATTTACTCTGAGCCCAGCACTGTGCTCTATATAATGTGATTTATACATTAGCTAGTTTCAGCACCACGGTATCAGTCTCAGACAATTCTTATTTCTTCAGATGAGATCCATATACTCAAAAAGTGGGGCCAATCTCACACAGTTGTCTAATGGAAGAGCATAGATTGAAACCCAGCGCTTCCCCTTTCCAAAACCCAGGGCCCAATCTCTTCAGCAACCTGAAAACAAGCCTAAATCATGAAATGGAGGTGTTCTTTATAAAACAGTACCACTTCAGTAACTAATCCAGGAAAAAGAGCTTCTGGGTAGATTAGAGACCTTATTAATTTGAGAAGAAAAAAACATTTCTAGGCTCTTTCATTAATAAGCGAAAGACAGAGTCAGAAAGAAAGTAGAAATTGTGATTCAAACTGGTAATACTTTAATTGTCGAGATCACACAAGGGCTAAAGATGTCACCCGACAGATGTGGGAGTGATAGATGAAGCTCCTGCTTCATCTATCAGGTTTGTGCAAAGGACACAGTGAGGAGCAGGTTCTGGGGCATTCTCCAAGTATCAGTTAGTTTGCAACTTATTTATGTATCCCCTCTATTTCTACAAAGGTTTTTTATCAAAGACATTTTAAGGGGCTTACAATAAAACTAGATGAGTTCAGAGTGTATGGGGGCCGGCGGCGGGGGGAGACAAACAAGAGAACGGCAAACTTGCGGAAGGGAAGAGATGGTTTGAAGAGGGACCTAAGAGATAACGGCTACTTGCTATGAGTTTTTAGAGCATGATTCTGAGTTTCCTGCCAGGGAATGAGGGCAGAAGCAATGTCATATCAGGATGATTGAAGGCAGAGGGGTTGGGGAGCACTGTCGGAGCCAACAGTACCTGGAGGCCACACTGCTCCTATAGTCCTGACCCCATGTTTTAGGTGCTTCATTGTGTCTACTTACATATATTCAGAATAAGTCAGCTCCCAGACACTGATTGGGTACTCTGACCTAGACCACCACTGGTTCAGGTAAATGCACTGCCGTCAAGGATTTTATATTCTTTTACCCAGATGTTGTTCAAAATGTTCTATTAGGTTCTGATGCAGTTCCAAAGGAATGAGGCAGGAGGAGGCAGATGAGATACTCAAACTATTTATTATTGTAGGCATGGGCCCATAGGTTGGTCTGCGGGCCATGTTGTTACGCTTGGGCAAAGGAATAGAATCCTTTCCCTCCCTCTGTCTTAGGAGCTCCCTCTGGCTGGAGCTTTGTTCTGCAATGAACTTAACAGAAGCTGCTTCTTATCGCTGAGTTTGTTCTGTTTCTGTAAAATGGAGTAGGACTCTGTTATCTCTAAACGCCACCGCCCAGGATATCTGCATTTGGAGCCACACAGAATGAGCACATCTTTGGACCAAATGTCGTTGGTTGAAATTCCCCCCATGGAACCAAAGAGTGAATCTTTGCACAGAGCCAGGTCTGGGGATTCGTTCCCCAGAAGGTCTAATGAGATGTATGTAAATAGCTCTCCCTGCCACCAGCCTCCTCAATTACAGAACCAGAACTTTGCCAATTCACCCGACTTCTAGAAATTCACCTCTCCAGTCCAGCAAAATGGCATTAAGACGCCTATAAATAATCATCTTATTCCCACATTTCTGCAATAGCAGAGAGGCTGGTGTTGCAAACAGATAAACAGGCAGTTCATAGGCAATGGAAATGAATACTGAAGGGTGAAGCTTGCCTGGTGTATTTGGAAACAAGCAGCAGGTTGGGGTCTTTTGGTTTTATTTTGAGGAACAAAAGATACCCCCCTTCCCTCTCTCTGTTCTGTTTCAGTCTGTGGCTTTAACTCCTTCCCCAGCATCAGGTCCATGGCTAGGGTTTCCATTTCACATGCTGAAGCTAAACTTTAGGAAGAAAGAAATCCTCTGGGTCCCTGAACTGGGGGACCCTGTCATTTATCAGGAGAAGACAAGAGCGCCCTGTGCTATGAAGTTGCATGTATTGAATAATAAAGAAGCTGCTTTTGGTTCCCTTCAGTTTTCTTTCAAAAGCCAGGACCTACAGCCAGATTTGGCGGCTGGGGTGGGGTCGGGAGACTGTTTTCATGAATTTTCATTAGCACCCTTGCTATAATTTTTTAAGGACCCTCTGACTCTGTCCTTTTAATGAGGAGAAATTACTGTGGACTTGGAGTTTTCTCATTCCCTTCAAAGAAAATGACCTCTGCTTACTCTCAGTAACACAGGAATGAAGCCACATTTCACACTCGGTGCTACAGTAATTAATAATCTTACACATCTGAAACCGAGTTAGAGCCAGAGCCTTCAAAGGTGACAAGCAGAATGCCTTCTGCAAGGTGAAAGGGATACTTTCTTTACCAGCAGAAAGAATTATTTAAAAAGTTCCATAGGGACCAATGTGAAGAATTGTCATCTTTTTGGTGATTATAATAGCCAATGGTAGGCTCTCTCCTCAGTGCTTTTTATGCAATGTCTCACTTAGTCCCTGCACATCTTACGTGCTGGGCAGATGGGTGCCATCATTACCAGCAGATGTCCAATAGGTAACGAAGGCTCGGAGAACTCAAATCCTAATTCAAGGTCATATAGCGGGGGGTGCAGAGCGGAAGGCAGAGTCAAAATCTGTACCTGAGAGTGTCTTCACTTCATAGCTCATGTATTTATAGCACACAAGGCCTTAAGAAACACTAATCTTAGTTAATGTCATGGAACTTCAAATATCATTAAATCATTTCTCAAATTGCCCTCTTTTCTTTATGCAGCATAAAAGGTTCCCTCTCTTTACTGAACAAACTGGATTGGCAGACATAAGCATTCAAATCAAAATAATGTAGGAAAGAACATAAAAACAAATAATTCACCCTGTAATTAAGTCCTCAAATTTTCCATCTGAAGCCTAGATAATGATATGGTGTGATTATTATAAAAATAACAAACTATTATCACCACTATGAAATTACCAATTATTACAGAATTCATAGTGACTTGGGAACATCTCTCCTTGTTAAAGTAGTACACCCCCACTCCCCACTTTTTTTTTTTACCTGTAGTAGAAATAAATTTGTGCAGAAAATTACATAAGGCATATTATATAATGAGAAAGTTTTTGGGAAGGAGGATGGTAAACACTTTGATTCACTCAGCAATCATTTTTCATCTAAATGTCAATGCTGCTCATCTTCCCGAAAGAAAGACACATAAGTTTGTTAAAAATGGAGTGGTATGAAAATCTCATGCAGGTAAGCAAGGCGGGTGGTGGGGGTGGAGGGTGAACAAAGTGGGTGACCTTGAACCGCTTAACAAAAGAAAAGAAACACTTACCTCTCAACTAGGAGGCAGAAAATTTGTCTTTTGTGAAAAACTTTACCTAAAAGATTGGTTTTACCACCCTAGACCAAATGAAATATATAGTAACTTGAAAAGAATCTTAATTTCATCAGAGGCAGTCTCTTTCCTTGCAGAGTGAGGTTGGCCTGGTCAAACAGACACGCAGTGCCCCATGGTGGGGTGAGAAGTGCCTCCTTTGGTTTGTACCATTAACCAAAGAGCAAACCCTATGAACACCACACTCTCGCTCTCACCAACTCCCAGAAGACCTACTTTTCCCTAATGTCACTAAGTCTGTCACCTCGCAGGAAAGCACACGTGGTATGAAGCTTAGCTTAACCGAATCTGAAGAACTTCTGTACTTTGGCTATTAGAGGAAATCAGCTTTTTAAAAAATCCTCATTGTATCCCACATCTCTACGTCTTTCTTTTCTCTATTAACCCTTTTCCTCTCCTTTCTACCCCTTCCCCACAAAATCCCAACTATTTTCCTATTACAAACATCAAAACTAGACGTAGTTAATAATTTAAAATCATAGCCACATTGAAAAAGGAAGTTAAAGGATGCTCTCATTTCCTTCTTTCTCAAAACCTCCTTTGGGAGTCCAAAAACACTTATACTCAAAGAATAGAAAAAGATCATACATTGCTTTAGAGATCCTAACGTACAATTAAGCTTTGTCCCAGTTTATTTCTAGGTTGGTTATTGAGCTACTGGGATAGCATCATGAAATGGCAGTTATGCCCAGTGAGCTTCAGGAGCCCAGTAACTCCCATTGTGCTGAAATTCTCTTTTTATAAAGCCAAATAAACGAAAAGCAAGACATATAATAACAATCTCAAGTAGATTTTAGTACTTTTAATTTGTCCCCTTTCCTACTACCTCCCAAATCCATTTCTTTCTTGCTCTACCCCAAGTCCTTCAATAACAAGGTCATCCTCTGAAGCCAGTGATGGTCTTTCTATCCTCTCTTCCTCCCTCACCCCCCACCTTCAACCTGTAGCACGTCATGTCTGTTGATTCCAAATCTATGTCTATCCATTAACTCTGTCTCAGTGGCCACCATCATTTCTTACCTAAAGGATTCCTAAGTGGTCTTCGTTTCATTCTTGTTCCCTCTATAATGCAAAGAGGTTTTTGTTTTTGTTTTTACTTTAAATGAAATTATGTGACTCTCATACTTAGAATCTCCTATTGGCTTTCTCTTCTATGTGCAATAAATTCCAGACTCCTCAACATAGTCTACGCTGCTTCTGCACAGTCTGGCCCTAGCCTCCTTGCAGTTTCTCCAAAAATTCAGTCCCTCTTCTGGTTGAATTAGTTGGGCAAGGAAGTTCAGGTGGATGTGTTATTAAAAAACAAAACAAAGCAAAATAAAAAAACTATTTTTGAGACATGGGGAGGAGAAAGACAAGAGATGATGATGTGCCTGTTCTTCCTAAGAGTAAGAAGGGGCTGGTTCAAAGCTGACTGAGTAGGAGGTCATAGTCAGGCAGAGATACTGTGATTTGGAAGCAAGGGGTGGGGGGGAAGAAAGAGGTTCCTAGGCTGATTCTTACAAGATAGGCATCCACATGCATTTCATCATACCTACTTGGAGGCTTTCTTTTAGCCCATCTATGTAACCACACTTCTATCCACTTAGCAAACTCTCATGGAACACAAACTGGTCAAACAGAATGAAAAGCCAAGGAAACATTAGGACAAAAGAAGAATGCAGGTGGACAGCACTTCGGCTGGCCCCAGCATAACTAAAAGCACACGCTGGGGATGCAGCATGCGACTCAGGCCCTTCTCCTGTCTTGGTCCTTAAAAATGAACTCCAGAATACAGACTTCCCATGACTCCCTGATTAAACAGCCAGCTGTGGACTGAACCTTCTCTAGCCTAAGAAAGGGTCTTTTTTGACTTAAAAAATGCGGGGGGGGGGGGGGTTCCAATCTCAAACCATTTCCTATCATCAGAGATTCTAAGCTCACCCTCTCACTATAATATATGCAGAAATATACATATAACCTTCTCCCCTGCCTCCCAAAAATCATGAAGCGGAGGGAGATATGCAGCCAGTCTTGTTGGACCTGAGGACCTGAGGCAAAGGCTGTTGACAAAAACAAATTACAAGCATGGCTTTGGCCCCATGTGTACTCTGTGACACTAACAAGGCCCTTCAAAAAGTTGGATATTGGATCTGACAGGACCAAGTGGCCTGTGATGGCTTGAAAAGAGACTGTGCCCCTCCCCCCACACACACACACTGGAAACAGGGAAAAAGCAACCAGTGTTCCAGCTACGGAACACGGACCCTGCCCTGACACTAAGAACTTTTCTTTTTCCGTTAGATTGGGAACATGCTCATTAGATTTAAGTCCAAAACCAAGAGAGAAAGAGAGATAAAGAGATATGATGTTCTGATAGATTTTTAAACACATTTATGAGAGCTCAGCAAAAAGCACTTCTGATTTAGGGACGCCTGGGTGGCTCAGTTGGTTAAGCGACTGCCTTCGGCTCAGGTCATGATCCTGGTGTCCTGGGATCGAGTCCCGCATCAGGCTCCTTGCTCGGCAGGGAGCCTGCTTCTCCCTCTGCCTGTGCTCGCTCTCTCGCTCTCTCTCTCTCTTTGACAAATAAATAAATAAAATCTTTTAAAAAAAAAAAAAAGCACTTCTGATTTAAAACTACCAACCAGTTGCTCCCCAGACTATAACAAAATAGCTTATTTATGCAAGGACGGGGTGTGATAAAATTCTGTCTCAACGTACTCCTCTGTAGTGGAGGCTTTGGACACTGAAAGGAAAATTGGGGTCAGATTGGGGAAGATTACCACCTGCAGAAGCTAAATGCAAAGTCTGATAGCTCAGTCATAAACGGGGCCATGGGGCTCATTTTCAATTCTCCTTCCCAGCAACTCACAGAATTGTGGCTGCTTTTTCCAGCATTACATTTAGGGGGACCGAATTAAGACTGCCTGCCTATCTTAAGACTCAAAGCCTTGTGGAGACTGGCCAGTCAACTGGGCTCTGTGAGTCTAGAAGACAGAGAATGTAGACTTCCTAGTGATTCTTTCATCTTTTTAGGGGCTGGCAGCAAGGAATTCACTTCCTATAGACTCTTTGATCCATCTCTCTCAGTTCAAGAAAGCAGACCAGTTCTCGAGCAAGGTCTGAGTTATTCCTCTCACCTAATGCTATACACATTCATTTGCGGGAATTTGGCAGGGAGAGCCAGCCTGGAGGAGGCTTGCTCCTTTTCATCTTTCTCATCCTGGCTGAATCCATAGCTGAAAAGGGCTTCTGCAGAAAGGTGCATCTGGTGATAATGAGGGTTAGGACAGCCCTGGGAGAAAGGAATTCCAGGCAGGAAATGGATCAGTGAGAAACTGGGCAAGGTCTAAGAGGAGATTTCTACCTTCTAGATCTGACCCAAACGGGAGAATCAAGTCCATGTGAATTCCTCTGGAATAAAAAAAATTAATTTTCCTTGTAAAACAAAAAACTATACAGACTGCTTGTATAATGAAAAGTGGTAGGAGCAGTTTCCACATCATACGGGTCTAAAATTACCTGGAAAAATCCAGGTCGCTGAGACCAATTAAATTTCTATGGTAAATTATCAGGATAAATGGTTCATGCTATCATTTTCCCTAGGGGGCATTCCCCCGACTACCCTTTCAAAGCGTCTGACATGAGATACCATGTTGCAGTACTTAGCAGGATGAGGAATAAAGACCTAGGAATAAAGAATTGTTCCTCAGTTTCTGTTCCTTTTAGCATTCTGGGAATTTGTCTGGAAGGCAGCTGAATTGTTTAGATAATTTGACAAAAGGAATAACAAAAACTCATGATACTTTCTCACATAATGTATATCAAATGGCGACCGGGAGATGACTGAGGGATTAGGTCTGTGCTGTTAAAACTAACCATTTCTGCAAACTCCATTATCGGAAGATCTGTAGTCATAGAAACATGTTCAAGCACGTCTACAGCTTCATCTGTATTCTTTCTTGCATTCTATCACTATCTTGGCCCTCATACATACTTAACTATACTTTAGAACCATAATAAGGGTCATAATTGGCATATTTAAAAGCTGCCAATTTTCTCTTCAAGGCCACATATAGAAAGACAAGACCACAGAATGGCCCTGCCCCTCAGATCATCATTCGGGTACTTCTCACATAGGAAGGATGGATGTACTGCTTCTACTGTCGGCGGGTAAATGGACTTTACAAAGAAATAGCCCTCTCTCTCTCCCCTCATCAACATGGAAAACACTTAGGCATTGGGGTACAATGCTTAGGATGATGATAATGATATTAATCATCTTTTTTATGCTTTATGATTTATAAGTGCGTTTCACTTACATTATCTCTGACCCCTGCCACACAAATCCTGCCACTGGACAAATCCCAACCCGTGTGGCAGAACGCTTAAAATTCATGACGGAATCACATTTAAAAGTAACAGATTTTCATGTAAAACTCTGGATTTCCAATTTTGCTTTAAAAATCTCAAGATCTGGCCATAATTTTCTGATAAAGTTTGGTGGGGATGACCATCCTTAAGCAAAACAGAAAGGCTTTCATTTGTCACGGTCCCCACCGTGCCCTCTCACCCATGATGCCCTGGTTGTTCATTAGGCTCCCTAAAGTTCCTGTAGACACTAGAGTTGGCTAAGAAGTGGGTTCAAGATGAAATGATCAATAATTGGTGGAAGTGAAGACTGAAATCTGAAATCAGAGTTCTGATACTAAGTCTATCTCGGCTTCTGTTTCTTTGGTGTTCCTCTCAAATAGAATGACCGGATTTACATTTTGGAATCCTGGGCATGGGGTCCAAAAATCTGAATTTTGAAAAATCACCCAGGATGTGATGTAACTGAATGAAAGGAGCAACATCGTAAGGAGTATGAAGACCCAGGGATCCCCTTGGTCCTTTGACTAAATTAATCTGCCTCTCTGTCCTTCAATCATGAAGTCTTTGGACACCCACAGAGTGCTGTGCTCTCTGGATGATGTCATCTTTTTGGGACCTTAGCTTCATTACTTACTTGTCAAATGGGTTTGATAATATTTGCCTTCTCTCTGCCATTTGGATATTGATATTTTCCACACTTGTCCACTCATCAAGTATTTACTGAATGTCTACCTTGTGATAGGAACTGTGCTTGGCTGTAGGGATCCAACATCACAGTGTAGACATGGTTATTAAACCCAAGTGAGACTGAGCTATGGGTGTGTATTATACAATGCACTTCAGTATTTAACTCATGTTGGTGGTCGCAGTCTTTACCAGAGTCCACATTGAGCTCACATTGTTAATGCATTCCTATGACCATGCCCCTTTTGTTGTGGACTTCACTGAAAGTCTTTTTCAAAAGCAACTCCAGGATTTAATTTTCCAGACAATGCATTAAAAAAGTAGGCAGCTGCTCAAATGCCAAGTTTTAACTAAATATTTCACTTACTTGCATGAGATTGAGAATAATATTGGCTCTTGTCTATGAGACTATGTAGATGTATATACCTAAGTTATGTCTTATATATCTCTGACCATTTTTTAAAAATTTTTAGAGAAACTAAAGATGAATATATGCTATAGTCCTCTCTAAAATTCTGAAAATTGACTAAGTCCTTGCTACTGAAAATTTGGTCCCAGAACCCCTTGTATTAGTACTTACTGGGATTTTGCTCCAAATACAGTTTCTTAGGTCTAAATTTACATTTAATACAATCCCCAGATTATGACTATATATATTTAAGTTTGGCAAGTGCTGAGTTAGATTCCTAAGTAACAATTCCAATTAACCTCATTGTGATAATCATTTCCATATACACATATATCAAATCACATACTTTATATGAGTTATACACGCACACAATGTACTTGATATACATGTATCACAACATATCTATATAATCACATCATCACATTGTACCCCTTAACATTGCACAATGTTATATGTCAGTTATATCTCCAGAAACCTGGAAGAAGAAGAAAAATAGTTCCCAAGATGTGGGTGTTTTGGTATCTGCATTTATATAAGGACCTTTTAGATACAGAAGGCTAGGCAGTAAGTAGAAAGTGTCATTCCAGAGGCTCGAAAACTCTACTCTTGAAAGTTACTCTATAATTAGGATTCCTCTACTAAGTCTAAGTTGGTTTATGAATGGACAAAGAGACTGTCTGAGTCAGACACATCTTATGATAGTCACTGTCATGGCTTAGTTGAAAGTCATGGTCTTGACATTGTATTGGATAGTCCTAATTTCAGCTTGAAGACAAAACAATATGCCCTTTTCTCCATAAAAGCAGCTGACATCACTGAAAAAAGCTTTACAGCCTCAGCATAATGTTCTACGTATTCCATAATTTTTTTCCTGCCCCATTAAATTGGCACTCAGTCTTAAGACTTTAGAAGCTGGAAGTACCAGGCTCTAGTCATTGCTATAAATAATATCTCTGCCTCTCTTTAGATTCACTGTATACATAAACTAAAAGGGCAAACAGAATATGTATTCTCTCAAAATATTTGCTTGACTGGCATTCAGAATTTGAATTCTTCAACTTCATCACATTCCATTATTTGAGAACAAGTAGAATTTTTGACTTTTTCAACTTCATCACATTCCATTATTTGAGAACAAGAAAAATTTTTGACATTTTCATTTGAAATTTGTCGTCATAAAATCCACAGAATGCAGGACATGGTAACCTGTCCCAAGCATATGGTCATGTCAAAATGCAGAATTTCACTTCCCCAGACATTGCATATTTGATCAGTTCTCACAGAATATAATGAGGTGCTATAAATATTGCTCTACCTTCTGCTTTACATCATGCCCCATAAAACCCTCACCTCTATAAAGCACCTGTCCTGGGGACACACAATTTCACATAGGACAAGCTATCTGCTTACATTTTACTTTTCTGCTGAAGTCATCTCATGACCCAAGGAACGAATTGATCATTTACTCAATTTAATTCAACAAATATGGATCCTGTGTCAAATATACTTCAAATCCTGTGTGGGGTATTGTAGGAGACAAAATATAAATTGGTTGTGCTCTCTGCCTATAAAAGATGACTTGTTAGGGTGGAACAACAAAAAAAAAAAGATAAAGGCAAGGAGTTTTTATAAGATGTGGCAACAAAGTGCTCCAGGATTTAAGAACTGTGTGTGTGTGTGTGTGTGTGTGTATGTGTGTGTGTGTGTGTGTGTGTATATATATATATATATATATGTGTGTGTGTGTGTGTGTATGTATATATATGTATATGTGTATGTGTGTGTGTGTATATATATATATATATATATATAATTGAATCTTGAGGAAAGTTTAGAATAAAACAATCTAGACACAAATGAGTACGTACTATATAAATTCATCTATGTGATGTTTAAGAGCTGGCAGAACTAATCGATGATGATTGAGTCAGAATAATGGTTATTTGGAAATTGGTAATAACTAGAAAGAGACAAGGGGAACTTTTCGGGCAACAGAAATCTTTATCTTGATGTGAGTGATGGTTATACAAGTGTCCATATTTGTCAAAGTTCGTCCCAAATAGACGTAAGACTTGTGTATTTCACTTTGTTATTGAACAATTATATATGTCTGTGTTATAATTAAAAACAGAAATACTGTTGTACCAGAATATCATAAAAACTGAGATATCCAAACACTAGCTCCATTTTTTACTCAGAAAGAAGAGGGGGTTATTTCCCTGGGAGGCCTCCCTATACTGGGGTGGCTTGTGTGGGAGAGTAAGTATTTGAAGAACTGGTGGGAATCCCACCTCCATTATTTTCAAGTTGTGATCCTGAGGCAATCTTTTTTTTTTTTAATATTTTATTTATTTGACAGAGAGAAATCACAACTAGGCAGAGAGGCAGGCAGAGAGAGAGAGAGGAGGAAGCAGGCTCCCCGCAGAGCAGAGAGTCCGATGCGGGGCTCGATCCCAGGACCCTGGGATCATGACCTGAGCCGAAGGCAGAGGCTTAATCCACTGAGCCACCCAGGTGCCCCCTGAGGCAATCTTTTAATCTGAGCTTTAGCTTCCCCTTCTGAAAAAGATAATGATGTGTACCTTAGAGAGTTATTTTGAGCATCAATTCAATTAATTGGTGTCAAAATGCATTATAAACTGCAAATCGTTGAAGAAAATTGAGCACCTGTCATTCCGTGTCATAATGGTTAAGTCCCTCTATTTGGTGGAGCCTCTACTTCCTCCATCACTGAATGAATGTGTTCCCAGGATACTTTAAAGGCACAGTAATCTTTGTGCAGATTAATTTTTGATTCTGGAACTTGACCTTACCCCCTGCCAAAAGGATGAGGGTCTGTTAGAGCGAGGATGTGTGGAACTCATCACTGAACATGCTTTCAGGGCCATTTTCTTTGTCTTGGTTTCTTATCCTGAGTCTCCATTCTCTCGGATATGCCAGAGAGAAGTTAGCAAGTTTTCTCAAGGAGTCATCCAAGTCTCTGGACACTGCAGTGTTGGCAGGGGGCAGACGTAGCTTTTGGACCCTTAGGAGGCCTGTGTCAGAATTGTCAGAGCAGGTTCTGTGACTGGGGCCTGCCATAGAAGAGTGCCGCGAAGGCTCTCATGGGAGAGGATGCTCTCAGCACCACAGACTGTCTGTGCCTCGAAGTTTCTCTGCTGAGTTTGCACTAGCTGTTGCTCTCACTGTTGTATCAGGTGTCCATGCTGTGGTGACAGAGAAACACCACTGTTCAGCCTGACCAACCCTGTCACCTCAGCAAGTGGTCTGCCACGAGGGCTTCCCCAGTTAGGTGTCTTTGTATCATAGGAGTTCAAACCCTGTTTCAAATCCCCATATGACTCCTTTCTACCCAACGGGTGGCATGCTCCTGCCAAGCCCCAGCAGAGAGCATTTCTGCAAAGCAAGTTCAATTTCCCCACTGGTAGGTTTGTATCTGACTGATATTTTATTGGGGGTGGCACCTGGCACATCAGAATTGTCATTCTCAGGGACATGAACACAGTAAAGAAAGATTTTTTTTTTTTTCCTGACTAAATGGCTGGCTGAATGCGATCAAGTCTTTTGCAAAGGAACATACCCTGACAAACCGAATACATCTCTTCTAGAAGTTGAGATCCTCTTGTTTAGAGGAGGCATGTCTGCAACTGTTCTTCTTTCTTAAGTCTGCATCCCCCTCCCCCCCAAAACATGCTTTTCTGCTAAACATTATTTTGAAGCCATTAGGGGGAAAAAATGGAGCAAAAGTTTGGGATGTCTTAGTTCATCTGGAAAATTGTCATGCCATGACCACTAAGTTATGGGCTTTTTCCATAATCAAAGAAAAAGATAGTTTTGGAGTATGATCTTTGAGGAAATTATTATCTCTTCTAGAAACCATTGATTTTAGTAGATAGAATGCTTAATATTTTCATGATTTGTGAGAAATTATGAAAGGTTTGCAACTTGGCATTTTTACCATAGTACAGTGGTGAACCTTGGGTACTGGATGTTTATACATGATCTTGTCAGTTTGTACATGAGTGAAGTGGTAACTGACACTCAGATCACCATGAATCTGGGCTTCTCTCTGCATCTACACTAACCTGGTGTGTGGGGAAATATTCTTTCTATACATTAGGACCATAGCATTTAAGATAGGTCCAGATGTAATCACAGATGCCCTTTTAGCCATGAATTTTTATAAGAACCTGTATAGTCTATATCTCCAGTTGCTGTCCTGATATAGACAAGCAGATCTCTGCTTAGTACTTTCTTTTTTAGATTTTTATTTATTTATTTGATAGAGATCACAAGTAGATAGAGAGGCAGGCAGAGAGAGAGAGAGGGAAGCAGGTTCTCTGCAAGCAGAGAGCCCAATGTGGGACTCGATCCCAGGACCCTGAGATCATGACCTGAGCCGAGAGGCAGGCAGAGAGAGAGAGAGGGAAGCAGGCTCTCCGCAAGCAGAGAGCCCGATGTGGGACTCGATCCCAGGACCCTGAGATCATGACCTGAGCCGAAGGCAGCGGCTTAACCCACTGAGCCACCCAGGCACCCTGCTTAGTACTTTCATTGAGAACTGACCCAGGGAGTTGTTCTCCCATACTTAATGGAATTGTTCTCATAAGTTTTAGAATGAATATGTATTAATTCATCAAGTATTTGCAGTGTCTCTACTATGCCAAGACCCCATCAGAGGTTCAGAAAAATAAAGATGAATAGGACAGAGTCTCTGCCTTCATTTGGTTGAAGTCCAGTGGCAGAGAAAGATAAGAACACTCCTACAATCTCTGTTAGCATGACTGAAGCAAAGCATAGGTGCTGGGAAATGGGGCAAAAACAACAAAAACCCCACACACAAAAATCATAAAGTGAGGCTCAAGCTAAATCTTGAAGGATGAATAGAATTTACCCAAGTGGACATGATAAGAAAGGGTATTTCTGGCAAAAGTTAAGCACACATGAAGATAAACATAGTATCTATAGTTAAAATTTGCCATAAGCCGATTTTGAAGAAATCCCTTTTTTAAAATTTGATGGTTGTGATTCTGTATTTTTTAAAAAAAAATTTTTTTTAAGATTTTTATTTATTCATTTGACAGACAGAGATCACAAGTAGGCAGAGAGGCAGGCAGAGAGAGAGAGAGAGAGAGAGGAGGAAGCAGGCTCCCTGCCAAGCAGAGAGCCCGACGTGGGGCTCGATCCCAGACCCTGAGATCAGGACCTGAGTCGAAGGCAAAGGCTTAACCCACTGAGCCACCCAGGTGCCCCTGTAGTGTATTTTTAAAATGATGAAAGTCAGATATACTTTTTCTGGCAGGGCAGATTAGCTTGTACAGGTTTGCAGCAAATTTGGCTTTGGATTACAATAGTGTTACCCAGAGGACTCTGGGCCTTGGATCAGTGTAACTCCCAACAAGGATCAAAGTAATTATCTACTAAAGATGCTACATGCAAACGCAGCAGGGCAGGACATAGCATTCAGCTGAGAAATAATGAATTTCATCTTAAACACTAGTGACGATATCATCTAGAAAAGTTAATTAAAGATGCCATTTCATTAAAGAATTAGGCTGGTGTGACAGCCCCATGCCTCAAAGTTCTTGACGAAACAGACACAGTGTTGAACATCCCTCAAGTTCTGCTTGACTTCAGCCAAAGTTTTCTTAAGTCACTGGAGAGATTTAGTCCCTGTACTTCTGTTGCCACTTTTCAGGATTTTCAAGTCCCCTCTACTCACTGACAGTTGTTGTTTTAGGAGGTACAAATTCCTGGATTTTTCCTCTCACCTGTATTGCAAGAAAAATCTCTATAGTTGGGTCATGCTACATGGTAGCATGGAACTAGGAGACAGATGTGTTATTTACATTTAATTAAAATTAAGAATTTTATTCCTCAGTTACACCAGTCACATTTCAAGTGTCCAAGAGCCACCTGAGGCTCTGGATATCATACTTGGCAATGCTCATATAGAACATTTCCATCATCAAAGAAAACTCTACGGGCAGTGCTGATCAAGGAACGCCCATGATTATTCCAACTTAACCATATTACAAGAGTATTAGGTAATGCTCTTGAAGAGATCTTTTGTACCTCCTAAAAACTTTTTTTTTTTTAAAGATTTATTTATTTGACAGAGATCACGAGTAAGCAGAGAGGCAGGCAGAGAGAGAGGAGGAAGCAGGCTCCCCGCTGAGCAGAGAGCCCCATGTGGGGCTCGATCCCAGGACCCTGAGATCATGACCCGAGCTGAAGGCAGAGGCTTAACCCACTGAGCCACCCAGGTGCCCCAAAAACTTTTTTTTTTTTGTGAATAGAATATCCAAAGTCTGGACCATTTACTAGTAACCTTGAAAGATCTATACTTGTTTTATTTTCCTAAGTACAAAATCCAAACCAAACATTCCCACCTTTAATGAAAATTTGACAATGTGTTTAATAGCATATTCTTTCAGTTTGCAATGGGAAAAAGAGATGTAGATATTCTTGGTGCTATGTTTAGGAAATAGTTTCCTAATTGGCCCAGGAGAGATTAAGATGATTTGCGACAAATTACTTGAATATAACCAGTTGGCAGTGGTGAACAGATCAGAAATTTTGGTGAACTGCCTAGTATAGATTAAGATTAGCTACATAGTTCTGAGCTGAAACCTACTGCTTCTTTCACATTACTATTACGTTATCAGCCAAGTCATCCAAAAGTCACTCTACACATAAAAGTGAAATGGAGTGGACATTCGATATGATACCATATCAGAACTAAGCACAATGTTGGAGTTTCCACATACCTATGGAATGAGATCTACCATGTTTTTTGAATACTAAATTAATAGCAGTGTCTTTGTGAACAAAAAGCAAGCATAATGCATGGGACAAATTGGGATGTTTTCTCTTAGGCTGCTGGCAATATCTATTGTTATACACATATCCCAAGGTCAAGGAGTAGGACATTGCTAATTAAGAAAGAGTCCTATTTATTGGAATGTAATTAAGTTGATGAGAAGGAGCTATACCACAAGATGCAAAAAATAATTAAAAAGAAAAGGTCAGCTTGAAAGGGTCTTATTGATAATCATTGGGTTCATACAAAAAAGCAAAGTAATGGGAAGAACATCAATGATCATTTTGCTAGCACCTTCTAATAGGCTATTGTGCATAGCACAAAAACTTGAAATTAGTTTGGTGTGGTTTTAAGAAGCTGCCAGGAATAGTGGAGGATTACAAGAGGCTTCAGTATTGAGGACGATAGCAATTCCTGTTTTATTCCTCTTTCCTCGTAACCACCTCATCCTTATTCACATGCACCCTGCTCTGCACATCACTTTTCCTAATTTATTTCAAATCCTGGCTCTATCACTTGCTAGCCATGTATTTTTGGGTAAGCTACTAAACCTCACTAAGTCCTCTGTTTCCTCATCTATAAAATGAGGGTAGTAATAGAATCTAAGATCAGATACCTACTACATCAGGTTGATAAGAGTATTAAATTATTAACAGAATAATCATGAACAATTCCTAGCACATAGGAAGTGCATGAATGCCATCTTTAGCAAAATGGGCTGTCTTCGGGAAACCTTTAGGGCATTTGTCCCCAAATCGACATTTTAATCACATGATCATTATAAGAATGCATGTCCCCTCTACTCCTGCATTGGCTAGGACCATTCTAGATTTTGATGCCTGTTGTATCCCAACATCTAGTATGTACCCTCTTCATAGGAGGCACCAATCCAGATTTGTGGATGAATGTCTGCTTGATTCCACCATCTCTAGGTAATAAATCAGGATACCAGTATAGTTTTCTTCAAAATATTTACTTATTTATTTGAGAGAAAGAGCATGCAGGCAGTGTAAAAGGGAGAGAGAGTCGTAAGCAAACAATGTCCTGAGCCCACTCAATCTCATAACCCTGAGATCATGACCTGAGCTGAAACCATGAGTCAGGAGCTTTAACTGACTGAGCCACCCAGGTGCTCCCCCACCTTGGCTTCTCTTTCTATCAAAGCACAATCTTATTTTCTGTTTATAGTTCTTAGGGTTATTCTGCAAATCTCAAGATTGCCATTCAACACTATACATGATATTAAGGAGTAAAAATCGTTCCACTGCAGACTTTCCTTGCTCTATCATTAGTTAAAAATAGATTCACTAAGATCTTTTTTCAAACATACATAAGTTTAACATGAGTTAAATGCAAACTTTCATAACTAAATTCAGGCTAGGAAATAAACTGTAGACTTATGGTGGTCAAGAAGAGCAGGTGAATTTGAAAGACATGTAGGAGATAAAACATGCTACTTAACATGGAGGAAATTGTTTAAAATAAGACAACAGGCCCCAAATGGAGTGACTTACGCTAATCCCCACATCACCAAACCAAGAGTCTTTTTTTTTATTTATTTATTTTTTCAGCGTAACAGTATTCATTGTTATTGCACAACACCCAGTGTTCCATGCAATACGTGCCCTCCCTATTACCCACCACCTGGTTCCCCCAACCTCCCAACCCCGCCCGTTCAAAACCCTCAGGTTGTTTTTCAGAGTCCACAGTCTCTTATGATTCGCCTCCCCTTCCAATTTCCCTCAACTTCATTCTCCTCTTCATCTCCCAATATCCTCCATGTCATTTGTTATGCTCCACAAATAAGTGAAACCATATGATACTTGACTCTCTCTGCTTGACTTATTTCACTCAGCTTAATCACTTCCAGTCCCGTCCATGTTGCTACAAAAGTTGGGTATTCACCCTTTCTTTTTTTTTTTTTTTATAAACATACAATGTATTTTTATCCCCAGGGGTACAGGTCTGTGAATCATCAGGTTTACATACTTCACAGCACTCACGATAGCACATACCCTCCCCAATGTCCATAAACCCCCTCCCCCTCTCCCAACCCCACCTCCCCCCAGCAGCCCCCAGTTTGTATTGTGAGATTAAGAGTCACTTATGGTTTGTCTCCCTCCCAATCCCATCTTGTTTCATTTATTCTTCTCCTATCCCCCTAACCCCCATGTTGCATCTCCATATCCTCATATCAGGGAGATCATATGATAGTTGTCTTTCTCCGATTGACTTATTGCACTAAGCATGATACCCTCTAGTTCCATCCACGTCGTCGCAAATGGCAAGATTTCATTTCTTTTGATGGCTGCATAGTATTCCATTGTGTATATAGACCACATCTTCTTTATCCATTCATCTGTTGATGGACATCTAGGTTCTTTCCATAGTTTGGCTATTGTAGACATTGCTGCTATAAACATTCGGGTACACGTGCCCCTTTAGATCACTATGTTTGTATCTTTAGGGTAAATACCCAGTAGTGCTGGGTCATAGGGTAGTTCTATTTTCAACATTTTGAGGCACCTCCATGCTGTTTTCCAGAGTGGTTGCACCAGCTTGCATTCCCACCAGCAGTGTAGGAGGGTTCCCCTTTCTCCGCATCCTCGCCAGCATCTGTCATTTCCTGACTTGTTAATTTTAGCCATTCTGACTGGTGTGAGGTGATATCTCATTGTGCAAACCAAGAGTCTTAATCAGGAATCACCTGTACATCACTGGTTAGGAAATCTGATAGACTCCTGACATTCCCTAAAGGAAAATGACCTTGCTACAACCATCCAGTTTTTGCTAGTATAACTTCCTTGTCCCTGCTCCCTTCTGCTTATAAAAGTCTTTCATTTGTACAGTTCCTTAGAGTGCCTTTCCATCTGCTAGATGGGATTCTGCCCAATTCATGAATAATTGAATCAAGCAAAAAAGATCTTTAAAATTTATTCAGCTGAATTTTATTTTAATGAAGTTAATGTCATTGCTCTTGATAAAAGTAATTAAAATAATTGTGTTCATATAGAGTAAGGCTTTAGTTAATTATCTCATCTTCATTAACAGACGTTTAATACATTCTATTTTGATCCCCATCTTACAGATTGGAAAATAGTCTTCAACACATTTCAAACCATCTTATCACTCAGCCATTTTGATTTTGTACCATCATTATTTCTTTTTAAATAAAATAGCATCTATGATCAGATTTGACTACAAATTAATTTTGCCAAATTGATGGGATTCTTGCCATATTATCCATAGGACTCTGTCCCTTTACTTTGTTTTCCTTACAAGAACAAGTCAAACATACAGAGGGCCTTCCCACAGTAAATTGAGTAATAATGCTGACTTATCCTCTATTCCACTTCATCTCCACCAAATACATTTTAGGAACAACAGATTTCCTCCTACAGTATAGACTATGTAAGTCAAATAATGTTATCTTCATTCTTGAAATTCTCCAAAGCCTTCCCACCACACTTAAAATAAAATCCAAACTCCTATCCCTGCCCCGGCACCCTCTGTGATGTGACTTGTTCCCCCACCCCCAGTCCCATTCACACTGGCCTGCTTCAGTTCCATGAATAGATCAACATATGCTCCAAGCAAGGCCTGTGGATTGTTCTTTCTGAAACACTCCTGTATTCACTATGATCCTTCTTTAGGTCTAATCTTAAATATCACCCCCTTAAAGATACTGTCCTTAGCCCTTTAACCTTAGTTAAAATCCTATTCTATGAAATTTCTCTCTTACCTAGTGCCATATATGTCTCCCTTGTGATATTTGTAACTTAAAGATACACATATATGTATTTCATTTCATTTCTTAGTTTCCTTTTAGTCAGGTCAACCATGGGTAATTTTGTCCCTCCATTTATCTGGGGGTAAAAAGGTTTGAAGACCTTTTTATTGTTCCAACCAGGTTAAGAGGATGGCTACTGGCAGCTAGGCGGTAGAGGCCAGGGATATTTTTATAAAGATTTTATTTATTTATTTGACAGACAGAGATTACCAACAAGCAGAGAGACAGGCAGAGAGAGGGGAAGGAAGCAGGCTCCCTGCTGAGCAGAGAGCCTGATGCAGGACTCGATCCCAGGACTCTGGGATCATGACCTGAGCCAAAGGCAGAGGCTTTATTGCACTGAGCCACCCAGGCACCCCTCAGGGATATTTTTAAATATCCTATAATGCACAGACAGTTTTACTCCTCCCCCTCCCCCCAAAGAATTATCCATCATGAAATGTCAGTAATAATGAAGTTGGAAAACCCAGATCTAGATCCATCATTATCCTGAAAGCTTCACAGAGGCCATCCTTTCTCTGGCTTGTTCATCACTGTGGTCCCACAACCTAGCAAATCATCCTACTGGATGAATTAGTGAGTAATTTAAAGAAGGGGGGCAAAATGTGGCAAGTTCCGGAATCTAGAAGCTATCCAAATGCAGAGATCTCATATTCCATCAGGAGCTCCACTCCACTGAGATGTTTTCATTGAAATAAGTATCCCCAGCTGGATTCTCCAGTACTCAACATTACAGGTTACTTCTACCTGAGATAAAGTAGTCCCCTGTTGGAATCTTTGTCATGTATAAAGCCAGAGATTTGTAGCAGAAACAGACTTTTCCAAAAGTGAGGATCACAGGGCACAAAGAGAAAGCACAATGGGTCAGTGCCAGCTGATTGCCCACTGGTGGTCTGGTGCAGCAGAGCACCATCCACCTTCTACACTACATGGGTCATTGGAGGGGCCAATTGTATTCCTGTGGTCTGGTCCCCACAGCTGAAAAAAACGAATGGTCTCTGACCCAGAGGTCTGAATGTTTGGCAAGCAGTCAGCTATGAAACAGACTACTGATCCACAGGGGACTAAAATGAGGCTTCACAGTAATTTCCCCTTTTATAACACCCAAGTGTTGCAGTGATGATCATATTTGACATTTCTGGAAAAGTCACATCATTATTAAATAAGAATTCCTCCTTCGCCTATTGGACTAGACACTTGGTGGCAACATAGATAATCAGAAAAAAAATTTTAAAGCAAGCAACATACATCAAATGCCCCAGAATCCCAAATAACATCAAATACGCAGCTACTCTCTGAGGGTCAACAGTTTCATCCAAAATTCATATGTCTATGAAATTGGAAGATGTGACATAGCTTAACTGTTCTCAGTGAAGTGTTATGCTTTTCTCCTAAAAAGGAATTGCTTGACTTCACTGATAATGTCAAATGTTGTCATAGGAAACAGAGGTTATCTTACAAAGCAGGGAGGTAGGATGAGGATATGAATGAATTGCAAGGGACCAGCCAAACCTGGTCCTTCCAGTTCCAAGTGATTTCTAAAAGCCTTCTGTGAAGTAAGAGAGTACATTTTTGGATAGTAAACATCCACCCCTTTCCTGTCCCTATCTTCCCTCCATCCAGGAGGATGGACATCTGGCAATGCTGTCAGTGTGGCGGGTGAGCTCAACAGAGATGCAGGTCACCACCAAAATCTGATTTGGCAACTGACAGTCTTCTGTAAATTTGCACAACAGTAGCTATGTGCCAAAAATACTGAAGTAACTCAGTGAGCCCATTGTCATACTTGTTTGTGGCTGATCAGACATCTCAGGGAAGACGCTGTAGTCTGACAGAGCAGGTGAAAATTCTTATTCTATGTTCCGAAGGGGACTTTCATGAGTCCTCCCCCACCCTCAAATTATTGAAGCTTGATAATGGAAATCATCCTTGGCATAAAATATTTGGGGGCAAAAAAACTACAGAATACCAACCATACATAAAACCAACTGCACTTCAGGCTAAACTTTAGGTGTCAGATTATACTAACAAGGCAACTTGCTTTAAATACCACCTCATGTATAACTCTGAAGAGAGTCTAATGATTAATTCAAATTAACCTACTCCACAGCCAAAGTGGTATGTGTTATAAAACACGAAAGTGAATTGGCTGAAAATTTTTAATTTTCCCTACTTATTAGCTATCTGTTCTGGGAATAAATTGAAGGTGTTAATTTCCTAGGTTTCAAATCTATTTTAAAATGTGCTAGGCTGAGAGAAAGGGGAAAAAATGGAATGTAGAATAATCCTCTCTTTGAGATAGAAATAAGAAACATGGCTGTTTTTTCAGAATTGTGTTGGCTTTTTAGATACTATTTAGGGTTCAGATGCCTGGTCCCTTATAATGCTTAGCATAAGATAATACTTAAAGTGCTGTATCAACCCATTATGGATTGAATCGTGTGCCCCCAAATTTACGTGCTGAAGCCTTAACAACCCACTGTGACTACATTTACAGTTAGGGCCTTTGAGGAGGTAATTATGGTTAAGTGACGTTATCAAGGTTGGCCTTAATCAGATGGAACTGGTGGTTGCTTTTTTTTTTTTTTAAATAAAGAGACACTGAACAGTTCTTTCTTTCTATGCACACTCAGACTTAAGACCACATGAAGACATAGCAAGAAGATGACATCTGCAAACCAGGAAGAAACAGACTGCACCAAAACCCATGCCTGCTGGCATCTTGATCTTGGAATCCTAGCCTCTAGTACTGTGAGAAAATAAAAGTCTGTTGTTTAAGCCACCCAAACTATGGTATTTTGTTAGGGCAGCCCAAGCTTCTACACAACTTTACCTAATTCTCTGCTTTGGTCATCCAGTACTATATGTTACTACAAAGTCACATAAGGAGACCTGTTCCTTATGCAATTTCATCTTACTAGTGAACCCAGTATTAAGTAATGAAAACAGCAATCCCAACATCCATGTACTTTGAACTGTGATAGTCAGGTCACTTGCTTCCCTAACAGAGCCTTTATAAATAATATCCACCAACCCACAAGGATTATTCTACTTTTTCCAGATCGTTGCAAGCTTTAGTTACAAGATAGATGGAGATGCAGAATATATATCCCCATGCCTACTCTAAATAGGATGACAGTTGAAGGGAAACAATCACAAAGAACAGCCAGTATTTAAAAGCCAGTGACCTAAGAGGTCAATGGTGACACACAGCTAATTAATCACTGTCTTGTCTGAATAATGTCTCTGCATCTTTCTAGAGGTTCACACTTGGGTTCAACTACCCACATGGCATCTGGAACTTGGGTCAGGTTCTGGGACCACTCTAGGATTGGTGTCACTTCTGATCCTTTCACTACCCAAAATGTTCCTCTACCAACTCTCATTTATACCTCATGATGAAACTCAACTGCCCCCTCTTCCAAGAGGGCCTCTCTGACTCCCCAAACCTGAGTTAGACATAGAATTATTGAATAGGAAGTTCCCTTAGAGATTTCTGTTCCAAAGCACATTATTTTACAATTATGCAGTCGAAAGAAGGAAGGGGAATAGTTTGTAACTGAGTGTGGAGCACTGAGGATATGGAGGAGAAATGGCTCCAGTGATTTTTCTAAATTCATGGCCTGGACAAGTTGTGAACAAATATATTGGGGGCTGATACAGTAAGAACTTGATCTGAAGATACTGCCACAGCCCATGGACAGGCACACAGTAGGTCTTCAGAAGGGTGATGGGTGAATTAGCTAATATCTATAATATAACTGAAGTATACACCACTTATTTTAAGGCAAAGGAAAAAATGACTCTAATATCTTTTTTTCTAAGATTTTATTTATGTATTTGACAGGAGAGGGAACACAAGAAGATGGTATGGGAGAGGGAGAAGTAAGCTTCCCGCTGAGCAGGATGTGGGGCTCCATCCAAGAACATTGGGTGATGACCAGAGCCAATGGCAAATGCTTTACTGACTGAGCCCCCCTGGATGACCCCTAATATCATTATTTCAAGTAAAAGCTGCCTTAATTTTAGTATAATTCTTGGGAGCTATGCTTTAGAGTTCTAAAGTAAAATGGTAGCTATACTTTGCCTGTGAGGAGGACACTAATCTGGAGTGATCAAAGGGGAGAATGTAATGTGCTGATTATGTCCCCCTCCCCCCAGATTCCTATGTAGAAGTCTCACCCTCAGTGCCTTAGAATATGTGACTGTATTTGGAGTTAAGGTCTCTAAAGAGTTAATGAAGTTGAAATGAGGCCATTAGGGTAAGCCCTGCATCTGTTATGACTAGTATCTTTAGAGGAGGAAATTTGGACACAACATGTACCTGAACATGAGGAAGACCATGTGAAGACAAAAGGAGAAGATAACTGTCTGTAAGCCAAGGAGGGAAGCTTCAAAAGAAATCAGCCAGCACCTTGATCTTGGACTTTTAGCCTCTAGAATTGTGAGACAGTACATTTCTATTGTTTAAACCCCCCAGTCTATGGTACTTACTTTATGGAAATCCAGCCAACTCCTAAAGTAGAAAACACATACCTTGAGATAAAAGGACTTTCCAGCCAGCTACAGTGACAAGCTTTCAACTCTGACTAGTTGAGATTTTGTAGTTCTAATCTTATGCAAATATCTGTCAAGCTGACCTTTCTACACCTATAAAGGAAAATTTCTTATTGTCTTTATGAATATGAGATGCTACTCCTCCAATGGGGAATAATTATTTCTGAGATATCTAATCTTAATAAGCTAACAAGAACATCTAAAACAGGGACACGATCTCTGTTCTACATTCACAGAAAGGTGGAGTGTTAATTTTTACTCCAGGTAAGATTTTTGAGACTAATTTGCCACCTAAGTCCATGCGCTTGATTCAAACATTTGTTGATCAATAAGAGGAAAAACAAAAATGACTAGGTTTCTTCTTGGTTTTGTATTTATAAACGTGAAATGATAAAAAAATAATGTTGCGTGTGCTTTATAGCTCTTCTAATCTCTTTTTGCATTTTATTTAATTTGAAGCACAATCCCCTGACTTGGAAGGATGAATTTCTAATATGTAAACAAGCAAGCTGAGGCTCAGAGACTTATCACAAGCTGAACACAGCCTGATAACAGTTGAGGTGGGACTACAGTCCACACATTCTTCCTTTCTACCCAACTACTGATACTTTCAAGGCAGCTAAAGGGAACTTAGTTGTTATTTCAGAGTTTGTACGGAGTGCAAATGAAAGGAGGTGCTTGTGTAGGCTTCTAGACCTGAGCTACAACAAATCAGATCATGGTAATGCCAGATTCTGACATGATAAAGGTTTTGGTATTTCTTTTTCTTTTTTTTTTTAATATTTTATTTATTTACCTGACAGACAGAGATCTCAAGTAGGCAGAGAGAGAGGAGGAAGCAGGCTTCCCGCTGAGCAGAGAGCCCAACGCGGGGCTCCATCCCTAGACCCCGGGATAATGACCTGGCCCGAAGGCAGAGGCTTTAACCCACTGAGCCACCCAGGCACCCCAAATGTTTTGGTACTTCTGAATTCTGTCTCCCTCACCACAGATTCATATATGGAAGTCCTAACCCCCACTACTTAAGAATGTGACCATATTTGGGAATAAGGTCTTTGTAGATCTAATAATTAGTTACGGTGGAATCCTGCTGGAGTAGGATGGGCCCCAATCCAACATAACTAGGGTCCTTTTAAGAAGGGGAAATTTGGGAGCACCTGGGGGGGCTGTTAAGTGGCTGCCTAAAGTTAAGTTTTAAGTTCAGTTCAGTGGCTGTTAACTGGCTGCCTTCAGCTCAGGTCATGATCTCAGGGTCCTAGGATCCAGCCCTGCATCCGGCTCCCTGCTCAGTGGGGATCCTGCTTGTCCCTCTCCCTCTGCTGTTCCCTCTGCTTGTGTTCTCTCTCCCCATCAAATAATTAAATAAAAAAAGAGGGGGTGGAATTTGGACACAGACATGCATACAGATGAAATGCCATGTGAAGCTGAAGGCAAATGTTGGAGTAACATTTCAATAAGGTATGCCCAGGATTGCCAGCAAACTACCAGAAACTTTAGAAGAGACATGGAAAAAGTTGTTCATCACAGCCTCCAAAAGGAACCAAACCTGAGGACTCCTTGATTTCAGACTTCTAGCTTCTAGAAATGTGAGACAATAAATTTCTGTTGTTTAAGTTACCCAGTCTGTGGTCCTACGTTATCCCAGCCCTGGCAAACTAATACCGTCCTGTTACCACTGTTGCCCATCTGATGCTTTTAAAGCCAAGGAGAGGATATGCCAGTATCTGGTCCGAGAACTCCAGCAGCCTTCTGGACTTTTTATCCTCAAGGATCGGCTTTATCCATTTATCTCCTAAAGCTGTTATTTCCTATCAAGTAGAATGGTTAGCTTTTACCAACCACCAATTTGTGAGCTATACTGTCAAAGTGAGGCCCTAGGAGGAAGGGACCAGGGCTCAGACTAGAGAAGCCTCATTCAAAGTAGGCTGCCTGAGAAACCAGCTCCTGATATGGGCCACATTTTACCCCTTGTGGTCTAGCCTCTGAACCTTCCATTGCCCTAAGATGGCTCCCCTTCTCCTTAAAAAACATTTCCATGATGCTTAATAACATGCTTTCCATGTTGTTGTTGTTGAAAACTACCCTTTTCTCAGCTGTGAGGACAGTATGTAACCTGCATTTCTTCTCCCTTCTTGGGCCATGCCTTGTTCTCTTTTAACGCTGTGTCTTTGCTCATCTTTTTCTCTCTTTCTCCCTTGCTGATATTGTCAGCAAAATGCCCGGATACAAATGCCTCTTTCTATCCCTGGACTCTCTTTGATAATCCTAATATTTGAACTATCTACAGCATCTTTCCATTTGCATGCCCAATAATTACTTCAATCTGAGCCTATAAAGGCAGCCTGGAGAGAAGACAGAGGAGATAGAGGTTATCTTCTTGCTCTTACATCTTTACCACATGAGTTGTGTAATGCTTAACTATTTCTAAGCCTCAGTTTTCCCATCTAGAAAAGAAGCAAATGATTTATAAGGGCTTGTTCAGGTATAAAGTTCAGAGAGTTTAAAAAAAAAAAAAAAATCAAGCTCCTGTACTAGTTGACTTGCTTTTTGTTAGAGTTCCATTATTTTTCCTTCCTCTCCAGACTATGGACTTTGGACTCTCTTCATTCCTGATCTCTCCAGCAAATCCTGTTTCTTATTTCTTTGCTAGGTCCCTTGAAGGCATCTGACTCAACATTCCAAATGCCCCATCTCAGACCTGGTCCTTATCATAGTACGACAGCTATAAGAAGCCTCTACAGATTTTCTCTGGTCTGGAAACTTATTCCCATTGCCCACTATATCCAATGTTGTGTGTAAACTGGCCTTCATAAAGCTCTGCATTCCTTTTCTGCTCAAATTCTCCCAAGGTGGCCAGCCAAATGAAGTTCAGACTTGGGAAGAACAAAGTAGAGCCACAAAAAGATTACCACTAATCTAATCAATAGTGAGATTTCTAAGACAAATTAACGTTTATTGAGCCTCTAAAACTCTTTAGACCCTGAGTTAGGTATTTCCTGCACGTTATCTCAGTAAATCTTTATAACAACTCAGAAACAGTAGATTATATCACAGTTAGTAGAGATAATGGTTAATAGCTAAATTTATAGAACCCACTGTGAAAATTAGTAAAGGGAAACCTCACTAACATACAGTTGGAGTCTTACCACGCAATGTCAACTGTTGGAAGAACTGTCAATTACATACCCAACAGAACAATCAAGAGGGAAAAATAATCTATTAATTATAGGTCCCACCAGGGGGAGATGTACTTTACATCTCTTACAAGACACTAACTATCCCTAAACTCAGCCAGTGAAAAACTTTTCTCTAGTGGACTTTTATTCAAAACAACCCCTCCCCGGACACCTGGGTGCCTCAGTCAGTTAAATGTCTGCCTTCGGCTCAGGTAGTGATCCCAGGGTCCTAGGATGGAGTCCTGAGTCAGGCTCCTTGCTGGGAGGGGAACCTGCCACTCCCTCTGCCTATTGCTCCCCCTGCTTGTGCTCCGTCTTTCTCTATCTCTTTCACTAACAAACAAATAAAAAAAAAAACTCTTTAAAAACAAAACAAACAAAAAACCCCACCCAACTTTGTCTTTCTCCTCCATAAAATAATGTTCCTCTCTTTTGTTGGACTGGTCTTTGGTTTTCCCACAGTCCTTGCATGTGGTTCAAATTACAATTCTTTTATTTTCAAATGAACCCATTTTGCTGGTAAAATAATTGACAGTTTTAGTTTGAAGGTTCACAAACTGTTCTAGCACTTCCCATACATTAGGATTTTATAGTGTTTAACAAACGTTATATAAACTGAACTCAGTGTAGAGGTTTCATTAAGAAGTGTCATTAGAGGTGCATCTGGGTGGCTCAGTCAGTAAGTGTCTGACTTCGGCTTGGGCCATGATCTTAGGATCCTGGGATCAAGCCAAGCATCAGGCTCTGTACTCTGTGGGGAGTCTGTTTCTCCCTCTTTTACTTTCCCTGCTTGTACTCTCTCCCTCTGTCTCTGTTTCTCTCTCAAATAAATATTTTTTTTAAAAAAGTGTCATTAGAAACTCCTGTGTTATCAGATACTACAGTGCTAATATCCAAATATACCCACCTAGTTATTACAAAGCCAAATGTAAATGATCTGTAGTTTTGCAGTTCCTGAGTGTATTAAATTCATACTATAATGACTTCCTATGTAGAATTTTACTTCAGATCCTTAATTCCTGAGGATGGTATCTCTCCTGCTAAGATGGCTTCTTCTGGAAGAGGTCTTCCTCATCCCATATATGAGACATAAACAGCCCCACTCTGAGCTCTTAACTTGCTTTATTTCTCTTCTAACCAATCATCAACAGTTTACTTTCGATACCTTTGTTTGAAAGTAACCCCTGAGGGGCGCCTGGGTGGCTCAGTGGGTTAAGCCTCTGCCTTCGGCTCAGGTCATGATCTCAGGGTCCTGGGATCAAGCTCTGCATCAGGCTCTCTGCTGAGCAGAGAGCCTTCTTCCCCACCCCCCCGCCAACCCCCACCCTGCCTACTTGTGATCTCAATCTCTCTGTGTCAAATAAATAAAATCTTTAAAAAAAAAAAAAAAGAAAGAGAATGTAACCTCTGAGACTAGTTACTTTATTTCATTATTATACCTAGTCCTCAAACTCCTGGGGCTATCAGCCAAGAAGAGTTGCCAAGCACACACTCTCCTTTACAGCCCGTGTCCTACATATAACTTCATTATAATATATTTACATTGCAATTTCAACCCCCCACCCCCATGGAGGAAATGGCCATGAGGTCTGGTAAGAACTTCCTAAGGCCCAGAACTCCCCCTCCCAACTGGTAGGAGGAGTCCCACAAATGATTGGGAACAACCTCTTTCAGGGTCAGAATCAGCCCTAGTTATGACCCCACACCCTATGCAAACGTAAAAAGAAAAACCACCCCTAACCCAGGTGCAGTTGCTACCTCTGGGCCTACACCTTGAGAGTGTACTATTCTTGATGAAATGCTTTGTGCTTGATTACTTTCCTTCTGGCTGTCTTTACTGGAGCACAGATCCTCACGTAAATCTTTCGTGGGGAGTTCAAGAAAGAGAGCTCCATTCAAATAACTCAGACTCTCCCACTAGTAACATTACCTCTATATTGTAAATGGCTGCAGCCCAAAGGGCTGTCGTGGTTTAGGCCAAGATTCTAACCCCAATCTGATAAACTGGACCCATGGATGCTCCCATAGGACAGCCTGCTGCCCAAGATTCTAGCCAAACCCGTCTTGATTGAAGTTGATCAACTTCCTACATGGGAAATTGTACATCAGATCTGAGAGACAGAAGTGAATCATCCCCATTTCTTAGTTCCTGTCCACAGTTATCTTCTGAAACTATACATGCCACACCTTTTCCTGGATTCTCCTTCAGTTTCTTTGACTCATGGGCAGGTGTGTGTGTGCTTTTAGCTCCAGTGACGCATTATCAGGTCAGAGACAGCACACACTGACACAGTTTTCAGCTGGCCTTTCAAGGCTCCAGCTTGTCCTTGTTCTGCCCCATTTTACATCCTTCTTCCCTCCTCAAGGGCCTACCTTGTAGGCTCCAAGTTCCGGCATCAAATGCCAGGATGACAGGCTTACAGACTCTGCCACCAGCTCCCACAACACCCTGCCTGTCATACTGAACACCTGGCTAAGTCTTCTTCAGATATCAGCTCCATCCCTGCTTGAAACTGGATCAGTTTCACCCTAGTCCTAGTCCATGCCCCATAGCACAACATCTTTTCCCGAAGCACTTATCATTGTTGCAATTTCTCACTTATTTGTGGGGTTGCATAAAGACTGGCTGCCTCCCAGGGTGCCTGGGTATTTCAGTCAGTTAAATGTTCGACTCTTGATTTCATCTCAGGTCATGATCTCGGAGTCCTGGGGTTGAGCCCCATATTGGGCTCCATGCTCAGTGGGGGTCTCCTTAGGATTCTCTCCCTCTCCTTTTGCCCCCCCATCACCTCTCTTTCTAAAATAAATCAATCTTTAAAAAAAAATTTAAAAAGGAATGTCTGCCTCCCCTACCTGACCATAGTTCTCAAAAAAAAAAAAAAAAAAAGGGCCATGTCTATTTCATTCAGTATTGTATATACTTTGCACAATGTATATTTATTCCAATGACATATCTGTAATGTATAGGTATCGAACACATTTCTTTAAAGCCAAGGTGGTCTGTTGCATTTTGAATAAAAGTGCAACATGGCATAGGTAGGATGATATGGGAAGAGAAGTTTTATGGCAAGATTTTACTCTCTTTTTTTAAGATTTTATTTATTTGACAGAAAGAGATCACAAGGAGGCAGAGAGGCAGGCAGAGAGAGAGGGGGAAGCAGGCTCCCTGATGAGCAGAGAGCCTGATGTGGGGCTTGATCCAAAGACCCTGAGACCACGACCTGAGCCAAAGGCAGAGGCTTAACCCACTGAGCCAACCAGGCATCCCTCACCTTTTTTTTTTTAATCCCACATGCCTACCACAGTATTGGTTCTTAATAATTATGTTCATTGGATGTTTCAACAAACTGATACCCTAAAACCCATCCCTGAGCTATTTATGAAGCTCTGTTCTACAGTCTTCAGGGCAAGAAAGCCCTGGCTTAGTGATTTGCAGAAAATCATCTTATCTCTCCAAGCTTTAATTCTCTCTAACTGAAAAACGGAGATTGCATCACATTCTTTCCAGGACAGAGTGTATTAAGAGCTATATGAACAAACATTTACAGTGTCTGATGAGGAGAGAGTTGTTGTTTTAGCATTTCCCCAGATTCATAAGCAGAATTTAACAACCCCATCCCACTTTATCTCAATTCAATCTATCATGCTCTTTGCTTCTCTGTGCGAAGCGCCCACCAGGCTTTCGATGATGTCAAAACATAGCTGGGATGCCACAGTTATTCCCATGTCCATGTTTTCCATTACAAACTCCTATTTTCAGGAGCTCAGTGTGTTAGTGGAGACTCTATGATTTCATCATTTTCTGTAATTGCTGTGAGCTACTGCCTCTCTCCATGCGACCTTTCACATATTTTCCTGATATGAACAGCAACAACAAAAAAAAATGTTTCATTGATCAGTGCTATTGTATTTCATTTGAGAACATATTTAAAAAATAAATTATGAGTCTTGTAATGGGATAAGGCTAAGAAAGACATATTTAGAATACACAAGCACTTCAGCTCCCTCTCCCCCTCAGCTGGCAGGACTTACGCAATACACATTTTACAGGTGCATGCCAGTGGATGCTAATTTCATCCATAATTCTTTTGGCAGAGTCCAAGTTTCTGTTTAATTAACTAAATGACTTGAACCATCCAATTCTTGTTGCTACTAATGTATCACAATTAGAGCAAACAGTAGCCATGGAAACTAATGGCCTCGTCATAGTTCCTAAAACAAGGATGGCTTTACTTTTGAGCCCATCAAATTCACAGCTCTCTGCAGCATACGTTTATGGTTATTGCTAAATGGGGATGTGGTCACTCTGGAACGTAATGTGGAGCTCCTCGTTACAAGCTAATGTCATTATAAGGAGTCTGTCATTTCACTTGTATTTGCCAAGTTCCAATCATTCCCAGATCCCTCCTATTTATGTTCAATTAGGGAGATATTGTGGTTCATAAAAACAGATATTGTGGTTCACTGTGGGGGTGGGGAAACCCGGGCCTTGTTCCACAGTATAAAAAAGGCAAAGATAAAAAATGTGTCTTGGGCTAAAACTGTGACAGTCTTGAAATTAATCATTTACCTCCTCCTCTGAGATGGGTTGTTCTCCCCACTCCCTTGTGGCAAGAATATTAGTTTCCATAATTTAAGCACCAGGATCTGCTCCACCACTGGGAAACAACAACAACAAAAACAAACACACAAACAAACAAAAAAACCTAAGATATGCCATTGAAAATCTGGACAAGGCTGCTCTAACCTGACAGGCAAAGGCATGGAATCAGCTATTCCTGAATAGGGGTTGTTAAATGGTAGTTTACAATTTGGGTCATTCTAAAGCAATTTCTGTACTCTGTAACTGGCTATAAAAATGAAGAGAAAAGTAGCATGCCACATTCCTCCACCAACATAGAAAAGTCATTTTTAAAATAAAGCCACATATGTATATTTCTGTGTAGCACATATATAATGTTAGTGTTGGGCCCAATTGTCACTGTATTGTCCAGTAGGCTGCAAATAGAAACCAAGAGGACATGGTATCCTATCCATTTCCTGCAGTTTTGTTTCTGAAAATGAACTGTGGTTTTAAGCCATCCTAATTCACCGAGACAGTCACTTAATGCTTTATCTGTCTAAATTCCTGAAACATCACCTTCTTTCCCCCAAAGGTGTTATATTTAGCTAGGCAAACTCAGTTGCCAGATAAAATAGAAGATACCTACTTCGATTTAAATTTCAGACAAGATCGGGCACGTTCAGAGTGGTATGGCCCTAGACTCGATTTAAATTTCAGATAACAACAAGAGGCATTGTTAATATGAGTATGTCCCCAATAGTGTATGTTTTATACCAAAAATGATTCAGTTTAACTAATACTCAAATTTAACTAGGGGGCACCTGGATGGCTCAGTGGGTTAAAGCCTCTGCCTTCAGCTCAGGTCATGATCCCAGGGTTCTGGGATCGAGCCCCTCATCGGGCTCTCTGCTTCACGGGGAGCCTGCTTCCTCCTCTCTCTCTGCCTGCCTCTCTGCCTAGTTGTGATTTCTCTCTGTCAAATAAATAAAATAAAATAATTAAAAAAAAATTTAACTAGGCATCATATATTTTTATTGGCTAAGCCTGGCAACTCTGGAAGGAACATGTTTGTAATTTTTTTTTTTTTTTAGTCCTAAAACATTATTAATGATGTCAACAGTCTTCTTCTCTACTTTTTACTACTGATAAATACTCAGCTCCCTGCAGAGGCCAGGGGAGTGGACAAGGAGATTAGGTTGGAGAAAGCCTCAAGAGAAGGGGGTCACTGTGGTTTATAACAAGTTGGCTGCCATTTCTAAAAGAGTGCAAAGGCAGAATTTTTAAAAAATGGCATTGGATGGCTGAAATGTTTTGCCAACAGTTATCTCACTCATCATGGACAACTGAGGCCAGAAGTGATGAATGCTGAGGAAGGTGAACTTTTAGAACAGAAGACATAAAATGTCATGAGACTGTTTACAAAACACAAGGTTTTGCTGAGCATTAGTCTAGGACTCCAGGCCCCCTGTTCTGAGGGATAACTTTCTGATCACAGGTTGTATTCTTTAAATCTGGCTTGAGTAAGCCCTCCACACACTGAATCCTGCCATAAATAGACACATGTTTCATGGATAGATTTGCTTCCTTAAAAAGAAATTCCTGGATAATGCCCATGTTTTACTGTGCTTTTCAGAGGACATATGGACAACAGAGCAGCTAACGATGATCCTTGCAGGACGGACCCTTTTTGAAACCATCTCTGCATCTTTTACTTTGTTTCTATGTACTGTTTAGTACATAGGCCCTTCATGTCTTGCTTTTGGTCTTCATTCACAGTACCGAGACCAGGCAGATCTTTCTATGCAAAGACCAGTATTTCCCTGAAATCCGTGCATTTCTCTCTTCTAGGGGCCCACCTGATGACTCAGAGCCACTGCACTGTCCAGTGTAGACTTTTATTGACACCTGACATTTGACTAATACCCCAATTCCTCAATTTCATCATTTAGGGCCATTTAGTCTTCACATTACATTGATAACCTAAATTATTAGCAGAAGCTATGTCACCACTAGTGAGCAGAAACTTGTCTTTAAATTACATTTAATTACCTTCATTAAGGATGGCAGCATTTGGTGACACATATTTGCAAAGTGGGCAGACTAAAATAAGCCTGGTGCATCTCATTTCCTGAACATCCTAGGCTTTATTCGGCCTCTGTCCCGTCTGTGTCTAGTCATTGTCCGCTCTAGCATTATGCTCAAAGGCAAGATCGTCCACACACTTTCCAGACAAAGATATGGCCGTCTTCTAAAAATAATTCCTTCTTTTGATCCACAGACCTTTGTTGATAAAGACTTTGATAAAGGCAATACTCACTACAGACTGGTATTTTTCTAAGGGACTGTAGGTGGGCAATTTCTGCTTGTAGATGGGTACCTATGGTTAAGAGAATTGGATCTTCAAATGGCTTTTCTGCATTATTATCAGGAAGCCACTGATGCCATATCCAGCCCACTGTAAGTTCTCTTACATGAGTTCAAGGTATAAGTTCTCTTAAATGAGTACGTGGATTGAGCAGTGGCCTGACAGCTTCAGTGAAGGAGATATGGCTTTGTCCTGGTAAGTTATATAGGGGATTCTGGGTTACAAACAGTCAAAATAGACTTTTTAAAACAATATTCATCCAGACTCAGTTCAGTAGAGTCTGCTTTTATTTTATTTGTGATATTTAATTGGAATATTTAAAGTCACAGTTGGCAAGAGAAAATAAACTACCTAGGCCTACATGAACTAAAGGAAAAGAAAACAAAAGAACACCTTTGCTTCCCTTTTGAAAGTTTTAAAAGTTGGCTTTGGATGTTCCCTCTTGGGATCTTAACACACCACTCTCAGCAATACACAGATCATCTAAGCAGAAAATCAACAAAGAAACAAGAGCTTTGAATGACACATTGGACCAGATGGACATAATACGTATATACAGAACATTCCACCTTAAAACAACAGAATACTCATTCTTCTCGAGCACACAAGGAACTTTCTCCAGAACAGACCACATACTGGGTCACAAATTAGGCCTCCACTGATACCAAAAGATTGCAATTATTCCATGCATGTTCTCAGAACACAATACTTTGGAACTGGAACTCAGCCACAAGAAAAAGTTTGGAAAGAACTCAAGCAGTTGGAAGCTAAAGACTAACCAACTTAAGAATGTTTGGATCAACCAAAAAAATCAGAGAAGAACTTAAACAATTCATGGAAACCAATGAGAATGAAGACACATCAGTCCAAAACCTATGGGATACAGCAAAGGTGGCCCTAAGGGTGAAATACATAGCCATCCAAGCCTCACTCAAAAAAATTGAAAAATCCAGTTCTTTTTTTTTAAAGTATTTATTTATTTGACAGAGAGAGAGATCACAAGTAGGCAGAGAGGCAGGCAGAGAGAGAGGGGGAAGCAGGCTCCCCGCTGAGCAGAGAGCCCGATGCGGGGCTCGATCCCAGGACCCTGAGATCATGACCTGAGCCGAAGGCAGAGGCTTAAACCACTGAGCCACCCAGGCACCCTGGAAAATCCAGTTCTTTACACCTTAAAGAACTGGAAAATCAACAAAAAATTAAGCCAATCCCACACACAAGAAGGTAATTAAGATTAGAGCAGAGAACAATGAGTTAGAAACCAGAGATACAATAGAACACATCAACGAAACTAGAAGCTGTTTTTTTTTAAAGAATCAATAAGATCAATAAACTGGCCAAACTAATCCAAAAGAAGAGTGAGGACTCAAATTAATAAAATTATGAATGAAAGGAGAGAGATCAAGACTAACACCAAGGAAATAGAAATGATCATCAGAAATTATTATCAACAGTCATATGCCAATGAGTTAAGCAACCTAGAAGAAATGGATGCATTCCTGTAAACCTATAAACTTCCAAGACTGAAACAGGAAGAAATTGACAACCCGAATAGACCAATATCTAGTAACAAGATTGAAGCAGTGATCAAAAACCTCCCAAAAAACAAGAGTCCAGGACCTGACAGATTCCCTGGGGAATTCTACAAAACATTCAAAGAAGAAATAATACCTATTCCCTTGAAGATGTTCCAAAAAGAAAAAAAAAAAAACCAAAAAACAAAAACAAACAAACAAAAAAACAAACCGGAAAACTTCCAGATTCTTTCTATGAAGCCAGTATTACCTAGATCCCCAAACCAGGTAAAGACCCCACCAAAAAGGAAAATTTCAGACCAATATCCCTAATAAATATGGATGCCACGATTCTCAACAAAATCCTAGCTAACAGGATCCAATAGTACATTAAAAAGATTAACCACCATGGCGAGGTGGGATTTATGCCTGGGATGCAAGGGTGGTTCAACATTTGTAAATCAATCAATGTGATAGAACAAATCAATAAGAGAAGATACAAGAACCACATGGTCCTCTCAGTTGATGCAGAGAAAGCATTTGACAAAATACAGCATCCGTTCCTGATTAAAACGATTCAAAGTATAGGGATAGAGGGAACATTCCTCAACTTCATAAAATCCATCTATGAAAAACTCACAGCAAGTATCTTTCTCAATGGGGAAAAGCTGACAGCCTTCCCATTGAGATTAGGAATACAACAAGGATTCCCATTCTTGCCACAGTTGTTCAACATTGTACTAGAAGTCCTAGCAACAGCAATTAGACAACAACAACAACAAAAAATAAAATAAAACGTATTCAAATTGGCAAAGAAGAAATCAAACTCTCTCTCTTCATAGATGACATGATACTTTATATGGAAAACCCAAAAGACTCTACTCCCAAACTACTAGAACTCATACAGCAATTTAGTAATGGGGCAGGATACAAAATCAATGCACAGAAATCAGTTGCTTTCTTATACACTAACAATGAAACTATAGAAAGGGAAATTAAAGAATCAATTCCATTTACTAAAGCACCAAGAACTGTAAGATACCTTGGAATAAACCTAACCAAAGAGGTAAAGGATCTGTACTTGAGGAACTACAGACTCATGAAAGGAATTGAAGAAGACACAAGAAGATGGAAAAGCATTCCATGCTCATGGATCAGAAGAATAAACATTGTTAAAATGTCTATACTTCTCAGAGCAATCTATACTTGCAATGCTATCCTCATCAAAATTCCACCGGCATTTTTTCAAAGTCTGGAACAAATAATCCTAAAATTTGTATGAAACCAGAAAAGACCCTGAGTTCTAAGGAAATGCTGAAAAAGAAAAACAAAGCTGGGGGCTCACATTGCCTGATTTCAAGCTTTACTACAAAGCTGTGATCACCAAGACAGCATGGTACTGGCACAAAAACAGACATATAGATCAGTGGAACAGAGTAGAGAGACCAGACATGGACCTTCAACTCTATGGTCAAATAATCTTCGACAAAGGAGGAAAAAATATTCAGTGGGAAAAAGACAGTCTCTTCAATAAATGGTACTGGGAAAATTGGACAGTTATGTATAGAAGAATGAAATTTGACCATTCTCTTATACCATACACAAAGATAAACTCAAAATGGATGAAAGATCTCAATGTGAGGCAGTAATCTATCAAAATCCTAGAGAAGAACATAGGCAGTAACCTCTTCCACATTGGCCATAGCAACTTCTTTCAAGATGTGTCTTCAAAGGCAAAGGAAACAAAAGTGAAAATGAACTTTTGGGATTTCATCAAGATCAAAAGCTTCTGCATAGCAAAGAAAACAGTTAACAAAACAAAAAGACAACCCATGGAATGGGAGAAGATATTCGCAAATGACAGTACAGACAAATGGCTGATAACCAAGATCTATAAAGAACTCCTCAAACTCAACACCCAAAAAACATAATCATGTCAAAAAATGGGCAGAAGACATGAACAGACACTTCTCCAAAGAAGACATACAAATGGCTAAGAGACACATGAAAAATGTTCATTTATCATCAGCCATCAGGGAGATTCAAATCAAAACAACATTGAGATACCATCTTACACCAGTTAGAAAATCCCCAAATTAACAGGACAATAAACAACAAGTGTTGGAGAGGATGTGGAGAAAGGGGAACCCTCTTACACTGTTGATAGGAATGCAAATTGGTGCAACCACTTTGGAAAACAGTATGGAGATTCCTTAAGAAATGAAAAATAGAGCTTCCCTATGACCCTGCAATTGCACTACTGGGTATTTACTCCAAAGATACAGATGTAGTGAAAAGAAGGGCCATATGTACCCCAATGTTCATAGCAGCAATGGCCATAATAGCCAAACTGTGGAAAGAGCCAAGATGTCCTTCAACAGGCAAATGGATAAAGAAGATATGGTCCATAAATACAATGGAATATTATGTAGCCATCAGAAAGGATGAATACCCAACTTTTGTATCAGTATGGATAGGAATGGAGGAGATTATGCTGAGTGAACTACGCCAAGCAGACAAAGTCAGTTATCCTATGGTTTCATTTACTGGTGGAGCATAAGGAATAAGATGGAGGACATTAGAAGGAAAGAAAAAGTGAATTGGAGTAAATCCAAGGGGGAGGCAAACCATGAGAGACTGTAGACTCTGAGAAACAAACTGAGCATTTTGGAGGGAAGGGGGTGGGGAGTATGAGTGAGTGGTGGTGGGTATTAAGGAGGGCACATATTGCAAGGAGCACTGGGTGTGGTGCATAAACAATGAATCTTGGAACACTGAAAAAAATATTTCTTATAAAAATAAAAATAAAAGTTCCCTCTTTAAAAGTTGGTTCATTGAATTAAAAAAAAAAAGAATTAAACTATGAGATGAGGAAAAAAAAAAGTGGTCCTATTTCCCAAATGTTCCTTCTGACATTTAAGCACAGTGTTGATTGCTACAGATATTTTTGTCTAGGTAGAACCAGTTGTGCTCTTTTAACAAACACTTAAATGGCATTTAATGTATGCCTTACAAGTTCCATAGGCAACTGTGCAGTCTAAATGTTAATTCAGTGAATGGTCTTACCAACCCTACCACGTAAGTACTATTATTTCTCTTTACAAATGAAGAAACTGAGGCCAGAAAGGTTAAGTGGTTTACTCCAGATCACCTCCAGTTCCTTGATATGGGTTTTGATTCCTGACTCAAAATGAAGGTATGGAAGTAAAAAGTGTATCAGACAACAGCTACTTTGCACTTGTTTTATGCCTGCCACTGAGCTAAGCATTATCTATTTTCTCTTCAACAATTCTGTGGTATAGGTATTCCTATCCTGCCACCCCCACTTTGCATATAAGAAAACTAAGGTACAAGATCGGTTAAACGATTTGCCCAGGACAACTGCACAGGACAGGTATTTGGAACCCTGCTCACCCCCTGCATCCAACCCATTGTCCTAAGGTATTTATCGCAGGACTGAAATAGTTTGATTTACTGAGAAACAAATCCTTATTCTCTAATCAAGGGTCAACATTGGGAATTACTAGCCATGAAGACTCCCCAAAATGTCCTCCATACGTTCTCCTATCTCTGGTAAGATCGTATCTTGCTATTTTTCTCTGTCATTTGTTCACATGACTTTATCAACTCTGTCTATTCCAAGTTGTGGAAATTGTTTTCTATTTTTATTTTTCTTTTCCTTGATTTATTTTGTTTTCCTTACTTTCAGGAATCCTTTATATCTTCTTATTTCTTTTGTGTGCTAATAATGTTTGTGTCCATTCTGTCATTCTTTTGCTTTATAGTTTCTTGGTTCCTGTTCTTCTTAGAAAGCTCTTCCTGTCCTAACATTTTTCAAATTTATATTGTATTTACAGATGTTTTTCTTTTTAATTTTAGCTATTTTCCTTACCGACATTTCCTTTTCATGCAAGATGTAAAATATAGGTTGAAATAATTTTTCCTTTCATGAAGAATATCCAGTTCATTTCCTATTATGCACTGAGCAGAACACCTTCAGTTCATGATTTGCAATGACACTTGCGATATAAAGCAAATTCCCGTATACATGAGTTTGTTTCTATACTTTCTATTATGTTCTACTGAGTTATTTACTCACCCTTATAACAATACCACTAATTATGTTAGCCTTGATAGATATTTTGCCACATGATAGGTTAAGCCACTAACACTACTTTTCTAAACTTGTCTTTATTCTTTATTTTTCTCCTCTATTACTTTTAGAATCTTACCAGAATTACACTGAATCTATATATTAATTGGCGGCCGATAATCTTCTTCCTCTCCAAATCCTATCTTCTCAATTCATTAAGACCTCCTTTAAGTTTTTCTTTCTAAAGTCATGAATTACAGCAATAAAACTGAAGTAAACCTCTTGCTTCTGGCAGGGTTTCTAAACTAATCAGTGCTTATCCTTAGTAACTTTAGGTTTTCCATAGTTAGGATCCAAAGACTTGGAGGTCCTTTCATATGTCTTACCTACTCCTTAAGCAGTTTATTACAACTACATAGGAGAAACCAACTGTACACATGCGGTAAGGAAAGCCTATCATACAGAAAATAAACACATGGCCCAGCAGCTAATGAGCACCAGAGTGTGGTAGCAGGAAAGTTCAATATGACTGGGGTCATGAAGGGAATCTACATAGAGGAGGCGGGTCGGTCGCTGGGTCCTGATAGACTTATTCAAAGTTTCGATCAGGGAGTGACATGACTGCTCTATGTGTGTAACCAGTGGCAACATACGTTCTGGATTAGCAACCTGAGACTGAAAGTTTCAAGGACAGTCTGTGTTAAGTGTAACAAGCATGTAGATCACTTAGCTTTATAAACTTGAAAATATTCTAAGTTGTAAACTTTTTTTTGATGCTGAGGGAAGGGGAACACTTAATGTTGAAAGAGCCTTATGCTTTTCATTTTAGAAGCTTCAAATATTTGTGCAAAATGTCGCCAACAGTAAAGTCTGTTAGCATAAGACCTTGCATTTCATCACAGTAAACGTTTCTTGTTTGATTTTTAAGTAGTATCTAAATAAAACATCATTAAAAATTGGATTTCAGGACACTTCTGCTAATGGCATTTTGGGTATTTCAGATAAACCTTCCAATAAGGACTAGAAAAACTGAGCAAAGTTGACAATCTTTCTCTTGCTCACTCTCTCTTGATCTTTCTAATCTGTTCCAAGGTCTTAAAGAGAAGAATTGTAGGGAGAAGATCTTACAAAAGATGATAAAAAATAAGTAATCCTCACATTTTCAAGGGTTTTATGTTTTTCTTCTTCTATTTTGTATTTCCCCAAGAGCCATCTGGTTATTCTACAAAACTTCATATTCATTCAGGCTTTGGTTTGAGACCTTAATGGGGTATAAGCTAGGAATAAGGACTATCTAGAAGTATACTAGTCCTCACAGACATTGGTTTAGACTTACTTAGAAGCAAAATCAATCTTTTCTACTACCTCAAATTATCTGTACAGCGTCTCCTATACAATATTCAGCAGGGATTCATTACTAGGTATTCAAGGTAACTAGAGTAAAATGATGGTTAATAAAAGTAACTCAGAAATTACTGCATAGATTTAATGGCAGATTAGAACAGAGCTCAAAATATTAGAAGATGTGTCAGAAGAAAATAACCACAAAGGGAAAATTAAAAATAAGAGATTAACTAAGACATTATGTGTTATTTAAACTTCAAGTCTCAGTATAAACTGAAAGTGAGAATGTGGAAGAAGTAATATTCTTCTTGAATTTGGCCATTCATGCAAACTCCATTTGAGGAATGGACCAAAATCGTAGATTTGCATTTCTTATCTTCAACTGGATTCTTCTGTTTCTGCCATTACCCAAAACCTACTAAGGTGTTAGTGACAGGAAGGTGAGGGGGGTAGGAAGACCTGGGATGTTAGAAATACTCTAATTATGAACTTGGGTGCTATTTATCTGGATGTGTTCATTTTGTGAAAATTCACTGAGATGCTCTTGTATTTTTCAGGCACTTTATTTAAATTAATTCATCTACTAGTTAATTATTTAATTCTTGTTTTCTACAAGTTGAACAGCAGTATTATCAGGATGTCTAATAAAAGATTTCCCCAACTTTCCCTATCCTAAAACTTAGTTATTGCACTAGGAGTATCAGTCAAAATATCAAACGTGGGGACCCTGGGGTGGCTCATTGGTTAATCATCTGCCTTTGGCTCAGGTCATGATCCCTCAGGTCATGATCCCACGAATCCCCTGCATTGGGCTCCTTGTTCACCAGGGAGCCTCCTTCTCCCTCTGCCTGCCACTCCCCATGCTGTGCTCGCTCTCTTTCTCTTTCTCTCTCTCTCTGGCAAACTAAATAATTAATGAATTAAAAACAACAAAAACAAAATATCTAACTCAAGGCCCTGATGTCAGAAGTTGAGACTTACTATCACTGTCTTCTGAATTAGCTTTTATCATGCTACCACACATTAGCTCATTTAGAAGTGGTCACAGATAGGAAACCAAGGCTCACATCACCTGTTTTCCTAAACACAGGGCATCCGTGTTTGGGGGAATGCTGAAAGACATTCTCTCTCTTGTTAAAATGTAAATATTCTTCAACTTCAAGGGAAAAACAGCAACTCCCTTTGTACATTCAGAATATGTGGACATTTCCTTTTCTACTTCTCCACCCTAGGAGAGGTGGTTGCCTTATGTTTATATTCTGAGTGTCAGGGATGAATAATGCCACATATTTGGAGTGTTTCTCAAATGCCCAGTCACCATCTGGGCTGAAATCTAGATCCTTTTACAAATGTTTTGCCAGCTATAATTGAATCTTGTTGAAATATGCTGGACATATGTATGTTATGGTTGGAATGCTGAATGCATAGACTGAGCCCTATCCAGCAGTTGGAGGGCAATAGTAGAAACACGTATTTTACTGGTCAACCCAACACTTCCGCTATCTTTACCTTTATTATTTAAGCAAAATTACATTAGTCTGGTAGTCACTGATTCCAAATCCCCATTCATTCAGACTAAGTGAATCTGGCAGAATTTAGCTCTGCAGATGAAAAATATTTCCCAGGCAAACTGAGAGGGTAAATACACTGGGAGATTGTTTTTAAGATCTTTACATCACATAAATATGTTAAAGACTTAGAAACACTAATTATATATTCATGTTGCTGATAATTGTATGTTCATGTTATCTGTTCATTAAAGCAGCTCATTAATTTACTCTGAAAGAGTAATTGGTTCAAGTTACTGTGCATATTTGAAAGAAATGGAAATTCTGCTTCCTTAAAGATAAGCAATGGATCTTTTACTGAATCTAATTGGTCCTCTCCACAAGCTAATTCAAATGCATGCAGTTTTATAGAAGTTCTTTAAGAATTCTTCCTTGGTGCCCAAATAAGCTAATCTCTCCTCTAAACCCAAGCTTTCCCAGATATTAGCAAATATGAATGGTTATTTCCCAATCTTTAGTAGTCATCTCTCCAAAGTCCCTTCTACCCTTCATCTTAATTCTGCCATTTGATGCCACATGGAGACATGTGAGCCTTTACTCCATGACAGCTCACTCTTATTTTAAGATGGCTGCTACGTACAGTGTAGCTGTCTTACCGTCTCCAAGTTAAATAGATCCCATTTCCACCATGAGTTAAAGCTTAGTATTTCAATGATCCTTTTGAACTTGGCCACTCAAATCCAGACCTACCCCGATTCCAATAATTGCCAGCAATGTCAACCCAAAGTTCCCTCCTCAAAAGCAGGTATTCTTCTTTGCTGCACATGTTAGCCTCGGCCCGACATATTAAACACCTATTGTTCAATGGTCTCAAATACGTTATAAATATTATCTCAATTTAATTCTAAAAATAAACTAAAGAAAGTAGCTTTTGTTGTTTTCATGCCCATTTTAGAGATGAAGAAACTGAGACAGGTTAAAGAAACCTAACTAAGGGCATTGACACAAAGGTGGTGAGCTAGCTAGGGCCTGAAGTTTGGCTCTGGAGTCCGGGCTCTTTAATACTAGTCTTTAACCATTCTCTCATGCTATGTTATTAATGCCATCAATAGAACTATAATCCAATATTTTTAGAAGGGTCTAAGACAGTATCTAGCAATGCCACACAGAACAGAAAGTATATCTAAAATAGGGCAAGGGACTTTAGGGTGACAAAATTAGGATTGAAATTCCAGACTACTGTCTTTCAGTCCAAAGTTCTTCCCACAATATTCTTCATGAGCACTGTGAATTTCTCTAAGAAAAAATGTCCATAGTTTTTTTTTTATTTGCTTTTACTTATTTATGACTATGTGCCATCAAATTGTTAATTAACTTCAATGTTCCACATCTTTAGACTTTGCAAGAGTAGCCTCATAGGGCTGTGGTTTTCTACCTTTAATGGGCATATGTGTATCACCACGGTATCTTGATAGAATGCATATTCTGATTCAGTAGGTCTAGGGTCAGGCCTGAGATTCTATATTTCTGTAGTGCTCCCACAGGATGCCAGTGCTTTCAGTACATGGGTGTGAATTTACAAGCAAGAACACAGCTGTTCTAGTTCTTTGAGATCCAGTTTCCATTTCTAGTCATTGGAATGTTTGGCCTTGAAAATCACAAAGACCCCCTCCAGCTGCAGTAAGTTTATAGTAATTTTGTTACTCTCTGGCCTCTCCTAATTTCTCTATCCTCTTGGTAGAACTTCTAGCTTGTTAGGTGTGATTAGAATATGTAAATTGGGGTTGAGAAGTCCTTCTAAATAAACCTGTTTCTCCCAATCCTGGCTTTGGAATTTTGGAAATCCTCCCTCTCAGTTTCCTCACCTGCAAAGTGTACATGACCCCTTTAACCACAGAGTAGTTAAAAGGAGGGTTGGGTGGTGAATATTATTGTTTACACTGCCCCTGGTGTGGCAATCAACAGATCTTTATTTCCATTCCTCCATTCCTCTCTCCCACCACCACCACCACCTCTCTCAAGGACATTACAGATTCAATCACATCACCTTCTCAAAAACCTCCATAGGTTATTAGCATTTTCAAAAAGTTCCTCATACCCATTATCCTCATCTGGGGGGGATATAGAGTCTTCTCTCACAACCATACCTAAAAATAAATGTGCTTATCCTTCATCCACAAGTCAACAATAGAGGATAAAAATATGCAAAGCCACCTAAAGAGAAAGTGGCCCTGGCCCAGAAGATTAAAGCCAAAGAAGCCTTATAAGGCTGTAAGATCTAAGAATTTGGGAATGAGAGAGGGGTTTGGTCTGTCAGGCAAAGAACTTAGGGCAAAGCACTTTCTAAGAGCCTGATGCTATCAGCCTGTTGTATCTTGTTCTTCTGGCAAAAGCATCCTGAGGAGAGAAACAGTTACTAAATTAACTTGCCTGAAGCCCTTAACCACTCATCCATCTGACCCCCACCATTATTTACCTAACCATAGGAGAGAGGACATACTAGTTATGCCGAAGTAGATATGCTGGTTCCAGTGGCAGTTCTGTTTGGCATTGTAAATTAATAGTCTGCTATTCCATTTTTTGTACAGCAGTCTCCTGAGCTTGGATAATTCAAGTAGACCTAATATATAGGTGGTAATTGAGTCTGATGGTCAGAGTCCACATAAGCAAACAGAGTTCCTTCCACTGACTAAGCAGAACAATGTGATCTACAGTGACTTGGGAGAGAGTGGCCATGGAAGAAGGAGAGGCATTCTCCATAGTATAGTCATGGAAGGCTTCTCTGAGGTGATTTTATGTCAGACCATAGGTATGAGAGGTGAAGAAAGAGGATTCTGTACTGATCAGTCATATAGAAGTAAAGTACAATAAGGGTTGAGCATCACGTGTTCCAAGAACAGAAAGAGAAAGCTTGGTAAGGAAGATAATACAATGAATGAGCTTGGTTAGAATAGAGACAAGGACCATATCATGCAGTCCTTTTAAATTTTAGAGTTCCCACAGAGTACTGGGAACTCCAAACTCCCACAGTTTCGGTACCAACTGTTAAAACTTTCAATTGGGTAAAACATAATCCCTCACATTAAAAAAGAATGGGAGTAAAGAACCCAGTCCAGAGACTGTCATGGTCACAAGGAAGGATGGAGGTTTGTTTTCAGGTGGTAGCAATGCAGACGAGAAGGAAAGAGGAATTACAAACATATTTTGGAGGAGGCCATTTCCTCTTCCCTGACAGGGTTTTTTTGTCCTTTTTTTTTTTGATTCCCATGTTTCCTACTTTAATTCCATGTTTCCTCCTCACCACAAATAATTCATTCATTTTCATATCATAGCTTACTGTTCTCATTCTCACCATTCTCTACCAGATGACAGGGATCTTGATACAATAAGGGAACATTTTTTTATATAATAATTATTGGTCACTATTAGTCAGGCACTGTTCCAAGGAATTTGATGTGGATTCCTTCATTTAATCCTCACAACAATCTAAGGTAAGTACTACTAGCCTCTCTACTTCAGAAATGAGAGATATGAAGGTCAACAAACTAAAGGAGTGTGCGCAAGGCTTGGGATGTTCATATACATTTGTAGAATTAAATTGATTATGATCCATGAGGGAATGTACAAGTCAAGTCTACATATTCTCTAAGACTGCTTTGCATATAGATATATTTGAGGCTTGACAGTATACTCCATTGGCTCAGCTATATCTAGTGAACAAAAAAACTCTTGTTACACATTAAATATCTTCTCACTGATGTTTGTTTTTTAGTGGGTCAGCCAAGGGTGGTCTATGTAAAGTTTAAGCTAATCATATTCCTTCGCTTATAATCTTCCACTCCAATGATTGGCATGATAACTATAGGAGAAACCAAAAACAAAACCAAAAAATCTTTAACCCCTAAGAAAATGTGGCCTTGGGGATTATCTGGAGTCTGTGAAAGACTACAATTTCAATTGCTATGGGGACAGCAGAATAAGCCAGATGTAATGACCTGAATCATGAAAATAAGAAAAAAAATCACAAGATGCTTCTTTTGGACATATGTTGTACCTAATTCATTTTGCCATCTTTGCAATAGCTGACTTGTATTTTTCTGGTGTACTTCTTTTTGTTAGGCCAATTACCCACTGAAAACTGAAAATTTGTCCCCAAATATATTGCAGGTCGTTTAATTCTAAGTAGTAGTTTCATGGCCATAGCCAAGTATTTTAATAGAAATGAGAACATAAGTGAAAATGTCTTATGACATTGCAGAAATTAAAAAATCCTATCTGGTTGTTTCATCTGCTGGGTAATTGCTTCATCTGACTAGACTGAAACCAATGTCAGCAGGGCTACTGGAAATTCCTGTAATGGACTGTCATGTCAATTGGTGTTGTGTTGGAGGCAGGGGTGAGGGGTGGTTCAAATTACTTTGAAAAGCATCTCTATTATGGCTAATTCTTTATTCAGTAGACATTTCATGAACAGCCTTACAATTTAAAAAAAAAAAAAAAAAAGATGATTCCTGGAGATAACTACCACTGCTATGGACTTAAAATCCTACAGGAATTTGGACTTAAAATCCAAGAAACTTTTAGCCCAACACAGCCACAATTCTTCCAAGTCCTTTATATTCAATAAGATAGATGTTCACTCATACCAAAGAACAAAGATGTTCACTCTTTCCAAAAAATTAAAAAATTAAAAATTAAAATTAAAATAAGCAGCAAGCACAGGACAGCAATAGTTGAGCCTGTTTTAAGTAAAACCAAGCCAACCAAGAAAGAGTTAAAGGACTAGAAATCTATTTGATATGAATACCCAGGTATAAGTGGGACAGCTACATTTAGAACCAATTCCTTCCTGGTATCATTTGTTTAAGTTTTCTTGCTTAACGTTCTTGAAGAGGGTTTTTCAAGTTGGCTGATTTCACTTTAAATTCACTACTACTAATTTCAAGTGGCTTCTGGATGTCACCTAAACTTCAGACTGTAATGCTAGTCCTACCTGTTCTAACTCTCTAGGTGATGGTGTCTTACATTATCTCATCCCCTTAAAATCTCAACGTCTCTGCCCCCAGTACTCATTTGAAGTCCTTGCTTTCTCTGTAACAGAAAAGAAACAAACAGAAGTTCCCACCAACTTCCAGCCCACATCTACCCAGCTACCCACAAACTGTGTCATGCACTCTAACTCCTCCTGACGACACAAAAGAAATGTCCATCTTCCGTTCAGTCAGCTGTTCCAATGAGTCTCTAGGGCTCATCTACTCTCCCCTCCTCAAGAACATCATTCCAGCAATCTCTGACCCCCTCCCATGCATCATCAGTTTCTGTTTACTGGATCATCTTCATTTACATGCATGCGTGGTGTTATTTCTCCCAACATTCAATTTTCTTTACTGACGCCACTTCCTTTATCAACTAAAATGACATTTCCTGCTTCTCCATAGTTTTGGATATCTAGATTATTTCGAACTAAAGTACAGTACAATAGTATACTTTTGACTTATGTACATTTGTTTCTTACTTAGAAGCTCTATCTTTGGACTGTGCAAATGAACATATTCATTTTTGCCACTTTGAGAATCCGTATCAGGGGCAGGTGGGGTGGTACAGAGTTAAGTTTGCTTGTGAGTTCTGTGAGTTTGTTGAAATGCTGGTGGAGGACAATCAGTCCTCAATTATCCACCTCGCCATTTTGTTTTGTTTTTTTCCCCTGCAGTAGTGTCTATTAACAATTATAACTAATATAAGCATTTGATATTACACTTAGGACCAATAGTTTCAGGGGAATAAAACTGTGTGTATGCTTCTGTGTTTTTTCAAGGAAAAGAATATTGTATACTAAAGCAGTGGGCAATTGGGTTTCTTTTATTCCTCTTATATTTGTCTCCTTTCTGCTCTTTACACACCTTATATTCCTACATTCTTAGAACCTATTCAGGACTCCAAGGAGATTTTATTTGTAAGTTGTAACTATCAGTATGTACCAAGGTAGAAATACAAAGGGAACTAGTTTTACAATGCTTATATAATGATTCATGTGAAGATAACAAAAATGAAAACACCACATGTTAAAGTATCTTATTAAGAGTATAAAGTTAATTCTGACCTTGTATACTCTGAGATCTGTTCTAAAATAAAGTGTCAATTTGTTCCAGAACATCAAAGAACATAATGACAGATACAACTTAGAGAATGAAATTTATTTGCCTTTCTTAGAATACCTGAATCTGAGAAACTATAAAACGTGTTCGACTATCAGAAAAGCTTCTTCGATTTTGATTGACTTATTTTATTAATTTACTAATTAATGACCTCTGCTGCAATATGAAGAATTAAATTTTTCTACGTAACCTGTCTACGTAACAAAGGTATTGCTTTGCCAGATAAATGTCTGTGCTTTCTGTTGACTTTCTTATGCCCTTGATTAAGAAGAACAACAATCCTTCTCTTATTAAAAAGGCAACGTTCTTTACAATTGTATTACTTTGTATGCTTATTCACATGTCCTATTGTCAGATATTAAAAGTCCAAATCACCTCTGACATTATTTTTAATTTTTTGCCTTCCCCAAAGGAGATTCTTAATTAATAAAAAAGAAATAATTCAGGATAATTTTATCCCTAAACCTCTCTTTGATATTTCATAGAGGTCACCTGGAATCATAGCTTTGTTCTTCCACCTTATAGAAAGAGAAACTAGAAGTGATTAGGTTTATTTGCTATGTTACTGTTTATGGGATTGCATGGGAAAAGTCAAAATAAAAGAGGTGCTGAGTCTTCCCTAGATTAAATCTGTGTAAGGTAGATGTTATAAATATTCAGAAATCACATGCCTTATGGAAATTTCCTAGAAATGTGTCCGTGTCCTCACTGTGCATGGTATGTTTCTATTTCTCAGAGTCCTGGTTATGCTCGCTCTGATGATAGTAGATAATAATAGTATAATGCAGCCATATGGTAGGCACACCAGCCCAATATAGCCCACTACCTGTTTCTATAAATAAAGCTTTATTGGCACACAGACAAGCCCATTTGTTTATGTATTATCTATGGTTGCTTTTACCCTGTAATAGCAGAGTGTGGCAGAGACCTTACATCCTATCGGCTGAAAAGATGTACTAATTGGCCTTTTACAAAATAAGTTTGCTGAAGCCTGGTAGAGTGTTAGCCATAACTTTAAATTATTAAAAGTTAAAATGCTTACTTTGCCAAAACCTCATTTCTTTTACTTACCTCTAGCATTTTCTAGGACAATGGATTCCAATTTGGGGTGCACATCAGCCTTCCTTATGCAGTTTTATAAAGATGAAGATACTGAGAGCCAATTCTAAACTTAAGACATTTTTGACATATTCTTGGTATGCCGTGTGAGTTATGTCTCTAGATTATTATATGTTATACATCAAGATTTTGTTCATCTGTACAAATTGTGGTCACTAAGTTCTATAAATTATATCTAACACCCCCTATCTTCATTGAAAACAGAGTTAATCATTATTTTTAGAGAAGTTTTGTCCAAAACGTTTTGTGGATTAGCTTTGTTATCTGGTTGTCTATGCCACTGAAACAAACAAATTTCCTAGTTATTTAATTACACTTGATGTGAACTCTCATTAGGCATTTCACATTTGAAAATGGCCACTAATAAATGAAACACAGCTACCATAAGTCTCACTGTTTTACTGACTCTTCCCTGAAGGCTTTGCAATCAGCTACAGACCTTCTCTGAGCCCTAAGGTAAAGGATTACAGCAGAATTGGATGGCATGATTTGGACAACTTTCAGACTGTACCAGGACTTCCAGAACTCTTTTTTGTCAAAACAGGTATCTTCATGAGACTGCTACCCAAGAGTACAAATGAAACAAGAATTAATTACATAGGACTGAAGGAACTAATGAGGGAAATTTTATTTATTTGTTAGCAATACTGTTGATATTGGCCTAATGTCCTAGTTTGAATAGATAAGGAGGCTCTTTTCCTTCTTAAGCTATCTATAACTCATAACAATTTATTAGGTTTTGCTTTTGTAAACTGAAATGAAAATCTGAAAATGCTGTCATTTTCTTTTTTTTAACTCTCCTGCCCTGGCTCAGGAACTCTTTTTGAATCCTTACTTCACATGACTGTATAGTTGCACAGGTTCAGTTAAGAGTCCATTCCCCTTTTTTACCGGGATAGGAAATACTGGTTATGCAACCAAAAACTTGCCTGGTATACCATATTTGAGGGTGATATTCATCTAATCAGGTATGGCAAACCACATTTAAGGAAGAATAACTTTTACAGAAAACTGGCCCAGCACCTGGATTTATGGGGTTTCAGGTAACAGGTGGTAAGGAAGGCTGCTCTCAGACAGGCCAAAAATACTGAAGTAATTTAGGAAACCTGAGAAGAGAGAAAACCAAGTATTTAGATCCTGCAGGTGAAATCAGGTAGACCTTCTTGGGCTTGACCTCCTAGCCTCAAAATGACAAATGATAGAAAATCTTCAAAAGTCCAATATGAGATTCCTGATTGAAATTTCCAGCCAAGCAAACTTAGGCTGTCCTAGATAATAAATTAACACTTGCTGCACCTCTATAAATAACTAGGCTGAGCCTCATGAGGCCGGTCTTATTTTATAATCAAGAATAATTTTTTTTTTTGAGATTACTTGTGGTCAAAAGGAGGACTACAAGAAAATTGGGAATAAGTGTATAATTAATAAGTGTCTCTGTTGGAAAACTATGCATTTTCTTGTTTGTTTTTGTTTTTTTTTTTTTTTTTTTTTTGAGCAAGCCCTTCCAGATTATCTGATTTGAACTTTCATTGTCTTTGAGCTATTTCACACTCTGTAACTTGCAGTTAATTCGGGGTAATGCTAAAATATTCTTGTCTATAGACAGGTCAATTTTGTCCAGTATGTCCAGAAGTCAAACTTATTTCTCTGTTCCCACACAATAGTGAAAGTCAATTTTGTGTCTACTTGAACATCCATTTCAACTTTTTTTATTCCATATAAATTTGTGCTTCTTTGATTTCGCCTCTGAATTGGTTGTATTATGTGCTTGATGCCCTCATTAATAATGCTCTGAGTTCTACAAAAACAATCTTAAACATGTATTTATTAACATTTTTTTGAAATTACTTGCAAAGCTGGATTTTTAAAAACAGTATCAAAATAACTTATATCCCCCCCTCTCCTTGGCTGAAACCTATGATAAATATAATAATCAGAGTAAAGCAGACAAAAATCTAATCATCCTAGACCTGACACTCTGAAAGAATAGATACAAAATAAATACCAAAAGGGGAGAGCAACAAATAAAATGAATCCATAAATTAGTACATTTGAAAGTGACAGTATTATGAAAAAAATACAAGACATCACTGATATGAGCTGCTATTCTGGACATTTAACTCAGTGGCACAGTTTTTCTCCAGGAGCTAACAAAACCTAGAAGGATAATTCTTGAGATTCTAGTGCCATTTGTGGTATATCAGGGTCTTGACTTCTGTGACATATACTATAAAATGGCAGAAATTTCTGGGCTGGGGCACTTGGAAAACCAAAAGTAACAGCTTCAAATAAGTGACAATGTATTAACCAGTCATAACCTTCTTTCCCCTATAGGTTACCAAAGGCAGCCTCAAGCATGTGAGTTAAAGTGCTGATTTGACAGAGAGATTGATTTTTGTTTCCATTAAATAAGATTTGTACTTGACCATGTGTACATCAGGTCTTTGGGAAAGAAATTTAAGCTCTGTTGTACTAACTGAAAATGGACAAGTTTAACTGAAAGACGCATGACTGGGCATTAGTGCAATATTCAATGGCAGCTAGAACTAGACAGACTTTCTTTATGATGTACAGTCTACACCACAGATTTGTAGGAAATCAGACAGCACAATTTTATTTCTGATCTCCCAATACAACGAGGTCACGAGATATCCCCCATTTTTGACAGCAGAAGGTTGGCTTACCCATGGTAACCTACAACACTGAAAAACTGACTTTCTTAACTCATACCCAACAAACCAGCAGGCCTTTGGAAATAGTAGAGGCGGCTAGAATACTTACTGATAGGTAGTAGTGATAGCAGAATACCCAGATTTTCTACCAGAACATCAAAGACAAAACTTGCAAGTCTTCAAAGAATTCCACATTGACTACCAGCCTACCTTAGAGAATTCTAACTTATAAAAAGTAATTTCTTCTGAAATAACTTTCTTTATTATGAAACAGTAGCAGGCAAATTAACTGCAATTGTGTCTTCATAAAAATTTCCATTCCAAGAGCTAACATTTCAGGAAATCAATGGAGGGCTAATTATGCATGAGTAGTCCCTGATGCTGAAAGCAGGGACACAAGGGACAGTACCGGAGAGACATGAATTGTTACCTCCCTGAGATAGTATCTCTCCTTCTGCTGATAGGCATATGAATCTGTACATAATTATAGGAAGAAGATGACTTTCCGTTCTTTCTTTTTAATCTCTTCTGTAGATGATAATCAGAGAGACAGATACTGAATGAATATGAGGTATAAAATATGACAACAGAGAAGAACTGTGTTAAATTTTGTTGTGCATTTTGTGTCCTTTCTTTCATAGTGTGTAAAGCCTGACTCACAGTGTGCCACCTGATTTAGGGGAAGAAGGGAATTGATTATTCAGAAGCCTGAGATGCTTCTATTTCCCCTGCACATTCTTGAGTGAAATTCTACTCTAAATGCATAAAAAAAAAAAAAAAAGCAGGCTGCCTATAAACGTCATCCCTTTATAGACTTGCTCTCCCATACCTTCTTTTCCAAGGAAATGTGTTTAACAAACATAGAATGACATTTTTTTCTGCTAACACATGGCCTCTGATGGGCCTCCCTGAAGAGATGTGTGTCGTTGACTCCGCTGGTTCCCCACCTTGCATTTATCCCTTCCTATTTCTAGCATAGCTTATCATTTGCTAAGTTTTCAATCAGGCCCTCCTCAGCTGCGGACAAAGATGCTCATCAGTCTTACCCATCAATACATGATATTATGCTGGCAGGTCTTCTTGGTCTGGGCAATGACATTCATTCTAATTTGGCCCAGTGAGACTGAAGGGAAGATCACATTTCCCATGGTTAAAGGTGAGGGTCTCTTCCTTTCAACCATATAGAAACAAAGAAGCACACGGCCCCGGCTGCTACTAACAGCATCCTGTAAGCTTGACTGCAGACAGCAAAATTAAAGCTTGGAAAGAGCCCGAGTTTTCCAGGTTTCAGAGACACTGACCACATTGAACCCTAAAACTGATCACCTTTGGACTTCATTAGCACGTTTCTCCTTAGTATTCAAGCCGTCCTGAGTCAGGTTTCTAGTCTTTGCAGCCCAAATCATGTTAAAGAGAGAGAACTTTTTATGTACCTTTTCTCTAAGAATTAAACTTGAGCAGTCTATATTAAATAGCTAGATCCCTGAACAGTTATCTTTTCCAACTTTCTATTTTTTCACTTATTCATTCAACATATATTTATTTAGCATCTGCAGTCTGCCAAAAACTTTAATATACTGATCCAGCTAATTTATGATCTAATACAGATTATTTTAAGCTCTTAGGTGCCCAAGACCTCTTGACAGTCCAAGGAAACCTATGGACTCCTTCTTGCCATATTGCTTTTAGATGCACGGGACCAAAAAAAAAAAAAAAAAGCACTACAAAGAAAACCATGTATATCAATATACAGTTATCAAAATGTTTTTAAAAATTGTGACATGCAGAGAAGCACACAAATGCTTCTTTATTGATGATTTAAATAACAAGATCACGGCAGAAGGTTTAATAGCCAGCATAATTTAAAAGTAGTGATGAACATAAAAGAGATATTGAGATAGCTACAAGTACAATGTGGTTTGAATATGTATGTGTTTTTTTTTATGTGTGTGATTTTTAAAATGTGCGAAGATCCCGTGGCAGGACACAGTATAGTACGTATGGGGGATTAAGGCCAGTGTGGCTGGGTCACAGAAAGTTAGAAAAAAATGATATAAATAAGGTTGCTTAGGTGCATATATGTTGCTTTTCTCTCTCTTACGCTTTCCTTTTCTCTCTCTTTCCCTGTCTCTTGCACACACACACACACACACACACACACAACTATAGAAGGGAAAGAGCACATGACTTGGCTAAAATAGCACATGAGAAGGCAAAAATGGACCTGCATATGCAGTTTTTGAAACAAATGGGGCCACTTATCAATTCAGTGAAATGTTAATTTTCCTAAAGACACTATAATCTATAGTCAATTACAATAAAAAGAAAACCTTGGTTGAGATGCTATGGGCAAATGATAAGAGATTTTCCCAGTTCATTTAATAATCATAGACTTGAGGTGACTTTAAAATCCATTATATGGATAAGGAAACTGATGCCCAGAGAGGAGAAAGTAACAAATGAGGTTACATGGGTGGACAGTGGCAGAGCCCGACATAAACCCTGGTCTTTCACTTGAATTCATGCTACTCTGTTGCTTCGGAACACCCAGTTCAACACGACAGGCATAACAAGGTCATTTGTGCTGCTTACCAAGAGCTTTTATTGACAACTAAGGGCTCTAAGGAGAAATTCAAACAGAATTATCAAAATCTAAACTTGTCTTCTTGCCAGTCCCATCTCCCCACCTCAACTCCTGGGATTGGGAATGAGAATTTTATTTGATGTGTCTCTCATCTAACCGACATTTCTCTGTGATAAAGAAAATCCATTTCCCACTAAATTAAAATTGCTTTTTCATCCTAACAAACACGATACCCCTGGTACACGCCAGAATAAAAATAAATTGATTTTTAAGTATCCACTGGAAAAAAAAATAACAATAAGAAGCATAAAAACCATGGTGCCATTGTATGCCTTTTGAACAATTTAGCTACAGAAATGGATTCCTTTCCTGGAGACAGCCATTATATCTCTATGATGGCAACACTTCAGGGCAGTTCAGCAGCTTCATTAAAAACTGCAGTCTTCAAGATATTTTGCCTGAATGATGCCAAATGACCTGTTTGCTTAACATGTTGCCAAGGTGATAAGATAGTTAATGGAATATACCATTCTATCACTCAATAAAAGAGAATAACTTTTAAAAAGCATCTCAACAACCTTTATGTCCTTACTAGAAACCCTCCAACCATGTATGTCAGGGTTTTAAAAGCCAGCACCCATGGTGTGCTCCAGAAACAACAGATGATACCTAGGGATGCAAGGGCTCAGTTTGCCCCAATACCTTGACCTCTGGGAGACCAAGATCCATTTTTCTGTCCTTCTATCAGAAGGACAACTGTCCTTCTGACAACCCCTCCTCCAAAATGAGCTTGTAAAATACTTGCAGAATCATACAAAGACTGCTTCTCTGTGCAGTGCTCTGCTAGTCACTGGGAATGTATCTTTCTTTTGATACTAAAGCAAGCATAGACAGATGTCTTTGTGCCCACCTCTGGATCTAAGAGCACAGACTCCGTACTAAAACTCACACACCAGATATCGGTGCAGAACTGAAGCTAATGCTTTGAGGACCAGGATTTCTCATCACTCAGGTTACAGGAACTAAAGGTTAAATAGATGTCCATAATATATCATTAAGTGATGCTCTGAACCTTTTTGGAGATTTACAACAACAAGTAGGAAGTAAATGTATTTTAGTTTCATGATTAAAAAAAAAATCACAGAAGAATACTAAAAATCCCCAGTGTTTAACTTGTATGGAAAATATTAATTTTATAATAAAAAATCAAGTAGGTAGGACATCTCTGAATAACCAAAAAGCCCCTATGAAAAGATAATCTGGTACTCTAAGTGCATTGTAGGAAGCAAAATTTGCATTTGTCCCATTAAATGAAATCAGTGCTGCCACTGATGATGGGTCCCTAGACAGGTCCCTTCAAATCTGAGCCTCTGTTCTCAGATCTGTGGAATAAAAGAACTGGACTAGAGCCTATCTATAGTTCCTCTGGGTCAAATATCTTGAGAGTGGGGCATCTCTTCTAAGAGACATATATAAAATTTAAGGGAAAAAGTTAAGTCCCTGTATCCTTGCCCTTTGCTCTGATTGACTCTATATAACTTCACTATATCCAAGCTTGGAGTCCTTCTGAAAAGACATATGCATGTTTCAAGTCATCACTGCTCTATATTTAATCCACCAAAGTCAATTATTGATTATTTCACTATTGATGCAAATGCTTATTTTTTCATCATGGAGAAATCCTTCTGCTCTGTCAAGAATTATCTGTGTCTAGCCCACTTTGAAGTGTGTCTCATTAAATGCAGAATTGCCAACAGGATTTTCAGAAGCCTGAGCAAAGGTCGCAACTTTTAAGATTAATTTTACAATTGTTTCAAGGATTAAAAAGTCCTATTTGATTTAATATCCTCTGAAGGACAACTTCAAGACCCTTGTGATCAAAGCTTGGGAGCATGAGACCCTTTCCATGTAACTGATAAAAATGTTTTAAACAAAGTTTCTGTCCTCCACTATAGGGGTTGGAGCCATTTTGTCTCTATGAGGGAGAATGTTAGATAAATGGGTGGGGAGCATAAGGGGAGTGCACCTGCGTTATCGAAGGACACGTTGTTGGTGACATTGCCTGCTGTTGCAGAGATAGTGATCACCTTAATACCCATGTACTCCCTTCCATCTCAGATATTCATTCTCTCACCCCTCCCATGCTGCTGTGACCTCATAAGTTGTGGGTTACAGACAGCATCCCTGGAAGACAGAGAAGGGCTGCCCAAACTTTATCACACTTTACTTGGTCAATAACCACTAGGATATGGAGATTCATCATTTATGTCATATTCCAGCCTATACTAATACACTCATTACACTGACATTTAGCCAAGCGTTTCGTGATCACTGCTCCTCCCTCAACCCCCAGCTTTGTGTTCCTTATCTGTGATACACTGGATCCCAGAACTGAAGAACAGACTTGTGAGATTCAGAAAAGGTTCTGATTTGCATGCAGATTTTATGGCTGAACAAGGTTCAAACTTCAAACATATGCATCCCACAGTCCAGAGGAATTTGTCCTCTAGTCTTCCTGAGAATGAAACTCTCTCATTCTGTTCAGAGGAGTAGGAGGTAGAAAGAGAAGGGAGAGCCTTGTTGTCTCAGACAGACTGTTGTCTATCCCCTGATGGCCCCATTCCTCATCTGTGATGTGACCTGACTGACTGAAGACTATGCTACTTCCTGTTCTAGCTTTCCTTCATTCCTGGAATCTGCCAGCACTATTGATCTATTCAATGATAGGTGCAGTTCCAACTGCTCACACCTCCGTGGTTCCAGAAGATAACATACTTTAAAAATCTCATCCTCATGGAAACAAACAAACAACAACAACAACAAACTCAAGCTCCACCATTACACAAAGAGATCCTAGATCAGAAGGCTTGAGATATATTCCATCTAATGGATGGAGGCATCACACCTCCTCATACACAACAGTCCCAGGAATTGATGTGATAAAGCCAGTACATCCAATTCCAGTCAAGAAAGACAATCCAGCAGTCAGCTGGACTGCAGGCTCAGCAAACTATGGCCCATGGGCCATATCTGCATATTTGTGTATTGCCCACAAGCTAAGAATCGTTTTTACATTTTTGAAAGGTTGTATAAAACAAGTAAGCAAATGAACACTTATCACTTTAGTAATGATTAAGTTTTCTCTCTCTGCAAGACTGTCTTCACCATCCAAACATTGTCTTCACCATCCAAGCACTCTCCCTTAAGCTTAAGCTTCTAACCTCTACCTCCAACTTGGGTCTTTGCAGCTACATTTGGGTTGTTTATAGAATCCTTATAGTCAGTCCCGTGAAAGCCTTCACCGGGCTCACTGATGCAACTTTCTCCCCTCGCATCCTTTCTCACATCTACTTTAAACAAGCTTTTACCTCTGCCATTCCAGCAAACCACTCTCTAAGGTCTCCTGTGATGACAGCATTGCCCAAGCCCATGTTCATGTTCACATCTCAGTCTGCATCTTTCTCAACTTTTCAGTAGCATTCGGTCATTCTCTCCTCCTCCAAACCCTTTCTTCTATGTGTATCTAGGAAATGGTTCTCCTCCTCTCTAGCTGCAGGTTCTCATGTGCTTCTTTTGCCACCTTTCCTTCCTTCTTCCCTAGTTTTAAATATGGGAGCATCCTCAGGATCATTCCTCCACCTTCTCTGCTTATAATCATGCCTAAATGACCTCACTGAGTCTCAAGGTTAATGTATCATTTGTAATCTGCTAACTTCCAGCACTTCTCCTGAATTCCAGAATTGGCTATCCAACTCCTAACTCCTAACTTCACCATTTTTCATAGCGATCTCAAAGTTAACATGTCCAAAATCATACCCCTCCCTGCACCAAATCTGTCCCTTCCACAGCCTCTTCCTTTTCAGGAAATATCATTGCCATCCACTCAGCTATTGACACCAACAACCATGGGACTCACACAGATTTCTCTCTTTTGTTTATACCCCCTATAAAGACAGTCACCAAATTCTGTCCAGGCCATATTTGCTTCTCCAAACTCAAGCCACGTTCAATAATTCCAGCCTTGTTTCTCCAGGCCAGGAGAACATCAACTCTTACATGGATTTCAGTTATTATACCTGACTCACCTCCCTTCTTCAACTTTTACCCCTAGAGTCTGTTCTTCAAATAGCCAGGAAGTCTTTGTAAACTATAAATTGGATCATGTCATTCTCTTGCTCAAAACATTCCAATAACTTTCCATAAAAATGTAGAGTAAAATTGAAATTGCTTACCATGGCTCTTGGCTCCACTGTCAAATTCCTGCCTCTGTAAGTTCCCCTCCTACCTGCTCCACATCCAACACACTAACCTCCTGCTTCTTCCTCTTGCCAGTCATGCCTCTGTCTCAGCACCTGGCATTTGGTTGTCCCTTTATCTGGAGTATTCCTCCCCACCATCTGCTCCCCTCCCAGATGTATTCATAGCTTCTTTCTCCTCTTTGTTCTCTGCACAAATGTCACTCCCCAAAGAGGCCTTCCCTGACTACTTGCTCTCTCTCCAACCTATCATGTCACAACATTTAAGCAACTGGTATTACAGGTTCATTTTCTAATTAATTTAACATTGGCCTCTGCACCAGCATGGAAGTGCCATTAAAAAAGGAAATTTAATTCCTTAACTCTTTTATTCCCTAGAATGGATGCTCAACAAGTATTTGCCCCCCCCCAAAAAAAATGAAATAAAGAAGAAAGGGGAAAAGGAGGTATCTAGGCACCTCAGCGTGAATGAGTTTAACAGATTATGTTTGCCCTCCGGATCTTTCTCAATAGTAAGTCAGTGTAACTGTCACTTCCTCACTGAAGCCTTCCATAACTACCAGTCTGAAGGAGCACTGCTCTCCACAGCCACTCTCCATTCTCACTTGCCTGTTTTAGCTTCTTCAGAGCATGTATGACTATCAAAGTATCTGAAGACTGTTTTCTCTCACTAGAATGAAAGCTTAATCTTGTCAGTTGTGCTCCCTCTCCAAGGCCTGGATAATGACAGGTATACAGTTGGTAGTCCTAAAGCTACATTGAATGAGTGAATCAATCAATAAGTCAAATGACTGAGTAGATCATTCCTTTGCAGTAGAAGACACCACAGGATAGAATATTAGAAAATGTGGTGGCAACAGAAACATACAGAGAGGGAGGAGGGAAGCAAAAGACAGAAAGGTCAGGGAATAGAAAATTACTTTACTCTTCCTTCCACAATGATGTTGAGTTGACACTTTTAGCCCTATGAGAGGTTGGGCAACTCACCATCTGCTGGTTTCTCCTAGATTGTGTATCTTGTCTTGCTCATGGTGTGAGGGCCCGGAGCTTTGAGAAGAGCCTGCAGATGTTTCAGTAGAAACATCTCAGCTCAGGGATGTGTCTAGAATCTCAGAGGAGCTCTGGCTGCAGCTTACCTCTGTTACCTGCTTTGATCTGAAATGTTTCTGATGGGTTTCCAGAATGAATGCTGCCAGAAGCCTGTCTAAGAGACAGGTTTAGAGATTTTGCCTTTTTAAAAATGCACCCTGCTGTCAGTCCAGCCACTACTGTATTTACAGAAAAGATGTTAATAAACAAATGAACTCATTAGAATGCCAGAACAAGGATAATCACTATAATCTAGGTTCTCAGTAAACTGAAAAGTTTACCTCTTGGTCATCTATTTCCAGTGGATGGAACAGTGGCAGGCTACAAGGTACAGCTGTGCGGGCTACACACTGTACAACTCCGTGGAGGGACATTTCCAACAGAGTATGTATGAAAAACAGACCCTGGCATTGTGCAAGATATAACCTGCAAGACTCAACATTGTGATCCTGATTCATGGCATGTGGAACATCGAGGTTCTCTATAAAATGTGCTGAATGAATCAGGGAGGAGGATATACATGGGAGGCTCATTTGCTGTCAGGAACTATCTTAGATGGCCCCTGACCAGGTGGGTGGGGCCTGAAAAACCCACCTCTTTTTAGAAGGAAAAAATAAAGAAATAGGGTCCATAATCCTGGTGCATTACCTATAGAATTTGCCTACTTGAGGGAAGTTGTAGAACCTTGCCTACCTACCTGGTCTGATAAAGTGGGTTCCCCAAAGGGAGGAAAAGGAGGTGTTTATGCTATAAATCACTTTTATTTCAATTTTCATTCCATGGATTATGTCAAGAACATAGTTGCAAAAACTCTATCAAATATATGTGTGCTTCTGAAACTGCTGTCTACCTCTCTGATACTGCTCTGGGCTCTCTACAGTTTTCTTCTTCTTTCAAGCAACCCAAGTAATCTTTCTAAAACATTATTCAGGCTCTCAAGTCTCTTGTTGTTCCCAATCTTGTTCAGAATGGATTCTAAAGCCCTGCTCGAACATCCCCCGTTCTCCCTTCCAGAACCCATTTCCTACTTCCATCCTCTATAGTCCAGCTTCTATTTCTCCAATCATACTCTGAGCAACTCTGCCCATGCTATTCCTTGGCAACTTGGCCTCTGCTATCTCATTTCATGCAGATTTCTGCACCTCCTCTAAGAAGTCCTCACTGACCAGTCCCAACCAAAACAAGAACCCCTGCAAGGTCTATTCCAGACCTGTCTTTATTTCTCCTACTTCTTTCTGTTGTTACCCATTTATTTGAATACTGTCTCACTTTTCCTACAAGAATAGAATTTCTCTGAGGTCACAGATTTGTCTTATTCTCACTGTTTCATCCCTACTACATAGAAAAGTACCTGACACATATTAGACATTCAATAAGTATGTGTGGTGATGGATGAATGAATGAATGAATGAATCAATCAATCAATCAATGTTTGAAGTTGGAAACTGTCAGAAACAGCAAACTGGACAAACACAGAAGGTCAGGAGAAAAGAAAGCTATAAAAATGGGACCATTCTGGGGCGCCTGGGTGGCTTGGTGGGTTAAAGCCTCTGCCTTCAGCTCAGGTCATGATCCCAGGGTCCTGGGATCGAGCCCCGCATCAGGCTCTCTGCTCAGCGGGGAGCCTGCTTCCTCCTCTCTCTCTCTCTGCCTGCCTCTCTGCCTACTTGTAATCTCTGTCTGTCAAATAAATGAATAAAATCTTAAAAAAAAAAAATGGGACCATTCTTTCATAAGCTGCTGCTTGATTAAGCTGCACTTTAAAAATATCATAGGAGGAATCCTGTGGGGCAGTTGTGACATGCAATGATCTCATTAAAATTGTATTCTATATTTAATGTATTTATTTATTTTTTTCAGCGTAACAGTATTCATTGTTTTTGCACAACCCCCAGTGCTCCATGCAATACGTGCCCTCCCTATGACCCACCACCTGGTTCCCCCAACCTCCCACTCCTGCCCCTTCAAAACCCTCAGGTTGTTTTTCAGAGTCCATAGTCTCTTATGGTTCGCCTCCCCTTCCAATTTCCCTCAACTTCTTTTAAAATTGTATTCAAATGCAAAAATTTTATTGTTGAATCAGAGCTGGAGAGATGCACCCATTTTAAAAGGTCTTCTGTGGTCTTCCTAGACCCTGTATTTCCATTATTGCATAATTACATATGGGAGACCTAATGGTTGGTCCCAGGAAGTTATCAGCCCACTGAGGTCTGTTCAAACTTAATTGTTGTTAGGCTGAACACCAGGACAGGGTTGGTGCAAGTATTCAGTTTCCCTGTATTTTCCAGCACAAACTGCCTTCTCTTGAGCAATGAGGAAATGGCAAGTACCTGGTATATAAGGGGATAAGGAAGATGAAGTTTTTCTTATTCTTTTACAATATATATTAGTCCCAAAGAAATTTTGAAAAATATATTGAAACTAGATGATAGATGATGATGCTAATACCACAAATAAAAATGTCTACACTTTATTGAACATTTAACATGTATCAGGCACTGTTCTGTGTACTTCATATGAAATAAATGAATGTAACGTTAAATCTTTCAAAACTGAAGTCAGATCATTTTGCCTTCATACATAACCCTCTAAAGTCTTCCTATTTCAAAAAAAAATTAAAAAAAATAAAGTCTTCCTATTTCATCTATTCTAATGCCATATGAACCAGTACCTTGTTCTCTGTTCTTCAATCCCCTTTAACTACTATGTTCTTCCTTACTTCTACTGTCTTCCTTTTTATTTCTGAGCTATTCCTGACATGTTTCTCCCTGAGGACCTTTGCACTTGCTGTTCCCTCTACCTGGAATGCTCTTCCAGGGCTCCTCATGGTTTGCTTCTTTAAATTTCTGCCCAAGGGTTATCTTCTCAGTGGAGCCTTCTCTGAACACCAATTCAGAATTGCAAATGCCATCTCCCCCATCCTGGCACTTCTGTTTCCCTTGGTTTCTTCATATTACTTGTCATAGTCTAACATTCTCAGTCTCTTTTATCTATTTAAAGTCTAACTTCAGGGTACCTACGTGGCTCAGTCAGTTAAGCATCTGCCTTCAGCTCAGGTCATGATCCCGGGGTCCTGGGATCCAGTCCCATGTTGGGCTCCCTGCTCAGTGGATTGCCTGCCTCTCCCTCTCCCTCTGCCAGTCCCCCTGATTGTGCTTCCTCTCTTTCAAGTAAAAAATAAATAAATGAATTTTAAAAATGTCTATCTTCCCTCCACCACATTACTGAGTATAGACTGGGAAATTTATCTCCTTCATTTTCCTGATGCTTCCTCAACATATACAATAATGCCCAACCCGTGTACACATGTGCAATTAGTTAACTCATTCAATCTTCATGATAACATTTTGAGATACATATTATGCCATTTCTCATTTTACAACAAAGGAAACTGAGGCACACAAAGATCAAGTAATTTGTCCAGGATATCAGAAATGACTACTTCTATTGTCGATGTCCACACTCGTGATTATGGTAGTTATGTGAGACAGGCTTTCATTGCACATTTCTTTGTCCTTACCCAGCTCTGGGGCCAGAGTCACTTAACCTCTGTGAGCCTCTATTTTCTCATTTGTAAATGGGTGGGTGTTAACATCTATTCAGAGTTTGGTGTGGAGTTTTAAAGAGAAAATATATACAAAGCGTTGAGTCTAGAGATCGATGCATAGAAAATGCTCAACCATTGATACTCCAGACTTGATAATTTGCGCCATCATTTTTTAAAAATCCCAAGTAGTAAGTACATTGTATGATAGATCTACAATGCATTTAACCACTTTCCTTTGGCCAGACATTTCGATTCTGATGAATATTCGGATACCTCCATCTTTAGGGAAATTTCCAATTTCTTCCTTATCCTAAACTCTTAGAAATGGAACTACTATGTCAGAAGTCATTTATATTCTAAAAGCTCTTGGTGCATAGCATTAAACAGGCCTTCCTTATGACTTGATCAGTTTAGTGATGTGATAGAGGTCTTAAATATTGCTATGATTGCAATCATATTATAACATCCAGTATACCAAGTTAACATATTGTATATCTTAAATTTATACAACATTATATATCAAATATATTTCAATTAGAAAAAGGAAAAAAACAGATGTTATCATCCATTTGTAATTAATAAGAATATCCATTTTCCGTCACCACCATGTATATTGGATTTTTTCATCTTAAGTATTCTGAAGACTAAAAAAATGGTTTGAGATTGGGTATTTTTATAAATAATTTGGTAATTAATTAAAAAAAATAATTTCCACAATCAGTTCCTCCAATTTAGAAGGACTCTATCTAAGAGTGCCTGATCATCTTTGAAATTTGCCTTGTTTGTGCAGTCTTCAAGACCATACTGCTCCGGCCAATCCTTCTCATTTCTTTCAATGGAGCTACTTTGTAATGGTTTTATATTGAAGGCTGGGGTTGCATCTTACTCCAAAATAGATTCATTCATTTATCTCACCCACTGAAATTTACTGAGCATTTACAAATTCCAGTCCCTGAGTTGCCATTTGGGACCATAGAGATACAGAGTAGAGCCAGATAAACCAAGTGCTTGCACTCAAGATACTTACATTTATGAGGAGACACAGGCAAAATTATGTGAACAACAATTACTGATACTACTTATTGAAAAACAGGAAGAAACAGGATGTATTGGGCTAGAGAGAACTTTAGCTGGGATGGAAGAGTTAAAAGACCCCTTTGAGATGAGTCTGGAAGCTGAAATCTGAATAATGAGAAAGAAAAGTTTTGGAAGACAGCATTCTCGACAGATGGCACATCCTGTATAAAGGTGCTAGGAAGAAAATGACCACAGTATGTTCAGGGGCAGGAGTTAATATCAGCAAGATGAAGAGAAATCAGCAAGCATGAGAAGCATAGGAAATGGGGGTCAGAAAGATCCACTAAGGCAGGGGCAGCAAACTTTTTTGGTAAAAGACCAGATTATAAGTATTTTCTGCTTTGCAAGCCATATGATCTCTGCCACAACAGCTCAACTCTGTCATTGTAGCATGAAAGCAGCCACTGGCAGTATGTAAATGAATGATCGTGGCTGTGTTCCAATAAAACTTTATTTATGAAAACAAGCAGCTGGTTAGATTTAGCCCACCAGCCAGTTTTTGACCCTTGTTCCAGATCTCACGGACTCTAAGGAAGTTTAAATGCTATAATTTGCATGGTGACAAAGAGGCAATACTAATATTCACACTACTACTACTGCTACTAATATCCATGGGAAGCCACTGGGGAATTCTTTTTAAGAAAAGAGAGGAATAGGATACCCAATTGTTGGGGTGTTAAGGCTTGACATGTTACAGGCCCTGAAAAATCAATGCTAAGTAACAAGGGCCATTCTCAAAGACAAAGTATTTGAAAACTCTCTGAGAATATCCAGTTCAGGGGTGGTAGGCACTGGAAGAAAAAAAAATAGTGCTATTACGGGGAACATTTGCTGTTTTGGTGCATCTAGTAACCCGGTGTTTTTAGACCCATGCAATGGGAAACACTGGATCAAAAAATTGATGGTTGATTATAAGCCAAGCAATCAGTTGGAACATAAAGCTGAATGGAAGTACACAGACACGTTAGAGAGACAATTTTCAATTTTAGGCACCTGAGGACCCGTTAGACACCAGCACTTTTGTATCAGGCAGACTGATTGCTGGCATCACTGTTAAGGAATCATTCCCTCACATTTTCCTTTCCTAACAGCTGTAGTGGGAAACTGGATTTCTATGACAAAATGAAACAATAGGCCCCTCCATTTCCCAAAGCTCTTTATTAGGATCTAAAATTTAACGAGCTCACTTACCAATCATCCACACAGCTCAAACCCTAGCATCAGATGGTGAGTCTCCTCTGCCATAAGCATTCTTACAGTAGCCAGTTCATTTCCTGTCAGCTGTTTGCCTCTGTCTGTTGTTTTTTAGGTTTTGTGCTATTTTTTTTTTAAGATTTTATTTATTTATCTGACATACAGAGATCACAAGTAGGCAGAGGCAGGCAGAGAGAGAGAGAGAGAGAGAGAGAGAGAGGAAGGGAAGCAGGCTCCCCGCTGAGCAGAGATCCCGATGCGGGGCTCGATCCCAGGACCCTGGGATCATGACCTGAGCTGAAGGCAGAGGCTCCAACCCACTGAGCCACCCAGGCGCCCCTGTGCTATATTTTTAATAGTGGAAAATCTGAAGATTCTGAGCCTGTTCCCCACTACACTCTAACTGGGTATTGCCCCAATTTTGAAATTAACACACAAGTTCCAAAGTCTGATAAAACCCTTATCCCTACTCCTGTCCACCCAGCAAGAATTCTGGGAAAAAGAAATGAGGAATTAGATTGAATTTCACTATGCAAATTGGAATTATCTATGTGGTTCTTTGTCTCTTGGTTAAATTTCTTAAAAAAAAAAAGAAAATGCACAGGATACTTCTATACCTCTCAAGATCTGGAACATTGGGGCGCCTGGGTGGCGCAGTGGTTTAAGCTGCTGCCTGCAGCTCAGGTCATGATTTCAGTGTCCTGGGATCGAGTCCCGCATCGGGCTCTCTGCTTGGCAGGGAGCCTGCTTCCTCCTCTCTCTCTCTCTGCCTGCCTCTCTCCCTACTTGTGATCTCTATCTGTCAAATAAATAAATAAAATCTTTAAAAAAAAAAAAGATCTGGAACATTAAACAAAGAGATAATTATTTTATTTCTGGGTTAAAACTAAGCACTCAGTTCAGCTGGCTTTAGGTGCAGCACTAGATAGTGGCCCTTGCCTCATCAACAATGCAATTTGGCCGTGGTATCCCAACCTAGTCACTTTGACAGGGCACTGGGAAGGTTGCCAGAGGAAACACAATGGACTTGATCAAATTGGAAAATTTAGCCAGCTTAAATACCTAAATACTTGGATGTGAAAACCCAATCATTACAAGCTGATCTGGGGTTTTGGGGATGTTGGCCAGAATCTCCCAGGTGTGAACAATTGAATTCTTATATATAAATCAAGCCTCATTGGAAACAATTTTAGCTTCCTAAAAGTGATAAATCAGCAAATCATATCACATCGACATTTAAAGTGAAATTGGAAAGCCTGCAATATAAGAAAGAAAATGGGACTTGCTGTTTCAATCATTCAGTTGCCCTTTTTTACTGGTAACCAGTTGTGCCTGACTGAGGTTCCTCCTTCAAGTGCATAGGGATATTTGAGAATCTCAAGGAATTGTTAATTTAGTGGTGTTGATTTGTCCTTTACATTCCTTGCTATAACGTACACTCAGCCTTTTCCTGTAATTTCTCTGTTGATAGTTTGTATACCCTTCTCTTCCCCAAAAACTCCATGTACATGAGACCTGAATAGGGAAGGGTGATTTTGTTCAGAGTTGAGAGTTGAGAAATTCCACATGAGTCCTTTTGAGGTCTAACTTCTTTCTTTCTTTCATTTATTTTTTTTGTTGTTGTTGTTGTTGTTTTTGTTCTTTTTTTGGATGTTGCTCAATTCCTGATGCACTGACTTCCCAACAGCTTTATGGCCAAATTCAGCTAGACCTAGAGAGCCAAATGTGGTACTAAGCTGGGGTAGAAAGCTTCCAAAGGCACAGGTGAACAAACTTGGCCTTCTGAGATTTTACAACTCCACAGCAGATGGCAGGCACCGTGACTCTAAGATCCAAGTGCCAGTCAGTTGAGGACAGCTTTATTCATTGGGAAATGCTTACAATTCAAAAGCCAGAGACAGTTATTATCCTTGGAAGAAACCAGAGTAGCAGTAACACAGTCAGGAAACCCAAAACCAGGGAGACTATGTACAGGAAATATTTCTAAATGTGTATAGTCTTCAAAGCCATTCTTACCAATGCTCATAATATAAATCAACAAGTACTGTGTTGTAGTCTCTCCTATAGGTTCTTCTCTACATGGGGACGGAGAGTATAGACTGGAGGCAGTGTTTCCCAGTCTCCTCCCCACCAACCATCCTAGGAAGCAGCGAAGGGAACAGGATTCTATTTCTCAGATCCCAGGTAACACTCCCTGGTATGGGAGGTTTTTTGGCTCCTTTACTGAAAGGGAAGTAAAGGTAGGCACAGCTGGATACCAGCTCTAATCCAATGTTTTTCCCCCAAGAGATTTGTCTCAATCTTTCTCATCCTTTGAATTATATACTCTCATGGAACCAAAAGTCTAAATATAGGAAAAGTCCAGTTAAATCATCACTGATAACCACTGTCTATCTCTCCAGGTTAGCATTTCACATATAAATTATAAAATGTTCTGCACCCAATTCTAATGTGTGGATGTCCCCCCCCCACACACACCACCAGGCAAGGCTTTGACACCTACTGGGTGTCCTGTAATTCAACCCAATTCTGATTCTTTCTACTTGGAGATTGCATCAGACTCTGTAAGGGCTCAGTCCTGTAAGACTGCACCTTCCCACTTCCACTTTAAATGCCAGTCTCAAGTTCAGGTTGTCACCTGTGCTTAAGACCTATAGGTTATAGATTAGAGGTTCCAACAACACCCTCCTTAGCTTTGATTAATTTCCTAGACTGCTTAACAGAACTGTTACTTACAGTAACAGCAAACAGTAAGTAAACGTACTTTTCACTTACTACATTACTGGGTTTTGGGCTTGTTTTCTTTTTGTTGTTAGGCTTTGCTTTCTTTTTGTTGTTTGGTTTCTTTTTGTTATTTGGTTTTTGTTGTTTGTTTTGTTGTTTGGTTTGTTTGTTTTAAAGATTCATTTATCTATTTGAGAGAGACAGAGAGAGAGGGCACACAGGCACTCACGAGTGCAGGGAGGGGCGGAGAGAGAGAATCTTCAGCCTAACTCTTCGCTGACCATGGAGCCTGACATGGGGCTTGATCCCAGGACCTGAAATCATGACCTGAGCTGAAACCAAGAGTCATACATTTAACCAACTGAGTCACCCAGGTGCCCTTTGTTTTGTGGGGTTTTTTTTTGTTGTTTGTTTGTTTGTTTTTTTTATAAAAGGATATAACTCAGGAACAGCCTGATGGGAGAGCTGCATAATGCTTAGGTATGGGGAAAGGATGCAGAGATTTCCTGCTCTTGAAGCATGCCATTTTCCCTAAATCTCAAAGCATTCATCAACCTGGAGACTCTCCAAACCCTGTCCTCTTGGTTTTTTATGAAGCCTTCATTATAGGCTTTATTGATTAAGTCACTTGTCAGTGGCAATCCATTCAACCTGCAGGTCAGGGAGTGGGACTGAAAGTTCCAACTTTCTAACAACATGGTTGGCTCTCCTGGTAACCAGTCCCTATCTTTCAGTAGAGTCCAAAAGTCACCTCATTAACATAGCAAAAGATACTTTCATCTCTTCATAAATTCCAGGGGTTCTAGGAGTTCTGTGCCAGAAGTGGAACAAAGGGCAAACATATCTTTCTTATTATAAATCACAGTATCACAACTATCATGCAAACCATAACTAATAAGCAAAGAGGAATCTTTTGAAACCATAAATCCAACAATGTCCCACACATCGCTGCTCTAAAATTCATTGTAGAACATTTCCCCCTTGTTGACTAAAAAACAAAATCAAGCATACAGGGTCCTTCAAGAATTCACCTCTCCCTGCCTCTTCATAGTTCATTCCCATCATTCCTCTAATTCATACTAACGCCTCTACTTTCAGCTTCCCCAAATACAGGACTATTTTACCTTCTGCGGACTCTCTTGCCTTGACCTACAATACAGTCTTTGCTAAGGGGACCCTGGGGTGGTAGGATACAGTTCTCCCTTACTGAGCATCTACCACAGGCTATAGAGTATTTGAAGAGCTCTTATATTGTAACTCATTTATATAATTCTAGTTTCATTACTGATACAGTTTATAGTTTCAGTACTGGCACATAGACTTGTAGGCATAAGAGCACTTAATGATTAAGTTTCAAGAAACTAGAAGAGGAGCAGAGAAGGAAGAGGGTTTCTGGCAAAGCGATTTTTAATGGCTTTATCGATATGCAACTGATGTATGATAAACTGCACACATTTGAAGTATGAAATTTGATTAGCTTTAACATATGCATGTGTCTGTGAACCCACCACTACAATTGAGAGAGTGAACGCATACATCACCCTCCAAATTTCCTTGTGCTCCTTTGTAATTCTTCAGTTCCCCACCCATCCCCGGCAAACAAATGATCTGCTTTCTCTCACTGGAGATTAATTTCAAAGTTAAAAATATTTTGCTATAAGTAGAATTATACAGCTCATATTCTTTTTGTCTGTATTTCTTCAGCGAGCCTAATTATGTAGGATTTAACCATGCTGTTTGACATATCAATAATCCATTGCTTTTTACTGCAGTATTCCATTCCATGTCTAGATCACAATTTGTTTATCTATTCAGCTATTGATGGGCATTGGGCTGTTTCCAGTTTCTGACTATTAAAAGTAAATCTACAAGAAAAAAATTATGTGCAAGTGTGTGTGGACATATTTGTTCATTTCTCATGGGTAGAGAGACAGGAGGAACGGCTAGAGTAGTACAGAAGGTGCATGCTTAACATTTTAAGAAACTTCCCAACTGCTTTCCAAAATGGTTGACTAACTTGCACATTCCCACTAGCATTATGTGAGAGTTCCAGTTGTTCCACACCCTTACCAATACCTGTGATCATCAGTTTTATAAACACTGTACTAAGCAATTGAAATATCTTATTTTCTCCTACACAAACCTAGAAGTAGGAATGATTATACACATTGGGCAGATGGAGGAACCTAGGACGTAAAAGGTTAAGTGACATATTCCCACTATGTAGAGTGATCAGGTTCAGAGCACCACAGCATGACAGGGTATGGAGGAATTGCCCTCTAGGACCACAGGGCACCTGGGACCTGCAAAAAATACTAAGTAGAGCAGTATCATGGTCTGTGCTATGGGTAACTCAGGATCCCAAACCTGGATATGGCAGCCCCCTCACTGTTCATCAGCAGACTGTTCTGTTATGATTTCCCATGCTTTGAGAAGAGTTGTTTCTGAAAATAACAGGTGGCCTTTGATGCTCAGAGAAATGCCAAAGAACAGAGATTTGTCTGACGTCCATACTATTTATAAAGGTGAGGCCTGGGTCTTAGGGACTGTATCCTTTGGAGGCTGAGATCTCAAAGTGAAAGACACTTTGGACTCTCAGGGGACACCCCACGGAGGACTGGTTCAAGACTTGCTGAGTTTTTCGTTTTAGCAGCAATTTCTCTTTCTTGAGCATCTCTCTATTCAAACCTTTAATGGCAGGGCCTTTTCTTTTAATAAGTAAGCTATTTCCTTATTCTCACTCAGTTCAGTTTTACAAAGGCTCTTGAATTTTAACTGCTGAACTAGCTCTTCTGGCGAAAGAAAGGGACTAAGATGGTGAAGACTCCAATTATCCCAGGTGACTGCACTTGAAATTAGATGATACATTATGAGGGGAGTACAGGAGAGCATTATCCCAAGCCATTGACTAATACCAGACATGCAAACAGCTGGTTTCAGAGTGCTGTTTGGAGAGGAGCTCAGTTATCATCAAGGTCACAGCAGGAAGCAGAAAGGAGATGGTTCCATATGCTTCTGATATGAATTTGAACAGACAAAACTGAACAACAAAGCAAGACCTCAACCACCAGTATGCTTGCCCATCACAGCATGAGTACACAAATGACCTCAGCCTAAGCTATGCACTGAGACACTTTTCTCAATTATGTTTAGATGCAAGGTGAAGGTAAGGATTTTTGTTTTAAAAGACATATGTATTTGAGTATAAGTATGTGTATATCTATGTTTCTAGAAGACTGTTGGCAACAACTATATACAGAGAATGGGAGAGAGTCCTTTCTCTTGCCTTTAGTGGGCAAATTAAATAGTGGACAATTGCTACTTGCAAAATTCAAAAAAAGAAAAAAGTATCTCTAAGTATATCTCCATTTCAGGAACAAAGCAGCATAACACAAAAAGAAAGATAAGGCATATTATATTCACATATTCTTTTAATGTTCAAAATGTTCAAAGCAGCTTTCAAACCTGCTTTATCTTTTCCAGTCCCTCAGGCCTTCTTCAAACCAGCACCATCTTTGGTCCATCTATTACAAGAGCTACTTGACTTAGTTTTCTTAACTCCAGCTGCTTCACCTTTGCTCAAGTACTGTCCCTGCAATTCACATTCCAAAATACCCTGTGTTGATGTTCTTCCCGCCTTTATAAACTTGTCTTGGCTTACAGGGATAAATCCAAAGAGAGTTCTCTGAAATTTGGATTTGCTGCTCTTCACTACATCATTAGCTCTTTCGCAGAGCCCAGGCCTCCAAAATCAACAGGGGGCAGGATTGCATCAGAGGGAAGACCCTGCATAACTCAACGTAAGCATGAGGGAAAATTTCATCCTGAGAAAGGAAAGCAGGTATTTCAGTTTACTAGTTCTAGTATTTAAAATTAACTTGGCCCGTCACTTTGAAAAGATGAGATTCTTGCCAAAAGTTCAATTTGGGAATGAAATGTTGGGGTTCACTCTGTTTTAAAGTTTTCTCATAAAATGCAGTTCTATGAAGTTTTATTCTTACACCCTCATATTTGCAAGAATCAAAGTTGCATTAAGCACAATCTGTGTCTTCAGTCTCCGTACCATGTGGTGAAATTGCCATCCCATACTTTTTGACAGTGGATGTAATTTCTCACTGGGTTATTATAGTGCTTCCTCTGCCTGCTAACTTCAGTCCACTTGTCACTTTTCCATGAAGCAGAAGTGGAGTTCCTGTTTCTGGGTGCCCATCCTGCATGCCTTATGTGACAACTACAGGATGCCTCACAAAGTTGGTTTGAAAATATTACTCCCATAACAGTAAATCTTGGAACACTGCATTAAAAACTAATGATGTATTGCATGGTGATTAATATAACACAGAAAAAATTTTAAAGAAAGAAATAAAGAAAATATTATTCCCAAAGACAGCTAGGACCGCCCCTTTCTGTATGGCATTGTGAAAATTTAGAAGAGATGTGTAATCAGAGAAAAAATAAAGACTAATTTAAGCACACTCCCATTTCCCTATTGTTTATACTTAACCAGATTAATTTTAATGAGAGCCACCGAATGGCTCTTGCATAAGGACAACAAAGAGCTGAATGGGAAGAGATATCAAAGGTCATCTGTCAACGCCCAGTATTAATCAGAAGTGACACATGGATTTCAGATTCCTTCCAGTTCTGACTTATTGGTAGTGGCCTCCTAAAGACTGTGTTGATAAGGATTTTTAAAACTGCACCTGGGTTCAGAGGAAGCTCACTGTAATTGATTATCAACGTGGCGTAGGGCATGGATTAGGAAATGTTTACCTACAATATTTCTGATCCCTAATATCAGTCCTAGGTTGGTCTGCTTTTTGTTCAAATTCTGGGGAGCTATCTGCTACATGTGGGCGATCAAAATGCTGGTTTATAGTCCAAACCCCTCTAGAAATACTCCCGGGACATATTCTTCCTGTCTTCTTGCTACCCCTGGTTGCGGGGCCAATGCCTTGGTCCTGCCTTGTAAGGTCTCTGGCTATAACCTTGGAGTTAACACTTCATTCAGACCTTGTGAGTCTAGGCTTTGTCTTTGTTAATAATGTCTTTCTTATCTCCTGGTTCCTTGATGTCTGGACTTCCTAGTTGCTTGAGATGAGAGTTAATATATTCCTAAAGGCTCTAAAACTAGAGATCAGGAAATATTTAAATGACATATTTTGTAGGTTAGGAAGAAAATACTCAGGTAGTTTTAAGAAGCATGCTTGGTTTGCACTGATAAACTTCCAGCATGCTTGTTACAAAATCCAGCATTCTATGGCCATTCTGTTGCCCTATTGAACCAGTCAGGAGGGGCAGATACGGAATATTTTTAAAAACAAGTTGCAATGGGGATTATCAGAGAATTTTGAGAACCATGGGGTTAAGGACCCTGAGCTGGTTCAGAGATTGCTAACAGTAACCCTATTTCTGTCATCTAGTGAAACAATTCAATAAAAAACAAAGAATTCGACCATTTAAGTGTTGTAATCCATGCTGTTCTATTCAGCTGTGTGCAGAAGAATGGCCTGTGGGTGGCATTATAGAAGATACACACCCCTTCCTATATTGGACTACTCTTTTTCAGCATTTTCCTCTGAGCAGAAAATGCCTCAGTCCTTTACTTTCTCCTGTTCTCATCAACCTCCTACCTAAACAAACGCATACATACAGATGGGAAGACCTCTGAGACCCTCCAACTCCTTTCATGTTATATCAAGGTCTACTTTGTCTTTACTTTGTCCTTGCAGAGCTAAGTGATGTAGAGCTTGTCTCCTCATCTATGTGTAAAAAAATGATAAACTGGTTTACCTAGAAAGTTCTGACAACAACTGGATAAAAAAATCTGGATAATCATAGCATCTTCAGGGTTTCTCAGATTTTGGGAGAGTAGCTTATGTCCTCCCTACCTGAAGCATGCTCTTTTCCAGGTTGCATGCAAAAAAGATAGATAAGCCACAAACCAAGCCCTTGTGTTCTTGGAAAGTAATCTAGTCCTCTAACAGCTCTTACCGGTATATAGCCATGGGACATTACCACACTTCACTAGACCAGCTAACTCCTACCTTGCTATTACTCAACTATTTGCAGTGTTTCCTTGAATCATTTTAGTCATCTAAATAGAATTCCTAAAATCAAGGACTGTTCTCTTATGGCTAAAGTTTACCTCTTCTATCCCTGACCATGTTGCGTGATCCCCATTCTAAAAATCACAGGATTAGCAACAATAAAACAAGAGAACTGTAATCTCCTGCATCCTTCACAAAAGCAAAAATATACTGAGGGTTGACGTTTCACAAGAAAACAAACATTTCTCATCCTTTATGCTGTGCTAACAAACTCAAGTTGTAAGAAGTTTCACAAAGATATCCCTAGCATAATCAGAATGGAACTCAATTTCCTAAGACAATAAATAGTTATTACTGAACTCACTGCCTAATCTTTTTTTTTTTCCTCTTACAATGGAATTCTTCCACTTAAAACACTCAAACTGTTTGATCTAAACAAAAATGTAAGGGCTGTGATTCTGAATATTGCTAGCTTGGCAATGATGCCTTTGTCTGTTATCTCTGTTGCATTTGGCAATTTGCCACTTTCCACAATTTAAATTCCATGGTTTCGTGTACAAAAACTATTTTTAACTTACCACTCATGCTTCTGTAGCCATATGCCTATCTTTAAGATGTGTGAATTTCCATATAAAATTTACTGTTCCCATTAGGCAATTTAGTACCTTTAATTGTGCCAATCAACCACGTAAAACATCATAACCTACCCAGAAAATATGAAGAAAACATACATCTCTTCCCAATCTAGGATACCAAGCACACTACTTAAAGACAGCTTAATTTTTCCTGTGGTTCAGTTCTACCAGTTCAAGGCCTTGTCGAACAAGTGGAATCACTGAATTCAATTCCTGAAACCCTGTATCATTTTCAGGTTTTTAAGCAAGTCAATTATACCCTTGACCTTACTGAAAAGATTCATAGTCATGACTAGAAATGGCTAGAAATGACAAATGAAATGGTAGACACTTGCAGTGTCAAATATCATTACACCAAGGCCCATCTTTAAGACAGCTGCAGGTTTTCCTGCCTTTTGCATTCCCCAAGAATAAATTTACAAGAAAAGTATTTAATGTTTTTAGCCCGTTACATAAGCAATTGTGTTTGTTTAATAAAAAAATTATTATCTTCATAGGCTTTGATGATACACATGATTTCCCATAAAAAGTTCAGTGGTTATCAACTTACCAGCATACATTTGGGAAATTCTTTTTCTTTTCTCCTATTGCATTTCACTACCCTAACTCATATTTTACTATTCCTCTGGCCCAGGGATAGACGGAAGCAATAAAATGCAATTCAAGTTGGTTTCACAGACAGTAAACATGCATTATGAATTTGAAACATACTGTTGGAAACATACTATGCTTGTTGAACATATATTTTAGAACTTCCTCTATGACACTTTATGACTAAAACCATATCTGGAACCACTCACTGTCCTTGGTTGCAGAATTCTTTGTGGTTTTATAACATATGCATTTAAAAAAAAAGAAAAAAGCAGCAAAAAAGTCCCCCAAACCCACCCAGTCCAAACTGATAGCTTCTGAATCAAACAGTTTAGGTGAAATGTATCTCCTCAGGTGGAACACCAAATGCCATTAATTATAGGATTCTATGAGAATAGAAGTAACAAAGAAAAATTCAGATTCGACTAATTCCTAGAGGCACAGATTAGTGAATCTGTAGAGATTCCTACTTCAGTCCTTGCTTTCTTCATGCAGGGCACTAAGTCCTTGAATGTTTTATGGACTTCTCCAAAGTAACATGGAATCAGGCTAGACTCCCTGTGTTCTGACTTCTTATCAAGCCATAAGTGTGCTCTCTGATACAGCACACCAGTTTGGGCTCTAGGTCTTGGCTCTGGTTTCAGCTGTACTGCCTTGCCAAAGCTGACTTCACTGAATGAAAGACAATGCATCTTATTAAGACCAACATATTAAAACTGCCTAATTTGCATATCTACAAAACCATATCCAGGTGAGTATAAAAGTCAGATGTGTATGAATCTCATCTAGAATCAACACTTTAGTTTTGCCTAATTTGCACGCCTGTCAAATCCCAGCTAGACATGCATTCATAGCTTTAGGATTCAACACATTAGGGCTGCCTAACTTACAGATTCATACAAATGCATAACTATATATGGCGAACATGTATACTAACTATATCTGGGACAACACATTCAGGCTCACTCATTCTGAACTTTCATAGCTTGATGACACTTGCTCTACTGTATACTGTCCCTCCCACTGCTAGAAAGATGAGTCTCTGGTAACACCCTGAATCATTTGATGCGATTAATGTATATCTAGTTTTAGGGAGCTGAGGGTGGAATGACAACCAAAACTTCCCTATATTCCTCTATTATACACAAACATATATATGTGATCTGCAAATGGAAAATACGCAAATGGACAACTCATACATGGTGTTGCTCAAACACTAGATCCAATCCACAGTGACAGCCTAGATGGTCACTAAGAAGAGAGAGAGGGAACTAGTAATCACCATCCCCATCCTAATGAAGGACTGTGGCCTTTTTCTCCTATCCCAAGGAAACATATGTACAAGAGGAGAGGGTGTGTAACGAATGCATTGGAAGGTTTAATTTGGACAGTTCACACAATTTTATACTGGATAATCTCTCGCTACGTTGAATCATAAATTAGCATGAAAAATTTACCTTTGGTTGGTTTCCAGTGAAATAAACATGGCACAATTCCCTGTAGTTTTTAAATTTCTATAGAATTGATGCCTAGTAATTCAGGACATAAAAGTTCTCGTTCTATATAATCAATTTGGTTTCAGCATTTACAAAAACAAACATATTTCCAAAATGGACAGCGTGGTGTGCATTTTCACTTACCTTTTCCGCTGACTGCGCAGTGCCAAAAAAAATGGGAATGAAGGCAAGCCACACTATACATGTCGTGTACATAGTGAATCCAATGGGTTTGGCTTCATTAAAATTCTCTGGGACACCCCGAGTCTTGATGGCATACACAGTACATGTGACCATGAGAAGAATGCTATATCCCAAGGAGCAAATGATTTGGAGATCTGTAATGTCACATTTGAGAACTCCCCTGGCCTGCTCAGGGTTCATTGTCTTATGTTCATCATAGTCTATGATGATGTTGGGTGGGTCAACACCGAACCAAATGAAAACACCTAGAAGCTGAACTGATATTAAACTGGAAGTGATGGCCAGCTGTGATGTCGGGCTTATGAGTCTGGGAGCTGTAACTGATTTCTTGCCCTGCTCAAATATGCGATAAATCCGATTGGTTTTTGTCAAGAGGGCTGCATAACTGATGCACATACCCAAGCCCAAGAAAACTCTCCGGAAAGAACACACTGCCACATCAGGTTTGGCTATCATCAGGAAAGTGATAATGTAGCAAAGGAAGATGCCAGTCAACAGAACGTAGCTCAGTTCCCGCCCAGATGCCCGGACAATGGGCGTGTCATTGTAGCGGATGAAAGTGGCCATGACAAAGATGGTGGCGATGATTCCCAACATTGCTAGGAAGACAGGGATGACAGCCCAGGGGGAATGCCATTCTAGTTTGATGATGGGTATATCCTGGCAGCCAGTTCGGTTTTCATTGGGCCTCTGGTCGTAGGGGCAATGTTGGCATGTCATCTCATCAAACTGGTACTGGTAGCCGTCGCAAGGCTCACAGGTCCAGCAGCATGGAGTTCCCTTCTGTGTCTTCTTTCTTTGCCCGGGCTTGCATGGCAGTGTGCACACTGAGGAGGGGATCTCCCGGACTCCTTTACCCCACTGCATGTCCTCTATCTGCAGCATAAGAAATGAGAAGGGGTAACTGGCAGATTAGTTCAGAGAAAAAGAAAAGAATGGAACATAAGTGATAGCAGAAGCATTGGAGACTTGACAACATTAAGGGACTACTCCCCCCACCGTCCCCACAGTCAGTATGAACTACAACTAAGATTTGACCCCAACTATTCCACCCCAGAATCCTTACTTCTCACCACTATGAAGTATGCCAAACCTGCCTGATTCTAAGAATTCCCTGTGGAATCTATTAAAAGTACAAATCCCCTGTTCCTACCCTAGACCTGCCAAATAAGGATATGCTAAAAATAAAAATAAGTAAAAAGACCTTTGGCTCTTCAACATATGCCCAGAGGAGTCTTATGGTAAATCAAAATAAAAATCTTAAATAATGCAAAAAATTACACATCTCCCTTATTAGCTCTTTAAAAAAAAGAAGTTTTAAAATTATTTTGAATGATATTGCAATGTTGACCACCTTCCCTAAAATTCTGTAGATATCACTGCCACTGTCAAAGAGAATTTTCAAGGAAAATTCAGTCTAGTCTATTATATATCACACAGGATCAATAAGGTTCATTACTGAAGGCTATAACCGTAGTTGACTATATCTAAGTGATTAGGAAGCATTTGATTAAAAAAAAAAACTTTGGTCTAGAAACATTTTCTTTTTTTTTTAAGATTTTATTTATTTCTTTGACAGAGATAAAGAGGGAGAGAAACTGAGAGACAGTGCACAAGCAGTGGGGGCAGCAGGCAGGGGGAGAAGGAGAAGCAGGCTCCAGGCTGAGCAGGGAGCCTGATCTGGGACTTGATCCCAGGACCCTAGGATCATGACCTGAGCTGAAGGTAGATGCATCACTGACTGATTTCCAGGCATCCCCTGGAAATCCTTCAGTATTGGTCATGTACCTATTTGGAGATGAAATTTAAAACTAAAAACTATATCCCAGAGGAGGATGAATGTGGATTTACTTAATCACAATAGTGGTCTTCTGGAGGGGAATTCATAGTCAACAGTGTTCTGAGAAATAATACCATTAGAAACAAAGAAAAAGTACTACTGGGTTGAAATTTCACTGTAGCAGAGGTCTCTCATTTGCCAGCACAGCATCTCATCTTCCTCCTCCCTGACATCAGTTACTCAGATCTATTTTCTATGCGCTTGGTATAAGATGCAACTTACAGGGAAGCCCTGTTGCAGGGGGTAGGAGGGAGTGGGAGCTTTGCTCCCATGACCCAGTCTTCACCAATTTAGTGTACTGCACTGGTTCTCAAGCTTAAGCATTCATCAATATCACTAGGAGGACTCTTTATCACCCAGTGGGCTGGGCTCCACAGCAGGATCTTTTGATTGTTTGGGTATGGGAGGGGGTCTGAGAGTATATATTTGTAACAAAGTCTTAGGTGATGTTGCTGGCGGTTCTCTAGGGACCACACTTTGTTGAAAGCAAATACATTCCAACTTCCTAGCCATGGAATATGGGTCAGGGACAGGATCATTATAGAAGGGAAAGGAATTTAATTTTACTTTTACTAAGATATATAAAAATCTTTTTTTGTTGGACTGGTAGTTTCTAGGATGTAAAGATGCCAGTACTTATGGCGTTAAGAAGGAAGGAGTTTATAAGAGAAAGAAGTCAATGCAAAGGGAAGGATTACCGAAAAAGAGAAAGAGAAGAGAAAAATTACTGATGAGACTGTTTGAGCTACTTGATGTAGCCATTCCATGATTCCCTAGACCTCATCCCTATGCAAGCCAGTCAATTCTGCTATGCTGAAACATGTTAAGTGGCTTTTCTGTTACTCACAACCAACAGTCCTGAAAAACGTATGAACTCAATAAATACTGAGTATCTACTAGTGCAAAAGCTGTGCTGAGTCAGCAAATTAATTTACAGAATAAATTCCAAGGTCCAAATTTAACTGATATTCCCCATACCTTTTTAATACAGTTGGGCCAAAAAGTAGGTCAGAAAAATACTGGAAAAACCTGAGGCTTTTTAAAAATGCATAATTTTAAGAGATAAGCGGGAAAGAAAATGAATTCACTGTTCTTAGAAGTTTAGTGTCATATTAAAACAGGATGTAATATAGAGCAGGATATGATACTTCCATCAAAACTTGAATGAGAACTATATTCACAATATAGTAACTATGCAGGTAACTATGAAAAAAACGGCTCATGGATAAATTTCATAACATATCATAACCTTCTATGGCTGAATTTAAACTGTAAGCAGAGACCCAGGAATCTTCAGATGACTCGTGTAAACTCATTTGCCTGAACGCAAAGCCCAAGTCAGCACTAATAAATCTTACTAAATATAAAATATAATCATCTCTTTCTCAACATCATCATTTTGGAAGCAGTAAGTCACTGGCAACCATTCCAAAGTCATAAAATTAAGGAAATAATTTGTAATAAGAGAGAAAGAGATATGCATTCACTTTACAAATGTCAAGTTGCAAGAAGCTGGAGTCTTAAAAAACTGCTATCATTAATACAAATGTTCCCAAATGTCAAATTAAAAGGTCTTATTCGTGGTTAATAAGAAAGATTAAGCAAAAACAAACAAACAAAACAAAACAAAAACAAAACCCTCTATAAATAAATTTCATTAGCTAAACTTGAGATTGCCTGATTCTAACATTAGTAGATAGTAATACACCATATGATTACACTTGATCTATGGGAATAGAAGTAGGGCTTATACAAATGTAAAAACAAATTATCATTGTCTGTAATATTTTAAAGCCAATTTTAAATGTTGCCATCTCACTATTTTTCCCCACTTGGAATAAAATAAAATGCCCAGCAATGCTGAATAGCGTTCTTTCCCCCCTTAACTTATACAAATATATACAAGAGCTGTAACTACAAACATTATGTTGACTGATTACTTAATTTGTTTTCAATTTTCATTTAAAGTACGTCTCAACTCAGTTTAATTGTATACATTACAGCAACAAAGTTGCCTTTTGCACCAAATGAACAAAAGTCTAATTTACTTGCTTTGCCAACAAAAATCATTATTGAAAATATACTGTGTTCAATGAAGGTACCAACTAACCTTTAAAAGTTCTATTAAGTGAGAATTTTTTTAAAAGTGATACATTTGATTTGTGTGTATTTATACCCAATCACACAACCTCAGTGGCTTGTTTCATAAGAAGAAAGAGTCAGCTGCAAATGCTCATGGGTACTTATTGAAGGGAGAATAACCATTTAGGACTATGGCAACTCAAGTATAATGTCAATTTACTTTGCCAGAGGGTAGTAGGAATGCAAATTTCAATTTCATTTTGAATGCTGCATGAAACCATGTTTCAGCTAGGCATACTTGGAAAGCAAAAGTTAAGGTGCTGAAAGATTAGAAAAAAAAGGGCTAGGACGTTAACTACTATTTTCTTTAGAAGATATAGTCTAAATTCTAAGAATGCATTTTCTTCTGGATGCCAGTGTGTATGGGTATTGGATACTGGATCTGCTCAGTAGCTGGCTCATGGGGAAAAGATGTTGAAATCCTCGCTGTTAGCAAGAAAAGAGACCCTTATTAACAGAACTATCAATTAACACCATGTGTGGCACACGTAGTATATGGATAGGTAGATCAATGATTTAGGAAAGAGATAATATAGAGTTCTAGCCAATGAAAGCAAAAATAAGCCTGATGTAGCATCCTAGGAAAGTGTTCTTCACTCTTAAAAGAGATACAAAGAAGAGATATACTGTCTTTAGCCTCTGAACTTTGATGTGTGCAAATGCGATGTATGGAACTGCAGCAGCCATTTTTTAAGAGACGTAAGAGACAAGCTCCAGGAAGAAGCCAATATACTGAGGATAGGGGAAAAAATAGATAAAAAAAGAATTTGTGTCTTTGATGTTGAAATAACTTCTAGGACCAAGATGGAGCCACCCCTTCCCAGGTGACGTCAGCAAACCAAACTTAAATAGGCTGTGTGTCCCTATAAACAGGTTTCACTTGACCAGACACAGAGTGTATCCAGTCAGTCGGTCCCTAAATGCCAAGCCTACTCTGAACCAACCCCAAAAAAGACTGACTATATGGTCCCAGCCAATCAGGTATTTTCTGTTTGTCTTTTGTTTCTTTATTCTTTATCCTGTAAAAAGTTTTCCGTCTTCCAACCCATTTTGTGGTTTTCTGCAAGGAGACTGCCTAGTTCATGATGTGTTAAAATTAGTTTGTATCATCTAAGTTGTCTTCATTAATCATTCTTTAAAAGCAGCATGATGATATCACCAAATTGACAAACACATGTACCACTGTACCCCTGCATTTTGAACACGAAATGATAAACTTTCCTTAGTTGATGACCAATATTGCCGGGATAGTCTACTACTTGCAATGAAACATTGTAACAAATATACTTTTTCTTACTTCAGCATCTGGTATGTGAAGACCTTCTGCCTGTAGGCTATTAGCCAATAATTCAAATTCCAACAGGGAGAGTAGATAGCCCCAGAAGGAAAAGGGAATTTCAAAGCACATATGATCAGACACATGTGTCTTGTCTCTGGGGGATGCTCCTAAAAGAGAGTGGTACAGCCCTAGACTGTGACCATCAGCTGTGACTCCATTGCTTCTGGCTCAGAGAGAAACAATGAAAAAACACCTGTCAGCTAAAGTTCTGTAGCACATGTGACTGGCAAAGATTGGGGTCTGGCTCTAGTAGAGAGTTAGCTGCTCCACAGGGAATGTGCAGACCTTATAATCACTGGAATTTTAAAAGAAAACCAAATTAGTTGCTGTCTTACTGCCAAATGCAGAATTCAAACGGAGATAGAATTTTTATAAACACTGTTTGGTGTATCATTTTTATCTAGAAGGGATCTGTTCTTTTCCCTACATAGACATTTTCTATCTGAAAAAAAATTTTTTACTCCAGGGATATTTTCTTTAGTGAAATTCCATTTGCATGTTTCCAAAGCTTACTCTGTAGACCAAGCTGGCTGGTACTTTTATTGCATAATTCTCTACAATATTATTTTCTTACTTATTAAAACCCTAATAGAATGAACTAATTTAAAAGGAGCTTTCTTATTAAAATACCATTTGTTCATTAAAATACATTTGTTCTGTCTAATTTATGAAAAAGCCTTTTTTTAGGAAACATGCAAAGGAATGTTGAATTTTTGATATTACAAAAGAGCTAAGTTTTCATTCTAGGTGGAGAGGGCGGAGTGGGTAAAGTGGAGGGGCTACCAAGAGCTTCACAAGGAATTCTGTACCAGCACTCAATGACTTCCTTTTTTTTTTTCTTTCCTTTTTTCTTTCTTCCTTTCTTTTATAAGACTGAGTCTCTATTTTTAAGCCTTAAGCAGCATGACTAGACTATGAAACAGAATTTCAGGGCTGCTATATTATAATAAAAACACTTACTAATTCAGATTCTACCTCTTCAAATTTAATTATAAGAATCACCTTTTTTTTCAATGTACTCTAGGAAGAATGCTAGGAATGGCTTTTTACTATGGTAGACCCTGGGCATTCAGGGAGGAACCCAGAGCTTCATCTCACCACGAAGCCCCTGTAGATCCAAGATGTAGCTAAACTGATGCTGGTATAGCCTTTTGTTTTAATTAAGACAGCGGTTCCCAAACTTGCCTGCACATGCGAATCATTTGGGGATCCTCTAAAATTTTCAAATAGGCATCAGTGTGTTTTAAAGCTCCTTAGGTGAAATGTAGACAGGTTTGGGAACTACTGAATTATACTCTCTAAGGGGCTGGGGTTACAAAGAAAATCTCTGCATTTTTTATTTTTTTTTATTTATTTTTTTAAAAGATTTTATTTTATTTATTTGACAGACAGAGATCAGAGGTAGGCAGAGAGGCAGGCAGAGAGAGAGGGAAGCAGGCTCCCTGATGAGCAGAGAGCCCGATGTGGGGCTCGATCCCAGAACCCTGGGATTATGACCTGAGCTGAAGGCAGAGGCTTAATCCACTGAGCCACACAGGTGCCCCTCTCTGCATTTTTTAAAGAAGCTACTGATCACAGAGATTTATTTCCCTGGACTTTTATTCTTGACCTTATGATGCAGTATCTCATTAAAAGTCTGAATGGGTGACAGGGAATGCTCAGTGATACTCTGTTATGATTTAATGGGAAAGTATGAAGTTATAATGAAATTACAGATTTGCATAGTCAGTAAAGTCTCCAGACTTACATTTCATAATGTCATTGGCCAAACAACTTAAAATGCCTATAGCAGCAGAACATATGAAATAAACAAGTGACGTGGGTAGGAGTAATACAATTTTGCCCCTAAAACAACCAAGTCTAAAGGAACAAAATACAATTATGCATACTTATAAATATGTGTTAAATTATACATCAAGAACAGACTTCATAATAGTTCAGTCTAAATGATCTACATTCACTGTTTCAATGCCTGCATTTCCCTCAAACACAAAGCAATGGGGTGGGTGCTTATTTTTAAATGTATATATTTAAAACCTCCCAAATTAATTGAACGGTTGCTCCTCAAGTCAATCTAGGTTTCTCATTTCTTTATGCCACTTTTCTATACCTCTAACTAAAAGGAATGACTATACTTGGCTTCAGCACTTCCTTTCCCCACCCCCCAACAGCCTCATGTGAACCTTCTGATTTTTTATAAGGTTGATTGATGCCTTTCAAAAGATATCATGTGCTCTGAGGGCCAAACACCGCACATCTGCTAACACCAGCTAGCTGTCACTTTCTGAAACAATGCTGTCCCTGGAGGAGCCATCTCCTTAGACTGTACATGCTAACTACAAATGACCATTTACCTACTCTCCCTCTGGGGACACAACTCCCTAAAAGATCCTTACCAATCAAAGACAGATATTTCATCTTGTTCTAATTACTGAATACTTTTGTAAGCACTTTTCTTAACGGAACGATTTAACAATAATTAATAATGTGAACATATGCATGTGGCTGCCTCAAAAATCGCTCCAATTCCACTTGTTTAAAACTAAAGTCATGAGGGATGCCTCGGTGTCTCAGTTGGTTAGGCATCTGCTCAGGTCATGCTGGGATTGTCCCAGCTCCTTGCTCAATGGGGATCCTGCTTCTCTCTCTCCCTCTGCTGCTCTCCTTGCTTGTGCTCTCTCACACTCTCTCTCCCTCTCACACACAAATAAATAAATAATCTTAAAAACAAACAAACAAAAACTAAAGTTATGATCTCCTCAGGGACTGGCAACCTACTGTCCATGGGCTGAATCTTGCTGACTGTCTGTTTTGCAAATAGCGGCTAGAGCAGAACATCATGGCACCTGTTCATTTAAGTTTTGTCTCTGGCCACTTCTTTGTTACAGCCGCAGAAGCTGAGTAGCTGTGGGTACATGGGCCACAAAGCCTAAACTGTTTACTTTCTGGTCCTTTATAGAAAATAGTGACTGATTCGGATCCAAGGAAAGCAGAAGGACAAAGCCCTCACGCACGGCAAGCCTCTCCGCCTGTACAGCACGAGTTTTGTCATCTGTCACATCTTTCCTTCCCTTGCTCCCCCATATTTAAGTTACCAACAACTCATGTAGGTTTTACCTCTTGAAATTATTTAAGAATTAATTATTTCATATAACAAACTATATATTAAATACAGGCATACCTTGATTTATTATTCTTCCTTTTATGGACCTTAGCAGGTATTGCACTTTTCAAATTGAAAGCTTGTGGCAACCTTACATTGAACAAGTCTGTGGGTGACATTTCTCCAACAGCCTTTTTCTTCTTTTTCTTTTCTTGTCTTTCTTTTTTTTTTTTTTAATTTATTTGACGGAGAGAGAAAGAACGAGCATGAGCAGGGGGAACAGTAGGCAGAGGGAGAGGGAGAAGCCGACTTCCCACTGAGCAGGGAGCCCAATGCGGGGCTTGATCCCAGGACCCTGAGATCATGACCTGAGCCGAAGGCAGACGCTCAACCAGCTGAACCACTCAGGTGCCCCCGCAACAGCATTTTTCACTTCATGTCTCTGTATCATATTTTGGTAATTCTCACAATATTTTGAGTTTTTGAATATTTTGAATTGTTATGATTATCTCTGATCCTTGATCTTTGATGCTACTATTGTAATTGTTCTGGGGCTGCCATCAAGCAGTCCTATATAAAATGGCAAATGGGTTTATTTAATTGATAATTTATTTAATAAATAAATCTTGTGTTTGTTCTGGCTACCACGGCAGCCAGGTGTTTCCCCATCTCTCTTTGTCTCCTCCAGCCTCCCCATTCCCTACGACACAACAATACTGAAATTAAGGTAATCAGTAACCCTTCAATGGCCTCTAAGTGTTCAAGTGAAAGGAAATTTAATGGAGCAAACTTTATTATTCTTTTATTTTAAGAAACTGCCACAGTCACCCAGCCTTCAGCAACCACCACTGTGATCAATCAGCAGCCACTGACATTAAGGCAAATTAAAAAAAAAATTAAATGATATTAGATTACATTTTAAAAAATAATTTAAAAAATTACAACTCAATGAACAATCAGATGATGCTTAACATTTTTTTATTTTTTTAAATTCAATTTAGTTAACATATACTGTATTATTAGTTTCAGGAGTAGAATTTAGTGATTCACCAGTTGCATATAACACCCAGCGCTCATTATATCATGTGCCCTCCTTAATGCCCATCACCCAGTTACCCCATCCCCCCACCCACCTCCCCTCCAGCAACCCTCAGTTTGTTTCCTATAGTTTTTTTTTAAAATGACAAATGTCCAGCACAAGAGGATTTATTTATTTATTTTTATTTTTTTTTTTTATTTATTTTTTTTTTTTTTAAATATTTTATTTATTTGACACAGAGAAATCACAACTAGGCAGAGAGGCAGGCAGAGAGAGGAGGAAGCAGGCTCCCTGCGGAGCAGAGAGCCGGATGCGGGGCTCGATCCCAGGACCCTGAGATCATGACCTGAGCCGAAGGCAGAGGTTTTAACCCACTGAGCCACCCAGGCGCCCCTGTTTCCTATAGTTAAGACTCTCTTATGGATTGCCTCCCTCTCTGGTTTTATCTTAGTTTATTTTTCCATCCCTTCCCCTATGTTCACTGTTACTTAAATTCCACATACGAGTGAAATCATATGGTATTTGTCTTTCTCTATCTCATTTCCCTTAGCATAATACCCTTTAGTTCCATCCATATCATCGCAATTGGTAAGATTTCATTCTTTTTGATGGCTGAAAAATATTCCTCTGTGTGTGTGTGTGACATCATCTTTATCCATTCAGCTGTCGAAGAACATCCGCGCTCTTTCCATATTTGGGCTGTTAAAAACATTGCTGATGTTTAACATTTTTTAGCAATAAAGAATTTTTTAATTAAGGTATGTACCATTGTTTAAGACACAGTGCTATACTGCACACTTAACAGACTACAGTTTAGTGTGAACATAACTTTCATATGCATTGGGGAACCAGAAAGTTCATCTGACAATCTTTATTGTGGTATTTGCTTTATTGTAGTGTTTGGAACCAAACCCAAAATATCTCTGAGGTAAGCCTGCAAACTCATTGGGTGCGGTACCCTGTTTTAGTTGTTGGGAACAAAACAGAAAAAAAAGTGCTTTAGAAAAATGAATCTTACTTTCTCATCTTTGCTACCACAACTCCTCTGCAAAATCTTCCTGTGGAGTTTCCCCACTATCCTTTCCTCCTAGCCCCTTCCTAATTCCAGCACTAAAGCCAGAAGGATCCTTTAACATGCAGATTTGATCATGTCACCTTTAGGCTTAAGCTCTTCAGCAACATCTTGCCATAAAACATCCTAGATGATCCTGTACAATCTGGCAGGGACACACATCAATGGACTTTAGCTGAGTTCCGTGAAGGTTCCATGATGGTTACTACCCTACAGTGAGTATGGGGCTACAATATGCTGTTCTATGATTCTATTCTTTAGTTCACTGACTTCTTGCTTAGGAGTTCCCTACCCCACCAGATTGAATGTCCCTCTAATAAATTCTAAAGATCCCCCTTTAAAGGACTTAACAAGAAGTAACTGTGTGTCTAAAGAAGTGTGTGTGTTTATATGCTTATGATCATGTTCTGTGTGAACACAGAATGCATGCACCATGTCCTATCAGCTATTGTTCAGAATACAATAAACCAGGGATCCAGAGAGGGAAAAGCTACTGACCTCTCAATAAAGAGGTCATAAATCCAAAATAAATAGAACACAATTTGTCATTATGCAAATATGTTACTTCACTGAAGTCTTAATTTCCAATTTCTATGTAAGCTCCTTGAGACTAGAGCTTCTGTCTACTTTATTCACTTGTTGGAAACTCAGATATGGGAGGAGCCTGCATAGCCTTGTTGGATTGGATGGGTAAATGGCAGGGTGAAGGACAAAAAGACTGACTTCTCCTCTAGCCCAAACATGAGTTTAATTTTAACTAGAAATGAAAGATCCCTAACTGGGGTGCTTGGCTCAGCTGGTTAAGCCTCTGCTCTTAGCTCAGGTCATGATCTCAGGGTTCTGGGATGGAGCCCTGCATCAGGCTTCCTGCTCAGTGGGGAATCTGCTCCTCCCTCTGACTACTCCCCACCCTGTGCCCACTCAAGCTCATGTTCTACTCTCTTAAATAAATACAATCATAGGGAAAAAAAGAAAGAAAGGATCCATAATCACTTTCATGAGTCTTGTCTTGTTTTCTGGTCATTACTACACATCTATAGAGTGAAAGTTAATAGCTGAAAAGTCCTTGGCATTTTCTTCAGGGAAGAAATGGAATTAAATATGGAGCACTGAACTCCTAGGTAGAGGGAAAATGAAAATAACGCATACACCAAAGAAAGAGAAATAAGTCATGTACCCTTTGCAGCTAAAGACAGAACTTGATTTGAATAGGTCCCCATTTCACCAGCTAAACCCTAAGAGTTGGCCTTGACTGCCCACCTGCTTGTACTCACTTACCTTTGTCTTACATTTCCCCCAAAGCTCTTCTTTCAGGCTTTCACCGTAACTCAGACAAATGAAATACAAAACCCATCCCCAGGAGGGGCTGGCTCCCGGCAAGTGGCGGAGCAACGGAGCACAAAATCAGGACTTTTAAAAGTCTGTTCCACTGAGGGACATTGCTCAAGAGGCTAAACCGGGGTGAAGCCCACGTGGGGTCAGAGTGGCCCCAGGTCCCGCAGGGTCACAGAAGGATCGGGGCTGTCGGAGTGTGGCAGAGCTCACAGGTATTAGAACAGAGAAGCCGGCTACAGAGACAAAGACGAGAACTGAACTCTCAGCTCGGGGTTACCTTGAACTGGTCGCGGGCTGGGTGAGCTCGGAGCGTGGCTGGAGGCTGGGAATACGGGAGGGATTGGGTGCTGTCCTCTGGGGGCACACTGAGGAGTGGGGCCCCGGGCTCTCGGCTCCTCCGGGCCGGAGACTAGGAGGCGGCCATTTTCATCCCGTCCTCCGGAACTCTACGGAAAGCGTTCAGGGAACAGAAGCTCCCAAAAGCGAACCTGAGCGGATTACTTAGTCCGGCCCCCAGTAAGGTCGGTGCAATCCCGCCTCGGGCAAAGACACTTGAGAGTCACTACAACAGGCCCCTCCCCCAGAAGATCAACAAAATATTCAGCCAGGACGAAGTTCATCTATCAAGGAGAAAGCAGGTTCAATTCCTAAGACAGCAGCGCAATTCCAGAGGAGGAGAAAGCAAAGCACAGAACTTGTGGCTTTCTCCCCATGATTCTTTAGTCTTGCAGTTGATTCAATTTTTTTTTCAATTTTTTTCTTTCTTTTTTCTTCTTCTGCTAAATTTTTTAAACCTTTACCTTCTTTTTTAACATTTTTTGACTAGTTTATCTAAATATATCTATTTTTTCTTATTTTATTTTTTTAATTTTTTTCTTTTTTTTTTTGTGAACCTCTTTTTATCCCCTTTCACCCCCCCACAATTTGGGGTCTCTTCTGCACTGGTTACAGCGCATTTTTCTGGGGTCTTTGCCACCCTTTTAGTATTTTATTTGATCCTTCATATCCTCTTATCTGGACAAAATGACAAGGCGGAAAAAATCACCACAAACAAAAGAACAAGAGGCAGTACCGAAGGCTAGGGACCTAATCAACACAGACATTGGTAATATGTCAGATCAAGAGTTCAGAATGACAATTCTGAACGTTCTAGCCAGGCTCGAAAAAGGCATGGAAGATATTAGAGAAACCCTCTCTGGAGATATAAAAGCCCTTTCTGGAAAAATTAAAGAACTAAAATCTAACCAAGTTGAAATCAAAAAAGCTATTAATGAGGTGCAATCAAAAATGGAGGCTCTCACTGCTAGGATAAATGAGGCAGAAGAAAGAATTAGTGATATAGAAGACCAAATGACAGAGAATAAAGAAGCCGAGCAAAAGAGGGACAAACAGCTACTGGACCATGAGGGGAGAATTCGAGAGATAAGTGACACCATAAGACAAAACAACATTAGAATAATTGGGATTCCAGAAGAAGAAGAAAGAGAGAGGGGAGCAGAAGTTCTATTGGAGAGAATTATTGGAGGGAATTTCCCTAATATGGCAAAGGGAACAAGCATCAAAATCCAGGAGATGTAGAGAACCCCTCTCCAAGTCAACAAGAATAGGTCCACACCCCGTCACCTAATAGTAAAATTTACAAGTCTTAGTGACAAAGAGAAAATCCTGAAAGCAGCCCGGGAAAAGAAGTCTGTAACATACAATGGTAAAAATATTAGATTGGCAGCAGACTTCTCCACAGAGACCTGGCAGGCCAGAAAGAGCTGGCAGGATATATTCAGAGCACTCAACGAGAAAAACATGCAGCCAAGAATACTCTATCCAGCTAGGCTATCATTGAAAATGGAAGGAGAGATCAAAAGCTTCCAGGACAAACAAAAACTGAAGGAATTTGCAAACACCAAACCAGCTCTACAGGAAATATTGAAAGGGGTCCTCTAAGCAAAGAGAGAGCCTAAAAGTAGTAGATCGGAAAGGTACAGAGACAATAAACAGCAACAGTCACCTTACAGGATAATAATGGCACTAAATTCATATCTCTCAATAGTTACCCTGAATGTTAATGGGCTAAATGCCCCAATCAAAAGACACAGGGTATCAGAATGGATAAAAAAACAAAACCCATCAATATGTTGCCTACAAGAAACTCATTTTAGATGCGAAGACACCTCCAGATTTAAAGTGAGGGGGTGGAAAACAATTTACCATGCTAATGGGCATCAGAAGAAAGCTGGGGAGGCAATCCTTATATCAGATCAATTAGATTTTAAGCCAAAGACTATAATAAGAGATGAGGAAGGACACTATATCCTACTCAAAGGGTCTGTCCAACAAGAAGATCTAACAATTTTAAATATCTATGCCCCTAACGTGGGAGCAGCCAACTATATCAACCAATTAATAACAAAATCAAAGAAACACATCAATAATAATACAATAATAGTAGGGGACTTGAACACTCCCCTCACTGAAATGGACAGATCATCCAAGCAAAAGATCAACAAGGAAATAAAGGCCTTAAATGACACACTGAAGGAAATAAAGGCCTTAAATGACACACTGGACCAGATGGACATCACAGATATATTCAGAACATTTCATCCCAAAGCAACAGAATACACATTCTTCTCTAGTGCACATGGAACCTTCTCCAGAATAGATCACATCCTGGGTCACAAATCAGGTCTCAACCGATATCAAAAGATTAGGATCATTCCCTGCATATTTTCAGACCACAATGCTCTGAAGCTAGAACTTAATCACAAGAGGAAAGCTGGAAAGAACCCAAATACATGGAGACTAAACAGCATCCTTCTAAAGAATGAATGGGTCAACCAGGAAATTAAAGAAGAATGGAAAAAATTCATGGAAACAAATGATAATGAAAACACAATGGTTCTAAATCTGTGGGACACAGCAAAGGCAGTCCTGAGAGGAAAATATATAGCGGTACAAGCCTTTCTCAAGAAACAAGAAAGGTCTCAAGTACACAACCTAACACTACATGTAAAGGAGCTGGAGAAAGAACAAGAAAGAAACCCTAAACCCAGCAGGAGAAGAGAAATCATAAAGATCAGAGCAGAAATCAATGAAATAGAAACAAACAAACAAAAAAAAAAACAATAGAAAAAAAATCAATGAAACTAGGAGCTGGTTCTTTGAAAGAATCAATAAGATTGATAAACCCCTGGCCAGACTCATCAAAAAGAAAAGAGAAAGGACCCAAATCAATAAAATCATGAATGAAAGAGGAGAGATCACAACTAACACCAAAGAAATACAGACAATTATAAGAACATACTATGAGCAACTCTACGCCAACAAATTGGACAAGCTGGAAGAAATGGATGCATTCCTAGAGACATATAAACTACCACAACTGACCCAGGAAGAAATAGAAAACCTGAACAGGCCCATAACCAGTAAGGAGATTGAAACAGTCATCAAAAATCTCCAAACAAACAAAAGCCCAGGGCCAGACGGCTTCCCAGGGGAATTCTACCAAACATTTAAAGAAGAACTCATTCCTATTCTCCTGAAACTGTTCCAAAAAATAGAAATGGAAGGAAAACTTCCAAACTCATTTTATGAGGCCAGCATCACCTTGATCCCAAAACAAGACAAGGATCCCATCAAAAAAGAGAACTACAGACCAATATCCTTGATGAACACAGACGCAAAAATTCTCACCAAAATACTAGCCAATAGGATTCAACAGTACATTAAAAGGATTATTCACCACGATCAAGTGGGATTTATTCCAGAGCTGCAGGGTGGGTTCAACATCCGCAAATCAATCAATGTGATAGAACACATTAATAAAAGAAAGAACAAGAACCATATGATACTCTCAATAGATGCTGAAAAAGCATTTGACAAAGTACAGCATCCCTTCCTGATCAAAACTCTTCAAAGTGTGGGGATAGAGGGCACATACCTCAATATTATCAAAGCCATCTATGAAAAACCCACCGCAAATATCATTCTCAATGGAGAAAAACTGAAAGCTTTTCCGCTAAGGTCCGGAACACGGCAGGGATGTCCATTATCACCACTGCTATTCAACATAGTACTAGAAGTCCTAGCCTCAGCAATCAGACAACAAAAGGAAATTAAAGGCATCCAAATTGGCAAAGAAGAAGTCAAACTGTCACTCTTCGCAGATGATATGATACTATATGTGGAAAACCCAAAAGACTCCACTCCCAAACTGCTAGAACTTGTACAGGAATTCAGTAACGTGTCAGGATATAAAATCAATGCACAGAAATCAGTTGCATTTCTGTACACCAACAACAAGACAGAAGAAAGAGAAATTAAGGAGTCAATCCCATTTACAATTGTACCCAAGACTATAAGATACCTAGGAATAAACCTAACCAAAGAGGCTAAGAATCTATACACAGAAAACTATAAAGTACTCATGAAAGAAATTGAGGAAGACACAAAGAAATGGAAAAATGTTCCATGCTCCTGGATTGGAAGAATAAATATTGTGAAAATGTCTATGCTACCTAAAGCAATCTACACATTTAATGCAATCCCTATCAAAATACCATCCATTTTTTTCAAAGAAATGGAATAAATAATCCTCAAATTTATATGGAACCAGAAAAGACCTCAAATAGCCAAAGGAATATTGAAAAAGAAAGCCAAAGTTGGTGGCATCACAATTCCAGACTTCAAGTTCTATTACAAAGCTGTCATCATCAAGACAGCATGGTACTGGCACAAAAACAGACACATAGATCAATGGAACAGAATAGAGAGTCTAGAAATAGACCCTCAACTCTATGGTCAACTAATCTTCGACAAAGCAGGAAAGAATGTCCAATGGAAAAAAGACAGCCTCTTCAATAAATGGTGCTGGGGAAATTGGACAGCCACATGCAGAAAAATGAAATCGGACCACTTCCTTACACCACACATGAAAACAGACTCAAAATGGATGAAGGACCTCAATGTGAGAAAGGAATCCATCAAAATCCTTGAGGAGAATGCAGGCAGCAACCTCTTCGACCTCAGCCGCAGGAACATCTTCCTCGGAACATCGGCAAAGGCAAGGGAAGCAAGGGCAAAAATGAACTACTGGGATTTCATCAAGATCAAAAGCTTTTTCACAGCAAAGGAAACAGTTAACAAAACCAAAAGACAACTGACAGAATGGGAGAAGATATTTGCAAACGACATATCAGATAAAGGGCTAGTATCCAAAATCTGTAAGGAACTTAGCAAACTCAACACCCAAAGAACAAACAATCCAATCAAGAAATGGGCAGAGGACATGAACAGACATTTCTGCAAAGAAGACATCCAGATGGCCAACAGACACATGAAAAAGTGCTCCACGTCACTCGGCATCAGGGAAATACAAATCAAAACCACAATGAGATATCACCTCACACCAGTCAGAATGGCTAAAATTAACAAGTCAGGAAATGACAGATGCTGGGAAAGATGTGGAGAAAGGGGAACCCTCCTCCACTGTTGGTGGGAATGCAAGCTGGTGCAACCACTCTGGAAAACAGCATGGAGGTTCCTCAAAATGTTGAAAATAGAACTACCCTATTACCCAGCAATTGCACTACTGGGTATTTACCCTAAAGATACAAACGCAGTGATCCGAAGGGGCACGTGTACCCGAATGTTTATAGCAGCAATATATACAATAGCCAAACTATGGAAAAAACCTAGATGTCCATCAACAGATGAATGGATAAAGAAGAAGTGGTATATATACACAATGGAATACTATGCAGCCATCAAAAGAAATGAAATCTAGCCATTTGCGATGATGTGGATGGAACTAGAGGGTATCATGCTTAGTGAAATAAGTCAATCAGAGAAAGACAACTATCATATGATCTCCCTGATATGAGGACATGGAGAAGCAACATGGGGGGTTAGGGGGATAGGAGAAGAATAAATGAAACAAGATGGGATTGGGAGGGAGACAAACCATAAATGACTCTTAATCTCACAAAACAAACTGGGGGTTGCTGGCGGGAGGAGGGGTTGGGAGAGGAGGAGGGAGTTATGGACATTGGGGAGGGTATGTGCTATCGTGAGTGCTGTGAAGTGTGTAAACCTGGTGATTCACAGACCTGTATCCCTGGGGATAAAAATACATTATATGTTTATAAAAAAAAAAAAATTGGAAGGGGAGGCGAACCATAAGAGTCTATGGACTCTGAAAAACAACCTGAGGGTTTTGAGGGGTCGGGGGTGGGAGGTTGGGGGAACAGGTGGTGGGTAATAGGGAGGGCACGTATTGCATGGAGCACTGGGTGTTGTGCAAAAACAATGAATACTGTTACGCTGAAAAAGATAAATTAATTAAGAAAAAAAAAAAAAAAAAAAACCCATCCCCAGGTGATGGCGACTGCCCTCAGAAGACCTTCCTAGGATCCAGACCACCTAGACCTTCTGACCTAAACCTGACTCATGCCTGCACAGATGGATCATGGAGTGGCTTCTAGAATGACTTACAGTTACCTTTACCTCATTATAATGCTACAATCTCCACCCAGGAAGGAGCCTCAGCCTCATTTATATAACTTACAATGTCTGTATAGGCATGCTTCCCTTAAGGTGCATGTGTGACTTTATGCCTCTGCATAGGATGAGAGGGCTTCCCCATGTGAATATTCATCCTAACCCTAAACAAAGGAAACCCATTCACCCTCTCTCAAGGAGCCATCACTTTAGAAGGCATCCCCTGTCATCTTGTTATTTACCACAATTAAAAAGTTTCTTTGAGGGAAAACTCAACCTGGTGTAGTTTCTGACTCATCAAGGAGAAAACTCATGTTGGTTCAGTCACACCTGACTGTATAAATATAAAGAGTTAGGGTTCCCTGGGAAATGAAGACAAGGCATTGTTTTCTTGACATAGGAAAAGTCAATATAGGGGGCCCCTGAGTGGCTTAGTTGATTAAGCTTTCGACTCTTGATTTGGGTTCAGGTCATGATCTCAGGATCATGAGATGAGCCCTACATCAGGCTCCTCACTGAATGTGGAGCCTGCTTTGGATTCTCTCTTTCCCTCTACCTTTCCCCTCCCTCTGCTCCCATGCATGCTCTTCTCTTCCTCTCAAAGGGAAGGGGGAAGGGGAGAGGGAGGAGGAAAGGAAAGGAAAGCAAAGGAAAGGAAAGTGAAAAGGAAAAGAAAAGAAAAAAGTCATTTTAGGCCCCTGGCCATCTTGTGATTTCTCCCTAATCAACACTACTTGCCCAAAGCACATTTCTTGTAGAACTTCCTGGGATATGTTGAAATTGCAGAATAGACCCCAGTAGATAATGATTTTAAGGGAACAACCGAATGTTAGCCACTATTAGGCTAGGAGATAACCTAATTATATCAGGGACAATAAATCAGTGGTAAAAGCCCCAGTGCTGGCTCAAAAGTAAAGACTGACCTGATGCACATTCTTGAATTATCTTTGCAAGATTTAAGCCCCTTTGAGCACTCAAATATGGAACCAACTAAAGCTAGAGGACTGGTGATGCTGACCGTTGCACGACCTTATGACTTTGACTTGGACTCTGTTACCTTACGATGACTTTTGCCCCAATTCCATACTGAACTGCCTATCGTGTAAGCACCCTTAGTTTAAAACCTTCCCAGTATTGTTGTTCAGGGAGACACTGTTTTGGGAAAGATCTCCAGTGTTCCCCTTGACTTGTTGCACGATCAATGCGTCCCAGTTTCAGGTAACAAATGTTCTCTGAATACTACCTTCTGTTAATAAGCTTAGCTACCACTCAAAATAGAAAGAACACAATCTGGGAAGTCAGACTTTCCTGGGTTCAGAGACAGACCTCATCACCTTCAGACATGATACCCATAGGCAAATAGAAAATCCAAGTGTCTGTTTGCCAAGCTTATCGGTTATGAAGACTAAATGAGATAACATGTTTAAGGAATTAGCATGGTGCCTGACACACCATAGCTGCCTGAATAATCGTCATTAGAATATTTTATGGCTTCAGTGAGCAAGAACCTTCCGATGGCCATTGCCAATTCTCTCCAAACTCTTGAGCCCTGATTCTTCCACTGGAATATGACCAGCAATTTATGCCACAGGGGCATTTCAGACTCTCTGTGTCAAAAACCAAACATATCATTTTCCTTCCTCATCTTGATTTCACCCACACTGTCTGACTTGTCTTGGAATAGCAGAGTACTTAATGTGAGTGTTAGACTCAGAGGGACATGTGCTCAAATCCTAAGAGAAATCTTGGCTAGGTCATTTATGTTCTCTAAACTTTTTTTTTTTCCTAATCTGTGAAATTTAGACAGTAAGAACACCTCCTGGACTTATCAAGAAAATTAATTATCTGTGACACACATCGTTTCACAACATGGTAAAAGCTACATGAGTTATGTCTATTCAAATAATTATTACTGATAATACTGTTCATTTTTGATACCCCTCTCCATCTTGCTCCCCTCAAAAAATTACAGTTGCAAAGTCTGTTCTAGTCTTCTTCTGTAAACCCCTTTTGTCTTTGTTCTCAAAGACAAGGATCTATTATCATTCCTGTGTACTCTTAATGGCTTTCTCTGATTTTAGGTCTTCCCTTTCATTTCTTACTCTTTTCCTCTGGCATTCCTCTTCACAGTAGTCACAATCTGCAACGAAACATGTATGTGTTTGCTTCTTTGTCTCACTCCCCGTGAAGAGAGCACATCCCAATTGTTTCCTGATGTTCTTTAGAAGGAACCTGCACTTTGATGGGTGGCTTGGAAAGACTATTTGCCATGTCAAGGCCAGAATGCCCTCTTGGAAGGTGAGTGCGGGGCTACTGCAGCCTAGATTCAAGTCCGCTGCCCACCTGGAGGCAGTGCAGATACCTCATTATGGAGTCCTTCCCTGACCTGACTCTCCTCTCCAGCCTCATCTGCATTCACCACCCCAACATCTTAAGTTACTCTTTAGCAAAGGGCAGTGCTTATTTCCCCTGAATACCCTTTGATTCCCTACTTGCATTAGCCAGTTCACACTGTCCTTTAGCTGTCACGTGTTTGCCTAATTCTTCAAAAACCGGCTCAATGCCCCAAATCTTCCCTGATGCCTCTGTGCTATAAACACCCTCTCCCTTTGTTGACATCTCTTAGCATTTTGACCTGGACTATTCTACCTCTTAGACTTTGAGAACTGGGACCACCACATATTTTTTTAAACCCTTCAGAGCCTAAAAGGTGGGTCAGAACCAGTGTAAATTCTTTTCCAAGAAAGAATCCCCAGGATTAGAATGCAAAGAGATGAATCCTTGGGGGGCGGGGGTGTGTGTGTGTGCAGGGAATAGCTTCTTGTTATGCCCTTGAACGCTCCCCGTTCTTTCTTTCTGTTTGAGACTCCCAACTCTGCCTTGCTTAAATATGACAAAGTACGTAAGCAAGCATAATAGAAGTCCTCATATCACTGCTACTAATCTTCTTTTCTAACCAGACAACTTGCAAATTGCTTTTCACCCACTCACCTGGGGTGAGTTATGCTCTCTGCCAGGTAAGTGGGGAAGAATGCTGATCAGTCAGTTTACCATCTGAGACAAGAAGGATTTTGGTTTTCTTTTTTTTTTTTTTCTTTTCTCTTTTTGTAAGCCCCTAGATCTCTTTCTTCCCTTTTCTAAACTAGAGGAAAGAAACTGTTTTTATACAGATTTTTTTTTAAAGATTTTATTTATTTATTTATTTGACAGAGAGAGAAAGAGATCACAAGTAGGCAGAGAGGCAGGCAGAGAGGCAGGCAGAGAGAGAGGAGGAAGCAGGCTCCCTGCGGAGCAGAGAGCCCGATGCGGGGCTCGATCCCAGGACCCTGAGATCATGACCTGAGCCGAAGGCAGCGGCTTAATCCACTGAGCCACCCAGGCACCCCGATTTTTTTTTTTTTAGGATAGTTATCCTACATTTCATTCTGATGAATACTAGCCTTGCAATATATTCTTTTGAACATAGGAACCCCACCCCCAGCCACCTCCCATTAACCACTGCCATGTAGGGAGGAGCCATAGTACAGTTTATTAAAGACCCTGAGAAGTTTTGCTATTAAGGAGACACTAGGCTTTGATGCAAGCCAGTGGTTTCTAATTCATTTGAATATAGAACAAACATTCTTTACTGCTCTGTCATATCGATTATCTCAATATCCTGCAGAATTGTATCTGTCCAATAACATAGAGCGTCCGAACACTATGGAAAACAGTGACACTTCTAACTAATAACTAATTTGGGATTCTAGCATCACTTTTCAGATCTTTTCCCCTTCTTGGACGAGTGTAATCTGCCAGGTCATGGTAAGTCAGAGACATGAGCTGGATTGTCGATTCTCAGGATGTTAGCTGGATCATCTTAGGCTTCAGTGAATCTTCACTTCCTCACCGGTAAAATGGAGTTAGTTATTGGAGAATCAAATATGACTATACACTGGGGAGTGTTTTATAAGACTTAATATTCAATTAAAGTATTTTTATTTTTTCTAACTTTTTCATTAGAAGGAGAATAAACTATTATTTTGAGCCATCTTTAGCTTTCTCTTTTTCACTGCCTCCCTGCCTTTGACCACACAGCTCTGCTAATTGGCCAGTTAGGTTACTTGCTAACCTGCTCTCCCCTATGCAGGTTAGCAAGACTGAGCCAAATATGTCTTCCTAGGGAACACCAGGCAAGCCAAACTAAAATGTTAACTTCCCTATTACAGGGAACTAGGTTATAGCTCCCTACAAACTGAGCTTAAGTTAGTCTTATTTTTAAAGCCTATACTTTCCAATGATGAATTGGGAATTTATCACTTTAACAGACACCTCCACATCAATCCAAGGAAACAACTCAAATAACTACAATTACAGGCTCAGTTGGGAGCTCAGAAGATATGGAAGTGACATAATTGGGTAAGAAGCCTTTTGATATCCTTCATATACATCTAAGTAACTGGTCACCTACTGACTTTTATCCCATAAGTTTTGCAGAAGGCTGTTGAGACGTTAGAATAGAATCTATGAGGTCACAAATGGAAAGTCCACAAAGCTAAGAGACAAGTGGTCTCTAAACCAAACAGGACATGCTATTCTCCCCAAATTCCTACAGTGAAGAATTATCCCAATGGGATGATATTAGGAAGTGGGCTCTGGGAGGTAATTATGTCACTAGGTAGAGCCATCATGAATGGGATTAGCATTATCAAAGAGATCCCAGAGAGCTCTCTCACCCTTTCAGCCCTGTGAGGACAAAGTGAGAAGACAGGGGTCCCTGAACCAGGAAGCAGGCTGTCACCAGACACTGAATTTGCTGATGCTTTGATTTGGGACTTACCAGCCTCCAGAACTGTGAGAAATCAATTTTTGTTGTTTACAAGCTACCCAGTGAATGATATTGGGTTATAATAGCCTGCATGGACCAAGACAGCATATTTGTTTATTTCTACATTGAGAAGTTAGGTTATCTTTGGGAGTGAAACGAATGAAGTGTTTATTTGATTCAGCTTATCTTTCCAGGACTGCTAGACCACTAAATAAAGGGATATGAAAAGTATTTTTTCATCACAAGAAGTACATACAGGATTATAGAAACTATGATGTCTGGGAAGGAACCTTCATGGCAAAATTTTGAAGTTGACATGGGTGGTCTTTAAATCCTCCTCCAGATATCATTGTGTATTTCTCCTGTCTCATAATTCAAAGGCCATTCACTGAGACATTCCTGTGCTCATGCACTGCATTAAGCAATGACAACACAGACATAAGAAGCATCTATTTCCTTTCTCTCAGTTGAATTTTGGTGTCACGCTGGAAATTTGGACATAGTGTCCCTAAAATCCAATGTAACTCAAGATACAACTGTGGTCCAACTGGCCCTTTAGCTACATTTTCTAGGATATTAGTGCAAAGTATCTCGATGAATTGCAGTCTTTAGTGCGACAAGATGGGAAGAAAGCATTCAGGAAGAATAAACAGCTTGAGCAAATGCAAGAAAACATGAAAACACTTGGTTCACTGATGAGGATGAGGATGAAGAGCTATAAGTAGTTTAAACTGGGCTGAAATCTAGAATGCAAGGAAAGAAGAAAGAAGATAATGTTAGAGCCAGACATAGGCAGGCCCCAGATCATGGAAAATCAGTTTGCTCATAATGGATTCAACGACTATTTACTGGTCACCCAGTCTGCACAAAGTGATGTTCCGTAGGAATGGCTAATGATCAAATCAGGTAAGATTCCTTACCTTAAGGAGCTTAAGTTAGCAAAGTTAAGCTTTAAGTTAGTAACACAGACAAAACAGCAATACAGTTAAAATATATATTATAACAAGTGTGAAGCAAGAAATAATGGGCTAACGCAAGAGTAACAGGGGGGCAGCACCTCTCAGCAGATGAAAGAGAAAAGGTGAGCGCCTGGGTGGCTCAGTGGGTTAAGCCGCTGCCTTCTGCTCAGATCATGATCTCAGGGTCCTGGGATCCAGTCCCGCATCTGGCTCTCTGCTCAGCGGGGAGCCTGCTTCTTTCTCTCTCTCTCTGCTTGCCTCTCTATCTACTTTTGACCTCTCTGTCAAATAAATAAATAAAATCTTAAAAAAAAAAAAAGAAAGAGAAAAGGTGATTTTCAAGCTATGAATTGAAGGATGAGGTCACATGAATGGGAAATAACTGGGCAACTGCAAGGGCCCTGAGGCAGAGAAGACTGGCCCATTACAAAGGTGCCTTCAAACTTGACTGTGCAAACAAATCCCCTGGGAATCTTGTTACAATGCAAGTTTTGATTCAATTGCCTGGAGTGGGCCAGAGACTTCGCTTTTTTTTTTTTTTTTTTGGTATGTATTTTTTTTTCTCTATTTTTAATTTCTTTTCAGCGTAACAGCGTTTCATTGTTTTTGCACCACACCCAGTGCTCCATGCAATACGTGCCCTCCATAATACCCACCACCTGGCTCCCCCAACCTTCCCCCCCTCCCCCCAGACTTTGCATTTTTAACAAGCTCCTGGATGACAGTGCTGGTCTGGAAACCACACCTTAACAGCAAAGAAACTGAAGTCAGAGTGTGTCCACAGCTTTGCGGTGAGACTAACAACACTGTCTGTAAGCGTGAAGAGGAGGAAAGAGGTCAGCTCAGGACTGTCACAAGTCCCACCGGGACGCCTATGGTTACCAGCAGGACTACAATTTATCCTCCTCCAGTATGGAGTGCTGGGGGATGGTAAATGTGGGGGCATCTTCCAGAGGAAGAAAAGTAAAGTGCTGCATCAAATTTCCTTGCTCTAATAACAGACGTCCAGGAAAACAAACCAATGGTAGGTTGAGAAGCTTATCTATGAAATGCTTTTAGCAGGATGTACCTACTCTGTGTGAAATTGCCTTATGTTAAACCCACTGAAATCTATCAATCTACAAGGGTATGATTTCCTAGAAAACATCTTATAAGCTCTGTACCTAAGTTTAAAATAATGTTTCATATCCAAAACAGCTTTTCTCCATGTAGTCACATAAATTACTTAAAAACTTAATTTATCACCCTGAATCAAAAGTATGACCTGAGGGCAAGAAAGGACCCAGGGGGTGGTGTTGGTACTTCCAGATCTCTCCCTCCTTCCTGTGTCTCACAATTATTTGTAACTCTGGAATTCAGAGTAAAATGTCTGTTAGTGGGTTTTATGGACTGAATAATGTTCTCCCCCAAATTTGTAAGTTAAAGCCCTAACTCCCCCCTCCCCTCGCACCATGTAACTCTATTTTGAGATGGGGTCCTAAAAGAGATTTTTTTTTAGATTTTATTTATTTATTTGACAGACAGAGATCACAAGTAGTCCGAGAGGCAGGCAGAGAGAGAGGGGGGTAAGCAGACTCTCCGCTGAGCAGAGAGCCCGATGCGGGACTCGATCCCAGGATCCTGAGATCATGACCTGAGCCGAAGGCAGTGGCTTAACCCACTGAGCGACCCAGGCGCCCCCTAAAAGAGATTATTAAGGTTGGATAATCATGAGCTTGGGACCCTAGTCTGACAGTATCAATGTCCTTGTAGTCAGTGAGAGTCACCAGAAGTGTGTGCGCACACAGCAAGGAAGTGGGATATGCAGTCTAGGAAGAGAAGTCTCACCAGACACCAAGTCCGCTGGCACCTTGATCTTGGACTTTCAGGCTCCATATCTGTGAGGTAATACATTTCTGAGATTAAAGCCACCAAGGGTGTGTTATTCTGTTACAGCAACCTGAGCTAACTAATACAATGGGTAAAATTACCTACCATGTGTGGAAATCAGATTTGATCATCTAATCCTTTATGTTGACTCACCTTTGCAGAGAAGTTGCAAAATAATTCTATAGAATGACTGATGGCTCAAAGCAGTAGTTCTCTGCCAGGACATGTTGGGAGTTTTTGAAACATACCCATGTCAAGGCCCTAGCCAGAAAAGTTCTGATTTAATTGTTCAGGGCCTCTACGTCAGTAGGTTTTAAAAGCTCCCCCATATGATTCTTCTCTGCAGCCAGAGGTTTGAAATAGTGGCTTAAATTACAGTTGTAAAGAGATTTCTGAAGATCCTGGACATAAATGCGGGTCATAAACCTTGGGTTTTGTCCTTCCCCGACCTGACAGGTGATAAACAGCACAGTTTCCCTTCCTTTCAAACCTCCAAATGTTCCCCTCTGTCAGGGCACCTGATTTTCTGTGTGATGAGAAACCAAGCAGTTCTGTAAGGGCCACAGATCCTAACCATGCCCAGAGTTCCAGGCCTCGCAATAATTGCCCATTTTAATGAAAAAAGTAACTTTTAATATATATGCTTTATTAAAATGCACTCTCCAATCTTTCTTGCCAACCTGCACATTTCTATAATAAGCCATTTGTTCAGAGCTCAATTATTTTGTGATGTTTGATTAAACAAAAAAAGCACCAAAATAATTTTATTAGGGTTAATTGACATCTCTGAAGAAAATTAACCATGTTGTTGGTCATGCTTTCAATAACAAGCTTCCCAGATTTACATGGCCATATCTGAACACAATTCTTAAAGACCGCTCAGAAGATTGAATACAACCTCACAGATTGCTTTAACACAACAGTTACCATGTCAACAGATCAAACAATTATTCAGCCTTATAGATAGCACTATAATATTCATAAGACTTGGCAGCCAGGATTTAACTATTTAAGCCTTATAATTAGTTTCTTTTTTTTTTTTTTTTTAAAGATTTTATTTATTTATTTGACAGAGAGAGATCACAGGTAGATAGAGAGGCAGGCAGAGATAGAGAGGGAAGCAGGCTCCCTGCCAAGCAGAGAGCCCGATGCGGGACTCGATCCCAGGACCTGAGATCATGACCTGAGCCGAAGGCAGCGGCTTAACCCACTGAGCCACCCAGGCGCCCCTATAATTAGTTTCTTAATCCAGAACTTGAAAATGGTAATAGTTTAATGCCCAGACTACGTCAGTAACATTTAGGCAATGCAATCCACTGAAACAGATAAAATTCGAATTTTCTTAAGAAATACATGAGACAAAGATGAAGTTAGATTGGACCTGGATTGGATAAGCTTTCTGAGCATAAAAGTAATTAATTCATTGTTGGTGGTGTTGTTTATTACTATCCTCTTCCCTCCCATTAGGGTATGGTAGCTAGAATTGTGGAATTCTCCTATGACACACAAGCACTCTATCAGTGCTGGAGGCCTTCACATCTTTTCTTTTTCTTTTTTGACTACCAGGTTAATATTTTTACTTGTGAAACTGCTTTGGACCTAAAACTGAGCCAGAAAAAAAATTTTATTTAGCTATAACTTATCATAATAAGAATTTTACTCCTCAATAATATAGTTCTTGTTATTGAATATCCACTGAATGCCAAGCATTAAGTATACAACATCTCTAATCCTCATTATAAACCAGTCAAGGTAAGAATTAGTGCCTGGACTTGGTGAATGAGGAAATTGAGGCTCAGGTGTTAAGGGTCTGAGTCCACAACTTACTATTTATATCTTGGTGGCTTTCAGAACACAAAAAGATATTGAGTTACATATCTTTTAAAAATTCAAGAGGTTCATAATCATATACTACAGAAAGATAGTTTCCTTTCCATTTTTGCAGCCAGCTTCTCAGAGGCAAACACGCTTAACCAGTTTCTTGTACACGTTTCAGTGGATCTGTAAAAATACCTTCACTAATTGCAGGGCTTATGTTAATTTTCATGCTTTTCCCTCACCTCCCCCTGGGGGAGGAGAAGAGCTACAAGGGGTTCCAAACACCAATCATTAATTATAGATCCTGCTTATTTCTAAGGATTGTTCCCCTCCTCACTGGACTCTATGGCTCTTTGAGGTTATGCTCAGTTATAAAAAGAGCTGTCTTATTTGTAAATGGCTGGCTTAAGGGAACAAAAAGAAACTTTACATATTCAGGCCCTCGTTCAGAATTATTTTTAGTTATAATAATTATAAACTATTTGAAGATGGTTAATGAGCTTATGTCTCTTACTGTTATCAAGTATGTTTAATATGACTTTGGGTTACTGTTTTCATGAGCAAACTTGGATCTCTAAAGATGGCTGGGAATTCTAGTAGCTCTAACATGTCTTTGCACACCTTCCTTCTCTCTCCATTTAACGGATCTCTCCATTGCATCTCTTCCTCTGACCCAGCTCAGGGTTTCCCTTCTCCAGAAGGCACAGAGAAATCTCACAACTTCTCTTCTTTAGATCCAAGGCATCTTGCTTAAACCTCCACTGTGAAATTATAATTATCATCAAGATTTACATTTACATCTTCCTGTAAATTGTCCCAGGGTTGGAATGCAACATAAAGTAGGCACAGAGGAAAGATTTTTCTGGCGGAAAGCTTGTAGTAGATTTTCATCTCATATGAATCTGAGGCCCAACACATATTTTCCTGATCATTCATTTTGTATTTTTAGGCAAGTCACCAGGTCTTTCAGAAACTTTTTCTGATTCAGTCAATGAAGAGAGTGTCTGCCTTAGAAGCTTCTAGAAAGATAAATGAAGATAAATTTAAAGCACCTAAAACATAGGAGATGATGAATACATGGTAATTTCTCTCCTTTTTTCTCTCCTCCTTCAATCTATGTTATTTTTCTAAATTGACAAATATTGCCATTCTAGTTTTTATTTTAAATTAATTATAAAATATACCCCCAAACTTCGAAAGTAATTCACGATCTGTCTGGATCCGGCCCTGTCCCGGTGAATGGTACAGCTATCCACACAGTTGAAACAAGATTCCTTGGAGAGTCGCCCTGCATATTGTCCTTTCCTATCTAATCTATTTCCAAATCCCATTGATTTTACCTTCTGAATACCTATACCGGTTACCTGCTTTTCTCACTCTCCATCTTTATCCCTAGAGAGTGAGTTCTCTTCATTTCTCATGAAACCCTAGACTCTAGAAGAAACCTTGTGCAGGTCAGTGCACATCTGTCTGCTCAGTTCCCCCCACCAGATACAGAAATGTTTCGAAAGGCAAGTGTAATCTAATCGCAGCAACTCCACTTTTGTCCACTTAAAGCTAACAAACGGGTGTGTTTTCACTGTTCTTCAGCAAAATATCATACTTCTAACCGTGGCCTTCAAGACATGTTTTGTTGGCCTCATCCCACATGCCATGATCCCCTTAGCTTTCTTCAAAGGCTTATGCATATCTGAGCTCTTGGAGCACATGTGGCTCCCTCTGATAGCTTCCCCTTGCCAAGGCAAGCTGCTACTCCATCCTTCAGTCCTCAGCTCCCAGATCACTTCTTCAAAAAAGCCCATCATTTCCCATTTTGGCGAAATTCCCATATAATGGACTTAGAGCATTATTCATTGTCACAAATGTTGTGTGATATGGTATGTGAGAGAGCATTTGATTACCATCTTCCCCCCTCCCCACCACCAAGTTCAGTGAGGGTAAGGGCAGTGTTTTGGTTCACCATTGTGTCCTTCCCAGCCAGCAAAAGACCTGGTGTAACAGAACCAATAAATGTCAGTCAAATTAGTATGTAAACTATCACTATAGCTAACAACAGGTAGGAAGAACTCAGTGCTTACTCTGTGCCAGGCACTTTGTCTGGATCATAACAGATCTTTACAACAAGTATTTATACCTCTTGAACTCGACTTTAGAGAGGTGAATAATTCAAACATACAGCTTAATCTGTGTGGATTATCTAAAATGCGGATTCAGGCTGAGGACATGAGGATCTGCTGGTTGTTCTGCCATACTGAGCAGTGATTCTGCTCCTTAACTGCAACTCTCTGCCTTGAATATAAGTACCAATAAGTGCAAATACCCACCAATTCAAGATTTCTCCTGCCAAAGAGAAGAACTGGGATTTAGTCATAATAAGGTTTTATTTTTTCCATTAAAACGATACATAGGTTGTTAGAACTAAAGGTAACCTTCGAGAAAAGTTAGTTGAACTTATCATTTTATTTTTTTTATTTTTATTTTTTAAAAGATTTCATTTATTTATTTGATAGACAGAGATCACAAGTAGGCAGAGAGGCAGGCAGAGAGGGAGGAGGGGAAGCAGACTCCCTGCTGAGCAGAGAGCCTGATGTGGGGCTTGATCCTAGGACCCTGGGATCATGACCTGAGCTGAAGGCAGAGGCTTTAACCCACTGAGCCACCCAGGTGCCCCTGTACGTATCATTTTATAAGAGAGAAAAGCCACAATAGCTATTTGCAAAATGTGAGTCAAAATGAACACCACACATCTACCCTGTCAGAGTCCTGATTAGGAGGCAGGCGTGGGGAGCCTGATATAACCAGGTAAAGGGAAGGGAAGACACTGTAGACTACTCCAGTGCTGATAAGCAAAGGACCAGGTGAACTACCACACTGACACTGGAGTGGACATATAGTAACCAAGAAACAGTAGCATTTTCTGTCTCTCTGATTTCAAATTCTAATTCCTTCAGGTCTTGCCTTGGTCACTCATGACAATCCCAATAATAATTTAACTGTAATAATGTGCTTGGAATAAACTAATCAGACTCTGCGCTAACTGTTATTTATAGAGTGCCTCAATTATTTCATTTTACTACTCACAAAACAGTGCTCTGGTATTGTCATCCATGTTTTAGAGCTGACAAGAGCAAGGCATGCAGAGCCAGGATCACTAAATCCAAGATGGCAAGTGGCAGAGCCAGGAGGAGACCCAGGAAGGCTGATGCCAGAGTCTGCATTTCTAACCTAAGTCACTTGCTGGGCAACGCTGTACTTGACCAGCCTGTTCTCTACTTCTCCTTTGAGGCAGAGAACGACTCAAGACTCTGGCGGGCACCTAGCTGGTCCATGCTCAGACTCCCTTGCATTTATGTTATAAGGACAGTGGTGTGTTTCATCGGCAGACCTTCCCATAGAGCCTTCCCCTCCAACTGCCTGTATGCTTTCTGTCTGCTGAATAAGGGAGGAGGCCCTAGAAATGGCCACATGGACAAATGAAGAGGCTGGGCACTTAAAAGACTGAATGGAGCCCAGGTCCTACCATCTCCATACCAGCCCCAGTCCCCACTGTCCAGCCATAGTAGCCTGTGACCTAAGAGAGAAAAGAAACCATTATTATGCTAAGCAGCAGAGATTTGGAAGTGGATTATTGACCCTAACTAATTCAATGGTGTAGGTGTCCTGCACTGATCACAATTACAATTTTATTTGTATGTTATTCATTTACTGCTGTCTTCTTTGCTCAGTTGTAAGCTCTATGAGGGCAGCAACCAAATCTGTTTTACCCACCACCATAGCTAATAGCAAATACCCAGCCTGCAGTGATCCCCCAGTAATATTTGTTAAATATTGAGAGGGTGGGGAGTGAAAGCAACTAAGTGATCAGGGGCACATGCTCCCCCCCTGCTAGTGATATGGGAAGTGCTGAATGGAATTTAATTCAAGAACCAGGAATGCTAGTGTCTTTGAGCATATTCTTAAATGAAAGCTTTAGGTTCAAAGGTTGTATATCTCCTTCCCTAAGAGAGGTATTAGCATAAAATTAGAATTCAGCACCAAAGTATGTCCCTAGATCTGGTAAAATTCTACCTTGCATGGCTCATAGTGGCTTTGAACAGATAGTGGGGTCCTAGAAACCTACACTGAGGCATAAGTCCCCTATTTCTACTATGGTCTACGGGACCATGCTCTCTCAGCTGACTTACAAACTGGGAGCTCAAAACAGATTGAGAACTTAATGTAACTTTGTAGAGGGTCTGTGATCCCTCCTTGAAATCATAGCCTCCCCCAGATGATACACTAAATGAAAGAAAAAAAAAAAAAAAGAAAGAAAAACAAACGAACAAAACTCTGAGAGCTCACCATGGACCAGGCACTAATATGATTCACCTAATCCTACATCAATCCTCTTGAGCAAATAATGAAATAATCCTAACAACAATAATAATAACAATTCTAGTTTCCACCTACTTTCTAACTATTACAGACCAGTCATAGGCCGTGTCATATGTGCTTCAGACATTATTATATTATTTTTAATTTTTTAAGATTTTATTTTTTTATTTGGGAGATGGAGGGCATATATGAGCAGTGGGGATGGACAGAAAGAGAGAAGCTTGAGCAGACTCTGTGTTGAGCATGGAGACTGACATGGGGTTCAGTCTCACTACTGGGATCACAACGTGAGGCCAAAACCAAGAGTTGGATGCTTAACTGACTGAGCCACCCTGGTGCCGCATTATTACATTTAATTATCATAACAAATCTATCGTAACAAAACTATGACAAGTAATATCAAGGTTCTGAGATTTTACCCCATTTTCGAACTAGCAAGTTAGCCTGCAATGGTCTCATGGAGGCTGGCAGAAGCAAGCAAGCCTTGGGGAGAAACAAAGGACCGTTTACTGTTCACAGTAATAGCAATAGCCAGAGTCACATCATTTGCGCTGGTTTCTGGAGTCCCAGTTCCCACATGGCATTGTGAAGAAGGGCCTGATGTATGTACAAACTGGTTGCCTTACAAGTGAAGGACATGGAGTTTAAGAAACCCCAGTATCTCATAGGGACTGCACACACATGTTCTAAGTTCTGGATGGACAGACATTATTTTATTTTCCTGGACAGAGAACAAATTTGTCCTCTGCTCTATAAGGAGAAATTTATATCTTGCACATTATTCACAACATAAATATCCTAGAAAATAAACAGTATGAAACAAAAGCTTAATTCATTTGCTCACAAAACATGTGGAAATGTGACAGACCCATAGAAATTTGTTTCCCATTTTACAAATGTGATAACAGGTCTAGAATCTTTGGGTAATTTCTCCAACTAACTAACATAACTGGGAAGAAGAAAAGCAAGGATTCCAACTCGAGTCTAACTCTAAAAGCCACACTCCTAGCTACTATGCAACATTATTGTCAGGTTTTCTTGAGCAAGACTTGGGGAATTAAGGATTAAGTTCCTTAATGCTGAAGGAGATTGTGAGGAAGATGAGATTTGAGACTAAACCATCCAGCTCCAGACCCAGTGGTATTACCACTATACCACAGCTACTGACGAAACAGACGCCAGGTAGGAACTCAGGGCAATCCAGACAAAGTGAACAAAGCAAGGAAAGGTATGGAGAGAATGGGAAGCACAGTTTACTCAGGTGAGGTAGGCAGGCCCCATCAAGGTTAAAGAAGAGAGAGAGAGAAAAAAAAAATAAAGAGAGGGGGGGGGAGAGGGATAGAAAAGAAAAAAGAGAGGGGGAGAGAAGGATGGTGGGAGAGAGAGAAGGAAAGAGAAGGATAGGGGTGGGAGAGAGAAAAAGGAGCTAAGGGTGTGACTGGGCTTTAGTTTGAAGGTTGGTTTTTACTTTACAGTGTGCAGGTTTGCTATCTCATTCAAATGGAGATTGTGGGCTGTGTTTGATGGACAAGTATTTTGGGGACAGACCTACCTCTCCTTTTCAGTTAGCTCAACTGCTGCACAATATCACCTTATATTTGCCCCAGCTACCTGAAAGCTTAGCATAGCAGATGGAAACAACAAATAAATCTCACCAGTCATGGGAATATACACTCCATCCTAGGAGGCTTGTAGGTGATGCTTATAGGCTTTAAAATTAAAAAAACAAACAAACAAAAAAAATAAAACAAAACAAAAAAAAACCCACATAGGAAAATGAGCAAAGGATATGAAAGGACAGCTCATGGAAGGAAGGAAGGAAGGAAGGAAAGAGAAGGAAAGGACAAGGGAAGGGAAGGGATAAGCGATGAGACGAAGAGAAGAGGAGAGGAGAGAAAGTAAAAGGAAAGAAAAGAAAGAAAAAAAAATAAGAATTGTTTCTAAACCTATGAAAAAAGCTCAAGGCCACTCAGAATAAATAAAATACAATTTAAAATCCCATGGAGACACCATTGCTCAGCTGTCGGATTGGCAAAATCCAACACTTTGACCACTCCTTCAGTGAGCTGGGCTGCCAGGAAGGAGGCAGTCCTTATGTTGCTACCTTTACAAAGAGTTATAGCAGAATTATGCAACAGCAGAAGAATTGGCTACAACCTACCGGTCAAGGAAGTGACTGATGAAATAAATTCATATAATGGAACGCTCTTCAGCTATTATTTAAAAAATGAAGGAGCTCTTTATGCACTCATATGGGAAGATAACCAAAATCTATCATTAACGGTTAAAAAAAAGAAAAAAAAAAGAAAGTGAGTATATTATGCAACATTTTGTGCAATAAAGGGGAGAATGGTGGTTAAAAAAACATTTATATTTATATCGACATGCAAATAAGAAACAAAGGGTATGTAAAAAGAGCAGTAGGGGTACAGAAGGCGTGGGGTGTTAGAAAGATGGTGTTATGATCATTTCAGGAGTTTCTATACCTTCAGGTTGTTTGGACCACTTCACTGTAATTTAAAAACTCAATTAAAATGTAAACCCTACACATTTATAATCAAGATTAGCTCTTCTGCAAGATCAGGATTGGGAAAGTTGGTCTTGGATTTCGTAAGGCAGTTTCATAAGCTTCTGGCATCAACATCACTCATGAAAACAGGACTGATTTCACCATCAGGAAGCAGAGCATGGAGTCTACTGCTAGTTGCTGGATTTTTTTTCTCAGTATCTTGCCTGGTTTGCATAAGATACTGAAAACCCCACCTGGTTTTATAAGTACCTTTTGGGAAAGTCTTCTTCCAAGTTCTACCTCATCATTGTCCTTTGTGATGATAATCGAGGTGCTTCAACTGCACTCATCCCTTCTCCTCAAACAGTAACCCTACCCTAGAGGTATGCTGGAAAGGTTGCCAGCCAGGTCAGTGAGGGAGGAAAAAGGCTTGCTTTATAGCAATTGATGATTCCCACACTATGACTACACACTGTGGCTGATTTCAAGTCAACAATGTGATGTCATGGAGCAGCACAGTGCATAATTATAGAGTATTTCCACTACACAGACTCAACAGATGTACATGACCTCAAGCATGGAGATAACAGTAAAATGCAGTAAAATAATTAGGAAGGTTGAGTTTTGAGTATTTATTACTTTTGTTTCTAATTTATTGAATTGTAAGTTTATATCACTTAATTTTAACATTTGCTCAAAGACTACCTCACAAATTTCCTAAAAATTTAAGTCAGCTCTTATGAGTCAATATACAAGGTGAGAGCTAGGTCCAGCGTGCCACTTCCATACCCCAAAGCTCTTCAAAGATGTGTACTCTCGCCACACTCTGCTTACTAGTGGACTTCAGAGAAACTGTGTAAGACATCCCATGCCAGTTGATAGGCTACTAACAATCGTCATAAAATACCCAGCCTTACAAAGTCCCAGACACTGTGGAATGTGCTTTCCATCTTACCCAGCACTGTAGCCAAGCCAGATCCATGCCTGTTCTTGAACTCACCCTCAGCTCCTTGGAAATGTCTTCAAGAGAGGATTTAAATTGAGTTGGACAAATGAACCCAGTGGTCAGGTTTACGAGAAGAACCAAAGAGAAATGAGACTGACAGGTGGCCCTGCTTGCCACCCTAGAAGCAAACACATTATTCCTATTAAGATTTTTTCTTTTTTTGCATTAGGTTTTACATTTAAATGTAGTCAGATTTCTCTCAGAATATTTTTCTCACTCATGCTCTGGGATGCTGACTGGAACCTTTTAGAATCCAAACTTGACACACCTTTAACTCTGCTTTTCTTCCTTGATCTTGCCACCCACCCTTTCATCTTTCTCCTGCCCAGCTCCACCACTCTTCCTTCCTTGGGCATTCTTTTGGGATCAACAGTCTAACAATTGTCTTTTCCAAACTAGTTCCTCAGGAAATGATGTCCAGTTAGTGAAAGGGCTCACCTGACTACAAGTCCCCTGTATATATACCTTTCCTTTTTAAGATTTCACTTATTTATGTGAGAGAGAGAGAGAGTGAGAACACGAGTGGGCAGAGGGGCAGCAGGAGAGGGAGAAACAGACTCCCTCTGGGAGCCCAACGCAGGGCTTGATCCTCGGACCCTGAGATCACAACCTGATACAAAGGCACATGCTTAACGACTGAGCCACTCAGGTGTCCCTCAATTGTATTTTTAAAAGTCAAAGGAATGACACTTCTTACAGCAAGTATGTGGCTAAGGAGCAGTTTATAACCATACTTATTTGTTTTTTGTCTTCTTGTTCATTTTTTTTCTTCCCCTTCTTTGGGTACAAGTAGGTGTGAATAGGATCCTTCTTAGGCTGGTGTTTGGCAAGCTTTGCTACATATTGGAACAATCTGGAATCTTAAAAAGATATGCTGATCTCGGGGTCCCACCTTGGAATTTTTAACTGGTAAGAGATGGGGCCTGGGCACTGGGATTCTTTGAAGTGGCTTTGGTGATTCTTCTAAGCAGCAAAGTTTGGCAAACAGTAGCAATTAAAAATTCACCCTGTAGGTGGCTGTGATGAGAAAGGCCACTCTCCCAAAGGGCTTTCTCATCAATCTGATATAGGACAGGTCCATTAATTAACACTTCAATTAACTAAATTTTCAATGAGCCCTCTCTTTCTACCTTAGGCCTGGTGGATTCATGGTGTTTCAAATTCATGAGATGCAATTTGATTTAGTTTCCCAGCACCTCCTTGCTTTCAAATAAAATAAAACAAAACAACCTCTCCCCCAAAAGAGATGCTCACTAAATAGAATGTAATTCAGCTGACAGTAGAGAATGTTTTTCAATGGCTTATTAAGTTACTCTAACAGATGCATTTACACGCAAATAATTAATGGACAAATTATAAATTATTTGTTTTTGTTCATTAAAGCAGAACCATGATTTATTAAAGCAGGAACCAAAACAAACACTCTTATTGTACAAATGATCCAGTCATTATAGAAAATTTAGAATATAAAAAATCAGCATGTATGTAAGAGAAAAATATTTCTAGGCTTTTCAGTATTCATCCAAAGGAAAATATGACTAATTCAAGGTCAGTGTTAGTTCATGAATTCGCAAGCCTTTGGGAAAAATTTACATCTTCTGAGGTGTATGCCCTTGGCCAAGCCAATGTCACCCAAAGTCTTTGTTTTTCACTTGCTTTTGTAAAGGACACAGTAGCCTTGAAGCTATATTACCTCCATTTCCCACAGCAAGCTCTTTTGTTTATGGGCTGAGAGGTATAAATATGAAGGCCTGAATTAACTCAACATGAGACAGCACCTTCCAGGTAAATTCACCTGAGATATCTTCCTGATACTGGTCTATTGCTTACTAAGGTTCCTTAACCAGTTTCATCCCCGGGCTATGGTCCCTTCTCTGTAACAAAAGGTCCAACTAGGGTCTGAAGAATGGATCTATCACACAGACAATCTACCAAAATGTTGAGTGTAGAATGCAGGTGGTTAGGTCTAAAAGAAGTCACTGTACTTTTCATTTTTCATTCAATGTTCTTTTCATTTTTCTGTGTTTGAAAATTTTCATGATGAAATGTTGGGGCCAGGGGGAAGTCCACATCTTATCCTGTTTCTGTACCAAGACCTCCATTGCTCATGAGCTGTGGTGATGGAGACTTCTAACTCAGTCTCAGTAATCTGAGCTAAATGAATAATGCTAATGAATAACAACTAATTCATAATTACTGGTCATCAATGAACCAGACCCTGTGCTAAGCCATTTGTATCTTACCATCAAACCTGTGAGGTAGATGCTAATATTATTTTGGTTTATAAAGAAGGAAATCAGGGGCGCTTGGGTGGCTCAGTGGTTTAAGCCTCTGCCTTCGGCTCAGGTCATGATCTCAGGGTCCTGGGATCGAGCCCTGCATCGGGCTCTCTGCTCAGTGAGGAGCCTGTTTCTCCCTCTCTCTCTGCCTGCCTCTCTGCCTACTTGTGACCTCTCTCTCTGTCAAATAAATAAATAAGATATAAAAAAAAATTAAAAAAAATAAAGAAGGAATTCAAAGCTCAGAGAAGAAAAGTGACTTGTCTAAGTAAGTGACCTTTAGAAGGCTCAGACTGCATTTCTTGGTTTTTATTATTCTGTCTTTTGGTTGAATTATAATGCACATCTATAAAAATACACAAGTCGTTAAGTGTGAAACTGTGAATTATCACCACCTGAACATATCCATATAATTAGCACCCAGATTAGGAAACAGAAACACCTCAGAGCCCTCAAAGCTCCCTCTTTTTACCTCCCAATCACTGCCCCTGGGCCTCAAATTACCCCCTCTCCTAGCTTCTAAGACCCTAGATTCAATTTGCTTGTCCTTATTCTTGGTGTGTCAAAATTCTCAGGGCAAAGTTCTCTTTTTGCAAGGAATAGCATTCTCATCCCAAAGATTTCTGGTTAAAAAGTGAGCTAAATATGCTGCTATCCTAAAGTGCAAGGTTTCTTTCTCCTCTGCCTACAGAGGGCTTCCAGCTAAGAGAAATAAATCACTTCAGGGAGACAGAACTGATGGTTATGAACAAAGGTATTGTGCTCCACTCCTTCACTAGTGGAGAGATCTCTACACTCTTGGAACTATTACAACCCAGGATGAGTTGATCTACATTTTAATTCCTCCTTTCATGTGTTCATTCATTAAAATGTTAACACAAGGTTAGTGATACAGAGCAATAGGAAACATTTAGAGATGAAAACAAAGATCTGAAATAATTTCAAACAATGCTGTTGGAAGGTTTGGATTGATTTTCGGAAGTGAGAACAAATATGTTTCCAATTGCTATGTAGCAAGCATAAGATTAAGCAATTTTTTTACATTGTTCTCAGTTAATCCTCATCCCTCAACTGATAAATCACTCCCCCATCCAATAAATGTCACTGTGCATTTCTTATGTGCTATACACTAAGGATACTGTTGTAAATAAGACACATATCTTTTGCTAGCCTATAATTTATAGTCTGGGGCACGTATTCTCAACATTACCCCCGAAAGGCCAAGGGGGGGTGGGTGCATTCAAAGAATATTAAATCTTAAAATGTTTTATGGCCTTCCAAGGGACTACAGTATACAAACTGATAGAACATCTGTGATATTAAAATACAAAGGAGGGGCGCCTGGATGGCTCAGTGGGTTAAAGCCTCTGCCTTCAGCTCAGGTCATGATCCCAGGGTTCTGGGATCGAGCCCCACATCGGGCTGTCTGCTCTGCAGGGAGCCTGCTTCCTCCTCTCTCTCTGCCTGCCTCTCTGCCTGCTTGTGATCTCTGTCAAATAAATAAATAAAATATTTTAAAAAAATACAATTGGGAGGGGAGCACACCATTAGGAAAAAAATGTCAAAAATAATCCCAAAGGGACAGTAATATAGATAAGAAACGCTTGTCTAGAGGGAAGAACAACACCATGATAGATCATGGGTGGCGGAATAGCAGAAATATAGGGACTTTTGAAAAGAGGTAGCTAGGAGTTCTTGCAGGTGAGTACTTGGAAGTGACCTCAGGATGCCACCTGAAGGGATTTGTGGAACAACTGTAATCTTGGATTTACAAATGAGATACTGGGTTTATTTTGGCGGACAGCTATCTGAGATCTCCCACCTGGTCATGGAGAGGCAGAGGTGATTTCGGATCCAGAGCCCTTTGCTCCTGACTCTAGCCCAAGTACATGTATGCTTTCTGGTCCTGAAAGTGTGAGAACTGAGATTCTCTATCCAGTCTGTCTACTCTGGACACCAAACTTGAACTTGCCCCCTCCTGGCTGTAATCAAGCTGTAGTCAAGCTTCTTCACTAGATTTCTTCTTAATAAAATTATAGAATCCATACGACTGGCTTAAAATAGTGAAAAGCTCTGATTTAAGGAAAATGTAATAGCTTTGGCCAAAGAACAGCAAGCCTCAGCTTTTTTTTTTTTTTAAATCTTTTTTTTTATTTTTTTTTTAATTTTTATTTATTTATTTGACAGAGAGAAATCACAAGAGAGGCAGGCAGAGAGAGAGGATGGGAAGCAGGTTCCCCGCTGAGCAGAGAGCCCGATGTGGGACTCGATCCCAGGACCCTGAGATCATGACCTGAGCTGAAGGCAGCAGCTTAACCCACTGAGCCACCCAGGCGCCCAAGCCTCAGCTTTTACTGGGACAGTGTAAGCCCAGGGAGGGATCTGTGCCTCTCATTTAAAGCTAACTCAAGTGCGGTGCCATCCCCAGACCTGTATTTTGTCTCCTATCCCTTGCAGCAAGTGCTCACCACAGCTGAAGATCTGGTATTGATTTATGGCTTCCTAAAGACATATCCTAAAGATATACCCAAGGAATTTTCTTTTTCTATTATATTCTAGCCAATTTTCTCTTTACAGCTTCTTACTAAAAATTTCCTCCATAAAGTCACAAGGACCCTTCCAAATTCCTGCACAGCCATCTTCAAGGATTTGAACTATTAAGTGTAATGGGCAGTTCCCCAGGCCTGTTGCCTAGTGGCAAAATTGTTGCCGAAGCAATTAGCTTCATGTGAAAAGCACACACAAAGTGGCCTCGGGATAGTACTGTCCTCTATGTTTTTTTGGAGCTGGCCCATGAACTGAGTGAGACAAGATTGTTTCTTTGGGAACTTCCTGCCTGCCCCAACTTACATCACTGTTTTTTATAACCTTCCATTGTTGCCTACCACCCACATCCTTGCATTCTGCCTCCTCCTCAATGTTGAGCCAAGTGGGTACTATAATCACCCCTGTTCTCCACACTACATAACAGAGACTTAGAGGTGTCAAAGTCGAAGGTCATGTGATAAGTGATAAAACTGAAAGGTCTGTCTTATATTAACCTCTCTACTTTGAACCTTTTATGTAAGACTGACTTCTTGACAGAGATGTGCGTTTCCATATTTGCTTCTGGGTTATTCATTCACTCATTTGTTCATTCAATTATTCCTTTGAACAAAAACTTTGGATACTTAGTGTATGTCAAGCAGTGTGTTATAATTCAGAACCAGTCAAGATTTGTACCTTCACAGAATTTTATTTCGGGGGAGGGGGACAAGGAGCAAAACCCCAGCAAGTCAGTAGTTAAATATTTACAGACTGTTTTTTATTTGTAACTTAATTATAACTATCTACAAATTGCTATGAAGGAAACTATCAGAGAAGAAAGAAAAATAGAATAATAAAGAGGGATAAGGTCCTTTTTAAGAAAGGGTATGATAGGAAATACATCTCAGAGGGGGTATTATTTAAAACCAAGACCTAAAAACAAAGATGGAGAAAGCTCTAGGAATATCAAGGGAGTATACTCCAGGCAGAGTATATTCTAGACAGAGAGTGGTAATGCAAATAGCCTGTGGTAGAAACTAAGGAGGATGCTCCAGAAAGTCAAAGATCAGTGTAGTAGCCTAGTGGGAGACAGGTAATGGGTAATAGACAGATGGGCAGGTCTTGAGAGAGCTTTATTATGGGTGGAACTGTATCACCCTTAAAGATATGTAGAAGTCCTAACCTCCAGTACAAGGTGACTTTATTTGGAAATAAGGTCTTTGCACATGTAATCAAGTTAGGAGGAGGTCATACTCGATTAGGGTGGGTCCTGTTCCAATATAATCCTATAAGAAAAGAAAACAGAAGCAGACACAGGGGAGAGATGCCAAGTGATGACAGAGGCAAAGTTTGGAATGATGCAGCTGTACGGAAAAACGGGATTTCCAGCTACCACCAGAAGCTAGAAAGAAGCAAGTAAAGATTCTACCCAGAGACTCAGAGGCCCTTTCAATGGCTTGATTTAGGATTTCCAACCTCCAAAACTATTTTGTTCAAAATTCTGTTGTTGTTTTAAGCCCCCAGGTAGGTGGTACTTTATTATGGCAAGACTGGGGAACAAATACAACCTTGTAGATGCCAGTAAGGACTCCAGACTTCATTCTAAGTGACTAAAAGCAGGACAAAGGGGCAGCTGGGGAACACTGGAGAGTTGCAGCAGCCAAGGAAAAACTGGTGGTTGAGTAGAGGAAGGCTGTCACAGTGAAAATTAAGACAAAGGGATGGTTATGTTTTGATATTGAAGCTAGTATTTTTATGTAGGACAGTGTAAAAGATCCAGAAACTAGCATTCCTTACATCACTTGGGGGTAAGTTCTTAAAATAAATACATTATTCTGTAAAGTATGAGTCATAGACGTGTGAAGATTTACATTGCCAGCGCATAATAAACATCTAATCAGAGTTAGTCACTCTCGCTACTCTTGTTATTATTATTGTTATTTATTTATTATTTAATATTATTTATAATTGTTATTATCACTCATTATTACAACTCTTGTTATATTACTGCATCAGCATCTAATGAAGCCTGGTACAAAACTCGGGCCCCAAATGTGTATACCATGCTAAATTTAATGCCAGAAAGTTTGTGTCTAAATCTCCATTCTTCTATTTAGTTTAAAAAAAAATACTTGAAGAGGAAATTTTTGATATTTTATTTTTTTGACCAAGAAAAATTTCAATTTCTGATGGTTTAACCAAATCTCATAGTCACACGCAAAAGAATATTTACTATAATAAAATATAATAAATGTTGATCTCTACCATATTTGTCACTCAACAACCAGAATATTGCCAGACTCTTGTCTTTCTCTAACACATATCGCCACAATGACTATTGTTTGGTTTTATTTTAAAAAAATTGTTTTTTTGTATCTATCTATAGATACAAAAAGTTGTATCTATCTGCCTACCTACCCACCTACCTATATATTTTCTCTTACACATGTTATCAGCCATTTAAAAGAGAACCACAAACCCAAAATGGAGTCACTTACATGTAGATTTTACATCAGCAAATCAAGACTTAACACCTAACATAACTGTAGTCCCCACCTACCCCTCCCGCCAGGAACATAACGTTTAACCAGACAACGTGGGATTTCCCGGACAGAAGTAGTAAATTTTTTTTTTTTTAAATATTTATTTATTTGACAGAGAGAGATCACAAGCAGGCAGAGAGGCAGGCAGAGAGAGAGGAGGAAGCAGGCTCCCTGCCGAGCAGAGAGCCCGATGTGGGACTCGATCCCAGGACCCTGAGATCATGACCTGAGCCGAAGGCAGCGGCTTAACCCACTGAGCCACCCAGGCGCCCCAGAAGTAGTAAATTTTTTGATAGACCTCCTCTGTCCCTTTTTAGAAGGGCCTCCTTTCCTAAAAGAACACATCGTTTGCTAATAATTTCCTTTTCCTCTTGTCTCTTTGCCTTTAAAAACATTTCCCTGATTGTTTTTCACCAGAAATCCTTTCTGTTTTCTAGATAGGATGCTGGCTGATTCATGAATCACTAAATAAAGCCAACTTCATCTTCAAATTTATTCAGTTGAAATTCTTGTTATTTAACACAGTGCATGTATGTGTTTTCAAGCTTTATAAACACATGGAACAATCTTTGTATTCTTCTTCAACTACATTTTTTTCCCACCTGAATATGTTCTTAAGATCCATCCATGTCCTTGCCTTTAGTTACGGTTGTTTCATTCAGTGCTGTGTAATATTTTACTCTGAATATGCTGCAAATTTTTAAAATAATCCATTCTTCTGCCAATGGCCTTTCCTTGCTGGGTAAATTAAATCACTTTTCAGTGATCTTATGCTCTAGGTTTTTTTTTCTTACATATTTTTTGTAATGGAGATATAATCTGCATGTCAGAAAACCCTCAATTTTGAAGTTTAAGATTCAGCGGCTTTTAATGTATTTTATATATATTTTTTCTAATATTTTATTTATTTATTTGACAGAGAGAGAGGTCACTAGTAGGCAGAGAGGCAGGCAGAGAGAGAGGGAGAAACAGGCTCCTCACTGAGCAGAGAGCCTGATGCAGGGCTCGATCCCAGGACCCTGAGATCATGACCTGAGCCGAAGGCAGAGGCTTAAGCCACTGAGCCACCCAGGCGCCCCTTTAATGTATTTTAGTACATTAAATATATTCATCAACTTGTATATAGTGTCACCACTGACCAGTTCTAAAATTTCAATCCCAAAGCAAGCCCCAGACCCATTAGCAGTCATGCCTCGACCTGCTTTTCTCCATTTCTGGTCATTACTCTTTAACCTTCTGTCTCTATGGATTTGCTAATCCTGGACATTTCACATGAATGGGATCATACAGAAAGAGAGAGAGAGACAGAGAGAGAGATAGGGTGTGTGTGTCTGTCTGTGTGTGGTGTCTTTCACTTAGCATAATGTTTTTAAGTTCCATCACTTTGTAACATGAATCAGGACTCATCTTTTTGTGAAATAATATCCCATTGGGTGAATATATCACACTATGTTCACTCACTCATCAGCTAAGGATTGGGTTGTTTCATCATTATGAACAGTGCTACTATGAACATTCATGTACAAGCTTTTGTGTCGATGCACATTTTTAATTCTCCTCAGTACACACCTAGAAGCCAAGATGCTAGGTCATCACATAACCCCATATTTAACCTTTTGAGAAATGCCAAACTGTTTTCCAAAGCAGCCACTCTGGTTCACATCCCCAACAACATTAAAGAGGGTTCCATTTTTTTTCCATTATCGGTACTAATACCTATTATCATTTGCCTTTTGGTTACAGATAGTTCCTCATTTTAAAAATAGGCATATAATAAGAAAACACATTTGCAAAGTTATTAAGGGAAACAAATATGATAGGTATGAAAATGCTACTAAAATTGCTACATGTGGAACCAAGGAAAATAAAGAGTTAGAGACAGCACTTCTTTAGTGTGCCACAGAGACACACAAGATATTTTAAGGACTAAGTGAGACAAGCCATCTTTGAAATTTGACTCAGTGCCAATTCCATTTACAATTCTAATGAACTCTTAAAGCCAAAAGAACCCTGGAGTTGGAAGCATTTAATCTCTCTTGCATTCCACTGGTTTGCCTTTACCAGGCTTTCAGTGACTGATGAGGGACTGGCTATAAAGAAAGCAAGAAAACCTTCATCAAGACATTTAGGAGAACTTCCTGACTCGAAGGCAAAAGGCAAATTTGCTTTTTTTTTTTTTTAATTTATTTATTTTTATTTGCTTATTTACAGCATAACAGTGTTCATTGTTTTGGCATCACACCCAGTGCTCCATGCAGTACGTGCCCTCCCTATTACCCACCACCTGGTTCCTCATTTGCTTTTTCATGGCGTGACGCGTGCTGATGGTTGGGTCAGGAACTTGCATAAAACCCTGCCAGAGGCCTGAGAGTAAATGTTTAGAGTGAAGGCTTGGGGCAGAGTGGTGCCGCCTCCCCAGCTATTGTGCCCCCGTTCCCCACTGATCTAGACAAAATAAACCACCTCAACAGACACGTTCTACAGCCTTTGAGTATTTAGAATCCCAGTTCTCATCTGTAAGAATCAACCATCTGAAAGTTAATTTTAGAGGTCCATGAAGAGGAACCAAATTTTGCATCATTTGGTAAATGGACGGTTAGTTTGGGGGTGGAGGCTGCTGTGAGTTCCTCTCTGAAATACAAAGGCACAGTGGAGCACAAATTCAGTTTTTCTCTTACTAGCTGCAGTCAAGCATAAAATCATATCCTATTTGCCAAGTCCCTCTTCTGATAACCTGCTTAATAACTCAGGTTTACCTAGTATCTATTCACTTGATTTTGTTAGAAAAGGACAAAAAAAAAAAAAAAAAAACAAGAAAAACAAGATTCATGGTAAATAATCCTTCTAGAACAGCTGATATTCCTTCTGAATCTTCAAAACACTATTAAGTTGTATTTAATTGTATGTTCTTTTCATCACGTTAAGTTCTTTTTTTGGTTGCTGTGGAGCATTATATTGCTTTATAAGCCCCGAATCTGACATCTAGCTGGTACTCAGTAATATTTACTGATTTGAATATAATTTTGCCAATACTATAAAAACTGCCAACATGCTTATACACTATCATCAACCAACAGAGCTTATTAAATTAATCCTTGGTACTTTCCAGTCTTGTGGAAAGAATGTCCATTTACTGACATACTTTCTCCAGCCTGGCAGGGGGGTGCTCCTGCCCAGGGGCAGTAAGAGCCAGAGAGGGCCACAGAGAAAGCCCAGGTATCAAAATACATTAATGACAAGGGCAGAAACTCCTGTTGTAGTCATGAAGGCAGCAGAACCAAGAGGCTAAGTTTAAACCCAGTTAAATTGTAGATACAGCTACCCAGCATATTCCTTCCAAATACTAGTTTCATCTTGCCAAAACCAGTTTGGGAAGAAAACCCAAAACAAAAAACAAAAATGAAAAAACTCAACTGAACCCCTATCTTCTGTCCTGTTGATATAAACTGCAGATCATACCAGCCTCAATCAGTAGTTCTCACACTTTGGCGGGCCCTCTAAGAATCTGTCAAAAGCAATCGACTTTCACCTCTAACCATAGACATCTGCACTGTTAGTTGAAGCATATACAGGGAAATGATCCCTTCCTGGGCCACTCTGCCCACCTGCCTGAGTTCCAGAGGAGAGGAAGCTTACACATTCCACCTTTGAGCAAAACCTCTGCTAGCACAGGGCTTGCATGATCAGGCCTCCAATGCATTTACGGCAACTGACCTCAAATCTGAAGCTGTTTTGGGCAATGCAACATGAAAGGCAAGTGCCTGTGGCCTCTTGCGTTGAGAGTAGGGTTTAAATTGAATCAACCCATTTGCCTTTCCATGTACTTCTTTATTTTTTTGAGAGGTACTCTTCCAAGTCTCATGCATCTGCTGTGGTTGACCCTGCTGTTTGCCTCAAGCCACAGAGTTGGACTTGTGGAATTCTGAAAACAGCTTCTTATATGAACCAAAGACTCATTGTAGTCCTTCAGGGTTTGCCTGAGCTGACTGTCAAGAACCCTTTTTTTAAAAGGGTTCTTGATGTTTTTTAAAATTTTTATATTTTAAATTTATGATATTTTTAAAAATTTCTTATTGTTGCATGTTTTGGGTTATTTCATTTTTGGAGTGATTTATTTTTATTGTATTTTATACAAATAACATTATGTGCAAGATAAAAGATTAAAAGCTTATCCTTCGACACAGGTAATTAGTTTATAAGACAGTGTAGGAGTACTCTTCCATCCTTCCACCTCTCATTTCTCCCATCCTATTCTCTCTGAAACCCATTTCCTCATTTGAATAGCTAGCATGGCTGTGACCTGTCCTGACACATCTTCCCGAGGTCACCTGTAGCTTCCATGGACAGATGCAGTATATGCTATAGATACTGAAGAGAAGCCACCTGTGCTTCTCTTCCTCATGATTTTTTTCCGGCCACAGAAGCTCACCTGGCTCATGCAAGAAACAACTCAGAAGTGTTAGGAAGTTAATACCATGTATGAGTTATTACTGCTGCATAACAAATCACCCTGCACTTAGGTACTCTTCATTATCTCAGTTTCTGAGAATCAGGGACTTGTGAAAAGCTTATTGAGGTGGCCTCAGATTCTTTCTTGAGATTCTATCGAGGTATTGGCCAGGGCTACAGTCATCAGGAGGTTTGACTCAGGCTGGAGGATCCACTTCGTAAGTCACTGACTCACATGGTTCTGGGCAGGAAGCCAACAGGACCCATGTGAGCTTCTGCACTTGGCTTCCTGAGTGACAGCTGGCTTTCCCCAAGTAAGTGATGCAAGAGAGAAAACAAGGCAAAAGCCACAATGTCTTTAATAATCTAGCTTCAGAAGTAGCAACCCATTGCTCTGCCATATTCTACAGGTCCTGTAGACTGATGCTGATACAACGTGAGAAGGGGCCACACAAGGGCACAAATACCAGGAGGCAGGGATGGTAATTAGGAGGTTATCTAGTTAACTACTGCATGTTCCCAGACTCAACCATCATCTTTAGGAAATAGGAATCATAAATACCTGAGTTTTTGTTCCTTGGTGAAACAATTCTAAGTTGTGTCCTATAATGTTCTTAGATGGTTCCTGGTGGAATGAAGGCCCAGCTGCCAAGAGTGATAACTAGTATCAGCTTTCCTCTGTTCCCTACCACATCACCATGCTTCCTGGGGTCATCTACCAAAAAGCTACCTGCCCTCAAACTCTTGGCTCAGAAGGACAAACTTAGACAATAACAAAGAAACCAGCTTGGGGGCAAAGCTCAGGCATTATGTCTCCCTAGTCCATGCTCATAGCTATCATACATTTTTGGTATGGTTCTGGGCTGCAATGAAGGATTAAAACAATGTGTCTACTTTCCTGCACATTGTCTTGCATGAAGGCCCAGCAGAGAGGCACCAGTTTCTCACTGTGAGCCTCTTGAGGAGCTGGACTGCTGCTAAGCCACATGGTACTGGTGCCAATTTTTTAAAAGGTATTACTCTCCCTGTGCAGATGCTGACCCCTAGACTTTTGCAGGTGTGGCAAGGGATGATGTCTCTGTGGGATGATGTATTCCCTGGGCTGGTACAAGCATCTGCCAAGATGCACAGCTCGGTGAGTGAAACAGGGCTGGATTTAAACTCTCCTTAATGGCCAGGAGTGTGGATAATCTTACATCTATATTACATAATATCTTTACTGAGAAAAATTTCTGGATGGATGTCTTCTGTTCTATTGGATGCTTAGAGGAATACTTATTGTTGGTCTCCTTGGGCATGGGAAGCAAAGATCTCAAGTCTTTCACTCCTGACAAAGACTCCTGCTGTGCTGCCGAAGAGACAGAGTGCATGGAGGTTAAGTAATTTTCCCGAAAGCACATAGGGAGGAGATAGCAGAGCCGTCATTTGAACTGTTCCAGGTGAGTCCAAGTGTGTTCCTAAAGTCCAGATAGACCCCAAAGAGGTAGAGTTGTAGAAGTGCTTCTTCTTCTCATGTCCCTGAGCTTTCCTTGGGCATTCTGTGGCTTCCAAGGCATTCCCATAGCCAAGAGTAGTCATCCCAGCTGGCTCCTAGAACTACTTTATGATTATCTCAGATTTATTAGCATATATCTATATCTCCATCCTCCTTCACCTGCTTCAGCCCTGTTCCACGGGTCCTCTAAATCAGTCACAGTTGTTCCATTTCCTAAGACTTCAATAATTTAGGGGACAGAGATTACGTAGTTCTGGCCATAGACGCTCAGGGGTCTGTGGGGGAACATGTGGGAAAGATTCCTCATTCTCTCTCTCTCTTTTTTAAAGATTTTATTTATTTATGTGTCAGAGAGAGAGAGTGAGTGCACAGGCAGGGGCAGTGGCAGGCAGAGGGTGAAGCAGGCTCCCCACTGAGCAAGGAACCTGATGTGGGACTGGATCCCAGGACTCTGAGATCATGACCTGAGCTAAGGACAGATGCTTAACAGACTGAGCCAGCCAGGTGTCCCAAGGTTTCTCCCTCTTAAAAAACAGGCACATAGGAAGATATGGTATATCCTTTAGTTTGTGGTCATTTTTCAGTAAAATACCTAATACTCTCACAACTACCCTGTAACAGTGGAGGAGGTTAGCTTCAGAATAAATGCCAAGACAGGGTGGAAGAAGGAAAAGAATAACCTACATCTGCATCCTTATGCCGTTGAGATGCTGAATGACCCAGCCCCCAAAGCATCCTGTCTTTGGTCTTCATGTTATGTAAGGAAATATATTTCCAATGGTTTACGTCAATCTGAATCTTGGATTTCTGTTCCTAAAAGCCAAAGGTAGCTCAGTGGTTTCACCACCTGAGCCATGTCTGGATTCCCACACGCTGTGTTTGTTTTCACTTGTCATATTGCTGTCAACTAGGCCATACATTCTATAAGGACCAGGACTGTGTCTTTAAGTTTATATTCCCTAGAAGACTGACTACAGTACCTTATTCACTGTAGCTCCTTTATTAACAGGACAAATAGGACAACTGAAATTTAACTCTTGCTTCAGAGAAACTCTTAAAGGTGAAACAAAGTAAAAGTATCCATGTATTAGCTGCGTGTGGCCTGCCGATGTTATTTCTGAATTTCAGTTTACACATCCATGAAATGGGAGATGGTAACAAACAGTGGTAAAACACCCAAGATGTGGAATTAGCAGCTATGGGTTCAAATCCTACCTCTGCCATATTCTATCAGGGCAAGTTGCTTCACATCTCTGTGCCTTTGTTTGCTCATCTTTGAATCAGACAGTCACATATCTCAAAGTGTGGTAGTGAGGCTTAAATAATATATTTAAAGTATTTAGCACTTTCTATGCCCCATATTTAATGCTCAGTTAATAAATCACTTGTTGGGATTATCGTGTAGATGTAAGAAAATGTACTACTCATAGCACCTGACTCATAGTAGGAATGCAGGAAATCACTAGGGAAGAAATTATGTCGTAGTTGTGAGGCTGAGATGGCCGGGCTCTTATTACCCTTTGGAACTGGGGGAAGTTGGCAGGTGAACGTAGGCCATGGAAGTATCTCTTACCTGTGGGAATTAAATATTGATTTCATTTTCACTTCATTAAGTCTCCTATTGATTTCAAACAGGCAGTGTGGAAGATGGCAGTCAATCACTAAACAGACACTTAATAAATATCAGGAAAATTTGTTCTTCCTTCAGGATTGTGGCTCCCTCTAGATTTTGAGACCTTTTGTGAGGCCGCATGGTTTACAAGGCAGAGATGAATCAACCATTCTTGTTGCCCTCATGAACCTAACCTCTACTGGTCCTAATTGTAAGAAGTCATTTATCCATACCCTAGGTTAGGGTTTTGAGAATGACCATAATTCTTGTCACACCAGAAGTTGACATCAAAGGACAGCACAGGGAAGAAGGGTCAGAATCCAGAGTCTGGGGGCACCTGGGTGGCTCAGTGGGTTCAGCCTCTGCCTTTGGCTCAGGTCGTGATCTCAGGGTCCTGGGATCAAGCCCCGCATCAGGCTTTCTGCTTGGCAGGGAGCCTGCTTCCCCCCTTCTCCCTGCCTGCCTCTCTGCCAGCTTATGACTTCTCTCTCTCAGTCAAATAAATAAATAAAATCTTAAAAAAAATAATAAAGCATTCTCAAGCACTTTACCATATGGCACGTACTATGTGACAGGCTTTATGTATTTTGTTCAGGCCTCTCAACCACTCGGTGGTTAGTCTTAGTCTTATTTCACAGAAAAGGAAACTGAGGCTAGAGAGGATACAAAACAAACCCAAGATTGTACAGGCAGTAGTGGCAGTCAATACGCCAACTGAAATTCTTCTGATTCCCACAGTTCATGCTCTAAAGCTCTGCTATACTGTTTATCAAAAGCATACAATAACAGATTTCTCTAACACAAAGTTAGAGAGAACAAAATGGTGGAATGGGAAACCACACATACAGAATGGCAATAGCCATATGGGATGTATACAGCAAGCAGACCAGGGGAAGAATGCCAAAATGTACACTGAGGTAGAATCAGGCATTATGTTAAAACCTGCTTCTTCTTCTTCTTCTTTTATTCTATTTCTCAGAATAAGCGTGGGTTACAATTAAAATGGGGGAAAACATGCTGGGAAAACTTATACTTGCTTTTCAGTTATGTACTTCCAAGGTAAAGCCTCTTTATAAACTCTACCCTGGGGGTCAGAAGAGGTCTTGGATATTATTCCACCTCCAGAGGTATGGAGGTAGGGAAGCACGTACCAGAGCATGAGGTATGGAAGTACCCAACAACATTACAGGTTTTGTTTATCATATTTGCCGTCATTGTCTTGCTTTCTCTCCTGTATCCCTTAAATTTTAAACTATGCTATAAGCACACTCCCAAAAGCTTTTGGAGAGACCCTTGGAAAGCTGGAATGGGGAGGTGTGGAAAGATAAGCTTTGACAGTAGATAGCAGGTTTAATTATAGGACCTACTCCTGCTGCTCATTCGTAACCCCCTTCCCCTACATCTACTAGCCCTACCATGACTATTCTGGATGACCATACCTGGCTGCTGTTCATGTGTGTACTTCAATGTCCCTCAATCCAGCCCCAGCCTCAACAGCTCCAGCACCACCCCCTCCCCCACTACTGGTTCAGTGACTGCTCTGGCTATTCATGCAGGGCACATGGAGGGCCAGAAGGAAGTCTAGTTTCTACCTCATTTCTCTGCTGCTGCCTTTGTCCTGTACCCCCTTATAACTCAGATCTTTGTCCTTCAGCTGTGATTCATATTACTGACTCCCCTTCCAGCGGTTTGCTGCCTTGCCAAATCCTAGAAGTTGAATGAATGTGTAGATAGATGGCTAACTACTTGAGTGGATAGATTCTTTCATTCAGAAGCACCTCTTACAAACCAGAATCTATTGTAAACATTCATTTAAGATTATTTAATATTATCAAATATTTATTATTATCAAAGATTATTTAATATTATCCTGAGTCAGGAACTATGCTACAAAATGGGATCTGTTCCTTCACAGCAGTAATTATTTTGTGACTATTAGGAGTCAGAGACTGTATTAGACACTGGAATGCACAGGATAAAAGGCTTTCCAACTTGAGTACATAGCAATTTTCCCAGATTTTCCCTAAAAATTTAGTTTCCCAGACTCTATTCCTAAAGATTCTGATTTAGTCCACATTGGCTGGGATTGAGAAACTGCATTTTGAATAATACCAAAATATTTAATAACACATGGCTCAGATTACTTCTGAGAAACAGTGAAAGTGCTTCAAAGCATCTTCTGAATTCACTTAGGGTCCAAACTGAACTCATCCCAGCCCACTGGTATGGTCAGTGACCTCCATGGGAACAAGATGGAAGAAGAGGGGCTTTTCCAGAGACACCTAGAGTTCACTGCTTTGGAAAAGCATTGACAGGAGAACCCAGAACACTATGCTGATACCACCCCTAATTATCCATTTTTTGTTCTCAGAGTCAGGATATGTTTCTAGAATCCTCCCTCTCCCCATCATTGCATTTCTATGACTCTGTCTATTTATTCTCCAATGTCTCCCCAATCCAGCCACCTGCTAATGTGAGTATGACTGTGAAAGTGACTATGACTGTGAAAGCCACAAAGGCCAGAATCAGAGGACATACCTTTCTAATCCAGTCCCTTTTAGGATCCTAAAAAATTCCTCCCTTTCCCCAATATTTTTCTTCTGATGGTGCCACAGTCAGGAAAGCTCCTCCCTTGTAGTTTTCCCAGGTTTGCTTATTTCCCTTGAAGTTCAATGATGCACATTGTCAAATGGCACATTTATTATTTAAGTGCAATTGACTTCTGGTCTTTCATGCACATGGCAGAATACAGCAGGAGTGTACCCTGTTACCAGCTCAGAGATGTCTTGCTGGCCACATTGTTCTTTCAAAGTCCAGTCAAGCAAAATGGAGTGCACATGAGCAGCAAAACACTTCAGGTTCTCTTAGGCTCCATTTGTTACAGGTTACTAAGAAACTTGCTTAGGTGGGTTCAAGGTTTAATTAGGATAGAGGGGAAGGAGAGTGGGACAATTTCACATTGGAAAAAAAAAAAAACTCCTTCTATATGTCAACTATTCCTTCCTCTTCTCTGACCTCTTTACTTAAAAGGCCCTACAGGAAATAAATGGTGAAAAATAAATGGTGACAAATAGCTCTCTCATGGGAAAATATGGGAAGAAAATATGTTAAGTAGGAAAAAAAAAAAAGAAATACGAGAGCACAGAAATATTTTTTCTGTTTTTAAAAATAAATTTTGCTTGTAATAACTATCACTAACAATTCTATATTTAATCTTTACCCTAGAGAATATACAAGCATAGGCATTACCAGCTTTTAACATTTACTAAAAAGGTATACCTTATACTAATGCAAAAGGATAAGACTCCCTTCCCACGCAGAATCTCTTCTTTACTATAGAGAATTCTCACTGCATTTGAATTAAGATTCTAGAGCATTCAGCAGAGAAGCACTTGGGTATTAGTCAGCTCCATCTGCCATAACAAAGTGTCATAGACTGTGGCTTAAACAACAGCAATTTATTTTCTCACACTTACAGAGACTGAGAAATATAAGATCAAGGTTCTGGCCCATTCATTTCCTGGTGAGGGTCTTCTTCCTGGCTTGCAGACAACTGCCGTTGTGTTGTGTCCTCACATGGCAGGAAGACAGTGCTGGTCTCTCTCTAACCCCCTGGGCCACAAGCTCAGGACCTAATCTGAGCCTAACTACATCCTAAAGTCTCCATATTCAAATACATTGACACTGGGGGATTTAACATATGAATTTTAGGGGGATACAGTTCATAGCAATAAGCTATAGAGGCAATTCTGCCATTTTCAGCCTTCTAACCTCGACATGTGACTTACACTCTCTGAGTCTTGTCCTATAACTCCAAAGAATGTAAATTGAGAAGTAAAGCATTCTGGAAGTATGTGGCCTGAGCCCAAGGAATGTTTGAACAGGAATTTTCTGACTGCCAAGTATCCGTGCATGCATGTGTACATGGTTGTTGGTGGGGGAGGCAGGAAAATGATCTTCAGGAAATGGGGAGGAGGACAGGTTTTATAGCACTGAGGTCCAGCAGTTTGGGTCTCCAGATGGAGACAGAGCAGCAGATAAGATGGTATAAATGGGAACATGAGCCAAGGACACTTCATGATCCTGGGAGGACAGGTTAAGTGGATTAAGTAGCACAGGAAACTAACTACTGTTTCTGGCCTATTTGTAGGTTTCCAAACCTTAGGTTTTTTGGTTTTGTTTTTTAAGTTGATTGAATTTGTACACAAGGAAGGGATGGCAGAGTATGATAGGATAGTCAAATTTTGGCTTTCAAAAGCTAAGGTCAAGTCATATTACAATGGATTTAATTGGCAAGAACCAGTCTATCCCACCCTCTTCCCTTATCACTGGGCTGGATGAAGATTCCAGAAGCTACAGTATAAGTCAAACCTGAATAGGCTTATGGTCCACCAAGTTGGGCTAGAGGGGAAAGGCAGGTCTAACCCTATATAAACTGCTTCCCTGAATAAAGCCCAAGGTTGAGACGCTAGGTTCCACACTCCAGCGTGAAGAAGGAATCAGAGAACATAAATGTCCACATGACCTATGGAGGTGGGTGGGACTTGGGGGTTTTATCCAGCTCCACTGATTCATTGAGAATCAGGGAGCCTTCAATGATTTTTATACAGGAAAGTGATGATAACTTCGTCCCCACTGAGTTGCTAGGTATCCCAAGTAGCTCAAGAGGACAACTCAGTGTTTCTTTTATCTCTAAGGGGCATAGCAGTATCTAAAGAGGATCCCTGATGGAAGGATGATGATCAAGGCCTGAGGCCACACCCAACCACCACCACTGCTTTGAGGTCAGTGTCCATATACCACTGGAATATAGGGGAAAATGGGGAGCAGAGAGATTTTGGTCTGCTTGACATTAGGTTCTTTTACCCAGTGGAATGAGGCACAAACTAGGAGTATATAAATTTATTCATTCAAAAATAATTCTTTGCACACCTGAATTTTTGTCCTGATACTTCTTTCTATTCGTTACAGCTAGATAATCATCCTACTATCAATTTAACTCTCTCACCTCCTTCTGTGTTCTTCGGGAAAAATGAAACTTGGATCAGAACCCACCCATTACTCAGGATTTAGAAGGGCATGGGGTGAGAGGAAAACAGAATCTGGGTTATGTAAGGAAAGGAAATCTCCCAAGTTTTATATATATTAGAGGGGTGAGCAGCAATGAAGTAGAAATTCAAGTTGCCTTCACAATGAAGTGCAATATTATGCGCTGACAGGAATATTTCTGATGTCCCACTCTGGAAAGTAGGCCATTGGGATGATCTCCCCTAGGGAATGAAATCTGTTTTAAATGAGAATCTGAACGCTACAATTACAGCTCAATTGTCTATGTAACAGCATTATAAGCCTCAGACAAGGGCAAGCTATGAATTGGGCCCCAGGAAACAAGTTTTCCACACCCTCACACCCTCTGGGAAATAAAAAAGGAAATAATCCGTAGAACGTGAATTTGCATTGGGGTCAGTCTCAGTTGATTCTGGTTTTTAGATGCATTGTATCTTAATGGACAAATGTTAAGAGTCCCATGGTGGTGTTTTATTACATCCAGAGAGTCATTTGAATGTGGGATATAAAGAAGACAGAACTTAGAACTAAGTGATGCAAGGAAGACCAGAAATTAAGAGGATTAATAAAATAAAATGGACTCTTATGTGCCTAAACCAGACACATGCCTGGCTAACCACTAAAGTGGCTCTTAAACCTATTAATTCAGCAGGTACTTGTCTGCCTCCTTCTTGTGTTCTTACCTTTCCTTCAGGATTCTAGCAACCATGGCTAATCAGATTACCAATCTTTCATGGGATATGATGTGTTCCAAATATGGCCCATGTCACTTGCTCCTCTTATGATATAAGTTTTCTCCTTCAAAAGGTAAGATCTGTGTTTCCTCTTTGAGTATCTGGGTGGGGATTAGGATTGCCACAGTCAATAGAGTAAGGTGAAAATGATCCTATGCTTTTTCCTGAAGGTTGTGTCCTTGGACTATAGTTTCCACCTGTCTCTCTCAATCTTACTCTTAGGATGCTTGCCCCTTAGCAGCCAGCAGCCACACTTTGAGGAAGCACAACCTAACCCACAGCTAGAGAATATGGATAGGCTCACATGGAGTAGAACTGTGGTCCCAACAGTCTGCATCAACCACCAGCTAAGTCCATGAATGAGGCTTCAGATGATGTTAGCATTCAGTCTTTGAGCTGCCCCAGCCGATACTAAAAGTAGAGCAGAGTTGAGCTATCCCCACAAGACTTTTCTGAAGTTACAGACTCATGAGTAAAATAAACGTGTCTTGTTTTGAGCTACTAAGTTGCAGAGTAATTTGTATATTGCTTATAGGTAACTGGTACTTATGAATAGGTCCCAGGTACTACTATAGACTGGACTGTGTGCCACCCCCGACCCACCAATTCATATGTTGAAATTCTAACCCTCAGTGTGACAATATTTAGAGGTGAGCCTTTTGTAGATGATTAGGGTTAGATGAGATCATGAGGGTGAAGCCTCATAATGGGATCAGTGCCCTTATAAGAAGAGGAACTGGGGCGCCTGGGTGGCTCAGTGGGTTAAGCCTTTGCCTTCAGCTCAGATCATAATCCCAGGGTCCTGGGATTGAGCCCCACATCAGGCTCTCTGCTTAGCAGAGAGCCTGCTCACCGCCCCCCCCCCCCCCGCCTTTCTACCTACTTGTGATCTCTGTCAAATAAACAAATAAAATATTAAAAAAAAAAAAAAAAAGAGGAACACCCCAGAGCGCTCTCTCTTGCCAATGTGAGGATACTGAATGAAGGCAGCCATCTGCGAGTCAGGAAAAGGGCTCTCACCAGGAAAAAAACTGGGCCAAATCTTTCTCTTGAACTTCCCACCTTCCCGGACTGCAAGAAACAAATTTCTGTTGTTTAAAGCACCCATTCTATGGCATTTTATTATGGCAGCCCACACCAGCAAATATAAATGCCTAACATTACTGAGGCACAAAATGATAGTATGATTCCTGGATCATCAAGAAATTGATCCTAATTTTGCTTCACTGGTAATTGGAGTTATCTATGGCCTCTCTGACCTCTGGTCTAGGTAACTAGGAGTAAAAATAGCTATTATTTGAGTTGGATGTAAAGTAACATTACAAGTTCTATACAACAACAAAGGTTCTAGACTCAATCCAGGTTACAGATCCAAAAGGAAGGGAAATATAATGACTAAATATCAATTTTATTATGAAACACTTCTAGGCTCTGAGAGGTAGCTTGGTTTCATGAAGACTATTACACTTATAGCAAGAAAAAAACTGGATTGAAGTATTCTTGTCATTTTTTAGCTGAGCAGTCACTTAATTTCTCCAGACTTAGTTTCCCTTAATGCAAAAGTGGCTGAGAATTTTTTTAGCTGAGCAGTCACTTAATTTCTCCAGACTTAGTTTCCCTTAATGCAAAAGTGGGCTGAGAATAGTGTCTCCTTAGCAAAGTTCTATGAAGGTTCAATTAAGTGGGTTAATAGAGGGAAAGTACTCAAAATTATTTCATGAATGAGAGTTATGAATGGCAGTTTTTTAATGATTTTTTTAAAGGACCAATGTTAAAAATAGCCATCTAAATCTTAACATTAATCAGAGGTCCATTTTTCACTAAGGAAAATTAAAAACTTATTTCATTAACTTATATTCAGAAGTATTACATGAAAATTATTTTCCATATACTGAAAATCATCTTAATAATTTCTGCTTGGGCAGCTATAATTTTGAATTCCCCTGGCTTCTCAGAGTTTGATTGGCCAATGTTGGTCTTTTAGCCAAAACATAAGCTACAGGAATAAGCTGGGGAATAAGCTACAGGAAACCAGAGCTGGCAGCTGCAATATTATAATTTTGACGTTTAAAAAGTCCAACCAGTTCCAAGGTGTTTCTCTTAGCATTTTAATGTCAATGAGTTAATGGCTTAGCGACAGGAGCAAGGTAAAGTCAAGAATAGGAATCTTAGATGTGCAATCTTTTCCTAGGAAGACAGGAAAGAACACCGTGGCTGGCACCTTTTTATCCTCTTGCTTAAAGCCTACCATGCCTGAATTACATAAGGGGACAGGGAACACCCAGGCCATGCCAGGCAGAATGAGAAAGCTTTTTTATGATGCTTTCTGATGCACTTTACACAGGAGCTATCAAATCACATTTACTTGGAGCTATCTCCATCTGGGGCTTGATTGTGTAGAACTTCCATTGGTATAGTTAGAATTCCTCCACCCCTTGGAAGTGCTGCAAAGGTTCTCCAGTGGGAGACTATGAGGACTCTTTCTGAAGAAAGGATCACACCAAGCTGTTCTCTCTTGGGGGTACTTAGCTGCAAGGGTCCAGAGCCATCTTAAATCTGCATTTTGGGCACCTGTTCAAATCCTGCCTCTGTCACATGTCAGCTAGGTAAACTTGGGACAATTGCTTCACTTAAAGTCTGAGGATAGAAGAATTCTGAATTATTGAACCATTATGAAGATGAATTAGGGTAATCCATGTAAAGTGAGAAAGCTGCCACAGCCATGTCTGTGAAAGGAATTTCAGACAGGATCAGTGCACTCCAGCGAGGCTGGCCACAAAGAGGTTGATGTTCTAAGTGGTGGAAAGTGAATGGAATCTGCAGAGAGGTGCCTCTCAGCAACCTAAAATTCAGGTTCTTTTATAAAACAGGAGATTCACTAAGTCATCTCAGTGGAAATAGCAAGGCTCTAAACTAAACAGGACCGAGTTAAATCTGATTGGGAAAATGTTGAAATGCTCTGTCACTCCTCTGTATCACAGAGGAGTCTTAGCCATCAATGGAAGTAAAGAAAAGAGATTGTTGAGACAATGTTGGTAAGACCCATCAAAGAACTCAAAAGGGCCTCACTGGTACACATCCCTCCTGTGGGGTTCATTTGTGGGGTCTGGGGACTTGATGCCATCCAACCCTCTGGTTCCTCAATACATGCCCTTTGTTCTCACTGCATGCTCACCAGGTAACTTCAGAAATCTGTCTTCCCCTCCTTTGTTTTAGAGATCAACTGCACTGGTCAACCAAATTTAGCAAAGGTGGTCTTGATGATTTTATTTCTCTTTACAAATGAGGGAACTTACCATCTAATGTTTATATCTGTCTCATGAAAGAGTCACTGCCTCCTGTTTATGCAACAAGGAACATCTGGTCCTAGGTCAGTAAGATCTAGGAGATAAGCAAGGCTGAGAGCATATGGCCTTTCAAGTCTGAGAATCTAAGCCTTTCATGTAGCTAAATCATCAATTATATGTGACTTCTCCAGGTGGCAGGTCAGCTTCCCTTGCTATACCCTAATCGCACTATGAGACTTCATAATTCTAGGGAATTATTGCAACAGATAACCATTATACCTGGGTAATGCTTTAATGTCCCTTCTGATGCTAGTTTGATAAAATATTAGCAAGTATTGATTTCTGAGTCTTATTTTATCCTTTAATGCCTTAAAATCACAGACAAACTGCTAAGGCAGAGCTTCTTAGTGAAGTGATTTTTGCTCCCCAGGAAACATTTGACAGTGCCTGGAAACATTTCTGTTGTCAGAACCAGGAGAAAGGGCACTACTAGAATTTACTGTGTGGAGGCCTGGGATGCTCCTAAACCTTCTACAATGCACAACACAAACTTCTGTCTCTTCCCATCCCCTGCCTCCCCAACATAAATGCAACACACCCACACCCACACACACACACACACACACAAACACACACACACAAAGAATGAGCTGGTTCAAAGTTTCAGTAGTCCTCAAAATGAGAAAACTTCAGTTAAGAGAAAAGATGTGGGGTGCCTGGGTGGCTCAGTGGGTTAAGGTCTCTGCCTTCAGCTCAGGTCATGATCCCAGAGTCCTAGGATCAAGCCCTGCATCGGGCTCTCTGCTTCGCAGAGAGCTTGCTTCCTCCTCTCTCTGCCTGCCTCTCTGCCTACCTGTGATCTCTGTCTGTCAAATAAATAAATTTTTAAAAAATCTTAAAAAAAAAAAGAGAAAAAATGTGTTAGCTTTTTCTTCTCCATCTAATACTGTACTTGTGTTTCAAAGGGAACAGGCACTAACATTTTTTGAGCATTTTGCTTTCACATGGATTCTTAATTTTCACAACACCCTTTGGGTATCAATCAGTATCCCCATTTTACACATAGAGAGAATGAGAATCAGAAAGGCTGAATAACTTGCCTAAGTTCCCACAAAAACAATATTCAGGTCAGGCCTGTCTGCTACAGTAGATATCCTCTATGAATTAAGATTTATAATCTGAATTCAAGGGTGAAAAAACCCAGCTAACTCCTAAAGACCAACTGAGTTTTAGAGATATTAAAAACTAAGCAAAGTTTTACTGAAAAGGACTCTGGAGAATAAAAGCAAGTGCTTATGTCTTATGGAAAGTATTCCATTGAGTGGCACAGGAGGCAAAAGTTCTTACTGGCTCCTTTAATCATGGTATACACTTACATCAAAGTTGGGCTCATTCTGGATTTATATTGTACCATGCAGTGATTTATGTTCATTATTAAATCTACAAATAAGACGGTCTTATAGGACTTTCATGGGAGTTCTGGGAACAGTGCCCAAGAACTTCAGGAGATTCTCTGAAAAATCAATTATCCTTACTGTAATGACCAGAAATAGGACTGGGGCACTGACTGGCCATAGCCATCCCAACCAAGAACCCTCTGATGAGAAAAGAGGTGAAACATCAAACACAGGTATGAAAGACAGTATCTGGGCTTCGCCACTTAGTAAATTCAGGACTGACCATTTTTCTTTGACTAAAATTCTCAAACTTTGGCTTTCATCAGAGTACCTGCGAAGTTTATTAAAGAGGCAGATATGTGGGGTCCTAGTCCAGAAAACCTTATTCAGTAGGAATCTGTAATATTTACATATTCTGATGCAAGAGGTCCTTTTAACTACAGCTTTAGCCAACCTATTCCAAAAGTAACCTAGAGTGAACCTTTATCTCCAACCTCATTTTTGTCCCTCTCCGGCATTTTTTAATAGGAGAATTACATATTTTTTATATGTTATATGCGCATATTATTTCTTCAAAGAAAAGAGAAAAAAAAGGGTTGCTGGGTGACTCAGTCAGTTAAGTGGCTGCCTTTGTCTCAGTTCATGATCCCATTGTCCTGGAATTGAGCCCTGCATTGGGTTCCCTGCTCCATGGGGAGACTGTTTCTCTCCCCACCACTCCCCACTCTTGTGCTCTCTCTTGCTCTCTCTCTCCCTTTCAGATAAATAAATAAATAAAATATTTTTTAAAAAAAGATAAAAAGGTAATAAAAAATAGCAAACTAAATTCAATAGTACATTAAAGTGAGATTCATCCCAGGAATGCGAGGATGATTTCATATCCATAAACCAATCAACATGATATGCCAGTAATGAACCAAAGGATAAAAAAATCATATAATCATCTCAATGAACACACAAAAAACCCATCATTTGACAAAATTTAACATCCTTTTATGATAAAAACTCTCAATAAAGTGTGTACAGAGGGGCTACAACCTCAACAAAATAGGGTTATATATGACAAACCCACAGCTAATGTCTTACTCAATGAAGAACTGAAAGCTTTTCCTTTAAATGAGATACAAAACAAGGATGTTCACTCTCAACACTTCTATTCAACATAGTATTGGAAGTCCTAGCCAGCAATTAGGCAAGACAAAGAAATAAAAGGCATCCAAATGGGAAAGGAAGAAGTAAAACTGTCACTATTAGCAGATGACATCATTATCATACAGAAAACCCCGAAGACTCCTCCAAAAATGAATTAGAACAAATAAATACAGTAAATTTGCAGGATGCAAACATACAGAGATCTATTGCACTGCTGTACATTAATAGCAAACTATCAGAAAGAGAAATTAAGAAAATATTTCCACTTCCATTTGTATTAAAAAGAATAAAATACCTATGAATAAATTTAACCAAAGAGGTGAAAGACCTGTACTCTGAAAACTGTAAGACACAGATGAAAGAAATTGGAGATCACACATATAGGTAAGAATATATTCCATGATCATGGATTGGAAGAATTAATATTACAAAATGTCCATACTACTCAAAGCAATCCTAGAAAAATACCAATATCATTTTTCACAAAACTAGAACAAATAATACTAAAATTTGCGTGGAATTGAAAAAAGATCCCCAAACAGCAAAACCAATCAAAACCAATCTTGAGAAAGAAGAACAAAGCTGGAGGTATCACAACCCCAAATTTTAAGATGTACTGTAAAGCTGTAATAGTCAAAAGAGTATGACTCTGGCACAAAAACAGACACAGAGATCAATAGAACAGAATAGAGAGTCCAGAAATAAAGCCACACTTACATGGTCAATTAAGCTACTACAGAGGAGTCAAGAACATAAAATGAGAACAGTCTCTTCCATAAATGATACTAGGAAAACTGGCCTGCTACATGCAAAAGAATGAAACTGGATCACCTTCTTCTACCATATATAAAAATAAGCTCAAAAAGGATTAAAAATGTAAATGTAACACCTGAAACCATGAGGGATTAAAAATTAAATATATCATCTGAAACCATTAAACTCCTAGAAGAAAACATAGGCAGTAACTTCTCTGATGCCAGTCTAAGCTATATTTATATCTATATCTACATATCTGTCTCCTCAAACAAGGTCAACAAAAGCAAAAATAAACAAATGGAAGTATGTCAAACTAAAAAACCTTTTGCACAGCAAATGAAAGAAACCATCAACAAAATGGAAGCCAACTTACTGAATGGAAGAAGATGCTTGCAAATGATATATCCAATAAGGGGTTGATACCTAAAATATATAAAAAACTCACAACATGCAATGACAAAAAAAAAACAAAAAACTCCAAAACAAACAAACAAACAAAACAAACAAACAAAAAACCTGATTAAAAAAACTGGCAGAAGACCTAAATAAACATTTTTCCAAAAGAAGATATAACATGGCCAACAAACACATGAAAAGATGCTTAACATAACTAATCATCAGGGAAATGCAAATCAAAATCACAATGAGATACTACCTCACATCTGTCAGAATGGATAAAACAGAAAAGAAATAACAGGTGTTGGCGAGATGTGGAGAAAAAGGCACCTTCAGACACTGCTGGTGGGAATGTAAGTTGGTGCAACCCCTGTGGGAAACAGTATGGAGGTTCCTCAAAAAAATAAAAAGTACAATTATGGGGTGCCTGGGTGGCTCAGTGGGTTAAAGCCTCTGCCTTCGGCTGAGGTCATGGTCCCAGAGTTCTGGGATCGAGTCCAGCATTGGGCTCTCTGCTCAGCGGGGAGCCTGCTTCCTCCTCTCTCTCTGCCTGCCTCTCTGCCTACTGGTGATATCTGCCAAATAAATAAATAAAATCTTAAAAAAAAAATACAATTAGCATATGATCCTTTAATTCCATTACTGGGTATTTACCCAAAGAAAATGAAAACACTAATTCAAAAAGATGTATGTACTACTGTGTTCATTGCAGCATTACTCACAATAGCTAAGCTAAGATATGGAAGCAATTTAAGTGTTTATCAATAGATGAGTGTAAAAAGAAGATATGGTATGTGTGTGTTTGGAGGAGGTGAAGTGAAGATAAACGTTCTTGAGGAAGGTGAAAAAGGGGAGACAGAGACACACACACACACACACACACAGGGATATTAGACACCCACAAAAAGAATGAAATCTTGCCATTTTTGGCAAATGGATGTACCTACAAGCTATTATGCTAAGTGAAATAAGTCAGAGAAAGAAAAAATACTATATGATTTCACTTATACACAGAATCTATAAAAACAAAGCAAACAAAATAGAAAACAAACCCACTCCTTCATATGGGGAACACACTAGTGGTCACCAGAGAAGATTGGGGAGGTTGGGGGGGGGCAGGCAAAATGGGTGAAGGGGATTAAGAGGTATAAACTTCCTGTTATAAAAGAAACAACTCACTAGGATATAATGTATAGCAGAGGGAATACAGTAAAAAAGGAAATAACTTTGTGTGGTGATACACAATAACTAGACCTATTTTATATATTTCATAATATATAAAAACAGTGAATCAACTATCTTATGTACTTGAAAGCAATTTACATGTCAATTATAATTCAATAATAAAATAGTATTATCAGCTGCCTTGTTTGAGTTCAAAGTACACCCCAGAGCTTTTGGTAGAAGCTTCATTTAGAGTAACTTATTAATACTCACTCCAGACACTATTGCTACTCACATCCTACTGTTGAGGAAACTGATTAAGTTAGTCACTCAAGGCACAAGGTAAGTAGTGAAGAGCTGGGTTTAGCTCATTACTAAAATGAGGTATTGTTTTTGAGGAATTTCTAGACTAGTTAGAAGATAAATATGCATATAACTATAGATAGGAAAGATGAGGTCCAGTAAAAGAAAAGAAAGACTGATTATGTCCTGGAAGTTCAGAGAAACAAGAGAATGCCCAGCGAAGGGATCAGGTCAGAGATGGTCTTTGAGGTACGTCTTGAGGATTGAGTGTGGCCTTCAAGGGCTCACTAATGGAGAGTAGTGTTAATTTGTGAAGGTAGGTGCAGGGTAGCTGGGATTTCATTTCATTATTATTAAGGAAGACATTGCCTAGGACGAAGTAAAAGTTGGCTTAGAGGTGAGAAAGCCCTGGGTATGCATGTACAAGGAATTGTAACTTGGTGACTGGTAGGGGAGGTTGTAGAGGTTGTTTCTGGTGTTGTTTTTGATCCATGAACAACTATTCTGAGTGTGCACTCCTCCTAGGGAAACAACAGGAGGGAGAAGAGAATGTGGAAAAAGAAGACAGCTCTGGCTGCATAGTCCTAACAAAAAACACCACTTTGCAGACTTTATAGGTAATCTGTTTTCTGTGCAACAACCCTCCTAGGTTGAAGACTCTAATGCCTTCCCTGAAATGCTCCTAGGAATTGAAAACAATTCCCTACTCCCCGGACTCATTTATTTTCTCCAGGTTCTGCCTGGCAGCCATCTGTAACTATAAACAATAGTTCCATTTGGGACAATTAAAATTGATTTTCTATTATGCTAAAAACACTTAATTAGTATTCCTGCCTTTGTCACATTGATGAATTTTTTAAACACAGCGACCCCTTCTAGTGACTGGGAGGGAAAGGACATCCTCTGAGTCCAGACTGGTCAGTCACATGCCTCCCTTTCTTGTCTCTTTCCCACTCTTTTCCAGAATGTCTATCTTAGCTTCTCCCTTTCAGAGAAGTAGCCGCTGGGGCCTCTCCCAAAGGTCCTTTAGGTTGGGTAGAAATATTTTCCTCAGTATCAACTGATGGCTTTTAAAGAGCATTTTCTTCATTTCATATCCTTGATTTGAAGGAAAAATACCCAGAAACACTCCTGTAGCAATCCCTCAAATTTTCAAAAGCCTCTCCTCTATTCAAAAATATCCAAATGACAGCAAATAGATTGATAAACAAGAAGACTCAAAACAAAAAGCTACCCCCACATACAGATCTATATTTATTTCTTCCCCCAAAAGATACTTAAGATGTTTCTCTTCTTTTGGAAACCAGAAAAGGTTGACAAATGCCAAATATTTTACATCCTTATATACAAGACACACATGCACATGAACACCATACACACAGACCCCTTCTCTAAAACTATTGCATACCAGCTCTATAGAAGTTGTATCTTTTTTGTGGGGGGGGGAGGGGTGGGGGGGACTGACCCTCACACTGGAAGGTAATTTACCAATCTCCAAACATTACACTTAACTTTTTTAGTAAAATTCAATTTCACATTTTTCACCTTTGGGCATTAGCCAAATATGCATTAGTCTGCTTAACATGAACTTCTCACAAGAACAATAGCAAAATTGTTTTTGTGCTGAAAACGATTGCTCCGTAGGCAATCACTGACTGGTGCTGTTAATTTCATGGCAATAACACATGAGGGTTAAGGCTGGATACACTGAAGACATCACTCCGATGAGCCTCATCTTCCCACCACCACCTTCTTTCACCTTTGCAGACAGGCAATGATTCCTCTGTTAGTCTTATTAGACATCTTCAGTTTAACTTCATTAGAAAGTGGTTTATAGCAGTTCTAAAACTTGATTGGGAAAATCAAAATAAAATTTTTTAAGTACCCATACTTTCCTTGGTGCTCTGCCACTTTAGTATGAGATGGGGCATCACTGGGTATGATCATCTTAGGCAAAACGCAGCTGCAGAGATGAAAGTTGACACTTATGATGAATGAGAGCACACTAGGTAAGGAGGTGGCCGCTCAATCTTAATGACAAGAGGTCAGAGTGTCAGGTGTGTGCCCACCACTGCTCAGCAACCTCTGAATGTGACCAGGTAGCAAACAGATTCTGTTTATCTTTGGAAGGATACAGGAAGGGACTCGGCTATGATTTTATCTTGGCATTGATGTTCAAGTACTGTAATGAACATCTGCTCTTTTTGCTAACTTTCTGTATGATGGATACATTACTCAAGGTTTTCTCCATCCCCATCCCTACAGTCAAGGAGTGGACATGTAACCTAAAGCAGACCATTCAGGCTCTCTGTTTCTAGATTTTGAAAATGGAGCTCAAAGAAATACTGATGAGGATGAATAGATTTGGTGTGATGGTGGCAGCCTAAATGCCAGTCTCTTTCTGCTATCTAGATTCCCAGTAGTTCCCTGGTTTCTGAATTCCCTAAGTTCTGATCGCCCAGCTTGGATATCATGAGCTAATTTAGGAACTGGCAAACTTTTTCCCATAAAGGGCCAGGTAGTGAATATTTTAAGCTTTGCTGACCATAGTGCCTCAGTCACAATTCCACCACTGTGTTGTGGTGGTGCAAATATACCCATAGAAAATAATCAAATGGACATGGTTGTGTTCAGTAAAACTTTATTTAGGGACACTGAAATCTGAATTTCATATAATTTTCACATGTCAAGAACTACTCTTTTTGTTTTGAAATTTTCAACTCTTTGTAAATGTAAAAATTATTCTTAGCTCATGAGCTGTACAAACACATGCAGCAGAACCAATCTGACTTTACCCTTAACTACCCCTGATAACCCATCTCCTTCCTATAATTTCCTTTATTTTACCTAATCTAACTAGAGTCAGTTTCTGTTGCCCGCAAGGGAAAAAGACTGACCACAATGTGCACTGAATTAATTTGTATCCAAGAGACACTGGCTACAAGGTTCCTCAGCCAACACTATTCAGTTACTTATTTGCTCATTCATGGATTCAATCTGTGTTGAGCACCTTTTATGCTGCAGGGAATGTACCAGGCGCTGAAAATACAACTATAATTTAGGCCAGCACCATTTTGCCTTCCTGAGGGAGCTTTCCTGTGTGAATTGTACGGACAACCCTAATGAGAAATAAAGGTGGGGATTTAAAAGAATCACTATTGGCTGCACAGGACACTGTCTGGGGAGCCTGGATATTCAAAAGGCATGTTCTAGGAGTGGGAGGGGTGGAGGGAGGATTAAAAAATCCAAAATGGTAAGAGAGGGTCAAGATGACTATGCTCTGAAATGATTATTGAAAACAAGTTAAGGCCATCAAAGGAATTTAAAACTCTCATTTAGAAAAAGGAAGAAGAAGTAAGCAATCAAAATCTCAGAAAATCAATGTAAAGAAGATACATTTAATACGTTTTTTATTGGTTAAAAAAGGAAACAAATAGTAGAGAGGACATTGGCATGCTTTCATAATTTACCAAGTGTGGATGGAATCACACAAAAAAGCCGTCTAGTCTCGCTCTCTTCTTCTGCGTTGTATGCAATCAATGCCCCCAACCAGGGTTTTGGCTTTTCAAATCTTTGTTGATGATTCAATATCTTTGCCTTCACCTCATCTTGCTTTTATCCCCGATACTCAGGTCCAGGTGGTCCTTTTTAGTATTAAGGAAAATGTCTGAAGCTAAACATATATTCCTGGCCTCCTTGCTGTGTACTCAGAAGAAATGAACTATGGGGGCACCTGGGTGGCTCAGTTGATTGGGCATCTGCCTTCGGCTTGGGTCATGATCTCAGGGTCCTGGGATTGAGACCCACACTGGGCTCACTGCCCTATGGGGAACCTGCTTCTTCCTCTGCCTGCTGCTCCCCCTGCTTTTACTCTCTCTCTGTCAAATAAGTAAATAAAAAAATCTTAAAAAAAGAAAAAAAGGAATGAATTGTGGTTACCTTCTCTATGAAGGCTTTCTGAAATGCTACTAAGATTTGTTACTAGGATAAAAAAAAAAAGATTTGTTACTAGGTTGATCTTAAGATCATCATTTCCTGGGCTTAATTAATTTGGGTGAGTATACTTCTTCCCAAAGGGATTATGGTCCAAGTCCATTATGAAGTGGTTTATCAGAGCATAGGTTGGATCTACCTATTATGGAAGAGAGAGTTCCAAAGTAGTGCCTCTTTCAGACTTGGCTTGCCAGTGCAGATATAGTGTCAAGGGGATGCTGGCCATGTAGCAAGAGCTCAATAAATGCACTGCACTTTCATAGACATATTCTGAATTGACTTTAATAGGACATTACTGCTGCCTTCCCAAGGTTTTTGTAAATTCTGAATTTCGTCTTTTATTTTCCTAATTCTCTCAAGGGAAATGCCATATGAACCACTTTTCCAAAAACAACTTTTCAATCCATGAAAATGAAAACTGGCCAAACACAGGCACCTAAGAATACCCTTAGAAATACATTCCAGTCTCCTTTATCAAAGATTATTTGACCATAGAGTTGAGGGTGCATATCTGGGCTCTCTACTCTGTTCCACTGGTCTATGTGTCTAGTTTTGTGCCAATACCATGCTGTCTGGTGATCACAGCTTTGTAGTAAAGCCTGAAATCAGGCAATGTGATGCTTCCAGTTTTTTTCTTTTTTAATTTTCCTTAGCAATTCAGGGTCTCTTCTGGTTCCATACAAATTTTAGGATTGTTAGTTCTAGCTCTTTGAAAAATGCTGGTGGAATTTTTATCAGGATGGCACTGAAAATATAGATTCCTCTAGGCATATTGACATTTTAACAATGTTTATTCTTCCAATCCATGAGCATGGGATGCTCTTCCATCTTTTTGTGTCCTCTTCAGTTTCTTTCATGAGTGTTCTATAGTTTCTAGAGTACAGATTCTTTACCTCTTTGGTTAGGTTTATTCCCAGGTATCTTATGATTCTTGGTGTATAGTAAATGGGATCGATTCTCTAATTTTCCTTTCTATATTTTCATTGTTAGTGTATAAGAAAGCAACTGATTTCTGTACATTGATTTTTTTATCCTGCCATAGTACTGACCCTCAATTCTATGGTCAAATAATCTTCGACAAAGTAGGGAAAAATATTCAGTGGAAAAAAGACATTCTCGGGGCACCTGGGTGGCTCAGTGGGCTAAGCCGCTGCCTTCGGCTCAGGTCATGATCTCAGGGTCCTGGGATCGAGTCCCGCATCGGGCTCTCTGCTCAGCAGGGAGCCTGCTTCCCTCTCTCTCTCTCTCTCTGCCTGCTTGTGGTCTCTCTCTGTCAAATAAATAAATAAAATCTTAAAAAAAAAAAAAAAGACATTCTCTTCAATAAATGGTGCTGGGAAAATTGTACAGCTATGTATAGAAGAATGAAACTTGACCATTCTCTTACACTATACACAAAGATAGACTCAAAATGGATAAAAGACCTCAATGTGAGGCAGGAATCTATCAAAATCCTATAGGAAAACATAGGCAGTAACCTCTTCTACATCGGCCACAGCAACTTCTTTCAAGACATGTCCCAAAGGCAAAGGAAACAAAAGTGAAAATGAACTTTTGGGACTTCATCAAGATCAAAAGCTTCTGCACAGCAAAGAAAACAGTCAACAAAGAGACAACCCATAGAATGGGAGAAGATATTTGCAAATGACAATACCGACAAATAGCTGATATCCAAGATCTATAAAGAACTCCTCAAACACACACAAAATAGATAATCATGGCAAAAAATGGGCAGAAAGGAGCGCCTGGGTGGCTCAGTGGGTTAAAGGCTCTGCCTTTAACTCAGGTCATGATCTCAGGGTCCTGGGATCAAGCCCCACATGGGGCTCTCTGCTCAGCGGGGAGCCTGCTTCCCTTCCTCTCTCTCTCTCTGCCTGCCTCTCTGCCTACTTGTGATCTCTGTCAAATAAATAAAATCTTTAAAAAAAAATGGGCAGAAGACATGAACAGACACTTCTCCAAAGAAGACATACAAATGGCTATCAGACACATGGCAAAATGTTCATCATCATTAGCCATCAGGGAGATTCAAATGAAAACCACATTGAGATACCACCTTACACCAGTTAGAATGGCCAAAATTAACAAGACAATAAACAACAAGTGCTGGAGAGGATGTGGAGAAAGGGGAACCCCCTAACACTGTTGGTGGGAATGCAAGTTGGTGCAGCTGCTTTGGAAAAGTGTGGAGATTTCTTAAGAAATTAAAAATAGAGCTACCCTATGACCCTGCAATTGCACTACTAGGTATTTACCCCAAAGATACAGACATAGTGAACAGAGGGCCATCTGTACCTCAATGTTCATAGCAGCAATGGCCACAGTCACCAAACTATGCAAAGAACCAAGATGCCATTCAACAGACGAATGGATAAAGAAGATATGGTGCATGTATACAATGGAGTATTATGTCTCCATCAGAAAGGATGAATACCCAAATTTGTATCAACATGGACGGGACTGGAAAAGATTATGCTGAGTGAATTAAGTCAAGCAGAGAGAGTCAAGTATCATATGGTTTCATTTACTTATGGAGCATAAGGAATAGCACGGAGGACATTGGGAGATGGAGAGAAGTGAGATGGGGGAAATTGGAGGGAGAGACAAACCATGAGAGACTGTGGATGCTGAGAAACAAACTGAGGGTTTCAAAGGAGAGAGTGGTAGGTGGTTGTGTGAGCCTGGTGGTGGGTAATAGGGAGGGCACGTATTGCATGGAGCACTGGGTGTGGTGCATAAACAATGAACTTTGGAACACTGAAAAGAAATAAAATAAAATAAAATGGAGGGGAAAAAAAAAGAAAGAAATACATTCCAGCCTCACCATCATATTGTTCATTATCAAAAGTAAACAGCTTTAAGGAAATCATTTATGAGTACTGTGTAACAAACTGACCCCTTTTTATAATTCTGTGTATGTATTTACACATGTGTACACATATATACATGCATATAAAATTATACACTAATATCCTTTAGTGTAGAAATATTTTTTGAACATAAATTCTTTGTGTTCATATTTAAATATAAGCATAAGACACCACTTGAATATCTAAAGAACCACAACTTCATGGCACAGATCACTGCCTTCTCTCCAATATCTCAACTGCTATCTATCACACCCACACTTTTTTTTTTTTTTAAGCCTCACTTTCTTTACGTTTTTCCCACAGGGCTAATTGTAAATGTGATTTCCACTCCCAGCGCTATTTTATCACTGAAAGGGTTAGCCCACATATTCTTGTTTTGATGGTCTCACTACAGCTATAGGCTCCCCACTTCTAATCACTGGATTGCCCAGGATTAATTGGTTGACAAGTATCTGAGAAGGAAAAAATATAGACAAGAACTTTCAGCACCTAGACACTCAAAATTATGCATTAGTTTTGAATGTTGTATGTAAGAAAATAATACATATGGTCTTTTTCTGTTATCAGACTCTACAAATCTATTTCTGGGTGATGATATGGGAAGAGGAGTGATTGTCCCAAAGGAAAAATCAAGGAACTGTCACCAGAAGAATGGAAATAAGTGTTGAGCAAACAAATGTTAGCCAGAAATTGTAGATCTTTTCTGACCAACTTGAGGCATAACTATATTAGGAATTCCACCTTGTTTGAAAGATTACAGAACCCTATACTTTACACTATGAGTTCTTAAAACACACACACACACACACACACACACACACACACACACACACAAAATACAAATAAGCCTGAAAACAAGCATTTTTTTTTTTAAAGACTCAAAACAACTGGAATAATATAGTGCTTTCTCAGTCATAATTAACTATCAGGTAATATTTCAGGTTTGCTCCATCTGTCCCAAGTAACTAAAGTTAGTGGAATTACACCAGTTCTCCAATTGTACTATGCCTTTATCTGTTGATGGATTAATTGACTTCAGTTAGTTTGCAAACCTTTTCAGAACCACTCTAGTCCTTTAGTCTGACCAATCTTTGCAGAATAATGAATGTTTTCCCAGAAGCAACTTTCCCCATAATACAAACACACAATACTGTATCTGCTTTCTCTACTGGGACTTGGTTTGATTCCTATCTGCTCATATTTCTTTATTGGAAATAAAAATCCTCTAAGTGTTCAAGGACAAATATGCAGTTTGTGTTAACTGACACCACATCTGTGTCCTGACCAGATGCCCCCTGCCATGAGCTCGCTGCTGCAGTTCCCACCTCCAGGTCCTCTAGACTAGACTTTTTCCTGCCTGCTCCCAAGCTGGTTCTCCAACCACATAAGAGAAAATTTCATGTAACTCCCTTTTGGTTAAATTAACCAGAGTAAACTCCTGCTTTTTCCAATAAAATATCCTTATCTAACAAATCATTTATTCAACTGCTATTTTTAAAATGCCCGTGATCTGTCAGGCACTTGGGCTTCAATGATGGGCAAAACTAGTCTCTGCTTGTAGGAGCTCACACCATAGAAGAAGGGCTTCCAAGAATAGCAGTGAAAAATACACAGGATGTGAGAGGCACGTTGTGTCCCTTTAGATATGGTGACAGAGAGATGACTCTCTGAAGCTAATTTTAGAGCTCAGATCTAAGTGGAGAGAGGGAGGCAGATGTTTGAAGAGCTGGAGCAAGAACATTCCACACATAGGGAAGAACAAGTACAAAGATGGAGGAAAGAACTTGGCAGTTTTTGTTTTGTTTTGTTTTAAAGAAAAGCAGACTGCCACAGGCAGCGCCTCATTTGGATGAGTCTGGGGTCTTGGAAGCTTGACCACCCTATGTTCTCCTACAAATGGACCTTGAGTGTTTGTTTGGAAGTTCTAGCAAGGAAGTACAGCTACTTATATACTTTTGAGTGAAGCTCTATTGAGAGGGTTGTTCTCTTTGCCTGAGCCTACAGTTTCAGGAGGGGCACAGTTGGAACAGTGAGAGAGAAAGGGGACACCTGCTTAGCCAGTCAGATCAGCCAAATCAACCTTGGCAGTCAATGGGATGACATGTCACAACCAGATCATCCTCAAATCCAAGAACTTGGCAGTTTTAAGGGGAGTGATTGAACCCGTGTTGGGTATTTTCACCAATAGCATCTTTCCCGTAGACATCTTTGCCACAAGCATTTTTGCTGCAAATATTTCTGTTACATAACTAATAGGCTATATGGTAACTTGGCTGTAGAGGAGAAAAAACAACTGGTTGACAGTTTGGTTTCATTTCTCCACTGATGGAGTACTCCAATTTTTATATTATATTCATCTTATCTCCCATAATGGTCCTCATAGTGGTGCATAGGCTTGAACACACATTCCCCATAGAATGTTGAAATGTCCATCAGTGGACATGTGACAATACGCCAAGGGTGGGGGGGACAGTACATAAGGCTTTCATAAGATAGTATAAAGCTCAGTGACAAATGTGCCTTCTAGTATCTGGAACTAGTACCTCTCTTAGTGAGGGAAGAAATTTCAGCAAAGAAAAAAAAATAGAAAAAAGTGCAGTGCTAAATAGGGAGACAAATCAACTAACAAGAACAACAACAACAACAACAAAGTATAATACTATGAACAAACAACTGTGAAGATGAATGGTTAGGTACAATTCATAAAATAAAATCAGTTATTTGTGCAGAACTGCCATGAAACTATACCATTCATTTTAAGTGTATTCAAGTATTTTGCAATCAACCCTTTTCAATCTTGTTATTCACTTTTTATGTTTCATTATGCTCTTTTTAATCAATGCCCCCCTTTCTTCATGTGATTTCATATTTTATAGCAAAATTACCTTATAAAAAATTAGTTACAAGGCAAAAATATTTGTGGCAAAGGTGCTTTAGGTAAAACTACCAATAACAGGACCAACCATTTGATTCAGGTTAAGTGGGCCCTGGCCTCTCCTTAAATCCCTCCTGAGCCCCTGTGGCTATAAAATGCTTGTGAAGCAACCATACTCCAAAAATGATATCTCCTTTCTCTAAAATTATTTAACCATAAAATTTTTATTTATTCTCAACTTGTTTCATATATTTGAGGCTTGTTTCTCAATAAAATTATAAGCCCTTTCAGAACTAGGGACACGTTGGGCACTTTCTTTTTATCCCCATGCATTATAAAATGGTAGGTATCCCATAAAAGTACACCAATTGATATTCCAAGTGCCCATCAGGAGCAGAGTATTGTTAGTCTGTTACCATGTGTGGCAATCATGCTGTAAAGATCTTGCAGCATTCTCTCTATGGGCCGCCTTATTTCTGCATTCATTAATTAAAGCAATTAGGATGGAGATTCTTCATATATCCAGTCTAGCCTGAAAAAGCTGACAGTTCAATTGGATTCATCAGCTAAGTCCCTAAAGTTACAAGCTCTTATAATTAGCAATTGACTTAGAGGATTTAGTGAACAATGACAAACACGCGGACATTTTCAATCCCTGCTAAGACACAAAAATAATCATCTTTAATACACATATTAACACCATATACAGAGGGTGTAGGCAGTATACTACCAAGTGGGGATCCACTCTGTAGTAGATGATTAAAAGATAATGTTTCCAGCATAATTGATTAAAAAAAGAAGAAGAAGAAGAAGGAATAATCACCAGGGATGTGCCAAATAGTGGGTAAGTGATTTGCCTGGAATGTTTCTTGAAATGGAAAGAACTGAAATATATTACATCTGATGTGATGTGCAGGGATGTCTCAGGAAAACTGGGGGAAATAATTATTTTTTTTTCTTCTTGGTGGGGAGGCCATTGTCATCGAAGAAGGGACCTGTACTTTCCATTTGTTCCCATGGCAATGAAAAGCTGCGTAGTGGAGAGATACAGAGACAAAAAAGGCAGATGAACTTTATCTCCTCTCTGTCTTTCCTTGGAAAGTGTTCATTTGTTCACGAATTTCAGAATTTTTAAGGATGTTTTATCAAAAATAATGATATGGTTGGGTATCAGACTCTTGACTTTGCCTCAGGTCATGATCTCAGGTCCGTGATCTCTGGAGCCCTACTTTGGCTCCAGGCTCAGTGGGTACGGTGCTTGAGATTCTCTCCATTTCCTCTCCCTGCACCTTGCCTCACTTTCTAAATAAATACATATATACATAAATTTTAAAATTTAGATTTAAAAATTTTAAAAAATGATATGGGAGATTTACTTGTCCCTAAAAAAGCAATTGTGTAATCCTGTGTGATCTTCTCCTGCCCTGATTTCTAGACACTTCCTCTGATGCTAATTAGACATAGCATGTGACAGGCATATTAATATCCTATAGAACAAATTACATCTGTTAGTTACTACTAAGTCTTCTGTATGGGCACAGAAGTAGAGCAGAAATTTAAATTGAGAATCACAAGTCATAATTTACTGAAACACTGAATGGACTGTGTCGTTATGTGGACTTAGAGTTTCATCTGTAAAATGGCATGTATCATACATCAAGGACTACATTAGAATTAAAATGAATGTTGACGAATATTCAGTCATTACCACACTAAATATATTGACCTTGCATTTTGTGTGTGATTTTTTTACAATGAATATCCTCACCTGTTCAGATAGCAGTAACTATTTACTAATTAGTAGAAAAGGATTTTTCTGTATAAGTACCGCATACCATATATTTTCTCTGAGCTTCTCAGGACATACAACATTCCATGGGACAGGTAACAGTGAACCTATTCAGTAGAGGCAATTGGGAGCACTCAGCCACACACACATACACACTCGTATTTACTAGTATTTACTCAGATTGTTACTCTCAAATCATGCATTTTGGTTTGTTAGTTGGGTTTTTTAGGTTTATTTTTTTAATCTGGAAGGAATGAAAGTTGATCTAATGCAAACAGCTCATTTTAATGTCAAGGACCTGAGGCCCAGCAGAGGAAGAAACTTGTTGAGTTTCTTATGTCCACCTAACTAGTGTTGAAGATCAATTTCAAGAAGGTGCTCAATTCCGTGAAGTTTTAAAGAGTAATGTCTTCCAATCCAGGAGCATGGAACATTTTTCCATTTTTTTGTGTCTTCCTCAATTTCTTTCATGAGTACTTTATAATTTTCTGTGTATAGATTCTTAGTCTCTTTGGTTAGGTTTATTCCTAGGTATCTTATAGTTTTGGGTACAATTGTGAATGGGATTGACTCCTTAATTTCTCTTTCTTCAGTCTTGTTGGTGGTGTACAGAAATGCAACTGATTTCTGTGCATTGATTTTATATCCTGACACTTTACTGAATTCCTGGACAAGTTCTAGCAGTTTTGGAGTGGAGTCTTTTGGGTTTTCCACATATAGTATCATATCATCTGCGAAGAGTGATAGTTTGACTTCTTCTTTACCAATTTGGATGCCTTTAATTTCTTTTTGTTGTCTGATTGCTGAGGCTAGGACTTCTAATACTATGTTGAATAGCAGTGGTGATAATGGACATCCCTGCCGTGTTCCTGACCTTAATGGAAAAGCTTTCAGTTTTTCTCCATTGAGAATGATATTTGCGGTGGGTTTTTCATAGATGGCTTTGATAATATTGAGGTATGTGCCCTCTATCCCTACACTTTGAAGAGTTTTGATCAGGAAGGGATGCTGTACTTTGTCAAATGCTTTTTCAGCATCTATTGAGAGTATCATATGGTTCTTGTTCTTTCTTTTATTAATGTGTTCTATCACATTGATTGATTTGCGGATGTTGAACCAACCCTGCGGCCCTGGAATAAATCCCACTTGATCGTGGTGAATAATCCTTTTAATGTACTGTTGAATCCTATTGGCTAGTATTTTGGCGAGAATTTTTGCGTCTGTGTTCATCAAGGATATTGGTCTGTAGTTCTCTTTTTTGGTGGGATCCTTGTCTGGTTTTGGGATCAAGGTGATGCTGGCCTCATTAAATGAGTTTGGAAGTTTTCCTTCCATTTCTATTTTTTGGAACAGTTTCAGGAGAATAGGAATGAGTTCTTCTTTAAATGTTTGGTAGAATTCCCCTGGGAAGCCATCTGGCCCTGGGCTTTTGTTTGTTTGGAGACTTTTGATGACTGTTTCAATCTCCTTACTGGTTATGGGCCTGTTCAGGTTTTCTATTTCTTCCTGGTTCAGTTGTGATAAAGAGTAATGTCTTCAAATAAGAATATATGCAAATTCGAATGATCCAGATGGTGAGTGAACAAGACATAATTCCTTATTAGACAAAAGTGCCTTTTATTAAATGATTTATTATTTATTGAGGATAGTCATTGAGCTAAGGGCTCTAATACATTTTCATTCTTGACTCTCTCTGCAGCAATGTGAGGTTAGCTCTACACTTAAGATTGTGTAGATAAAGGTAGTGAGGCCTAGAGAGGTGACAAGCTTACCCAAGGCGTTAGGTAGCAGGCAACAGAGCCAGAATTTAGGTCCTATTTTATTTGACACGAAAATCCAGTGCTCTTTCTTTCTTTTTTAATTTAATGAGTAGGGGGAGGGGCAAAGAGAGAAAGAGGAGCAGACTCCGTGCTGGGCCAGGACCCTGATGCAGGCTGGACCCCAGGACCCCGAGATTATAACCTGAGTGGAAATCTAGAGTTCAATGCTCAACTGACTGAGCCACCCTGGTGCCCCCCAAACAAGTGCTCTTTACCACTATTCCATGCTTCATTGTCCATCAAATCAGGTAACAAGTTCCACAGGATAGAAATCTCAGTAGAAATTGCATGGAGAACCCATTTTACCTTATGTTCTATGATCATATGCAACAAAAGAAGACTGATTTCCAGTCCCAAGCTCCTTCCTTTATTCACTTACATTTCATTGCAGTGTCTGGCACATATATTCTCAATCAATACTTTTTCAAAGAACAATTGCAAAAAATGGTGAAGTCACTCAAAAAGGAAATAAAATTTTTCTACAAAGACAATGCTAGTGAACAAAGTAGTAAAATATGCTGCAAAGAGATTCTGCATTCTGAAAAAAGGTGACTTAGTGGAGTAGATTAGAAGTTAGGTGCTGTGTCTGAATTCCATTCGAGTCACCTACAAGCTGTGTTACTTTAAGTATATTACTTAACCTCTCTGATCTTTAGTTGTTCAAGTATAATATAGGAGGATGAAACAATAGCAGCCTCAGATGGCTATTGTGCACTAAGTGATATGATCAAAGCATAGGGTCTGACACAAGCAGTCAATAAATGGCACCCTTGATCACTGCTCTTACCAGATATGCCTGTGATAGTGTTTTCTGGCAGGATTTCACCAAGACCTATTCTTAAAAAGCAGAAGTTGTCAGTGTTCCAAGAATTTCAGAAGCACCTGCTTTTCTGATCTTAATAAGGATTTTCAAAATCCACTTTGGTGCCTTGTTCAAAGGGGGAAGCTTGATGAATCATTCTAATCATTTTCATCAAAGGCAAAGGTCTTTCTAAGACACAAAAATGGAGATAAGATTATATACTTCATAGGCTTGTTTTAGAATTAAAAGTTAATGCATGAAATGTGCTTAGACAGTACCTGATACCACATCTTAAGTACTTAATAGCAATCATTTTAAAACAATCAACACTGTTATGATTCTGACACACCAATTTCAATGTGTTTTTTTTTTCCTTCCCCAAAACACTGAACAAGTCCCCAACACTAGCATCCTCTGTGCCATCTCTTGAAAACTGAGCTTGTCCTTACGACTTGGAGAAACAGAACACTGTAGAAACTCCAGGTGCCTCCCAAGGCTAGGTTAGACAAGGTGTGCTGCTTCTGCAGTCTCTCCTGGGATGCTCTCGGGAGCCTTCAGGTGCCATGTAACAAGCCCAGTGATCTTGAGGCTGCCATGTGGTGAGACCACACCCCAAGACCACATGGAGAGTGAGAAATGCTGGAGTTGCTTCAGCTTTTCCACCCTGACCCAGCCAGAGAAGATTTCAAGATCTTCAAACCCCAGCCACCACCACGTGACTGCAAGTGCTTACAGAATCTAAGTGACAGCTGCCTCACTGGGTCTGGTCAACCTCAGTTTCAGGGGTAAAAATCAGTGACTTATTTTTTTCAGTCACTGTTTTCCCATAGCTTGTCATGTGCCAGTAGATACCCAGTTTGTAGTAATTCTGCAGTGCTCCAGTGGAATGAGGGAACCACTGGTATGAAGAGACCCAGGGCAGGCAGTCCCAAAATGTGCCACTATGACATATTGTTTTTTTGTTTTTGTTTTAATTTTTTAAATTTTATTTATTTGACAGAGAGAGAGACAGCGAGAGAGTGCACAGGCAGGGGGAGGGTAAGAGGGAGAGGAAGAAGCAGGTTCTCCACTGAGTAGGGAGCCCAATGCGAGGACCCAATCCCAAGACCCTGGGATCATGACCTGGGCTGAAGGCAGATGCATAACTGACTGGGCTACCCAGGTGCTCTGGCATATTGCTCATTTTCAGTAAAAGTTCCTTAGGAGACACCTGTGCAAAGAAGGACACTCAGAACTTCCTCCGTCCCCCTGAAACCAGGAAACACATCTCTTAAGGGAAAGATTCCCTCCCTCCCTATACCAGGAGGTAGAAACAACCTTATCACCAGAGATGGGACTTTTAGAGCTGAGAACATTATATAAATAACCCTTGTTACTTTTTACAATTTATTGCCCCCACCAAATTCTGTTTAGGATTCCTTACTAACTGAAGCTCCCAAGGTGAAGTTTGCTTTGTCCTGTCAGATATACTGTGTCTTTGTCTAAGAATTATAAAAAGCTTCCTTCCTTGGTCAATTCTTCAGGACTCAATTTCATTATTGGGCCTCCATGCACACATAAAACTTTTTTTCCTGTTCATCTGCTTCATGTCAATTTATTTCTCAGTCTAGCTGAAAGAACTGTGGACTGGGAAAAATTTCAGCTTCACCTTCATGAGCCAGAAAGGGTGGGGCTCGGCTCACCCTCTCTATGTCAATCAGAATAATTCTCCTTTATATACTGGATATCTCACTTTCTCTCTCTATATATATTTTTTCTTTTTTAATTTTGAAGGAAAAAAAAAAACTTTTATGGTTTGGAACTGGGTACTATCACAACCATCTTCTAGATCCACAATTTCAAATATGAAGTTCACATTAAATAATGACAATGCTTGCCTATGTACTATAAGCCACATACACTGTGCACAGTGCTTTATATACACTGAATCATTAAATGCTCATCATGTTCACCAGCCCAAGGTTAACCAGCTATGAAACAGCACAGCCAGGATGTGAACCCAGGCATTCTGATCTCAGGGCTCACACTTCTAATTAGATCACAAGTTCTAAGCTGAGCTGTACTGCTTAACAAGAAATAGTCCTCACGCTTCTTAAGGAAAGTTGTGAATGAGGGCCACACCTACTTTAAGTTGGGTGTCAGCTACGTGGCACAATTAGCTTCTAAAATATTGGTAACACAAATCACTGACCCCAACTGCACATTCTCTTTAGTAAAGGCTTTGCCACTGGGGAGAAGTGATTCATTAAGTCATTTACACACATTAATTTCTCCAGTGGACAAGCAATGTTCTATGAGGACTCAGAAATAAGAGAAGAGTGGCAAAGTTTATAGGTGGAAATGCCATGAAAATATTTTTTCCAAGCAAGGTATAGTGCCCAAAGTGCTGTTTGATGTGTATTGGCAGAGACAATGGGTGGTAGAAGAACAACCTGAGGAAATCTGACACTAACAGAATTAGAAGAGGTCCTCAAATAAAGATCTATATTTCTTTATCGAATCTTTCAAAGGATCAGTCTTACCAGAATAATAATCAGTAATAATATGATTTATGGTTAATACTATTGAGTCCCCAATATATACAATAATTTTAAAAATATTACATGTAGTTATTACAATCACCTTATCATTGTGTTTGCATTGTGCTTATAAAGAAACTGAGGTTCAGATGGGTTTAACACTTACCCCAGGCCACAGAGCTAACTAGAAGAGGAGAAGACAGAATTTAAATCTGAGATTCAGTGACTAACTTTGACCTATGCTCTTTCCTTAGAGACATAAGAGATATCTTAGGGGTGAGATTATCTCCCTGTAATTATACACAAAGGGCATATTTATATTTTTATCTATGTATCTACATAAGATATAGAAGAATCAGGAGTTTGATATATCTGACTCATATATACATTTATATAAGATTAACTACATGCAGATATATAGATAGACCAAACACCTGACTATTCTATCTCTTCTTTAAAATGACACAAGGAAAAATTAAACAAGACAGATTATGTGGTCATGCTTTGTAAACTGAAAGCACTACCATGTAATCTCCAAGAAAATGTGACTCTGAGACAAAAAAGATAAATCCAGGGGAGCGCCAAAATTTGTATGTTGTTTGGGCAGTGGCTACATGGAGAGAAATCTAGGATCAAAACCAATTGGTAGGGGTGCCTGGGTGGCTCAGTGGTTTAAAACCTCTGCCTTTGGCTCGGGTCATGCTCTCAGGCTCCTGGGATGGAGCCCCGCATTGGGCTCTCTGCTCAGAGGGGAGCTTGCTTCCTCCTCTCTCTCTGCCAAATAAATAAATAAAATCTTAAAAAAAAAATTGGTAGTAAATAGGAATTCATGAGGCATAAACAGATCCCAACAGGTGGGATTATGCTCCATGAGAGACATATATGTGGTTGCCAACACTCTATGAGAAACTCTGCCATATATTCTATTTATAACCACATGTCATGGTGTGGCAATGATTTGCTGTGTCTTAGACACCTCTAAGGCCCTGCAGGGTTTAATCTACTGAGGTGATATAAATTCCACACATGACTGAAAGCAGCTCACACCACACTATTGAACTTATGGAAACGTTCCAGGAATAGTACAGAAAACTTTGCACACTCTTTCACAAATTTTAACATTTTGCTGCATTCTTTATCTTATCCTCTCTCTCCCTTCCTCAGCATGTGTATGTGTGCACATGCATGGAAGTGTGCTTGTGTCTGTCTATCCCTTTAATCCTTAATGTCTTTTTCCTAAGCATGAGGACATTATCTTACATAACCAGTTAAGTTACCAAATCTGGAAATTCAACACCAATGTCTTTCATGACTTTGTCACTTTTGAAGAATATGGTCCAATTCTTTTTTTCCTCTTTTTAATAGATGTCTCTCATTTTCAGTGTTTCTGATGTCTCCTCATGATAAAATCTTGGTTTGGTATTTCTAACCAGAATACTATACAGATAGTAATATCTCCTTTCTCATGGTGTCCACCTGCATTTATTGATGATATTAATGATCACTCAGTCAAGATGCTGGGTTTCTCCTCTGAATATTGTTCTTTTCCTTGCCATGAATAAGTGATCTGTGGGGAAACACTTTCATAGTACTAACTTTTGATTCCATGAATAAGGGTTAGATCCCCAGCTGCCTATATCTGCCCCCAAACTTCCACATTCCCCTGCTGATAAGATGACTGTCATAACAAATATTTGGGCATTGCTTGATATAAGAAAGGGTAGCAAAAAACACATTTTATGCTTCTTCTCCAGATGGGCTGACATAAACCCATTTTTCCTTGCTATTTCCTTCTAACTGTAACTATCAACTCTGGAAATAGCTTAAGAGACAACAAAAGGAGACCTCTGAAAGTGGTCAGAAGAAGGTGATTTGCAACCACCTATGCAACTGAAGGCAACCCAGATCCATGGTTGCCCTATACATGATCTAGCAGTCAAAATCCAAGCAGTTTATTTCTCCCAAGAAAATAGGAGTATCTCTGACACCACTGACAAGGGAGATCTACTGGGAGTCCCACCAGAAACAAGCCAGCAGGGGAAACACTCCCTTTCTTTGCTGGGCCTGAGATTCTCTTTTCACCTGTAGAGATACTGAGATGGGCAGAGCAGGTCAAACCAACAAGGAGGACTCACATTTATCAAGGATTTGTAACCAGGAAGCATATTTGCCCTTATGGACCTGAAACTATTTTCCTCCATCCAGACACACAGAGGTAGGTAAGGGAGGGACCCCACTACAGCAAACATCCTGAACTGAGGAGCCTCTTTGTTCCTGCAGACTCATGACTTTCTTCCTTCCTCCCCTGTACAGAAAAATCAAGAGGAGACGGGAGCGGTAAAAGCATCTCACCACAACCCTCTTCCACCAAGACACCCACAGCCTGTCCTCTGGAAACCTATGTTTCTCCCTCAGGCAGCACCATCAGTGACCAATGGGAGTTGAAGTAACACCTGATAAGCCAAGCAGACCAAAATAGCACTGCAAAGACAACAAAAATCAAGCTGTTATTAGAACCACAATTCACAGAAATAGGCCAAGACCCACATGCTAAACTTTAATGCAGTGACTGCCTGCCTATCAAACTTAAAGCTTCAACTAAGTCCAGAGTCGAGTAATACAATAAATAATATATGCAGGATACAAGTCGAAATTATTCATCATGCCAAGAACCAAGACAATCACAACTCAAATGAGAAAAGACATCCAAATGATGCTAACACTGAGTTAATCAGATGTTGGAATTATCTGACAAAGATTTTAAAGCTGTCATTATAAAAACGATTCAGTGATTACTTATAGATTCTTCTGAAACAAATGAAATAAAAAAATTAAAGCCTCATCAAGGAAAATAGTAAGTTATTAAAAACAAAAAGGAAATGAGAGGACTTAAATTTATAATAATAAAAAATACTCACTGGATGAGCTCAGAAAAAGAGCAGAGATGACAGAGGATACAATCAGTAACTTTGAGCATGTATTTATACAATGCACACTATTTGCACAAAAGACAACAGACTGGAAAACAATGATGAGAGCCTCAGTCACCTATGGGATAATAACAAAGGATACAGTCTTTCTGTTTTCAGAGCCCCAGATGAAGAGAGAAAGAAAATGAGGTTAAAGAGCATCAAAATAAATCATGGCTGAAAGCTTCCCAGTTTGGATGAAAGATACAAACCCACAGATTCTAGAAGTTGGACTGACCCCAAACAGGATAATCTAAAAGAAACACATGCCAAGACACATCGTACTTAAGCTTCTGAAAACTAAAGACAAAGAAAAAAATTCCAAAAGGAACATTATCTGTAGAAGAATACCAATTTGAATGACAGGAGATTTCTTGTGGAAATGATGAAGGCCAGAAGGGCATATTTTGCAAGTGATAAAAGAAAACAACTGTTGGGGCACTTGGGTGGCTCAGTGGGTTAAAGCTTCTGCCTTCAGCTCAGGTCATGATCCCAGGGTCCTGGGATTGAGCCCTGCATCAAGCTCCCTGCTCAGCTGACTCAACTGAACACTGATTGACTCAGTGTTAGCATCATACCGGGATTGTGGAATCAAGCCTTACATTAGGCTCCCTTGCCCTCTGCCCCCCAACCCATGTTCATTCACTCATGCTCTCTCTCTCTCATAAATGAATGAATGAATAAATAAATAAATAAGAAAACAGGGATTTGCAGGATAAAAAAATGAACAAAATATATGCTGCTTAAAAGAAACTAAATTCATTTCAAATTTAGCTACATAGATAGGGTGAAGATAAAAAATAATAAAAGGATAGAAAGATGTGTACCATGCAAATATTAATCCTTCTAAAAAAGCAGGAATGGGGGCACCTGGGTGGCTCAGTGGGTTAAAGCCTCTGCCTTCGGCTCAGGTCACGATCCCAGAGTACTGCGATCGAGCCCCGCATCGGGCTCTCTGTTCCGTGGGGAGCCTGCTTCCTCCTCTCTCTCTGCCTGCCTCTCTGCCTAGTTGTGATTTCTCTTTGTCAAATAAATAAAAGATTAAAAAAAAAAGCAGGAATGGCTACTTATTTTCTCATAAAGTAGACTTCAGAGTAGAGATAATTACCAGAGATAAAGAATGATAAGATAATAAAAGAATCAATTTATCAGGAAGATATAATGATCTCATATGTATAATCACCAAAAAACAGAGCCTCTAGATAAATGAAACAACTGATGCAACTGAAACGTATAGACAGATCCACAATTATAGCTAGGAGCTTCAACACTCCCTTCTTAGTGACTATTTAAACAACTAGACAGAAAATCAGCAAGGATATTGAGATATGAACAACATAGTAAACCAGCAGGATCTAATTGACATAAATGCAACACTTGATCTAACAAAAGAAAAATGTACATTTTCTTTCAAGTGTCCCTAAACATTCACCAGTATAGACCATATAATGGGCTATATAAAACAAATTGCAACACATTTAAAAGGATTAAAACCACTCAGAGTGTTCTAGAATACCAACAGAATCAAATTAGGAATCAATAACAAAGAGAAAGAGGAAAATCTCTAAATATGTAAAAGTTAAACAAGATACTTCTAAATAATTCATGAGCTAGAGAGGAAATCTCAAAAGAAATTGTAGATCATCATTGGAGTGAATGGACATAGGCATTTCATATCAAAATGTATGGGACACAGCTAAAACACTCCCAAGAAGGAAACTGCTTACTAATGCTTACTTTAGATATGAGGAAACTTCTTAAATAAGTAACCCAAATTTTTACTTCAAGAAACCGGAAAAAGAACAAAATAAACCCAAAGCAAGCAGAAAGAAGGAAATAATAAAAGAAGAAACCACTGAATTTGAAAATAGGGAATGATAAGAGGAAACAAATCAATGAAAAAAATCTATCAAATAATCAATAAAATTTATAAACTTCTAGGAAAACTGATGAAAATTAAGAGAAGACATAAGCCACCAACATGGAATAAAATAAGATATTACTAGAAATCCTACAGTCATTAAAATGGTGAGTATGACCAACAACTTTATATTCCTAAATTCAGGTACTTACAAGAAATAAATCAATTCCTTAAAACTAAAAAAAAAAAAAAAAAAAAAAAAATCCCAAACTCAATTAAGATGAAATAGACAGAGGCTCCTATCGCTCTAATTTTTGCTCAAAATATTGCTCAAAATTCTCATTAAAAATCTTTTTAAAAATCTCAGTACGCAGAGGCACCTGAGTGGCTCAGTCATTTAAGCATTCCACTGTTGGTTTAGGCTCAAGTCATGATCTCATGGTAATAAGTTTGAGCCCCCAACTCTGGTGTCCCTCAGCTCACCTCAGCTAGGTGTCTGCCTGAAGATTCTCTCTGTCTTCCCCTTTCTGCACCCACACAAACTCACATTTGTGTTCCTTCTCCAAAATAAATTAATCTTTTAAAATGAATGATGAAATAGACGATCAAAATAGGACTGTAATAATCAAGTAAATCCAATCTATAATTTAAAATCTTGGGGTACCTGGGTGCCAGGGCTACTTAAGAGGCTCTCTGGAAAAAGGGCACATTCCTTCCAACACTAGAGTTTTTAATGAAAGGTTTCTTGTCTTTTAGGCATTTGTTGAACATCTACCAGGTACTGAGCTTTTTACCTGTTTTTTTTTTTTTATCTTTTTACCTATTCCTATATTTTATATTATTAAATCCTTATTGTCTTCACCTTTCAAATGAGGAAGCAGATTCCAAAAAGCAAAAACGATTTGCCTAGGGTCATACAACTATTTTATAGAGGATCTGATGTCTAAATCCAACACCCATGTTCATTATACCCTCCACTGCTGACTAAATGGAGGCTATCACAAAATGTGGTCATTTTAAAAACTGAAAGGAAATGTAGGGTTTAGAGGTCCAACTTCCTCACCTCATTAATGAGAGGTGGAGAGACAGTCTCAGAGCTTCCTTCCTGGGAGCCCAGAGTAATACCATAAACACAAACACCACACACCATAAACAAATTTTTATGCAAATACCAAATGAAAAATTAGGCTCAAATTCCAAAAGAAAGATTAGAAAGATCTGACATACAGATCGCATGTTCTATCTCAATAATTTTCTTTAATATTTTATTGCACACACAACTATAAAAGCAAAAGAAACCAAAACATGTAAAATAATTCACCTAGAGTTCTAACACACTGACAAATCCCTAACAAAGTACCTTTAGAAAAGCATTTTTGCATATTTCTCTCCAGTCCCTGTTTACCTGCCAGTGTTATCTTTATAAAATTTTTCACTCAGTCCTTTGATACTTTTAATTAGGCATCTCATATCAGGTAAGAAATTTGCTGGACTATGGGGATATAATGAAAAGCAAAAATAATCTCTGTGTCCTCATGATACTTAGTGATGAGTCCATTTTTATTATTTTATCATAGTAATGTTCTTACATGTCCACGTAATTTTATTTGGAGCTATGAGAACACATTCCATTTAGACAGAACATAATTTGCTTATTTTAAATGTAGAATTTAATTGTCTCTCAAATTTTTACTGTTTTAGATAATAATACAGGTTTTATGTTTGTCTACTTTTCGCTTTACATTATTTCTTCTCCTTAGGCTTCATAAAGTGGGGCTGTAGGGTTGTAAGAGTATGCATACCCATGTGGTATTCAAATGTATTTCCAAGTTTATTTCTGAAACAGCTGTCCATAGTTTATAAAGCTGTCAGGAAGATACATTGAGTTTTACCATGTATGTACTGAGATATTTTTAAAAACATTTATTTATTCATTTATTTATTTGAGAGAGTGTGTGTGTGAGCATGATGGGGAGGGGCAGAGGGAAAGAAATTCTTTCTTTTTTTTAAGATTTTATTTATTTATCCAACAGACAGAGATCACAAGTAGGCAGAGAGGCAGGCAGAGAGAGGAAGGGAAGCAGGCTCTCCACTGAGCAGAGAGCCCGATGTGGGGCTCGATCCCAGGACTCTGGGATCATGACCTGAGCTGAAGGCAGAGGCTTTAACCCACTGAGCCACCCAGGTGCCCCAAGGGAAAGAAATTCTTAAGCAGACTCTGGCTTTAGCATGGAGCCTGGTGTGAGGCTCGATCTCACAACTCTGAGATCATGACCTAGGCCAAAACCAAAGGTCAGACATTTAACCCATTGAGCCACTCAGGTGCCCCTAGGTATTGAAATTTTTAAAATAATTTTTAATGAGACTTTTGAAACATACACAAAATTAGAGAGAGAGTCTAATGGACCTCCATGTATCAGACAATCATTTTAATAATTACATACCATTTTTTGAACTATTTCTTTTATTGGAGTGGGGTTGAGAAAGAAAATTTTTTTAAGACTTTATTTTTTTATTTGAGAGAGAGAGAGAGAATTAGAGTGAGAGAGTGAGAGAGAGCACAGGCTGGGGGAGAAGCAGAGGGAGAGAGAGAGAAGTAGGCTCCCTGCCCCATGTGGGGCTCGCTCCCAGGACTCTGGGATCGTGCCCTGAGCTGAAGGCAGACACTTAACCAACTGAGCCACCCTGTGCCTAGAGTTATTTTTTTTTTTCACCCAATGCCCACTAAATAAATATGCTACAAGTGATATTTCAAGTTATAGTTTCAGAGTAAGATGAATCCAAATATTTCCTCAACGAGTCAGTTTCTAGTTGGTGAATATCATGAAGAGAAAAATTTGAATTGCATGCTACATCTGAATGAACTGAAAATGTAGCTTTGCATATTTATATCAAAAGGAAGATTTAGGGAAGGAAACTGTTTTTTAGAAGATTTATTTGAGAGCGAGAGAGCGAGTGAGAGAGAGAATGAATGGGGTAAGGGCAGAGGGAGAGAGAGAATCTCAAGCAGACTCCCTACTGAGCACAGCACCTGGCATGAGGCTCCATTTTCTGATCCTGCGATCATGACCTGAGCTGAAATTAAGAGTTGGCCACTCAACCAACTGAGCCACCTAGGTGACCAGAGGAAAAATTTTTTGGCTTGAGTTCATCCAGCACTTACCCTACTTCCATATTTCAAGTTTAAGTGCAAGGTGACTATGTGACTGCAAGGTAAAAATACTGGGAAAGAAAATGGTTCAGAAAAAGAGAAAAATAATGAATATGATAAATTTTTATTATATTTTTCATTAATCTTTATGTATAATGTCCACATATTGATTTCAGATGGCTGTTTATATAAATTTGTTTTTATTGTTCATTTAGTATCTTTTTCTGTTATAATCATTTATGAATCTTTCATTGGGATGGATTATAGCATATTTTTCATATTATAGGGTATATATTAATATCTGTGTGTATACATGTATATAATTTATATTATTTTATTATAGGGAATAATACATATTATTATATATCTTACTACTAATAATAATTACATATACATACACACAATCAGAGGATTCTGGTGCTACAGTGCATTCTTCCCAAGGAAACTGGCTATCTGCCTTTGGCTCAGGTAATGATCTCAGGATCCTGGGATCCAGCCCTGCATCGGGTTCTCTGCTCACCAGGGGGCCTGCTTCTCCTTCCCCCTCTGCCTGCCTCTCTGTCTACTTGTGATCTTTCTCTGTCGAATAAATAAATAAGATCTTAAAAAAAAAAACAAAACACTGGATAAATCGCACAAGCAGGGGGAGTGGCAGGCAGAGGGAGAAGCAGGCTCCCTGCTGAGCAAGGAGCCTGATAGAGGGCTTGACCCCAGGACTCTGCAATCATGCCCTAAGCTGAAGGCTGATGCTTAATCAACTGAGTTACCCAGGCACCCCCAAATTTAATTTTCTGAGCTACATTTGCAAAAGAGAAATAGCACATACATTAAAAAAAGGTTGTTGTGGTTACTAAATTATATAAAGTAAATTCCACTATATACGAATTCAACAGATGGTGGTTGTGGTAAAGGAGGAAGAACAGGAAGAGGAGGAAGGGCACAGCATCGATGAGTCTACAACCAAATTCTTAACAACAAAAAAAAGAATAAAAATACTTTTCTTTGGGTATGTTCATGTGTGTGTGTGTGTGTGTGTGTGTGTGTGTGTGTGTTGTCATATGAAATGTGTTTCTTGCATAAGCCACAGTCAAGTTTAAAAAAAAAAATCTGGGGAGACACTTTAATACTGTGAGGATGACACTAGTACCTATTTCATAGGGTTGTTCTTAAATGAGTTTAAGCAAAGTAATTGAAACAACATCTGCACAACGTAAACAACTGGTAAGAGTTAGCAATTATAACTAGTTGCTGAAGTTACAATTGGTATTGGTGACCTTGTCACTCTGTCTCCAACCATGTGAAGAGTATGTTTGATACGTACAGTCTGTCTACTATGCCATACCTTCTTCTAAAAGAACAAAGAAAGACCTTCTTGTATTACCAGTTTCCAGAACGTGGAACAAAAGCAAACAGTGGAGAGAAGAGTCTAAAATAAGACAGCCAACTTTTAATTTTGCCAAGGACATAAGAAAAACAACAACAAAATCTTCCTACATCTTATCATCATCACTACCACCACCATCATTACCCTTTACAAACCAAGTACATTTGAATACTTAAAAATAAAAAATCCCAGAATAAAGTTAATCACATAAATGTAAAATCATGAAAAATCTTATGGTATCTGACTTGCTTCTTAGAGCAAAGGGAAACATATTTCTAGATCAGATTCCATTCAAGAGGCAGTATTCAAGATCCACATTTTTCCTAATCCTTGGACTCTTAAACGTTAAAGCTATATCCTCAACTTCTGTGAGATTTGGTGTTTATTTCTGGAGAATATGATCACATATAACATACCTGTTTCAATATGTATGCACTTACTTGTGCATTCACTTATGTCTTAGCATGTTAACAGTGCCTCAAGTTCCAGCTTCTACTATTATCTACTCAGGGATTGCTGGATAAAATCCAATATTTAAGTTCTTCCAGCTTTCACTTTCATTCTACATGTGGGCAGAGTTTGTAAACATGGATTAATAATTTGTGCGGTAACCTTCCTATACAAGGGCACCGACAAAATTTTCTTGGTGTTGTGACAAATGACAAAGAACAGGAAATGCCTACTTAAAGGTTTATTTTTATAATCTTTGAAAAAACAAAAATTAAGACAACAAAGAGGCATTCTGGGAAAACAAGGACTGCTATGACACATGTTAAAGAATCAGCAACTCGTGAACTTCCTTTAATACTCTGATACTTTGGGATGAGTTAGTGTTTATCTTAGAGTTCTAATTTTAAAATCTCTTGTGTTTACACTTCTTGAAATTTTTTTCAACCAAACAGGAAAAGGTAAGTACAAACTAAAAGATACGTGACACTATTATGAACAGATCTATCCCCCAGAAACTGAAGGAATGATAATTTTAGGACTGAGGTGATACATTGTACACTTTCCTGACTAGATGTGTCTAAATGATGTGTCCAGGGCAGTCTTGGCAGGTGAACTGAGCAGCTCATGAAGGAACATTTCACTGTAAGTCTTAACTCCCTGGAGAATGTGCACATTTGAGGAAAAAGAAAGAAAAAGAAAAAGTTGAACCCAAGGGAAAGGAGGCATATTAGTTACCTACTGCTGTGTAACAAATTGTCCTAATGCTGACTTGAAACAACATACATTTTTTTTTCTCATATATTCTTTGGGTTAGAAACCTAGATACAACTTAATTAGGTCCTGTGGCTCACAGTCTCTCATACTGCTACATCCAAGGTGCCAGATCGGATAGAATCTAATTTCAAAGCTCAAAAGAGAGACTATTTCCTTCTAAGCTGTGAACACCTCACTGGCTTTGCTTATTTTATCTATTACAAGCTGAGTCTCTAGCTTTTGCTGACACACACAGAGAAGAGAGTCACAAAAGCATGAAACAAAGAGGTAAGGAGCACTTTGGGCCATTTTAGAGATCCCATTCCAAGATGTTAGAAGGCTCTATTTTATCATAAATTTCTCAATGTTGAAAGCAGAAAAGTAGGGGTATTCAAGTAGCTCAGTCAGTTGAGCATCAGACTCTTGGTTGTGGCTCAGGTCATGATGTCATGAGTCATGGGATCCAACCTCAGGTCAGGATCTGTACTCAATGGGGAGTCTGTTTGAGATCCTTGAGATTCTATCCTTCTGCCCCTTCCCCCCATTCTCTCTCTCAAAATAATCAAGCCTTTCAAAAATAAGAAACCAGAAAAGTAGAATTATAAGGAAATCATACAAACATACTAACACTGCAAATACTTTTTGTTTGTTTTGTTCCAAGTGCATTCTGGTTCTAAGAACAGTGCCTGGCACATAGCTGAATGAAGGAAGGTGTGGAGGATATACTGGGTGTGCCCCCTGTCTGGGCCTCCGATTTATACATCCACACAATCAGAGGTTTGGAGTGTGTAATCGCCACTCGATGATCCTTCCAGCTCTGGACGCTGGAGGAGACATATTTTCACATATCACGGGGATTGCCACTTACCGTGTATTGACATTATCCAGTGTAAAGCAATCCTCACAGTATGGACAAATGAATTTAAGAGAACCGTGGATTGAGCAAAATAATAATGTTCACTGGTGCCAGTGAACTTTAAGAAAATGGCAGAGCTATCAATGCTCTTGTTCCGTCTTCAGTGCCATTAAAGGGTATCAACTGCTCTGATCCAATTAAGTCTGACAAAGTCCACATGAGCACAATGAACAACATCAGAAAGACAATTGGAAATAAAGATTGCTCTGCTGTTGTTAATAACATACCTTACCATAAGTCTTCACTTTATATTTACATTTTGTTCCCTTATGAGGGAGCTTTCTCACTTGTGACTAACTATTCAAAAAAAAAAAAAAAAAAATCAGGAAATAAACTATTTTTGAGCCAGATCTGTGAATCTTAGTATCAGCATTTGTTAAAACACATTTAACAAAATAATAAAGTATACTGAATTATATTACTCTCACTAAAATATTAACGGTGTCTTAAATAGTAATATTTAGTGAGAGCAATATTTTACTTTTTTTTACTTTTAATGAAATAAATTATTTAAAAGGTTACTTTCCTCTTTAGCATATTTCTCTTTAGCAGATTTTAATGTATATTTTGTGTTTGATAATATTCCTAATATTGTAGTCCATATATAGTCCAATATAATACATTTTTATATATCCAAAAGTTTATATACATATCAATATAAGCTTATATTTTATCTATTTATCTACAGAAAGATTGGGAATGCTGAAAGTTATTTTTATTCTTCAGAATTTCCATTTGAAAGACTTAATAAATGGTCCCTCTAAACCTGGAATAATAAAACCAAGAAGCCTAAATAGCTTCCCTACTGCTCCTATCCCCTACAACTTAGTCTCAGTCCCAAAACCACAGATATTACTCAGATCATAATTAAAATCCTCAAATGGCTTCTGATACTCTGAAGAAAACCCAAGCTCTTCCCAAGATCCAAGATCCACTAGCCCTTGCCTATCACTGACCTCATTACCTGTCCCCTAATCTTCTTTACTGTCTCCCATCCTAGTGGCTCCTTCAGTTTCTAGGACACACTAGTGTCTCTCTCCTTGAGTTCTCTGTTCCTTGGCTGCTTTCTGTTTCATCTATCAAATCCATTCTGTCCACAGATTAGTATCCCTGGCTGCTTGTCACTCCCATGTCAACTTGACTGTCACCTCCACAAAGGACCTTTGCCTTCCAGTTTAAAGTATCCCTGTGTATCACAACAGGGATTTTCTTATTTTCTTCTCACATAGCACCTATGGCTATCTCTTTAGTTACTGGTCTATTGCTGTCTTCTGCATCTGTCATGCTCCACATGAGCATAAACATACATCTTTTTGACCAGGGCTGAATCCTCATTATTTAGAAAGACATTTTACACACAATAAGCCCTCAGTACCTATCTACTAGATGAATCAATGAATATGCTAGGAGACAGTCACAATACTCATGTTCTTCTTGCTCATATCCTTTTTGAAAAAGGGCAAGTCAAGAATCACACACTTTTTAAAAAAAGGATTTTTATTTTTTATTATTTATTTGAGAGAAAAAGTGAGAAAGAGTGAGAGCATGAGCAAGGGGTAGAGGGAGAAGCCAGCTCCCCACTGAGCAGCGAGCCTGATGCGGGGTTTGATCCCTCAGCCAGAGGCAGACACTCAACCAACTGAGCCACCCAGGGAACCACACTTCTTAAGTTTGTTAGGAATATCATAGATGATAAAAGTAAATTTTCAGTGGTAAGGGTGACATAGGAGACAAAAAATATATGTTTCTTCTTCCCCTTCTCTCCCTAAGGACCATAAAATTCTCTTAATGTCACTTATTTAAAAAATCATCACATGACACAACAGAGCACATGAATCAGAGGAACCATATCCTCAACCTTTTTCTAGAACACTTCTGAGAGCTCTCTGCTTAACCTTTCATCAGTAAGTTCTGCTCATTCTCTCACTTTCTTTCCTTAAATGTCTACAGAAACCTCTGTGATCTACTTTCTTCCAGAAAAGAATCCAGCTAGCCTAACTTGGTAGAGAGTCTTTCACATCTGGACCTCACAGTTGGCTTGTAGATATAGCACCACCTTCATATCACTCCAGACTCTCATTTCATGACTGTCTAAAGCCATGTTGCTCCGTCCTGGCTACATCTTCCTTCAGGGCCTTGGACACTGACTCCTCATTGACTTTCACCAGTTCTCACAGGCAGAGCTGAATTGCTGGCACATTAATAGGAGCTAGGTACCTATGTATCTGTTTTTCTTCCCATGTGCAGCTAAATGAGGTGGGTATTTTTCTTCAGGACATGCAAGTTTACTTAGAATCTATCAAATGACAGATTCTTTGTCTAGAGCACTGGCTATGGGATTGAGACACATTTAATCAAAATCACTGGGTTTATAGGACCCAACTTGACTGCCATGGTGTGAAATGTTAATTTCTAATTAGCAAAATGCTTTGACCTCTGAAGTGCTTTCACACCTTCAATGCTTTCTGTAGTTCACAGCAGGGCTTTTGCATGGTGCAGCCAGATGCTCAGCCCAGCTAGATGGAGAAGAGTTCTTCCATATTCTCTAAGAACCTCGGGGAGCCATTGTGCAGATCCAGTATCCACATGAATAGACATGAGTCCTTTTGCCTCCCTGAGACAGGTTTTTCTACCAAGTCATTATAACATACATCAAGGGCTCCGTTGAAACAACCTAGCTAGCTGGATATTATTCCCCCTTTCTCAACTGTGGAAATTGAGCCATGCAAGTTGCTCAAAGCCTTATAGCCATTACTTGACAAATATGAGATTCAACTCCATGTTTAGCTTACTAGCTGTCTACCATTTGCATCAAAATAAAGAATGAATTTCAATTTGTTTTGAAAAGCCTGAAGACCAACTCATCCTCTACCCTGATGCCCACATGCATGCCCATTCACTCACGTACTTTCACACTTTTACCATCTAAGTATCCATTCTGGACTATAACATAATGCCATTTTTTAATGTCTCCTCTTTAAATGCACTTTGTAAATGCATGGGTAATCATTTAATTGATCATTTTATTAAATTTAATGCAGCTCAATCTTGGCTCTCTCAGTAAATATGGGTAATGCATTCCAAAATGCATTCCATTCTTCAAGTATACCAGAATTACCTCTAATACTAAATAATGTTGTTTTAGAGGAATCAGAATTTCAGAGGTGGTGGTGGCCTGTGGTAATCTCTATCTCAACATTCACACCAGTAATAGGAATATATGGCAAATCTTGAAGCTCACAGCTCTAAACTGTACATTTCATATCTCCTATCCTCTACTAGCTGTAAGTCTGCAATACTCACAATGAACTACTATTCCCAGAGTGCAAGCAAAGAAAGAAAAAATAACATTTATGGACCATCATTTTGCTAGTTTGCTTTTTAGTTAACCTTGCAACACACTGGTAAAGTGGATATTATGGGGTCTATTTCATACTTTGAAGTTCAATCTCTGAGCGCTTAAGTCATTGTTAACAGAGCTCCAAACCCAATCCCAATTTGGTTCCAATTGCTTTGAGGTATGTTTATATATAACCCACTTTCCCTGCTGTAAGTGAAGAGGTTGGTCCCTCCCGCTCTATGACTTTTTTTCTTATTATGTTGCTCTAAATCTGCATTTTCACCAGCTGGAACCTGGAAAACACTTTGCAGGCAAGGAAGAAGAACCTCTCTGCTACCTTAAGGGGCCTAGCCGAGTTTTGCAAGCTTAGTTTTCATTTCTGCCACTTAGGTAGGGAATCCTGGGCATCTGTACTACCTGGTTAGATTCAGTGATGGATGAGACTGTCTCCCCCACTTCCTCTCTAACTCCCAGCAGCTCTGAGAACAAAGCTCTGTGCAAAAGAAACCTTCCATAAATGCTCTTGACTAATGCTGGCCTCTGTGTCTGACAAGCACAGCATCCGATTGTGTGTAGCAAACGAATGGGCCTCGTCTAAATTAAGCAAAGTGTCAAGTCTTTTATCCAAAGGTCTGTTTTTGTAATCACATAAATGGCCTGAGTGGCAAGGTAAAAAGATAAGGGTTAGAGTTAGTTAACGTGTATGTGAATCTAAAGATGTTTGCAGTCATTTTCTGTTTCCTTTTACTCATAGAAAGGAATAACACATCGTGTTTAGACATAGTGGTTAGACACAGAGACTGTGAAGCTAGATTGCCTGGGTTTGTTTATTACTCCCACTTAGTACCTATGGAAACCTGACAAATGTTGCTGGGGAACCTGTGCTCCTCATCTGCAAAGTGATAGTAAAAATACCCTCATTAGTTAACTGTGAGAGTTAGCATGTATATAGTGACTGGCAGACAATAACCATAGGTGATCAAAAATGTTATCTAATTTCATTATTAATCAAATCTCTATTGTGAAGGCCCAGTGGGGTAGACATGGAGCTTGTTCCTCTATATACCTCACTCCTCTGTATACTCTGAGAAGAAGGTATTTATAGCAAATGTCCGTGCTCTACTTTTACAAATGTAGCCCACCTCAGAGGCTCCCTTGTGGATAGTTGCAGTATGTGCTGATTTCTTCCCAACACACTGCCTGACATTCTTTGTTGCCTTGCCCAAGAGAGTTTACTGGCCATTTTTAGGTGGAAGCACTGGGGAGATAACGCCCAAGGAACAGCCCTCAATCTATGAAGCATGCAGTTCCTTGCCATGATTCTGAAGCTATTCTGAAACTCAGAGTCTCAGTGAGACTTCTCTGCAGATGCTCTCAGTGATCACCTGTCAACACACTCTGTACTGGTCTCTTCTTGCCTCACTCCCTTACCCCCTTACATGTTTGCTAAGATCATCTCCCAAATGTGGAGATGTAAAACCTTGTCTCGTAAGCTGCCTTTGGAGGAATGTAGTAGACGAGGACGGCACAAATATCCTCACTCTACACATGTGTGCACTAATGCCAGAGAAGTTCACTACACTCCAGAAGTCACACTCTTTTCTCTTCTATGATGTAACTGTCTTCCAGTGCTTAGCATGAGACTTTAAGTATTCTGAAGATTTTTTATTTATTTTTTTGACAGAGAGAGAAATCACAAGTAGGCAGAGAGGCAGGCAGAGAGAGAGAAAGAAGCAGGCTCCCCACTGAGCAGAGAGCCAGATGCGGGGCTTGATCCAGGACCCTGAGATCATGCCTGAGCCAAAGGCAGAGGCTTAACCGACTGAGCCACCCAGGTGCTCCGAGACTTTAAGTATTCTAAAATCATGGTTAACAGTGCTCTAGGGACATGGAATCCATTGGAAATTAGGGAAGGTTCTACAGAGACAGTGACATCTGAACTACCTGCAAAAATGAGTAGGCAAGTGCATGCCTGGGGGAGGTGGTCAAAGATGGACTAATAAGGAATCATATACACAGGAATGATCTTGTGAGTTGTTAAAATACTAAAATTCCTTCATATATCTTGGTGAGTAGGACTGAGCCCTTCCTCTGGTATTCCCTGCTGCTCTACATTCCTGGCCTTTCCCTGTGAGACCCTGAAACTGTCTATGACCCAGAAACTTATGGAGTAGCACAGTACGGGGTTTCCAGGACTCTAGACTAGCAAGAGCTGGTGACTGTACTGTAACTGTACTGGCTAGTTGGTCCCAGATCTTACTGGTTATTAAATATTGGTAATAAACCCTCTTGGAAGAAGGAAGAGCAAAGATATTTACTTTTCAAATCCAACGTTCTTTCTCCCCTCTTCCTTTTCAAGTGCCCCATTCATCTCACAGATTAAAAATAAATATCTACTTGATACGTTGGCCAACATAAATTTTTAATGCCATGAGCAATTACCCAGCGAGTACATTCCCCAGAGCATACAAGCTGATGAAACAGAGCCCAGTGCTTAGCTGAGAAGACTTCCAACTATGATGGCAGAAACATATGGTCTTGCAACAGGCCAGTAATTCCCCAGATCTTCCAGTTGGCTTGGGAAAGACCAAGCATACATATTCATGGTTACTGAAGGACACTGTCAGTGTGAGGTTCGGTGAGCTGAGGAAAGGAAAGTGACTACAAGGAAAGAACAAGCACAACAGACAAAGGACTGCCAAGTCCATGTTTCTAGTTGGAAAGCTGCATTTTTCACATTAATGAAGTCATCTGTTCTGACACCCTGAACTTGATCTTCCAAGGGGAAGGAACAAGGGGTCATGATTAAAGACAAAGACTTGGCAACTTAACAAATGGATATCAAATGCCCTTTTGTACCACACTCTAGATTAGACATTGATATGTATTAAGGTTCTGAATATATTTGTATGTAATTTTACTTTTTAATTGGAAGATACAGAGATTACAGGACAGGGAGGAAAATTAGCAATCCCATGAGAAATGGGAAATGGGAAGAAGGGATGCAAAAACATTCAAATTAAATCTCAAAAGGCTTATTTTAAAAAGGAACACATGATGATTTTTCTTTGTCGTGATCACAGCAAAGAAGAAAACAAAAGGAATAAAGATCCACATCTCAGAATGAAACAACCAAAATGAGAGGCAAGCTAATAATAGCCCCGAAGCCATGTCCTCAGAGGGTTCATTGTTAAAGAAGTTACCTAACACAGCTGAATCTGTTATCTCTGGCCACATGTCTGTGGATGCCTTTTTGAAAATAACCATCATGGATAGTAACTGATCTCTGCCTATTCCTTCTGAAAGCCAACTGACAGTAGGGAGTTAAAAAGATAAGATATCTGAAGTAAACCTCAGAGTTGGGAAGGGTAGGAGAGGAATGGTTAGTGCTTTCTTAGTCTCTGTCTACAGAAGACTTCCTGTGCCCTCTTCACCCTCTCGCAGGGTGAGGTTCAACTCCAAGGGTTTGGGTGATTTACTGCTCCGGGCAGCTGAGCATCTTGCTCTGTCAAGTGCATTTTATGAACTTTGGCCAGAGGTGCTTCTGCCAGCTTTAATAATAACCCTTCCCTTTACACCACAATTGCAGAACTCTCCAACAAAAAGGAAGTTGGTGGCAGGAAGGAGATCCAAGTTTTCAATATTTTACTGTTAATAATTTCATTCTTAAGTAGCAATTTTATGCCTAACACTGTGCTGGTGAATTTGGTTAGAGAAAGGAAGGTGCAGGAGAAGGACAGTCCCATCTGGAGTGGAAAAGGAAGAGGAAATACTTGATATAGGGACTTCCCAAGGAAGTTGGAGTATGTTCAGGGGCCAGTGTTTCAGTTTTGTAGTGGACTATGGCATTCATTTCAAGTGACTTGGTAAGATGCAGAAATGTCAGAGAGAATGTGACAGATCTGGGACACTTCAGGGAGGTCTGGGTGACAAGAGTATAGCAGGGAGGCTACCTGGGAGAAGGCAGAAGCTGAGAGGAGGGCCCACCCTGACTCTGGAGGAAGGAGAGGATGGTGTACAGTTCTGACAAAGAGTAATGACAAGGCCAAATTGGGTTTTAAGAAAAGCTGCAAGAACAATAGTAGTCTTAGCAAATAGTGAATGTACTGGCCACCATGGAAAGCACTTTTCATGTAGGTGATCTTGCAACAGTCCTTGGCAGTAGTTCCCCTTATTAGTCCCATCTTACAGATAGGGTGAGTGAGGCAAGTGAGATGAAGCAAGTAGTGGTACTAGTAAGGGGTGAAGCTCAGGTTTAAGCCTTCATGGGCCTCCGTGGTCCATGCTTGCTAACTCTATGCCATGTTGCCTCTTCATAAATGACCTTCGCCAGTATACCTGCTCATTTGACCTATTCCTCTCCATTTTTCAGCAAGGAAAAGTAAGGCAGGTAACACAAATCTCTTTCAGGAAAGGTCACCCAGATGAATCAGTAGTATATTCTATTTAAAAATATTCTCATCAGTCACTTTAGCTCTAGGTATCTTTAAAAAGCAAATTTAAACATAAAGCCAAGACCAGCAAAAGTAGGATGATTTCAGCAGGAGTCCCTAAGTCTTGTATACTCCTTTATAAAAAAACTCTTAGAATACTGGATATGCCCAATAAGAGGCTTGACAGTGAAATTCGCGAGGCATCCAGGAAATCTTCAACAGTTTTCCAACAATGCTGCAAGTTAATGACTATGAAGCAAATCGGCTAGTCTTCCCCTCATTATGGGCAGTCCCTTCAAGTGGTGATGACACCCATTTCTGTAATAGTAACAGTGATGAGAGAGAAGAGCTACTGGTTCCACCCCTTCTCGCCAGACTCCTGACAGTCTAATCTGCCACTCTTGATTGAATCCTGTACCTGGCATTTATAGCCAAGGTGATCTATACCTTGAATGGAAAAAGTTAACTATTGGGAAATATGCACACAAATCATGTAACTGACTATTTACCAACTTCACTGCTAGCTTCTTACTGAAGCATAAACGATTTCAGGGCAATTTCAAAGAGCCACTTACCTTTCCAATGCATATCCATCAATGTGTTAAAGCCGGCTTTCAGAGCGTGATTTCAAATGGCAGGCTTCATGTTCCCTGCTAAGATAAAGGCCCTCATGTCCTATTCAGTCATTGTGAAGGCTGTGTTACAGTATCACCACACAATAAATCAAGAATGCATTTGTTATTTATGAGAAATTTGGAGTTCTTTGTATTTTCCTACTGCATCTTTTCTGTCTTCCTTGTTCTGAGCTTGTTACTCCTTTCTCACTGTCATACTGAGGAGGATTATTCAGTAGGGCAATTGAAAAACACCACCCACATCTGAATAGTTGAGTGTTTGTTGAAGAGGTTGTAAAGAATGAACACCTATTCGCCAGAGCACTGTGCCTGAGTGGCAGGCAAGATAACTCAAAGAAAGAGGACAAAGGCTACAGCTGGAAGACCACCGCTCCCAGGCTCTCCACATCTCATTTTCCAAGAACGACAGAGATTTCTCATGGGCTCCACAATCAATCAAATGAAAGAGGGTAAGCTCTGGGGTCAAAAACTCAACTGAAGCAACTTTTATTCTTAACAATGGGAAATAATCTGTGCAGCCGTGGAAAGACCAGCTGGAACCTGTTCCCAGGCTTGGGAAACACATTTGTAAACATGCACAACATCACTGAGGGCTGGCAGGGTCTTTGCTCATTCAGATTTTTTGTGGGGAGGGCTCGCTACTCTGAATTGTAGAATTTTGGGAGGTGCTATTTGTAGACATGATGCTACATAAAATGCTAGAAAGAAAGATGGCTTTAGCAAAGTATCCCCAGGAATTGCAGTGCTTACCAGAAAACACTGGGGGTGGGGTGGAGGGAGTTTACAGGGGAGCAACCAGAAAAGTGAACTTTTTCAGACTAGAGCCCCTACTTAGGACACAGACACTAACTTAAACAGAGGATGACTTGAATAGCATCAGTTATGGAGGTGGCTTCCATAAGCAAGTAGAGTAGGTTGGGATGGCATATAGCTCAGTGTCTATGCTATTTGGGTTCTGAAGATTGGGAGAGAATGGAAAAAGCAGACAAGTTTGACTTTCCACCATGGCCTATGACATTTGGGCAAGAATTATTCCTATATCTGAGCAGAACTGATAACACAAAACAGCCCCTTGCTAGGTGTCCGAGAACTCCACTGAGGATGACTCTGCACACAGCGGGCTTATTGTAGGTGAAAACATTCTAACTTGGTCCATCTCTTTAGAAACTCTTGCATGCAAGGATCAAGGACACATCAACTGTCTACACTAATAATGGTTCCATAATCCCAGCAATTCTTGATCAGGAAGATAAAGTTATAAATCTTTTTGAGGTTTATCATAGGAATTTTCTAAAAATCCATCTATTTCAATATAGGATTTGATCATCCTATTTCAAGGAAAATAAATTGCCATAGGGGAAGTTGTCTTTTTTCAGGAGGATTTATCACTCTATCTGCTCAAATCCTCCAATCAAATGACTGCTTACTCAGAGACATGCTCCCCAGCCCTCCTTGCTGTGTCCACCAACATGAAACTGTAATATCATACACTTTGCTCAATTCTGATCAAGCCAGCCTCACCCATTGCAAATAGTGCCTTAGTTCAGAGAGCCAAACTGTAGAAAAGATCTGCCTTTGCCGTTTCTCTCCTGAGAGGCTGTGAAGACTCTATTTAATGGGTGTCCTCTTTACTGCAGTAATGGTACATATAACTTTGGTTCCTCAACAGGTTGTGACGGTAGCTCTGTCAGGGAGCTGGCAGCCAACACCCCACATTTCAAGCTGGTACTATAGTCTATTGCTTCGTGGTCTTTCACGAGCCACAGAAAGTTGGAGTTAAGTATATGCCTAAGAGTGGAATTGCTATTTCACACGGCAACTTGATGTTTATCTTTTTGAAGAACTGTTTTTTCTCTGCATTTCTGCTTTGCCAATTAAAGAGAACTAAGGCAATCAAAAACAAAGTACTGGGGAATTGGGGGGGGGCAAAATAGGAATAATAGGTTAAAATAATTGATCTTCTAAATTAAGAATGGGAATTAAAAGATTAATTAATTGGGGTAGGATGATTGGGAAATATCAGTACTGTCAAATTATTATCCTCTGACAAATGAAAAAAGAAAATGGGTTATTATAAGATGAAACCTCATTTCTCATTACCCTTTTGGGAGTTTCACTTAATTTTAGCAGGTTGGGCCATATTGTCTGCCTAAGAAAGAGTTGGTGGTCATAGAGTTCCCTCCTGGAACTGAGCTAAATCTCCTGTTTTACTGGCATCACTTATCCTTTCTGTTAATCTTTGATTTTTCCCCCCTCTTAAAGAGGATTCTGTCTGCTTCTCATTAATCCAGGGTTCTTGCCCAGACTTTTCCAGAAATATGATTAGAACATTTATCAGTCAAACAGATAAGCTCAATTAGATACCAAAGTTGCTTAAGTATACAGAATGGCATAAAACTCCTATACATAACTATACTAACTATCTACTGATGAATAATGGGAATTTAATATGGATGTTATAGACCTCATAGAAAGAGCTATGCAGTAAAAAACTGTAGTTAGGCAACTTAATCTGCCCCCACCCCAACCCCAAGATTTCCACAACCTAATTTCTTAAACCTGTGAATATGTTCCAATACCTGGCAAAAAGGGGCTCTTGTGGATGGAATAAGGATCCAGACCTTAAAAATAGATTATTCTGGATGATGAGGATGGGCCCTACATTGGCCCTTCAAAGTGGAAAGGAAGACACAAGGGTTATTGAGAGAGATTCAACTATGAAAGAGAAGGCAGGAGAGACCAGAGGCATGAGGAAGGCTTGACCTGCCATGGCAGGCTTGGAGGAAGGATGGGGGTCACACACTAGTACATCAAGACAGTCTCTAGAAGATGGGATCGACCCACAGCTGCTGGCCAAGAAAGAGATCCCAGTCCCATGCCACAAAGACCCAAATGGCTGCCAACTACATGAGTGAGCAGTTAACACATTACCACCTAGAACCTCCAGAAAGAAACGCAGTGCTGGTGACATGGTGATTTTAGGCCAGTGAGAACCATATTGACTTCTGACCTCTAAGAGGATTCATTTGTGTTGTTTTCAGCCACTAAATTCCTGATTATTATTTAGGGCACCGATAAGAAAACTAATGCAAGAAACGCAACCACAAATGTTGTAGGCGTTCTTGTATCAGGAAAATTATTGAAATTTACTCTCAAAGTGTTCTTGTGAAGTAGCTGTTTTGCTTGACTTCACTTTATTTTAAATACATAAGGGGACTGTGGTTCAGGGATGTTAAATGATTTGTTTAAGCAGTAAGTGACAAAGGCAGGACTCCAGCTCAGACCTTCTGACACTACCTTCCTTTGTAAGACTATCTCCCACTTATTGAAAACCCTTCATATCTAATTCTTATATTTTAATTTTAACATAATCAGGTCATTCTAGATTTTTTTGGTTTCATAGTGTGAAAAGTTGGGTAGAAGGTACATATAAACTCAGCTCTTTCCTTTTTGTAATTTTGGATTGGTGGTGATTGCTAAGAGCCCCTGTTATAACAGCTGAACTTTCTCTACTTGTCCTGATTACTCCTTCTTGCTTATGTATTATGCCTGAGTTCACAATGCACATACTAATGAAATTGACAATTTCCCCATAGAACATAGTTGTATGTTCATAAACATGAAGTGGTTTGCATGAATGCCTATAATGCCAAACAAAAAAAAAAAAAATGGGGTTTAGAGTTCTCTATTTAAATGTTTGTGGAGCCATAAGGATAATTATAAATGCTATTAATCTTCCAGACATTCATAGACTGAACAGTTATACACCATTGACTCTAGAAAAAAAATGCTGACAACAAAAGGGTGAACCATTTCTTTCATTTTCAATGTTTCAGAATATGAACAAATACACATTTCCGAACAAAAGCACTGTCTTTACTAAGGCAGCCTTCTCTTGCAGGCTGTATTTCCTGAGCCTTTAAATAAAGTGTTTTTACATATTACTAGGTGTTTTGGGTCATTGATAGTATCGATATATTATTGTTGATTTTTAAATTTCCAGAGAAAAACATCCAGCATATGCTCAAATTAAATTAGTGGAAATAAATTAGAATGTATTCTAAATATAGATTGGGTGAATGAAACACACTGCTGATGGCAGTAAGGTAGTGGTGGGTTCTGTGGAAACCTGCTCAGTGGGAAGCAGCTACTTAGGTCCAGACACCTGTTACAGCATGGGATAAAGATCTGTTATTGTTAGGTTTTCTGATTTTTAAAAGAACAGCCCAAAATACAGTTTTTCTTATGAAATTTCTTGATTTCTAAAATACTGCCAAGTCAGTAACTTCTTAAACCTATCTGCTGTCTGTATTCAGTTTGCGACTTCTTGTCTCAAGCTGGCTGATAACTGGAAAACAGTAGTTATTGTCAGTTTCAGAAATGCTAACAAATGCAAAGAACTCTTGTTGCTTTGGTTTCAGGTGAAATGTCATCTTTTCAGGGAAGCTTCCCTTGTCCTGGTTTATAGATCTAGGAACTACAAAGAGCATGATTATAAACTAGATCTTCAGATCCCAAATTCTCTGCTCTTTGGCTCCATCACTAGGGTAGCATTAGAGGGTAGAGAAGCAGATGGCAAATGGAACCAACTTTAATGGTTTGATTTTTAAGTTACTTTCATCAACACAAAAGTAGCCAATGACTCTCCCACTTGATCCCTCAGGACCGTAATCCCACTGTTCTCAATAGCAACAGGTAGGTTTATAAAATGAAAAAAAATCAATGGAAACCAAATAAAACCATCTTCCATCCCCCTTTTTCCAAAGAGACCAAAACAGTCTATCTTTGCAATTTTAACAAGCCTGTATACCACTTATAAAATGGAACCTGGCATCTGTCTGGTGAATCAAGTTCTTGGATGGATCTCTAAATCATACAGAATTTCTGACTAGGGTTGAACTCTGGATAAATCCTCCTATCCATTCATCTAACAGACACTGGAAATTCTACATTAAAAATGAAAATCCTCACTCCTAGGTAATTTATGGTATAATTCAATGGTCTGTTCATCTCCTCATCTAGTTAATATAGAACAAGCCATTTTTATATGCTAAACATTATGTTGGGTACTAGGGTATAAAAAATAGTGTAGCTAAACACTAGAAAGTGACATTTTGAGCAGTTACAGATGATGTTATAAACTACGGATATTAAATTATTGTTGCTGTTATGGCTAACATTAGCTGAATACTTACTTTGTGCCAAGCATTGTTTTAAGTATACTCCATATATCACTACATTTAATTCTAACAATAACCTTAAGCTATTTGTGCTACTGTAATCCTGCTTCACAGCTAGTAAGTAGTAGAGCAGAGACTCAGGTCCATTTAATCAGGTCTGCTTAGAAACCTACAGTCTTAATAAGAAAACAAAAAATTGTAAAAGAAGTGCTATTAATTATGATGAGCACTAAGGTGATTCTATAAAAGAAGACCATAAGTTGAAGCTGAAGAAATTCTAGGTTTTGACAACTTACATATATTTTTTCCCTTGTCAACATTGCTGTGATTATGGCTATCCATTACCCCATAGCTCAGGCAATACTCTAAATTATCAGTATGATTAGATTTTTGAAACATTTTTACTGTTGCAATTATGAACAATAGCGTGATTAGTAGTTTTATAGGCAGGTGTAAGTAAGTATTGATTGTGGCCTATGTAATTTGATTAAACAATGATTTCTGCAATCAACTGTACTTTTTATGACTTTGGATGCCTCTGAGAGCCAAACTTCTAAGTGCTGTGGAAGACTCAATATTTAACAAAATCTTTTTTTTTTTCTTTTTTTTAAAGATTTTTATTTTATTTATTTGACAGATAGAGATCACAAGTAGGGAGAGAGGCAGGCAGAGAGAGAGAGAGGAGGAAGCAGGCTCCCCGCCAAGCAGAGAGCCCGATGCGGGGCTCGATCCCAGGACCCTGGGATCATGACCTGAGCGAAAGGCAGAGGCTTTAACCCACTGAGCCACCCAGGCGCCCCAATATTTAACAAAATCTTAACATTTAAAAATTACATTTTGATCATCTCAATTTAATGAAATGTGGAAATAACTCTGCTTATTGAGGGTAGGTGCTTTTTCTTTTCTGATCTAGGCATATTAAGAGAAATTATTTTTAAAATTTTTGGTGGCTACAGTGAATGATATTGCAATAAATAAATATCATACTTAAATTCCCTTGATTTATTGATAATGGAAGAATCCAGACACCATTCTAAGTGGCTTCCAGCAGGGGTTTCCTAGGGCTCAAAGACAGTGAGCTGGACCTAGTTTTTCTTTCTAAGTTTTGACTCTGCTTCCCTAGAACTTTGGGGCCTCCAAATGGCTCCCTGTGGCTCTGAAGGGTCACACCTATTGGATAGGAGCTTCTTGGTACCTCAGATTACCCCCACGTCCCCCTTGGTACTGATAGATTAGTGATTCTGTTGGATGGCTTAGTTCGGCATATATCCTATTACTAAGGTCCTGGCAATTGGCTTAAACAGAATCAGATCTCAGCTCCGATCTTGGGAATTCTCCAGGGCAAACCATATGGCTAAAAGGAAACCTGGGATCCTCCCAAAGAGAGGAAGTATGGTTGCTTGCTGTAGGTCATGTCTGTCATTAAAAAGTGTTCATATTCCCTTTACATGGTTTCATATATTAACAAAACCCCCAAATGCCTAACATGTGCCAGGTACTTGCTAGTAAGTATGAAAAACAATGACTTAATTTGGGGTTCTGCCTTCCAGGAGCTTTCAGTCTCTAGGCGAAAAGTAAGTTCAACAGCGAACAAATCACTTAAAAAGCTAACGAGGCTCAAATACCTCACAAGATCACAAATTTGTACTATTTTACAGAATGACAGATGATTGAGGATCCAGAAAAGGTTAAGTAATATTCATTCAGAGCCTTTTCTGTAAAAGGAGTGCAATTCCCTGTAGGAAGATGCCTTCTAAGAATGCTTGTTGTTTTTAAACTCTAATTACCATTTTGGTATTTGAAATAATTTCAGGTATTTGAAAATTTAACATTTTGGGGGCACATCTAATTTCCTACTAATTGCAAATAAATGAAAGATGACAAAAGTCACCTTCATTTCTCATACACATAATAAATGCAGAGTTTACTTCACATCATACATCTCAAATTTTTAAAAACATCTACATTTCATTTTTGCTTTTCTCCTGACATAGTCCCTGATGCCAATTTTTAAATGATACTGCATTATGCATTTTAAAACATGTTTTTTTCTTCTCTGTCCTGGTAACACTACTTATCCTTCAAGTCCAACTCAAATATAAATCAAATGTAAATACAAAAATTAAATTATACAATATCTAAGCCTTTTAGATGCAAGATCTTCATTACAGACCCCTTATCCTAGTCCATGAACACCAAGTACAGGGCCAGCCCCTCCTCTTATCCCAGCATCTCCATTAGCTATCATCCTTTCTGACACACTGCAGATGTCTCTTTGTTGCATTATCCCTTTTTCTGCTTTTCTGTTAGGCAAAATGTTTTATGGAATCTCTGTATAGTAGAATACAAGCCTGAGAAAATAAGTCAGGATTATTTCCAGGGAAGTTGCAATGGGGAGAATAAACAGCTTTGCTCTTTATGATTTCCTTCTGATGAATTCTTGTTCATGCAGAAATATCCTAGAAGCAAATCATGTGCTCACCTCTTAGCCCACAGAGCAGACAGACCCCTGGACCTATCCAACAGGCAGTCAGGATGCACGATGGCATTCCCTAATGAGCAGCACACTCTTAGGCACCTAAAGTCCAGATAAAAAACAGCAGAGCTGTCTGGTCGATAGACTGGATTCTTAAAACTCTGATTTCTTGGCTCAGAAACTCATTTGCAATCACTGACCACAGAAACAGCACTTGTGAAAATTTCATTTGCTAGAGATTAGATCTAACTGGGGATTGCAAGAGTACCCCTGAGTCTTTGTAAATGAGAAGTACACTTGTCACTTGAAATGCTTTGTTTTGTTCTGTTGACTGCAAGAAAGCAAACCTATGAAACTAAGTTTGCCTGAATTACACTCTTAATAGAATTTTTAACTGAGAGTAATTATAGCAAAAGGAACCTTATGGACAGGGTGGTGCTGGGTAAGATATCAACCATTGGTAGGCGCCTGGGCCTAGCTCTGGCTGTCCAGGATAGGGTGCAGGAGTCCCCTCTGGATATTCTACTTATCCCCTCTTTTGTCAATTTACTGATATCCTAAGAATCCCATAAAAGGTGTCAACAGGGTGATCGCCTATCAAGGCCAGTTATTCTAGCAGCCATCCTAAACTGAATTAACAGCCTTTCACCATTCTGAACACCCTGGCCCAGCCATCCATACCTTCAGGTTGCATGTAGGACCAAGCATATGCTACTGGGTCCGCGCGAGAATGGAGGTGTCTTGCCTGCTCTTTATAACACAGCACTTTCAGCATGAAAAAGTAGAATTAAAAAATGTTCCCACTTAATGCTATATCTCCCTGATCAGCTTCCAGTAACAAACACAAAACCAAAGTGTGTGTTTGTCCTAACTTTCTGGGCTCATGAAACAGTATTTCAAGTTGTGTAACATTTGGAGTAGTTGGAAAGAACCTGTACCATTTCCTATGAGGTTTTCAAGACCTTGGGTTCTTGGCTATTCTCTTTTCTCTTTCTTTAATGGCTTAAAATGTTATTTATAGGTTAACAACTAACTGGATTTTGGTGGGTTGTTTTGTTTTTTAATAACTATAGACCAAAATTGTTTTCTGAGCTTCAGATTTCTATCCAGTTCATTTTGGCTCTTGAACATTTAAGAGCACTAACTCAGGATTCTCAGTTTTACCCCCCTTTCCCACCCACTCTGAGCAGCCTTCCTAATCTTATGTGGCTATCACCCTCACAGCCTCTCAAACTATCAACACGGGGTTCACTTTTGACTCTTATTTTTCCTTCAACCCCAGCACTGAATCCATCACTACATTTTACTATTCTTCCTCTAAGATACATATATCTTAGAGGAAGAATATATATTTATATATATATATATACACACACACACACACATATACATATATGTAAATATATACACACATGTATTTTATGTGTTATCCACACATGTGTTTCTACTTACTTCATTACAACACTACTATCAGCACACTCTCTAAGCCAGTGACCTCAAAGTGCCATCAGCATTACACAGAGGCTCTTAGAACGGCAGATATTTGAGCCTCTTTGCACTCTGAGACCCTCTGAGTCACAGAGGCTGCTTTCAGGCAGCCTCACTGACCAATGGACTGTTTACCACCAGGCACAGTTCCCTAAGTCCCCATACCTCCTCACATTCCTCTTTTAAAACAGTCCCACCTACTGCCCCATTGCAGACAGTTTCTCCTTTGCTATCCTTCCCATAGCTCCCTTGTGGGATATTCCATAAATTTCTATCTCCTTTGCTCTGCCTTGGATAAATCCTTTCCCCACAGGTACCACCGGCTTCCACTCCACTGCTGCCCCACATCTGGGGGCTCTCTAGGTGGTCAAGACAGATACCACATGAATTAGAAACTCTGGCCGGCAGGAGGGTGGGGGGGGGTCTGGAATAGCAATCTGTGTTTTCACTAACGCTCTGGATGATCCTGCTACCTGCTAAGGTTTGAGAACCCCCTTCATTAACCATCCTATTTCACTTGACAGCTAAAATCAACTCTCAGTTGGTCTTCCTCTTCCACTCTTAACCCTTCCAATTCATTACCTTCTTAGTAGACAAATTAATTATTCCTAAATTTGATCTAGTCACTCCCCTGCTTAATGGTTCTCAATGACTTTTAAATTCACTCCAAATAAAATTTAAAAACGTTTTAGCATAGCCTGCAAGGGGCTTCATGCTATGTGTCTTAGCAATGGTTCTGACCTCTACTACCACCTCTCTCTCCCCTCTCAATTAGTCACGCCAATGCCACAGCAGCCTCCTGACCTGCTTGGTAGATCTTTCCTATTCCTCACACTGCTGGCTTCTCATCTGGGAGGGCTCTCTTCACCTCCATTACTCTCCCTGCTTTATGCCTCTTCTCACACTTTCAAATCTCCATACATACATCTGTTTACTTGTGTCTCATGCACCTCCAATCCAAGACCATCATCAATTTTGTGAGAATAGGGACCATGTTTGTTTTCCTCCCCCACTGTGTACCCATTGCCTCCGAGATGCTTATCACATCACAGATGCATTAGAAACAAACCAACAAAAACCTGTTAAATGGCTAATCAAATGCAATTTTTATGAAGGACAAAATACACACCAAATAAAGAAAAATAAAATAGGTGTTGATGTTGGTTCTTAAAAATTGTGGGCTTAAGAATTTCCTAGGTAATATCTGGAGTTGGCGAAGCATGGTTGGGATTCTTTTGTATGGACAAACTACACATGCCAGGAATTTAATACCGGTACAGGGGTTATGCTAGCAAAGGTAAATGCACCTATATGACCTTGTGGGTCTTATAATAAGCATTGAGAAGTTCATATGCATAGCACAGACTTTGATTCTCTACCTTTAGTTCAGGCTGATCCATCTTTGTATCCCACAGGCAACACCCATTCAAAACATACTATGGCTATGTCAGCCAGGTTATGCTACTTTGATTCCGCTTTTGATTACTACCCCTTGAGATTACCAGCTGAATTTTATTTGCTTGCTTTGCTTTCATGGTCTCTTTTTGCTCACGAGTTTAGTATGCTTTAAATTCAGCATAACTTTAGCTTTTTCTTTGCTTCTCAGCACTTATCCCAGCCATGGCTTGCACTGGCTGGTTGGCTCCATCCATTCTCAGATGCCGGATCACAATCCTTTGGACCCGGTCATTGTGTGAACTCACCTGGATAGGAGATCTCAGGAGAGGGAGAACTGGACAGGTATAAATAGAGCTAGGCCAGAGCAATGTGCAAATGAGGTAACTGGCCTCTGGCGGCCTCACCAACCCCCACCCCACCCCCCAGTTATGAGAAATCCTCTCTTAGAAACTATGACCCAAAATCCCCACCCTATGACATTAATTCTGTATTCTACTCTCAAGAAACCCTTCTCTCAATAATTTCCAAAGTGCCTTCTAAAGGTATGGATTGATAAAAGCTAACAACATAATTCCCAGCTTTGTAAGAGATATTTGAAGGAATTTTCTGAGATAGGGCCTGTGATCGTTCATTTTGTGTACATGGGGTACCCAATCATTTGAGTAAGCAGTATTTTAGGTGTGTCTGTAAGGGTATTTCTGGATGAGATGAATATTTAAACTGGTATAGTGAGTAAAACACATTGCCCTCCCTAATGTGAGTAGGCCTCAACAAACTTGAATGCTGAAATACAACAAAAAGGCTGAGTCAGAAAGAATCCTCTCAGCCTATCTTTACATTGGAACATCAGTCTTCCCCTTACTTCACATTCAGACTGGAACTTATACCATTAACTCTCCTGGGTCTCTGGCTTGCAAGTTAGACATTTTGGGACTTCTCATCCTTCATAGCTGAATGAGCCATTTTCCTATAATCTAACTATCTATTATCTACTCTATTGGTCCCATTTCTCTGAAGAAACCAGGAACCTGCTGGACCGAAGAAAATCATGTATTTGTATATACTATAATATTTATGAAGCTGGGATGTTCTGCCCAATTTATAAGTCTTTCCCAGTGTAGCCACCCACCATGCCACAGCAGGAAGGGACGTGCTGCAGAACCTCTTGAAGTGTAACCCTCTCAAGTACACCTGAGCACAGAGGCCCCATAATGCCCTTCTCCAACTTCTGCTGCACAGGGTTCCAGGACCCCAAGCACCAGGCTGGGGCATGACCTGTTTAAGAACACTTTCAGGAGAGGAGGAAAATCATGGGATACATGAGTTGCTGAGCTCCAGCTGGGTTTGGCTCAGCCAGGGTGGATGTACCATAGTTTGTGTTCTTTACAGTCTGTGAAGATTGGTAGATTTATTTAAATTAATAGTAATTTCAAGTAGGATACTATAAATATTATGTATGAGAAGCACACCAATGAATGTTGAACCTAAGATATTAAGAAATGGAAAAAAATTTTTTTAAATGGCAAGAAAGCTGTTAGGTAACATGGAGGCGGGCCCATTCCAAACAGAACCTCAACAACTTCTGCAGAATATAAATGATAATCAGACAAAGCCACTCAATGACTGTGGTGGAGCAAGACAAAAACAAGGCCACTCTGCAACTGGGTCTGAAACTAGACAGAAAGAAGGATACTCTGCAACCACAAATATAACTTCTCCCTTCTTCAGTTCTCCAAAGTGCCTATTATTTCTCTTTTAAGTGACAACTCTTGATTAGCTTTTATCTCCCCATCTCCTACACAAAAATCACGAAGGTGTACTATCATCAACTTGTGTCTATTTCCTAAGAGGGCCCAAATCAAAACTAGTCATTTCCCTAAACCTCTTGAAAATCATCCACCTCAGCCCCAAACATATAATAAATGACATCGAAACTCCTTCATCATGAAGAGATTTTGCTGGCAGGAGCAAATTTCATGCAACTAAAAGTTAAATAAACCTGTGTCTGACTACAGATGACCAACTGATGGTCTCTGGCTGGTGCACTTTGACCTAACCTTGCACAAGGAAGTGGCCGCTTACTCAAGGTCATGTTTGACCAGAAAAGGAAGAGGTTATGGATGTTAACATTGCAATTACTCAGAGAATCTCAGTAAAAACCAAAGTGACTCACTAAAATGCTCTAAATGAAAAAAAAAATCACCATATGAAGAAGAAAAGAAGACAGAAAAAAGAAAATCTGACCAAGAGATGGATCTTTTAAAGTATTAGCACGGAACTTGTTTGTTAAGCAATTCAGGCCTCAAGCTAAATGAGATCATTCCTGTAAGAACTGAGTATAATACCCAGTACAAATTCAAAGCACACTTTTATCATCATAATCATCATCACCATCACTCTTACATTATTATGGATTATCAATCCCTGCAGATGATTTTAACAGGATGCATGCCCACATATATATCCACACAAACATAAAAACAAGAATTTTTGCCAGACTGAGCACATTAAAAGTCTGTCCATTCATCACATGAGCAAAGGAAGAGGGATAAGTAGTACTCACGTTGAGCTGAAGTTCATCTGTCCACTGCCCAATCAGGCGGTAACCAGGGTTGGTGGTGTTTGTGGTCTGGTACTGAAAGATGTCGTAACGCCCAGGAGCATCCCCATTTTTGTTAAACATTACTGGGGTGCCTGCACTCCCTGAGGAAGACAAGAAAATGCCAGATTTTATCATTGAGATTTGCCCTACCTCTTATGCCAGGGGTGATGATCTGGAAACCTGCCGATAAGCAAGGTAGCTAGTAGATAATCACATTGTTTAATAGGTTCCCCCTAAATGGACAATGGGTAACCCCATGGGCAAATCATCACTGTGGCCTGTGGATGCTTACTAGAGAAAGTGGGCAGGTGGTCATTTGAATAGTTCTATATCTCAATATTTCTTGATGTCTTATGCTAATCTTCTCCCCTTGTGGAGAAAATTAAATGCATTATTTCCCAGAGACCATCTAAAGTTGTATTATTATTTTAGTTTCCACTTAATTATCAAATATGGTTAATAAAGAATAATTTCAAAAATAATACATTTTATTTTATTTTTTTAAAGATTTTTTTATTTTTTATTTGTCAGAGAGAATGAGAGAGGGATCACAGGCAGACAGAGTGGCAGGCAGAGTCAGAGGGAGAAGCAGGCTCCCCGCTGAGCAAGGAGCCCAATGTGGGACTCAATCCCAGGACGCTGGGATAATGACCTGAGCCGAAGGCAGCTGCTTAACCAACTGAGCCACCCAGGCGTCCCTCAAAAATAATACATTTTATGTTGCTGGGGGGAGGTGGGATTGGGAGAGGGGGAGCGGGCTATGGACATTGGGGAGGGGAGGCGAACCATAAGAGACTATGGACTCTGAAAAACAACCTGAGGGTTTTGAAGGGTCAGGGGTGGGAGGTTGGGGGAACAGGTGGTGGGTGATGGGGAGGGCACGTTTTGCATGGAGCACTGGGTGTTGTGCAAAAAGAATGAATACTGTTACGCTGAAAAAATTAATAAAAAGGGAAAAAAATTAAAAAAAAAATAATAATACATTTTAAACAAGAAATCTAAGAGAATTAAAAAGCAACTAAACCAAAAAGTTTACTTAAATATGTACATGGATATTGATCGCATTTAAACATTTATTGCTGACCATGTCTAATTTATATAACCAGTCTAAAATGCTTAGCAATGTACATGGAAAGTATTTAGTAAATTTTTTTTTTCAATCTGCTATGTGGGTCTTCTTTAAAATGTGAGTCTTAGATGAAACCCATTATTTTGGCAGAATTAGGCACTGAAGTCAACTTAAAAAGACGAATACATTCATTGAGAGAGAGAGAGAGGGTGTATGTCTGTGTGTAACCTTTGAAAGTTAGATGTGAGTGAAAAGCTCCTTAGTGTTAACCATACGGACCAACTGGCAAATCATACACAGAGAATGAAAGATGTGGGTTTGGTTACTTTCAGCAACAGTTACAAAGGATTCAAGAGTTGGCAAACTGAGTGCTGTTTCTCTCATGATCCCTTGGAAATAGGATAAACACCACTGGCCTGAGGGTATGTGACTGGTATCTGTACTCTAAGTTAATACTGGATTGATATTTCGCAGAGGAAACAATCTATTTCCTATCTTTTACAAGGAAATTAAGGATCATTTATAAGCTGAAAGAGAATCACTAAGAATAGAAGTTCATTTTGCTATTTTTTGTTGGGGGGGTAGGGTAAATTCAGATAATGAGCATGAAGCCCTTTTGATAATTTTCATTATAAATTTAAGACCTAATGACAAAGTTCTGCATTTGATTAGCAAAGTCATTACCTTCTGCAGAAGCTGGGCCAACATGGTATTTGCATCAATAACATGCACAGGGTGGGGGGTGGGGGATAAAAGACATGTTAACTGGAAAAGAATAATCAAGCTTAAAACAGGAAGAAAAAAAAAGCACCTATACTTAGGGAAGCAGGCATGGTGCTGAGTGGCCACACATGAATAATCACTCAACACAAGAACAGAGTTAGGAAATGGGTCCAAAGACAGTGACAATATATTAGGTCATCAGAGACCTACAGAATTGCAATCCTATGCTGAAGCTTACCTCTAGTGGAAGAGGGAATTCAAAATACAGGCAGGATACAGAAACAGCTAAAGAACTCCATACCATCCTACAACTGTCGAGCATAGGATTTTATGATACTTTGTTATTGAAAATGGAAAAAAAAAATTGGAGCTTATAGTAGTCTCAGTCCTGGCTCCCCAAATATTTCCATGTACTAATCCCCAGAACCTATGAATGTTATCATACAAAATGAGAGACTTCTGGAGATATGATTAGAAATCATGAGATGGAAGAAAACTATCATGGATCATTTAGGTAAACTTGGAGAAATCATAATGATCCCTGTAGGATCGAGGGAACATGACTCAGAGGAGGAAGGATTTGTGATGGTCAAACCAAGAAGTTAGAGTGATGTGAGGAAGTGTTCATGATCCCAGAAGGCCAAGTGGGCCCTCACAAGCTAGAAAAATCAAAGAAATTTCCCCTACAGCCCACAGAAGGAACCAGCCCTGCCTTCACCTTAACAAAGCCCGGTGAGACCTGTATCAGACTCCCAAACTATAGAACTGTAAGATCATAAATGTATGTGTTTAAGCCACTAAATTTATGGTATTTTTTAAGGCAGCAATATGAAACCAATAAAGAGTTGAAGAACACAGAACATCAAACTTGCTAATTTTACAGGTGACAAAGTATACTTAGGTTTAAAAGGGGGAAATTTCTTGCCCCAGAGTGACTCAGCTAACTAAACTAAAATAGTGCTTAATAACCGGCTTTGGAATCCCCAAGAAGGGGTTTAAATTCCAGGAACCACCTTCTAAGTGTGACTGTTATGTTATTCAGTCTCCATCAGGTTCTGAATATCCCTAATGTTACCTTTCTCATGGGGTTAGTGAGGATTTAGTGTAATTAAGTATATAAACTGCTTAGTTCCATGTCTCTTATGTAACAAATGCTCAAGAGACGGGAATGATTTTGTTTATTGTTTTTGTTTTAAAAACAAGCTCTGGCCAGTTTTATTAAAGAAAAAAATTGTGTGATTTACTTTTCACCAGCCTGTCCTAGCATGCTTCTAATGAGAGCAGAATCACCTGGATTAGAGTGTACTCTCTAGTATTTCCCACATGCTGTGCCCATCTCGATATTATTACCACTGTAGTAATAATGTACACCAGTTCTAGTCACAGGGCATAGTACTCTATTTCTGATTTCCTTAGAACTGGGCAGTTGGTGAGGATGGCCAGCTTCGCTTTGCCATGTCTGATTGTTTTGAGAGTCTGCACTTCCCACTTTTCACAACAAGCTGGAGCCTAGGTTTATTGATCCCAGTGACTTTTTCATTTTCTCATGGCCACCATCTTCCTGCCTTAGGTGAGGGACAGCCCCACAAAGAGTAGATGCTAAGGTGGCCAGGAGTGAGAATTATCATTGTTTTACTTGTTGGTATCTCAAGACCAGAACACCCATCTTCAGATATTCAGTCTGTCTTACCTAAACACTATCCCCATAGCCCACAAAGGCACCCAATTTTATCACAATAGAAAGCTCTTAAGCCCTCTCTGTATGCTAATCAACCTAAGCTTTTCCAGTAGAGAGGGGAAAACACACACACACACAAACATCAATAACAAAAACAGCTTTTTAATACTGACTTTCTGCTTTCAGTGAGCATTCTAAGTAAAAGGAGAAGAAAGAAAATCTGGATTCCACATGTTATTAGCAAGAAGATGAGAATCCTATCATTTTGCAGGAAGATATTAATATTCATATGTTCACCTTTCTTTTCTTTCACATTGGATACTAGGATTCATGTTGTGCTTTGCTGTAATTCAACAGCTTCTATTCATTAAATAATATGACTTGAGCTTTTCATAGTCTTTGAGAAGAGAGAGCAAGAATATTGGAGGCCTGGGGCTCCAAAGGATCTCTAGCTCACCAGCTAAATATTCATCAAAATGAGACACACTGCCTAATCTTTCTTCTTACAGTCTTTGTTAGGAGAAATGATTCTTGTCATGCCCTTTCCATTCTCATTAAAGTTCATGCTTTAAAAAAAAATTAAGGCAGAAGAGCTGAATACTTTATCTAAGTGATGACTTGTAATAGCATATTGTGTGGCTTTGACCTTTTTGATGGATTCTATAATGCAACAGGCTTATTATTTCCAAGGTTTTCTTGTGCCATAGCTCCTATTTAACAGCATCCCTGAACTTCTTGAAAGAGAATAAAGGGGATTATGTTTAATGAAGACTTGAAGACTATATTTAAAAAAAAAAAAAAAAATCAAAGAAGTCCAGAGAAGAGAAAGAAGTTATCAAAAGAGAAGTGATCATCTGCAGAAATGTCCACAGCTATCAGAGCCAGGACACGAGCATAGAATGGTGAAGGAAACAGGGCCCCTTGCCAAGCTAGGACACTGAGAGGAAACCAGATGACAGAAAGTATTTGTCATCAATCCCCTCTACTGAATTAGAGTATCTGAATGAAATTCCTTTCTTCCAGAGCAGAATTTGGGATCTAGATTGCCCAGATGACAAGAGTCCTTTGCATCAAGGTATTTACATTTTTCTCTCACTTTACTACCCCATACCCAGAGTCCAGAAATGCAGCACTGATTTGTGTTTAATCATCTATTGCTACTCAACAAACCACCCTAAAAATTAGGGTTCCAAATAATGACGACCTGTATTTTGAATTTTGAGCTGGGCTCGGCAGGGACATCGCCTCTCTGGTCCTCATGTCAGTGGGGGCAGCTTGAAGCTCACATGCCTGATAATTGATGCTGGCTGTCAGCTGGGATCTCAGCTGGGGCTATGGCTGCCATACCCTCATATGGCCTGTTTGAGTTCTTGGCTTCCTCCCAACATGCTAGCTGCTTCCATAATACTAATGTGCCAAGAGTATCAGGCAGCAGTCCCGTTACTTTTATGCCTCAGAAATCACATGGTGTCACTTCTGCATTAGTCATAGGCTCACTCAGATTCAAGGGGAGGGAACCTAGATCTTACCTCTCAACAAAGGAAAGCTAACCTCATTTTTCAAGAACACGTGAGATGTGTCTTTCTTACAAAACATAGCCCAATCAGATTTGTTCTCTGGAAACTAACACATGTAGCTACAGACACATTTCAGGTTAACTACCTCACAATACAGCAATTCTCTAAGATTAGATATGTGAGATAACAAATTTGTTAAATTTACATGGGCAAGTAGTGACATTGAGTTGGATGGGCCAACACAGGGATAACTAAATCAAATTTACTTAGGCTCAGGTCACTGCATTCATTTGGGATGCAGGAAAAAATGGCTGTAAGTAATGAAGAAAAAATTAGCCATCTTTTCTCTTGGTGCATAAAAGGAGGTTAAGTACTTAGTGAACCTATAACAATACTTTCAGAGCATTTTCTCACTTCCTAAATTGATGCTTTGGTAAATGTGAATTTCAGAGTTATTAAATTGTACTCTACTGGTCTGGAACAAAACTCCCAGGGGTACAAAAAACTTCAAACTAAAGTAACATAAGAGCACAATTAAGCTTACTGAGACAAAGAAAAATCAAAATCCTCCATAAAACATGCAAAAAAGTCTCCATTCTGTCAGCAGGAATGATGCAGTAAACCCTTCTTCTCAGACACTTAAATAGTAGTCAAGGGAGGGGCGCCTGGGTGGCTCAGCGGGTTAAAGCCTCTGCCTTCAGCTCAGGTCATGATCCCGGGGTGCTGGGATCGAGCCCCGCATCGGGCTCTCTGCTTGGCTTGAGAGGAGCCTGCTTCCTCCTCTCTCTCTGCCTGCCTCTCTGCCTACTTGTAATCTCTATCTGTCAAATAAATAAATCTTTAAAAAAAAAAAATAGTAGTCAAGGGAGAAAGCTGTGGAGTTAGGAACTAGGGACCCAGCATGTAGCATCATCACTACACATGTGTCTTTGAACATCATCGTTCTTAATTTCTCTATGAATTTCCTTATCTATAAAAAATTAAGGAAAACAAGAGAATCTAAACAATTTTGTGTTTTGAATATTAACCCAGCCAATATAAGTGAAGTACATAGCACAGGTTTCGATTCATAGTAATCATTTGAAAACCCTTTGTCCAGTCCCTCTGGCTCATCAATGGGAAAGACAGTCTTAAGTAAATGAGTCTACAGAAACCTAGAAGAAGAGTCAGGGCAAAGTCACAAATGACACATAAAATCAACTTTTTCGTTAGTAGGGTAAGAATGGCCAAGTACATCCGCAGACCAGAATGCAAAACCACAAACTGACCACAACACATATGATAAGCAGCCCTGTTTGATAAATAATAGAGTTTATATGCATTTAGTTCTGGGAAATTATATAGTTTAGGAGATTCTTAGAATTTGGAAAAAACAATAACAAAAGATTATTTGTGGTTAAACTGTTTTTCTGGTTTTATGTATGGTCATTTTTGTCTCCATCTTAACTAAGAAACTATTAGTTCCAAAATTGGATATGGTTCCCCTTCGTCCACCTACAAGGTAACTCCTGAATGACTGACACAGTATTGTGAGCTTAAATGGATTATTATTTATAAGAAGAGAAGATGATTTTTTCAACCATAATGTAATAATCTAATTTAGAAAATAAACATTGATTTAATACTATTTGAAACATAAGCAATTTTAAAAAGTTCTCACAGTCAATAAACTAAAAGGCAATCTATGGATGGGAGAATATGTTTGAAAATGACACATCCATTAAAGAATTAGTATCCAAAATATATAAAACTCAAGACTCTAAAAATAGTCCATTTAAAAACTGGGCAGAAGACATGAGCAGACATTTCTCCAAAGAAGACATACAGATGGTCAACAGACGCATGAAAAGATGCTCAACATCACTCAACATCAGGGAAATGCAAATAAAAATTTCTCATACCTGTTAGAATGGCTAAAATAAGAAAAAAACTCAAGAAACAACAAGTGTTGGTGAGGATGTAAAAACAAGGGAACCCTCTTGTACTGTTAGAGGGAAAGCAAACTGGTTCAGCCACTGTGAAAAACAGTATGGAGGTTCCTCAAAAATTAAAAATAGAACTACCCTACGATCCAGTAATCTCAATATTGGGTATTTATCCCCAAAATACAAAGACACTAATTCAAAGAGATACATACACACCTATGTTTATAGCAGCATTATCGACAATAGCCAAATTATGGAAGTAGCCCAAGTGTTTATTGATGGATGAATGGAAAGAAGATATGGTATGTACATAGAATGCAATATTTTTCAGCCATAAAAAAGAATGAAATCTTGCTGTTTGTAATGACACAGATGGACTAGAAAGTATTAGGCTGAGTGAAGTAAGTCAGTCAGTGAAATAAATGCCAGATGATTTCACTCATGTGGAATTTAAGAAACAAAACAAATGAGCAAAGGAAATAAAAAAGAGATGCACACCAAGAAACAGAAACAAGTGATAGTTACAGAGGGGAAGTGATGGCGGAATGGGTTAAATAGATGATGGGAATTAAAGAGTGTACCTATCATGACGAAAAGAATAAAATAAAATGACAATTAAAAAATTCTTCATTGTCGGGTGCCTGGGTGGCTCAGTGGGTGAAGCCGCTGCCTTCGGCTCAGGTCATGATCTCAGGGTCCTGGGATCGAGTCCCGCATCGGGCTCTCTGCTCAGCAGGGAGCCTGCTTCCCTCTCTCTCTCTCTCTCTGCCTGCCTCTCTGTCTACTTGTGATCTCTCTCTCAAATAAATAAATAAAATCTTTAAAAAAAAAATTCTTCATTGTCCCATTAATGTCCTTTAGTATAGGATCAATCAGTGTTCCCACATTACATTAATAGTAATGTCTCCTTAGTCTCTTCCAGTCTGGAATAATTCCTCCTCTATCTTTATCTTGACTTGGAAAGTCTTAAAGAGTACCCATCAGTTATTCTAAAAAACATCCTTCAATTTGGATTTCTGATGCTTGTGATTAGAGTGAGGTTACCCATTTTTGGCAATAAGACCTCAGAAGTGATGTTATAACATTCATAGGGTATCAAAGGTAAGTGATGTCACTAAGGTTCATTATTGGTGATGTTAATCTTGATTATCTTGTTAAGGTGCTGTCTGTCTTCCAGGTTTCTCCACTGTTAAGCTATTCTTTTCCCCTTTGCATTTAATGTTTCTTGGTGGAAGGTACTTTGAGGCCATGCAGAGGCCTTGTTTCTGATCATACTATATCCCAATAATTTTAGTATCCACTGATGATTCTTTTTTTTTTTTAATATTTTTTATTTATTTGACAGAGAGAAATCACAACTAGGCAGAGAGGCAGGTAGAGAGAGAGGAGGAAACAGGCTCCCTGCGGGGCAGAGAGCCCAACGTGGGGCTCGATCCCAGGACCCTGGGATCATGACCTGAGTCGAAGGCAGAGGCTCAACCCACTGAACCACCCAGGCGCCCCTCCACTGATGATTCTTGCTTGGAACAATTAGTAGAGGGGTCTTTGCAAAATGGTGATTTTGCACTGCCATCTATCATTACATTATACTTCTTCTGCACTTATGTATTCAGTTCAGTTATTTATTTCTATCAGTATGGACTCATAGATGTTCATTTCATTCTGTTAGTATAATCCATTATAGCCCTCCAATTGGCAAGTATGGTCTCCTTCAAGTTGGTTCCTGGGCTCTTTCAAAATCCCCCCATCAGTTTTTGAGCACTCTCTTACTTTCTGACATAACATGATGCTTCAGACTCATCTTTTAAATGTCCTGGCCCTTGAATCTACAGTTATTCTAGACAGCCCTCATGCTTTTTAACGGATAGTGTCTATATAAATAGGATGTGGGTACTAGGTGTCATCTTTTCTACCAGGGTGTCATTGCTCCTAGCACTTTCAGTGGCCAGAACTAGGCAACACAGATATGTATACATATATAACATACACACATCTATTTCTCTATCTACTTATCTTCAGGCATATTAAAAGCTATGAGTTCTGGTGCATCTGGGTGGCTCAGTGGTTGAGCATCTGACTTAATTTCAGCTCAGTTCATGAGCTCAGGGTCCTGGGATAGAGCCCCATCTTGGGCTCCATGCTCAGTGGGGAGTCTACTTGAGGTTTCTCTCCCTCTGCCCCATCCTTCCCCCATAATCCCCCACCTTGCTCAAACACACACTCTCTCTCAAAATAAATAACTCGAAAAAGAAAAAGAAAGAAAGCTATGAGTTCACGCAGGTTTCTCCTATCCAAACACAACACAGCGTTCTTCCAGTTCTCTCTCTCATTCTCACTAGTAATTTTTTTTTGACTGTAAGAAACCTACCACTCACTATCCACAATATGCGTCATTATTCTCTGAGTCCTCTTACATACATAAATTATTTTCAGAATTGTGAACCCACGAGTTTACTAGCTAATGTACAATAGTTGTGTATAGCTATTTTTGTCTTTGGTCTTATATAGCATATAGTCAAACTGGGTTCTGAAACAACCTGTGCTCATTTTTTATTCCTCAAACCCCTCAGCATGGTTACATCACTCATTTGTGACACAGTTAAATTTATTTATTACTCTCTATATTGAATTTTGTGTTATACTTACGTGATGGTTAACTTTCTGTGTTGCCTTGACAGAGACGCCCAGATAGCCAGTAAAATACTATTTCTGGGTGTGTCTATGAGGGTATATCTGAGTTAGTATTCGAATTGATAAACTGAATACAGCAGGTGTCCTTCCCCAAGGTAGGGGGGGGCATCGTTCAGTCTCTTAAGGCTCTGGCTAGAGTAGTAAGACAGAGGAAGGGCCAATTCACTGTCTCTTCTTGAGGTGAGACTTGCGCCTTCTCCTGCCCTCAGATACTGGTGCTCCCAGGTGTCTGGCTTTTGGACTCAGATCAGGACTTAAATCACAAGCCCTCCATTTCTTAGGTGTTTACACTTGGACTGAATTACAATACCAACTTCCCTGGTTCTCCAGCTTGCAGACTGAAGGTAGTGGAACTTCCCTCTCTCCATAATAATGTGAGCCAATTTCTGTAAGTTAATCTCTTCTGTATATCTACATATATCTTATTGGTTCTACCTCTCTGGAAAACTCTGACTAATACAAGCCACACTGGGTTTATTTTAACTGTTTAATTTTTGATACATGATGTGTTTAAATGTTATAAGAGTCAACATTATATGAAAGATACTATCAGAGAAGTGGTATTTCTCCCTTATGCCTTCTACCCTATTTGTCCATTTTCCCACCCTTTTAGGTAAACAATTTCTAACTGGAGTATGTATAATCTGGAATGTAGTTATTGTGGCAATTCACATTCATTTCAATTGACACAGACACCTGGAGCAATGGTTCCTTTTCTTTCCTCTTCCCCTTCCCACTCCTATGGATATTCACTGAGGAAGAATCTAGCTTTCTGCAAGTATCTTTCTATTTTGGGGAAGAGAAGACAAACCATAGCTCCCAAATATTCACTCATTCATTCATTTACTCATCATTCATATATTGAATTAGCCATTTGAAGTCATATAAACAACTGGGTTTTTGCAATAAATAATTCAACAACATAACTTAGGAAACACACTATGCCAACACTTAGAATTCCAATAACATGGTTATTTAGAGACTCACCATTGAAATTAACATTGCGGATATACTTCAACAACTTCTTGCCCCCAGCTTGCTCCATCTCTGGACAGACGCCTCGGTAGTCAGCACAGAGATCTTTGTTCATATGATGGAGGGCATGAGCCATCGCATAGACTGCATCAATCACAAACTGAACTTTACCTTCCTGTTCATAGTTGGAATCTTTTCCAATTCTCTCCTGTCCTGCACATTAAAACAAGAAACACACACACAGAAAGATTGGTGTTGAGTAAAATGTCTACATTTGCATTTACTTTCACCTATACTTGAAACAAACAATGTTTTGGGGGATACAATTTTGCAAACTACATATCTACATTTGGCTACTATATTAAGTTGTTTTGATAGTGTTTGGTATTTGACTTGGTAGCATTAATCTTTTTCATGTAATAGACAAATTTTAGAAGCATACTCCAAAAGATCACAATGACAGCTTTTGTAATAAGCCAACACACTGATCAAACATAGCAGTACCATAGAATAAAGGGATTGCTGGGATTAAAGACTGGACTTCAATATTCAAATCTTCAAAGTTCAGTCATTCTATAAAGGTGATAGATCAAAAAGAAAATGATAAAAAACAAACTGAATTCCGCACCTAAATTTCAATCTATTTCTATATACCTACTCCATCTTTTGTCTGGCTCGTGTTTGGTATTACTGGCAACTCAGGTGCTCGGGCTACAAATTGTCGTTTTTTATTCCTTCCTTTCTTAATCTCCACCCTCACATTATCTAATGAGGAGCCAAGTTCTATGAATTCTAGCTAAGTAATACTTAACAGTTGTAGCCACACTATGAGTCCCATTATGCCCTTCTCATCTTCCATTAGGATGCAATGCTAGATGCCTCTCTTCATCTATTTATTCCTCCATATTCATCTTTCCAAATAACAGAGCTTATCACCTCACCCTCATGCTCAGAATTCTTCCATGGTTCTTCATTGCCTACAAAATAAAATTCAAATTCTTTCCCCTGACATCACTTTGCCCTGATCTGCCTATAAGAAGTGACATTAAATGCCCTTCACTGTGTTAGAAATATTATGTTATTTTTATTTCATTCTTACTTTATGAGTTAAATATTATTTATCCTTACTGTACAGATAGAAAAGGTCAGCCTTAATAGAGATTAAATTACTTCCCAAGACCACTTGGGAATAATCACTAGAGTGATTATGACAGGTCAAATTTGTCCAGCTCCAAAGCCCATATTCTTCTTACTAGGATGGACTTACTAGGATGGACTTACCCAAACCTTTCCCTATAATTTTTTGTTGTCGTAATTGTTCCAGACAGATAGGGTGCTCTTTTTTTTCTGAATACTATTGACTCTAATGTTAAATTACATTTGCTCATGTTCTTGTCTTTGCCAGAAACATCCTGCCTCCTGCTGTCACTCATCACAACCTAATTTTCTTTCTCAGGCATGATGCAATGGTTGCCTACACTTAGTCCCTCAATCACATTTAAGGATTTTCAAGAAAAATTTCAAATCTTTATTATAAAATTAATAGTAGCACTATATGTTTTTTTAAGATTTTTATTTATTTGACAGACAGAGATCACAAGTAGGCAGAGAGGCAGGCAGAGAGAGAGAGGAAGGGAAGCAGGTTCCCCGCCGAGCAGAGAGCCTGATGCGGGGCTCGATCCCAGGACCCCGAGATATGACCTGAGCCAAAGGCAGCGGCTTAACCCACTGAGCCACCCAGGCGCCCCGATAGTAGCACTATATTTTAATGTTCTATCGGTTTCCCAGAATTTTTTCTTTCTTCCCCTTATGTCACCAAAAGCAAACGCAGTATTTAATATTTAGTAGATTCTAAACAATACTTGTATTAAATTATGCAATCATTAACCACATGATACCAGGAACTCTCTTTAGACTTCTTGATCCTTTAGGAAAAATAATTATCCACAGATTGAATTTCACTTTCACAGCAATATTTCCCAAATTGTTTTCTATGGCACACTTCTATAGTGAACAAACAAAAGGAATTCTACAACCCCAAAACTTACCCCTGCAAAAGAAAAGATTCCTGATAGACACTGCATTACATATTTTTAGATTTGTCAACAGACTTTTCCAAAGCATTTAATGTTGAGAAAAATTATAATCTCTAAGAACAATTTCCCAAATTTGCTGGAATTTGTATTTTTCCTTTTCAGACTACACATTAGTATCTCATAAGGCAGCCACTCAGTTTAATATAGCTATAGAGACATAAGTATCTATCTATATATAAATATATCTCTATATATCTCATTTAAATATCAATCAACCTCATGCTTACTGCTTACATGCTTACTGGTTCTTAATGATACCGTTCTGAAGATTCATTTGCTCTATTCAATACTACAATGTTCTTAAATTATCGTGTCTAACACTCTAAGTATGTGAATACCCTTTTGAAAATTGTTTTTTGGGGTGCCTGGGTGGCTCAGTGGATTAAAGCCTCTGCCTTCAGTTCAGGTCATGATCCCAGGGGCCTTGGATCTAGCCCCGCATCAGGCTCTCTGCTTGGCAGGAAGCCTACTTCCCTCTCTCTCTTTCTGCCTGCCTCTCTGGCTAGTTGTGATCTCTGTCAAATAAAAAAATAAAATATTTTAAAAAATTGTTTTTCAATTTTTTACTTATTTTGGTGTTAGAGTCTGAGATAGAGAGTGGTTTGTTAAAAGGTAAGTTTATATGTATTTTTTGCTAAATATTGACACATTCTCTAGCGTGAAACTATACGATTTGCTCTCCTACCAACAAAGGCCGAGAGTGATCATTTCCTAAGGACCTCAGTCAAAGTATATTGTGGAACCTGATTTTATCAATCATATAGATACAAGTGAAGCACCTCTACAGTGTATTTTCATTTGCAATTTTCATAGTATAAGGAAGGAAGAACATTCGTGCATATGACTAAGAACTATTGTATTTATTTTTCTGTAAACTGTTCATAAAGCAACCAACTTTTATAAAACTTGGTCATTTCCTTGTCTATTTTATAGGCTTTTTATTAATTAGAAACATTAACTCTGTGATTAACTTGCAAATCTTATTCCTAGTTGGTCATTTTTTATTTACTTCATTTAAATACTTCTTTTCCAAATAAAATTTTTAGATATAAAATTTTCTTTTCAGTTTTGTTATTTTAATTTAAATTCAATTAATTAACATATAGTGTAATATTAGTTTCAGAGGTAAAGAGGTCAGTGATTCATTTGTCTTATAAAACACCCAGTGCTCATTACATCATGTGCCTTTCCCTTAAAACCCATCACCCAGTTACCCCATCCCTCCACCACTCTCCCTTTCAGTTTTATTCTTGTGATTAAGAGTTTTTTATGGCTTGTCTCCCTGATTTCATCTTGTTTTATTTTTCCTGAGCTTCTTTCTTTCCTTTCCTTTTTAAATTTTATTTCTTTTTTATTTTTTTCAGTGTTCCAGAATTCATTGTTTATGCACCACACCCAGTGCTCCATGCAATACATGCCCTCCTTAATATTCACACCAGGCTCACTCACCCCCCTAGCCCCCTCCCCTCCAAAACCCTCGGTTTGTTTCTCAGAGTCCACAGTCTCTCATGGTTTGTCTCCCCCTCCAATTTCCTCCAACTCACTCTTCCTCTCCATCTCCCAATGTCTTCCATGTTATTCCTTATGCTCCACAAGTAAGTGAAACAATATGATAATTGACTCTCTGCTGGACTTATTTCACTCAGCATTATCTCTTCCAGTCCCATTTATGTTGATACAAAAGCTGGGTATTCATCCTTTCTGATGGAGGCATAATACTCCATTGTATATATGGGCCATATCTTCTTTATCCATTTGTCTGTTGAAGGGCATCTTGGTTCTTTCCACAATTTGGCGACTGTGGCCATTGCTGCTAGCTATGAGCATTGGGGTACAGATGGGTTTGAGAACCAGGAACATGCTGTATGTTCCGTTCTTTGATGTGCTTATTGATGTTCTCAGGCTAGCACACTCCTTTTATCCATTATATATTCCATGGAATTAGTGTCACTGGGTTGCTTCATTCTGCTGTTGTAATTATGCCAACTTTTGTGCACAAACTTGAGCACAGAGGCTGGAATTTGAGAGGAAGAGTGTCAGTTTGAGTCCTTGTCATTCTGAGGTAAAGGCGTGTTGACTTGGCATTGAGCAGGTGGCAGACAGTGCATGCAGACTTGGGCAGGAGGGTGGCTAGACTGGATTTGGGACCTGTAGGTCAGTGGCATCATGTGTGATGTGGATGTGGCTGGTTTTGCTCCTGGTCATGAATTCTTTTACTTTTGTTTTTCTGGGGAACTATCTCTCCTTCTATTCTGAATGAAAGCCTTACTGTATAGAGTACCCTTGCCTATAGAATTTGGTTTTTTCCTTTTAGCACTTTGAAAATATCATTCCACTCCCTTCTGGACTGCAAAGTTTCTGCTGAAAAATCCACTCATTGACTCATGGGGTTTCCCTTGTATGCAACTGCTTTCCTTTCTCTTTCTTCTTTCAAAATTCTCTTTATTACTACTTTTGACTATCTTATTTACTCTGTGTCTCGGTGCAGATGTCTTTGGGTTGGTTTTGTTGAGAGCACTCTGTGCCTCCTGGATCTGGATTTCTCTTTCCTTCCCCAGATTCAGGGAGTTTTCAGCTATTATTTCTTCAAATATTTCTTCTGCCCCCTTTTCTCTTCTTCTTCTGGGATCACTATCATCTTACTCTTATGCTTGACAATATTACTGAGTTCTTTGGGTCTATTCTCATCTTGCATATTTTTTTTTTCCCTCTCATCTGCTCAGCTTGATTATTTTCCATCACTCTGTCTTCCAGGTTGCTGATCCATTCTTTTACTTCCTCTTGTTTGTTACTTATTCCAGGTGGTCTATTTTTAATTTCAGTTAGTAAGTTCATTATCTCTAATTGCTTTTTTTTTTTTTTTTTTTTTTTTTAGGTCTCCTATCTCTTTGTGGAGGGTCTCATGGAGGTCCTGCACTCCTTTTTCAATTCTAGTGAGTATCTTTATGAGCATTATTTTAAATTCACTGTCAGACTATTACTTATCTCCATTTTGTTTGGGTCTCTTGCTCTGATATTATTTCGCTCTTTCATTTGGGACATATTCCTCTGACTCCTCATTTTATCTATTGCTGTATAAGTTTCTATGTATTAGGAAAGTCAGATATGTCTCCCGCTTTATGAAGTAGAGGTCCTGTAGTGCCCCACAGTGTAATGTCTCCATTTCACCGGAAAATGATGCTTCAGTGGTGTCTCCTATGTGTGTTACTACAGGGGTGTCCTACTATTGTGACAGAGCTGTGCTTGTCCAGCCTGTGATGCTCTCTTGCTGGGCAGATGCTGTGCCTGTGGTGTCAGTGGGCTAGTATAAGGCTGCCTTGGGCTTGAGCTGAGTCAGACCAGGCATTTACCAGAGATAAGGTAGCACCAAACTGCTGTGCACTTTCCCTGTGTTGTCCCCTGAGAAGATTTATTGGTGGGTGGGGTCTGTAGTCAGGCCAGCTGCCTGCCCTAGGCCACTGCTGGGGTTGCAGTCAGACTGGTGTGTGGTTATCTTCCCCTCATCTCTCCTTAGAGTGGTGCTGGCCCTTGTCTGGGCTGCTTGCACCCTGCCAGGTTTGAGGCACTGCTTTGATGGAATCCTGCCAAGGCATATCTGAGGGGTTGAATTTCACTGTGGCCTCCTATCTATATCTGGCAGCTGAGAGTCTGTTCTGCCAGTCTTCGGGTTGCTTTCTGGGTTATTTATGCTGATGTCTGTGTTCTCTAGGTGGCCACGCCACATATGGTGAGCCCAGGGTCTTCCTACCCCACCACCTTCCCAGCAGCCTCTCAATATAAAATTTTTTAAAACAAGCTATCTTTTTTTTAACTTCTAGGTTATGAATTCCCACTCTCAGAACAAAGAAGATTCCACCCATATCTTTTTCTAATACTTGCATAATTTTGCTTCTAAAAGTTAGATATTTTAGGGCTCCTGGGTAGCCCAGTTGGTTAAACATCTGCCTTCAGCTCAGGTCATGATCTCAGGGTCCTGTTTCACATTGGGCTCCATGTTCAGTGGGGAGTCTGCTTCTCCCTCTGTCTCCCCTGCTCATCCTCTTTCTCTCTCTCAAAAATAAATAAATATAATCTTTAAAAAAAATGTTAGATATTTAAGGAGCACCCAAGTGGCTCAGCTGATTAAGCATCTGACTCTTGAGTGTGTTTCAGGTCATGATCTCAGGGTTGTGAGAACAAGCCCCACTTTGAGCTCTGCCCTGAGTGTGGAGCCTGCTAAGATTCTCTCCGCCTCTCCTCCCCTACCCCGCTCATGTGCATGATTTTTCTCTCACTCCCTCTCCAAAAAAAAAAAAAAAGTTAGATATTTGATCCATTTCAAATGTATTTGGTGTACAGAGTGAAGAATAAATCAAAATTTTATCTTTTTCCATATAGCCATTCACTTATAACATACAACAGCTTATCTTCTGTCACAAATTTGAGGTGGTGCCTTCACTCTAAATTTCTGTATATAATTAGGTCTATTTCTGGATTTTAAAAATCAATTTCATTGTTTGGTTTGTCTATTCATGCACCAATGCTAGGATTCAATTATATGGGGTAACAGTTTTAGAACTGGTAGAGTTAGACATTTTTACACATAATTATTCTTTTCTCTTCAGATTTTCCTGATTATTTTTATTTATTGAAATGAACTTTATTAATCACTTATATAGCTTGAGGAAAAAACTTGATGGTACATTTATTGGGTTTATACCGTATTTATAAATAAACTAGAACAAATCTTTATGAAGGTGAGTCTCCCTACCTTTTTCTTTCTTCTTGGTCAAGTCTACTTTGCTTCCTTAAGTGTTTAACTATTTCTCAAAATAAAGGTTTTGCGTGCTTCTTGAAAAGTTAGCCTAGGTATTTCATCTCTTTTTGCTATTATAAATACAATTTTCTTTGCTCTGTATTTCCTATTGGGTTTTAGTTGTATATGTAAAAGCTATTCTTGGTTTTGTTGTGGTTTTATTACTTTCCAACTTTCTATCATAGTAAAAGGTTGAAAGAACTTTACAGTGAACCCACCAACTAGATCCTCACATTAACATTTTACAGTACTTACTTTACAAGGCAATTCATTTTCTCATATTAACTTTATAACCTGCTACTTTACAAATTTGTTATTTTTTATAGTACTTAAAAAAGGCAGTCATGAAGGCATTATGACCATTATAAAATATGTACTATGGAAGAGGTTCAGACTAATAATTCAGGAGATTAGTTTCTAACTGTATTCATAGAGACATTTATCCCAGAAAGGATATCTTGAAAAATAATAGCAATATTTTAAATAATATTATTTGTGGAACACTGTAGGCTTTATGTCTTTCTTGGAGAACCACCAGTTATATTCGCTTATTTTTAAAGGCTCTATGAAGACTTAAGAGATAAGTTTGTCTTTGGTGCTACCAGGACTTGAAAAATGTAATTCTATATCAAGAGTATCAGAAGTGGAAAGTTTGTTAAAATGAAAAAAAAAAAAAAGTTCAACTTTATTTTTCCTAGTGTCAGAGACACAGCTATTTGCCAACTTGCTCCCCTCCTTCTTTAACTGAAATCTGTTCTCTTCAGATACTGACACCACTAGTGTGTGTCTGTGTGTGTGTGTGTGTGTGTGTGTGTGTGTGTGTGTGTGTGTGTGTTGGGAGGGTAGAGGGAAGCAGGGAGATGGGAGAAAGATAAGGAGAAGGCGAAAGAGAGAAAGAGGGAGAAGAGAGACAAGTGTTCTGAACCTTCCATGAGCCTCACTGAGTCCGTTCTGATTTGTCTCACTAATCCCATTTCTTCTGCAAGGGCCAGTTTAGAACAAGCAAGGGAAGAAATTCTAGCCAGTGAGAAAGAGGAGTTTGGTGGGGTACTCCTGAGAAAGTTTATTTGCTCTTAAAAAGCGATGTACTCAATTTTATAAAAAATTGTTATCAATACATACCCTGCAATTACTCTGGTCCTAGGGAAATTACACAGCAAACAAAAGACAGCATAACAATATGGTGGGTATATGAAAATATAAATGAGTTTTGAGTTAGCCAAGCCTGAAAGCACCCTATGTTTTCTCCCTGTGACATATTAAACAGTTAGTCCACTTAACTGAAGCTTAATACTCAATATTTTCCATGTTCCTATAATGCTACCCTTCTAATTCATATAGCACTTATATTATCCTAGCATTAAGTATCCTCCCCCACCAAATACCACAAAATGCAGTTTTAATAAATACTTTTAACATAGACTGGAGTAGAGGGAAATAAGAACATTTTCTTCTTTTTTTAAGATTTTTTTTTTTTAGAGGGAGAAAGCACACCCACAGGTGGGGGGAGGGGCAGAGGGAGAGAATCTTTAAGCAGACTCCTCACCAAACATGGAGCCCAAATTGGGGCTAGATCCCACAACCCATGAGATCACAACCTGAGCAGAAACCAAGAGTCAGACACTGAACTGACTAAGCCACCTAGGTGTCCCCAAAATAATATTTTCAATTAATTGTTAGTTAACAGCTCATTCTTTCCATCTTTTGGATTAGCTAAGATGTTGTCATATTCTTTTCTTGGATGAAGTTCATCCCTTTCAACATGTTTCCCAGGAAAGGGTCTCAGGTTTAGATGAGTAAGGAAAACTCTGAAGCATTATCTTTTATTTCTCCAGCATGCAAAGAAGCTTTCTTTTAAAGTCTCGTGATTTTCGGGAAATGGATAAATTCCTAGAAACAAAATCTTCCAAAATGCAATCAGAAATAAGTAGAAATCTGAGCAGACTAATTACAAGTAATGAAATTATATTGGTAATTAAAAATCTAACAAAAAATAAAAATTCAGGACTAGTTGGATTCATAGCTGATTCTACCAAAGATTTAAAGAGGAGTTAATACCCAAATTAGTAACTTTTCTCAAACTATTCTGGAAAATTAAAGAGGAAGGAAAAATTCCAAATATATTCTGGAGGCCAGTATTATCGTGATTAACAAAACCAGACAGAGAGACCACTAAATACATACATACATACATACATAACCAAACTGCCAATATCTCTGATGAATATAGGTGCAAAAATCCTTGACAGATTATTAGCAAACCAAATTCAATAATACATTAAAAGGATCACTCACCATAATCAAGTAGGATTAATTTGGGGATGCAAAGATGATTTAATATTCACAAATCAAAGTGACACACTTCATCGCAAAATGAAGGATAAAAATCATATGACCATCTCACTAGATGCAGAAAAAGCATTTGACAAAACTTAGCATCTGTTTATATTAAAAACTCTCCACTAAGTGGGTTTAAAGGGAACATAATTCAATGTAACAAAGGCCATATATGAAAAATACAGAGCTAACATTATACTTAATGGTGAAAAACTGAGAACTTTCCCTCTCCTATAAGAAACAAAATAAGGATATCCTCTCTCACCACTTTTATTGAATACCATGTTAGAAGTCTTAGCCATGGCAATCAGAGAAGAAAAAGAAAAAGTGGACATATGGATAAAGAGGATGTTAAAATATCATTTGCAGATGACATGGTATTATATATAGAAAATCCTAAAGATTCCATAAAAAATGTACATAATAAATGAATTAAGTAAAAGTGTGTGATACAAAATTAACACTGAGAAATTGGTAGCATTTCTAACCACTAATAATGAAATAGTAGAAAGAGAAATCAATAATTCGATTTACAATTTCACCAGCAAGAATAAAATGCTTAGTAATAAATTTAACCAAGGAGGTAAAAGACCTGTACTCTGAAAACACTGATGAAAGAAATTGAACATGTCATAAACAAATGGAAAGATTTGTTTCCCATGCTCATGGATTGCATGAATAGTTACAATGTCTTTATTACCCAAAGCAATCTACAGATTTAATGCAATCCCTATCAAAATACCAACAGAAATATTTACAAAACTGTAAGTAGTAATACTAAAATTTGTGTGAAACCACAAAAGACCTCTAATAGTCAAAACAGTCTTGAGAAAGAACAAAGCTAGAGGTATGAGGTATCAAAATCCCAGATTTCAAGATAGACTGCAAAGCTGTAGCAATCAAAACAGTATGGCATTGGCACAAAAATGGCACACAGATCAACAGAACACAATAGAGATCCCAAAAATAAACGCATGCTTTATAGAGTCCATAACCTATGCCAAGAAGGAAGACTTGACAGAAAAAGACCGTCTCTTCAAAACACACTGCTGGGAATGCTGGACAGCTACATGCAAAAGAATGAAACTGGACCACTTTCTTATACAATATACGAAAAAGAACTCAAAATGCATTAAATATCTAAATATGAGACCTAAAATAAAAAATATTCTAGAAGAAAACACAGGCAGTAATTTCTCTGATATCTGTCATAGCAACATTTTTCAAGATAGGTCTTCTGAGGCAAGGGAAACAAAAGCAAAAGTAAACTATTGGGACTATGTGAAAATGAAAAGTATTTGCACAGCAAAGAAAATCATCAACAAAACAAAAAGGCAATCTATTGAATGGGAAAAGATATTTGTGAGTGATCGATGAGACTTATCAGTGATATATCCAAATATATATATCAGTTAATATCCAAAATATATAAAGGATGTGTACAATACCAATACAACAATTTGATTTAAAAAATGGGCACAGAACCCAAACAGACATTTTTCCAAAGATAACATACCGATGGTAGCCACATGAAAATATACTCGACATCACTAATTAACAGGAAGTGCAAATCAAAACCACAATGAGATAGCACCTTATACCTGTTAGAACGGCTAAAATCAAAACAACAAGAAATAACAAGTGTTGATAAGGATGTGAAGAAAAAAGGAACCCTTGCACACTGTTAGTAGGAATGGTAAAGGGTAGAGCCACTGTGAAAAACAGTATGGAGGTTGCTCAAAAAATTAACAGTAGAAATACCATATGATCCAATAATTCTACTACTAGGTATTTATGACCCCCCAAAATTGAAAGTAATAATTTGAAAAAATATATGCACCCCTAGGTTTACTACAACATTATTTACAATAGGCAAATTATAGAAGCAATTGAAGTCTCCATCAGCAGATGAATGGATAAGGAAATGTGGTGTGCACATACACACAGGAATATTACATAGCCATAGGGTGGATGAAGAACGAGAAAAGGATGAAATTGTGCCATTTGTGACAACACGGAAGAACCCAGAGGATATTAGAATGAAAATAAGTCAGACTGAAAAAGAAAAATATTGTATGATTTCACTCATATGTTGGTTCAAAGAAAACAAAAAGCAGAATCAAACCTATAAATACAGAGAACAAATGTGATTGCCAGAGAGCAGGGGAGTTGGGGGTTGGACAAAATGCATGAAAGGGAGTGGGAGGTAGAGACTTCCAATTATAGAATCAGTCATGGAAATAAAAGGGTGCAGCATATGGAATCTGGTCAACGATACTGTAACACTGATGTATTGTGACATGGTAGTACACCTGCAGTGAACAAAGAGACTTGTGGAATCACTATGATGTGCAACTGAAACTAATGTAACACTGTGTGTCAACTCTATTAAAAAACGTTTAAATGAAAATAATAGTCTAGGGACTCCTGGGTGGCTCAGTGGGCTAAGCCTCTGCCTTTGGCTCAGGTCATGATCTCAGGGTCCTGGAACTGAGCCCCACATTAGGCTCTCTGCTCAGCAGAAGCCTGCTTCCTGCCTCTCTGCCCCCTGCTCTACCTACTTGTGATCTCTCTCTGTCAAATAAATAAATAAAATCTTAAAAAAAAAAAAAAAAAAGTCTACTGATATTCTGCTCCTTTTGCATTTTTCCCCAAGATTCTAGTATTTAGCTTCAAAATGCACAACTTTTAACCTTCCATTGAATAAATGCTCAGCTACACTACACAAAAATAATCCATAAACTCTTCTACTATCAGAATTTCTAGTGTTCATTTTGCTGGTGAAGTAAGTCTTCTCTTTGAAAGACCTGCTTATTTTACCCATTGTGGCACACTTCTTTCTCAGAATGTATGCCTTAGTATGCATAAGCAAATTCTTAGAAGGAAAAGCAATTTTAGAAAATGCAAGAAATTACATATTTAAATACGTAATATAAACAATCCTATTTCAGTGGGGAAAGCAAAAGAAAAAGACTGGGTGGGGGGCAGAGAGGATTCAGAAGCTGTTTGTTAACTCAGCCTGAAAAACTTACCAGACTGGTTCAGCAGCTTTGAACAACTGGCCTAAAGCTTACCATATGTTTCTAAAAGAGTAAAAAACTAGTCCTTATTTTGATTTCACATATTGATTGAAATTATTTGCTTTGGAAAGACCTCTCTCAAGTAATGCATGCTTTGTGCTGACCATGCTTTTAAACCATGCATTATACAGATTTATTTTATTGAACATAGAGACTCAAACTTAAGTAAATCTTGAGGCTGAAGTCCTGAGTAGCACACTACATAATTAACTATAATACTAACATTTGGATTTATTGCAAATGACAAATACCCTAATCAATCAGAAAAGAGTGTATCACAGGAGCTCTCCAAATAGGGTCAGGGCAGATTTTGTTGGGATCATGACCTGAGCCAAAGGCAGACGCTTAATGACTGAGCCACCCAGGAGCCCCTTCTTTTCATTTTTAACTTTAGAACCACAAATAATCTCTAAGTTTATGCTAGCCATTATTTTTACATCCTCTTGTCCCCACTGAGTATTTCACTATAGACGTTTTTCTTGCAGGAGGGGAAAGGGTGATTTTGACAATGCCATCGTATCCTTCCCTGATCTCTCCTTGAGTGGAAAAAGTTAGCATCCAGAGAAATGGCCAAAATGCTGGCAAGAGAACAAAGAAAACAAAGGAGAAATGGCAGATCACTTACCAACTGATTTCTTAGATGACCAAAATTTGATTACAAATGAACCATTAACATCCTAATGTTCTGCCGTGGATACACATGGAGTACTTTGTTACAGATTCATAAAGAGTTCCAGCAAGGGAAATACACAAGGTCTAGACACAAACTCTCATTTGTAATCATTTTTCCATGCAGGATGCTTCCTGGAGGACTATTTAATTGTCTATTAAAACTCAGTTTTCTTCTGCAATTCTGTTTCCAGTGTCCAGGTAAGTGCCAATAAAGATACATGCAGTGAATCAATGTATGTGTGTGGTGGGACAGAGGCAGGGGATAGTTTTCATAGAGTGCACTGGGGCACAGGAATAAAAGGGAGGGGTGTTTTAGTCCCAGTGTTCACACACCCCAAATGTGTAGGTGGTGTTGAGAGACTCAACCAAGGACTTTCTTCACTGCCAAGAGCAGCCTGTTGTAGGGAATGAGAGCCAATTCAGCAAAGGTAACAACACTACTTCTGAAACTCACACCGGGAAACCTGCTATACCAAACAAGAAAAAGATATAGTTTCTTAAAGATGAGCGTGGATCCAGTTTCAATTTCTCACATAGCTTTCTTCTCCGATTTCTTAAGCTGAATTTCTGTTCATGTACTTTTTATTGTTTCTTCATGTAAACTGTAAAAAACACTGGTGAAGTTTCCTTTCCAGAACAGACTTAAAGATTAAGAAAATATATGGTATAGATAAGACTATCTTTTTAACTCCTTCTTCAAGGGGTTTAAACTGCTGCAGTAATGGGGTTCTGTCCCTCTGAAATTCTGTGTATGTCATTCCAGGAATTGTACTCAGGTTGAACCTTCGGACTATTAATTAACCAACTTATTAAAAATACATTAGATACCAGGTGAAATAATGGATTTATGCAACTGCCACCAGGAGCTGCTAACACCATGAATGGAAAAGCTAACGGACATTTTATAGTGGATCTGGTGACAACATGGCTAACACTGCTTAATCTTTCCCTTTCTTCTCTTCCCTTCCAACCTCTTTAGCTTGCTCTCTCTCTCATTTTTTTTTTTTTTTTGGCTTTAGACATTTCACGATTTTTTTTTTTAAATTTAGAAATCAGCACTGTGTATGTATGTGTGAGAAGAGATGGAATATGTAAAACTAAAAACTTCACAACACACAAATTTTCAGAGTAAAAAATGTCAACTTCGTTCCTTTGTCCCCCGTTGCTCCCCTTTCCAAAGACAGCTACTCTCACTTATCATCATCATCGTCGTCGTAATGTGTTACAGGTCCTCTGAATGATGCAATAATAAATGCACCGCTTGGGAAACATTTTGTCAAACATAAGACTGCCACATAGAAAAAGAAATAAAAAGAGTGAAAGAGAAGGGCAGAAAAGGACAGAGAGAAAGAAGGAAAGATCTGAATCTGATCTTCTGAGTAAATGAAAGGAAATACAGGAAATGGAACAACAAGTAAACTGACATTACAGAGATGTGAAGAGCAAGATCCAAATGTGAGAAATTCTACAGAAATAGTAATTAAGCTGTTTTATTCAACAAAGGCAAAAAGTAAATCAATGGAGAGGAACATTTTTTAAAATATTTTATTTATTTTAGAGACAGAGCATGCGTGTGCATGGGAAGGAGCAGAGGAAGAGGGAGAGGGAGAAGGAGAATCCCAAGTAGGTTCAGTGCTCATTGCAGAGCCCAAAGAAGGTCTCGATCCCAGGATGTGAGATCATGACCTGAGTCAAAATCAAGAGTTGGATGCTTAACTGACAGAGCCACCCAGGTGCCTATGGAGAGGAACATTTTTAGATAAAAAGAAGATACATCAAAAATGGAGTGTATGGGGGCGCCTGGGTGGCTCAGTCATTATGCCTCTGCCTTCAGCTCAGGTCATAATCCCACGACCCCGGGATCAAGTCCTGCATTGGGTTCCCTGCTCAGCGGGAAGCCTGCTTCTCCTTCTCCCATTCCCTCTGCTTGTGTTCCCTCCTTCGCTGTGTTTCTCTGTGTCAAATAAATAAATAAGAGTTATAAAAAAAATAAAAGAAAAACAATAAAAATAAAAATGGAGGGTCTGGATTTTGTTTAGATATACATGTGAACAAACCAACACAAAAGACATTCATGAGAGAAGGGGGAGGCTATTTGATAAGGATCTAGTGTTTTTTGTGTGTACGTGTTTATCATATATTTTTAATAATTTCGCAGAGATGTGCACTGAAAATAATTAAATGTCTGGGTTTATTTTAAATGGGCCAGCAGTGAGAGAAAAGCACATGCTGGATATATGAAAATAAACCACATTGGTACACATGGACTACTGCTGAGGTGCAGAGATAGGCACATGGGATTCACTATACTATTCTCTCTGCTTTTGCATTTGTCTGAAAGATCACATGCCAATGAAAATAAAAATAAAAGGAGAAGAGGAGTAAAGGAAGAGCAGCAGTGGAAGCAGGGGTATGTGAAGGGGTGCAGGAGGGAAAGAAGAAAGAAGAGAAAGAGAAAAAAGAACAAAAAGAACATTATCGCCAGGGAGGCAGGTTAGTTGCATCAAAATGGCACCTACTACGTGCCACACACCCTATAGAGACAAGGGATATAAATACAGAACCCTTTCCTACTGGAACTTTTCACAGTCCCACTCAGTCTCCAGCTGAAATGCAGTTTCCCTCATCTCAGGTCTTACAGAATGATTCTGCTTCCCAGGTGTTTTTTCAAGAGCACACACACTGTAGATGCTAAGGCATATGGACAGGGTTGCCTGACTCTCCCAGTCTAGCGTCACTACCTGCGAGCACAATGGCCAAGTTGCCAGGATGGAGCCGTTCCAGCTCAATTGCACCTTGACCGACACAGAGAAAAGTGCTAAGGGAATTCGTCCCACTGCAGGGTTTGAGAGAACTTCTCTAAATCATCCATCCAGTGAAAGCTTATATAAAAAGAAAAAGCTATTGTTTAACTGCATGTGTGCTCCATATCCAGTACTAAGTGACTCTAAATAAAACAAACAAAAAACCTACATTTACGTTCAACTCCCCAGAGACAAGTCTGGAGACTTAAAGGTTCCCATATGCCTAGAACCCAAAACAGTACCTGGAATATAGTGGATATCCACTACATGTGTGTTGAATAAAGGATGAAACAATGAATGAATATCTTGGAAAGGGAAATAAAATAATGAGCAAGTAAGTACCTTCCATAAAAGAGTAGGAAAGGAAGGTAGTAATCCTTCACTCAGGGTAGTTGATGGTGGGAATAGAGAGTTTAATTCCATATAAGAGGATTACATATAAAAAGGGAGAGAAGGTAAAAGCACAATGAACCCTGATGTTTGGTTTTTTTTTTTTTAACTGAGTTTTTATGGGGCCAAAGACTTGACTTATTTATTTCACTGGAGTTGATCATTTAAGTTGAAAAAATACAGTTAGCCTTTTTTTTGAAGTCAATATTAATTTTACACTAAACAAAAAACATATGTATTTACACATACTTCTTCATACAAACTTTTAACCTTTTAGCTATTATAACTCAAAAATAAGGCTCAATATGAAGAAACTGGTCTTAACAATATCCCTAACTGATGAGAAATAAAGTCAACAGGATTCTCAACTCAGAAATTCTGAAGACTCTGCACTTCTTAGCATTGCCACATCACACCAGCATTAAGAAAAATCAGACGCACTGAATAATTTGCCTGAAAAGCAACTAGCCACATCCATGCTACCTGTGGAGGGAAAAATCAGTCATGTAATGAAGTGGAACTCATCACAGAGAAGTACCAAGAAGATTCTTGATGTTAAGTATCCAAATCCATGCTTAGTTAGTAAAATTTTATTTGTCAGAGAGAGAGAGAGAGAACACAAGCAGGATCCTCACCGAGCAATGAGCCTGATGCGGGGCTCAATCACAGGACCCTGGATTCTCGACCTGAGCCAAAGGCAGATGCTTAACAGACTGAGCCACCAGGTGCCCCTCTATGCCCTTCCAACACATGTTGCCAGTAGGACTTAACTGGGGCAAAGTCAAAACACATTTTGAAGCCATTATGTGATGGCATTTCCATCTCTCCCACAAGCAACCCAACAACTACATGAGTTAGGAGTATGTAGGCTGGCATCAGACAAACCTGGGTTGAAATTCTGCCTCTCTATGTATTATAGTTGTGACTGAAGTGAAGTTACATAACCTCTCTAAGCTTGTTTCTTAGTCTATTAAAAGGTAGTCATTATGAAAGAGAAACTGGGTACATTCTCCATGTGGCTAGATGACGTGAGAAATCTTGTATCACTGCCAAGGCCTCCAAGCTTACAGCCAGAAATAAGCTACCGAAATAGAGATCATGATTTACCTTAACCCTATGGGGATTCTTGATTCCAAAGTTCACCTGAATCTTCATAGGCTCAAATGATCACCCTCCTCCAGAACATTTTCAGAACTAAACTCTTCATGCCTCCTCTCTAAGATTTACCGGGTACTGCCCATAATGGCAAGCTTCTCTGAAGGCTTTATTTCCCACTGACCTTTTACTCACTCCCATATGTTGCCTTAGTCCTTGACCAATGACCAGCCCCTTCCATCTTCACATCTTTGGCTGTGCTCTCTGGATTTTTTTTTTTTTTTTAAGATTGTATTTATTTATTTGACGGGCAGAGATCACAAGTAGGCAGAGAGCAGGGAGAGAGAGAGAGGGAAGCAGGCTCCCCACTGAGCAGGGAGCCCAATGCAGGGCTCGATCCCAGGACCTTGAGATCATGACCTGAGCCAAAGGCAGAGGCTTAACCCACTGAGCCACCCAGGTACCCCTGAATTTTTTAATCCATATTGGTCACTCCTCTATGTAGTCTTACCCCAGTGTTCAAATACTTTTCCTTAAATAAAACCTGGCCATTTCCTGACACTGCTTACCCCATGGCTCTATTAAGTGGAGATCATCTTCTTCCACTTACACAACCCATGTATCTTGCTGCCTTCTTTGCTCCCCAATAATACTTGCATCCTGTTATTTCTCCTTTTGTAAAAACATTCCTGCTCCTTTGAGTTTCATCCCCATGGGTCTTGACTCACTTGTCAAGAACTGTGAAGAGTCTGAGATTTTACAATGCCTGCAAGCCTACAAGTTACATACATGATGGCAAGAGACAGGAGACTCGTGGGTCAGTGCCAAAGGGCTTTATTATTCACAGCAACAGTATGGAGTATCAGCATTTGCTGGCCCTGGCTCTCTGACCCCAAATTCATACACAAACAAGGTAACAGAAAGAGGGCCAAGTGAGTGATAAAGTGTGCTAAGCTACAGGAAAGGAGCCTGTTGTCTTACACCAGACCATAAACGTACCTGACCTTTGTCAGAAGAGAGTCACTACTTCCACCTTCCAAGATGGTTTGCTATATAAACTTCCTTGAAAAGGTAGTCTGGAAGGAAGGCACTTAGTGTCCCTGCCTGTACAAAATGCAGAAATAGGAGAGACCTACAGAAAATCACTTTCTGATAGCATTCACTCCTCTCATCATATCATTGGTCTCTGGGTTTGAGATCTGTATTTCCTTTCTTGGGCAATCATATTCATTCAAATGACATTACCGATCATCTACTGACAAAGCTATGCTGTGTACTTCCAGTACAGACTTCTGAGTTCTACACTGATGCACTGAATTGCCTTCCTAACCTTTCCAATTGGATGCCTTATTGCTGTACTGAACTCAACATGTCCAAATGAAATCAACTCTTGCCTTTTCCACCTACCAGATGTTTCCCACCTAAATACTTGAGATCTCCTGCACTAGAATATATTGTTTTTCTCCCAAGATCTACTCAGCACCCTTCTTTATGCTCTGAAAAGCTAATGTTGGTAGACAGAATCACAGAATTCTCATCCAGTCAGGTTACCAAATGGACATTACAAGCAGGAAAATGGAGGACAAGATGATCTGGTTCTCCAAAGAGTACAAGTGAATACATTTCCCAACTCATCTTTTGAGATCAACATTAATCTGGTACCACTGCCATAAAAAGACACTATAAAAGAGGCAAACTATAAACCAATACCTATGATGACCAGAGATAGAAAACTCCTTAACAAAATATTGGCAAATTTCATGCATCAATACATTAAAAAATACTAGGATTACAAATTTAATATTTGAGAAGTCAGTATAATTCCTGGTAACAAAAAAAAAAAAAAAAAAAAAAGCATTACATCAGCTCAACAGATACCAAAAAAGCATCACATCATCTCAGCAGATGCCAAAATGAGGAATTTATTAATGATAACAGAACTCAAAACTAGAAGGGGATTTCTTCAATCTTCTCAAGTAGGTCTACAAACATTGACACAAAATCCTAGAGCTATGATCACATTCACTGGTGCAAGACTGCTTTACCATAAGACTAGGAACAAAATAAGGTACTTTCTTTTTTATTTAGTTTTTCATGTAGACTGACTGGGTGATTTTTTTTAAAATTTAAATTCAATTAATTAACATATAATGTATTACTTTTTTCAGGGGTACAGGTCTGTGATTCATTTGTCTCATTACAACACATACCCCCCCAATGTCCATCACTCAGTTACCCTATTCCTTCCCCTACCTCCCAGCAACCCTGAGTTTGCTTCCTATGATTATGAGTCTCTGGTTTTATCTTGTTTTTATTTTCTCCCCACTTTCCCTGTGATCCTCTGCCTTGTTTCTTAAATTTCACATATCAGTGAGATCATATGATGATTATCTTTCTCTGATTGACTTATTTCACTTAGCATAATATCCTCTAGCTCCATCCATGTCATTACAAATGGCAAGATTTCAATTTTTGATGGCCAAGTAGTATTCCATTGTGTATACACCACGACTTCTTCATTCATCTGTTGATGGACATCTGGACTGTTTTCCTAGTTTGGTTCTTGTGTACATTGCTATTATAAACATTGGAGTTCAGGTGCCCCTACATTTATATCTTTAGGGTAAATACCCAGTAGTGCGATTGCCGGGTCATAGGGTAGCTCTATTTTCAACTTTTTGAGGCACCTCCATACTGTTTTCCACAGTTGCTGTACCAGCTTTCATTCCCACTGACAGTGTAAAAGGGCTCCCCTTTCTCTGCATCCTGGGCAACATCTGTTGTTTCCTGACTTGTTAATTTTAGTCATTCTGACTAGTGTGAGATGGTATCTCATTGTACTTTTTGGGTACTTTTATTATTACTTCTAGTTAAAATTCTATTGGAGGGTCTCATCAGTGCATTATAGGACTAACAAAATGCACTGAGATCAGAAAATATAATGTCACAGATGACATGCTCATTTACATAGGAAATCCTAAAAAATCTATGAAAGCTCCTATACCTAGTAAAGTAGCACAGCAAATTTGTAGTATTCAAGCTCTGTATACAGAAGTCAATTTTACTTCAGTATGATAGCACTAACAATTGGAAAAAAGTACAAAGCCACTATTTTGTAGTAGCATAAAAATATGAAATACTTCAGGTTAATCAAAAGTTTATACAAAACACAGAAATAGTTAAATAAACAGAGAAGCACAGGATGTTGATGGATGAAAGACTATTATTAAAATGTCCATTTTATTCAAATTGATCTACACTTTAGTATAATTTCAGTCAAACTCTGTTGCTGGTCTCAGTTAAAAGTACACCCAAAACAAAACAGATATGACAGGATGACAGAAGTTTCATCATGATATGACAAAATTCTATTTTTAATGCTATTTATTGTAAACCTTTGGAGGGCACTAACCATCGTTTAGGGATTATCCCTCAGTTATGGTGATACATTTGGCATGGGTATCCTTTACCTAGAGCAGTCTTGGAATAAGTCTGCTCATCAGAAGAGATTTGAAAACACACTTGGATCATCCTTGGACTTAGATCTCATTCACTTTCATAGTATTACACACTTTCATAGCATTACGTAATTTTCACCAAGAAACTCCTTTGATAGCGGCATAATATGACAATAGGACAGCACTCACTCGTCTTACCACATACTCTTACACTAGAAGTCCTGGTGTCATAAAATGTCATACGACCTTATCAAAGACTCAGTTGCCACACCAGCTGGTAGACAGCACATTGATGATAGGGATGGTATCTCAGAAGAGGAGACAGGTTCTTGTTAAAAAAAAAAAAAAAGGGGTCTATGTGTAGTGTTGTTTCTCCATCACAGTGCTGGTTATCTTGAAAAGATCATCAAGGCCTCTGTTCTCAAGACAAGTAGAAACATAAGGGACCCACAGAGGACTGCCCCAGTCAGACAATGATGAATAAAGCTACGATGAGCATTTCTGCATAAATGTTTTGAGGATATGTATTTTTATTTCTCTTGGGTCAATACTTGAGAGTAAGCATTGCTGTATCTTAGGCTCATCCATGTTTAACTTTTAAAGAAGCTGCCCTGTTTCAAAGCAGTTATACCATTTTACATTCTTTTTTTTTTAAGATTTATTTATTTATGTATTTATGGGGGAGTAGAGAGACAGAGATAGAGAGAGAGAGCATGAGAGAAAATGCACACACAAGTGGGAGGGGCAGAGAGAAAGGGAGAGAAAATCTCAATCTGCTGAGTGCCGAGCTTGATCTCGGGATCCTGAGATCACAACCTGAGCCAAAACTAAGACTCAGAAGGAAGGGAAAAATGAAGGGTGGGGTGGGGGGAGGAATCAGAGAGGGAGAGGAACCATGAGAGACTGTGGACTACAAGAAACAAATTGAGAGTTTCAGAGGGGAGAGGGGTGGTTAGCCTGGTGGGTATTAAGAAGGGCACATATTGGGGCGCCTGGGTGGCTCAGTGGGTTAAGCCGCTGTCTTCAGCTCAGGTCATGATCTCAGGGTCCTGGGATCGAGTCCCGCATCGGGCTCTCTGCTCAGCAGGGGACTGCTTCCCTCTCTCTCTCTGCCTGCCTCTCTATCTACTTGTGATGTCTCTCTGTCAAATAAATAAAAAATCTTAAAAAAAAAAAAAAAGAAGGGCATATATTGCAATGAGCACTGGGTGTTATATGCAAATAATGAATCATGGAACACTATATCAAAACAAATGAAGTACCGTGACTAACATAATAAACATAATAACATAATATAATAAAATCTTTGGAAAACCAAAAAGAAAAAAAAAGAAACTCAAATGACTGTTCTACCTTGGTGCCCGTACCATTTTACTTTCTAACAGCCATGTATAAAGTGCAGGTGTCTCATCTTCTTCAATACTTGATGTTATCCACGTGTAATCTCCCTGTGGTTATAATCTGCAGTTTTTTCGTGAGTTACGATTAGGTGCATCTTTTTCACATGCCTATTAGCCATTTGTATCAGGTCTGCTAGCCTCCTTTGCCAGGCATCTTAGCATCTCAGCATCCTAGACTATCCAAATTCTCTACTAGACCAGTTCAACAGTCCAAGAGACCACAGGGTTAATGTCTGGATGATGGTCAAATTATATTTATTTTAAAACTATCTTATTGGCTGCAGCCACCAAATAATACTGCACAAGACAACGACCTCTGAGTTGTAATTTGTAGCTAATTCTTTGTCGTTTAGTACATCTTTCAAGGTCAGAACATAGAGTCTCTTTACTGGTTTCCCGATGAGCTACAGGTAGCAGCTTCTCTTATAAGATATCTAAATCACATTTTCCTATAGGCTTAATTCAGCTTTTTAAATGTATTTTTAAAGATTTTATTATTTATTTAGTAGAGCGCGAGAGAGCGCGAGAGAGCACCAGTGGGGAGGAGAAGGAGAAGCAGGCTCTGGAGCCACATGTGCAGTCAAATGCTCTACCACTGAGCTATACCCCCTCTGGAGCCACATGTGGAGCTCGATCCCAGGACCCTGAGATCATAACCAGAGGCAAAGGCAGTCGCTTAACTGAGCTACTGAGGGTGCCCTGTGTTAAATAAACTTTTAATAGGGAAAAGTTAGACATTGTTTGTTGTTGTTTATTTTATTATTTTTAAATTTTTATTTATTTATTTGAGAGAGAGAATGAGAAAGAGAGAGAGCAAGAGCAGGAGCAGAGGGGAGAGGCAGGGGGAGAGGGAAAAGCAGATTCTCCATTGAGCAGGGATCCTGATATGGGACTCAATTCTGGGACCCTGGGATCATGACCTGAAATGAAGGCACCCAGGCACTATGTTGTTTTTTAATGTGGCATTTAATGTGGCATTAACCCTTTTATGCCAGGAGATGCCACTTCCATGAGTCATAGTTTACTCTAGTAAAAGAAAATGCTTTGGTTCAAATCACAGGTTTGCCAGATGCTAGCCAAGTGACTTTGGGCAAACCACCCAACAAATCTCTAAGAACTTTCCTTTATCCTTTTCTTCCATATACTGTAAATATTACCAGCTCTGCCAACTCTGCTGAGTTGCAGGGATGATCATAAGACACAAGGGATATTAAAATAATTTAAATACTCTAAAGTCATCTCATAAAAAAGATAAACCAGGACCCAGACATATGGAAAAAATACTCAATCTTGCAAGTTATCCAAGAAGTACAAAAAGAGAAACAACATTTTAGCAGTTATTCTTGTGGATGAATAAATTAGTATAAATCCTTTCAGAAAACAATTTGGCAATACATTTCAATTGTCCAAAAATACTTATATTTTGAGTCTAAAATGACTTTTAAAAAAGTAATATGTGCTTTACTAGTATTTATCAAATGCTTCCTATGTGTTGCACATAGCACCAAGCACTTCACAACTTTATGTATGTTAATTTACTTAGTGCTTCTCCTTAAAACATAAAACAAAACCAAATTCTATCAGGTTTTATTATCATCTGAATTACAAATTAGGAAATGGGCACAGAAACCCAACACCATTTAGGTTAGACTTCATGCTAGTATAGAACAGTGATGGAAATTGATTTAAGGTGATTTGGCTTCAAAGTTCTTGCTCTTTATTACTCTATGGAGCAACTTCTAGAAGTTCATCCTCAGAAAGTAATCCAAAAGAAGGAAAAAGCAAGGAGTTTAAAGATGCTGTCTTAAGTATTTTGTATATGCCTGCAAACAGGTGGAGCAATGTAAGTAAAGATTTAGGAAATGATGGCATATCTGATTAATTCATAGAACTATCATAGAACATTTAAAATAATCAATGAAATGCTAAGTACAGTATTTATGATGTAGATTTAAAAAAAATTAAATCATCTGAATTCCTTATTTTTACCATGTTAGGGTTATCAGATTGCCAGAATTTTTGCTCAGCCCTCACTAGCACTATAAGTTTTCTCAAGGACTATGAAGTAGCACAAAATGGTCTCCTTCCTATGACAAGATGAAATTCACAAATCCGAGTGATGTCACCAGGAATTCCTTGTTTCCATGAACACTAGTCAACAGCAAAGAACCAATGAGACGTAACTCACTATTTTAAGGCAAGAACACACATTCTGGTGTTAAACTCAGAAGAAAATTAGATACAGATGAGCAATTAAAGATGCTGTCCCAGGAGAAGGGAAATAGTCTTAGTGGAACATTTGCCTGGAGTGGATTATGTTACAATCTTCTCCATTAGAGAAGTGAAACTCCTTTCAAGAACAATTTCTTTTCCTTTGTCCATTTCTTTTCTCTCCCCTTGGGCAGAAAAAGAACTCAATTATTAAAAGATAGACACACGCTCCTTTGGTGGGCCAACTCAGTAGTCCACAAACCCAAAGTAAAAAGCTCCAATCAGACACCCAAATTTAAAGCAAATGCTCAAAAGGACCAGAAGCCCGTGATCACACGTGGAGCTCTATTGCTCTTCAGCCATAGTAGTGGCTACTGCTGGATCCTGAATGCCTCGGCTTTATAGCATTTTCACTACGAGGTGTCTCTATTCAGGAGGAAGGTTTGGAACAAAAACAAAACAAAAACAAAACCAAATAGTGACATAAGGGTGTGGAGGTGGTCAGACCTGGCTTTCAATCCTGTGTCTGCTACTTTCAAACTGTGTGACTGTGAGAATGTGGCATAATGAAGCTCCCGAAGGCTCAGCGACCCTCCTGTGCTATGTGAGCCTGGGCCGGTCACTGCGGCTTCCTGGCCTTCCATTCCCTCATTCACAGAACAGTGAAATAACTATCTCAGAGGATTGTTCTGAGGATTACAAGAGTTAAAATTGGTTTCCTCTTCCTCAACTACAAATTGAGGATAAAAATGTAATACTCATTTTGAGGATCATTATTGTTTATGATGAGTGCTTGAGCTACTGGCTCACACATGACAAGCACTCAATAAATAGTACTTATGGTAATTATTTTTAAAAAGATGTTCGAAATTAGAAATCTTAAATGTAAAACTTGCAAAAAAACTAATGTGTTCATTTCGGTATGTATTCACCGATTTGTTTGGTGGGATGAGAGACTATCATTTAAACATCTAATAAGCATTGCCTATTTTATTCTTTTTATTACTATGGTTTTAGACCTGAATCTCATTTCTTCCTCCTAACATACAAAATGCAGGAATTCTTCATTTATGAGAATTGCAACGATCAATAGAGGGAAGGATATGATCAAAGCTGAGAGGCTGATGTGTTCCTATTCCTCTGCTCCTGTGATTTTTTTTTTTTTAAAGGAAGGGAGGAATGGTTTATATATTATAGTTTATTGGATTTTGGAGTTTTCACATTTTTACTTAAAATGGAGCATTTGTCAACTCAAATAAATGCAGATCTTGCTATTTTCTTTTTGTGTCTTGTAAAAAAAAAAAAACCAACATAATGGGTCTATGAAACATGTAACAGGGGCAGCCCAATAAATCCTACAAAGCCCTTGATTCAATCCATTTGCCCAGGCTGACTCCACAAATCGGAGATTGTGCTTCAGTTGCCTTACATGCAACAAGCTGGGCACCTTTAGGACAACACAGGCATAGAGGATCTGAACACCACCCCAAACCCTCCCTATGACTGCAGGGACATGTTTTATGCAGAGCAGTTTTTTGTTTTAAGCACTGGAAGTTAATTCTTTGACATCTCCTACCCCATGCCTGTGCTGAGTTAGGGCCAGCAGTGTGAAGAAAGCCATCAACAGGGAAGTGAACACCGGGTATCATGGAGCTCACAGCTGAGTACAGGATGGAGACATTCACCACTTACATGATCCAAAAGAACACCATCACAAACATACGCAATGCCATTCAAAGGAAAGAAAGGAGGGAGAAGATATCAAAGACTCTGACCTGCGCTGTGGTGGAAGCATCAGCGGAAGCTTCTCATAGAGCTGACACTGTGAGATACGAAGCATGTGTGAGTGTTAACTAGTCAAATTAGTCCACTGTACTGAAGAAAGAATTCCAGGCAGATGCAACAGCACATACAAAGGCCCCATGGTAGGGAAAAATCCAGGTGCCTTTACAGAACTGTAGGAAGTTCAGAGCTGCAGAAATAGGAGATGGGACCTTGCTCCAGGGGGCCTGGAGATCAGGCTTAGAGTTTTAGTCTTTTTTCGGTGAATAATATATGGACACTGAAATGTCATAAATATTGGTGTAACATGATTACCGTACGCTAAACATAGCACCAACTTAGGTTGTGAGCACTTCTTAAAATTCGTTTAACACTTTCTCTGCAACCTCAAAACATGTCCAAGGAAAGAGATCTCTTGAAATACCAAATTCCATGTTGGAAGTGTGACTTAGGAAGTCACGTTAACAATCAGGCTGTTGGACATTACAAGCCCAATAACGATCTGCCCTAATGATTTGTGTACACTTGGATCCACAGAAGGGGAACTGCTTCAGATTGGCTCTTGGCATAGTTGTCTTTTCCTCTTTGTGGTTTAAAAAAATTTTTTTATTCTAAAATGTAGCCATTTGTTACAAACTTGCCTGAAACTTGCTCCTGACAGTTGCATTTTCCTCAAATGAAAAAGCAATATCATGTTGTAATTCAACATTTTCCTTCCGTAGTAAATTGCCTACTTCTGCCAGATCATCAGACCATTTTGGTAGCTCAATTTGTAACTGCTTCTCCAATATTGGTATTCATCCCTTTCAAGGTATTATTTTGTTCTTACTCTGTTTCTCACTTTCAGTCTCCACCATCTGTTCTGTAAGGCTGCAGGCCCCTTTGTCCCACCCTAGAAGGACAGGGAATCCCACAGGGGTGAGATATATTCCAAGAGAATTTTATGGTTGTAGCTGCAATTCCCTGTTGTATAATTATGGGACAAGGAGTTTGAATCCTGTGTCTTTTCTCTCTACACAGCTACTAGCTTGTCATCAATAAAACAGAGTTTGAGCATAAACTGGAAAATACTGCTCTATTTTGAGTTCGGAAGAGGAGATAAAGAAATGAGGTCAGCTTGCTTCTTCACTGCACTGTACTGTTTATAAGGGAGGACCAAAGGGATCAATCCAGGATAGTTTTCAGATAAATTCTACTAAGAGTCCTTCTGTGGCTGGGTGTCACAATGCAAGGAAATTGCTCTATAAACAAAACCACAAAGTTACCAAAATGACAAGTGCCTGGTCACACTCAGTTTTCCAGGAGTCCAAGAAAGTGACTAGGTCTTAGAGAAAAGAGCACTGGGAGAGATTAGCTGCCTTCATCATTCTCATCTGCGAAATGGGGATAATAATCTTTCAGAGACAGCCAGCACTGTTTCGGTGATCTCTGGCAATGCCACTTTCCTGTGGCAATTCTTTCCCATGGTTTTCTAGTTCGGCCCCTTGTTTGTTCTTTTCACAGGATTAGTCACAATTTACAATTATTTTATTCATTTGCTCTTGGTTTTCGTCTACCTCTTGCATTGGAAGAGACGCCCCTGAAAGCAAAGCCTATATTCTCACGTCCAGCACAGGTCTGGCCCAGTGCAGCTACTGCACACACATTTACTATGGGAATGAGGGACAGAATTCATGAGGAAATCAATGTAGGCCACTGGGGTTATTTTATTTTTCTTATTAGCAGCCACGCTCCCATGGAAGTCACAGGATTTCTCCAAGCTTCACTTTTGTTTTGATCTGTAAAAGGGGGGATGATACCAGCCTTGTCTATTTCACAAGGTTGACACAGGCATCAAATTGGATGATATAAGCACATAAAAGTGTCTCAATACATGTATAGCTACATATACCATGGAGGGCATGTAAAGGAAGAACAAGTCTGGGTATGGAAATAAGGAAAGGACAGCGATTCTAACTCATGGAGGAGTTTTTTGGGACCAGGGGTAGTGTGCATCTTCACCACCAACCACCACAACAATGGCCGCTGAGTTCTGAGGCAGCAAAGTCCTTGCCCTTGCGCATGATACTGCATAGTAGGGACTATTTTTATCCTGGTTTTACACGTGAGGCTCAGGATGTTTGAGTCACCGGCCCACGGCAACATAGTGAGTCAGCCAGTGGGAATTCAGCGGGCAGGCTATCTTGTTTCTACCTAACAGCCACTATCCTTCAAGTCGGCACAGAGCTATCTGTGCTGAGGAAGGGGAAAAAGAAATACTATTCGAGGTCAAAGGAATGGGAAACTTCCCCATGTGTTTATCCACACACCCAATCTACTGTCATTGGAAACAGTGAGACAAAGTTAGAAGTTGCTCTTCCAGGTTTTGATCTGGGTTTATATATATGGTAGCTATTTAACTGGTGAGCACATTTTTATTCTCGGAAAAAATGAATATGATGCTGCACATGCAATAAAAACCTAAAACGCTTTTAGTATCCATATTTCTCTTTGGAAGTGGGAAGGGGGGGAGAAAAAAAAAAAGAAAAAAAAAAAACCTGTATTATTAGAAATTCTTCCTAAGGAAAGCTATACTCCATTCTAAGTTGCTTGATGATACTTGATAAGTCATTCAACAGCACTTGCTCATACCTACTAAAATGACTCTAAGCATCCAATTTATAATACTTCTATTGCTTAGAAGAGGTACTTTGTTTACAAGGACTGATGCTGAGAAGACGCACACACATCAATTCTCCTAGTTCAGGAATTCCTTCTCATTAACTGCCTAGCCTGACAGACTTTCTGAATCTGGAAAGGCTTAACTACCATTTTTAAAGCCATTGCCTATCAGAGCTAATGAGAAAGAAATGACACACAGCTCAAATAATTATGGCTTCTAACATTTATGGGAGCCATTTTTCCCAAGTACCCCTGGGCTTTCAATCTGGTATTCCACTGTCTGGCTTGATTCTGCACAGAATTAAGGACAACTCCTATAGATGCTTTGGTGTGCTATCCGGCAAGAGGAACTTGAGGGAACACGACTTCAAGTACAAGGGTATTTGGTAGTGACACTTCTTTATACTTTGAAGGGTTTGTGGCAGAAAGAATTCATTTACTGTGGCCCTATAAACATCTATTTCAGAAGGCTGAAGATAGCCAGCCCCTCACCTGGGTATCTGGTCAAGGATTAGGAAAATGAGCTTTAGGAGTTTAATGCTATATTTGCACTATTTAGTGGAGACAAGGACCTGGTCTGCCATCCACACCTCTTATACTTGGGTTGCGCTAATATAGTGTTATATGGCAATATTCTTCTATGTTAATATGCTATTTTATTTTATTTTTTTAAGATTTTATTTATTTATTCGGCAGAGAAATTACAAGTAGGCAGAGAGGCAGGAAGAAAAAGAGGGGGAAGCAGGCTCCATTCTGAGCAGAGAGCCCAATGCGGGGCTCAACCAGGACCCTAAGATCATGACCTGAGCTGAAGGCAGAGGTTTAACCCACTGAGCCACCCAGGCACCCTTAATATGTTATTTTAATGTGCCTTTCATTTTCTTCCTTCCTCTTTCCCTCCTTTCTTCCTTCCTTTTTTTTTTTTTTTTTACAGTTTTCTCATTTTTATTCATGCTTCAATAGTGTTTTAGTTTTTTTTAAAGAGTCCCTTTCCCCCCTCAGAGCTTTTTTTTTTTTTTCCCTTTTTATTAATTTTTTCAGCGTAACAGTATTCATTCTTTTTGCCCAACACCCAGTGCTCCATGCAAAACGTGCCCTCCCCATCACCCACCGCCTGTTCCCCCAACCTCCCACCCCTGACCCTTCAAAACCCTCAGGTTGTTTTTCAGAGTCCATAGTCTCTTATGGTTCGCCTCCCCTCCCCAATGTCCATAGCCCGCTCCCCCTCTCCCAATCCCACCTCCCCCCAGCAACCCCCAGTTTGTTTTGTGAGATTAAGAGTCATTTATGGTTTGTCTCCCTCCCAATCCCATCTTGTTTCATTTATTCTTCTCCTATCCCCCTACCCCCCCATGTTGCTTCTCCATGTCCTCATATCAGGGAGATCATTTCTGCAAAGAAGACATCCAGATGGCCAACAGACACATGAAAAAGTGCTCCACGTCACTCGGCATCAGGGAAATACAAATCAAAACCACAATGAGATATCACCTCACACCAGTCAGAATGGCTAAAATTAACAAGTCAGGAAATGACAGATGCTGGCGAGGATGTGGAGAAAGGGGAACCCTCCTCCACTGTTGGTGGGAATGCAAGCTGGTCCAACCACTCTGGAAAACAGCATGGAGGTTCCTCAAAATGTTGAAAATAGAACTACCCTATGACCCAGCAATTGCACTACTGGGTATTTACCCTAAAGATACAAACATAGTGATCCGAAGGGGCACGTGTACCCGAATGTTTATAGCAGCAATGTCTACAATAGCCAGACTATGGAAAGAACCTAGATGTCCATCAACAGATGAATGGATCAAGAAGATGTGGTATATATACACAATGGAATACTATGCAGCCATCAAAAGAAATGAAATCTTGCCATTTGCGACGACGTGGATGGAACTAGAGCGTATCATGCTTAGTGAAATAAGTCTTCCTTCCTTTTTTCCTTGTGATTATCTCTCAGCCTTGGAAGCTATCACTCTTACTCACTTTTTAGTCAGTTTATAAAATAACACAGGAGAACAGGAAAAAAAAATATACTGACCTTTGAATTTTAGAAGCCAGCATCATACGGTCAGTATTAGGCCCTGAGCTTCAAAAGTTGAAGTCCTGAAAGATTCAGGACACACACCGTGTATACCATACACAAGAGGACTGGAAGGATTAGATTAGATCTAAGTTAGCCTGTTCCCCCAGCCTCTAACAGACACTCAGGAATGGAAGAGGAGAAGGAAGAGACCAAGGGGAAGCACAAAGGTGAATGCTGGCTTGTGTCCCTGGAAAGGGTCCTAAGCTTGTCATCTCCCCCACCATGGTCACAGAAGGGCTAAGGAAGTATTCAAAATCAGGACTGAACCTGGAGAAGCTTTGAGGCCAGGACCAAGAATCAGCTGTAAATTTACGTCTCTACTCTTAAGGGCCAGAACAGGCAAGTACATTCCTGCAGGTGGATTCATGCCAGTAAGGAGTCATGGAGAGATGCCCAAAGGCACAGAGCAAAGGGACCTCGTAAGCAACTCCTTTATGCTGGCCTTGGAAAAGCCCTCTCTAACTATGGTTTAACCCCATTGATCAGTGGATTGAGGGACTCTAAACATGGATTAATTTTTGACAAACTATTAGAATAGAGTCTTGTGAACAAAATGAAACTATAGAAAACAATCAGAAGTTACATTTTTTTTTAGCACTACTCATTTTGTGACCTGAGAGTTGTACCTACTTTAATAGAGAACCATGGGTGAGGCTACACTAATCATTGCTCTCAGAATCAAGAATTGCCACCATCTTGCTCACCTGCTCTCAAATTTATCTGGTGAAATAATGGACATAGCTACTGAGTTTCTGCCCATCAAAAAGAAGCCATATTTTTGTTCTTAAATTCTTTGAAAAAGATAATCGCATTGATTTTAAAATAATACAAGAAGATAAGTTTTCATATCTAAATGCATTAAAGACAAATCCACAGAACAAACATGGCATTTAATGTCATACTAAAGCACTAAAGCCTCCCCTGACTTTTTTTTTTTTTTTGATGATTTCATATGGGAACCAAATGTCCAAAAATGTAATTGTCTTTTATGGACATGGGATTTGTATCCAATACTCCTTTTCTAGAAAGAATTAAAAGAAGTTTTCCAAGAACAATAAGGACTTCAGATGTGACATTCAGGTAATTCTAACTTGGGGAATTCTATATTAATTATTGCTTCATTTAGCTAAATTCTATTGGTAAATGCACTCAAATAGATGCTATAAAATGCTGTACTAGAGCCACAAAGTCATATACTTGCAGTGTAAGTCTTGACAGTTTATTTTTTTGGTTTTGTTTTGTAATTCAGACACAAGCTTCCTGATGTACACTTTGCAGAGACTTCAGCTTTGAAGATGGTGATCTCCAATAAATGCATTACCAGCCACACAACTAGATAAAAGAGACTGGACACCTCTCTATATTGAGGCTCCTCTGTTTTAGAAATTGCGGTTGATTAGGTAAGTGACCATTTGGGCCACTTTTGTGCTTTATAAAGAGTGAGACTATGAGACCTTATGCCCCTACCCTCAGCCCTAATAAAAGCAGAACGCCAAGCCCATGTGTGCATGCTCACTTTCTCTTGCTCTCCTGCAACCTTGCTAGGTAGCCTCAGGTGTGTTGTGTAATTTCCAGTCTTTTAAGTAACAAAGATATCTAGTCACAGTTTCCTCATGGTTGTTGATGAAGAGGCCTTGAAATCAGAGTAAGAACCTTAATGTCCAGTCCAATCACAACACTGGTAATTGACGGTCTGACACCAGCAGAAGAACAGTTGGTGTAATTGGCAGGATTGCATGTTTACTCTCACAGTTAATGGAGGGGAATGCACTATACCTGCAACTGGCTTACTAACCACCTAACTCAGGTGGGTAATGCCATCTAGGAAAGGAGCACCATTAGCCTGGGGTGTGTCTTGTTGCTGTGCGCGTGTGCATATTGCCTGTGTCAGGCATTGCCTGCAGTGTCCAACCCAAGAGGTTACAGCTGCCACAGAAACCCAATGATCTGCCCAGAGCATTGTGATCAAGGCCATATGGTCTAACGAGACTGTTATACTACTAATTAGAAGGACTTAATTGACTATTAATGTGTGTAGGGGTCCTGAAGACCTCAAGGCCAAGGAGAGCTAAGGAGGGTGAATTGGATGGCAAGGGTTTTGTCACCACCCAGGGTGAGGCTCTGGGCCAAAGACATGAGGAAAAGATCCCCCTAGATGGAGGACAGGAGTCCTCTACCTGAGACTACTGAGTTTGTGGTTCGTGCCCAGGCTACGCGTCCTAACCCAGTTAGTGAAATAGCCTAATATCCAGACAGCTGCAGCACCACAGGAGGGAAAATCTAACAAAAGCCTCACAGTCTCTGTGTCACCACTTTACTAACTACTATTTATTGCTCTTTGTCCTCTGGCCAGATGAGATTTTTCTGGGTCCACCCTGGGTATCACATTTCTAAAACCTTAATGGTCAAATATAAATGTGCTGAACATCTGGTGCCAGTGGCTTCTATGAACCACGAGGAGGTACACCAGCTCCTTGATGAATGCAAAACCCAAGGGACACTTCCCAGGTGTTATTCAATGCCATGCTTACCAATGTGTCAGGACCCCGGTTTATGCTCCAGAGGCCTAGGGGCTTTCCCCAAAGACCCTGTGCATATCTCACTAGTGGAAGAAGTCCAGAGAAGTCTCTCAGGACAGCCTGGGAAATACAAGCAGCCACTTACAGAGAGGTTTCACTGTGGCATTACCTAAAATGTTCCAGCAATAACACATAAGATTAAGATAGGAGAAAAGTCAAGAAGTAGAAAATAAGGGAAAAAAAAAAAAAAAAACCTTACAAACACAAACCCTACAAATCTCTCCTCAAGATTTTATGCAACAAGAAGAGAGGGGAACTAACTTGGTATTGCAGGTTTTCTTCTTTGTTTGGAATAGGCTCTCAATTGTCACGGCTGCTGAAATGCATCAACTGACTAGTATCTCTTAACACTTTAAAATCTGTAAAAAATTAAAAAAAAATTTTTTTTAAAGATTTACTTAGAATGAGAGAGAACACAAGCGGGGGGAGGGAGGGGGCAGAAAGAGAGGGAGAAAGAGAATCTGAAGCAGACCCCCTGCTGAGCCCAGAGCCAGACACAGGGCCCAATTCCTGAACTCTGAGATCATGACCTGAGCTGAAATCAAGATTTGGTGGCTCAACTGACTGGGCCACCCAAGGGCCCCTGTTACTTTCTTCAAGATCCATCAGGGCTATCTGCTCATTTCAACCAAGATACAGCACATTCTGAGTCCCCTGAGCTTTCCCTTGATCAGGGCAGAACTAAGAAACGCACCTCATGAACCATTCCTGCCATGAAGGGAAAAGCCAACAAGGTAATGGAAGCCTCTAGTGAGGAAGAAGGGAAATGGAAGACAAACGTGTCTGGAGTCACTGATATTCTTAACTGGGCCTTCCTTCTCCTTCTCCTCACTTGGATATTTATTGTCTGACCGCTTGCCCTTCCTTCCAAAAGAGCAATTACTGTATGGCTCACAGTGAATGGAAAACATTAACATAAAGGCTTTCTCCCGCTGTGCAAAATTGGTGTGGTCCAAGGGGTTTATCATGTCCATGACCAGAGTGACCCGGAAGACCCCTTCTTCATTTCCCACCCTGAAGAGGTCCCATCTGACCCTCAGTCCAGAGAATTATTCTCTATAGAGTATTCCCCGTAATTACAAGGCTGCTACATTTTAATTGGGACTTCCAAAGCTATTCAAAAGGCAGTCAAACTTCTAGGAGGAAAACTTACATTTCCTGTCTCTGTTCCTTGAAGATAAAAGTCCTACCATGTCTTTGAAATGTAAACATCCCAGGAGGGAACTAAACTTGTTGAGGAATGAATAAAGAAAAAAAAAGAGAGAGAGAGAGAGACCTTTTTAAAATACAAACGGGTAAGTCAGTCAGAGAAAGGCAAATGCCATTATGATTTCACTTATATGTGGAATTTAAGAAACAAAACAGATGAACATATTGGGAGTGGGGAGAGGTAAACCAACCATGAGAAGACTCTTAATGACGGGGGAACAAACAGTTGATGGAGGGAGGTGTGTGGGGAATGGGCTAGATGGATGTGTGATGAGTATTAAGGAGGGCACTTGTTATGATGAGCACTGGGTGTTGCTTTAAGTGATAAATCATTGAATTCTACTCCTGAAGTCAATATTGTGCTGTGTGTTAACTAACTAGAATTTAAAATAAAAATTAAAAAAAAAAAACAAACAAACTGATAGAAAGTCTCTAGATCACAGGCCCCTTAATTAAGATTGCTTGTCAAGGATAAATTAAAAACTTAGAAGTCTTCCCACAAACATTAACGAAAAGCTTTTAGCAGAACTCCTTCTGCCTGCAAGAGACACAATTACTTAGCAACTGCTGAGTTTTGGATGATGCCTGCTTCATGGCTGCAGTTTGGAATGAAACCAAGAGATCGGTATCTGCCTGCTTCTGTAGGTCCATATTACAGATATGGTATTTTCCCTACCTCTGGAAAGTATTTCCAAATTTTGTAAAAGCTCTATCTAATGGCTTAGAAATAAGCACAGCTATGAATTAAGTATTTCTAAATCCCGGAAATGTGACAGAAACTAACCCAAATGTTTTTCACATTCATGTCATACATCTTCAGAATTCATGAGGCATATTCATACATTTGCCGATCTAAAGAATGCTAGTTTAATAGGCAGTTCACAATTACTTTTCACAAGAAAGTATTTTGAGGGTTAAAGAATTCCAATATATGTCATTAAAGTTACTGGAAATAAGGGAAACAGTTGTATGCAAGGAAAGTAGGATCTGTTTTCGCCTGAGAACAGATAGGAAAAAAAGAAAAGATATGAAGATACATTTTTGCTATGAGGAAAGAAAAGTAAATTTGTCCTAAAAGAGAACATTCTTTCAGCATAGGAACAAGGACAACGAAGGACAAAATGGTACAGAAAATTAGGAAGAAAGAAATTTACCTTATAAAAGGTAAATTTGTGGTCATATTGGCTAAAAACTATTTTGTTATAAGGATTTGAAAATTAAGCTTTAATACCAAGTATATTCATGTAAAATTAAATTTCATTTTCTTCTGCTAAAAGGGTAAGTTTTCTTAGACTACTGATCTGCTCTTGATAAGATATTGTGAGAGCAAGGTTTTTTGTTTTGTTTTGTTTTGTTTTTACCCTTTGAAGTAGTAGTCTGCCTGGAAAACAAAGATTTTGTGTCTTGTCAAAATACTTCCCTGTGTTTCTTAATAGATCTTTGATTATTTAAGAAGGTCTGTCCTTCTTGGGGTGACTTGGTGGTTTAGTTGTGTGTCTGCCTGCCGCTAGGGTCATGATCCTGGGTCCTGGGCGAGACCCACTCAGGCTCTTTCCTTCCTTCCTCCGTGGGGAACCTGCTTCTCCCTCTCTCTCACTCTACTTATGCTCTCTTTTGCTCACTCTAATAAATAAAATCTTTAAAAAAGAAAAAAAAAAGGCTTCCTTCTATATTAAAAGAGCTAAGTTGCTTTAAAACATACACACACACACACACACACACACACACACATACACACACACCTATGTAACTTTGTGTATTTGTCTGCAAAGTTGTCAATGATCACTTTGATTACATGGAAAACTCTGTATTGTTTCAAATTGACCTATGATCCTATCCCACCTAGTATCCAAATACTTTGATATTTTTGACAAACTTCACTCAAATAAAATTTTAACTTAAGTTGTCTTGACCTTCACCTGAATCTAGGGTTTTCCAGAGAACCCCTGCTATGTGTCACAATGTCTTCTTTCTCCTTATCAGAATTGAGAGACAGAGAGAAGAGGATGTTACTTGAATTAAGCCTATTTGATATGTTAATTTATATGGGAAGTTGTCAAATAAGGGATGATAAACCTAAAGTTATATGGGGAAATGTTATTAATATAAGTATCTTAGAAAGTGTATAAAATTCCTAAAAATCTGACATATCCTGGGACATTTTCATCACTTCTAATTCTATTTATCATCTTAAAATGTTTGTGTACCAATAACAGCCTTATTTCCTTTTTAATGAACTCTTCATCATTCACCATGACCATTCTTAAGTCTTTATTATTTACAGTTATTATTACACTGTGATGGTTTTGTAGAGGTGTTTCATCTTAAAGAAAAGTTCATGGAAAGAACTCTGACAAGTACTCTAGAGTAAGTTTCTGCTTGCTTCTGGATATTACAAGAACTGGGTAAGAAATTACAGAATTCTAAGGAAACAAATGATTCATAAAACTGCCAACAAAAGATCAACAAGAATTACTTTGGACTGAATGAACTGATAAGGAGGATTATAACTTTCATGACTTTTTGTGTGAAATATAGCTGATTCTTTAATCTTTTATTTCCCAGATATAAAGAGACCTGTCCTCCTAAGCTATTTATAACTTAAAGTAATTTAGAATATATCTTTGTGAGTGAAAATGAAACATTTATGTCTTTCTCTCTACCTGATCCCTCCAGACTTTGGGAACTCTCAGTGAATATTCTTATTTTCATGGTAATATAGTTATTTGCATAAGTTCAATAAGAATCTGTTCTCCTTGTAACAGGACTCCATTGGAAACACTGGTTTTATTACCAAGGCCTTGATTGGAATGCCCTATTTGAGAGAGACATGCATGATTTAGGTATGACTAGACTGCTTTAAGGAACTAAAATTGCCTTGAAGGAGCCAATAGGGCCCTCTGGAAAAATAGGCTGGTACCTTGTTTTCAGGATTTCCCAGCAGCCTTACCAGGTGAGTAGGGAAGGTCACTTCCTGACAGGCCCAGGAACCTCAGGATATTTGGGGACCTCAAGAAGACAGAAATCCACCCACATCTATAGGAATTCCAGGCAGTTTGATGGCAAGTTTTTGGTTTGGCTTCTTAGCCTAAGGAGGCTGTTAAAAGTTCAATCTGGGGCACCTGGGTGGCTCAGTGGGTTAAAGCCTCTGCCTTTGGCTCAGGTCATGATCCCGGGGTCCTGGGATCGAGCCCTGCATCGGGCTCTCTGCTCCGCAGGGAGCCTGCTTCCTCCTCTCTCTCTGCCTGCCTCTCTGCCTAGTTGTGATTTCTCTCTGTCAAATAAATAAAATATTAAAAAAAAAAAGTTCAATCTGAAATTCCTTATAAGAGATTCCAATAAGGCAGACTTTTAAAAGCCTACATAGACAATCATTACTCTTGCTGCACTTACATAAGTTTATGTGCAAAGGCCAAAGTTAACTGAATGAAACTGAACTTAATTTGCAAACGAATTAGTCTTACTACAGCTATCTTCGATAGAAACTGGGGTAATTGTAGGTGGAAAGACAGGTCAGTGGGAACTATAAAATATGCCTGTGGATGTCAACTCTAGTTCTGCTAATTACTGTTGATTTTTTACCTGTACACTGGACTGTATAGTGAATTGTTATTTCCTTTAATATCTGGCTACAATTTTCCAAACTAAGGTTTCCGATTTTTGGCAAATCCTCTGACTTGGAATCATTGACAACTAAAACTCCTTTTTTTTTTTTTTTTTTTGAATTGCAAACTGAAGTGGGACAACTTGAGGGGCACCTGGGTGGCTCAGTCAGTTACATCTGCCTTCAGCTCAGGTCATGATCTCAGTGTCCTTGTTGGGCTTCAGGCTCAGCAGGGAATCTGCTTTTCCCCTCTCTCTGCTCCTCTCCCACTGTGTTTTCTCTAATACACAAATTTAATTAAAAAATAAAGTGGGACAACTTGATATCAACTTCAGAGCAATCACAACAACTCATGTATAGACAGTCTTCACACATGTTGCTGCATGGGCCACTCAGATCAGCAGGGACCATGAACTGGCACAATCTATCGGATTGACAGTGCTTGCCCTCACTCTATCTGAAGTTGCTTTGAGGCTGACATCTTTGAAATCTTCTCCAACTTAGAAACTACAGTTCCAGTATGTCCAGATCTTAACCCTTTTTTTAAAATTTGTTTTCATAAAAATGCCTCTTATTGGGGCATCTGGGTGGCTCAGTTGGTTAAGCATCTGCTTTCAGCTCAAGTCATGATCACAGAGTCCTGGAATTGAGCCCTACATTTGGCTCTCTGTTCGATGGGAAGTCTACTTCTCCCTCTCCCTCTGTGGTCTCTCTCTCTCTCTCAAATAAATAAAATCTTTTAAAAAAATGTCTTATTAAATACTTGTAGGAGAAAGGCCCAATGTGGGTTACTATACAGTTGCCTCCCTTAATTGAACTGACCTGTTCTCAGGATTAAGAAACACATTTGTTCATAGATGGAATCATCTATTAACTCAGGACAGGTTGAAATGTACTTACACTAAATGGCCCAAGATAAAGTATTTCACAGTATTACTCAAATCCTTAAAAAGACTATCAGGGTAGGCCCCAGAGATCAGGGACCTATTTTCATGGATGAAACCTCCTTGTTTAGGACAATGATTACAGACTGGATTTCAGACTCTTACCTCTGTAATTATTAAAGGGTTTGTTACTATAATCCTACTTTGATGTATATACTCTCTGGGTTATCACATGCTCTACCCCTAACATTCAGCTTATCAGCTATCCAAGAAGTTAATGTCCACATTGACTTTGATTTCTTGGCATCACAGGGTAGATTGTAGTAGAAGCCCTGACAGGTTTATTTTTGTTTGTTTGTTTGTTTGTTTCTAGTAATGCAAGTACCTGCCTTAAGCTCTGATTACAGAGCCATCCTTTACAGAGGGCTATCTTTGTAACACATTGCTAGCCATAGGGACAGATCATGAGTCCTGAGGACCTTTCCCAAGTGAGATTCCTTATTTTAGATCTTGGTTGGTTTCAATAACTGACAACTTGGGTCACTTCCCTTTTCTCTTTCTGCACTTCAAATTCCCATTTTTTTTTAAGATTTTATTTATTTATTTGATAGGCAGAGATCACAAGTAGGCAGAGAGGCAGGCAGAGAGAGAGGAAGGGAAGCAGGCTCCCTGCTGAGCAGAGAGCCAGATGCAGGGGTCAATCCCAGGACCCTGGGATCACTACCTGAGCTGAAGGCAGAGGCTTTAACCCACTGAGCCACCCAGGTGTCCCTATTATGTTTTTAAACTCACCAATGAATAATAAGCCAAATGAAACCATGTGCCCTACCATGGCTCTTAATTTAAAGTGGCCAGGAGCATTTTCTTTCTCTACACACCAGCCCACTATGTGGCCCCAGGTGTGCTGCGTAATCTCAAGGTCTTCTAAGTAATAAACCCATCCATTTGTTTAAGGTTTCCTGATGATTGTTGCAGAAGGTCTTCCAAATAATAAAAACCACAAGGACTGGTCCATTCACAACACTGGTTGAGACCAGTGGAAAAACAGTAATACCCTAGCCCTTCTATGATTCTGAGACATTTAATACTTACTTAATCATCACTTTAAATAAATAAATTAGAAAAAAACAGGTATTTTGAGGAAGCAAGATGGCAGAGAAGTAAGACTGAAATATCACCAGGTCCCAGGAGTTCAGCTAGACAGTTATCAAACCATTCCGAACACCTACAAACTCAAGAGGAGATAGAAGAGAAGAACAGTAATCCTAGGAACAGAAAATCGACCACCTTCTGGAAGGTAGGACATACAGAGAAGTGAATCCAAAGCAACAGGAAGATGGACTGCAGGAAGAGGGCCTGGCTCCTGGCAAGTGAAAGAGTGCAGAGTACAAAGTTGGAACTTTTAAGATTTTTTTTTTTTTATTTATTTCTTTGACAGAGAGAGACATCACAAGTAGGCAGAGAGGCAGGCAGAGAGAGAGGAGGAAGCAGGCTCCCTGCTGAGGAGCGAGCCCGATGCTGGGCTCGATCCCAGGACCCTGAGATCATGACCTGAGCCGAAGGCAGCAGCTTAATCCACTGAGCCACCCAGGCGCCCCAAAGTTGGAACTTTTAGAAGTCTGCTCCACTGAGGGACATCACTCCAGAGGCTAAGTGGGGGTGGATCCCTTGTGGGGACAGTGTGGTCTCAGGACCCATGGGGTCACAAAAAGGAGATACCTGAGTGTGGCAGAGTGCCCAGATATTGGAGCAGCGAAGCCCACTGCAGAAACAGAGCCAAGGAGTGCTCTCTCAGCTCCAGGTTACCTTAAACCATGATCTGAGGCACACTTGAGCACTGCTTTCTGAGCAGGGAGCCCACAAGCAGCAGATCCGGGGAGACCCTTACTTCCTCCTCCGGGAGGAGTGGCCCAGAAATGCATGACAAGAATATGCTGTGTTTGAAGACTCCAAACGGGGCCGTGGGCCAAAGATAGAAATGCCTGGTGATAGGCTGGGTGAACTCAGAGTGTGGCTGGAGACCCAAGGAGACAGGAGTGACTGACTGCTTTTCTCTGAGGGTGCACTGAGGAGTGGGGCCTCGAGCTCACAGCTCCTACCAGACAGAGATTAGGAGGCTGCCATCCTCATTCCCAGCCTCCAAAGCTGTATGGAAAAACATTCAGGGAAAAAAAAACTATGGAGAGTGAACCTGAGCAGATTGCTTAGCCTGACCCATGGCAAGGGTGTGCAATTATGCCTTAGGCAAAGGCATTTGAGAATCACTGCAACAGGCCCCTCTCCGAGATCAGCAAGAACATCCAGCCAAGACCAAGCTCGGAGATCAATGAGAACTGCAGAATTCCAGAGTGAGGGGAAAGCAACACATAGAATTCATGGTTTTCCCATGATTCTTTAGTCTTTCAAAGCTAAACTTTTTTAATTTTATTTTTTTCTTATTCTATTTTTTAAAATTTGTCCTCTCCTATTTTAACCTTTAAATATTTTATCTTATCAATACCTTTTTAAAAATCTTTTAAAATTTTCATTGTTATAATCATATTCTATCTCTTCATTGTATTTAATGAATATCTTTGTATACATAGAGGTTTTCTTTCTTTAAATTTCTTTCTTTAATAGATCAAAATATACCCTAAATCTAGCTCATAGCTTTGTTCTAGTCTCCAGCCTAATCATATCGTCTTTTTCTTCTCTTTCCAACCAGCTTCTTATCTTATCAATTCCTTTTTTAGAATCTTTTTTAAAATTTTTAAAATTTTCATCTTCAAAGTCATATTCCATCCCTTCATCATGTTTATCCTTATTTTCTTGTATGTGTGTGTATACACACACACACACACACACACACACACACACACACACACACACGTTTCCTTCTTTAAAATTTTGGGAGGTGTTTCTTCTAAGAGACCAGAATACACCGAGAAATCAAGTGGGTGGCTCTGTTCTACTCACCAGTCTAATATATATATCACCCCCTTAATTCTCCCCCCTGGTTCCATCTCTTCGGATTTGGTTAGCATATTTTTTCTGGGGTCTTTGTTACCCTTTGAGTATTTTGTTCTCTCTTTCATCTATTCTTATCTGGATAAAATAAGAAGGCAGAAAAACTCACCACACACAGAAAAAGAAGAACAAGAGGCAGCAACAGCTAGGAACATAATCAATATGGACATTAGTAATATGTCAGAACTAGAGCTCAGAATGATGATTATCAAGGTACTAGTGGGGCTCAAAAAAAGCATGGAAGATATTAGAGAATACCTTTCTGGAGAAGTAAAATCCCTTTCTGGAGAAATAAAAGAACTAAAATCTAATCAGTTTGAAATAAAAAAAGCTATTAATGAGGCACACTCAAAAAATAAAGGCTCTTACTGCTAGCATAAATGAGGCAGAAGAGAGAGCTAGTGATATAGAAGACCAAATGATGGAGAATAAAGAAGCTGAGCAAAAGAGAGACAAACAACCACTGGACCACAAGAGGAGAATTCGAGAGATAAGTGATACCATAAGATGAAACAATATTAGAATAATTGGGATCACAGAAAAAGGAGAAAGAGAGAGAGGGGCAGAAGGTATATTGGAGTGAATTATAGCAGAGAATTTCCCTAATATGAAAAAGGGAACAAGCATCAAAATCCAGGAGGTGCAGAGAACGCCCTTCAAAATAAAAATAGGTCCACACCCCAACATCTAATAGTAAAACTTATAGATCTTAGTGACAAAGAGAAAATCCTGAAAGCAGCTCAGGACAAGAGGTCTGTTACATACAATGGTAAAAATATTAGATTGGCAGCAGACCTGTCCACAGAGACCTGGCAGGCCAGAAAGGACTGACATGATAGATTCAGAACACTAAATGAGAAACATATGCAGCCAAGGATACTATATCCAGCTAGACTGTCATTGAAAATAGAAGGAGAGATAAAAAGCTTCCATGACAAATAAAAATTAAAAGAATTTGCAAACACAAATCAGCCTACAGAAAATATTGAAAGGAATTCTCTAAGCAAAGAGAGAGCCTAAAAGTAATTGACCAGAAAGGAACAGAGACAATATATAGTAACAGTCACCTTACAGGAAATACAATGGCACTAAATGTATATCTTTCAATAGTTACCCTGTACATAAATGGTCTAAATACCCCAATCAAAAGACACAGGGTATCAGAATGGATAAAAAAACAAGACCCATTGATATGCTATCTACGAGAAACTCATTTTAGACCCAAAGTCACCTCCAGATTTAAAGTGAGGGAATGGAAAACAATTTACCATGTTAATGAACATCAAAGAAAGCTGGGATGGCAATCTCTATATCAGATCAATTAGATTTTAAGCCAAAGACTATAATAAGAGATGAGGAAGGACACTATATCATACTTAAAGCATCTGTCCAACAAGAAGATCTAACAATTTTAAGTATCTATGCCCCTAACATGGGAGCAGCCAATTATATAAATCAATTAATAACAAAATCAAAGAAAAACATTGACAATAATAGTAGAAGACTTTAACAACCCCCTCACTGAAATGAACAGATCATCTAGGCAAAAGATCAAAAAGGAAACAAAGGCTTTAAAGGACACACTAGACCAGACGAACATCATCACAGATATATTCAGATCATTCTATCTGATCTGAATCAGATCAGATATCCAAAGCAACAGAATACACATTCTTCTCTAGTGTACATGGAACATTTCCAGAATAGATCACAACCTGGGTCACAAATAAGGTCTCAACTGCACCAAAAAACTGGGATCATTCCCTGCGTATTTTCAGACCACAATGCTTTGAGACTAGAATTCAACCACCAGAGCAAAATTGGAAAGAACTCAAATACATGGAGGCTAAAGAACATCCTACTGAAGAATGAGTGGGTTAACCAGGAAATTAAAAAATTTAAAAAATTCATGGAAACAAATGAAAATGAAACACAATTGTGCAAAATCTTTGTGACACAGCAAAGGGGATCCTGAGAGGAAATTATATAGCAATACAAGCCTTTCTCAAGAACAAGAAAGGTCTCAAGTACACAACCTAACCCAATACCTAAAGGAGCTAGAAAAAGAAAAGCAAAGAAAGTCTAAACCCAGCAGGAGAAGAGAAATCATAAAGATCAGAGCAGAAATCAATGAAACAGAAACCAAAAGAATAGTAGAACAAGTTCAATGAAACTAGGAGCTGGTTCTTTGAAAGAATTAATAAGATTGATAAACCCCTGGCCAGACTTCTCAAAAAGAAAAGAGAAAGGACCCAAATTAATAAAATCATAAATGAAACAGGAAAGATCATAACCATTACCAAAGAAATATAATTATAAGAACATATTATGAGCAACTACACACCAGCAGATTTGACAATCTGCAAGAAATGGATGCATTCCTAGAGACATATAAACTACCAAACTGAACAAGGAAGAAATAGAAAATATGCACAGACCCATAACTAGTAAGGAGATTGAAGCAGTCATCAAAAATATCCCCAAAAAACAAAAGCCCAGGGCCAGATGGATTCCCAGGGGAATTCAACCAAACATTTAAAGAAGAACTAATACCTATTCTCCTGAAACAGTTCCCAAAAAATAGAAATGGAAGGAAAACTTCCAAATTCATTTTATGAGGCCAGCATTACCTTGATCCCAAAACCAGAAAAAGACTCCCTCAAAGAGGAGAATTACAGACCAATATGCTTGATGAACATGGATGCAAAAATTCTCACCAAAATACCAGCCAATAGGATCCAACAGTACATAAAAAGGATTATTGACCACGACAAAGTGGGATTTATTCCTGGACTGCAAGCATGGTTCAACATTCACAAATCAATCAATGTGATACAATACATTAATAAAAGAAAGAACAAGAACCATCTGATACTCTCAATACGTGCTGAAAAAACATTTGACAAAGTACAGCATCCTTTCCTGATCAAAACTTTTCAAAGTGTAGGGATAGTGGATACATACCTCAATACCATCAAAGCCATCTGTGAAAAATCCACAGTGAATATCATTCTCAATGGGGAAAAACTGAGAGCTTTTCCCCTCAGGTCAGGAACATGGCAGGGATGTCCACTATCACCACTGCTATTCAACATAATACTCGAAGTCCTAGCCTCAGAAATCAGACAACAAAAAGAAATAAAAGGCATCCAAATTGGCAAAGAAGAAGTCAAACTCTCACTCTCTGCAGATAATATGATACTTTATGTGGAAAACACCAAAGACTCCACTCCAAAACTGCTAGAACTTATACAGGAATTCAGTAAAGTGTCAGAATATAAGATCAATGCACAGAAATCAGTTGCATTTCTATACAATGGCAGAAAGACACAAAGAAACAGAAATTAAGGAGTCAATCCCATTTACAATTGCACCTTAAAGCACAAGATATCTAGGAATAAACCTAAACAAAGAGGTAAATAATCTGTAAATTATTATAAAGTACTATAAAGTACTCATGAAATAAATTGAGGAAGACACAAAGAAATGGAAAAAATTTCCATGCTCATGGATTGGAAGAACAAATATTGTGAAATTGTCTATGCTACCTAAAGCAATCTACACATTTAATGAAATCTCTATCAAAATCCCAACCATTTTTTTTCCAAAGAAATGGAACAAATAATCCTAAAATTTATATGGAACCAGAAAAGGTCTCGAATAGTCAGAGGAATGTTGAAAAAGAAAGCCAAAGTTGGTGGCGTCACAATTCCGACTTCAAGCTCTATTAGAAAGCTGTCACCATCAGGATAGTATGGTACTGGCACAAAAACAGACACACAGATTAATGGAACAGAATAGAGAGCCCATAGATAGACCCTCAACTCTATGGTCAACTAATCTTTGACAAAGCAGGAAAGAATGTCCAATGGAAAAAAAGACAGTCTCTTCAACAAATGGTGTTGGGAAAATTGGACAGCCACATGCAGAAGAATGAAACTGGACATTTCCTTACACAACCCACAAAAATAGACTCCAAAATGGATGAAAGACCTCGATGTGAGATAGGAATCCAACAAAATCCTTGAAGAGAAAACAGGCAGCAACCTCTTTGACCTCAGCCATAGCAACCTCTTCTTAGAAACATCATCAAAGGCAAGGGAATCAAGGGCAAAAATGAACTATTGGCATTGGAAACAAGGGCAAAAATGAACTATTGGGATGTCATCAAGATCAAAAGCTTTTGCATAGTCAAGGAAACAGTCAAAACCAAAAGACAACTGATAGAATGGGAGAAGATATTCGCAAACGACTTATCAGATAAATGTTTAGTACTCTAAAATCTGTAAAGAACTTATCATAGTCAACACCGAAGAAAAAATAATCCAATAAAGAAATGGGTAGAAGGGCACCTGAGTGGCTCAGTTGGTTAAGCAGCTGCCTTCAGCTCAGGTCATGATCCTGGAGTCCCAGGATCAAGTCCCACATCGGACTCCCAGCTCAGCAGGGAGTCTGCTTCTCCAGCTGACCTCTCTCCTCTCATGCTCTCTAATTCGCTCTCTCTCTCTCAAATAAATAAAATCTTAAAAAAAAAAAAAAGGAAAGGAATGGGCAGAAAACATGAACAGACATTTCTGCAAAGAAGACATCCAGATGGCTAACAGATACGTGAAAAAGTGCTCAACATCACTCTCCATCAGGGAAATACACATCAAAACCATAGTGAGATACCACCTCACACTGGTCAGAATGGCTAAAATTAACAAGTCAGGAAATGCCAGAAGTTGGCAAGGTTGTGGAGAAAGGGGAACCCTCCTACACGTTTGGCGGAAATGCAAGCTGGTGCAGCCACTCTGGAAAACAGCAGGGAGGTTCCTCAAAAAGTTGAAAATAGAGCTACCCTATGACCCAGCAATTGCACTACTGGGTATTTATCCTAAAGATACAAATGTAGTGATCTGAAGGGGCACATGCACCTGAGTGTTTATAACAGCAATGTCCACAATAGCCAAACTATGGAAAGAACCTAGATGTTCATCAACAGATGAATGGATAAAGAAGATGTGGTATATATATATACAATAGAATACTATGCAGCCATCAAAAAATGAAATTTTGCCATTTGCAATGATGTGGATGGAACTAGAGTGTATTATGCTGAGCGAAATAAGTCAATCAGAGAAAAAGAATTATATTTTCTCTCTGATATGAGGAATTTGATAGGCAGAGTGGGGGTTGTTGGGAGGTAGGGAAGGAAAAAATGAAACAAGATGTGTTCTGGAGGAAGACAAACCACAGGAGACTCTTAATCTCATTAAACAAACTGAGGGTTGCTATGGGGTGGGAAAGAAGTGATAGGGTGACTGGGTCATGGGAAAAAAATGTAGCTAGAATGAATGCTCAGTAAATTTTAATTTGTTTTAAAAAACTTACCATATAGACAGAGATCAGCCATTCAGAAAGAAGGTAGGGTCAGATTTAAGTGTGATGGTAGCAAGAGAAATGTCAACCAATATTTTGATTTCTAGAGGTAAGTCAGACTACAAATTTCAACAAAGAACCTAGTAACACAGAATTCCATCATGGTTGCTATATGTAAACTAAGTCATAATTAATCTGCCTTGAACTTTTATTTAAAAAGGCACTAGGGTATAAAAATGGTATTTTACATTGCTTCTCATCAAAAGGACTTCAAAAAGTCAGAGCACCAAGTGGTTAGACTTTATCTGTAACACTTTGATGTGGATTCCTCAATCATGCTGGGTATATTAGGTGTTGCAACAGAACATCTATATAACAATTAAAGGTCAATTCAGAATAAGATAAAATGGCAGGAAAAATTAATTAGTATAGTCAAATGCTTTCTGCACATATATTCTCAAAGCACTTGACTTACTTAAGTGTTCTTCCTTTGTCTTGATAGACTTGTTAAATTATGTAGGCTCTGATGGGCCTGGATCCCATGAGAAATGAATGAAAACTTGAGAAATACATGGTTTATTCATTAACAACTTTTCTTAAACTTTTTTTTTGCTCCACCAAGAAAGCGACCTTTACTTAAACTATTAGATTTGAGAAGTGAGGTGTAAAGAAAAAGATAGTTTAAGAATTCTCCCAAAATGTGATCATTTACCAGAGTATGCTCTTAAGCCTCTGATAGCTTTCCACAATAACCACTGATTGATTAGGGACTCAAATCAAAATCGAATTTGCTTTTTGTAGCACTTGCAAGCACTAGCATGGAAAACAATTTTTTTTTTCAAAGTCATCAATTTATGCATCCTCTGTCATTTCAAAAGGAAAACAAATCTTTGAAAGTCAAATTGTCCCTTCATGGGATGATGGATTTCTAAATGCTGAGTTCCTTCTGTTCAGTAAAGAGGTAACTCTGATGAATCAGTATCCGCAACATGGCATTTGGCAGAAGAGTAATGTTAGTTAGACAAATGTTCTGTGTAAGTCATAAGATATGACAGAGTGATAATTTTTATGGGCTGCAATAGGCAAGCGCATGCAGATTCTCAGAACACCCTTCTGAGTTTAAAAAATGGGCTTGAAAGCAAAGACCTTAGAGATGCTGCCAACCACATAAAGATACAGCACGTCAGAGATAAAATGGCACAAAAGTTGGACTTGCCAGACACCTCATGTACCAAGTCCCAGGGATGCTTGGACACACACTCTACATTATGGCACTGAAATTTTTGAAGCCCTGAGCTTCATATTCTATCACAGCATGAAGTTACCTGCCTGTCTGTAAACTTTTGCTATCTCGTTATATCACTATGTAATTTGTATCCCACTGAAAAGTGTCTGTCCATATTTACATTCTTATTCAATTCCCTGGCTGTGTTTTCCTGGAAAATTTTGATATACAGCCTGATTTTCTACAGCATTAACATGAGGCAATAGGATCTTCATGAAACCCTCACAGGCAACTGCACTCAGCCCCAAATGGCAGGTGATTGTTACAATTAATCAGTTTTTTTATATATTCTTTCAAGATTTTATTTATTAGAGAGAGAGAGAGAGAAAATGCACAGGTAGGGGGAGAAGGAGAGAGAGGAGAGGGAGAAGAATCCCCACTGAGCAGGAAGCCCAATGTGGGACTCTATCCCAGGACCCAGGGATCATGACCCGAGTGGAAGGCAGACACTTAACTGACTGAGCCAATCAGGCTCCCACATTACTGAGCTTTCATATGCCAGTATCATTTTAGATGCCAAGGTACCTAATGTGCTTCCTACAACAACTTCAGGTGTAAAGCTTTATTATTCCCATTTCAAATAGGAGAAAATGTTTTGAAAAGCTAAATAATATCCAGTCTCTCATGAGATCATTCAGGGATAGCTCTGAAACATAAACACAGGCCTCTTTCATGCCCAAAACTGGTTTCTTAAACACTTTGGTAGAGTGATTTTTTGCACTCCAGGATGGCCCCAACTTTCTTTTTCAGGAATATCACCACCTGGGTACTTTCCCTTCTTCCCTTAACCTTGGTATCTCCATAAAAAACATGTCATTCCCCCAAAAGATCATATTCTAAAGAGGATCAGTGTCTTCTTCCTTTTTTTTTTTTTTAAAGATTTTATTTATTTGACAGAGAGAGAGATCACAAGTAGGCAGAGAGGCAGGCAGAGAGAAAGGAGGAAGAAGGCTCCTTGCGGAGCAGAGAGCCCGACGCGGGGCTCGATCTCAGGACCTTGAGATCATGACCGAAGGCAGCGCTTAATCCACTGAGCCACCCAGGTGCCCCAAAAGATCATATTCTAAACTGGTCTTTGTGTCAACAATATACTGCTAAGTGTTAAGGATAAACACATTTAGCTAGTGGGGTAGGAGTGGTAGGGGTAGGAGTGGGGAAGCACAGAAAAGAAAAATCACATCTGACCTTTCGGTTCCCAAACAACAAATAGTCTACAAGTATACTTCTAGAAGTATTGAGAGAGACTTACTTTATTCTGTAGTCTATCTAGAAGAAGTTACTTTATTCTGGAAGTATCTAGAAGGACATTAGTATGCGTAGCTAGCACTATGTCCCTGAAAAAATCTAGGTCTACTATGAAACAGCATAGTATCTTTCAGAGTTTGTGTTTTCTGTGAAAGTTTAAACCACAAAAAACTTAACATGTCCCCGTGTGGGATGTCAGTCAAGCTAACCCATGAGCAGGATGGGTCACCAGCAAATCTTAGTTTGTATCCATATAAATCTGGCAATCACCAGGGAAGGTAGGATGAAGAAGGACTAGCTCTTAAGGTTGAGAGAACTAGGAATTGGGTATCAAGCAAAGTTGGATGTTCTTAAAATATTGAAGACTATGGCAGCTTTCCTTGTTTGAAGGAGCATTTAAATGCATATGGATCATTTATAGCAATAAGAATTGCCTGGTTGCTCAAGCTACGTTTCTATAAGAATTCAGACACATCTATCTCCAAGTTAAATTATCAAGAGTACATATCTTGGAAGAAGTTGCTATGGCTGATATCAAAGAGGTTACTGCCTATGTTCTCCTCTAAGATTCTGATGGATTCCTGTCTCACATTGAGGTCTTTTATCCATTTTGAATTTATCTTTGTGTACAGTGTAAAAGAATGGTCGAGTTTCATTCTTCTACATATAGCTGTCCAGTTTTCCCAGCACCATTTATTGAAGAGACTGTCTTTTTTCCACTGTATATTTTTTCCTGTTTTATCAAAGATTATTTGACCATAGAGTTGAGGGTCCATATCTAGGCTCTCTACTCTGTTCCACTGGTCTATGTGTCTGTTTTTATGCCAGTACCACGCTGTCTTGGTGATCACAGCTTTGTAATAGAGCTTGAAGTCCGGATTTGTGATGCCACCAACGGAATTTTGATCGGGATGGCATTAAAAGTATAGATTGCCCTAGGTAGTATAGACATTTTAACAATGTTTATTCTTTCAATCCACGAGCATGGAATGGTCTTCCATCTTGTTGTGTCTTCTTCAATTTCTTCCATGAGTATTCTGTAGTTCCTCGAATACAGATCCCTTACCTCTTTGGTTAGGTTTATTCCCAGGTATCTTATGGTTCTTGGTGTTATAGTAAATGGAATCGATTCTCTAATTTCCCTTTCTGTATTTTCATTGTTAGTGTATAAGAAAGCCACTGATTTCTGTACACTGACTTTGTATCCTGCCACATTACTGAATTGCTGTATGAGTTCTAATAGTTTGGGGGTGGAGTCTTTGGGGTTTTCCATATAAAGAATCATGTCATCTGCGAAGAGAGAGAGTTTGACTTCTTCATTGCCAATTTGGATACCTTTTATTTCTCTTTGTTTTCTGATTGCTGTTGCTAGGACTTCTAGTACTATGTTGAACAAGAGTGGTGACAGTGGGCATCCTTGTCGTGTTCCTGATCTCAATAGGAAGGCTGCAAGCTTTTTCCCATTGAGGATGATATTTGCTGTGGATCTTTCGTAGATAGATTTTATGAGGTTCAGGAATGTCCCTCTATCCCTATACTTTGAAGCGTTTTAATCAGGAATGGATGCTTCGATATCAGCCACAGCAACTTCTTCCAAGATATGTCTCCAAAGGCAAAGGAAACAAAAGCAAAAATAAACTTTTGGGACTTCATCAAGATCAAAAGCTTCTGCACAGCAAAGGAAACAGTTAACAAAACAAAGAGGCAACCCACGGAATGGGAGAAGATATTTGCAAATGACAGTACAGAAAAAAGTTGATATCCAGGATCTATAAAGAACTCCTCAAACTCAACACACACAAAACAGAGAATCATATCCAAAAATGGGCAGAATATATGAACAGACACTTTTCCAATGAAGACATACAATGGCTATCAGACACATGAAAAAATGCTCATCATCACTAGCTATCAGGGAGACTCAAATTAAAACCACATTGAGATACCACCTGACACCAGTTAGAATGGCCAAAATTAGCAAGACAGGAAACAACGTGTGTTGGAGAGGATGTGGAGAAAGGGGAAACCTCTTACACTGTTGGTGGGAATGCAAGTTGGTGCAGCCACTTTGGAGAATAGTGTGGAGATTCCTCAAGAAATGAAAAATAGAGCTTCCCTATGACCCTGCAATTGCACTGTTGGGTGTATTTACCCCAAAGATACAGATGTAGTGAAAAGAAGGGCCATCTGTACCCCAATGTTTATAGCAGCAATGGCCACGGTCGCCAAACTGTGGAAAGAACCAAGATGCCCTTCGACGGACAAATGGATAAGGAAGATGTGGTCCATATACACAATGGAGTATTATGCCTCCATCAGAAAAGATGAATACCCAACTTTTGTAGCAACATGGACGGGACTGGAAGAAATTATTCTGAGCGAAATAAGTCAAGCAGAGAGAGTTAAGTATCATATGGTTTCACTTATTTGCAGAGCATAACAAAGAACATGGAGGACATGGGGAGATGGAGAGGAGAAGGGAGTTGAGGGAAATTCGAAGGGGAGGTGAACCATGAGAGACTGTGGACTCTGAAAAACAACCTGAGGGTCTAGAGGGGCGGGGGGTGGGAGGTTGGGGGAATAAGGTGGTGGGTATTAGTGAGGGCATGTGTTGCATGGAGCACTGGGTGTGCTGCAAAAACAATGAACACTGTTATGCTGAAAAGAAAAAAAAAATAAAGTGATATATGTTTAAAAACAAAACAAACAAAAAAATTACCAAGAGTACACAGCTTAATAGTAATATTTTTTTCATCATTCTTCCTACCATGACTTTTTACCATCTTGGCTTTTCAGAACTCACTGTTATTCCCTGACTGCAGAAATCTGCTCTCTCCAACTAGTATGGGACCCACTCCTCATCTTCAAAGTTGTCTGGCCAGGTGACTAACTCATTGAATGTCTACTTGGAGTTACTATATAATAAGTACCTCATTATGGCTAAAGAGGCTATGTAAAAAAATACAGAGAAACAAGTTGGCATTTTAATTTGTGCCCAAATCCTAGAAGCATTTTAAGGCTTTCTTATTCTTTAGCAGAACCCAGTTAGAGACGGAGATCTACAAGGTGGGCTGCTGTCTGCAGTCCTCAGAACATCCATGGTCTATGCTGTCTAGAGCCAAACTGTTTGCAATGCCAGACTTCTTAGCCTGCTTCCTCATCAGGGTATTTCTTTCCAATGTGACTATTCTTTCTGTTTTCAGAATCTCATTCCCAAAGCATCTTTCCCTTTTATCATCTACATCCTTAAGCTTATCAACATTTCCCTCTCCCATCCACTCTTTTCCATCATTAAAACTTATTTTCTCACCATGGTTTCAAGAACTCTAATCAATACAATAAGATTGGTCCTGTCTCTCCATCTCTTCCTTCCGTCTAGTCTAGCAAATCTCAGCATACTTTTTCTTTGATTATTCCACTTCCAAGTTGAAGCACACAGTTGACTCTTCAACAATGTGTGTGGTTAGTATTGTCAACCCTCTGCATAGTCAAAAGTCCACCTGTGAATTTTGACTCCTCCAAAACTTTACAAATAGCCTACTGATGCAAGGAGGCCTTACCAGTTATGTATTAATGAACACATATTTTGTATGCTATAGGCATTACATACTGTATTCCACAAAGTATTCTAAAGAAAATGTTAAGAAAGTTATAAGAGAACACATTTATAGTACTGTATTTATGGAAAACAGTCAATTTAAGTGGACCCATGCAGTCCCAACCCATGTTGTTCAAAGGTCAACTGTTTCTAAAGATCGCAATTTTTAAATAGTAATTTGTGAATACTTCCAAAGAGGAATACAGGATTCACTGGATTTGGGGAAAGGTGGTACAAACAAAACCAAACATGACCACCCATGTACTCATATCCAGTAACAGGAATAAGAGACACAACGAGGCTAGTAGTATTTATCTCCACTCAATACAGTACATCTTACAACTGCTAAAGTGGTAAGGAAGAAAAGAGAACAGAGACAGTATTCAAATAATTTTGGGTCACAGAATTTAGTAAATGTGATCAGATATTTTACATGGAATGAATGAGATATTTTTTGAAGTTAATGATTTTGATCATGAGCTTATTTTTATGAACCTGAATTCTTGATGATCAACATGAAAATGTCACTACAGATAGAACAGTGTTGTTAAAACATTGGAAGTGTGGGGTTTGGCCTTAGAACAATCCTAATGGCCACAAAACGATCCATCCTACCTTCTCGACTATACAGAATACAAAATGTCAGAAGGAACCAAAAAACTTCTATCATTAATCATATAGATGCTTCTAGTGTACCTGGATGTTTGTCATACAGACAAATTATCCAGATGTCTAACTCATTTTTTCAGTTTCCTCTTGAGAATTGTTTCACCCAGTCTAGTCAATATTGAAATAATTTTTCCTCCCTCCCTTCAATATTATAAAGATCATATTTTTTTAAAGATTTTATTTATTTGACAGAGACACAGGGAGAGAGGGTACAGAAGCATGGGGAGTGGGAGAGGGAGAAGCAGGCTTCTCGCTGACCAGGGAGCCTGATGAGGGGGTCAATCCCAGGACGCTGGGATCATGAGCTGAGCCGAACGAAGGCAGATGCATAATGACTGAGCCATCCAGGCATCCCTAAAGATCGTATTTCTGAAAACACTGTTGCTATATACCATGGCATTGAGAATATAGTTCATATGGAATTGTAATTTATTGAGTTGTTTATTTAATTATGTAACATTGATTTTGCATCATTATTTTTTCTCATACCTCTGTTCCTATCTTGTCTCTCCTTCACAAAAACACTTTGAGGAAAAACCATCTTCATACCATTCCTGATGTTTTTAGAACCATGGTTTGCATGCATTATTCCTCATTAATAGGTGTTTGTCGAATGGTTCAATCTACCATATCTGGATGGCCAATATTCAAAGACTCACACTGCAATGATAAACTAAGCAACAGTATACCTAACATGAGTGCATTGTCTAGATCATTCAGAATAACATTTTGGGGTTTTGTGGTATTTCAAGGTCATCGCTACAAATGATAAAGGTTACTGAAGTATGAAATTGGGTATTGCTATGTAATATAGGAGTAGGTGATAAGACGGTAGAACACGTCACACGCTTCTGTAACCACCCCCACCCCCACTCTTAGTTCCAGTATGCTTAGGATAAAGACCAAATTCCATGTATGTCCACACATGGCTTATTCCTTGTCCACATCTCTACACTAGCAGCCTTAGCGGACATACTCATCCTATTCACTGTACTTCAGTAAGGTAATGTTGCTTTTTCTGTCCTCAGAGGTACCATAATTTCTCCTGCTGCAAGTCTTTTGCCAGGTTATTCCTCCATGAGAAATTCTCCTATCTGTCCTTCCCTCTACCTAACTAGCCGGTGCCTACTTCCTCCTCAAGGAGGTCTTTTGAGACAGCTTCTGCCTTCAATATAAGTGAAATTTCTTGGTTATATGCCCATATAGCCCTCAGAACACTTATTACAGTTTATAATTATGTATTCATGGGGAGCTCCCAGGAATAATGTCGATTTTCTACCACTGTTCTCTGAGCAGCATGAAAGCTAGGTCTTTACCTGGCTTGCTTATCAACAGAGCATGGTGCCTAGTATTGTGTAGAAGAAGGAGTTGCTCAATAAATATTTGTGAATGCACCACTGAATGTTTATCCTCTGACTACTTCATACATGTACGTACATATGCTTAGCATACACACATGTTTTTTAATTTGGAATTATTATGCAAGTTTACCTATGAGGCTGCCTATGGTTTTTTGTTTGTTTGGTTTTGTTTTTTGTGTTTTTTTTTTTGGTAAACTCTAAGCCCAACATGGGGCTCAAACTCATAACCCCAATATCAAGAATCACATGCTCTATTGACTGAGCAAGCCAGGTGTCCCATTAAGTATTTTTAAGCATATTTTAAATAGCAGCGGACTCATTAACTTGGATATTATGGAAATTATTGAAATTCTCATCACTCTAAACCCAAGTATTTTTGTTTCTTTAATCAAATACACAGTACGGTCCATAAGAACAGCTAAATCTGGTGCTGAGAGGGATTTGCTGGATTTTTGTCTATGTGAAAATGACTTCATACTCCTGGCTAAAACATGAACTAATATTTATCACTGAGAGCATTCAAAGCAACATGACCCTTTTGAATTCCAAGAATCAATGAAAATGTCAATTACTGTTAGATGGACAGGCAGAAAAGAATACAATTTTGTCCGTTCTACTCTTGTCCTGCAAGACTTATGCTCCTGTTCCATTTTCTGAACAATCTAGTAAAATTCAATTTACTTTTTCAATTTGTCTCCAGCCAAGCTTCCTTCTGTCAGCTATGCAGACATTTCAATGCTGGCCACGTAGAGTACCAGGAGAAGAACAACTGGAATGAAATTACCTGTGCATTTGCGATCTGTGTCTTCTTTCTTTGACCCACTAATCGTCAACTTGCAGTTGAAGTTTTCCTCCCAGTATTCAGCAAACCATACATTTCTTCTGTTGTTTTCAAGTGTGCGGGACGTAAAATAGGCATCAAACCCTAAAGAGAGTTAAATGAAAAGGTCATTGCTTGTGGGGCACTGCTGGGACGTTTAGAAATAAAAATACCAGTGATGGTATTTCTTTGGTTTAGATTGTATGCTCTTTCGGGCCAATTAAAAAAAAAAAAAAGACAGACGACAGAAGAAGAAAAAAAATATTCCAGGACTAACCTATGGCTAAATCCCTATTTCAATCTGTCAGGCAGAGATGTGACCTACAAATGACACAGTCACAATGACCTTAGAGAGGACATGATGATCACAGCTTGTCTTGCATCTCCAGTGATGCAGACCAGGGACAAAATGTCTTCTTCCTTCTCACCAAGATAATTGGTAATTCCAGTGCTTACTATAGATAAGATTTTCTGCTTCACATAGATTCTTTTATTCACCTCAACAACCAATACAGCAACTACTATCATTCCCACTTTGCCAATAAGGAAATGAGGCTCAGATGAAATAGAAGCATGCCCAAAGTCAACCACTAGGCCATGCAGTATCTGGGACTATGTGAGCTACTGACCTGTGAATATCCTTTTAACACCTTCCTTTCAGTTAATAAGGCTCCATTGTGTCATTGATATTCTAATCAAATGAAAGCTTTTGAAAAGGCCAGAAGTAAATAGGAGTCTAACAGAAAGCTCAGTGCTGCTCACTGAGTGCAGTGGTGTATGTGAGGAGCAGAAACTCACAAGGCCAGGTCCCCAGGAAATCTCTTGCTACCTCTTTAGGAATGCAGCCTCAAATGCTCCAATGGAGCCTCAAGGTCTTAGGAGAATCAGATAGGATTCAGTAACATGAGGGAGGTGGGCTGGGGAGCTCCTAAGTCAGGGGAACTTGAGCAAGTGCATGCTTCCCTCATCATTCTTTCATCTTTCTGTAGAAATGAAGACTACCCTGCCTCCTTCCTTCTCAGTAATTTGTTTGGGATGGGGAGAAGACCTTGGAAACTTATAGAGTTCAGGGTCAGCAACAACACATCCATCCAGGAGATGGACTTGAGAAAACTGAGTAACTGTTATTTAAATTACTCAGTTTTCTCATTTTAAGGCCATTAAAAAAAAAAAAAAAAAAGCTCCAGACTCTCAGCTCCATGAGAGGACCATATCAGGTTAACTATATTCATTACTAAGCGGCCAACACCAAATTCATGGCCTGACATATATGAAACCTACTATAAATGGAAAATCTAAAGTAAATGAGACAGTAAAACAAAAAAATATAAAGCACAAAAGATTATATAATATTTTAGGGAAAATAGAGTATTTTGCATCTCTTATGTCATTTCAGGCTCTTATCAGTACATGCTGGCCAACTGTCCTTTTATCCCACTACCTTAAATGATTTGAAAGTAATCTGGCTAGAGTATGTGATTCCATTCCATTATCAATACTGATTAAGCTACCTGGCTGGCAGTCTTCCTGCCTCACTGTTCTCCCACAGCCCTGCCTCCAGATGACTATAAAGGAGAACAACACAGTATTCTTCAACAAAGGAAAATCTCTGGGGGAAATACACATGAGTCCCCGATGTTTCCCAAGACATTAAATGTACGCCTTCGGTCATGTATATACATACACACATGCACACATGGTGACTGAAGACGGAGCTTTCATTTCTTTTACCATTTTGCCCTGCGTTCCCCCTCCCCCCTCCCCCAACCCCAAACCCATTTAATCAACAGTGGTAGATTATGACAATGACCCCTGACTAGACCTGCTTCCAGGGCTTCATACCCAAACACACTTTCCCTTTTCTGTGGGTGCAGGCAGAGTCTGGGAAGCCCTGGCCTCATTGTCGCTTGTTGTTGTGGAATTCTCTTTCTTGGAATCCAGCTGCCTTGCTCTAGACATTTGACAGGAGGACGGTAGGTCATGTGGCAAAAGCCCAGCTTGTCTCAGCCAAACTTCTTTGGAGATTGCAGCCCTCCAGCAGACGGCGGGAGAAGAACCACGCTGAGACCAGCTCCAGTTGCACAATGGTGGCTGTTCATTAAGCCAGTAACACGGGAGTTAGTTTTTTGAGTAGCTGGATGACTGAAACTCTTCTTTATCACAGCACCATAATTCTCTCTCTGTGCAATACTGAAACAACACACCCTTCACGAAGAAGAACCCTCGACAGAACGTGTCCAAGTTTCAAGAGTAAACTCTCCTGCCACATGTCACAGTTCTAAATCCCCAACCAGCCTCAAAACAGGAACTACTAAAATGGCTCAGATTGTAGCAAGGGTATATCCCTTTCCCAGCTCAGAAAAAAACCATCTTTAAAGGAAACCTCATCACTGAAAATGTCTACCGCTTCAAAATGCTTCTCTCCGTCCTGTGTCTGCTGGAAATGCAAAAGCCCATTGAGGAAGGAAGGACTACTATGGTGGCTAACATGCAGGTAGGGGACTGTGGAACATTTAAAAGAGAAGAAAAAGAAAACAAAGCAGCAGTCAGAACTTCCCTCTCATCTGAGCAAGAACAAACAGACTTCGGGGGGAAAAAGCAAGCACCATTAACGCTGTCTGTATGCACTACAGCACAACGCAGAAAAGGAGCAGAAACCCTGAGCCACAACCCCTCTCCTTTTCACTCACACATATAGCTGGTGCTTAGCTTCCTCCTCTTTCTCTTCCTTGTGAGCCTGCCAGCTGCCTGCATCTATGAGTTGAAAACTGCTCTTGCTTCCCAAATGCATGTATATATGGACTTCCGGAGTATCTCCTCAGATGCAGATTTGGGTGGAGGAGGTCTTGGGTGGGGCTAAATACATTGCATTTTTAACAAGCCCCAGGTGATGCTCATGCTGCCTATACTTTAAGAAGCAGGGCTCCAGGGCAAATCCTGCATTTTAACAAGCTCCTCGTGATCCTCATACTGCCCCTACTTTGAGAAGCAGGATTCTAGAACAAATCCTGAACTTCAGCAGGTGGGACTTGAGCAGTTCCAGCCTAATTTGTGAGATCTTAGTATTTTCACCCTCAAATATATGTCTGGTTCAGATGAGAGGGTCTTTGCTTTGCTTCTGTAGTTGTGACATTTGCTCAGTACCCGGCTCAGTATGGCAGGAGCTTTGCCTTACCGTCTTATTGCCTTGCAGATGGCCTGGGGAGGTAGAACATGCTGGCTTAATTGTTGGTGAATTTTCCTAATGTGCTCACTATGTCTATATACCCCTGAGCATGGCTTCTCTGGGCCCCTTTGCAGCCTCCAAAGTTGTTTCTCACCTGTATGCCCTGTCACCACTCTGGGCTCTCCAGCCTGGCATTTCAATCTAGCTGCATGTCTTAGTGTTGCTGAAAAGATAACCTGAAATAGCCCAGTGTCTTCACTACCTCCTCTGAAGGTCCTATGGGCTCTGAGGGGAAAACTCAGAGCTCTCAGTCAAGTAGTAAAATGTAGCATACATTTGCTTTTGAGTGGTGTCCTGAAGACCTCAACAGTTTGGCTTTTTTGGTACGGAAGCCATAGTGTACTGGTGAATATAGACATCAGAGACACACTGTGTGGGTCTGACTCTAACATTCTGATTTTCTACCTGTATGACTTTGAGCAGATGACTCAGCTATTTTGTGTCTCAGTTTCCTCATCTGTTGAAGGGGATTAATATTAATATCCACCTTCGTATTGTTAGAAGGATTAAATGAGCCATTGTGCCTGATGAAGTAAAATGCAAACTGTTGGTTATAAAATAACCATAGTCATCTATTAAGTATTTCTTGAACACTTACCCTGTGACAGGCACTATTCTCTACACTCACTAATCTTGGGTTAAAACAGGTGGCCCCTCATCAGACTGATAGCTAGCCTGGTGGGGAAGATAGATTTTGGCAAGTATCATTTAAATAAATATAAAATTACAACTGTCATTATTTCTATGAAGGAAGAGTACATAGTGTTTGAGGAATACACACACATGCCCAGAGAGAGCGAGAACTGTCTTGGAGTGCCGGAGAGGGCTTCCTGGAGGGAGTAAACACAGGTGAGAAAAGGCAAAAAATTGATTTTAACCGGAAGTGTGGGAAGCAAAGAGACTGGACATTTATTCAGTGGAACACCATGTGCTTTGTCTTAAGAATATTGAAGTCATGCAAAAGATCAACAAGGAAATAAAGGCCTTAAATGACACACTGGACCAGATGGACATCACAGATATATTCAGAACATTTCATCCCAAAGCAACAGAACACACATTCTTCTCAAGTGCACATGGAACATTCTCCAGAATAGATCACATCCTGGGTCACAAATCAGGTCTCAACTGGTATCAAAACATTAGGATCATTCCCTGCATATTTTCAGACCACAATGCTCTGATGCTAGAACTCAATCACAAGAGGAAAGCTGGAAAGAACCCAAATACATGGAGACTAAACAGCATCCTTCTAAAGAATGAATGGGTCAACCAGGAAATTAAAGAAGAATTGAAAAAATTCATGGAAACAAATGATAATGAAAACACAATGGTTCAAAATCTGTGGGACACAGCAAAGGCAGTCCTGAGAGGAAAATATATAGCGGTACAAGCCTTTCTCAAGAAACAAAAAAGGTCTCAAGTACACAACCTAACCCTACACGTAAAGGAGCTGGAGAAAGAACAAGAAAGAAACCCTAAACCCAGCAGGAGAAGAGAAATCATAAAGATCAGAGCAGAAATCAATGAAATAGAAACCAAAAAAACAATAGAAAAAATCAATGAAACTAGGAGCTGGTTCTTTGAAAGAATCAATAAGATTGATAAACCCCTGGCCAGACTCATCAAAAAGAAAAGAGAAAGGACCCAACTAAATAAAATCATGAATGAAAGAGGAGAGATCACAACTAACACCAAAGAAATACAGACAATTATAAGAACATACTATGAGCAACTCTATGCCAATAAATTTGACAATCTGGAAGAAATGGATGCATTCCTAGAGACATATAAACTACCACAACTGAACCAGGAAGAAATAGAAAACCTGAACAGGCCCATAACCAGTAAGGAGATTGAAACAGTCATCAAAAATCTCCAAACAAACAAAAGCCCAGGGCCAGACGGCTTCCCAGGGGAATTCTACCAAACATTTAAAGAAGAACTAATTCCTATTCTCCTGAAACTGTTCCAAAAAATAGAAATGGAAGGAAAACTTCCAAACTCATTTAATGAGGCCAGCATCACCTTGATCCCAAAACCAGACAAGGATCCCACCAAAAAAGAGAACTACAGACCAATATCCTTGATGAACACAGATGCAAAAATTCTCACCAAAATACTAGCCAATAGGATTCAACAGTACATTAAAAGGATTATTCACCACGATCAAGTGGGATTTATTCCAGGGCTGCAGGGTTGGTTCAACATCCACAAATCAATCAATGTGATAGAACACATTAATAAAAGAAAGAACAAGAAACATATGATATTCTCAATAGATGCTGAAAAAGCATTTGACAAAATACAGCATCCCTTCCTGATCAAAACTCTTCAAAGTGTAGGGATAGAGGGCACATACCTCAATATTATCAAAGCCATCTATGAAAAACCCACCGCAAATATCATTCTCAATGGAGAAAAACTGAAAGCTTTTCCGCGGCAGGGATGTCCATTATCACCACTGCTATTCAACATAGTACTAGAAGTCCTAGCCTCAGCAATCAGACAACAAAAAGAAATTAAAGGCATCCAAATTGGCAAAGAAGAAGTCAAACTGTCACTCTTTGCAGATGATATGATACTATATGTGGAAAACCCAAAAGACTCCACTCCAAAACTGCTAGAACTTATACAGGAATTCAGTAAAGTGTCAGGATATAAAATCAATGCACAGAAATCAGTTGCATTTCTGTACACCAACAACAAGACAGAAGAAAGAGAAATTAAGGAGTCAATCCCATTTACAATTGCACCCAAAACTATAAGATACCTAGGAATAAACCTAACCAAAGAGGCTAAGAATCTATATGCAGAAAACTTTAGTACTCATGAAAGAAATTGAGGAAGACACAAAGAAATGGAAAAATGTTCCTTCCTCCTGGATTGGAAGAATAAATATTGTGAAAATGTCTATGCTACCTAAAGCAATCTACACATTTAATGCAATCCCTATCAAAATACCATCCATTTTTTTTCAAAGAAATGGAACAAATAATCCTAAAATTTATTTTGGATTTATTTTGGAACCAGAAAAGGCCTCAAATAGCCAAAGGAATATTGAAAAAGAAAGCCAAAGTTGGTGGCATCACAAATCCGGACTTCAAGCTCTATTACAAAGCTGTCATCATCAAGACAGCATGGTACTGGCACAAAAACAGACACATAGATCAATGGAACAGAATAGAGAGCCCAGAAATAGACCCTCAACTCTATGGTCAACTAATCTTCGACAAAGCAGGAAAGAATGTCCAATGGAAAAAAGACAGCCTCTTCAATAAATGGTGCTGGGAAAATTGGACAGCCACATGCAGAAAAATGAAATTGGACCACTTCCTTACATCACAGATGAAAATAGACTCAAAATGGATGAAGGACCTCAATGTGAGAAAGGAATCCATCAAAATCCTTGAGGAGAACACAGGCAGCAACCTCTTCGACCTCAGCTGCAGCAACATCTTCCTAGGAACATTGGCAAAGGCAAGGGAAGCAAGGGCAAAAATGAACTATTGGGATTTCATCAAGATCAAAGCTTTTTCACAGCAAAGGAAACAGTTAACAAAACCAAAAGACAGCTGACAGAATGGGAGAAGATATTTGCAAACGACATATCAGATAAAGGGCTAGTATCCAAAATCTGTAAGGAACTTAGCAAACTCAACACCCAAAGAACAAACAATCCAATCAAGAAATGGGCAGAGGACATGAACAGACATTTCTGCAAAGAGGACATCCAGATGGCCAACAGACACATGAAAAAGTGCTCCACGTGACTTGGCATCAGGGAAATACAAATCAAAACCACAATGAGATATCACCTCACACCAGTCAGAATGGCTAAAATTAACAAGTCAGGAAATGACAGATGCTGGCGAGGATGCGGAGAAAGGGGAACCCCCCTATACTGTTGGTGGGAATGCAAGCTGGTGCAACCACTCTGGAAAACAGCATGAAGGTGCCTCAAAATGTTGAAAATAGAACTACCCTATGACCCAGCAATTGCACTACTGGGTATTTACCCTAAAGATACAAACATAGTGATCCGAAGGGGCACGGGCACCCAAATGTTTATAGCAGCAATGTCTACAATAGCCAAACTATGGAAAGAACCTAGATGTCCATCAACAGATGAATGGATAAAGAAGAGGTGGCATATATACACAATGGAATACTATGCAGCCATCAAAAGAAATGAAATCTTGCCATTTGCGACGACGTGGATGGAACTAGAGGGTATCATGCTTAGTGAAATAAGTCAATCGGAGAAAGACAACTATCATATGATCTCCCTGATATGAGGACATGGAGATGCAACATGGGGAGTTAGGCAGATAGGAGAAGAATAAATGAAACAAGATGGGATTGGGAGGGAGACAAACCATAAGTGACTCTTAATCTCACAAAACAAACTGAGGGTTGCTGGGGGGAGGGGGGGTTGGGAGAGCGGGAGGAGGGTTATGGACATTGGGGAGGGTATGTGCTGTGGAGAGTGCTGTGAAGTGTGTAAACTTGGCGAGTCACAGACCTGTACCCCTGGGGATATAAATACATTATATGTTTATAAAAAAATAAGAAATAAATTTAAGAAAAAAGAATATTGATGTCATTTAGCATTACAAAATCCCCCAGGACAACCAGGCCTTAAAATCAACAAATATAAAGGAACCATCTCCCATGTGTATGCAATCTAGAATTTCTACTAAAATTCTAATAAACCAATGGCTTAAATGTTAATTTTAATGAAAGAATAAATATATGAATAAGCTATTCTTGTGAGTGGATGTCAAAATCTTTGTCAGATTTCAATTTGGTCATACAAAAAATTACATTGATTGTTACAAAGGTAATAAGCACTTCATCTTCATTTTCTCAATGAGTGTCACATAAATCCTAAGAAGTAGGTACTAATCATATCAACAGTTTTGAGGTAGAAACTAAAACTAAGAGAAATTTGGACCCAAATCAGTTTGCTTTTAGACCCTTGTTTTTGACATCCATACAGAGTGGTGTTTCACACATTTTGGTGAGAATCACAATCATCTGTAGAGTTGATGAAGAAAATAGAGATCATGGAGGCAGGTCAGCCCTGATTCTTTCTCCCTCAAGTTCCCCCAGGAGATTCTCGTACTCCAAAGATTGAAAACTATGCCTATGATGTATTGCTGGGGTCGACTTATTATGCTACCTCTTCCCTCTCTCTAATAAACGTCCTATCACCAAGCTACAATATCAAACACAACTCCATTAGGCAACTGGACAGTTCAACAGGTGGAAGAACAAAGCTATTCTATGATCAGATGCTGGAATGGGTGAGCCAATCCAAACGGTAAAATTGGCAGCATGGCCTCACCAAGCTGGGGCAAAAACCAGTTTCAGGAAACAGAGCTCCTCTCAGACAATTCAATGAAGCAGAAGCAGAGGTCAATAGCTATTATTCAATCAAGTGAATCTTGCTGATTTACCTCAGTTGAGTCAAATTTCTTGGACCTACTCTTTATTTCACTTTAGCAGGGCCATGGCAAGAGATAAATTAAGTCTCACTGGTTCCCTCATTTTCATCCATATGGAATGAAGCTATCCAGGAAATATTCAAATTATTAAAAGAGACCTTGCTGTAGTCATCTGTTTACAATGCCTTGGAATGCTTTTGGTTGCCTTTTGGCTTAGGCACACATCATACCTCTGTTTTATTAACAGACAAGGAGCTTCTGCTATGGGGTGGTTCAGAACTTTCCCTCCAGCTGCAGGCACTAACTCCACACTCTTGGTCTGTCATTACAGTTTCTGCAGCCTAGTGATTTTACATTTGTTTTAAGTTGGTTCCACACCCAGCATGGAACCCAATGTGGAGCCTGAACTCATGACCCTGAGATCAAGACCTGAGTCTAGATCAAGAGTTAGATGCTCAACTGACTGAGTAATCCCAAGAGACCCAACTTGCTTTTTTTTTTTTTTTTAAGGAATAGGGTATTTAATATAAGATGTGCAGTCACTGAGGTGCAACAGAATTAGGGACAGAAGCAGAAAGTAGAATAACTAATCTAATAATATATGTATACAGGGGTATATATGTGTATTCCAGTGAATTGAGACTTTATTCCTATTCTTATGGGAGCTCAGAAGAAAAGTGATCTGGACACGCATGCCTTACTATTGGTTAAATTATCAGTTTTAAAATTTAACCAAAGGCACCAAGACTGGGATTTCATCTCACAGAAAACGGAATAAGAATTATGTTAAAGGAGAAGGTCATTCTTGTATGTAAAGCTGAGGAAATTCTTAGCATTAAATTATTCCTTTTGTTGAACAGATTATTTTAATTTCAGAAATTAATCTACAGGTGATTCTAAGGCAAATGTCTCACTGGGTACATGTTGAACAAAATTCATATAACCTTCGAAGTAAACTTAAAACAACGTGGAAATAACAAGCAGGGTTTTAGCTGGCATTACAACTACATTTATATGGTTCTTTTCTCTTTAACTGGGGTGCTGCCTTCAAATGCTCTCTAAAATTTGTGGCTGAGACAAGAGTGTGCAAATCAATAGACACATAATTCATCCAGAGCAGGATGTTTAGAAGGTGACCTTTCCAGCTGAGGAGGAAGAAGCTCGTACAAGTGTGTGGCAGAAGAGGAAAGCTATCAGTGTCAAGAGGGGGTTAGAGGACACAGCTGCCTGTTCAACCAGGGTGAAGGGATGCTGACAGATACTAATGGGGCTTTGTACAGTCTAAGAGAGTGACCAGTAAGTAGCCCTGATTGCTGATTTAACCACACAAGTCATGCATTGCAGCTTAGAATATCAGTGTCAGCCTAAATGGCAGGGAGCACCCAAGGCTTCCTTCTACCAGTTCATAAAGGAGAGGTTCTCAGCTCTTGCTGAGCCACATATGTTCTTTGTTCAACTCAGGAAAGATGGCTAATGATTTCGAAACAAACAGGTTCTGGCACATCATAGGGATATGATATTAACAGAATAAATCCATGAATCAATGAACAAAAAGACAGAGAGTGAGAATGACAGCGAGAAGGAGGGAAGGGGAAGGAAGAAAGAAGAGGAGAAGAAAGGAGAAGAGAGAGGGGACAAGGGATGGAGGGGAAGGTACGGGTAGGGGAAGGTGAGAAGAACAGAATAGAATAAGAACCAGGAGAACTCACATTGTCTGCTACCAAGAGGGTATATCTGAAAAACAAATTTTGAGAACCAGTCTTTATTTGTTTAGCCCTTTTTCTATGTCTATTCTATAACTCATAGGGTTTAAATTGTAGTCCTCAAAAAGATATGTCCATATCCCAGCCCCCTAAACTTATGAGTGAGGCCTTATTTGAAAAATATTTTGGTAGTGGATAATGAAAAATTATATGGGAAATGGAATTAAGTTAAAGATCTCTGAGCAAGATCATCCTGCATTGTCTGTATTGGCCCTAGATCCAATGACAAGTACCCTTGCAGGAGAAAAAGGGAGCAGGAGTCATGGGGGAGGTCATGTGTAGATGCAGGCACAGACTTGAGTAATGGAGACAAGCCAAGGAATCCTTGGAGCCACTTGAAGCTGGAAGAGGCAGGAAGCATCCTCCCTCCCACCCCCGACAGCCTTCAGAGGAAGCAGAGTCAAACTGACATCTTCATTTCAGACTTCTGGACTTCACAACTGTAAGATTATGATGTTCTATTGTTTTTAAGCCACTACGTTTGTGGTCAGTTGTAATGGAACCCCCAGTAAACTAATGCACTTGTAATAAGTAAAAAAGTCTTATTGGTAGGTACCTTTCTACGACTTTTCTCTGGTCGTTTCTCAGATGTTGCAAACTGATGTCTTGCAGAATATATTTAACCTATGGACTTGTCCTTTATATTTCTTCCAAAAGTATTTCATTTTATTTCTTTTTCCCCAGGAGTATTTTAAAACTAATTTAAAAATCATAAGATTTCACTTGTAAGTCCAAATTTTTGGCTTCACTTGTAAAGTCAGAAGATCCTTTAACACAGACCCCATTCCCATGTGGCAGCAGTCAGGTGCCAAGGAAAGTCTGTTCCCTTCAGATGAGCCTGCTTTCTCCAGCTCACAGTATTTCCCCACCACCTCTGATGGCTTCCACCCGGCCTCTTTTTGCATTCATAAGATGCAGGTTGTCATGGTTGACACTGAATTTTTCACTCCCAAGAAATGCATCGCCCCTTTGCTGCAACATGAATGGTATACAGTCTCCACTGAATTGAGTATCTCGGGCCCCTAAGAATATATCCATAAAAAAGCTACTAAGAACAGAGAGAAGTCGGGAAAGAAGCAGGATTTAAAATTAACACAGAGTGCACCTGGGTGGCTCACTCAGTTAAGCATCCAAATCTTGATATTGGCTCAGTTCCTATTCTCAGCATTGTGAGATCGAGCTCCACCTCAGGCTCTGCACTAGGCATGGAGCCTGCTTAAGATTCTTTCTCTCCCTCTCCTCCCACCCTAAAGAAAATTAACACAGAGAAATGTATTCTCATATGCACAAACAATAATCACTTAAAAGAGCAAAAGAGAAGACCACGATTAAAAACATAACACTAAAAGAATACCCGTTGAAGAACAGGTATACCCTTCTACATAATCAAGTTGATTTTTGCCCTTAAGGAGTTTTGCTTTAATTAATTAATGTTTCTCTTAGGCCAATTCTCTTGAAAATTGTACATTTTACATGATCTTTATAAAAATATTAATATATTTTTCCCCCTAGCGCTAGGCAAGTTACCTTCAGAGCTCGTATGGAAAAATAAAAGAATGAGGAGACTACTGAAAAAGAAGAGCAACAGAGCATGAGTGTTTGGTGGGGTGCTGAAGATTGGAGGTCAGGACGAGGGGGGCAAACTCTACCAGTAATATATTGTAACAACAGATTGTAAACTCTCTATGATTAAAAAAGAAGTCCTAACACAAGAATAAAGAGATCAATGGACCACTGAAATCCAACAGAAAGTCCAGAAAGACTTGATTGCACACGGGAATTTCACATAATAAAGGTAGTGTTTCAAATCACTAGAAACATGTAACCATTTTAATAATCATGTCAATAAACAACAACTTGTTGGATAACTGGTTAATGACCTCTTTGGATCCCAGTTCAGAACGTGACATTGTATTAGCCTACCAAAAAATATGGGTTGTAGCCCCCCCAAAAATATATAGATTTAACCATAGTAAGTGAACATCTCTTACTTTCTCTGTAAGAGAAAGGACTTTGTACAGTTTCAGAAACTGGAGATCCTCCACACTTGGTGTGTGCCACCTGCTGCAGGACATCCATGGTAGGGTCCAGCGGCATGTGGCACACTCCCCAGATCCTGAGGACGTGGCCCTGACTGCACTTGCACAGTGCTGCGGGGATCATGTCCTTGTCTGTCTGTATCTCTCTGGTGACTCTGAGCTCTGACCATGAAGAGACTGCCCAAGTGCCTGTCAACATTTACTGAAGTAAATCAAAGCTAGAAACACGTAAATAAGTTTGGCAAGAATATCGTTAGTGATCTAGTGGGATAAGTTAGGCTGTCAGATGCACCCCCAAATTTGCTGGCTGAATCTATTGAGAGTGGTGGAAACCAGCCATTATTTTTGAGAAAACAAATAAGAATTACTGCGATGGAAATTATCCCACAAAGAACAAAAATCTCATGGGAAGTGTTTATGGATGAGGTAGAAGGAATAATGTTTGCAATATGCCTCCAAAGGGCTGTTGCATATTATATAATGCTAGAAAGCTTGCCATTTTTCACTCTTTTAAACTGTCTGGGACACAGAAGGGCATTTTATGTAACCTGAGTACACTTATATAGGAACAAATGTGGGTACAAACAATACATATTAAACTGATAGTTTTAGCATTACAATGGATAAAACAAACTCCTTCCTAAACTGGAATTCAAGGGTTCAATTCCTAGTTTTGTCACTTCCTAACTAGATGACCTTGAGCAAATGACCTAACCAGACTAAATTTTTTAGTCTGTAAAATGAGGATAAAATGATGATAATAGGGGTGCCTGGGTGGCTCAGTCGTTATGCATCTGCCTTCAGCTCAGGTCATGATCCCAGGGTTTTGGGATTGAGCACCACATCAGGCTCCTCACTCTGCAGGAACTTCTCCCACTCCCCTTGCTTGAGTTCCCTCTCTCGTTGTGTCTTTCTCTATCAAATAAATAAATAAAATATTTAAAACAAAATGATGATAAAATCTATTCCATAGGATTTGTAAGAAGTATCCGTGTGAGAATCTATGCAGTGTTGTGAATAATGCATGGCATATAATAAGAGTACAGATGTTAACTAAATGAAAAGAAAATGAAAACAGACATACATGTAAAGTGCCAAAAAAAAAGAGAGAGACTACAAGAAGAGGAAATTTAGAAAACTTTGAACTTGAACACCAGAAATTCTCAATGAAATAGTCATTTATCAAGGTCCTGGCTCCAGAGTCAGAAAGACCTGAGTTTGAATCCTACCTTTGCCAACCACCAACTCTTTTATTTAACTTCTCTTATGCTAAGTGGATCACTTACTATCCATGTTTTGTTGTTGAACTTGATATCCATTCACTTCTTTGCTTCTCCATTCATTTACACATGAATATATGCATTCATTCTTTCATTTATTCCAGAAGAAACTTAAAGTGGTATCTTTGTTTCACCTGTTAAATAAGTACAGTTGTATCTACCTTAGAGATGGGTGGAAAGATTTAAAATATGAAGGCTAAACCAGCTAATATCTTATAGTTGCTCTGTACCTGGTGGTTCCTTCCTCTTGTTAATGTAAGCAGTTTCAGTGGCATCTCCAGATAGCATAAAACAATCACCTTCCCTCTGAGAAAGCTCCTCCTTGATTTCCTATGCCATGTGCAGCATCTGTGAGCTTAACAGTTGGAATAGATACTGCTTTGCAGCAACTTGGGATACACAAGGTCAGTAGACAAGAAAGATGCAGGGCCATCCCTCAAGTGAGTGCTTTAGGAGGTGAGATTTGAAGAAGTCAATGTTCTAGAGGCCACTGGGTGTGGTGGAAGTTTCCTGCTCTTCTTTCTTCTACCCCACCTTCATAATGATGCTCAATTTAAACCCCTGTGTTAGTTGGTAAAATGTTCTACACAGAATGTTGGTCAAGGGCCAAACTCAATGATCACTCACACAGGTTACAGCATTAACTTGGCCTTGGGTTTTTTATTGTCATTCCTATAATTTCTTGCCTTCCTCCCCTCTGGCCCCCTTTATCTTCCCCTTCATCTGTCCATATTATGTTATTTTCTATTTCCATGTCTTTCTTTCCTGTCCAGTAACAACGAACCTACGAATCATGGTGCTAAATTTGTGCAATCTTGGCTGTGACACATATTAGTGCTATGTGTCAAAACTCATTAAAAAAGGGTGCAAAGTCTTTGATCTAGCCATTTTATTTCATGGTATTTACCTAGTGAAGTAAATATATGCTTTTTTTAGAAAAGATGCAAGAAGTACTGGATGATATTAAGAAATCATTAATTTTATCAAATGTGATAATAGCATTTGATTATATATATATAATATATATAGGTTCTTACCAGTTAGAAATACATTCTGAAATATTTTAGATGAGAAGTCCTAAAGTCTGGGATTTGATCTGAAATGTCCCTTCACCATAAAAGTTCAGAGGGGATAGTTAAAACATGGAAAAACACATGGTGCTTTTGCTCACATTTTCATAAAGGAAATATGGTATATTGTAGGGATTGCCTTTATAGAAATCAAGAACAGCAGGGTGTGTTGCAAATATTGTTTATTGATAGGTCAGTGTCTATGGCTTAATATTGCTATTCGCATCATAAAAACTTATTCTTTTTTTCTGTAGGACTCAAAAGAGTTTAGAATTCACTATGATTTCCTATTAGGCCACCAAGAGGCTTCCTCATGGGAAAGAAGTACAAGGATGAAAGGGAGCATATCGTATATTCCATAGAATACACATCCTGGTATTGCCCTCCTGCTGCCATCAGGGTTGAAAATCTACCATGTGATTAGTAGATTCCAGGGAAGTTACTTCTTTTTTTTTTTTTTAAAACCATGCCTTTGAGAATCCATCTCCAAGACCCATCTCAGCTTCTATTACTTTCTCAACATCCAGGAATGACCACGACAGTAAGTTCCCAGACGAGCTGTTGGCCCAATTACCTAGCTGGAGAAGATCATGTTAAATCCAAAACAATCACTGAGGATCTTCCAGGGAGTTCCCCAGCTGAGATCTGCCTATCATAAAATATAGCCTTTAGATAAGAAGAGGAATACTTGCCAAGTCCTGATGCATCTCCCTAGGGCTGTGCTATAGTGCCCCACAAATACTCATGTGTGTACAGTTCCTCTCTCGAGGAACTCAGCCTCTGTTCTGCATGAGGTATTTGGAGAATATCTATGTCTGCAACAGTAGTTCATAACCCTGGCTACACCCTGGAATCATGTATGGAACATAAAAAAATAAACACACACACACACACACCCCTAGGGCTGGACTCCAGGCCAAACCAGCTAAATCAGTGCTTCCATGGGTGGGCTTAGGCATTAGCATTTCAACTTCTCAGGTTATTCTGAGCTGTAGTCTAGAATATTGCTCTAGAATATTATGTGATTTTGTCACTCATACGTACATTTTACACACCATCCTAGAAGAGTTGCCCAAGGCACACCAGAAACACAGAAGACAAGGTCTCTTAACTTGAATGTATCTGTTTTTGGTATATATATATCATGATTACTCAGATAGTATCTATTCTTGGTATATGCATCATGATTACTCAGATAATATCACTTGCTCAATGTCTTTTGAAACATCAAATAAAAGTTGAGTATGTTGTCATAATTGACTACATCTCAGTGTCATTCTTTTAAAATTGGTATACATTACATGAAAGCTTCCCCAAATTTTAATTAATAAACTCTGCCATATAGAGAGTATACATATATTTATTCAAGCTTGATATTATTCTTTTTTTGGATATTATTCTAATTAATGATTTAAGCTTCCATAGTAAATTTTGTGGACATTTGTAATACATGATTTTTCTGCAGACATGTTTAAGAATTTTTAAGATCATATTATGATTACACTTGTGTGTGCCTATAGTTTTCCAACAATCATAACATTACAAAGTAAGGAATTTAACCCACAGTAGGTATTGAACTTTAACTACTGGAACTTACCCATGTTTCCAGCCAACAACAGAGTGAAACCCAGACAAACTTGTTAGAGAATTATTCTACATTGTAGAAGCTTCACGTTTTATTTTTAATAACTGTACAAAACCATGTTGCCTGGTTACCATCTTCATTTTGTACCCTGATCTAAAAATGTCTCAGCAGCCAGAAGTTTTCAGTGAGCTCAATACCTAAACTTATATAATCAAACATCTATAATAGCCCAGAAACAATTTTACCAAAATGATATTTCATTTTCTACCTAATCACAGATTCAGCCATTGCCTAAAGATTGGGTAAAATTAATAATAATAATAACAACAACAACAACAACAGCAGTTTGAGGTAAGTACTTTCCTTATACAGATCTGAGAGGAAGAAGAATAGTGTAAGGAAACAAAAGCCCTTAAAAAACAATACCAGTGGGGCACCTGGGAGGCTCAGTCCTTAAGCAGCTGCCTTGGGGGCTCAGGTCCTGATCCCAGGTCCTGGGATCCAGCCAGGCATCTGGCTTCCTGCTCAGCTGGAAGCCTGTTCCTCCCTCTCCCACTCCCATCCCCCTGCTTGTGTTCCCTCTCTCTCTCTCTGTTAAATAAATAAACAAAATCTTTAAAAAAAAACAACAAAAAACAGTATCCCAAATGTTTGACCATGTATTATTTCAATTCCCATGGAAATATAAAACCAGAGGAAAAAAATTGGAGGCTCTGAAATTCTTAAATTGATTTTTAAAACAGCACCTAATAATTGCAAATAAATAAATCCCTTCTTGAGGTATTTTCAGATTTGAGGAGAACTGTCTAACATCCTGCATTTTTTTTTTTTTCTCATTTTATTTATTTTTTCAGCGTAACAGTATTCATTCTTTTTGCACAACACCCAGTGCTCCATGCAAAATGTGCCCTCCCCATTACCCACCACCTGTTCCCCCAACCTCCCACCCCTGACCCTTCAAAACCCTCAGGTTGCCCCAACCTCCCACCCCTGACCCTTCAAAACCCTCAGGTAACATCCTGCATTTTTTATCCCTATGCCAGCAATTCCTAAAGCAATTTATTTTGATGCATATTATTTATTTGTGTATTATTTGGCATATAAATAAAGACATTATACTTTCAGAAATGTAAAAACAGGATGAAATAAATGCCCCTAATGTCTTCATGTAAGAATCAAGCTCATGAAGCAAAGTCAGATTATTTAATTATTTTACCACCCACGTTACTAAGTTATTTTTGGGGTGAAGACACTGCATCAGGTAGTGTAATAGGAAAAGGTTATCTGTTCTGTACTTTTCTCTCTTTCACTTTTGGGCAGCTATATCCTATTTTTCAGGAATCCACTTACACATTTATATGTTTGTACTAGGTGTGACTGACTGAGTTAGGGGTAAGCACCTAACCCAATCTGTGTCAATCAAATTCCTGTCCTTGGGAACCTGAGATTGGAAATAATGAAATTCCTGAATCAACCCAAATAGCAGAGACATAAACTTAGGACTGCTAACAGCAGTCATGAAGACTGGGAAGTAGAAAAAGTCAGTTTGCATTGGGAGCAAAGAGTGAGTCAATCAGAGGCCAAGAAAGAAGAGACATGGAGGAAGAAAAAAGAAATGTCTTGCATTTCCTATAAGGATCAAATATATGATTCCGATTTTCTCTAGACTTATATATGTTCCCTGTCTTTGGATTCTGTAAGACATCTTTTTAACTTTATTATAAGTTATTCCCCCTTCTTTGCTTAGGCAATTCCCAATGTGTGTCTGCCATTGACTGGTAACTATAAGGGTTGTAACTAATACTGATATGGGGATATGTCAGATTTGGATCTTGTTTTCAAGGAAATTACTAAGTAGGATACACACAGATCATTTTTTTTTTAAAAGAGAGTTTTAGAAGTTGTAGAGGTGTGATAATAGACATTTTCACAGGAAGAAGCAAAGTTTCCTGGTTCTGAATAGGTAGATCAAACAAAAAATGTTTTTCCGAGCAGTGATAATCAATGCTTTTGAAAATGTCTAGAATGATGAACAACACTATTTTTTGCAGGGAATCAATGTTACAGGAGTACAAATTTGATTTTATGGCATTTGGTTCAGATACAGAAATCCTTGTTTTTCCTCTCAATGTGAAATACCTCACAGGAGAACTCCATGCTCTGTGTATTTCGCATAAGCAATGGGATGAACTGGATATTCAAACCATACAGCAACATAGTAAATACGGTCTTTCCCTGGACATGGTATTTCCAACAACAAAATATAGTTGGCATTATCTGTACCACAGCCCTACTGATAACATTCTCTGTAGAGCGCCAGAGGAGAATTTTGTGACAGTAAGTGGCAGAGCCTGTGACAGCACTAGGTCACTGACATTATCCAGGGAAATGCAGTCCCATTTCATTCACCAGGGTTTGCTTCTTTGTTACCCAAATTTCGAGAGTTTTGGATGAAAACAAAACAAAAACAAAACACGGCAGAGCAATTAATCACAGCAAAAATTAGTTACATTAATTAAAGCAAGAGGCCCCATGGTAGGGAGATTATGAAAACATAATACACAGTCACTACCTCCAAGACATTTTCAGTTTGGGGCGGTAGGTGAGAAAATACAAATAACAACAATAACAGTAAAACCGACCAATGCTTATTGAAAAAAAATTATACTGGGCTCAGGGTCTTAAATGTATTAATTCAATCTTCAGAAACATCCTATGAGTTAGCCATCATTATTATCCCTATTTGGTGACTGAATGAACTGAAACTTATGTAGTATAAATAACTTGCCCAAAGGCTTATAGTTAATAAGTGGAAACTGAACATAGTCTGCCTGATTCCAGAGGTAAGCTCTTAACCACAATGCAAAAAGAAATAAGAGAAGAAAGCCATATAAAAATTTCAAAGGTACTCTTTAAATGTTACAGGAATTCAGGGGATGAAAGGGAACAGCATGCTGCAGTTCCATGTGCTTATTCCATGGCAGAGCTGTGATCTGAATTTAGCCTTGAAAATGCACAGTTCATATAGACAGGAAGAGCCAAATAAAATAGACGATGATAGCAAGAATAAAGGGGTGATGTGGTTGTATCATATGTGTTTCTGGGTGCTAACTGGATGGATTTGACTATAATGCTTTATTCAGGGAAGAACCTTATGTAAAGTTGTGATGGAACTAGGCTGTACAAGAAGTTTGCATATTATCTCTTGGGCACTGTGAAGTCACTGAAGGTCAGTTCTTAAGAATGCATGCCATGATAACAGAAGGACTTGAGGAAGAATACACCAGCAAGACTGGAAGGAAGTTTCATATATGCTGACTGACATTGTGATAGAAGCATTAATCTGTGTGGTCTAACATAATTCTTATAACATCCTGAAATACAGAAACTGCCATGTCCATACTTGCTTATCAGGAAAAATGCCTCTTTCAAGGTCACCAAGCAGAAAAATTAGACATAATATTTTAGTCTCATCTGTTTAAAACCCAGACTCTTAAAAATTCAATATGAAACACTCTAAGCAAAGAGACATTGCAGAGCTATAATAAAAATAATAACTAACATTATTAAGCATTTACTATTTCTAGATTCTAACTGATTTACATTAAATAAGTTATTTAAACCTTCCAATAGTCTGAGATAGGTACTTTATTATCTCCATTTTTCACATGAGAAAAGTGAAGCAGATGTAATATGGGGACATTTGCCCATGGAGATGGGAAAAATCTTTCTGTCATTACTGAGGGAGATGGGATTGCAACCAGATTTTCTGGCTCTATAGGCCATGCTCATGGTTCTACTTGGAGCCTCTCAATTACAACAGCAGGTGACTATAAAATGATATGCATGCCAACTAGAGTAGAAAGTTTTCCAAAGACAGGTTGAAAACAAGGAGCTTGATGGAGAAAAAAGGAGATTTGGTGATGAGATCTAGAGTTGGGGGGAAAATTGATGGAATAATTTTGTTTTGTCTTATTTTTCATTTTAAATAGAAAGATGGTGTGATTTCCCAATCACTGAACTTTAGGTAATGATTGGACCATGAAGGAAAATGCTCTCAAGAATAAAGCTATAGGGGCGCCTGGGTGGCTCAGTGGGTTAAAGCCTCTGCCTTCAACTCAGGTCATGATCTCGGGGTCCTGGGATCGAGCCCCACGTCAGGCTCTCTGCTCAGTGTGGAGTCTGTTTCCCTCTTTCTCTCTGCCTGTCTCTCTGCTTACTTGTGATCTCTGTCTGTCAAATAAATAAAATCTTAAAAAAAAAAAAGAATAAATCTATAGATTCAGAAGTCAAAGAAATGCATGGGCTACTTGGAACTAAGAGAAAGGATAAATCAAAAGGAAGAGGAGAAATGAAGAAAAGAAAATATATAAAGGAGAAAGGCACATGAAGAGAGGAGTCATGAGAAATACCCACATTTAAGGATGTCAAAGAGAAACAAAGAAGCCATCGATGGAAATGTTAGGGGGATTGTCAGAGAAATAGAAGGAGGCCACAGGGTATTAGTAAAAATCCACAGCTCCATAAGATCTAGGGTTGGCTTTATTGGCATATGCTCCTCAGAACTCCTCATATGAGTAAATTTCATTCACACAGGACTTTTTTTTTTTTTTAAAGATTTATTTATTTGACAGATAGAGATTACAAGTAGGCAGAGTGGCAGGCAGAGAGAGAGAGAGAGGAGGAAGCAGGCTCCCCACTGAGCAGAGAGCCCGATGCGGGGCTCGATCCCAGGATCCTGGGATCATGACCTGAGCTGAAGGCAGAGGCTTTAACCCGCTGAGCCACTCAGGTGCCCCCACACAGGACTTTAACTGTAGAAGGGCCTCATGCTTTGGCTTCATGCTCTCATGTCATCATTCTGGAGCTATTAATTTTTAAACAAGGGCCTTCACATTTTTATTTTACACTGGGCCTCACACATAATATAGCCAGTACTAGAAAGATCTCAGGGGTCATCTTTTCCAATTCTCCATTTAATGATAATATTTCCTTTCAAATTTTCCCAACCATATACTATCAAATTTCTTAATAAATTATCCAGTCACAAGGAACTTGGGGAGGGCCTGTTGCCTTCTCAAACATTTAAGAAGAAAACAAAGTGTCAGTATAATTGTGCTGTCATTTTTTAATCTAACTTTCATGATTTACTAGATTTCAAATGTTTTGGCCAATAAACCCCATAAATTCTTCACTGCCAATTGCCAAGAATGTCGTTAGCACATGGTAGGCACTCAGTAACTACTAATGAATTAAAGTGATTCTGAATCACATATCCTAGATGGTTGTTCATTTTCAGAAAAAATACTAAAATGCACTTATGGGCCAATTTAAAATTTCTGAATATGTCATTTAAAATTTAAATTAATTCCCACACGGTAATTCTGAAAAATTTTAGAAAGCAATGGTCATATTTACACAGAATTTGCTCACTTTTTTTCAACCTTCCCTAAAATTTAAGAGAGTTTCTTCATCACCTGGGTCAACTATAACTTGGAACATAGCCAATGTTGCAGATGTTTTGGGTCACCTTAAAGCAGGGTTCCTCAACGTTGGCCCTATTAACAATATGGGCCCATTAATTCTTTGTCATGGGACTGTCCTGTGCATTTTATGATATTTAGCAGCATCTCTGTTTTCTACCCACTAGATGCAAATATGATCCTCCCCTGCAAACTGTAACAAACCAATGTCTCTAGAAACTGTCAAATGTCTAGGGAGGGGCAAAATCACCCTTAGTGAAAACCACTGATTTGAAGTATAACAACTCCAGAAAGAAAGACAGACAACTCCGCACAATGGCTTTAACTGGGTGTGTGGCATTTGTTTCAGTGAATTACATTCATTTATTTATTTACTTGTTTGTTTGCTTATTTATTGAGAGAGGCCATGTGCCCTGCATGTGCCTAAGCCTTTTGGGGAGGGGAATGCATAGGGAGAGTGAGAAAATCTTCAGCTGGTTCCACACTCAGGGCAGAGCCCATTGCAGGGCTCCATCTCACAACCCTGGGATATGATCTGAACCAAAACCAAGAATTGGATGCTCAATCGACTGAGTCACCCAGGCGCCCCATTTATGTTATTTTTTAATATTATGAGGCTTGGAAAGAGAGTATTAAAAATTTCATTATGGTAAACTTCCCTGGGGAATGAGCCTTAGTTTCTTCTTTATACTTTTTTGTGCTTTAGTTATGTCTTCGCACTTTCCATACTCTTTAAATTATTAACAATTAGAATGAATGCTTTTTATAAGCAGAGAAAAATGGTGTTTTCATCTTGAAATCCAATTAGGAACATGTGGGTAGTAAGGAAATGGAGCCTGTGGGTATAGAAACATTTAAGGAAGATTCATAAGACAGACTTTCCCCCACTTTGCGTCCCAAGAACCCATATCCTACAGTTTATAGGAAATAGGAATAATAATAGAGTCCATGAAGTTCTACTTTATGAGGCAAAACTATTTTATAAACACACAGGAAAAATAGGCTGATTCAGTAAGTTGGGATAGTACTTTAGAATGAAGAAGTAGCCAGTCACACCTAAGTACAGTTGCTCCTGAGGAAGAGGAAAATGGTGCCATCAGCATCAGATGCCATCACAAGAAGAGCTTGAGAGTTTCTTGGGAAATAGGCCACCAAACTGAATTCCTTTTATACACTCACGTACTCATGCTTTTAAAACACTTTCTTAAACAAGTACTACTTTTTATCGTGATGATATAGATATAGATATATTGATAGATAAAGCATGAGACACTACTCTTGGATTTCTCCAAACTTCATGTAGGCATTTATACCAAAATAACAGCAACTAATATAATAAAATATGGATAATCAGAAAAAATCTCCAATGTTAATTCATAATGTAAAAGATGAGAATTTTTTTTAATTGATGTCAGTTTAAGTGGTAAGGATTTAACAGCTATCTCTTTTATTTTGTAGCATCTTTTTTTAAAGAAAATAAAAGAGTGACAGAGAGGTTTTTCACTACCTCAGACATCTCTTCTCAGATACATCATTTTTATTTTGTGTGATTGACTTTTATTCCACTAAAGCTTCTAATAAAGAAGCTCTTTATTAAAATATATTTTCTTAAAAAAATATATTTTCTTTTCTTTATAAACCTTATATAATATAACCTTTATAAACCTTCTTATATAAATATATATAATAAATTTGTATAATATATATATATAACAGAATATTATTCAGTCATAAAAAGAATGAAATTTTGTCATTTGTAATGACATGGATGGACCTAGAGGGTATAATGATCAGTGAAATAAGTTGGTCAGAGAAAGACAATACTGTATGATTTCATATGTGGAATTTAAGAAACAAAGCTAATGAACAAAGAGAAAGAGAGAGAAAGACACATCAAAGAAAAGATTCTTAACTATAAAGAACAAACTGTTGGTTACCAGAGGCGAAGGGGCTCAGGGATGGACTAAATAGGTGTTGGGGATTAAGGAATGTACTTGTCCTGATGAGTACCTAGTAATGTAGGGAAGTGTTGAATCAGTATATATTGTATTGAATCAGTATATATTGTAATGTAGGGAAGTGTTGAATCAGTATATATTGTATACATAAAACTAATATAACACTGTATGTTAAGTAATTGGAATTAAAATAAAGATTTTAAAAGCCCCCAGGAAAGTTTTATTGGACTACAAATAAATAAATGTATTAAATCCAATATGTGGTTATAAGGATTTTTAAAAAAGTATTACTGGAAAAGTTTTTATTTTATCTCCCAACTTTTCTGTAAGTTACTTGGGTCTCACTAATGTCTTAAATAATTTTGGCCAAGATGGATCCTCTCAGAGATGAGAATCATGGTAAAAAAGGAACTGTGATATTTGGGGTTTAATTTTTGTTTTCACTGAATGGAAACATGGGGAAGAGAGACAATAACTGAAAGTGAACTCTATACTAGACTGGAAAGAGAATAAAAGGTAAGTAAGAGAAGTTATTTTCAGGGTGCCTGGGTGGCTCAGTGGGTTAAGCCACTGCCTTTGGCTCAGGTCATGATCTCAGGTCCTGGGATCGAGCCCCACATCAGGCTCTCTGCTGAGCAGAGAGCCTGCTTCTCCCTCCCTCTCTCTCTCTGCCTGCCTCTCTGTCTACTTGTGATCTCTCTCTGTCAAATAAATAAAATTTAAAAAATCTAAAAAAAAAAAGAGAGAGAAGTTATTTTCAATTTATTATGAGAACTAATGTGTACCCTATTTGGTAAATATGATATAACTTACATGGATGACAAAAAAGTAAATGAGGTTGTTTATACATGAAGTGGAAGAAGAAGAAAAAAATCATAAAATAGGAACAAGGGGCACCTGGGGGGCTCAGTGGGTTAAGCCTCTGTCTTTGGCTCATGTCATGATTTCAGAGTCCTGGGATCTAGCCTTTCATTGGGCTCTCTGCTCAGCATGGGCTCTCTGCTCAGCCTGCCCCCCCACCTGCCTCTCTGCCTACTTGTGATCTCTCTCTCTCTCTCTGTGTCAAATAAATGAAGAAAATCTTGAAAAAAAATAAATATTTTAAAAAATAAAATGGGAACAAAATCTCCAACCAAATTAGTATAGAGAAAAAGGGCATTTTGTCATTCTTAATGAGTTCAAATTCAGGTCCAACCAATTGTACTATGAACATTCTGGCAAGACCAAAAGAATACAGAAATTGATGAAAATTATAAAAATTAAAGTGTTTTCAGGTCTCACACTGGAAAAAATGTTTTTCCTACCTAGAAAGGGAGGACAAAGGAAGACAAATTATGGAAAACACTGAAGCCACTTTCTGGAAAATTTCCATGTACTTATATAACAAATGATAGTGAATACAAGAAAAGAATTTAATGATCATTGAGAGATTGCTTGACAAAAAGAAGGTGACATCAAGTCCCTCTTTCAGTGACCAGGCTCCATAAGCAGACAGAACATCTAGAACACTTTACATATCCTCATTGGACAGGTTTTTTCATTATAATCTTTTACAGATTCTGTGAACAAACAAAAGAAATGCTGATTGAATCCATCATTTGCAAAATGTGAGTAAGGCAGATTTACAGCTGACTGAAATAAGATTGTTGAACAATGGCTTAAAACAGAGCCAGAAGGTAAGACTGTGGAGAGAAGCAGTTTTTGAATCAGGTATATCTGGGTTCACATTTAGGTTCTATTCTCTCACAGATACGTGCGCTTGGGCGTGCTATTTAAATTTTCTAAGCCAGGGTTCATTTATCTCTAAGATGGAGGATAATAATGATGACTTAGAAAGGATTTAAAATAATAATGCTGTGTAATCTCGTGTAAAATGATATATGTAAAATATATGCAGAATGTCTAAGCTGAAGAAATGTTACCATCTGATTATTATTGTAACTGCTACTACTACTACTACTACTACTACTACTACTACTACTACTACCACTATAATCTAACGGGGGGTATCTAAGTGGTGTGCTACGAGGACCTCTTCTTGCTGCTGATCTTTTCATGGTTTTAATCAACGCCTTGTGGAATGAAGACTTAGTTGTTACATTTACCAAATTCTTACCCAGCCTGAAATGTAGAAGAAAGTAAATAGTGTGACAGGAGATACACAATAGTCTATAATAAATGAAATGGAATTTAGTGAAGCAAATATGTATATACAGAAAACCATCTTAATTGTGAGTTATAATTCACATAAAGAAAATTCTACAACACTTAGTTGCATGGTAAAATGAATCATTATAAAGCAAGCAACCACTTAACCAACAGCCAGGTTAAGAAGAATGCTGTGAGCACCCAGAAGCTATCCCCTTTACTCCCTTTACTGCGACATCCCCTGCCTCTCATGAATTAATCATTACCTTGGTTTTTATGAGAATTAGTTCCATGTTTTTCTTTTTAGTTTTAGCACACTGTACAACCCACTAAACAGGACAGAATACTATTTTGAACTTAACATAAATGTAATCATGTTGTACATACTTTGGGCTTCATATCTTTTGCTCAACATTTTGTTTCAATATGAACAGTCATTCTTATTGATGAGTTCATTTTCATTGTTGTGTGGTTTCCAGGATAGGTATACATCACAGCATCTTATCCTTTCTGTCACTAATGGATAATTAATTTGTTCCAAAGTTTGACTTTTGGCAAGAAGTATGCTATGAATATTTTTGTTCATATCTTGCAGTGCACTTGTGTACACATGGAAAAGTATTCATGAAAAATATATTAAAGTTACTATTTAAGTTATTTTCTATTTTCCATTGCTAAGCAAGCATAATTTAATTCATGTAAGTTAAATCTATCCTTTTGACATTTCTGCACATAAAAAGATATGTAGAGATACAATTTGAGAAAATTTAATAATAATAGTTGAACGTAGTTTCTATGAATTAAGGTTCAGCAATGTATCTTGACCACAAGTAAGTGTTTTTTTATCAATATGCCTAACACATTCTTTTCAGAAAAACATAAATTATATTAACATAAATAAAAGTCACATTCTATATGGTCAAACAGAACATGATTTAATTTCCTAGAAATGCATTTTCCTTTCTCTTGATGAAAAAGGATTTTTAAGATACTGTATGGATTTTTTTAAAGGGAGGTTTTAACTTCTTTCTTTAGCCCTAAGGGGGTATGTGAAATCTGAATATTGTTTAGGGGTTTTACAGATGAAATATTCTCCATTTAAAGGTGGTTTACAAAGGAAGGTAAAATATTGTCTTAATTTTTTAAAAGGTGGTTTACAAAGGAAGGTAAAATATTGTCTTTTTAAAAAAAATTTTTAAAAATTATCAGTCATGTGTACTGTGTATAATCTATTTGTAAGACATTTGATCTTCATAGTACATTCCTCAAGTTTCTGACACCAGAGGAAAGAGAGAAGGGAAGGGATGGACAGTAAAAAGTTTGGTTCAGGCAAAGATTATACCTTCCTAAATATTCCTGATACCCTGTGGGGCAGTTAGAGGTTAGCTGTTTCATGACTGCATATATCTATACTGTCCATGTTGGTAGCTAGACGTGGCGATTGAGGGATTGAAATGTGGCTAGAGCAACTTAGGTGTTCTCTAAATTGAAACTACATCCATGATTTTGAAGACTTAGTAAATGAAACAAGATGGGATTGGGAGGGAGACAAACCATAAATGACTCTTAATCTCACAAAACAAACTGGGGGTTGCTGGGGGGAGGTGGGATTGGGAGAGGGGGAGCGGGCTATGGACATTGGGGAGGGGAGGCGAACCATAAGAGACTATGGACTCTGAAAAACAACCTGAGGGTTTTGAAGGGTCAGGGGTGGGAGGTTGGGGCAACCTGAGGGTTTTGAAGGGTCAGGGGTGGGAGGTTGGGGGAACAGGTGGTGGGTAATGGGGAGGGCACGTTTTGCATGGAGCACTGGGTGTTGTGCAAAAAGAATGAATACTGTTACACTGAAAAAAATAAATAAAATGAAAATAAAATTAAAAAAAAAATAAAAAATAAAAACAATAAGATATCTCATTTATAATTTTATATTAAATACATGTTAAGATGACACTATTTTGAGTATATTGGATTAAATAAAACATATTGCTAGAGTTAACTTCACTTATCCCTTTTTACTTAATACTAGAAAATTTATAATTACATATATGTTTGCATTATATTTGTATTGGACAGCACTGGTATAGATCCTTAACAAAATAAACTATGCCAAAAGATCGTGAATTTTTTTTCAGATTCATGGATTTATTTCATGATACTCCTCAAATGGATATAAATGTAATATTTTTTGGTTTCTAATGTTATAAATAGTTCACTTTTACACATAGAGTAGCCACTATGTGGTTAGTTTATTCCTAGTGAGAATTATTAATAAAATTAGTTATAAAAAATAAACTTCAGAAAGCTAAAGAAACACTAGGAAAATTGTAGTTCTACATAAAAAGGTAAACATTAATGTTAATTAAAATAAACCTTGGGGGTGGGAGGTTGGGGAACCAGGTGGTGGGTAATAGGGAGGGCACATATTGCATGGAGCACTGGGTGTGGTGAAAAACAATGAATACTGTTACGCTGAAAAGAAATTTTAAAAAAGTGAAAAAAAAATCTTGAGGTAGACTTCATCTATTCCCACTGTGGTAGGGGTACACATACTTATGTATATTTCATTGGGTTAATATTTGGATGACTTAAACACAGATGTGTTTCTGTTTGTGTATCTTTGTCTTCCAATGTAGTAGAGAAAGCCAAAGGATTAGCTTAAGAAGTCTCTTGGGAAACTATGATATTTCACATTGACCTCTTCCTTGATGATGAGTCTTAAAATTATTTACCAAAATCTGCTCATCCCCAGAGCATCTAATTTAACAGGTAAATACTAGTCTGGAATAATTCAATAGGAAAGTATGTATGCGAACAGTGACTAAATGTGTGTCCTTTTTTGGATGGTTATTTCCTAATAGCATGGAAATGGCCTAAAAGTTCATTTTCTTTTTTATCTCTTTGTATCACAAAGTTTATAGTTTCCACTCCTCCATAAACCATTTTCCTACCCATTTCTTTTTTTTCTTTTTTTTTTTTTTGAAGATTTTATTTATTTATTTGACAGACAGAGATCACAAGTAGGCAGAGAGGCAGGCGGGGGGGGGGGGGGGGGGAGCAGGCTCTCTGCTCCACTCAATCCCAGGACCCTGGGATCATGACCTGAGCTGAGGCAGAGGCTTTAACTCACTGAGCCACCCAGGTGTCCTGTTTTCCTACCCATTTCTATTTACACTATGTCCCCTCAGCTACTGCAGTTCCACAAACCAAAGAACCAGAAGGAAGATAAAACACACCCAGCAGTATCCAGCTTTTTAATGTATCTAAATGAAATACCTTAAAGCATTTTCCATGGACTCCCATAGGAGAGAGGAAAAAAGGATATGATACCTCCTTCAGGATCAGTGTCTTGGTAACCAATGGCTTCCATCTGAAATTTGTACAGGAGGGTCTTGACGTTGAGTCTGGTTTGTACTGATATTTAAGACCACTTATGAATAGCACATGATCAGTGCAAACACATTACTGACTTGGCTTGCTTAAAACAAGTTCCTTTCTTTAGAGTTATAGTCTGTGAGTGGTAAGGGCACGGGGTCTGTGTGTTATGATGGAATAAATATATGTGAAGTGAGGATTAAATAATCTGCTCCAAAGTCCCTGAGTTGAAGTTGGGCAGAGCAGTTTGATTACTTGGACTTAGAAATCCTGCCATCTTCAAGATCTGTTTCCTTAATGTAACCGAGAAGGTGGTGTAGTAGTCTTCCTGACTTCCATCAAATGTCATTTTAGGTTATCCACTTCTAAACTATAGACAAATACTCTCAGAATAACTTGTTTTTATGTATCAATCTCTGCTCTTGCTTTTTATGTACACTTTTAATTCAACAAACTTCTTTGAGTGTCTTTTATAGGCTAGTTACTGTTCAAAACTCAGACTTTGGTGAACAGCTTAGGTGCAAATTTCTGCTCTGTACAGTTCACATTCCTAAAGAATGTCAATGGATTCTGTTGTTTGCAATAGTAAAATTCTGATGATTGGAAGAGGATTCTCAGTAAAGTTTAAGAATAAGGCAAAGACAAGTACCACCACTGCCCTCTCCTGTACCACAAAGGACAGCTTCTCTAAAATAAAAAAAAAGAAAAAAAACAAACAAACAAGAGATATATGGATTAGAAAGGTGGAGACAACATCCTCCTGGTTTACAGCCAATGGACTTGTAGGCATAGACATTCCATGGTGATCTAGAGGCATTATGAGTTCACAACGGTGCTTGGTAAATATCAACAACTTGCAATCATATCAGTTAAACACTATAGAAATCTCAATAAAGATCCAATTTACAACAGCAAAAGAAGCCATAAAGTAACCAGGTTAAAAAAAAAAGCATTTTAAAAAGAGAGAGATAAAGGGTTATTATGGAGAAATTCATAAAACATTTTTGAAGCATGACTTTTGGTTTATTGTTTGTTTTATTATTTTTTTTTTTATCTGTCTGCTGAAGGGTTTGACGGTTAGTGATTCTTAACTTATTATGAGTAATAGACTTAATTTTTTTGGACATAACTTATGGTTTCTCATCCTGGAAATAAATGTACATACATAAAATGTGGTGTTTGAGTGTTTGGTCAGCCTCTTATGTCCACTTATTCTAAACTGTATAATCTCCAGTGTCCCACCAACTCTAAAATGATTCTGTTTATCTTATCATTGCTCTAAGATAATATTAATAGAATATAATAAAAATCACAGTAGCAGAGAATATTTGAGTTAATGAGATCCTATTCTTTGCCAACAGTATATTAAGCACTTAATCTACAATGTAACATTTAATCCGTTCAATGCACCTATGCTGTAGTCACTATTACTATTTCTACCTTATGGATAAGGACTGGAGGCTCAGAGATCAAGTAATTCATACTTAAATGTGGTCAGGCTCTTTGGATATAGCTTCCCATGAAACTAACTGATTTATCACTTGTTTTTTCTTTTTCTAGAGAACTTATCTCAAATTATACTTATATACCCCTCAGTATGATTGTTTGATTAATGCTGGTCTCCCCCCATTGGACTGTAAACACCAAGAATAGAGGCTTTATTAGTTTTGTTCACCATTATAACTCTATAATTTTTCATAATTTTTCTCTATAATTTTTCATAATATTTGCACATTATGTAGGACTTAGTTATCACTAGCAAATACTGGCAGAATAAATCAATGAATAGGTAAAAAAATGAATGAATGAAGAACGAAGCTGTCCAAACCTGCAAGACTTTTGAGTAGGAAAGTCTGAAGTCCTGTCCAGATCTACATGATCCCAGAGCCCCACACATTGTAAATGAAGTGATAAAACATATAAAAAAATGAAAACTATAATATTTTAAGAGTAATGAAGTTGAGCATCAAAAAGAAATCTACTAAGTAATAAAATGAAACAAGGAAAGTAGATACAGCTGGAGCACAGATGTGTATGTGGGGAAAGTCAAATTGGTTCTGAGATATCTTCTGGCCCAGAGCTAAGAAAGAAAAAAAGATGAATCACTTCTACTTTCAAATTTGAGTTTTTTCATCACCTTATACCTCCTGTATTATAATCCACCATTTTTGTGCACCTTGTCTTATGACCTCAAAACACAAAGCCTTCCTTTCATACTCTTCACTTTAATACAAAATTGTCAAGAGACTGTGAATATTACAATGGAAAAACACCAGTTTCCCCAGGGTTGTACCCTGGAAAAAATAATGTAAACAGAAGGAGCAGAAATGGATCTGGCTGAGCAGTTCCATTGAGCATAGTGAAATTTTGACCCCTGATGCTGAATCCTCCTAAGCTAGAACGGTGCAGAAAACACATACTTTTAAAGTTATATTCAGCTCTACTACCTTCATATAAGTTAGCATGTTCAAAGTGGAGCAGGCTTTGAAAGATTGAATTTCATGATTAATATAGACCCATTTCCTCACCCCCTCTTTCTAACTCTGGTGCAACATCTCAGCAGTTAATAATTCATCGATTTACAAAGCAGATGTTTACACTGTCAACATATGTTGCATCTTAAGCCAGAAAAAAAGGAACAGAGAGGTTGAGAGGAAATGAGTGTGCACAGAACCCATCTGATGATGCTCTAATTCATTCTCTCAGGAAATTCATCCATCTGATATTTCAACTCTCATGGGTGCCTATGTGACACAAAATATCTACTGAATATGTATTCTGAACAGAATATGATACTCGGGGTACAGATACTCTCCCTCTTATTCTGAACTGAAACTCTTAGCCTCAATAGCACAGATCTTCCACAGTGGAATATTAAAACTTAAGGCTGTGTCCAAACTAGGTCATTCAGACCGTTGCCTGCATTCATGTGGGACATATAAGACTTCTCTGAACAATTCTTTGTTTCTCTCAAAAAGTTACCACCATTTATTTGGTATAAGTGAATAGGGGCTCCCACATTGCAAGTCACGCTAACCTTCCCTGCTTGTTTCTTAAATTAGTTTGATTAGTTTTGAAATACCATTTAGAGCTGGAGTAGACACAAATTAGGTGTAAGCCCTTTTTCCACAGGGTCATCTGTCAGTGAAAAAGAAAGCAGGGTGAGAAGGTTGGGAGAGTTGGAGACCCAGGGAGAGGACAAAAGACAAGTGTTTGAGGTTATGCTTAGGAAGCAGGTAAGGGGAAAAAAAAATCTGCTTTAGTCTCTCTGGAAATAGTGCCCTCTGTACAGTAAAGATTCAGAGAGCAAGAAGGAGCCAGCTGGGAGACGCTGAACAAGAATGTAGGGCGACCTTATATTCTTAGGCACAGAAGGAACATATGTAAAATAGATTCCCAAAAAGGGTTTGCTTTAAATTTTAAATCTCTAGCAAGGATACATTTCTTCCTGAAAATTAACATACTTGCATTTTTTTACAGATTTATAAAACATTTGGTCAATTTCACTCCAAAAAGATGAATAAAAATATCAATTTCACACCAAAAAGAGAAACAGAATAACCCACTCTTTTGTAATTTTTAAGAAAGTAAAAGAGGAAAAAAAAGATACTAATAAAGGTTTGAGAAAACAATGGAGGTGGTATTCTTAGCCATGTGGGGCTTAGGATATTAAGTTTGAGTACAGTACTGAGGCAAGTCATGGAACATCCCTAATCTGTAGAGACTTCAATGACAATGCATAAAAAATGCCAGAGTCCTGCGATGTAACATGTGTTCAAGAAATAAGATTTATCCAAAAGAAATAAGATTTATCCAAAAGCTATGTTACAAAGATATATTTTAGCCAATCAGGAAATTTGATACTTGAATTGATAATGAAATGTCTATTATTTCTGTTAGATGTGAGAACAGTACTGCATTTATGTAAGAGAATATTCTAAATACTTACAGAAGTATACTTAAGCATACTTAAGGAGAAAAAGTGCGATGGCTTGAAATGCTTAAGGAAGGAATAAAAACACAGAGGAATCAAATATGACAAAATCCTATAATTGTTAAAAGCAGGTGGTTTACATATGGGAATTCATTTCATTATTTTATCCATTTTGACTTTGTGTAACTTTTCCTGGAAAAAATAAGTTTAGTCATTGTTAGTTAATATGTGACATTGTGTTATACTGCAACATATTTTATTATATTACTATTTAATTAATACCAGCTAATATAATGTTATTAAATATACAGCTAGCTCTTAAGTGCCTCTAAAGTCTTAACTGTCCCTCTTATCACAAACAGGATTCCAGCATGATATTTCCTATAAAGAGAAGTACAGGAGATGAAAGATTCATCTTAGCAGTTGATGCACGTGGGGGCAGAAGATCCCTTAACTCCAGGAACAGAAACAAAACTTGAAATTCTTTTCTCTCAAGAGGTAGAGAATCCAGCCTAATCTGGCTAAAGCCAATAGAAAAGTTTCACTTCATGTAAATTTACATGTCCAGGTGTTCAATTACCTTTAGGCTTGGTAGCGTCAGAACACCAAATATCACGCAGGATCAATTTCTATTTTTCATCTCTTTTACTCTGAAGTCTCAGATTCAGACTTCATATAGTAACAAGTTGGTGGTAATGATTCCAACCTCTATAACTTTTCAAGTTTCAGGACGAGAAGATACTAGGAAGAGTCTCTCTCTAGAAATTCATGAGTGAATGGCTCTACCTGAGTTGTGCTGCTATTCCACACCTAGTTATAAGGAGGCTTAGGCTTGACATCAGTTGCTTTTGCCTAGAATTGAGATTAAAATCGGCTTCACTAAAACAGCATGGATTGGAACGGGAGAGGGGTCTTCCCAGGAGGAGATAATAGTAGATGACCAGACTCTGAGAAATGAAAGCAACAATCATTTCATATAACTGAGAACCACCATTTTGTCGTCCACAGAGACAGAGAAAACCACAGATTTTTTGCAAAGACATTTCAGCACTAAGCAGCAACTTCCAATGTCTTTGAGACTCTAAATGCAAGATTTTCGTGTTCTATTAGCACAACTAGTGTCCAGTATTTTTGTCTCTTCTTATATAATCTCTTATTACGTAAGTATTTCTATTTGGTCTCTTACAGAAGCTGCTTGAAGAATTGCACCATGTCTTTCATCAAAAGACCTAGTTCACATCTTAGGGGATGCAAGCATTGTCTTTAAACACATACTCATGGCAGGGATTCCTCTGTCCCTTTAATGTTTTTTCAACCCCGTCACATTATGGTATTAGTATTTCTTTTTTTTTTTTAATATTTTATTTATTTGACAGAGAGAAATCACAAGTAGGCAGAGAGGCAGGCAGAGAGAGGAGGAAGCAGGCTCCCTGCGGAGCAGAGAGCCTGATGCAGGGCTCGATCCCAGGACCCTGGGACCATGACCTGAGCCGAAGGCAGAGGCTTTAACCCACTGAGCCACCCAGGCGCCCCTAGTATTTCTTTTTATTACTTCAGATAGTGCTTTGCACATATCAGTTTCTCCCTCCATTCCTTCTTCTTCCCACTCTCCCTCTTCTTCCTCCCTTCCCACTTCTACCACTACCATTCCCATCTTTGCCACCTCTTGAGCACTCATTAGGTGCCAGGCACTCTCCTAAATGTTTTCTAAAAACATGATCTCATGTTAATTCTAATCACATTTTACAAATGAGGACATTCAGGATCAGAGAAAAAAAATAATTTGCTCAAATTTATAGAGTTTGTATGTTGATGAGGCTCAGACTTAAACTCAGTTCTACCAGATGCCACAGGATGTGCTCAACACTTTACGGCCATACTACCCATCCACACACGTGACTTGACTTGAACTTCCAGTGGAAGGATCGTAATAGAATGTGACTAGAAAAAATCTTAATATTTTTCCCCTCCTAACCACACAGACATAGCTATATTACCCTTAGGTCAGTAAAGTTTGTGTAACGAGTTTGCCAGAAGAAAGTAGGTGATACATGGGACTCCTTTGCATTTCTCATTACCTGATTGACTCTTGCTTTCTTCTAGAAATGTGTTTGTGTCTACTGTGTCTGGAGAGTGGTTCTCAACTGTAAGTGGTTTTGTCCCATAGGGGACATTTGGAAATAATTAGAGACTTCTTTACTTGTCACAAATGGGGAAGATGTGACACTAGCTTCTAGTACGTAGAGACCCAAGATGCTGCTAAATATCCCACATTGTATAGGACTGCCTCTGGCCACATCACTTGTCCTCCCTCAAAGGTAATAATTCTGAGATTAAGAAATCTTGCTTTAGAACAGAATTTAGAAAAAACTTGCCCCGTAAAAGGCAACATAGTAAATATTTTAGGCCGATGCAACTAGCAACCCCGCTGTTGTAGTGTGAAAGTGACCATAGGAAAGCCATAAACAAATGGTCAGACTGTGTTCCAATAAAACTTTATTTACATATACAGAAATACAGGGCAGTGGGGTTTGTTGTGAGAGCCATACATTTGCCAAACCCTGGCCTAGTGTCCCTGAAACTGCCTAACCTCAGCCCAAAGGTAGCTGAAGGCTCTAAGATGAGTCTTCTGAGGAAGACTCTATTTTCAGGTACTCATCCTGTCTCAGGGTATCAGGGAATTCTAGCTTGTTTGAAATCCTCCTCTTTGTTCTCCTCAAGGAGCTTAAAGACATTTTGCAGAAGAATGGGGAAAATATGCACATGACATTTATTAGGAAAACAACCTGGTCTGAAAATTATAGCATTTATAAGAGACTATCAGCAGAGTGTTGGCAGCAATGGGCTATGAACTAACAAGTGAGAATCAGAGGGAGAGGAAGCATCCTATTTGAAATAGAGTTGTCTGGCCCACATGGTGAGAAACATCCAGACAGCTAGAACCATGGTGTGTGAGCTCTTCGCTTGTCCTAAAGCTGGTCAGCATGATACAGACACCAAGTCAGCAGGAAAGTTTAATTAAAACAGTGCCACCTTATATCTTTGAAATGCTTTGCCATTTTGAAAATGCTTTCACCTACATTAGTTCATGGGATCCCTGGGACAGTCTCATCTCCTCAGTATAATTAATAGGCATTTGGGTTACAGAGAGAAGTGAGACTTGAGTTTTTCTTTCAAGGAGAACTTAGAGTAATAAAGGGAAAGACAGACATAGAGACGGAGAACACCGCCCTGTCTTTAAGGAAAGCAATCGTCATCTAGAAGAGGATGGTGACCCAGCCTGGCTTTGAGTAAAGCTAAGGTAGATGTAGTCAGGGAGGTTTTCCTAGGTTGTCTTGCTTGAATTGAATACTAAAATAAAGAGAAGTCAATCTAGAAATTGGGATGGGGAGGGAGGTAAAAAGGGAAATGGTGTATGAAGAGTCAGTCAATACAAGGATGAGCTGTGATGAGATGGAAAGGAAAAGGACACTGCAGGCACAGAAAGAGCAAAGCCACAGAGGTGAAAAACAGCAGGGCACAGAGCACTTGACAGGGCATGGCAGGGAGTCTGGGGAGGCCAGAGGGGGCTGGATTCGATTTGGAGAAGAAAGCAAATACAGAATAGATGTTTACAGAAGTAAGAGTGGATGTTTAAGTGACAGCCAGTTCATGATTTGTCCTTGGTTGTTAAGGAGGGGTATGGACTTGATCCTTTAGGGGATGGAGAATTCCAAATTTTGAAACTCAAGTTGTGATACAAAGTCCATATTTGCAGACAGTCGAGGCAACAAGACCTGGAAGGAGGTTGCTGTGTCATCACAAGAGATGAGGCGGTGATAGAAGAAGGAGGAAAGGAAGTAGACTCCAGAAACACTTAGGAGGTAAGAGTTTCAGAACATGAAGGTCTCCTCAAATAGGCAGGCCAGGAATTATCTCCTTTGACAAATGAGGTAACAAACTCAAAAATCTTAAGTCATTAGTTCACTGTCTCAAATACGGATGCTCAGGTTTAATCCAAATCCTCTATCACGTGCTCTCTGTATATATATACACATATATTTAAAGATTTTATTTATTTACTTGACAGAGAGAAAGAGAGATAGAGAGAGGAAACACAAGCAGGTGGAATGGAAGCGGGAGAAGCAGGCTTCTTGCTGAGAGTAGAGCCCAACACGGGCCTCGATTCTGGGACTTAGGGATCATGACCTGAGCCGAAGGCAGATGCTTAATGACTGAGCCACCCAGGCACCCCTCTGTTTTATATTTTTTAAACTAATGCTTAAAAAGTGTCTACATGTACTAGACCTCAAGAAAGTCCATGTCACCCATGCTCTATCTTACTAATGCTTCAGGCGAGAAACAGTTTTTACTTTTATTTTTTCCTGGTGGGGAAAATGAGGTTAAGAGACATATGTAACATTATAGCACGTCTAAGGGCCCAGAGATATTACCAAAAGAGGCTGGATTTTCACTACACCATGTCGTGTCTCCCAAGGAATGTGCCACTGAGTTGACCACTCTTCAGAACTGTCCTTCCTTGACAGACGCCACTAGTCACCTGGGCTATTTCAATTTAAATTACTTAATATAAATAAAGTAAAAAATGCAGTTCCTCAGTCACACAGATTTCAAGTGTTCTATAACCACATATGGCTAGCGGCTACCATATTGCACAGCACAGAGAATGACTTTCATTATGGCGGAAAGTTCACTTAAATAGTGGGGCTACTTCAGAATATGGAATCCCAAAAGTGTATGCCACACTCCAATACCATTAAAGCAGAAAATTCAGAGCCAGCTTTTGATGTCACAAACCCATGGTCAAGGGGAACTGTTCCCATTTTGTTTTCTTTCTCTTCATCCCTCAGTAGCAGAGGCCCATTTTGGATACAAAAGTTTCACCATAAAACAAGAAGAAAGCATAGTGTTAATAACAAAGAAGAGCTTTGGTTTTGATGCTCTAGATTTTTCTTGTAAAGAACTGGTTTCTTGGTGCTGTTTATTAATGCAATTTAGTGGAAACTGGAGATTAACTAGAGGAGGCTGATAAATAGGGTCTACCAAACAGATACTCTATGGGGGATTAAGGATCAGTCTAAGCAGCCTCATAATCTGATTTCTCTATATTCCTTTGTGTATAGAAATAAAATAAAATGGCCAAACTGGCACCATTTGGGATGATATCACAAATAAACTTGAGTTAACCAAATTAGACAGCTCCGAAAAAAATGAATGACCCAAATTCTTGGGTACCCAGTGTAAAAGCAGTTTGTGATTTTGAAAGACTTGGCAAATGAGATTTAGAAAGCAGGGTACCAGTGGTAACAAAGATAAGGTACCACAGATAATTAAAGTATTAAGCAGACAGTGGTAGCTTCCCTTTGAACTATAAGTCCTTATGCTGAGTGTCCTTGAGAGAGAATAAAACAGTGTGAGTGCCTTTGGATTTCTTAAATGGCCAGATCATAATTCCGAGTTCCAGAAGATTTCAAATATACTGCTCTAATTATGCCTTCCAAATGGCAATTTGAATTGTGTTGGCTTAATGGTACATTATATAATGTTTTTCTTTTCTCAAAAAAATATAAAATAAAAAGAGAAAATCTCTCATACATGTCCTTCATTGTCAAGGACACATTTTCTTGTAAATTTTTAAAAGATTTTCTGCTGTTTCCTTTTCTCCCCTCCCCCCCCCCACCAACACACTCCTCTCACACATAACAAACATAAAATTTGATGCAGGTAAAAATTGTTGTGGTAAGATATAGCATGGATTAAAATAAATGATGGAGTCTTCACTGTCCTTGATGAAGACTGTAAGTATTAGCAATTACCTGTTTTGTACCAAAGTGAAGAATTAAAAAACACCTGCTGCCTTGGGACCTTTTATTCTGAGTCACCCTGCTACATGTGAGAAGGAGGATTCATTGCTGAAATATTAATCTAAACTGTGACCAAAGTTAATGGCATACAATTAGGGGTCACAAAGTATTCTGTATGCTTGTAGCCTCAGGGCTAATTGGGAGCAAATTTCATGTACACAGACCACCCTCTACAATTCTGGTTCCTAAGGACCGTTAGATTTAAGAAACACTTCACTTTAGACTCTACCCCTGAATTTCTCAATGTTTACTGAACATTATTAGTTGTATGCAACCTGAGAATGCAAGATGAGTGTTTCTAGCACCCAAGAGTGTCTGAGACATACGAGGAACTTGAGAAAATCCATGTGTATGCATCTCTACATGATTGCCTTGCCAACATTTGAAACTCGGCAACTCCTAGCAGGAACACTATCTTCTGCCCCCACACCACTGCTCTTTACCTAGCTATCCCTTACTTCACTTAGTGCCAGCAGCTTCCCGTCACCATGCCGAGGCTCCTGCCCACCTTTCCACCCTACTTCTATAGATTCTGTAGCATTAGGTGAGGCCCTTACCTATACCTTCAGAATATCTGACTGGCTATCTCTTCCTTCAGACTCTTACATCTCCCTATATCTGCCCTTCCAGCAGATTCAACTGCTTCTCACTCCTGAGCATCTTCTACTTCTTTAGCGTGATCTCCAACTATACTCTTAGGGTCTTCTGTTTTAGAACACTAGTCTACACACACCAAGATCACTAACTACTTGATTCATACTTTAGCTCATTCTCTTTGGTACAACTTTCTCCTTTTTCAAAGTTCAATTCTTCCTTCAAAGCATTATACTGAAGAGAGTGGGCCCATGGGCTGTTTGCTTGAGTCCAACAGATTGACCTAGGTGCAAATCTGAGATCTACTTAATTCTAGTGTATATGTGTGGGAGGGAGGGTCCAGGGGGTACAGGAGGAGACAGAGACAGAAAGAGACAGGGACACAGAGAGACAGAGACATGTCTATCTCTCATCTATAGCACTGGTTTACCAATACAATAGTAACTACCTGCTCATATCTTTTCAGGTATTTCCTTTAGCCGTAGGATCCTCAATCAGTTTAGAATAAAGATAAGGAAAATGTGAGGAAATACACTGTAAAATAATGATGCTATTAAGACAAACAAACAAACAAATAAAAAAACAAACAGAAAAGCCAAAAACTTTTACCATGTATTTCCAATAAATTTGTCTTGATTCTGGCATTGTTCATCCATTTAAAAATATTTACTGAGCACATACTATATATCAGGGACTATGAGCAGCATTCTTGACAAAATGATGGATGAAATGTATTTCCTGTCTTCAAGAATTCTAGACCATAGTGAAAAAAAAAAAAAAACAGAAAAAAATGAAATGACAACTAGTAATGTAAGAGGGAATTATGAAAACTTACATAGCAATAACTGCTAATCATACCATAACATCTATCTCCCCTCCTTTCATAATCAAATTCCCATGTTTTAGCTATCACCATGGAAACCTAGCTAAAAATTACATTTCCCAGCTTCCCTATAGTTGGGTGTGGCCATGTGATAAAGTCAGGCCAAGGGAATGTGAAGAGAAGTAAAGACTGCCACTCTGGGAAGGAATGCATATGTGTTCCCCTTTCCTGGGCCTCTTTACTCCCTTCTCCTGACTGAACAGGACAACTGTACAGACATAGAAGACAAATGTTGATGACACTGAGTCATTCCACCAGGCCTGACCATTTACCTCTATCCAGCTCCACAAGAGAAATGGACGCTTATCCTGTTTAAGCTACTTCATTCTGGAGTCTCTTTGTTACAGCAGCTTAGCATATACCCTAACTAATACAGTACAGCTTGGGCACCTGACCAGGTTTTGGGTATGTTCAGTGTAAAGGATAACAGAGTATGCAGAAGCTTGTGGTTAAAGAGATTTTGGAGTATAAGATGGGAGCTCTGTCATCTTGGGTCCTGAAGCTCGGAAAAATTTTGGACTTTATCTTAAGAATAATGTTTAAGATGCTTATGTATATTATTTACAAAGATCCTTCTTGTTGCCCTGTGCAATATGGAGGGGGAACACGAGGAAAGATAAGTTGAAATAAGTGAGAATTAAACATGGTTGGAACTTAGTGAGATTAAAAAAAAAAAATGGGAACAGTTTGGTGGATTCAGAGTAAGCATGGAAAACACCGATTAATATTATACATTTTTCTTATTCAACACATTATTACCAGACTACTATTCAGTGACAAGCACTGTGCTTAATTTCACAAATACAATGAAAATAAAGAATAGAAAGAGTCCCTGACACCATCAAGCTACACCAAGAGAAGTTTTGTCCCATGCATTGCCCATATATAAGATCCCTACTATAAGCAAATTGCAATATTTATTATCACCATCACACATTTACTGATTGGAAAGATGAAGTTCAGAGGGTTTTTAAGTAACATGATCCAAATATGGCTTCTTTTATTGTTACAGCCTACATTTTCTCAAATAAATCAGGCAACTCCCTGTGGAGTACCATAAAACAAAGAAGGAAATATATCATCTCTATTTTCAACAGTAAATGCTGAAGTAATCCAAAGGTCTGAGTTACATTTTGAATGAAAAAGTATGCAAGATAAATTATCCATTACTACCAATAAAACGTTATGAGTCTCATTTTACCTGTTGTTAATGCATAAACTCTAAGAACTTTACTTAATTAAAAAAAAATAAAAACTTACAAAATAAGCCCTAGAAAAGGAAAATTTGGGGTTCACTTTGGAAGATGGTAAGGAAATATAATTACATATCACTTTGGCTTTGCAAATCACTTCCATTTTTAAATTAGTGGCATATTTGTATGTTGTAGCTTAACAAACCCACCATTATAACTCAGGGAGCAAAACTCCCCAAAATGCCTGTTAGTCCTTCCAAGCCAGTCTCCAGGAAGATGAATCCACTCAGGTAAAGTATTTTCTTAAGGTGTGATGGTCTTGCATTTTATGTACACCTCTTACACTTATTTTTTTTCCAAGTAGAAATTATTGCTTGGGTTCTCTTAAGTCCTTATAGAATTCTTATTTTATTTATCGCTTATTTCCCCTCTCTCTCTCTCTTTCTCCACCCCCTTCTTTTTTTTAAGGGATTGGTGTTCCTTTTCTCTTAATGGTCAGCTTTGGGGAATAATTACTGCAAGGGGAGCAATGTAGAATGTGAAGCTTTGGAGAAATGTTTGGACCAGCTGTCTACAGAGCCCCATCCTAATGGATGACAGAAGATCACAAGGGGATTTTACTATCCAGACCCTTCCAGACTAATTTCTTTCCTTTTTGTCTATCTCTTAGAGCAACCACTTCACACTGCATTGTTAAAATACACTTGGGTTTCTTGAGAAGATACTGGAGGTTTTTATTTTTTGTTTTTGTTTCTTTTCTTTCTTTCTTTTTTTTTGGGGGGGTTGTCAGATGTGATTGTTGTTCAGGTCCTTCTTCCCATCCCACCCCATTCTCCTAGAGTAGTTCAACTTGGTCTAAAGAAAACACAAGAGGGAAAGATAGGATAGGATAAATAATATTCACATTCCACTAAAAGCATTCTTTCTAGTATCTTGTCAGTAATCCCTAACATATTTTAACAATGGAATTTGTATATAAAATAAATCATTCTTCTTGCATTTATAGTTTAGACTATTACCAGCTTACAAAACAAAACAATAACAAAAAGCTCCAAAAAAAAAATCCAGTGATATCAAAACCCGTTTTCAAGATGAACCTTTGGCAACAATCATTAGAAATATAGCAGTGATGGTGTACATGCAGACAAACAGTTAAAAACAAAAACAGAGAACCATGAAGGGGAATAAGAGAAATACATTATATTCCTGATCCTTCTTCAACAAGATTTTAGAATTTTTATCTAGAAAGCATATGGAAAAAAGTGCCAGCACTCTTGGAGTAGGGATAGAACCATATGATGTAAAAATAGATGGACCAATTTCAGGAATTATACAGATGACCTATAAGCCACTTAGAATATAACTTTATTATGTTCCTACAAGCATCCTTAGGGAGATCCATAATAAATGTGTAGAAACGTACTTCCAAGATAATTTTAACATTAACTTAAAAACCCATTAATAAACATAGCATAATCAATCAGTATGATGTATCTGACCAGTTCTTATTAAAATTTATTTTGATTAATAGAAATCTCAATTACCCATGGCTTTTGTTAACACATTACTTTTAGAGGAAAGACTCAAAAACGATAAGAGAGTTGAGTGATACTATGTACTATACAGAAATTCTAGTTATTGTGATTCAGAATACATGCAGCCATGTCTCACATAGCTTTCTTGATCTTCTCTTTTATACAGTGAGAGATGATGTTGTAAATGGCATGCTGGAGACACTGCAAATATCTTCAAACTAGAGAAAGATTAGGTATTCACTTACAGAAAAGTATGGAGAGCAATTTTAGATAATTTCTGATCAGAGTTAACATAAAAAATGAGTAAGAAAATATCATTTCCCAAATTCATTAATTAAACATTACTTAATTAAGCATGTTCTTACTCAAAAAAGTGTGAAAACATTGAAAAGAGCTATACTTCTATTTCTAGCAACATGGTGGACTAAGAATATGCAAACTTTCCAATAGTTTATTTTTTAAAAAGACACTTAGAAAGTATGGATGGCATAAAACTTAACATTTTTTAGATATGTAGATAATTTGAGAGTGTAAAGAGAGTGTCAAAATTACCAGTGAAAATTAATGCCTATAATGCCACAGAGGCTAGAGGGGAGAGCAGAAAAAGGTAGTATTATCTAGATATAAGCCAGAACCAGTACAGGCTGAGTGTTGAAGTCCTCCTGGGGATGGGAGACACAACTTTGGGTCCGTAAGAGTCAATAGGACCTCTGTATAAACTAGAACTCAGGAAAGACAGTTCCCTCCATTACAGTAAAAATAAAACAAAATGGCCCCTCCAGTCCAGAAAAGTAACAAAAGAAAAACATCTCCAGCTTGTACCCCATACTGTTCTGTGGTCAAATTCACTCTACTAGTGTAGTGTAAGAGTCTTACACTGAAAACTTAAAAAAACTGGTCCTAGACAGCTGAAATCCCCAGTTGCCTGGCAGATATTATATATTGATCTTCTCTGTAGTCAAACCTTCACAGAACAAGTCATCCAACCCTCCACATAAAGAGCAATCCCTACCAAAGAGAAGTTTGAAAACAAAAATTAGAGTTAGTGAAGAGAGCAAACAGCTAAATTAATCTGAAATAAATTGGGTAATACATTCATGTAAAGGAGGGGATAATATACTGGGTCTAGATGATTAAGGACATTAAACACATTATTGGTATAATATAATATTAGAACACTATGAGAATCAAGAAAGACAAGGAAATAGTATCATGTGGTTAATCTAAATAAAACTTTGACCCATAAACAACACTAGCCATGATAAGTACAAGGATTAAAAAATTTATAAGCCCTGGAATTTAATAGAAATAGACATATCCAGGGCACCTGTGTGTCTCAGTGGTTTAAAGCCTCTGGCTTCGGCTCAGGTCATGATCTTAGGGTTCTGGGATGGAGCCCCACATCGGGCTCTCTGCTCAGCAGGGAGCCTGCTTCCTTCTCTCTCTCTGCCTGCCTCTCTCCCTACTTGTGATCTCTGTCTTTCAAATAAATAAATAAAATCTTAAAAAAAAAAAAGAAGAAATAGACATACCCATGGAATATGCAATTAGATGAGCAGGGTTATTCCCTTCAATAAAAAAACTCTATTGCTTGAGTGGAGAAAAGATATAATTTTTAATTTTTAAGTCAAAGTGAATGTTATAATTTCAGAAAAATAAAATGCATAATTTCCTAATATAGGGAAGAAAAATTAATGAAAAAATTTAACATTTTTTCATTAATTTTTCTTCCCTATATTAGGAAATTATGCATTTTTAAAGATTCTAGAATATAGAAAACAAAAAAGAAAGTAGTAGAAATAAATCCAAGTAATCGTAGTAAAGAGAACACAAGTAAAGTTACTACTAAAAGGATATAAATCCTCAAATGCATTTTTAGAAATCTAGATCGACACTATTTATAAGAGATTTACCTTAAATTTAATAATGAAAAAAAACTGAGAAATATATCAACTAAACTGAGAGACCCTACATATGAGACAAAACAAAATTTAAGATAAAAATCCTTAAAATAGTAAAGATGTCATTATGAAAGGAAAGATTAACCAGGAAGAATAAGGAAATCAATATCATCTCTGAATTTCCAACCCTGCCCTCTGTCAAAACTGATAAGATTACTAGAGAAATTAAAAACACACATATACAATCATGATGAGACATTTTACCACAACTTTCTTGGAAACACGTGGATCAAACAGTATGATATCTATTAATAGTAAAGAAGTTTTTAATGACACAATTAATAAGCCTTATATATAATATATATAGAACCCAACTTCTTTTTTTTTTTTCCAACTTCTTTTTTTTAAGTTTTTAAAAAATTTGTATTTATTTGACAGAGAGAAATCACAAGTAGGCAAAAGTAGGCAGAGAGGTAGACAGAGTTGGAGAAGCAGGCTCCCTGCTGAGCAGACAGCCTGGTATGGGACTCGATCCCAGGACCCCAAGCTCATGACCTGAGCCGAAGGCAGAGGCTTAACCCACTGAGCCACCCAGGCGTCCCATAGAACCCAACTTCTAACAGTTGGAGAATTCTCTGATGAGTGGGAAATCCATCAACAGAAAAATGAAAAAGAATATGAAGAGTCAGTTTGCAAAAGATAAGATTAGAATGTCAAATAAAGAAATGAAAAGTATACTAATAATCAGGGCAATGCAAGATAGAATAGTACTTTTGCCCATCAGATTTGTAAAAATTAAAAAATCTAATAATATTAAGTGTTGGTGAGGATATGAATTAAGAGGAACTTCCATTGAATGTTGGTGGGATAAATCATTTGACAGCTTATTTGATATCAGTTTGATTGAAGATAGCCACATAAACCATGCTCCAGAAATTCTCTTTTATGTGAATTTTTCTAAAGAAGCTCTCACATATATATATCAAGATGTTCATCATCTTTGCAAGTGGTAAGAAGGAAAATTTGGGAATACACTAAATGCCCTTACATGTAGACTCTACATGCAAATGGATAAACAAAGTCTGGCATAATCATAAGCATAATTAAAATGAATAAATAGGAACTAAATGAATTCAGATAAATTAAATCTCTGAAACATAATGTATCCCTGACAAGTAATATTGACTGAGACAAAAAAATAAAGAAGTGACATAAGACATTTAAAAGAATACATGTAAAATTTAAAACCATGTAGGATTTTACCATATGTTTAAATATAAAAATACAGAGGTGCATGTTAGACATGATTTCATACTATTGGTTCTTATTGGGGAATGGTTCTCCAGAGACAAATAGAGGCACCATTACTAGGAAATGGATATGGGGGGGGGGAAAGATGTGTATTATACACCCTTTGTTAATCTTATGTAGAGAAAAAAATAAGTTTTGTAGGTGAGTATTATGAGATGCAACTGATGTTCTGGTTAGTGGATTATGGGGAAAATTATACATGAGCCAAGGAGAAGGTCTAGAGGGTGGTTGTGTTTCCCAAAGTCTCTCATAGCTTTGGTTATTAAATAATGTTCATTGTGCTGCATACCTTGCTCCTTTGGTCATACTGGCCCAAGTATTAGATCAAGTGGATTTTCCCTATCTTTATTTATCTTGACTTCTGTCTTCTTTGGAGTCCTTAGTGTTGGACAAGTCATGGAATTATGCTAACAGAGCAAACATGGCTTTTTCTACTTTGTGTACAGTGTCATATAACTATCACAGTGACCCTGTGAGATATATTATATCACTGCCACTATTTTCAGATATAAGAAACTGAAGCCTGGAATAATGTGGGCTGACAAGTAAAAAGCAATATGATTGATATTTGAACAAACACATCTTTTTATTACACTACCCATAAACTTGGACATATAGGTTTAGGGCTGTTATGTATGTTACTTACAAAAAGGTTTCTAAATAAACAGACATTAATTATATTTAAATGAGTATAAAAACTGTATGATAGACTAGCAGTTGTGGATATCACCAATATCTGTTAATTGGACCACATGCATAACAACATATGGGAGAGTTCACATAGGAATTATATTACAATAATTGGCTATGAAAAAAGAGAAATATTCTCCCAATGTTTCTTAAAAATTGTGTATCTCATATCAATACCACTTTCAAACTCTGCTGAAATAATAAACAAAGAACAATTATTCTCAAGCATGGTCATTCTAAATCCATTTTATTTTTTTTAATTTTTTAATTTTTTTAAAAGATTTTATTTATTTATTTGACAGGCAGAGATCACAAGTAGGCAGAGAGGCAGGCAGAGAGAGAGGGGAAAGCAGGCTCCCTGCTGAGCAGAGAGCCTGATGCAGGGCTAGATCCCAGGACCCTGGGATCAAGACCTGAGCCAAAGGCAGAGGCTTTAACCCACTGAGCCACCCAGGCGCCCCTTAAATCCATTTTAAATGGATTTTGGTTTTTGACCCCATATATATAAACTTCTTTAGTATCTGACAATAGGCTTTTTTTTTAAAACTAGGATGTATCTTTGATTATGGGAACCTGCTATGCTATATTTTAAAAATGTCCAAAATAATTATGATTACATTGCTTCTTGCTTCCCACTTGAGTGCTGATAATATACAGTTTCAAATTTCATTCATCTATGTCCCAGTGTACCTTAATCATGCTCTTACAAATGACTTGAAAAAAAAAAGATCATTTAAAAAAAAAAAGTATTTCAAATACAAAGACATGATATAACTCTCCATTTCTTTTTATTTATTTATTTATTTTTTATTTTATTTTTTTATTTATTTTTTCAGCGTAACAGTATTCATTCTTTTTGCACAACACCCAGTGCTCCATGCAAAACGTGCCCTCCCCATTACCCACCACCTGTTCCCCCAACCTCCCACCCTTGACCCTTCAAAACCCTCAGGTTGCCCCAACCTCCCACCCCTGACCCTTCAAAACCCTCAGGTTGTTTTTCAGAGTCCATAGTCTCTTATGGTTCGCCTCCCCTCCCCAATGTCCATAGCCCGCTCCCCCTCTCCCAATCCCACCTCCCCCCAGCAACCCCCAGTTTGTTTTGTGAGATTAAGAGTCATTTATGGTTTGTCTCCCTCCCAATCCCATCTTGTTTCATTCAACTCTCCATTTCTAGTTGTACCCTTTCATCTCCCAGATTATAATGACATATAAAAGCATTGCAATATATATGACTCTACCATCAAAGTTGAAACTTAGGACTTGAATAACCTACTTGTCAAACACTTGTTGATATGTGATATCCCTTAAAATCACCAGAAGTCTTCCCTAGTGATCCTCCAATTCTATAGTTACCAAATCTTGAATTAATTCTGGACTCCTAGAGTTCTCTATATGCAATATTTATCCAACCTTTTCTCCTTCCTTCAACATAAGTTTGAGAACTCATTTGGGGCCAAGTATGTATTGAGCAGCCAGAAGAAAATATCCATAGGCTCCTAAATCTTCTGAGCTGTCCTACTTCCTGTCCCTTTGGGTTTTTTCCCCTCCCCATTTCTATAAGCCATACATTTTCAATATACATTTTTCTTAAATTAGTATGTACTAGGAGCATCTGGGTGGCTCAATAAGTGTTTGACTCTTGGTTTCAGCTCAGGTCATGGTCTCAGAGTCCTGAGGCCCCATGTCAGGCTCTGTGTTCAACACAGAGTGTGCTGGCCCCTGTTCCTCTGGTCCTCCCCCTACTTTCTCTCTCTCATAAAATAAATAAGATCTTAAAAAAATATATTATGTACTGGTATGCACTAGTTTCTGTTGTTTGCAACCGAAGAGCCTCCTGAATAATACAGTTGTGCTTGAGTGGTTTCTTAACTTCCAGAAACAGGACAAGGTAGCCTATAGGGTATGATCTGAACCACAAACACACGCGCGTGCGTGCGCACACACACACTCAGAGATGCGAGTCTTAGCCAGAATACTTTAGAAAGCCAGGAAACTAAATAGTAATGTCAAGTACAAAGAACAGAAATGAAATCATGCACAAGAAATAGCCAGACAATGGGGGGTCAAGAGAAACAAGCCTGCAATAGCATATGGTTAGCAAATAAAGCAAGGATGACCTTGAGTGACTTTGGATCTAGACTTGGAG